>NC_051063.1:90107954-91307954 GCF_004664715.2 Peromyscus leucopus | reverse complement strand
GCAAGGAACAGCTCAGAAGTGCCGGGACATGCCAACAACTTTGAAAATGGTGCACCTTAGCGGGTTCAGGCTCCATTTAAGCCTAGAATGTGCCATTTTTCTGCTGGCTCCTAAGATGCTCACTTCCAGACTACTTTAATCATGGCAGCATTTACTGAACTCCTACTGTCTACCAGATGCTGTATCATAGCCCCTGTCTACTTTAATTCTAAGTGTCACAGGAGACCTATGAGAAAATGTTATGAAAATTTACTGATAAGAGAACAGATTTGGAGATGTTGTTTATTTGCCGGCGCTTACACAGCAGCAAATCTCTTCATGGAAGGTGCTTCCTTGCAGGGAAAAAGACAAAGCCTAGGTCTAGCTGCTGTGTATTTAGGAGAAAGGAGAACATCAAGGGCAGTAACATAGTTAGTTCTTTCTGTTTGCTTCTGTTCGTGTTTTGATACAGGGTCTTGTTATAGAGCCCTGACTGACCTGGAACTTGCTACAAAGCCAGGCTCTCTCAAGCTCTCCATCCCCCTGTCCCAGCTTCCCAGAGTACTAGGACTGCAAAGCTGTTTCTTTTGAAGCTTTTGGATGATATTCAAATCGAAGTCCATGCTAGGGAGAAGTTCTGGGTGAAGGACACAGTCCTGTGTGCCTCTCCCTGCTCAAGCTGCCCCTGACCAACCCTGTCTGCCGGTGACTTTTAGATCCCAACTCTTCACCTTCCAGTCAAACACATAGAGCAGGCTCAGGTAGGGACTGGAAAAGGTGCTGTGGCCCCTCAGTGGGAAGTGGGCTGCCGAAGTGTGGGAAGCCATATATGAGAACCAGAAGGAGGATTTGCAGAGCAGGCGGGGCACAGCAGTGTATTAAAGACTCAAAATGCCCTCTGTTTCCATTGGCACATACAGGAAGTCAGAATGAACCTTTGCTGATATGCACATGGCCTGTAGTATGCCTGCCCCAGCAGGAATTATTATTATATCATCAGTGTTCCTGACATTCAGTGGAATCTTAGAGTCAAGAACTGTGGCATCTTGAGTCTAAGATGTCAGTCTGCTCAATTGGTGGAGACTATCTAGCATTTGTGGGGAGGATGCAGCAGTATGGTGCCATTCTGTGTGGAATATGAGTGACAGGTGTGTCCCCTCCATGTTGTGTCTTTGGGAACACATGGAGGAACATCCACCATATGTCCAGTCATAACCTGAGGGGCACAGCACATTGACAGCCCTTGATCTGCTTTTTCTCATACAGATTTGTGACTTTGGTTTTTAAAATAGGTTTTTATTGTATTAGCCTGCTTATTTTAATGTTTTATTAGTATATGTTAATTATACACAAAATGGGTTTCAATACGACATTTTCATACATGTACATAATGTATTTAGATCACATTCAACCCTTATTCTCTTGTTTCTCCATCCTGGTCCCACTGACCCTCTTCTTCCTTCCAACTAGCTTCTACTTTCATGTCTCTTTTTTTTTCTTTGTTTTTTTTTTCTTACCCAGGAAGTTTCATCGGGGTTGTTTGTGGGAGCTCAGGGAGGCCTTATGTATGAGAGTGTGGGCACCTTACCAGTGGCTACACCATTGGCAAAGTCTTTCTCTCCCCACCAGCCATTAACTTATATAAATCTTCAGGGAGAGGTGGGGTTCCTCCTTCCACGACAGAATGCTGATGGGACAGATGCATTCTTATGCAGGTCATCATAGCCGTTGTGAGTTCAAGGGTACGACATCCATGTTGTGCCCAGAAGTCCACGTCTCCTCTGCTTCCCTCTCCATTAGTCTAGTTATCAAAACAGTAAGTTCACATTATAAAACAATATAGACATTTACAAAATTTAAATTTGTCATTCTATGGATGCTGCTATCCATGGCCATACAGACTTTTGTTTTGTTTGGATTTTTACCGTTCTTGCTATTGCAAACACCATGCAAGACAGACACTCTGCCAACTGAGCTCCATCCCAGTCCCTTTAAAACTTTTTTAGTGGCATTTATTCACTATACCTAGTGATGGGTTCACAAAGGCATTTCACTGGAGCATAGCTCATGCACCTTGACTGGGTCTACCTTCCCATGCTCCTCCTTTACCCCTCCCCACTCCTGCTAGTCTTCTGTCTTTTAAGAAGCAGAATTCTGGATAGACATTTGCTGGGGGATGTCTTTCTGTATGCTGTGAATATGTGTTGTTCCCATTAGTTAATAAATAAGCTGCATTGGCCTATGGCAGGGCAGGATGGAGCCAGGTGGGAAAATCCAAAGGAGATATGGGGAGGAGAGAAAGAGAGAGAGAGAGTGTGTGAGAGAAAGAGAGAGAGAGAGAGAGAGGAAGGGAGGCCAGCTGCCACCCAAGGAACAACATGCCAGCAGACCAGTAAGCCACGGAACATGTGGCAAAATATAAATTAATAGAAATGGATTAATTTAAGATATAAGAGCTAGCTAGCAAGAGGCCTGCCACAGACCATACAGTTTGTAAATAATAGTAAGCCTCTGAATGATTATTTTATAAATGGCCACAGGACTGTGGGTCCTAGTGGGACTGGAGAAAACTTTTAGCTACAGACATAGTTTTTTTGTGGGCACAAAATAATTTACTAAATCTTCCCACAGTGAGGAGTGGCTAAAGATTATTTCTGACTTTTCACTAGAATACACAATAAAAATAAATTTGACCAGTCTCAGTCCATTCCTATTGGTATAACAAAATATTATTATATGCCCTGAGAAATATATCACTGGGCAACTTCATCATCAGGTGGACGCCATCATGTGCTTGATGCATCACTAGGTGATGTAATCTTATGGGACCACTATGGTGTATGAGGTCTGCTGTTGGCTGAACTATGGAGAGGCAGTGTGGCTGTTTCTCAGGCTGGGTAATTTATACACAATAACAGTTTTGCTTTCGCATGTCTTGAGGCTGGAAAGCATGTGATTTTGGTGCCAGTGAGTTCAGTGTCTGTTGAGGACTGCATACTCCAAGATGGTGCCTTGCTGCTGTGTCTTCCAGAGAGGACGGACACCGTGTGTTCACATGACCAGAAGGGCAGAAAGGGTGAACTGATATTTTTGGAGCTGTTTTCTAGGAATGTTGTTAGTCCCAGCCATCAGGTCTTGACCTCTGTGACTTCGCCTCCTAAAGGTCCCACCACTTAATGCTATCACATTGGTGTTTACCTAACATAACACATTGTTTCTGAGGTACACTCAGATATGGCAACCAGAAATTCTTCCTAACATTTTAGAGCCTTTATTAAGCTGTTTACCCAGAAGTAGAATTGCTATATGAAGGGTTATAAACATGCTTAAGATTTTTGATACTTTGTAAATTGATATTTCAAACACTTGGTTGATGGACACTTGTAACCGGATAAAATTATGCTTAGTAATGAAGGCCTTGTGTTTTTTCTGTCATAGAACAAAAGAGAGTCTAAAATATCCTAGTGTCTGTCTATCTGTGCTGGCAGCCTTCTTATTAGGATCAGCCATACTACCTATGTGAATTGTGACAGGGACTGGTGTCTTAGGGACACCTCTCAGACAGGTTCTAGGTCCCCTTGGTTTTCACTGACTTCACTAACTCATTTATAGCAGGCTGAGGAAGGATCCATGCTGCCAAGACTCTACAAGAGATCCTGAAGCATCACCAAGCACTGCCTCAGCTCCCCAGAGTTCAAGTGCTGGTGGACACAGAGAGCTGTGCAGTTGATGACTTAGTCCCCATGATCAAGTCCATCAGTTTGGGGAGTGGTTCTTTTTATATGCTGTTAGAAGGAAGCAAAAGGATGGAGGCTCCAGAGGCTGGGTCCTATGCCTGGACATTGCTGGTCATGCCTCAGGAACTTCTTTCCGTGGTGGGTATCATACCAAGATCTCATCTCCATGGAAACACTACCCACACTAAGCACTCTCACACTCTGTCTCATTTATATAATTTTTTTCATCCAAACACCAAGAGTCCAAGCAGGGTTACTATCCAGTCTGTGCATTTTCACTTGTACAAGCTGTGAGGGACTAAACTGGTAAAATAAATAAATAAATAAATAAATAAATAAATAAATAAATAAATAAAACCTTAAGTGTCTCAGATAGAGCTAGTTATGTGAAGCACACATCAGTGAGAAGGCAGAAGAAGCATATGCATCAAGATGGACATTATATCAGAACAGTGGTCAGCTTGGAAGAGGTCTCCAGTAACCAGAGCCCTGGTTTGCTTGCTTTGAATTTGACTCCCAGTCAGCTGTGCGCACTGTTCAATTATTGCTAATGAGTGCATCAGTGCAAGTTCACAGTAGGATTTTCACTTTCCTGATATATTTTTATACTCCCATCAATAGAGAAACATATGCCCAATCTTGTTCAAAAAGAATTCAAGATAACTCGTACCTGGTTTAATCTAAAATTAATACTCATAAAATAGAACTTTAAGATGATCATGCTAGGGAGGCTCCAGGGTCTTAAGTTGGAGAAGTCAGGAAGCTTGGGGAGTTATAATTAGTAAAGAAAATATTACAAGTCATCTTTCATGCCCAAACTGAACAAATGACAGGTGTAACTAGTTGAGAGCCTGCAAAACAATGTCATTAAAAAGTCATTAAAAAATTTTAAAACCATTGAGGTCCCTCACAATGAGTAAAAAATCTATTTTTAAGAACTCCTCAGCCCTTTAGTTAATAGAGAGAACTATATCCTTTTTAGCTAACCAATTTATTTTTTCAGCCCTTTAGTTAATAGAGAGAATTATATCTTTTTTAGCTAACCAATTTATTTTTTTCTTTTTTAGCATTTAAAACAATTTTACATTTAAATATATTTTGATCCTATTTTTCCCCTCCCCAAGTTCTTCCAGATCCTTTCCCCTACCCACCCAGCTTTAAGTTCTTTCTCAAAATAAAAAATAACCCAATATAACAACAAAAAACCTTAGAAAAAATAACCCCCCAGAAAAATAACCACCAAACTAACCAAATAAAAGTGCACACACAAAAACTAGGGAGTCTATTGCATGTTGGTTAACTACTTTTGAACATGAGGTCTGCCCTGAAGTGGATGATATACCCAGTGTCACTCCTTTGGAGAAAACTGATTTTTCCATTATATATCCAGTGGGTATAAATGACCAGTTGTTAACCTTTACCCTAGTGATTAGGTTTTTCATTCATTCATTCATTCATTCATTCATTCATTCATCCATCCATCCATCTATCCATCTATTCAACTTTTTAAAAATAACAAAAAATAAAATACAATATAAGACAAAAACTATCACATCAAAGTTCGCTAGAATAAACCAACAGAAGAAAAATAACCCAAGAGAAGGCACAGAATCAGAGACCCACTTGTTTACACACTCAGGAATTCCATAAAAACATTAAACTGGAAACCATAATAAATATGCAGAGGACCTAGTGCAGACCTGTGCAGGCCCCATGAATGCTCTTTCAGTCTCTGTGAATTCGTACATATAAGCTTTACTCATGTTGATTTAGAGGGCCTTGTTTTCTTGATGTCCTTTATTCCCTCTGGTTCCCCATCTTACACTCTTTCCACCTCCTCATCTGAAGTGTTCCCTGAGCTCTGGGGTTGGGTTGGGGAGATTTGATGAAGACATCACATTAAAGCTAAGTGTTCCAAGGTCTTTCACTATCTGCATAATAACTGCCTGTAGGTTTCTATATTTATTTCCATCTGCTGTAGGAGGAAGCTTCTCTGATGATGGCTGAGCAAGGCACTGATCTATGAGTATAGCCGAATGGCATAAGGAGTCATTTTATCACTGTTTGGGGTTTTTTGTTTGTTTGTTTGTTTTAGATCAGTATTATTTGGTTTTACTCTAGGTTCCTGGGCTATCTAGGCTCTGGTTCTGGGTCACTCAAGCTGTGTTGGGTATGGGTTCCATCTCCTGGAGTGGGCCTTAAGTCAAATCAGTTATTTGTTGGTTACTCCCTCAAACTTTGTGCCACCATTGCCCTAGCATATCTTGCAGGTAGGACACCATTGTAGATAAGGAGTTTCTGGCTGGGTTGGTGTTTACCTTTCTCTTTTGGTAGGGTGCAGAGTACCTTCCTGTACCAAAGACACTAGAACACTGGGGCAAAGGTTCTATGTAGGCACCAGCTCGACATCTCCATATTCAATGAGTAGTGTGGGCATTGTCTTCAGCAATGGGGCCTTGCTGTCAGTTTGTGGAGAGCAACCTATAGTCTTGGGAACAGCCTGGATTATTTGGGGATTCCCATGGAGCTCCCTGAGATTGGAAACTCCATTTGGTGACAAGAGATGACCAGTTATGTCTCTGTTTCCCCATTACAGCAGTCTCATTTAGATCACATTATATATTATATATTTTAGGAAGTGTCTGTTGTATTATGTTTCCATACTATCCGCTCAAATGCCCCATAATTTTAGCTGTCTATCCCCATATTCCCTCCCATAGCCCCCTCCCCTCTTCACTTGATTCTCCCATTCCAGTCCACCACATCCAGCCATAATTGTTTATTCTATTTCCCATTCCTAAGAAGATATATCTGTTCCCTTTAGTCTCTTACTCGATACCTATTCTCTGTGGTTCAATGGATTGTAGTTTGGTTATCATTGACTTAATGCTAATATCCACATATAAGCAGATATATACCATATTTGCCTTTCTGGATCTGGAATATCTCACTCAGGATGATTTTTTTTCTAGTTCTATCTCATTTGCCTGCAATTTCATGATGCATTTTTTTTAACAGCCAAGTAATACTCCGTTGTGTAAATGTACCACATTTCTTCATCTGTTCTTCTGTTGAGGGACATTTAGGTTGTTTCCAATTTCTGGCTATTTTGAATAGGGCAGCAATGAACATGGTTGAGCAAGTGCCTCTGTGATAGAATGAGGTGTACTTTGGGTATATGCCCAAAAGTAGTGTAGCTGGATTTTAAAGTAGATCGATTCCCATATTCCTGGGGAACTGATACACTGATTTCCATCGTGACTGTAAAGTTTGCAGCCCCTGCCAGCCATGTGTGAGTGAGAACCGTATCTTATCTTTTTAATTAAGATCATTGATTCTCAACTGAACATTAACTAAAAGATTTTTCAATTAGCTGAACTATCAATATTTTTGTTTAGTAACCTATGAGTACGGCTTCTTCTCTCTTTGAGGTGGACTGAACTCTTACAAAAAGAATCCATTTCATACTTTCGGAGAGCATAATGGTACTTCCTTCAGTCATGTATAGATTCCTCCTCTCACATGAGCCTTGCTCCCTCCACCCCCTTCACAGCCTTGTGATTGAGGCAGGGCTAGGTCTTGATTCAGATTTTGCAGAGGAATTCTCAAAGCCCAGGGTTTAGGTTCTGCCATACAGCATTAAAGTCCTAGTGTTTACAAGGCCCTGGGCTCCAACCTTAGTGCTAAACAAACAAACTAATAAACTGCTGCTAAAATTCCTTCCCTGGGGGAGATGGAAACAAGAACCACACAAGAAATCAAGGCTTACTCTGGAGAGCCAATGAGTGTATTTTAGGTTTACTGTAGAGCGATGAGTGAGGAGTTACAGGCAAAAGCATGGGCATGGGTGGACTTAGAGCAGCCACACTACACACTATCAGGTCTACACCCAGCATGGATGGTAACTTCTTCTGCCTCATAGATAGAGCCCTCTCCCTTAGATCTTCATTGCCTATATACTCTGTACTCCCTGAGACCACATGCAGTTGAGGCAGAATTATACACAACTGCTTTGGAGGAGTGTTGGGATACCCATAGCACCCTCCCCACCCTTTCTTCTATAAAAGGATGTCACCAGTCAACAAGCCCATCTGTGATGATCTTTTGGAAGTGGTACTGGCTAATCTGATAAAGATGGTAGCACTTTGGCTCAGAGGACAGTCCTGTACAACACTCACAGCTTTTGAATGGCTTGCCTAGTCACCCAGTCAGAAAGTAACAGGGCCACATAAGCCCTAGTTCAGACCTATTTCAAGAGGATATGCTTCCCTCACAATTATTTGCAAAACTGGCCACGTGAGTGGAAGACCTTCACTCAAACTCTGTTTATGTTTCAGCTATTACAAAAATTAAGTGTTGTATGCATCCGGGTAGCTGAGGGTCATGAAGAGCATATACATTTTGAGGATGGATACACTGTATCAAGGGAGTATTTTTAGACTCCCTGTGTTTTTATTCTTGTTAGATCTTTGTCATGTATTGATCAGATTTGTGAGTCAGAAACTATTTGTAATGAGCAGCTCATTCTTATTGAATGCTCTGCTTGTTATATTTTATTGATCCCTTGTCTAATTGATTAACTTATCCTCTGCTTGGTTCTAAGAAGATTTTTGTCAGAGCTACTGAATGAATCCTTAATTTTTTTCAAGGTGGGGCTTTGCTGTGGAGCAAGGTTCTAGTTGAACTAGTTAGGGCTTATTGCTAACATATAGGTCAAAATGGTAAGGTGTTACATAATGCATAAAGATCAATGCACAGAGGGCCAGAACACTTCTGTTGGAAGGTGAGCCACCTTTCAGACAACCATTCCCACCTCTCAGCTCTGTAGGAAGCCATTCCTGGTCTCAAACAGAAATGAATCATGATAGCACTTCTTGGCAGAGTGAGAGAGATATTAAATTACCTCTGTTTCTTTTGTGTATCTGCATAGAGGTGAGTGGGGATGTAGTGGCCAGAAGACAACCTGGGTGCCATTCTCCAGACTCAGTCCTTATCCTCCTCCTCTACCTTCTTTGACACAGGGCCTCTCATTGAACTGGAACTCGCCAGCAAGTCCTAGAAATCTGTATCTCTCTGTCTCCCCAGCACTGAAATTATGAGCACACACCACTGCACACATTAAAAAAAATGGATTCTGGAGGATTGAACTCAGGTCCTTACTTACAAGACGGCCAGTTTACCAACTCAGCTACCTCAGCAGCCCAATTTACTCTCGTGTGTGTGTGTGTGTGTGTGTGTGTGTGTGTGTGTGTGTGTGTGTGTGTAGAACATCTAGCAGGAATGATGACCTATTCATAGCTATTATCAATTATTATGAGGCTAAGAGAGGCACCTGCACTGATATAGTCAAGGTGGAACATTAGGATCGGACCACTATGACCCCATGTTGAATTACAGGAAACAATATTTAATCAAGTCCTTTAATCAAGACGTCTTTGGTTAGCTAGTTTAGTGATCAATGGCTTTAGTGTTCTTTCTGCAGCTCTTGTGATGGCCGGGTTCTGAATCTGTGACTGCACCTTCCTCTTTTGTTCTATATTATGTGTGTCTTAGCTACTCACATCTCACCCTCACCACAGTGTTCCAGATAGGAGGACTTAGGATAGTGGAGGTTAAGAGGTAGTGCTCTCCCACAAGCCCCTTCTGTTAAACAGGAAGATCACAGAGGCCCCCTTAGCTAATTTACTCTTATATCTCAGTAGCCAGAACTAGGTCACATTGGTCACCTATAGCTCCAGCTAAGAGGACAGGATAGTCAATGACCTTTGGGTCCTAGTTCAGCCTCACTAGACATTTTAAACCCTAAATAAAATTGAGATCCTTCTGGAGCACGAGAGAAAGACATGGAAAATTAAGAGACCATAGGATGGGAAGAGACTCTTCATGCCAAGATCTAGAGCAGTCCCATTGGCTGGTAGTTCTAGCTCCAACATAAACATTGCCTACAGAGACAATCCCCTTTTCCTAAAAACATCTCAAACTTGGGAGTTAAAAAGCAAGTAATACCAAGATGACTGCTGTGAGACAGTTTCTTCTGACAGGACAAGGCTATTATACCCATGAACTCTCAATAATATGGCCACCTGCATATGATCTGCAAAACCCACACCAGTCTACATGCCAACAAAGCTCCACCCTTGATAAAGAGTCAATGGCTGCTGAGGGAAGAACTGGTTTTCTTCAGGGACTAACCCCCAATCCTAAGTGGTCACCCCTAAACATGTACTTAGAGGCAACACTAATTGGACTCAGTAAGGTGTATATAACAGCAATAATTATAGAGGGAGAGCTTATGAGTTCAAGAGGAGGTAGTGGTGGAGATATGAGAAGAATTGGAGTTGGGAGAGATATAAATGATGCAAATTTAGCTTTCATGCATGAAACTCTCAAAAACCATAAATCCAAACCAGGAACAAAGGAACTATGCTTACTTAGGGCTGAATGTATGACCTTTGAGTTTAACCACATCTGCTGCTGTCTCTCATCTTTAAGCCTAAACAATTCACCTTCTAAAACCACTTACAGTTTCACTTACAAAAAGGAAATTCTTTAAGAAAAATAAGTAAAGCAGCTCATATATTTTTACTTAATTTGTAGACTTTGCTTAACCTTTGAACTTGGTTCCAAAGTATATCCTTCAAACAATATATACCTTCAAAAGCCACAAAGTCATATGTAGAGCTGCTTTAAGACATTTATGGGGCAGTTCTCTCTGTTAAGAAGCCCATGCTCATGTCTTAGGTGTATTAAGGGGTCTCTGTCTTTATCTTTTAATGACCCTGCTTACATTTAGAGCATATACTATCATCTCTGGATCACCTTATAAACTAACTTTGCTCAACTCTGACTCATCCTAAAATTCCTTTGTTGTCTCCAGGACTCAGCCTTACCTGAGTAAAGATCCCCATGGGAGAGATTTCGTTGTGCTAAAGGTGTCAATATTGGGCTGCCATCCTGCTGTCACTGACCCTTTATCAAGGCAGGAGGGGAAAAGCTTGTTAGACCAGAAACTGAGAAAGCTGGCGCATTGGAGAAGGTGGGAGGGTGGCATTTAGAACAAGAAGAGAATGAGGTGAGACCAGGAACCCTGGGGCGCCTGTAGTTTCCATAAGAGAAAGAGCCATGAAAAACATTTCAGATGCCAAGGAAACAGGAAAAGTAGGCACAGAAGAGTCCCCAGGGGAACCCCAGGAAGAGGTGCTGGAAAGCATGTCTACAGGAATCCATACGCCAGAGCTTTGGGCGGGGTGAGGCTGTAAAGAGCTTTCGAATTTGGCAGTGAGGAGTGACCATCGCTAGAGCCAATTCAGTGAGGCCCAGGGCTAAGCAGGGGGCAGTGACCCCTGTTCCATGCACTTGGAAGGACTGCAAATTAATTCAGAAATTCTTTCAGTTGGGCACTGTGTGTCGAAATTTTAAATGCTCATACCCTTTAATTCTGAAATTTCACAACCAGAAATTAATCCAATCTGCAGATTTGGACAAGAGGAGGCTGATGTAGATACAAGGCTGTTGATTACAGCCTTGTTTATTACAGCAAAAAACCGAGGAGGGCATTCATCTAAAAGTCCATCATCCAAGATTAATTAAAACAAACCGCAGCTTGGCCCATGGAATGCCAGGCACAGTGGATAAGCACTCAGTTCCTGTAGTCTGAGTTCTGACTGGCCACTTACCAGCTGTTACCTCAGCTCTAGGAAACTCTGAGACTCAGTTTCCTCAGCTGTAAAAGGAGCTATTTGGGATCATCATGGACCTTCAGTGAAGACTAAGGAAATAGATGGAAGTAAATAGACTGAAGATGCCTGGCCCATATTATTAGGCAGTTATTCAGAAAGATTTAATAGTTGTGTTTGATTGGAAGGAGGGCACTATTTGCAGGCCATTAAGAGGAATAAAGGCACGAAGGCAATATGATAGGATCCAGGTTCATATCTAGCTTTCTCTGGAAAGGGAAATCCGGGGCA
Source organism: Peromyscus leucopus (assembly GCF_004664715.2). Taxonomy (NCBI): domain Eukaryota; kingdom Metazoa; phylum Chordata; class Mammalia; order Rodentia; family Cricetidae; genus Peromyscus; species Peromyscus leucopus. The sequence goes on along the minus strand of NC_051063.1, from coordinate 91,296,271 downwards.
CTATTCACTTTCTAGGTGTGTCTATATTTTTTTTAACTTTTAAAATAATGATATTTAATATCTGATTTACCTGGCCCACAATAAGACACATGCAAAGAGACAACCCAGGAGGAGAGGCACCACTTTTGTTTTGTAACTCTATGTACATCATCACACCTGGCACACTGCAGACAGACTATAAATGGCTGTTGAATGAATGGATGACAAACAGGAAGTTGTGTTTAGAAGGAGGTTTTAGAGCTAGTGAGGTCAAAGCTGCAGTAGCTGTATACTGGTGAAGTCTGGAGCAGACCTCAAGGGCAAGTTGTCAGAAATGTCACAGAGGTTAAGGGTGACCTCTGTCATCAGAGAGGATGCTGCAGCTTCCTGGGGTATGGGCAGCATGGGAGAAAGAGGAAGGGGACACAAAGCCCTGGGATCTAGTCTCTAACTGCTCAAGATGCTCCAGACAAGCAGATGATGGGGGCAAAACCTTAATGTGTTAGTGGTGAGGGTGTTGGGGTGCTGTTGAGCCATCTGCACATCAGAAAAACGATGTAGCTCTCATCTCAAAGGGAATAAACAAGACTTTATTCTTGAGCCAAGTGTGAGTGACCATGAGCCAGGAACATGGCTTCAGAACCACCCTGAATGACAAGTGCCAGTGTGAAAATGATACCATGAAGTTTATATAGCTACAGAACAAAAGGAAGTTACCAAAATAATGATGTTTCCTAAATACCTTGGTGGAATCAGCAGATAGTCAGGTGTCCTAGTTACCTTTGCAGTGCTGTGATAAAATACCATGACCAAGGCAACTTATGAAAGAAAGTGCTTAATTTAGCTTATGGTTTTGGAGGATTAGTGTCCATGATGGTAGAGCAAAGGAACACCTGAGAGCTCAGATCTTGATCCACACCTGTAAGGCAGAGAGAGAGCCCTGGGAATTGCAATAGTCTTTTGAAACCTCTAAGCCCACCCCAAGTGACACACCACCTCTAACAAGGCCACACCTCCTAATCCTTCCCAAACAGTTCTATTAACTGGAGACCAAGAATCAAACACATGAGCCTATGGGGGCCATTCTCATTGGAACCACCACAGCATGTTTGTGTACTATATATCTCCTTTAACTCGGTTCTAAAGGAGCGTCACTGGGAAACCTTTGCTGTAGCTTTTAGATACTATCTGATGACATTCTTAGCTTTGGGGTTGGTAGAAGCAAATGGTCTGTTAAGTTAATATATCCAAAAGGTTTTACTTGGCATACAAGTGGATAATCAGTGGCTATTAAGGAGTGAGTAGCCTATGACTGTTTTGGCTCTGACTTTGCAACATTCTAACACTCCACAACCACAAAGTTTTGATCAGTCAAACAACCTTGTAGAATCTGTGTGTCTTATTTTTCTGGGAACTTACATTCATAAAACTGAGGCCCAGAAAGGTCAAGTGAATTCCCAAAGTTGCCACAGGGCTTGGGATATATCATCCATCCATACCTGTGCCAGCTAATTCATGCTCTAGTGCTAACTCTGCTCTCAAAGATGGTGGATATTTCTGATACAATGAAGTTGTTTTGAGAGGACAGTCATTGGTTCCCTAAGAAACTGGGTCCCCTTAAATACAATCCCACAGCTTGTGTCTCTAAAGTTCACTGACCTACCATCACCTTTTTTTTTTTTTTTAAAAGAACAAAGGGAGGAAGACCGCAATTAATTCACCCACATCTCCCATTGTCCCCAAAGCTTAGAGTAGGCATTGACTGTGGTTTCTATTATTTAAAGCAGGATTGTTCTCTTGGCAACAAGCATCCAGAGAGAGAGGAGAGAGGAGAGGAGAGGGAGACTCAGCAGGTGATAGTGTGCTGGCTTGACATTATGATTGGAAGAATAGCCCCGGCAAAGGCAGGTGCACACTAACTGAGCAGAGGGTCCTTGTGCGTTGGTTACTGGTCTACACTTTTGGAAGTGTAGAATGCTTTTGGAAGCGGGAAGTAACATTTGATTATTTTCAAGTGCATTAGGAATTCGGAACACCAGCCAGCTGAGCTCCCAAGCACAGGCCCTTAGGGGATTCCACTTAATGAATGTTTAAAAGCAACTTGTTGCTGGGATATTACAATTAGCACCAGTAAGCAGAGGACGGTGTTCCTGGGGAAATCAGCCTTTTCTTACTTCCATGTCCCGATCATTACTTACCAGTGTGTTCTTGTTTATTCTGATGTCCACACTCTTCAGGACATCACTTGCTTAACTGAACCTGGGTTTCCCCTGTGTAAATGGAATCAAACTTAGGTATGGTGCCATGTGCCTGTCACCCCAGTCAGCACTAGGAAGGCAAAAGCAGGAAAATCAAGAGTTCAAGGTCATCTTTGGATACATAGTGAGTTAAGGGCCAGACTGGGCTACAAGAGACCCTGCCTTCCTTCACTCACAAAGGGGATTATTATGCTGATTAAACAAAATTATACTTAAAAGGCCCAACACACAGTTTAACAGGCTCCTGGTCCCCAATCCCTCTGTTCTCTGGCCATCTGAATGTTCAACGTATAAGTGACTGACTAGGGAAGGGAAAGCAGTGTATGTTGACTTCTGTCCATGTTTCACACACAAGCGCCACTTTATCCAAAGATGCCTGGCACTGTTCCATACACCTGCACCCTGAGAAAAGGCTAGAGAGATACACAGCTAAAAGCAGGTGCAGCGGCCTTGGCCTAAAGTATCTCTAGTTTATTCCTCATTCTTTTCCTCCCTCATCCTTCCAGTTTGTAGGTGGGATCCTATAAAATGGAGCCAGTCGAGGGGGCCCTTGAGGCTCTGGGGTAGAGTGAACTCTACATGTCTAGGGGACTGGGCTTGGTGGGTAAGGCAATGAGCAATTAGAAGTAATGCCTGAGAACTTGGCAGAGACCAGAACAGGCAGAGAACTCCAAGACCACATTACAAAGATGTGCCATGGAAAGCCTCTGAAGTCTACCTGGAGAAATGACATGCTTTGGTTTATTATTTTAAACATGCACACTAGGGCCCCAGGGAAGAGGAAATTGCAGAGTTTGTGTATGGATGCAGGCGATAACTTCAAAGGTTGCTGCATTGCTTTGTGGAGTTTAGGTGTCCCATGGGTGAGAAAAACTTCGAGGACAAATTTGAAAGGCAACCAGAGATGAGGCTTAACCAAGACCATGCGAGTGAAGCCCCAGGAATGTAGCGGACAGTTAACAAAGACGAGATCACGCCCTCGCTTGTGCAACAGTTCCTTTAACAAAGCAATGCTTCGTCAGAAGCAAGTGTAGGAGGTGGTAAGCAAGCAGCTACATGTTCTCAGCCATGGATTTGTTCTCAGGAGAAAGGCTCATAAAACTAAAGGTCAGCTCCTAGACTGCAGGCCGCCTAGTAGGGGCACTGGCCAAAGGAGGGAGAATGCAGAGAGACGCAAGGATTGGGGAAGGGAGGAGAAAAGACTGGAAGGAACCAGCCAGGGAAGACCGGGCAGAACTGGAGGCCTTGCTGTGTGTGGAAGGTCCTGGCTTAGGAATGAGATTTGTGTGGTGAAGACTCACAATACAGGAGGCTGGGGAGATACCTCAGTCAGCAGAGTGCTTGCCTGTGAACATAGGGACCTCGTGGGGATCCCTAGAGCCCATGCTTTAAAAAAAAAAAAAAAAAAAGCAGAGTGGTGGCACAGACTTATAATCCAGCACTGGGAAAGTGGTGATAGACAGACCATGGGGCTCGCTAGCCAGTGAGCGTAGTCTACTTAGCAAGGTCCAGCTGCCCAGGAAAAATAAAAAAGAAACTGTATGGTGCATTATGGTGCTTGAGGAATGACATCCAAAGACATCTAAAGATTTTTTTCTGGCCTCTTCTCATGCAAACACACACACACACACACACACACACACACACACACACACACAGAGAGAGAGAGAGAGAGAGAGAGAGAGAGAGAGAGAGAGAGAGAGAGAGAGAGAGAGAGGAGCATTACAGGTATATCAAGACAGTCTAGTCTGTTCTGGCTAAGACAGCAAGGACTTTTCTGGAGGGTACCTAACTCCTCATCTTAGAAATCTGAGTCTAGAGCAGAAAAGTGATTTTTATAAGCCGCCCAGAGGGTGGTGGGGCACACTGGAAGCTGCAGTGTGAAACAGTTGATTTTTCTAAGGAAGAAAGACAGGGTGCAGTTGGTCAGCCTGACCAGAGCTCCTGTTCAGTGTTAGAGCTGCATCTGGGCACTGGGAACAGTGAAACCAGATAGACAGGGCCCCTGCCCCTTGCACTGACACCCTGGTTCTTCCTCATAAAGTCATTTGGCCAATACGGGCACATAGTGGCCTCCATGGGCTGGCTTACTCATCTTTACACCAAGGGTACTCATACACCTCTGAGTCTGGTGAGTTCATTTATTTGTCCCACAAACATTGGTAAAACAGAGACTATCTGTGAGGCACAATGCTAGGTACTGATAAACCAGTGATAAGCAAGGAAGGCATGGCATCTGTCTTCACATAAAATGGACTAGATTCAAGATGTTATCATACCAAATATTCTTTAAAATTACCTCAGACCCTCAGGTAAATCACTTCAGTCCTTCAGCCCTTGAACCTGTGCCTGGAGCCTCTAATTCTGTTGGTTTTTGGTGGGGCTGGTGACACCTTTCCCCCATTTCTTGACAGTTTTCATATTTGGGTTTAAAACCCTGGAGAGGTGAAGATTTGGGGCAGTGAGGGTGGTGGCCAAAAGGCAGAAGCTGGGGCTCCCAGGAGTGACAGAAACAATGAGGGGGTGAGAAAGGCTAATCACGCACTAAGAAGAGATGTGGTCCTGAAAACCAGACTCTTGGAAGGTCCCCGAAGGTTCAAGGAGTCCCAGATCTGAACCCTGACCACAGTCTCTGGATCCCCAGCACTTAAACCACCGTCTGCCTCCTGTTTCCAGCCCCGATGCTTCCCTTGCCGAAGTTCACTGTGCCCTGTGCTGACAGGACAATTGCTTGTCCAGCTTCTAATAATTATCTGAAAAGGCTCTCTCCTGTCTTCCACCCCAAATTCACAACTCCTAAAAAGGCAGGAGCGCCCCCCCCAACCCCCGCGTCTCACCCACAGCTACTGCTCATTTGCTTCACACAGATCTAGGGAAACTCGACATTCTCTGCATGATCAGACCTGTGGCTTCCCCTCCAAGCCCACCACCCTCAGGGGCACAAAACCAAAATGCCTTCTCTTATGAGCGTTTGGTCAGTTTTGTAAATTGCCAGTGCCCACTGGCCGATAACCACACTGGGTGTTGTCTGACCAATACCCAGTGATTATTCCTATAAACCCATTGATTCAAGAGCGATTCTTAGTGCTGAGACAGAATTAGATCAAAGTTTGGCATTGCTCCAGGGAGTGAAGAAGTTCTGAGATGTGGACCATATTGAGTAAGATACTCATCTATGTGTGATGTCTGCCCTTTCCACTCCAAAAGCAGAGAGAAATCCAACGTGCTTTTCTGTCCTGGAGGATGAAGACATCCAATGAGACAGCCCTCGGTAGAAGCTTAGCTCCTTCTCAAGGCAAAGGCTGGGAGGGAAGAGGTGGGTCTGAACACTTCTGAGCCTGTGCCCATTTCTGCTGACTTAGGCAGGGACAAGCAAGTGTCAGGGTTTGGAGGGGGACTGGAGGGTGGGGAAGGAGATCGGCAAGTATGCTGGAAGTGAAACAGCCTTCTGCTAGGGTGAGGGCAGAGGGAGTCTTCTATTTATGATCTTCTGAATGAATTATAAAAAATAAAACTAAATACAATTATTACTTTCCCTGTCTGTGCGGTCACCCCACCATCTATCCTCCTCTCCCACTTTTGACATGTGAGTGAGACCAGAAACACCAGGAGCCTTCTCATCCAGGCAGCCATCTGTCCACACTTGCCTGGGAGCTGAATCTGCCAACTCCCACTCATGGACTCTTGGGAGAGGCAAGATAAGTTGTGCTCTGATAAACCTGCAGCCTCCACTGACATGGTGGATCTGGGAGGCCGGGTCCATGGGAAATTGTCCCTTCAGGAGGCAGATCTAGCTCCCTCTCTGTCTGGAAGTGTTGACATCATTAAAAAAAATGATGGAATGGGGTAGGGAAAGGGAAACATGGACAACCCGAAGGCTTTAAGGGGGCACAGCTACAAATACAATCTGATTGGGATCAGTTTTCCCCTGCATATGCCCTCACTAGTGCCTCTCTGCAGAATTCCAGATCCTGTCTACATGCCCAGGGGCTTTGTGGTGCTGGGAATATGGAGCCAAACTTCTTGCTGGGAGTTCACTATGAGTTTGGAGAATCTGATCACTTTCTCACCCTCCCAGAGTAGCTCCAGACATTTACAGGAGTGGATGGAATTAATGCATACAAACCCCCAGTGACAGAGGGGGTTCAGTAAGCTCCATTTTCATTCCTAACCTTTTCTTTGCTGAAGGAAGTCTGACCTCCACAAACCCTTCTTATGCACAAAAGATATTCATTTGACCACCCCTGGGGATGTTCACAGGGTACACAAAGGTGTCTGAGCTACTCAGGCAGAGCAGGATGGAGACACGCACATTGTGCTGAGCTGATCGTAAATCTGAATGAAATAATTATGTAAAGTATTCAAGAGCAATTCCGCAGGAAGATGCCTCATCTGCCTTGATGGCCTTCTCAATTACTCATTTTTAGTATTGCATTATACAGTTCTCTGGCAATAATTATTAAACATTTCTACTGCACTGTGATATAAAACTTAAAAGGCTGATTTATTTTCTAGGCATTAGGCCACCTAGTATAAAATTTCCTGTTTATATGGTTCTATTTGTTTAAACTTATTTCTCAGAGTGACTTTTAGCACTAAGTAGAAACTGATGCCCCTTCCACACGTGAAAGACAAAGGGTGAGTGAGGTGGCTCCCTCTAACTGGTCCTGTGTGGTGTGAGCCCAGGCACCCACTTGCTAGTCCCTGCCTCTGGATCTGTAAAGAGGGGGCTATTCCCACTTCACATGGTCATTGAGATAGTTATGTGAAGTAAATATGAAGTGTTGAGAGCAATGTGAGGGATGTCCTACTAAACACTGAACTCTATTGCTAGGACTCCTTGGCTCTCACACTCAGCGAATGAGACTCTTCCCAGGATGTGAATATCAATCCCTTGCCAGGCTTCAGGCACCTACAGTGCTGACAGAGCTTAGTCATGGGAGGTAACTCGGTCCTCCAGGCACCCAGGCAGGCAGATGCAGCCAGATCAGACACGGAAGTCCAGAGTGGAGAGTTGTGGCTGTGCATGGTAGGATTTGCTGAAGAAGGCAGAGGCAGGAGGATCACCAGAGGTAGGTAATTTTCTCAAGGTCATTCAGTTACCAAAAAAGTCTGATCCAGGTCTGCACATCTCTACCTCCTAATTTCTCCCTCCCCAACCCCAGGCTTCCTCTGAGGATGCCAAGAGGCATATTTCACCTGGTTGGAAAGAGAATTCTGCTTTCTCTTCCAGATTTTTCTAGAGAGTGATCTTTTATTATCATCTGAAGGATTTCCAACCCCTGGTAATTGACTTCATCTCTGCACTATTCAGCAACTTCCAGTGCTCATGCACATTCTCTTTTCTCCGGGGCCAACTGCATGATCTAAAAGGGGCTGGAGAGATGCATCAGTGGTTAAGAGTACTGGTTACTCTTCCAGAGGACCTGGGTTCGATTTCCTGCACCCACATGACTGCTCACAACCATCTATAGCTCATCCAACACCTTTGTCTGGCCTTCATGGGCAGCACACACACATGCAAAACACTCGTACACACGAAATTAAAACATGAGTAAATAAAACTAAAATGAAAAGAAATGTCAAGAGGTGACCACTATACCCCTACATACATGCACACCCCTGCCCCAGGTCTAAAGGAGCTGCCCATTGTGCTCAAGGCTCCCCAGTGCACTGGACTTAGGGGTGGGCCAGCAGGGGTGGTGCCCTGATTCCAGGCTGCAAGGAGCAGAACGTGGCTGGCAATGTACTGAGATGGGGAAAATGGTCTTTCCCAGAACTGTCACCAGCTAACATGACAGGAGAATGGTAATGAGAGTATTTATGATAATAATACACAGTGATTCTAACACACACCGTGGTGGCTTTGTGCCAGGGACCTCTTAGTGACTTTGCTGATTGGTTCATTAAAAACCTTCCAGCCAGCAGAAGGGGACACTCATTAGCACCCATTCTACAGAAAAGTTATGCTGACAATGAACAGGGCTGCTGGGTTCTGTCAGATCCTCCACCTACACCCCTCTCTGCTGGCAGAAGCAGCAACCCCGTCTCCCCTCCACCGGCCCCGCAGAGCTTTCCGGTGTCAAGAATTGGTACAGGCACTGCCTCCAGGCCTCCGAGGTGTAGTGACATGGGTCAGAGCCAGGCGTACGCTCGGGGGCATAAGGAGAAGTATTGCTGAGCCCACAGTCTTTCCAGATTCCTTCTCCCACGCAGCACTCAGCCTCTTCCTCCCAGTGAATGTTGGGCAAATATTTAGAGAACATCACTCTGAAAGGAGGCCAAGTGACTAGTCTGCCCAGTGCACCCACATGTCTTGGTCCAGCCCTGCTCCCGAGTCTGGCCTGCTGTGTTGGCTCCCTTGTGTACAGCAACCCACACAGCATAGAGGACTGATTTAATCTGTCTTTAATGGGAACATGAGCTGGTGGCTCTGGGAATGAGCCCTTGGTGGATTCAGAGGCCATGTGCCCAGGCTGGGGTTCCAGAGGGGCCACAGATTGTGCCTGTGGCTGAATCACCTCCTGCCAGATCCCTGAGTGCTTCTTGGGTGTGGAAACAAGATAACCCCTCTGGGGGTGATAAAATAAAGCAGGGAAAATAGGAAAGATGAACAGAACAGACAGTCTGTTTGAAGAGGTTCTAGTGAAAAGAGGGAATATTCCGGGACTTTGCAGAGGAGATAGAGGCCTGAATGTTTACAACGTAGCAGAGGGACCCTGTTACACCAGGTGAGGTGGTGCACACTTGTCCTGCAAGTATTCAGGAGGTGAGGCACGTGGATCTTGAGTTTGAGATCAGTTTGAGCTACATAATAGGTTTGGGAGCAGCCTGTGCTACAAGCAGAGACCCTGTCTCCGGGAGAAAAAAGAGGTTGTCTATTCAAAGCCAACAACACAAACCTTCAGACTGTGTTCCTGATGGCTTTGGAAGAGCTTGTGAAAGTGTTGAGGTTCCTAGCACACACACAAAACAAACACAGCTTGTTACAAATTTCCAGTACAGATGGAGAGAAGGCTACAGGGAAACAAACCAAACTTTTGAAACAGTGGGGGTTATGTCTCCTTTATTTTTCTGTCTTCCGAACCTTTTCCAGAAAGATCCTTCCTTTTTGGAGCTATGCAAGCACAATCTTTAATTTGAAGAAATCTACTTTGAAAGCTCCTTCATAAAAGACAGAAGAAGTATCTGTATTTCCTTCCACGATTTTCAAACAAAAACAGCAAAACAAACAAGCAACAGCAAATCTCTGGTGCTGAGGACTGGAACACTGGCTCCGCCGTTAAGAGCACTGGCTGCTCTTGCAGAGGACCTGGGTTCCTTTCCCAGCACCCATGTGGTGCTTGACAACCTTCTGTCATGCCAGGAGATCTAGCACCCTCCTCTGACCTATGAGGGAACTGCACATCTCTGGTGCACAGATATACATGCAGGCAAAACACTCATACAGATAAAATAAAACAAAAATAAACCTTAGAAAGATTCCCATGAAACACTAGAAATAGGTTATTTGATGGATGCAATTATTTTCCTTGGATTCTCTCAGATTTAATCCTAGGCAGACTCAACAGCAATAACCTACATTAATTTCGCCTGCAGAAAAACTAATGATATAAAATCTAGTCATTAAGAATAATCACAGTAGTCTCAACTTATCAACATATGCTCAACATTTGTTAGTTGAATGAGTAAAGTGGACTATGTTTCAGCCATGAACTATTTTATTAAGATTATATGTTGAATGGAAAAGAAAGATACTTATGATATATTGTAGATTGAAAGAGTGGATTACAAGTTAAGTGGAAGGCAGGTTTTGAGATAGGAAGTACGTGTAATATTGCATTCTAAAAATGCATAAATGTGTATGTGTATCTGTATGTATGTATGTGTGTGTGTTCTGAAAAGATGTACACAAAAATGTCAATAACTGTTGTGAGATGATCCAATCACAAGTAATGTCCTTTCCCCTCGTCTCTGCCTCCTGATTTTCCTATAATGAACTGATGCTGCTAATACAGTAATAATAAAGGTCATTCCTTCTTCTATTTAGGATGTCTTTTGGGTTGGTCAACTCCTAGTGTTGAGGAGATTCCTGCTCTTGGAGATGTGGAGCATGCCTGGTTAGGAGAAGGGTGCTCACCATGAAAAGAGAGTTACAGGGGGCTGGAGAGATGCCTCAGTGGTTAAAAGCACTGCCTGCTCTTCCAGAGGTCCTAAGTTCAACTCCCAGCAACCACATGGTGGCTCACAACCATCTCTAGTGGGATCTGATGCCCTCTTCTGGCATAAAGTTGTACATGAAGATAAAGCACTCATAAATAAATAATAAAAATCTTTTTTTTTAAATGGGAGTTACAATAAACTAAGGGCATATGTGTTAGATGCTTTATGAAAACTATTTCAAGCCAAGCAAGATGAGTAATATTATTTGCATTTTGCTGGAGCACTGATGAGCATTCCAAGGGTTAGCCCAAGTCATCTGCCTAGAAAGTGGCAGAGCTCTGTTTGAATCCAACCTCACCTGACTCAAAAAACACTGACTCATATAGTTTCTGCCTTCTCACCCCTCCTTTCTCCAAAGAGGACATGTTGGAGGTGGGTGTCATGGCATTTCTTGCCTCGTTTCCAATCCCTATCTACAGCAGTCTGTACCCCCTAATCTCCAGACTCAGCAAGTCACACTTAGAAATTCTAATGCCTTGTCCTCATGTCTTATGACTCAGTTCACTCACAACTCAGACCAATAAAGACTTAAGGACCACCTGCTTGAGCAGCCACTGTCACTGTTTGGGGATTATTGTACCACTGTCCCTGGCAGGCACCCATCATCATGATGCCCCAGCATGGATCACTGTTTGCCTGCCTTGTCCTCTTAATCACACCTCACACTCCCTGCAGAAGAAGCCATTCTTGGTCACAGAGTCAACTTTTCTAACCTCCCTGCCAACTGTGCCCCAAGTCCATGTCCTAAGGCCAGTTTCCTGTTCAATTATCTGATCCCTCCCCAGTTGTCCTGTGGGAGTGACTACTCTCCCTAATCTCTATGGTGGGGGACACTGCTTCCCTGATGCAGGTGTCCATTATGTCACCAAGATGGACATTTGAATGGCAGTCACCTAGCGTGCTGTCACATGGCCTGCTCACCTGTTTGAACACTTGTAACTTCCTCTGGCTCTTGTACGAAGCACCTCTCAAGGCTGTGCTTGCTGGACTAGGAACGTGGCGTGAGAAGTCGGGATAAAGAATCCAGGTCAGAGTTGAGGAACGGGACCAGGGTTAGATTCAGGAAACAAGTATGATGTATTAATATAGAAAGAAAGATAAACAGGATGAGGCAGGGAGAGACACCTTGAGAGCAAAAGTAGGTCATGGTTGACATTTCAGAAGGACATGGTATGTGGCCAAGACTAGGGCTGTGGCCAGCAGTATGTCTTGGAAGCCTGGAAAGTCATGCTGTTAAGGTGGCTTAGAATATCATGGGTGAAGATGTGACTCAGAGGTTCAATAACTACCATTGAAAAGAAAAAGACAGAATGTCCTCAATACTTGAAAGAGCCCATTCAGGACAGATACTCAGCCAGTTGCTTTGACAATAGATTTACAAATGTTCTGTAAGTACACACACAAACCTTTGTGGGTGTCTACCTCACCTGGCTGGCTGAAAACTGGTCACAGAGTGAGATCTCTGTGTCTCTGGTAGGGTGCCAGACAAGCAGCCACCTTACCAGCAAACCTTTCTCAGAATGACTTTAAACTTACAAATAATATGAAAAGCTTTGATCTGACCTGTATATAAAATAGAAATGTAAGCCTTAAAATGTTTTAGTGATATCCTTAAAAAAAAACTTCACTTAGCAGAATATGTTATCATTTCAGAAGATTTAGAAACTATAAAAAATATAAAAGGAAATAAAAATCTCCATCGTCAGGCTGGAGAGAGGGCTCAAGGGCTCAGCAGTTAAGAGCACTGGCTGCTCTTCCAGAGGACCTGGGTTCAATTCCCAGCACCCACATGGCAGCTCACACCTGTCTGTAGCTCCAGGTCCAGGGGATCTGACACCCTCATACAGACATACATGCAGTAAAACCATCAATGAACATAAAATACAAATAAATTTTTAAAAAAAAGCATCATTGTATTCAACTGCTCACTGTAACAGGTATTAATTTTCTCATTTTCAGTGTTGAGGAAAGAAACATTGACTGAAATGAGCGTCTGTCATTTAGACGGTGGCTAACATGGTAGAATTCCCAGGTCCGGTAGGGACAGTGCTGAAGTGTGAAGTCAGTTAGGGTTAGGAAGAGAAGAAACGGTTCTCACAGATCCAAGACTCTTTTGGAAGAAGCTGGTATTTTCTGAGGAGCAAGGTGCTGTTGGGAGCGTTCTCTGAATCCAAGGAAACAGCCCCTTCTGTTCAATGCTTAATTACCATCTGGCCACTGAGATGGAGGATAAACAGCCATATTTACCTGAGGTGGCTTCCATAGCTTGGAAAACATTCTTTGTTGTTTCAGTTCTGGACCAGAGACCATAGTCCTCCCCCCAGCTAGAGTCTGTGTCAGAGTTCAGTTGGACCAAACTAAGCCTTGGGTTTAGATAGCTTTGGATAAGAATCCAGACCAGATCACGCTGAGCTTCGTGTCAAGGGTACAAAGATATGACCTTGTTAAACACCTGGTGGACAGTAGCTTGTTATTAAATATTTGATGCTTTTGACTTTCCCAGTGTGATCAACCGGAATCCTCCCAGGGATTTCAAAGTCTTAGGGCTCAAAGGACCTTCAGAGTTCTCTGTGACAATGAGCAAAAGGGAGTCTCGTTTGTGCAAGTCCAGGAAACTCGTGTTGTTTAGACATCCACAACACTGCACAGTGGTGCTAAGTACCCTTTAGGAAAATGTAAAGCAAAAGTGCTGTTTATATGAACTAAGTACTTGGGTGTTTGGGGGAGGGACATTTTGTTGGGTGGGGCTCCTCATGTGTGTGGTTCCATGGGACAAAGCTAGACTAGAAAGAAACCTCTTGTCTACCAGAAGAGGGGTGATGCCATAGGAGGTCTGCGGTACAAAGGAAGGAGTGGGTATTCCAGTCAAGGAGGCCTGGCTCCAACCCAGGCTCCGCCATCCTGGGGTTGGAACAGGTGACCTGACCCTCTACATGGTAATGGCTTCCCCCAGTAATGTTTCTTTTTCAGTGTCTGAGGGGAATGGAAATAGTGTATGTCTAGTCTCTTGCCAGAAGGAAACACTGAAAACTACTAGCTATTACTAGTGCCAAGGTCGTTAACGTATCTAAGAAAACAGCACACTAAGGTAGAAGTCCAGGGAACTGCAACGAAAGGCACTCGGACAGAGATTGTAGCTAAGACAGGCACAGCAACCTCGCAACCGAACGAAGGAGGCGAGTTCAGTTTGTTCTCCGTGTCTGCACCAACCGAGGGTCAAAAACTATTTTATTTTTTAAATACATTTTTTAAACATATGCAGATTTTGTTACTATTTCCTAAACACTAGGCTGTAATAATGATTTCCATTATAGAGGTATTACAGGCAGGCTATGCATACGTGATATGTAGATACTGTGCAGTTTTACACATTGCTGGAACCGGTTCCCTGCTGATCTGGAGGCTGGCTGCACTCAGTGTTCTTAAGGGCACATCTGTATGTGCCAGGCACCATGCTAAGTGCTGAGGAAACGTGGGTTTTTAAAAAGGCCCAGGAAGTGGGAATTGACCAGGCTTTGGCAGGAGGAAGCTCCCCAGCAGAGAAGCCAAGAACAGAAAACCAGTGGAGAGACGGAGCAGAGTGAGGCTCTGGGGTAGGAGGGCAGGAACATTTCTGTCAAAGACATTAGTCTCCATTCTGGAAGCAATGAAAAGCTGTGCAGTTACTTTAGGGGGAGGACTTTAAAACGTTTTGTGTGTTTTTAAAAGGTTCCTCTGGCTTGCAGTGTGGAAAGATCAGAGCAAGGCGAGAGAATGGGTTTATGTTAGTCCAGTCTAGCCCAGGCGGTAGCAAGGACGGTGGTAGGACACAGGTGCTGTTCTCCATCCGGGAGATAAAATAGCCTGTGGGTGTGAGGGTGAAAGCAACGGCCGAGCCAAGGAGGACACCTGTTGCTTCTGAGTTGTATAACGGGAGAAGGACCAGACCCAAGGGAAACTGATTAGATCAGTTATTAACAAGGTGGTTTTGAGCTAGGTTGGGTTTTGTTTTTGTTTTTTTGGGTTTTTTTTTTTTTTTAGGTTTCTTTTTTTTTTTCTTAAATAAATCTCAAAGTAAGGGAACTAAAAGATAGAAGGTTGAACATGGAGCTCAGTGAGGCTGCCAAGACTGGCAATGTCAATTCATGAATCCTTCCACAGAAGTGATAATTAAAGCCATGTGTTGAATGAAAACCCCTGCAGAGACAGACTGAAGGCAGATAGATGGGAGGAGGTTTAAGACCCAGCCTTGAGCAATTGAAGGCCAGTAGAGGAAGGGGAGCAGGCGGGGAAAGGAGAGAAAGAATGAACGGGTAAAGTAAGGATAGGTGTAAGAGAGGGAGCAAGATGGAGATAAGCCACATGTAGGGTTGGGGTAGGGTATGGTAAGAACCAGGACGGAGGATCTGTTGAGTAAGCGTTGCAGAAGGTGTAGCTAGAGGCACTTTGATAGTGTGACTGAAAATACACAGGACTGGGTTGAAGACTGGGTAGGAGGTGAGGTAGCAGTTCAGTCAAGTTGTTCGAGTGATTTGATGATGATGGCAAGAAGAAAGGTAAAATCGTAACTGGGGGTATGGAGGGCTAGGGAGGAGTCTTTTAACTTTGAAATGGGAGAGAGTGGAAGCACTTCAAAGTTCACAGGAAGGATTTGGTGGCAGCACACGCTGGCTCTACACTAGAGAAACGGGACAAGTGTTGGTCTCAGGAAGTAAAGCAGATGTGAGAAAGAAGAAACGTGTCTCTGTCGACACAGAAATGAGGGAGCAGGGTGGCAATGCACAGGGAAAAGAGTGTTTTCCCGATAGTGGCTGGGTGGGTTGTTTCTGTAAAGCGAAAGGAGAAGAGTGAGAGAGAAGATCTTTCAAACCTCTGTTGTGACTGGGTTCGCCATATGCAGGCAGCAGAGGGGCAGGGCAGAGCTGCGGTTGGCAGACAATGAGACTAGACTCCACCGGCCAGGTCCCAAAGCTCTCTGCAACAGCACAAAGATTTTTATCATGCTGGAAAGATAAGATGACCACAACATAAGGGGCTTGCATATAGCCTTCCAGAATAACAACACAAGCAGCTAGCACGTGCTGATAAAGTTGAGCAAGGAGGGAAGACTGGCTGTCACTTTCTAGATGTCAGAATACATTATAACACAATGTGGGGATGGTGGCATTGGGAAGAGAATAGAAAACCCAGAAACAAATGAGTTTGGGGGGATCTGGTACGTGTTAAGATTACCCTCACTGGTTGAGAAGTCTTAGTTTTGTTTGTCAGCCCAGAACCTTTAATAGCAGCTCTGGAAATCGGGGAGTGTAGCTCAGTGGTAGAATGCTTGCTGGACACATAGGAGAGCCTGGATTTGATCTCCAGGACTGCAAAAAGTATCCTTTTTATCTGTTTTGGATAATAAATTACATGGTCACTCTGCATGAAAAAAGAAAAGTGGAAAAAAACGCAGAGGAAGTGCCATTAAAAGTAAGTGGCTTCTGGCTCCTGGTTTGGAGCTAAAAGATGTCACACCATCCATTCTGAATGAACAGAAAACCAAGTCTTTTGAGGACCTGCAGATAAAAGCAGTCACAGGGTACTAGCATCTCAGTGATTGTAACCCCAGAAAATTCATATGCTAGTTCCTGCTCACCAACTTGTTTGTATTAGAAGATAGACTTCCGGTGTGATTAGATGATGAGGGTGGAAGCCATCAGGAATTGATTCATGCCCCTTTACAAGAGGTCTGAGGGGGCTTATTTGTCCCTTCACTGTGTGAGGATGTGGTGCACAGGTGCACTCTGAAAAGCAGCACCTTGATCTTGGCTCCCAGCCTTCAGATCAGTTAGAAATACACCACTGGTGCTTATTAGCCCTGGCCTATTTTACTATTACAACCTAGAAGGACCAGGAGAAAGGGCTAATGCTGCCCCTAATATCAAAGAAGCAGACGAGGAGATCTACAGAATCACCACTTAACAAAGACCTCCATGAGAATCTTGGCCAGGGCAGGAAAACCTGCCCCATGACAGATGAATTACTGGGGGCTCCCTGGGCATCCTTCCAAGAGCTAAAACATCACAGAGATCCAAGTATTGGGAAGTCCCAGCATCTTTTGTGATTTTAATACCAGAAGGTCTACCAAGCTCTCACAACAGAAACTGAGGGAAAATTTCTCATGCTTCTAGTATTTTATAATAGTTAAGTATTCTCATAATCACTCCTGTCAGTAGGAGGAGCTAAGCTAGCCCTAGGCATGGGAAATACCCAGTTCTACTCCCCTGTTTTACCCGAAAGAGGATAACTAAGAAGCTCAGATGAGGCTCCTAGGCCAGGGTCACTGGCTCACTAAAGGATGGAGACCAAGCCACGGGACGGTCGACCACTTCCATTCCTCCCACATCCCACGAAAGTCCTATGCTTGGCAGCTCCGTTGACCCCATCTATCACATCTGTCTTCCAACAGGAAAGGATAATGTCTATTAAAGATTTTTTAAAAAAAAAAAACATAGTTCAGAGACTGAACAGTGTCAGGACAGAGTCAAATACGGCAGGAAGTTTGGAGTTAGAGTAGGAATTTTAAAACAGTGCAATTAAAATGCCAAGAGCCCAACATGTGAGAACAGATGAGTGATGTAAGCAAGGGCAGGAAGGCAATGGAAATCGGGTCCCAAGAGGGTTTGCAAAGGCTAGCAATCAAAAACAGTGCAACAGAAATGAAGAATGCCTTCGATGGACTTACCAGAAGACAACGTGGCTGAGGAAGGAATCGCTGAGCTTAGAGATGCATCTTTGGGAATTCATAAAAGGAAAAACAGAGAGAAAAATGAGGGAAAAGACAGTATCTAAGAACTTTGGAATGAGCACAAAAGGTACAAAATGTGTATAATGAGAATGAGCAGGAGGAACGAAGAGGAAAATGGAAGAGAGTGACTTACAAGTTAAAGTTGGGTACCACATCCCGGACCTAGGAAGCAGAAATAGGAAGTCTTGGGCCACCCTGGGCTAAATAACTAGACCCTGTCTTAAAAACAAACAAACAAAACCAAAATAACAACAAACCAAAGGAAAGTACAAAAATAAGGAAAGACTGAAGGGAGATAACATGTTTTAAATGAACAACAATAATGAGGAATTGAGAGCATTTTGTTATTATAGGGCACTTACAGTACTGTGAAGTAGTCTGCTGTAATTTGAAGGTGGATTTTGATTAACTATAAATGTATGCTGCGAATTTGTAGGTTATCTATTGAAAACAGGTTTTTTTTTTACTTGGATTTTTTGGTGTATGTGGTATGCGTGTATGTGTGTGTGCATGTATGTGTGTGCAGTGCATGCATGTAAGTGCCCATACTTGCACATGTGGGAAGGTCAGTGGCCAACAGGTATCTACTCTCCACCTTATATTCTTTCCACTGTCTCTCATTTTGACCTAGAGCTCTCCATTGCAGATAGACTAGCTGGCCAGCAAGACCTGGGATCCATCTATCTCTGTACTCCCCAGGCTAAGGTTACAGATGTGTGTGCTAGGGATCTGAACTCAGGTCCTAATTCAGTTAAAGAAAATGTTCTTACCTGCTGATCTATCTCTCCAGCCCCCAAATGGATTTTTAAAAGAATTAAAACTGTTTGGCTAAGAAAGGAGAGAAAATGGAATAAAATATGTTCAATATTAGCTGGATACAATCACAAAAGCAAGAAGAGTGAAAGAGAAAAATGGGCAGGAAGCAAGGAGGATATATAAAAAAGATTAATAAATATAATCAATTCACTAATCACTCTGAATGTCAGTGGTCTAAACCCACTAGTTAGAAGACAGAGTTCATGAGAGAAAGATCCACCATGCTAGTGCTGACCAAAAGACATTTAGTCAAAGACAGCATCAGAGCAGGAATGCTCATTGGAAAGTGGAGCATCACACAAGTTTAAAGAGGCTAGTTCTTGAAGAAGATACCACAATCTTTCTATGTATTTGACCACAGAGCATCAAAAGTGTTCAAGGCTGAATCGTCAAGGAAAAGCCAAACCCCTATTATAGCTGGAGACTTCAACCCACCTCTAACAGGCATGGATGGATGCAGGACTGGGGAAAGAGTAGCAAGAACTTAGTTGAGTTTAACAGCATCATCACCTGCTTACTGGCATCACTGACCACTTCACCTGCTAACAGTACATCCTTGACCACTTCACCTGCTAACTGGCATCACTGACCACTTCACCTGCTTACTGTACATCTTTGACCACTTCACCTGTTAACAGTACATCCTTGACCACTTCACCTGCTAACTGGCATCACTGACCACTTCACCTGCTAACTGGCATCCTTGACCACTTCACCTGTTAACAGGACATCCTTGACCACTTTACCTGCTAACTGGCATCACTGACTACTTCACCTGCTAACTGTACATCCTTGACCACTTCACCTGCTAACTGGCATCACTGACCACTTCACCTGTTAACAGTACATCCTTGACCACTTCACCTGCTAACTGGCATCACTGACCACTTCACCTGTTAACAGTACATCCCTGACCACTTCATCTGTTAATAGTACAGTCCACATTCTTAGATTTATGTGGTACATTTGCCAAGCTAGAGCACACCCAAAGCCCCAAAACAAGCTTTCACTAATTTAAAAGAACAAGCATCACACAATGCACATTCTTAGTCTACACAAGAATTAAGCAGGAAGTCAATAACAGAAAGTTTGAAATTTCTAAAACACTTAGAGAGTAAATAGCCCATTTCTAAGAACAACTTTAAATACTTCAAATAAATGAACAGGAAAACACAGCTTACCGAAATATATGTGATATTATAAAAACAGTGCTTGGAGGGAAATTTATAGCATTGAATGATCTTTTTCAATAAAGATCTAAAATTCAATAGTCTGAGGTTTTACCTTAAGAAACTAGAAATATTATAGTAAATGAAATCTAGAACATTCTCAAAAACAAAAGAAGTAACTTTTTAAAGTAGTAGAAATCAATGAAATTGAAAATATGGAATCAGTAGAGAAAGCTAAGAAGGCCAAAATCTTGTGGTTCCTTTTTAAAGATTAATGAATTGAATAGCCTTCAGCCAGTCTGAGAAAGAAAAGACACCAATTACTGAAGTAGAAATGAAAGAATGGACATCACTACATATCCAAGGGTTACAAGTATTTTAAATAAATAATGTGAACAACTCTTATGACCACAAATTTTATAACCTAGATTGAACCCGTCCAATTCCTTAAAAATCACAATCTTCCAAAAGTCTTATCAGAATAGACCTATGTCTATTAAAGAGATCAAATCAATAATTAATAATCTCTCAAACAGAAAACACCAAACCTAGACACAGTCACTTGTGAATACTTTCAAAAGGTTTAGGAAGAAATTAGACCAAATCTATAGGCTCTTTCGGATGATAGGAGCAGCGGGGACACTTCCTAACTTGGTCTATTAAGAAACTGTTACTTTATCAACAAAACCAAAGATATTACACAAAAGAAAACTATGGATCAATAGCTCTTGGGAACATAGATTTAAAACTATCAACAAGAAAAGCAGTTAGCCATCGTACTTGGCTGAAAGGCTACAAACTAGAACAGTTACCAGGACAGAAAGCTTAGAGCTACAGGTGCAATCGCGGCATCCTGGGGGTAACCAACAGCTGTCTTACTGGACGTAAGGCCCACGCAGTAGGAGGGAATTCCTGCCTGGAACCATAAAACTGGCCAACTGCCCAGGGCTGGTGAGGTCATGGAGCTACTATTCCCACTTTCCTAAAACAGTATAATTCCTAGCTGCATTCTAAATCCTTATACCCACAGATAAGTGCAGTTCTCAGCCCTCATCGGGGAAGCTTCTTTTTGCAGCAGAGGGAGACCGTTACAGAAGTTTACAACTGGTCAAAATACAGAGAACAACTGACCAGGAGGTACTCGACTCCAGTTGATGCATCTATGACACAACCCCTGTACACAAGGCTCGGGGAAGATCATGGGAGATGTGCAGGAAGAGTGTAAGAACCAAGAATCAGGATGTCTGCAGAGAGATGCCGTCTCCTATATATAGCAAAGAAGCTGCACCCGTTTCAACAATGATTGCCTGAAGAAGACCTGGGTAATGATGTGCAAACATGGATGGGGAATTTCACAAGGCCCCACCCCTAAATGAAGAACTGAAGGCAATTAATGGCTGATGAGAAAGGGGGACTCTCCAGGGACAAGTTCCCTGATAGGTTACCCATTTGCAAGTGGTCAGCCCTACACACATAAACAACATTAGATAGACTAGGTACAACATTAGATAGACTAGGTGATTGTGTTTATGTATACCTGTGTACATATAAAAACAGTAATAATCAAAGAATAAATTTGAAAGGGAGTTGGGAGGATAAATGGGAGGAGTTGAAGGGGGAAGGTGGGAGGTGGAAATGGATATAATTCTTATATATGAAATTCTCAAAAAATAAATTAAAAAATTCAACAAAATATAAAATTTATTCCAGAAGTTTATTTAAAAAAAGAATTGTGCAATATGATATTTTCTTCAGGAGTTATGCTGACTAGTTTTATGTCAATTTGACACAAGTTATAGTCATCTGAAAGGAAGGACCCTTAATTGAGAAAATGCCTCTGTAGGATCAGGCTGTAGGCAAGCCTGTAGGACATTTTCTTAATTAGTGGTTGATGAGGGAGGGCCCAGCCCATTGTGGGTGGTGCCATCTTTGGGCTGGTGGTCTTGGGTTCTTTAAGAAAGCAGGCTGAGAAAGCTTTAATGAGCAAGCCAGTAAGCAGCCCCCCTCCATGGCCTCTGCATCAGCTCCTGCCTCCAGGTTCCTGCCCTGCTTGAGTTCCTGTTTTGACTTCCTTCAGTAATGAACAGTGATATACAAATGTAAGCCAAATAAACCCTTTCCTCCTCAATTTGCTTTTGGTCATGGTGTTTCATCACAGCACCAACCCTAACCAAGAAAGAAATTGGTACCAGGAATGTGAGGTATTGCTGTGACAGACCTGACAGTGTGTTTTTAGGAGGATTGTGGAAGGACTTAGAACTTTGGGCTGGAAAAGCCATTGAGTGTTCAAACCTTGGTGAGCTGTTCTGTGGAAGCTTAGAAGATAAAAATGTTGAAAGCACCAGGACAGTGGTGGTTGCTTGCTTTTAATCCCAGCACTCGGGAGGCAGAGGCAGGCATCTCTGTGAGTTCGAAGCCAGCCTGGTCTACAAATCGAGTTCCAGGATAGCCAAATCCGTTACACAAAGAAAACTTGTCTCAAAACAAACAACAAACAAAAAGAATAGTGAGAGCAGTGCAGATGATGGAGGCCCGGCTGGTGAAGTTTCAGAGGCAAGTTTGAAAATCCCTTAATGACTCTATCAGTACAGTTTGCTGTTTTGAGTTAAGAATCTGTGGTTCTGATTATCTGGGACTGAATCAACTGTGATTAAGAGATGGGCATCATCGAGGTGAAGTCCTCTGGGAAATGTTTCCTCGGGATCAACACACTAAAACTGTGTTCTAGAGGCAGCCAAGTTTGTACCTCCTGCTAGCAGCTGAACTTGATAATGTAATAGCCACCCAGGTGATGCTGGTTTTGAAGGCATGAAGGAGTCATGGAGAGCAACTGAGACTTGGCACCATATGGCAGGGTTACAGAACCTAGGAGAGGCTATTGGTGGAAGGGAAGCCCAGTTGCAGCAGAAGACCTTAGCATTTTGGAGATGCTGATACATGGGACAACCACCAAGAAGAGCAGCAGATGTGGAGTGGAACCAGCCAGGGCCTAGAAGATGAGCTGTGTGTGCTGTGGAGGGGCAGAGTCAGAGAAGTGATCCAATCCCTTTAGAGGAGCCCAGAAGACTGTGAGTGGATCCCAGACACTGGACATTGAATTATTTACACAGTTGGAGTTTGGTTGTGCTTTGTTCAGATTACGACTAGGCCCTGGTTCTTCCTTTTTGAAGTAAGAAAGTATTTAGTTTATTTTTGATTTTACAGGAGCCCAAGTTGAGAGACTTTAAACGTTTAAAGAGATTTTGGAGTTCCATAAAGACTTTGGATTTTAAAAGAGAGTTTGGATATTTTAAGACACTTTGAACTTCTAAGTCTTTGAATTTTTAAAGGCTGTGGAATTTCTAAAAGTTGCACTATTTTATATTGTGATGTTAATATTAATGTGTAGTCTTGCAGATGAACAAGAAAGGGAAAGTTATGGCTTAACACTGATATGTTAGTGTGTCAAGTTGACGAGGGGTCAGTTGTGCTGGCTAGTGGTATGTCAACTTGACACAAGTTACAGTCATCTGAGAAGAGAGTACTTTAACTGAGAAAATGCCTCTCTAAAATCTGTCTGTAGGCAGACCTATAGAGCATTTTCATAATTTGTGATTAATGGAGGAGGGCCCAGTCTATTATGGGTGGTGCCACCCCTAGGCTGGTGGTCCTGGGTTCTATAAGAACACAGGCTGAGCAAACTAGAAAGCAACACCCCTCCATGGCCTCTGCATCAGACTCTAGGTTTCTATCCTGTTTAAATTCCTGTCCTGAATTCTTTAGTGATGGACTATTTTCTTAGTTTGGGTTTCTATTGCTGTGAAAAGACACCATGACCACAGCAACTGTTATAAAGGAAAACATTTAATTGGGAGTAGCTTACAGTTTCAGAGATTTAGTTCACTATTATTATGGTGGGAAGCATGGTGGCATGCAGGCAGACATGGTGCTGGAGGAGGAGCTGAGGGTTCTACATCTTGACCTGTAGGTAGCAGAAGCAACTGTGTGTATCATACTGGGCATAGCTTGAGCATAGGAGACCAAGACTGCCCCCACAGTGACACACTTCCTCCAACAAGGCCACACCTACTCCAGCAAGGCCACACCTCCTAATAGTGCCACTCCCTATGGGCTTATGGGGGCTGATTACATTCAAACACCACAACTATGATATGGAAGTGTAAGTCAAATAAACCTTTTCCTCCCAACTTGCTTCTGGTCATGGTGTTTCATCATAGCAACAGTAACCCTAACTAAGACAGTGGTTTGACACCTGATAAGTTTCCCATGCTTCAGTAAATAACTTCCCACACATACTCATGCAAGCTACTCTAATTAAACCCAGAGGACATACACACATGCACCACACACCATGAAATCTCGAGAGGTACTTGGAAAGAAGGATTTCTGTGTAAGAGGGAAGGGAGATAAGAAAGGGTAAAGGGGATTTAAATTAACTAAAAGTTATTATAAAAGCATATGAAACTGTCAAAATTAAAAACGACATACAGATAATAAAGACAATTGGATACAGTGGCTTTCACTAAACATTCTTACATACTTTAATTCTACAAGAGGGTTCTACTGACTGACACAGTCTGGAGGAATGAGAATGGCTACCATCTTGTTTGTAGTGTCCTTCAAAGTCACTAGGATTCTACGTGGGAGAATGGCAATTAAGTAGAAGGCGTCAGTAGAAGTTGTTCCAGTGGGTAGTGCAGGAAGCTGGGTGACTTCTGTGTTTTGCTATGCTTCCTCTACGAGGGCTTTTAAACATTTTAATCAAGTTCTAAAGCTGTAGCTCAACAAGGTTCACTTTGCTCCAGAGACACCCTCCTCCTTACCCTCCTCTTCATCGAAAGCAGGACCTGCACAGGTGGTTGGGAGCAGTGAGCAGGATCATCACCTAGTGGTCAGTTCCTCTAAGTGCTGGCACAATGTCTGGGCCCAGAGAGCACAAATGTGCCAGATCTTTGTAATCACATTGTGCTGGGGCTCTCTGCCAGGCACTATTCTGGGGCCTGTGGATCAAAGGCTGCTAATGCAAAATGATGGGTCTAGAAATAAAATCAAGAATCAACTCAGAATGCTCTCTCCACCCCTACAAGGACACTGCATTTTAATGTGTTTATTTTCATCTGGTTTACACAGATCATAGATGAAGAAGAGACCCAGTTTATGAGTAACTGCCCTGTGGCAGTCACTGAAAGCACCCCTCGGAGGAGGACACGGATCCAGGTGTTTTGGATAGCTCCACCCACAGGGACAGGCTGTGTGATTCTGAAGTAAGTAAGCATGAACTCTTCATCCATCTTCCTGCAGTTATCAGAGACTTCCTGTGTGTCTGCAGGAAGAGGTGTGGCTTCTGGGACATCAGGCAAACATTTCTCTGGGTCTTGTATTTTCTCCATTCTAAATACATATGGAATCATATGTCTCTATCTTCATCCAATGTGATGAGTCTTTCAGCCATTCTGTGCATTCATAGATAATAATGCAAGGACTGATTATGAAAAACATAACCCAACCAGTGAATAATATAAGCCTGACTTCTCTATTTGGAATTAACTATTTTTTCTTGCAAAGTCCTACCAAAAACTAACAAACCAACCGATCAGTTTATCATTTCAGTGGTATTTCCTAAACTTACTTGATTGGAAAGCCCCCTTTACAATTTTTTTTCTTATGGCACCAGTTATTTGAAGGAGGTTTAAAGGCCCATTTCGATTAATGTTGAGAATTAGGATTTCAGACATCAATGGTCAGAGTAGATTGAGGGCTCAGTCTAAGCATCAAGGCATCATTTAATTTTGTGTTCAATTAGGGCATGTGCTTGTGATCCAGCACTTAGAAAGGAGAGCCAGAAAAGTCAGAAGTTCAAGGTTGCCTCAAATGTAGAGAGATCCAAATGTCACCTGGATATCACATAAGAGCCCAATCTCAAAAAATATGTGCATGATCTTTTTTTTTTTTTTTTTTTTTTTCACTGAGTTGGGGTTGGACTGCCCAGCATGTCTGTCCTGATCCCAAGGCTTTTTGTGACTTTGCTTCATTTGATAAATGTGGCGTGTAGACTGCACTGTGTTGATGCAGCCACTCAGAGCGGCTGTCAGCATCTCCCATGACTTCAGCTGTGCCTAGCAATGGAAAGAACCCACAACGTCTCTGAAACACCTGTCCATTGTTAAACTCTGCTCATGTTTTGGCTCCTCTACCACACAAAATTCTGTCTTCCTTAGTTGAGCATGAGTCGAGCATCTTTCCTCTGACTTCTTGAGAAGCTTGCTCTTAGCACTTATTTACAGTGATGGTCTAAAACTCAGCTGTAGAATTTTTTAAAAATGATTCATCTATAATCACATACTAAGCATGTCTGTTGAAATGTGGCCTTGAGGAAATACCAAAGACCACTGAGAATGAAGGCAGTGTGTGTGTCACAGCTGCCTGTGCCTCGTGGGAGTCGTTTGCCAACACTGGCTTTCAGCAGAGATTGAAAGGCAAGAGCAGGAGTGGGAAAGCCCCTTCGGTGTGTTGGGGAGGTATGGTAGAGGTGAAGTGGAAGGCTTCATTCAGGTCCACTAAGCTGGGAGGCTGTTGCCATGGGGAAGCTGGTTGCAGGCTGACTGGAAGTGAAGCATCTCCTATGGCTGTGTAGAGGGTACATTTGGCTTCTCTAGTTGGTCCTAAATTGAGAGAAGGGGAGGTAATGGGGAAGTGACCTGGTGGTCAACAAGTCACTCCTGAGGTGCTGGCATGAAGGTAGGGTGTCAGAATCCGCGATTCTTGACACATACAGTCTTTATGTATATCCAGTCTCTCAGCCTGGAGACTGGGGTCCAGAATTGACATTCTAGTACCCAGATCCCTAATCTATGGTAGCCTGGTTGCTTTAAAGAAGATAGCTTGAAAAGAGCTCACTGGGTCACAAGCCTCTCTGTTCTCAAAGCCCTTGTTGATCTAGCCCACATCCTTGGTTTTCTTTGCTTTCTTGTTTTCACAAACCAGAGCTATTTGATCTTCTGGTGGAATCCAGAAAGGCATCCTCTGTTTACCCACTGACAGTCACCATAATGTGAATGTACGTTTTTCTGTTCTAACAATGAACATATGTGGCTTGTTCGTTCGCTCCTTTGGCAAATGTAACTGAGCTCTTATTTGCCCACCCTTTTGGGATATCCAGGCATTGGAGGGTTTCAGCCCTGCACCATCTCACAGGTCAAATGGGGAGGGGAAAACAACAGACACTATTTTCTGTGTGCCAGGAGCTCAGCTGCACAGCCAGCTACCTGGCAGGCTTGGGCTGATTGATCTGCATGGCAAACTTCCGCAGGAGGAGACAGACTCCCCAGAGCATGGCAATATGAGAGTCTTTACTCCTCCTTTCTCTGAAGGAATTCTATCTAAGCCACAGTTCTTTGTTTAAAAACTTTAATTCTATAGGTAAGATGTGAACACAGTCACACTGTAAACTTCCAAGCAATAAAAAAAGAGTGAGATACAGAAAATATATATTAGAATACAGAAAGAGTAAAAAAAACCTTGACATTCTCCCCGAAAATAATCCCAACATCCCCTACGTGAAGGCAGCAATAGATGTTGATTTTGTGGGTGTGCTTTAAACTTTTATGTGTTCACTTATATTCTGAATGTTCATGGAGTATACATAATGCCCTGAACTTGAATGGGTGCTCACTCAGTAGAACTTATTAGAAGCATGTCTGTATCAGAATATAAATGCATATTTATAGTTGGTTTTTAAGCTACTATATGGAATCCGTGGTTTGAATGTGTTAATTACTTTCCATGAAGTTCACATGTAGATTCTCTTAAGTTCTTTTTTGTTTTCCCTGTTACAAGTGATGATTTATAACAGACATCCAAGTGCATGCCTTTTTGAGTAAATACTCAAATTTTTATCTGCAGAAGATGACAAAGTACAGGATGATAAGGAATGTACATTAATGATTTCCACAGACACCATCATATTGTCCTCAAAAATAGTGACAGACATGCTCCCTGTAGGTAAAAGAGCCCTTACTGTGCTTAGCAGCCTTGACATTACCAGTTTTGAGAGCCTTCTGTGTGAGAGTTAAAGTAGTATCTCAGGCTAATTTACTTGCTTACTCTTGTACTATTAATGTAGTGTCTATTCTAATTGTGTGCTGCTGGGCAGGGCAGGTCCTGTGCTTGTCCATTTTTCTAATAATGTCCTTTGAAAGTGATTCTATATATTCACTTTTATTTTAAACCATGTGTATGCTTTAAAATACTTCCCTAAAGCCAGGGTGGTGGCATATGCCTGTAATCCTAGTATTTGGGAGCTGGAGGCAGAAAGAGCAGAATTCAAGGTTTTCCATGGTTTTAATTACAGCCAGCCTGGGCTACATGAGATCCTGCATGAAAAAACAAGCAAATAAATGAATGACTGAATGAATACATAAAATACATTTTATATAGTTTATATATAAGGAGACAGACGCTTCAAAATATATTATTTTATATAAATTATATATTTATAATTTTTAATTTTCTTTTTATTTATTTTTGTGTCTTTCATATCATGCATCTCAATCCCATTCCTTTCCGGTCCCTGTGTATCCACCCTCTGTCCTTGTTTACCCCTCCCCAATGAAATTTAAGAGAAAAAAGAAAAAAAGGGAAAAATTTGTCATAGAAAAATGTAGTGTGACATAGAGAGTCACTCAGTAAACCTTTTTGTCCATATATCTTTACTTGTAAAGACTCATTGGTCTGGTTGGAAGCCTCTGGTTTCTGCTACACCATTGATGCTGGGTCCTCACTGGGATTCCTCTTGGATATTCGGTTGTTGCCCTGTGTTGTGGAGATCCTGCAGCTTTGGGTGTGCAGGACCAGACCCTTCACATGCTCCAGCAGATCACAGACAGGGTAAATGTTGAGGTGGGCCAACACACAGCCCTGGTTCTGGATCTGGGTAGTCAGCCCACCAGCGCTCCCTTGCCCTCACCACCAGGGTGAGCTCTCCTGCACAGCTGTGGTGAGTTCACCCTTTGCAGTAATGAGTGGGTGTGGGGAGGAGGGCGGTTCTCCTGCTTTTGACATTTATAATTTATATATAAAGTTGGTCTTTATGCAGTCTAGGCAGTAATACTTCATTAAAGGTTTCAAACGTTTATCTCTGCTTCACTTTTAACTTTATTCATTGGTGTTTCATCATTCCAATGTTTGATATTTGGGCATGGGGAGATGACTTAGGTGGTAAAGTCCTTACTGTGCAATTTTGAGGACTGGAGTTGGCATCATCAGCACCCACATAATTCCATGACAGCCCTGTGATAATTTCAGTACTCCGGAGGTATAGGCAGAGGCTCCCTGGAGCAAGCTGGGTAGTGACACTAAGTGAATGGGTGAGACCACCAAGAGACTCTGCCTCAATAGATAAGGTTGAAAGAAACCGTGTGAGACACCTGGTGTCAGCCTCTGGCTTCACATATACACTCACACGTGTACTTACACTTGCACATACATTATGCCCCCACGTATGTGAATACTCATCTCTGTCTCTCTCTGTCTCTGTCTCTCTCTGTCTCTGTCTCTCTCTCTCTCTCCATACATACAAATGCCAAAAAAAGCTTGACATTTTTATTTAAAAATATGCATCTGTGCTTTCCCTTAGGAATTTAAGTTTTTTACATCTTAGTCAAAAAAAACTTTCCTATACCCAATGTTATAAATATATTTTATATTTGTATTCTTAAAGATTTTAAAATAGGCTTAGACTTTTTGTCTTCCTAGAATTCCAGTTTGTTAATGACATGGTATCCGTGGGCCACACCAGAAAATGCATGGCCTGTTCAGCTCCAAATGAGGTACCAGAGGAAAGTTGTATGAAACCCCTCTATGGGAAGACAGGAATGACATCAGGAGGAGCCAACACAAAGGGAGTCAGGGGAAGATGAGAGGATGTTCACCCTGACAGGCGCCCAGGCCTTTGTTTAGAGAAGCAGGGAGCCTGAGTAACCCCACAGAGACTCCAGCCCTATTGCTTTCTCAGTTTCCAGCTGGGTTTTCCACTTTGGCCTGACCCAGGCACAAAGGTCCTGGAGCCGGCCTGTGTAAGTGGTCCACATAGAGCATCTCTCCAAGTGAAGCCCAGGGGTGGAGAGCTGGGCAGCAACCTGGAGACAGCAGCTCAGATGGGAATCGGAAAGCAGTCTTGCTGATAAAGTAGAGTTAGCAGTCCCCTGTCCATTTGTTGAATGGTGTATTCTTTTCCCAGTGGCATGGATTGCTACTTCATGAAAAGCAAAAACTGTGCATTGCGCTCCTTAGTCGGGCTCCTCTTTTTTTCTTGTTCTCCCTCCATGAATTCAGCACCGTTTTTAGCATAATTCTGTTTTGGTGACGAGTCATCGCTCATTAATCTTCTAAGCATTCCAAGTGTGCATGGTTATTCAAGCAGACTCACAATACCAGGTGAATCATACAGTAAGTGTGCTCTGCCTAATAAAACCTGATGGTGGGATTTTGAACGATGCTACACTGAATTAATCGTTTAATGTGGGGAGAGCCATCCTCACTGCTCTGTGTTCTCAGGTCAAAACCAGAACATCTCCCTGCTTCCCCAGGTCTCTTAGCTTCCATAAAGTCTTGAGGGTTTTCTTATTTAAACTGTGCATTCTACACAGGCTTTTCCCTCATGGACAACTTCAAGTTTTGTTGCTCTTCATAGCAGGCTTTCTTTTGAGCCACCTAGCAGCCCCCAAATCATGACATGGAGACTTATTATTAATCATGAATGCTCGGCCTTAGCTTATGCTTGTCCCGCTAGCTTTTATAACTTAAATTAACCTGTTTCTCTTCATCTATGTTCTACCTCGGGGCTTTTTAACCTTCCTTTCATTCTGTATGTCCTACTTTGTGTCTGGCTAGCTGGCAGCTGCCTGACTGCCCCTGAGCATCTCCTTCTCTTTCTCCCTCATTTTCTCTCCTACTTATTCTCTCAGGCTGCCAGCCCTGCCTATGCCTCTAGCTACTGGCCATTCAGCTTTCTATTCGACCAATCAAGTGCCTTAGGCAGGCAAGGTGAAACAGCAACACATCTTTATATAATTAAACAAATGCAGCATAAACAAATGTAACACATCTTTCCATAGTTAAAGTAATATTCCACAATAACTTTTGTGAATGGGCTCTCTTATCTGATTGCTCATTGTGCTTATTGACTGGAGTTTTCATTTTGGACAACATTGCATTCTCTCAGTAGTTCTAAAGGTTTGTTCTTGTATTCTTTGGAGACTGAGTATAATTGTTCATATCTGAAAACTATAATAATGAATATTTAGACCTTTTGTTTCTTTTATGTTTTGATTTTAATGCTTTAAAGTATTTTATTTGGTTAAAAAAGCTTCAAATTGATGTCGTCAATAAAGTATAGGAAGACTATTTGTCTGGCTGAGCCAGTGTCCTTCCTTTTCATGTTGAAGGCAGCGTCTACAAGACCAATCAGCCAGTGCACCTGCCAGATACCAAAACTGTATACCAGAAACTGAGAAAAATTCAGCTTAGAATGTAAATAATGATCCCAACTTTCAAAACACTTTTAGTCTAGTTGTGGTATAAATAAAAATATGTATGCAAAAATTAGCAACCCCAAGACAAAACCAGGGACAGACTCAGCATGGTTAGAATTTAGAGAGAAGATGGGTGAGGAATGGAATAACGGGAGCTTCTGGGAAATGTCAGCATTTATATCTTGATGGCAATGATGAGTCTGGGGTAAATGGAGGGGAAGAGGTCACTCCAGGTGAACAGAGTATCAGAGTCAAATCTCAAAGAGGACTTGGAGATGCATGCAACTCTGAGGCAGTTAACAGACAGGCTCATCAGGAGATCTCTGGGGGCCAAAATCCATTAACACATCAGAGATGTCATCCAATGTCAGCATGAAGAGACTCAACCTGATTCAAGAGCATCAAGGGAACGATTAGTGGTTATTAAACAGTGAGGATGTACAGTGGGAAGTTTTATTAAAGCTAACAAGAATGTTTAAGATCTAGTGACAGAGTTCTGGACAGACAAAAAGGAAATGCAATAATAACAATGAAAGATTCTGTTGGGGATGTGGCTCAGTTGGAAAGGTGCTTGCTTAACAGGCATGAAGCCTTAGATTCTATCCCCAGCCCTGGATAAAACAGCTTTGCTGATCCTTGTCTATATCCCAGTAGCCAGGAGATGAAGGGTGGAGTTCAAGGTCATTTTCAGCGGCAAAATGAGTTCTAGTCCAGCTTGAATTATATGAGACCCTGTTGGGGGATGGGGGAAGGAGAGGAGGGGAGGGAGGGAGAGGGAGAAAGAGAGTATGAATGAGAAAGGAGGGAGGGAGGGAGGGAAGGAGGGAGGGAGGGAGGGAAGAAAAAGAAGCTGCCAGCTGTATCACAGAGCCCTGATTTGAAGAAGGAGCATTTACGTTGCCATGTCAGACTAATAACCCTGGTAGGAAAGGCTGGAGTTCGCTCTGAAGCCCACTTGGTTGCTTGTGAAGGCCAGCACACAGCAATGGTGACTTTCCTCTTGGCAGACCTGACAATGTTTCCACTTGCATTTGCATACAAATTTCTGAATTAGCATGGTGTTGCAGGCAGCCCTCTCCAACGCTTTCTTTTCCCTTCCAATGCCTGTTCCAGCACTTCAGGTGCTGTGGCATACTGTAATGCTGCGTTGTAATGAAAACATCACAGCCAAGTAGTGGATTAAAAGGAAAAGAAAAAAAAAGTGCCTCATGTAGGACAGATGCTTCCAGACTGCATGGAAGGATGTCCTGTCCCCTTCAGCCTGGCCAAGTTTTGCGTCTTGAGGTGGTCCTTTCTTTCCAGGCATTCATTAATCTTCAGAATTCCAGCTCTTGCTCGTCCCCACAAGGAAAAATTTGAGAGTGGAAATTCTCCTGAGGGCAAGGTGGACCACCTGAGGAATTCAACTTTATAAAACAATGGAGACGATAGCCAAGAGCTAATGAGATAAATCCACAGGAGTCGGCTTAAGGAGTAATAGGGGGATTTATTAGGGTGAATTGCGGAAATACACTCACAGAACAGAGCTGAAGTCGCAAAGAGCCAAGCACTGTTCTAGGTTACAAATGCTCACTTCCTCTTTAAAGTAGCCTCATGGTGCAGATGCTAAGGAGAAAGCTGGGGCACAGAAGGATGCTAAGTGACTTCTCAAGGTCATAGAGTAGGTGACATTGAGGCTCCAGAGTGCTGCTCTCAACATTGCACTTCAGAGCCTCGGATGGGGGCTATGGGTCAAGCTGAGATTCCACATCTCATCTTCAAATATTAGTGGCAGGCAGGTCTTGAAAGTGGTATGTGCTGTTTTCACTATTGTCACTTTCGTCCATTGCCTTATCCACAGACACCTTGTATCTTACTGTCGTAGTCACCTCTGACATGGTCACATAAGCTCCTTACCCTCCGGTCCCTCTTCACCTTGATGTAAGACCTATCTAACAAACCCAACACGGCTCCCATCACCCTAAGATACAGTTCAAAGTCCTGATCCTTCCACGTAAGTCTCCCCGGTCCCTTCAGCAGGATGTCCCATCAGCCTCCTCATAACCACTCAGTGAACCCTGCTTACAGCCTTTCTCCTTTGCTCATTACTTTGGTAACATTTATTGAGCACTTCTTGTATACAGTCACTGAGGATAGGAGATGATGCCTTTGACCCAAAGGCAATCTATAAATAGTATAATCCAGGTGCACAGCCCTTTGTCTGCAGTCCTGAAATCCAAACACTAAAATTAAAAGATTTTTCATTACTCATTTAAGGCCTAAACCTTCCCTGGACTGAGATGACTATCATCTCCAGTGTGAAAATGAGTGTGATTATGGGATACAGTCCCAGACCCTGTGGGTATGGAATAAACTGTATTATCCTTCTGGAACCCCAAAATATTCTCAATTCGAAAATATATCTGGCCTCAGGGGCACATGTGGCCTTGTTCACACAGTTCAGAGTGGGACCTTGGAAGCTTTACCAGGGAGCTACAGAAGTGTGAGGATCTAGCTGTGTGTAGGATCCCTAAAAGGGAGCAATTCATTTTTTATGAAATAATCTGGTCCAAGCTTCAGCTGCTGGCAGCTCTGAGAGCTCATTCAGTGTTCTGTGTGGCCAAAGAATGAAGTCAAAATTCCCCAGCAGTGTTTGAGGCCCTTCACAACTGGCTTCAGCCACCGTTCAGTGCTAGGGATGGAACTCAGAGCCTTGTACATACTAAGCATGTGTTCTTCCACTGAGCTACATCCACATCCAAGCCCTACTCCATCCATCTTTATAACCTCATTTTTAGGCAGTCCCACCATTCACACAGGACTATGAGGTTTACAAAGGCAGGCATCAGCTTTGTTTTTCTTTGTGACTTTAATGTAAAAGATGATAAGCCACAACCCATGGGCCAAATCCAATGTATGTATGTGCTCGCTCTCTCTCTCTCTCTCTCTCTCTCTCTCTCTCTCTCTCTCTCTCTCTCACACACACACACACACACACACACACACACACACACACACACTTCTATTGGAGCACAGCCATAGTCTTTTATTTATATATTATTTAGAGTCTCTTCCATCATCCAGGGAACAAAAAGCTGGATCAGGCTGGGGAGATGCTCAAGAACACCGACAGCTCTTGCAGAAGACTCAGGTTTAGTTCTCAGCACTCACATGATGGTTCACAATCATCTGTAACTCCAGTTCCAGGAGATCCAATGCCCTCTTCTGGTCACCACGAACACTGGACACACATGGTGGCATGTGCATTAGAACAGGGACCAGTTGGTTTCTTCTGCAAAGGGACAGAAAGTGAGAGGTACAGCAGGTAAGCAAAATGTGCACCATCCAATCCCAGTGAGACATATCTGGTCACTGCAATGATGGTTGTGGTCAGAGGTAGACTGAGAGGATATGAAGAGATGTGTAGAAGTGACTCCTAGTCTGTGCTCTTCTCCTGAATGTCCGAGTGTGATAACACTTGGAGAGATGCTATGGGGTGATTGGATCATGAGATTGGGGCCACAGAGAATGGACCAGTGCCCTTATGAAGGAGACAGGAGAACTTTCCTCTTCTCTGTACTTAATACTGTGCAAGGTTCCAGAAGTCAGCCATCTGCACCAGGAAGAGGGTGCTTAATGGACACTGGATCTGCCAACACCTTCATCATGGCCTTCCCAGCCTCAACACATGTATTTCTGCTATTTGCTAGCCATTTAGTTGATAATATTTTAGATTAGCAGCCCTAATGTATGCTATGTATGTGTGCATGTGTGTCTGTCTGTCTGTACACATGAGTACAGGTGCTTATAGAAGACCAGAAAGGGTTAGATTCCCTAGTGCTTAGGCACTGTGAGCTGCCATGTGGATAAAGGGAATGGAACTTGAGTCCTCTACAAGAGCAGCAAGTGCTGTAAGTGCTGAGTCCTTTCTTCAGCTCCTACACGCCTTATCTCCAAAGCTCTGTAAGGACGTCACTAAACTGATGCTCAGAGTCTCCATTCTGGACAACAGAGCAGTCATGTCATGGAGCTGGGCCTTAACCCTGCTACCACCAGACTCCTTGTTAGCCAGTAAGTGACACTGGTTGAGGTTGGCTTTCTCACCCCATGCCTCTTGATCTGTGAGAGTGAAACCAAGAGGTGGAGGATTGCCTGTGAGAAAAGATGCTCTTTCCTAAATTCCATTCAGAAAATGGAGAAAGAAACTAGCAGGAGACTGGTGCATTGGAGGAAGAAGGCTGAGCATTAAAGAGGACTTAGCTAGTATTCAATACTTTGCAACTTCATATGGCTCACCAACTCTTTTCATCTGAGAGCAAATAGCATAGAACACAGTGATTTAGACTGAACAGCAAGGTTGGGAGGCTATGATGCGACTGGAGTAAAGCTTGTTCCATAATGGCATTAGACAACGAGAAGAACCATAAGCTTGTTTGTCCTAAGACAAGGCGGCTTCACTTGGCTGGCTATGATCTCACTACAACACCAAGGAGTTAACATGAGAGATGGGGGGAGCCAGCTCTGGCTACTGTGGCAGCTTGTTATGAGAGCATTTGGGAACAGCAATGCCATGGCAACACACTTGGTTGAGAAAGGCCTGGATCCCCAGGACCAAACCATCCAACAGGTGGAATCCAGATGCTAGGAGTTCCTGGAAGGCCAGCTGTGGCATGGCTCCAGCGGGGAGGACCGTCCATCGACAGCTTAGTTTCATTAGGCAGCTGGGAACCCAGGTGCAGGATCAAGCCCTCGTGGGAGGAAGCTGGCAAGAACAAAACAGGAAATGCTGGCTACAGAAGACGGAGTGCCAAGCATGCAGCAAACTGAAACCCAGGTGGGAAATGAAAGCCGGGATCTCCAGACAGCCAACGTCATGCAGATCTGGCAGGTCACGGCCGAGGACAGCCCACAGAAGTACAGAGAAGCCTGTCTCACTTGTGTACCAGGACCCAGGTCTGAAGCAGAGGGATGGATCCAGCCCTCTTCAATGGAGGGAGTAGCTGTCATTATATACTATGGTCCCAGTCAGGTGGGATCTACCAAGGATGTTCTGACCCTGTGAACTTCCTTGTCATTATAAAGTTAGATTAATTGTTTTAGGGATGGAGATATGGCTCGGTGGATAAGGGTGCTTGCTGCCTAACATGTGGACCTGAGTTCAGACCCCAGCACCCATGTGAAGAGCCAAGGTTGGCCATGCACATCTACAACTTCAGCGTTGCTGGTGACAGAGACAAAGGAATGTCCACGATTTGCTGGTGCCAGCCTGGCTCCAATTTCAGTGAGAGACCCTGTCTCAGAGGAATATGATGGAGATTGATAGAACAGGACCCTTGATTCCTTCTCTGGCTTCCAGAAACCTGCACACAGGTATATACACCTGACACATTTGTACACATACACCAAATTCACACACACACACACACACACACACACACACACACACACACACACACACGTAAATTAACCATTTTAAAGTTCAGATCCTACCAGTTCATAGGATTTAGTACATGTTTAATGTTAAAATTCTTACCAATTGTATCCATTTCTGAAATATTTCCATCATCCCAAAATAAAACCCTTTCCCATGGAGCAGTTTCTCCCCATGCTCTTCTTCCCCCCGCCAAGGGCAGCTGCCTCTCTGCATTCTGTCTCTATGGGTGACTTCTCAATCTTTTACATAATTGGAACCTTCTGGCATATGGCCTTTGCTGTCTGGCTTTTTTAGCTTGGTGTAATGTTCTGGGGGCTCATCCATGTTGTTGTGTGTATCAGCACAGGCATGGCTGTTCTTTAGCATTCATGGGACACTGATTCCAGGACCCCTGGTGGACACTATGGTGTAAGGATACTCACCTCACGCCCATTGTATAAAATGCTGCAGTGCTTACATTTAACCTACATACTTAAATCCTCTCTAGACTACATATAATGTCTAGTACAGTGTAAATTCTGTGTAAGTGACTGTTAATAATGCATTGTTTAGGAATATTGACAACAGGAAATGTCCGTACACATTCAGCATAGACGTAACTGGTTTTAAATGTTTTTGGTGCATGGTTGGTTGAGTCTGTGGCAGTGAGACCTTTGCAGGGCCAACTCTTTTTATATAGCTGAAGCACATTCCATGGGGTTCATATACCACATTGATTTATTCCTCTGAACATTTTGACCTGAGATTGTCAATAGATACAGATGGGAGCATCAGGAAAGTACCAGGTGGAGCCATATCTATAACTCCTTTTTTTAAAGCAGAAATACACATATATACAGTCAGCATGTTTTTCCACACCTGAGCCTCAGTCTCTCCCTAGGAAAGACAATCATGTCTCTTAGACAAGATTGAGAAAGGACAAATTGGCTGTACACCTATGATCATACATCAGTCAGCACTGGGGATGTGTTCCAAGCATCATATGGTGTGCATAGACAAACTCTGATGGTTACAGCATCCCTGTGTGATGTAATCTTCCAGGCCTACTGTCATCATATGTGTGCTCTTGTGAATGAGCCATAATTATGAAGTACATGACTCTACTTTGTCTTTCATGGTGATGAAGTAAGTGTGAAGCAGCCCGGCACATTTTCTCTTGTGACTAAAAATGTCCTGATTAGATCTTTGACCCTCCTATGTGATCACAGTGTAACAGTCACACATCCAGATATTGCTGGTGAGAGCAAAAGCTCACTGGACACACACTGGTGCTTGAACAAGACAAGGTGAGATCCTCCGAGAACCACCTTCCTCCAGCAACACTTACTGGTAATTGTTAACCCCCAATCAGAAGTTGTTCCTGAATTATTTGCCTCCCTCCAAGCCTGCTTGCCACAGGGACTACCCAACTTGAAGCCCGTGAAGAAATGAAATGCCATAAGATTGCCTCCCCCTCTATGATTAATTATTGTGAGCTGATTTCATCTCTCCTTTTTCCATGGGCATTTCCCTAACAGTTCACGTTTAACATCCCCCAGAAGCCAGGAAATCAGGGGGGCAAGTGCTCCTTTATGCCTTAGTTCTGAGCTACTCATAAATGAAAATCATTGTTAATTTAGAGTTTGACAGCTGTGGTGCATGGGTAAGTCCACGGCAGCTGTCATCAGGACGCCAGCTTCTTTTCCAAACAGATGTTTAATTTGACTTTAGTGCGCCTGCCAGTTTTTTTCGGCAAAAGAGAAGGGGAAGCAGAAACAAAAGTCATCATTATATTCATCATTTGGTTTCATTTCAGTACATAAATGGAATGATTAACAATGACAGAAGAATTACTCTAATTACAGTTTTGGGTTCAGGACCAGTTAGCTATCATCTCCTGCATGGTCCAGAGTCCAGCCTTCATTTTCTTTAATTTTTTTTTCTAAAGTGAGAGGCTGTTTTGTGGTAATTACACCCAGGCTCTGAGCAATGCTCCCAGCTTCCCAGCAAAGCCTCCTAAAATGCAGGAGAAACCGGGGAGTGGTGGAGGAGGAGCGAGAACCCAAGATGAATGCAACAGGGCTGGACTTGTCTTATGGCTCTGGAGTCAGGACACGGTGGAGAACGGACAGAGCTCCCAGAACAGCGGCCAGGCTCCCCACCCACATTCATGTGGTCAGGCAGCTGGCTTTGTGCACTTTTGCAGTGTAAAAATGAGCCACCGTGTATAAAATTCAGCACATCTGTGGCTCCATGTAGAAACTCGATGTGTGAGGACTTGATCAGCCTGCTGTTTCCATCCACAGTGTTTGGAGGACTCCCTCTCCGAACAAGCTGTGCCCCTTGGTAACCCACTTCCTAGGTCTGCTTTCCTTACCCTTGCTTTTGGGTGTTTGGCTTCAGTAGTCTCACTTAGGTTTGGCTTTTAGTCTTTGGTGTTTGCAATGCCCCATCAATCGCCTATGGTACCGTGTGTTGTACCTCTGTCATGGGGGCCTTGGCAACCCTGTAATAAAGGCACCAGCACACTGCTGCATAGCTTACTTGCTTCTATGAACATTGAAATGGAAGACTCACCTTAGCCTCATCAGTCAATAAGTTATATGTGTTGTACTGAAAATATTCCCACCTCACATGGTTAGTATTGATTGTTAACTTGACAGGATCTAGAGTCACCCAAACCACAAACCTGAGCATATCTGGGAGTTTCTGGTTTGGAAAAACTGAGGATAGAAGACCTAACTTAAGTATAGGTGGCAACATCCCATGGGCTTGGGTCCCAGTCTGCATGTAAAGTAGAAAGCAAGCTGAGCTCTGGCTTTCTTCTCTCTCTGCTTCCTGACTGTGGAGTAAAGTGTTGCCTCAAGCTCCTGCCATCCCCGCCGTTACCAAGGTGAACTGCATCCTTGAACTGTGACCCCAAACAAATCCTTCCTTCCTACACTGCTTTTGCTGTGTGTTTCCACACGACAGTGAGAATAGTACTAACATGCCACCCCGGGGCAACTTTGAGCCCTTCAGCAGACATCTTGAAGCCCAGTTCTGAAATCAAAGTCAGTCTGAGGGATGACATAGAACATCACTCGACTAATAGAGACAGCAGTGGATGCTCGGAACAGAGCCAAGAACACAGCAAATCTGACCCCAGAACTTCTGGCTCTTCCCATTTTTAAATAGAAAGTGATGGTCCTCTGTGACTGGAGAAAGACCAGGCTTCTGCTGGGCTAACTTCCGAAGTATTCTGAAGGAACCTGGGAGAGTGAAAACCATGGACTACTGCTTCGTAGCTCAGCCACACACCTGAGTGCTGTTTCTCTGCCTCTGCTCCAGGTTTAAGCGTGACTGAACGCCATCCTTTAATACCTGAACAACTAAGGCCAAATGGTGATGGCCCAGGGGCTGTGACTGGAAGCACTCCCAGGAGAACCCAGCTGCATACCTGCCAGAGGTCTGGCTGTTGTTGGGGCCCAGAGGCCCCGGCTTGCCCCTAGGGTATCTATCCCTCTCCTCTGCTCCTCACCTGGCTCAAACTTTCTGGGTTCAAGCCCCAGGTCCCCCAATTCTAGACCCAGTTTCTTTCTGTGTTAGTCTATGTAGCTTTTTTACTTTAAATGGTGAGTTTCTAGAACTAAGACAGAACCCTGCACCTACAACTGATACCAAGCGAGTCATTTTACTCTATAAAAAAAAATGTTACTTGCATACATTAATTGTACAAATTAGTGGGATCCCATCTGATATCTCCATAAATGCATGCAGCATGTGTTTATCAAATCCAACCCTCCTCCCTCCCCCACCCTTCATGCCCTTCTCAGTTTGTGACCATTACGCTGTTTTCAAGTTTGTTAGCTTCTGCACCTTGTTCTTGTCTCTCTGTGTCTGGCTTATTTCTCTCAGCATAATGTTCTCCATTTCTACCCGCCTTGCTGCAAATGCTGGGATGGATTCCACTCTTCTTCATGGCTGGGTAGTACTCCATTGTGTGAACACACCACATTTCCTGAATCCACTCGTCTGGTGGTGACCACTCAGGCTGCCTCGTATCTTAGCTAGTGCGAACAGGGCTGCAGTCACAGAGCATGCACGGGTCTTCATTCACTGTGCTGGTTTTATTTCCTGCAGCTGTATGCCCAGGAGTGGGGCGGCAGTGTCATATGGGAGAAGTAGCTCAGTGTTTGGGGAACCTCCATGCTGTTCATCATAGTAGCCGTACTAATCTATATGCTACCTACGACTTTGTGTCGTCCACATCCTCTGGATATGTTTGCTTTTTTAATAATAGCCCCTTTATAGACTAAGAAGGTATCTCATTA
Organism: Peromyscus leucopus; assembly: GCF_004664715.2. Lineage (NCBI taxonomy): Eukaryota > Metazoa > Chordata > Mammalia > Rodentia > Cricetidae > Peromyscus > Peromyscus leucopus. Next base: position 91,255,824 of record NC_051063.1, on the reverse strand, counting down.
TAGCTTCTGTTCTTGTTTGCTTCTGTTTTAAATTTTTTCATTTATTTATTATTGGTGTGGGTGTGTGTGCACGCGCGCACATGTGGGTGGGTGTCAGAGAAGTGTGGAAGTGAGAAGATGGGGGGGGGCTGTCTATTCCTCTTCTTCACCATGTAGGTCCCCGGGGTTGAACTCAGCCTGTCAGGACAGCCAGCTGCCACCTTTACCTGCTGAGCCACCTCACTGGCCCTGTCTTTGTCTTTGTTTTTGTCTAAAGATGAAGTGTGAAAGTAGCTAGGCAGACCTCAAATTTGCAATCCCTCTGCCTCAGCCTCCCTAGTATCTGGGATTGTGGGCACATGCTGGCTTAGTCTCTTCCTAATTGTATTTCCCCAGTGGTTAATGATATCAAGCATGTTTTCATAGATTTGTCGGTATTTTTTCCTCTCTTCTTTGGAGAAAGATTTATTCAATCATGTGTCCATGTTTAAGCAGATAACTTTTGTTACTTTTTATTTTAGTTCCTTTCATATCAGGATATTAACCCATCAACACCAATAGTTAGCAAATACTTTCGCCCATCTTGTTTTCTCTTCAGTCTGCCGATTGTTTTATTTGCTGCACAGTAGTCCTTGCCAACTTGTGTTTTTTTTTCTTCGCTTTGTGGGTCCTACCCCTGAAACCCTTGCCTGACCCCATATATTGAAGTACCCCCGCATCTCCCAACTCTCTCATCCCCCCCCCCCTCAGGTTTTGATCTGCTGTCTTCAGTTTCAGGTCGTGTATCTAAGTCACTGCTCCATTTTGTGTTGATTTTTCTACAGGGTGAGAGGCAGAAGTCAAGACTGAGTCACCTGCAGGGGTAGTTGGGTCTCCCGGGGACGTTTATGACAAGGCTGTCTTTCCTCCAGTGGGTTTGTTTGGTGCCTCTGAAGGGAATCAGTTGGCACCAGATGCTTAGGCCTTTTTGGGGGTCCCTATTCCGCTCTGCTGGTCATGATGTTTTTGTGTAAATATCATGCTGTTGGGTTACCTTTCTTAACATTAGGATCTGTAAAGCCTCCAACTTTGTTCTTTTTGCCCAAGATTTTAGCTTTTTGACATCTTTTATGTTTCTTTACAAATTTTAGGATTGCTTTGTCCAAATCTATGAATAATACCATTGATTTTTTTAAAGATGTATTTTAAATTTTTTATTTTTAACTATTTGTGTGTGTGTGTGTGTGTGTGTGTGTGTGTGTGTGTGTGTGTGTGTGTGCGCGCACATGAGTGCAGGTACCGGAGGAGACCAGAAGAGGGCATCAGATCTCCTGGAGCTGGAATTACAGGTGGTTATGAGCCACCAGACCTAGGTGCTGACAATCAAACGTGGGTCCTCTGCAAGAGCAATAAGCACTCTTCACAGCTTCTCTGGCTGTGATTAATGATTTGGGGCACACAGCATGCCACGGAGAAGTCACAGCATCTGCCTCGGTGGGCCATGTAAGGAATGAGACCCTAAAAGTTCAGATAAAGTGCATATAGCAGTGGGACAGAGTGCTCAGCATGTGGCTGTCCCTACAGTGTGAATGGTGGCCACCATCAGAGAACCAGGAGAGCTCCGTCAGGTATTCTTGGTAACAGCTTTGCCACTGGCAAGGTCCTCAGGGAGTGGCAGCCCCTGCAGTGCTGAGGAGCCAGGAGCATTTGACCTCTGGCGGTTCAGTTTGAGAGCCCAGACTCTGCACAGTGAGAGAGGGCCACAGAAACTGCAGCACCCACCCGGGATTCCCTCCCAGTCCTGATGGCGGTGTGTGGTCAGACAAGGTGCAGGGCTGGCGGTGCCAGGAACTGCGTAGGTGGGCGGCGGCCGGAACTGAGTTGTCTCTCCGCCAGGGACAGTGCACAGCTGGAAATTGTACCTGCTACCTGGCAGTTCTTCTTGGCCCTCTTTGGGGAGCACACCCACGAGCAGGAAGAGAGCTGAAGTCAGGGTTTTTCCTCTCCCAGCTCCTTCATCTGTAACTCGACCCAAGAGCAAGGCAACAGCCAGAACCACAGAATGATTTAAGACTCTGGGTATGACCTTCTGAGAGGGAATGGGCATGGAGCTAGAGGAGCCATGTGGGCACATGCCTTCAAGCCTGGCTTTGCTTGGGCAACGCACGGCTGGCCATTACCTTTGCTTTAGAGGGCAAGAGGTCCAATCTCCCGGTTCTGGTTCTCCTGAAGGATAGCACTCTTCATTTCCCTCTGTTGCAAAACCCAGCCCCAAGGCACACAGCAGGGTTAGGTTGTAATCATTCTTCCTAGTCAACCATGAATATGCAAGGCAGCTTCCCACTTCAGGTCAGTGCAGTAAAAGCTTATGGGCTCCCAGAGATGGGAATGTGCAGGATCTCCTGGCCTGGAAAGAGCTCAAATTTAGTCAATGGCTCCCTTCTCATAATGGTTCCTGGCTACAGCACCGCAGAGCTCAGTTTGGGAGATGTTCTGAGAGCCTTTCCCAAAGCAGGTCCACATGAGCTACAAGCTTGAGATCCTGTGGCCTCCCAGCCGCTGGGATTGCCAGCATCCACATGGCTACAGTTTGCTGAGCTTTTGTTCACTCTTAGCCCTGCGAAGGGTATGTCCCACTCTGTTTGTCAGGGAGCCACACCCCTGAGTGCTTTTCCTCCCTGGTCCTTGAATCTTACTTACAAGGATCCTATCTCTCATCCATTTCCAGTGCTCCCCTCCTCTGGGGACTCCCCTCAGACTGAGGCTGCTCTCCTGTTATGTTGATCTTTGTGGCAGAGGCAGTGAGCTCCATTTCCGGGTGCCTATATTCAACCATCTTGAATAGCCCCAGGCACTTGAAATTTCCAGAGCCTCAAATTATCCCCGTCATATGGGGGTAGTGGCAGTAGCTGCCTCAGGAGTTGCTACCAGGATCAGATGAGTTCTTGTATATAAATATTATCGGACAGAAACCAGGCACAAGGCCACATCACTGATGCCATTGCATTGTGGTGATCATTTTATATCTAAAATAAGACAAAGATCATCATCATCTCTGAAGACAAAGACCTACTTGTTTTGGTTTCTGGCATAAGTCTACATTGTGAAGGTGGTTGTAGAATTTCAAACAATGTCTAGGTAAGGGCTGTGACTGTAGCTTACTTAGCAGAGTGCTTACCCAGCATGGAGTGAGGCCTGAGTACAGTCCTCAGCACTGCATGGCTATGATGGTATATGTCCATTGTTACTGGGAACCCAGCAGAGATGACCACTCAGACTCAGTTTATAGTCAACTGAAAGTCTTTATTTCAGCCAGCTGGGACTAAACTCAGGTATTCAGAACCTAAGTGTAGTCCCAAGTGTCTAGAAGGTAGGGTTTTGGAAGGCAGAAACCACACCCTGGCATCTTGCTTTCTCTGGAGCTGCAATGGAGGTTGGAGGCCAACTCTTTGCATTAATAAGCAATTTGACAGAAGCTAAGAGAAGCGGTTAGCTGGAGGTGGGGCTTGCACAAGCAGGCAGTTTAACAGAAGTTAAGTTAGTTGGGCATCTTAACCTCGGGTTCCTAGAATAGAGTTGGGTAATTTTCCATGGCATTCTCCATCGAGGTGATCAAATTCTAGTTCAACCTGGAATGGCCTGAGCAAGAATACAAGACGGAGGAACCTCTGCACCATCTTTCCCTGTCACACACATAATTCCAGCACCTGGAAGACTGCGGCAGAAGCCACAAGTTCAAGGGCAGCCTGCGTTACAAAGAGAGTTAAGAGCCAGCCTGAGCTACATAGCAAAGTGCTGTTTCCTAAAAACAAAACGAAAAAGCTAGGCCTTGGTCTCCCCCAGCCTCCCTTCCTTTTGTTTGTTCCTTGCCAGCTCCCGTAGAGGATATGAAGTGTGCTGCCCCAGGTAGCTTTTAGTTGCTGTGATAAAACACTGACCAAAACCATCTTGGGGGAGGAATGGTATATTTCAGCTTCCAGTTACAGTCTGTCATGGAGGGAAGCCAGGAAGGACCAAGACACCAAAGGAACTGAAGCAGAGGCCATGGATGATGAGCATTGCTTACTGGATGCTCTCCATGGCTTGCTCAGGCACCTTTTCATGTAACCCAGGACTATCAGCCCAGGGGTGGCCTTGCCCATGGTGAGCTGGGCCCTCCCACATCAAGCATTCAATTTTTTTAAAAGGCTCCACAGACATGTCTCCAGGCCAATCTGATGGAAGCAATTCTTTAATTGGGGGTCTTTCTTCCTAGGTGGCTTTAATTTGGTTAAGTTGACAAAAAAACTAACCAGCACAGGTAATATAAAAAACATAGCCGGGCAGTGGTGGCACACGCCTTTAATCCCAGCACTCGGGAAGCAGAGGCAGGCGGATCTCTGTGAGTTCGAGGCCAGCCTGGGCTACCAAGTGAGTTCCAGGAAAGGCGCAAAACTACACAGAGAAACCCTGTCTCGAAAAACCAAAAAAAAAAAAAAAAAAAAAAAAAAAAAACATGAAATAGCAACGCTAAGTTAAAAAAAAAAAGTCAAAAGCAGAAAAAGTAAATGGCAAACTATAACATCAAGACAGGAAGAAAACCAAGCAATTGTCCACAGCTCAGTTCTCATTCAACCTTTCAAGAGCAGTATTTTATAGATTGCTGTATAGAATGGAAAACCATAGGTCACCAGTAATATGCCAATCAAAAAAAAAATGACTAGTTGGAAAGTTTATTATGTAACAGAGTGTCCATGCAGCCTCAAACCTGCCTTCAAAATGCTTTGTAACTGCAAAAAGAAAAGTGAAGATTTTAGAGTGGAGAAGTCTGGAAGATACCTGGAATGGGACAAATCTAAATTTTAATCATGTGCAACCCTGTAGAATACACATGCCTTCTAGAATATTCCCACTACCAATGCATAAACTGAACCTAATTATGAAGAAACACCAGGCAAGCAAAACATCTTGCAGAATGAACAGCATGCCATGCAAAGTTTTCTTCAGAAAAGGCCAGGACATGGCCGGGCGTTGGTGGCGCACGCCTTTAATCCCAGCACTCGGGAGGCAGAGCCAGGCGGATCTCTGTGAGTTTGAGGCCAGCCTGGGCTACCAAGTGAGCTCCAGGAAAGGCGCAAAGCTACACAGAGAAACCCTGTCTCGAAAAACCAAAAAAAAAAAAAAAAAGAAAAAAGAAAAGAAAAGGCCAGGACAGACCAGGGGACTGCTGTCAGTTGAGGAGCCAAAAGAGACAATATCCCAGTGCAGCAGCATCACCTGGATGGGATGCCTTGGCTCCAACAGAATAGCTGTGGAAACTTGAATAGATATTCAGATTAGCTGAATCCATGTTAACTGTCTGCATCTGATAGGTATATTGTGGGGATGTAGGCGATTACCCTTGCTTTTAGAAAATACATATGACTGGGGATAGAGTGCTTGTCCTGTAGGCATGAATCCCTGGGTTTGAGCTCTGGTACCACACAAACTGGATGTGGTAGTATGCACCTGTAATCCCAGTCCTAGGGAAGTGGGAGGCATGAAGATCAAGAGTTCAAGGTCATCCTTGGTTACATGGCTGACTCTAAGGCCAGCTTGGGCTACATAAGGTCCATAAAGAAAGGAGCGGGGAGAGTAGGGGGAGGGGAAGAAAGAACGGGCTTGAGGTGACTGCAGCCTGTCAACCACTCACTCCAGTGCTTCAGCGTGGGAGAGGGGTCTTTATACTGCCCCTGTGCTTGAAGGTTTGTCTTAAGGTTTCAATCTTAAAGTTCTGTTAACAGCTGCATGAGAAGACATTGGCTTGTGCAGGCAGAAAGGATTTACTGGGTCTAAGGGGCTATGCTGAGTTCATTGGTTTCTTCCCAAGGTAAGAACTCAAAGCACCTCATCTCATGCTGGGCCCTGGCAGATGCTAGGACACTGATCAGAAAGGGATGCAGCCAGGAATTCCCAGAGTGCTGGGACAGTGGCCTCATGGGACAGCAGCCTCAAAGTGGCAGAAGCAGGGAGCTAGGCTAGGCTGGCATCCATCTAGTTGGGATCCAGAGTATACAACTCCCGAGGGATAAAGAGCAACGGTGGCATGGGAAATGGAATGTGGGATTGGGCAAGGCCATTTGAGGGTCTGCATGGAAGTCTCAAAGGTGGAGCAGGAAGGAGTGGAGTGGCATGATGGGTGGTGCTGAAAGATTTGGCCAGGAGTAGGTCCTTAGTAAACTTTTTTTGTTCTGTTTTGATTTGGTGTGTTTACTTCTCTTCTTTTTTCCATCCCTTCCTTTGCCACAACATCCCTTCTCTGGGAATTCAGCAGGATGCTAGTCTAAACATTTAATAACAGTAATAGTAATGGCTAAAATGTGTGCCAATGATCCCAAAATGAAAATACTATTGAGCCAATGAGAGGGCTCAGCAAGAAAGGGTACTTGCCATCCAGGCTGAGAACGTGAGTTCTGTTCCTGAAACCACATGGTGGAAGGAGAAAACTGGCTTGTTCCTACTGGTTGCCTTCTGACCTCTACAAGTATTCCATAACAAGGGTGTACCTGCTCATGCACATATGCTCATGTGTGTGTGTGTGTGTGCGTGTGTGTGTGTGTGTGCGCGTGCGCACAGATACACATGCTCAAATGTACTTATGCATGCACACAAAAATGTAATAGTTTTAAAAGATACTATTATGTCCTCACATTTACAGAAGAGGAAACTGAGGACACTTAACTAGCATCATGTCACTCATCAGTAGCAGGTCTGGAATCTCAAACCCTATAGCCAAAGGTTTTTGTTTGCCATTGTGCCTGGGTGTGTCTTTAATGAGGCTGGCTTCACAGGAAAATTGACTAATAGTCCTCTAGCCACAAAGGCGATAGGGCAGGTGTTTGTAAGCTGCTGTTGCATCTGCCCTGCAAACAGTCTCCCTCACCCCATTCCCACTGCTCTTAGGGCCTGCTCTGTCCTCTGATATGGGAGACTTACCATGGGGCTTGAGAAACCTGAAGCCTGGGCCGGATCAGGTGGGGGCTTTGACCAGATTGTTGATACGACAGCTCATGGTGGAGGACATGAAGGCCACAAAGCATCACATGGGAAAGGAACCAGTGGGTCCTCCATGAAAGGAGTCTGCAAAGGCAGAAACAATGCAAATTAAGTTCAAGGGGCCAAGTTCAGAATGGAAGCCAGACAAAATCAAAAGTACAAAAATCTACAAAAGGCTCTTTAAATGTGGTGTCCCCTTGTGAGACACTTATTATCTTATTATCAGGCTGGAAGGAAGGCAGCAGAGCGTTCATCTATCTGTACCATCCCATTGCTCCAGAAGACTCAGGTGAGCTTTTGGCAAACATTTAGTGAGCACCTACTATGTGCCAAGGTTTGAGCCAAGAATGGGAGAGGGAAAAGAAAGAACTGGGCAGAATGTGGCTATTCACCTGACAACTTGAAATGCCACACCCATTTCGACAGCAGGGCGTGTTTCTATTTTCACACCATCCCCAGAAACACAGCCAGGAAGTAATAGGGAATCACCAGCTAGGGACAGCTGAGGGAGGGAGCAGAGTTCCTAGATCACCTCCAAGATAACTTCTTTTTGCAGACCCCAAGAATGAAATCATTATTCCTCCACAGCCAGGGAAAGTCTCTTTCCACCACTCTCTGGTGATCACTGAAGAGCCTGCTGCTCATCAAGCTGTCTAGAGGGGCCTGGAAACAAAGTTTGGACATTACAAGTGGACTCTAGGATAACACGGGTAAAAGTCATCAAGCTAGGTTCTACTCAGTGTGAGCCTGTTTTCATACTGGACCCCTTGACTTGGTTTACATGGGACTTTTTGCTACCTCTCAGCTATTCCCTAATGGTTAGTTAACATCATAATTGTGGGGAATTAAAGGTGATGGGATTTGAACTGGAGCAAAAAGACACAGAGGACAAACCAGGTTTGTCTCTACTTTGCCAAGCTTTGATGTGTTTTCTCTCGTGGTGGTCAGAATCCTCTGGGGACAGCATTTGCTGTATTCACCCTGATGCCTTTGCCTAGTAGCTTCAGTTTGGGGTTCCCTTGTCACCCAGAGGGTAGAAGAATGAGGGGCAGGTAGGTCAGACTCCTTGGGCTTCAGATCCACTGCACCTCTTCTCAGCTAGATGATCTTGACCCATGACTCAGCCTTGATGCTTTTCTTTAATCAGCAGAAGGTAAGTGCTGCTGTGATGATGCATGCTCCTAACACCAGCACTTGGGTTTTCTGGTAGGAAGATGAGGAGTCTAAGGTTAACCTTGGGAACATGTCATTTTGAGGCTGGCTAGAGACACATGGTGAGATCTTGTGTGAAAGGAGGAGGAAGAGGAGAAAGGATAGTAATTCTGTTATAGGTGGAATAATGAACAAGGGAATAATGATACTTCTCTGGTTGCACTTTAGAATCATGGGCCTTAATTTTAACCCCATAACATCTCATTTCCAATGATTCTCTATCTCTGGAAACTCTGTTCTGAAATGATATTAGGATGGCATCAATCAGAACTCTCCCAAATGATTCCATTGACTGGCCGGGGCTGAGAATTCTTAGGACACAGAGAGTACTCGGTGGCTGATAGTTATTGTTCAACTGTCTGATAATGATGTTGAATTGTGTGAGCTGACACTGACAAATTGTGAGACCCACCAGTGGCCCCCAGCTCCTGGCAGTGCAGTGTGGAAAGGTGTGGAGGTAAGAGAAAGCCCGAAACTAACTCTCTAGTTGTACAGGATATAAGCCATGAGAAATTCAGGAAATAGGGACAGATAACACCCTTCGAGCACCTACCGCATGGCAGGCAATTTCTACACAGGCTCAGTCTATGAGTGCTCACAAAAGCACCATAAAGTAGACATCGAGCCCAAGTTGAAGGGCAGGAAACAGATTCCAGGAGACCAGTCACCTACTGCAGAGCTAGGACCACACTCCATTTGCCTAGCCACAAAGGTGTATCATGGCATGTCTACTACTTTTGTTTCATAGTGTTGATAACAACGAGTGATAAATTAATTGGGGTTAGAATTTAGAGTTTCACATCTCAGTCCATGTGCGTAAGCATTTAGTTCTCTGCTGCTTGCCATTCTACGAGTGTATCCACCATCTAATCCTGTTACCCTGTATAGTTGTAAAATCAGATTTTTCAACTTAAGCAAATATTCCATGGATAAGCCAGCTACGGGGTAATTTTAATGTTCTGTTTTCATGAATAAAGTTAATAAAATTAGTATTAAGCTTTCTAATGTATCACAAAACCAAGAGAAATAGGATTGCTTGAAAGTATGTTAATAGCATCAGATTATTTAATGTAGATGAACCAACAATCCTAAACAGCAATCCAGATAGAGGAAAACAAAATTAATGTGATTAAATGTACCCTGAGACTATTTATTCTGTTGGTTGTTAAAATTTAGTCAGCACTCAGACTGCAAAGAGACTTTGCAGCTGCGGCCCCAAAATAGCCAAGTCTCTCCTCAGCTGCAGCTAATTAATGTGATTTTCCTAATAACAGTTTCCTAATAGAAGACAGACAGTAGCAAATCAAAACAAGTTCATTTTCATGCTGATGAGGCCTAGCAACAACAACAACAACAACAAGGGCCCAAAGGGATCCAAGTGGAAATACAGCTCACTGTAGGCTTTCATGAGGAGTGTCTCAGGCACAGTTGACCTCCAGCTGGGAGTCTATTGCTCAAGTGGGAGCATGCCAGGCAGCGACCGTGGCAGTGGTCACAGTGGGATATGCTATAGGCTGCAGGAGAAGAGTGTTCTAGACAGTTGTCCCTTACACTGGACCTAGACCTGGCCCGCATATTCTATTAATTTCCTTGTGGCCAAACTTTCCTTTGGGCCACCAGCACCCAAATAATGACGCGGAGACTTCTTATTAATTATGAAAGCTCGGCCTTGGCTTAGGCTTGTCCCACTAGCTCTTATAACTTAAATTAACCCCTTTTGCCACATGGCTCTTTGCCTCTCCTCAGTACCATTTGTCTGGCTTGCTCCCCGTCTTGCTGGAGCAATTCACACACTTACCTTCATCCCCTGAGTTCCTCGCTCTGCCCAGAAGTCCCGCCTAACCTCTCCGCCTGGCTCTTGGCTGTTCAGCTTTTTATTAAACCAGTCACAATGACACATCTTCACACAGTGTAAACAAATATCTTGAAACATTTCCTAGTCCCCCTCCTCTGAAAAATAGAGAATTCAAGTTGTCCAGTTTGCACCATTCAGTATGTACAGTCTCTCTGGGCAAAGTTATCACACTACAGACATGGCAAACATCCCTCACATTCAGCCCTTTGATGGCTTTGGCTCAGATATTGGTCAGTTATCTTAACCAGCTGCCACTAACTGGTTTCACCAAAACATGTTGCAACTCAGAACAATTTACCCCTCTGCAAACTGGCCTACATTTCCTAAGGATTTATTAACTTTTTCTGCTGACTGTCCAGCACAATAGCATTGCAAACTGGGCCAGATGGTGACATTAGACCTCTGGCCACAAGGGCCTCCTGGGCTTCTCCAGCTCAGCTTGAACAGAAAAGAATCCAAGTTAGCTGAAACTTGAATTATAGATTTTTAAAAGTAGCTACATCAGCCCAAGGAAGCATGGTGCATATTGATGCTTTTGGATGGAGGCACATTAAGCCTGCACTGTCTCATTAGAACAAATTCATTACCAAATAGCCTCCTAAGATAACAATCCCACCAGCTCATTTTCTTGCAGTGTATGATACCTTACAAAAGAAACATTGACATAGAGCCCTCCAGAAATGCATATCTCAATCTGATGGCAAAAATGCATTTATTTGCAAACAGAAAATGAAACACTAACCAGGACACAGACCCTGCAAAGAATTTGACCTTTGGATCTACCATGTGAAGGTATGTCCAGGAAGTCTGTTGTGCTGCCCCCATGGAGGTGTTATTATGGTGGTATTTTTATTCCCTTGCAGAAACTAGTAAACTTCCCCATTTCTCTCCTTCTACTCTGTCTTCTACTGTAATTTCTCAGATCCCTTCATCATGGAAATCTTAAGCTGCTCCCCAGGAACAAAAGCTCTGAAGCTCCCCCCACCACCTTGCTCTGAGGCATGCAGCAGGTGGATGTATGTCCCATTACTTTGCAACATTATGATAGATCATTTTAAGATCTGTTGGGTTTTAATTTAGTTCTTGAAATCTTGAAACCTTGAAAGGATTTGCAGTACTGCAGCTTGTTTAACAAGATGGGAAGCCCTGGCATCCTTCCCAGGTCCCCATCACAAGCATTAGTGGTTTACCTTTTTTTTTTTTTTTTTTAATTCTGGTCTCTTGCATTCTACTATGTATTCAAATAAATTCTCATTAATTTCCCCCCATTTCCTATTAAGAAAACTAGAGCTCTGGGCATCTTCTCTGTCTTCGTTCCTCCCCCACCTCATTTTCTTCATCTTTCTTTCTTCCTCTCCCCCTGCCTTTCTAGTCTCTGAAAGGACTTTCTACAAGGACTAGAAAAGTAAATAACTAGCCATACCCAAATTTTAAGGTTTTCATAAGATCTCATGTCATTGGTTCAGAGTCCTGTGGGGCCCCAGTTGATGGTAGCTCACCTCTGATGAACTCATGAAACATAAAGATGGGGTCAGGATGTAGACACTGAGAAGGGAGAAATGGGACAAGTCAAGGTTGAAGGAAGTAAAATACCCTGGGCAATCAGCAAGTGTCTTTCCCAAAAAGAAAGCTCTGTCCTTGGCGTGTCCTCCTGTGGTGGACAGGCCACCACCCTGTTGATTGCCAAGCTGGTGAAAGACTTTTGAATTCAATCCCAGGGGCTCCTTTGGAGAACAATGGTTGCATCAGCCAAGCTGGTTGGCTTGGACAAAGCAAAGCAGATGTGAGTGGCCTTTCCACAGTGGAAAATGTTTCGTGGCTCAGACTAGTCACTGTGCTGATAGCCTGACACCCTGGGTGTGGCTCTGAGAATTGCTGAGGACCTTATGCTTCTTGCCAGACCATGGATTATTGGCAGACACTCAGAACTCTGTGGTGGTTACAAATTCTGAATGGTAGTTAAGGTATAGTATTGAAAATGCATCAGATAGACATGTCCCCAGAGCCTCCAGAATAGACATGATGCCAAATGCTAGAAGGGCTGTAAAGGCATACCAAATACCCACCCTCAAAAACCTCAGATGTCACTCACAAGTACAAAATGTAAACACATAGGGAGTCAAAGAGTAATGCAACTTAGTAAATCAAGTGAGCAAACATCAGAGTGCCAAATGCTAAGTGAACGCTGGAGGTTGAAACTGTGCTCTAGGAGTCCAGGCATGGAGTAAATTCATACTGATGGTCCAGCTCAGTGATGAGGAGGTAGGAGGGAGATGAGTAGAATGGAAGAGAAAGATGTGAAGTCTTGGATTTGGGGTGTCACAAGACTAGGAGGATGTGCTGGTTAGGTTGTTTGTTTTGTCAGTTTATACAGTCTAGGGTCATGTGGGAAAAGGTAACCTTAATTGAGGAATTTCCTTCATCCAACTAGCCTATAGGCAAGTCTGGGCATTTTTCTTGATTGATGATTGATTAAGGAGGGTCCATCCCACTATAGACAGTGCTACCTAGACAGGTGGTCCTGGGTGGTCTAAGAAAGCAGGTTGAGCAAGCCACAGAGAGCAAGCCAGTAAGCAGTATTCTTTCACAGCCTCTGCTTCAGTTCTTGCTTCTAGGTTCCTGCCTGGTACATCCCATAGAAGAGGATGTAGCCTGGCTTCCTTTAATGATGGACAGCAACCTGTAAGATGAGATAACCCTTCCCCAGACCCAGTCACTTTTGATAAGTACTTTATCACAGTAGTAAAAAAAAAAAAAAAGTAAGCTAGAGTGGAGAAACTGTATGGCACATACTCTACACACAGGGAGAGGCAGAACTGAGTTTGTGGGAAGGGAGCATAGTATGTTAGTCTGAAATTTTGCTCACGGCTTTGGAGATTCGAGGGCATAGCACTGGTGAAAGGCCCCTTGGTCATGTAGAATAGTGATGACATCATGGCAGGAGAGCATGTGTGGAGTAGAGATCATAATGCAAATCAAGAAGTCAGGAAGATACTGGGAGCCCAGGAGGACACTCCGAATCCCTTTGCAGGACATTACCCCCAGCCATCTCCCATGAGGCACTGCTTCTTAAAGATTCCACCACTTCTTAATGTCGCCCCACTGGGGACTAGTCTTCTAACACACAAACCCTTGGAGACAAGCCAGTCCCAAACCATAGTGGGAGATGGTTGGCTCTCAAAGGTGATTTATGCCTCAATGTTCAGGACTGTGGGTGTGTGGCTAAGCCTCTGTGATGTACTGGTGGGAGAAGAGCTTGTTGAGAGAGGACAAACTCTGAGCTAGACTCTGTTGTTGCCTATGTGAGTAAGTGCTCATGAGCTAGAGGTGACAGATGACCCCAGGGCAGAGGGTAGACAAACTAGATGTGTTGGGATGGAGAGGAAACAGGAGGGGATCAGAAACATTGCATGGGAATCTCTTCCTTTAATCTGATCTGTGTGACCTTCCTTTGGGCATGATTGGAAAGGGCTCAGAGGGTACTAAAGTGGGCAAAGCATGGTGTCTGGTACAGAGCACTAGTTCTTACAGAATATCTTCCCTACACAATGCAAGTGTTTGCAGTTTTTCATTCTGTTTCCACGTCTTTAAGGGTTCAGACCTCTGAACCCCCAGAATGGACCACAGACTCCCAATTAAGAACAATAACCACATCCTGTTTCCCCCAGTCCAGCCCACATGAGAAAGCCTCTCCTAGCACTCAGTCCTACTGCCCCACAGGATACTCCCATTTCTACAGTAAGAAACTAGGGGGTGATGGGAAGGCTCGCTGGAAACAGAAAGGATGGTAGGTAGCCTTGCTCTGCCACCTGGATTGCTTTCTTGCACACAAGGGACAGAGCTCTGGCTACCAGCCCTGACTTACAGAGACCCATAGAAGAGGATGTAGACACCACAGGGTAAAAGCTGCATGAGCCACAGAGTAATGAGTAAAGTCAAGTCAGCCAGAGGGAACGGGTGACATTTTCTCTTCCTTCCAGGCAGGGGTAATTATGTGATCGTGCCCACACTCTATGGTGGAGGAGCAAGGACTCTGTCCAGAACACCTGAGAAACCCAAGAGCGAAGCTTCAATTTCTCTTTCTTGTTTCCCAACTCAAATAGGTTATATTTTAGATCAAAGCTTGGTCTGAAGAGAAATCAGGTGAAGCCTTTGGTACTTGGAATAAAATTTTAACCTTAATCTTTAGGGGGAATAAAATGGTGGCATATGTCTTAGTTGGAGACTATTAGCTAGAATGATAGACACACTATCTTTTATATCTACTCTCAATATTTTAAACATATTGGTGGTTCTTAAGATTTAGGGGAACCCCTCTGAGAAGTAGATGAAAGGTAGGAATTCTAAACCACAACACATAAAATCTGTGTGCAAACTCCATGTTAGGAACCGTGAGTTCAGTAAGCATTGGCTGTGTTCACTGCTAGGTTTCAGGGCTATATAGCTGAATGAGGCAGATCCCTGGGCTCCGTGCCTGGTGATGGTTTATAGTTGCAAAAGGTCGAGGGGGATTCCAGAGAGACCACCAAGAGGCAGGTTAACTACAGGGGTCATTACAAATCATGGGCTGATCATTATAAAGAAATATTGAGCCTGTCTTTTGTCCCTTGGCCAAGAATGCTCAGGGTACCAATAATCATATTGCAAAAGACTGAATATCACACTAGAGCTGGTGGGAAAATAGGCCTTTGTTTTTTTTAAAGAACATCCGACCAACCCCTTGTTGTATATTCTTTGAAAAAAATTACCAAGTATGGATGTTGTTCTAAGTCATTTATCCTTTTAAAAAAATTTTTATTTATTTATGCATATGGGTATATATCTGTGTATGTGTACTTGTGAATGAAAGGACCAGCAGAGGCCAGATGAGGGCATCAGATCCCCTGGAGCTGAAGGTACATGTAGTTTTATGGAAGAGCAATATGTGCTCTTAACCAAGCCATCTCTCCACTCCCAACTGTCCATGTTTTCTTAAAAGAGAAAAATATCTAGGGCCTAATAATGTGTGTGAGATAGTGTCTCTCCTACCCCATGCTTCAGAATTAAACATATAACTTTGCAAAGCAAAGAAGCATTGTGGTTAATTTCAGCCACAGAGAAGAAACCACTTGGGGTCAAATGATATTTTAAAAAATGTAATAGTTTATTCTTAGGACAACTCTTGAAAATGAGACCTGGTCCTGCCGACCACCCAGAATTATCATGACACAGCTGGGACTTTGCCTGAAGTCTGCTTCATTCATGTGCTTTAGGAGCCCTTTAGCAGTTGACAAACCCTGATCTAGCAGGAATCCCTAAGGATTTCTACTTTATCCTTTGTCTTGGCTTGCATGCGTAAGAGAGCTATGGGGGGGGATGAGCCCCACATTTGTATTTCCCCTCCATGTTCGTACCTGGGCCCCTCTTTCTGGGCACATCTCTCTTTGGACTGGAGTGTATATGAAAGCCAGCCCCAGCAGAAGACAGCAGAGAACTTTCCATTTGATCCTGGAATCAAGGCCATCTTCTAGGTCTTATCCATAGCTGTCCTTTTAATCTTTTGATTGAAGCATCAGTGATGGACGGTTCCTCTATGCTTTCGTCTTGACCTTACTGAGAATCCCCTAAGAGACACACCTCTGGGTGGGTCTATGAGCTGTCTCCAGAGTGGTTTAGCTGAGGAGGAAAGACTCAAACCAAGCATGGGTGGTACCACCTTTCAGAATGGCAACCCAACTGATAGAGAGGGACAAGGAAGAGAGCCACCTGAGTGCCAGCATTCACTTACTTTCTCCCTGCCTCTAGATATACCCAGATGTGCAGGTAGACCCTTACCCCTGCTACCATGCATGCCTTCCCCACCACAGTGGATGCTGTCAGTTCAGACTGTAAGCCCAAAGAAAGCCTTGGGTTGCTTTCTGCTGGATTATCTCATCACCACAATGAGACTGGCAACCAAAGCAGAATCCCTGTCCGTGCTCTTCTGTGTAGCCAATCACAGCTGATGCTCCGGAGTGGCACCTCCCAGATCCCCCTATGCTTTTGAGCTGTCACCTTCTGTACCCTCACATCGCTTTGCCAATACCCCTTTCTGTCAGCTAAGCATGCCTTTAAGAGCAGGGTTCATTAGAAATTTTAACTAATGATGCTTTCAACAAGTTGAGTTTATTTTCTTCACGTAATGGGAAAGCCAGAGAATGTGAACACCAGTACTGTTTGAGAAGTTGCATTGGGACAGGGGAGCTCACCGGAGATGAGCAGTCAGACACAGTGTATAGCCAACTGAAAGTCTGTATTCCAGCTGGCTGGACCACACCCAAGTGTTCAGAGACCTGGGGTGGCCCCAGGTGTCCAGAACATGGGGGTTTTAAGGGCAGATACCTCATTCAGGATCTCCCTCGGCAGTTGCAAGGGGGGCTTAGCACAGTAATCAGTTTGAAGCAAGTACCTTTAACAGAAGCTGATATAAGCAGTTAACCAGCTGGAGGGGGTTTCACATAAACAGGAAGCTAAGAAAAAAGGGCTAGCTGGAGGAAAGTCCACATACACAGTCAGTGTTAACAAAGGCTAAAAAGTTAGCTAGGACATGCTGACCTTTGGTTCCTAGAACAGAGTTGGGTAATTTTCCATGTAATTCTCCACTAAGGAGAGCAGATTCTAGTAAACCTGGAAACGGCCTCAGCAAGAATCCAAGATCGACGAGCCTCTGCACTGTCTTGCCCTGTCACAACATGATGTCAAGACTAGAGTCTGTGTGATTTCTCTTCACATAGTGTCAAAATAGTTTTCTTGTTTGATATGTTTGCTTGGAATCGAGACCATACAAAGTGGGACAGGTTAAGATAGTCATGAGTGTCTTCTAACTGGAAAACAAACCCTGTTCAGGAAGTCCCCCCTCCCCGACTCTAAAACCACCTTTGTATTTTACTGAGGCCAGTTATAGGTCCTAAGTTCTGCCTGCCATCTGCAGGGAGGACTGGGAAAGCAGGGATTGAGCTATCACAAAGGATTTGCCTGGTACCAGCCCAGGCTAAGTGACAATTCGCTGATCATGGATGATAAAAGGAATAGATATCCATAGAATCTGGCACTTGCTGTGTACTATCGACTCTTGAGATTTCATTTACAAGTTCCTCTCCAGGCTGTCACACATACACACACACACATGCAATCTTATTCATCATTGTGCCTCCAAGTCTCAACACATTCTCCCACCTTATTAAACACATTCATGGATAATGAAAATCTCGTGAATGCCTCTCACATCTAAATGAATTCTTTTAAGAGACAATCCAGTTTTCTTCTTTTCTTTTTACACCTCCCTTAAGATGTAACAAACAGTTCTTCACTAGTTTTCTGTTGGATGGGTGGAGGCACTCAGCAGCAACTGTAGTCAGGTCAGCCTTGATAAGTAAAAGCCCATGTTGTCAAGCTCATGCATAACCTCCATCCTGACAACCATGGCCCCATTGTTCATGGTCCACTGGGCAATAGCAGGATAGTTGGGGAAAGAGGCTGACTGTCCATAGAACAGGTCATCCTATCTACTTGATTACTGACTTCCTCAGCTAAAGTCACCTTTTGATGAGCATTTGATGAGTATCTTCACATCTTTTCCCATTTGGAGAGATCTATCCACATACTTCTTCCCCTAGTGTCCTTCTCACCAATGTTCCAATCATGCTCTTTCCAAGTATCTGACCACCTCGCTAGTCCATTGGCTAGAGCCTGTGAACCAGTGAGCAGTTACATATTTGGCCATTTCTCCTTCCAGACAAAATGTACGGCCATGTGTACTGCCCAAAGTTCTACACACTGTGAAGATTTTCTTTCAGTGGTGTATTTCAGGATTTTCCTAGAAAGGGATTGTAATGCTGCACCTGTCCACTTTTGGGGGGTGCCTGCATACTGTGCAGAACCATCAGTAGATTAGGCCCTACTCTTCTCTTCCTCAGTTAACCAATCACAGGGAACACCCCCATGGGGCTATATGTGAATGCTTGGCAGCAGACAGCATTATTAAAAAGAGTAGAAACCACAGGCATTTTGGGCAACTTCTTCACATAACCTGCCTGTGCCTCAGAATCACTTTGGTTGGATAGTGTATATATCACTTCCATTTAATAATAGACTGATGCTGTGCATGTCCTACTTTATGACTTAGTGGGTCATATATAACCCAGCTCATAACAGCCACCTCAGATTACATGGTAACTTGGTGGCCCATTGTCAGATGTTCAGTTTCCACTAAGGCCCAAGAACAGGCCAACAGCTCTCTCAAAGGGAGAATAGTTGTCTGTAGACGATGGTAGAGCCTTGCTCCAAAATCTCAAAGGTCTGTTCTATGATTTGCCTATAAGGGCCTGCCAAAGGCTCCAAGCAGCATCCCTATCTGCCACCGATACCTCAAGTACCATCAGATCTGCTGGGTCATATGATTCAAGTGTAGAGCATACTGCACAGCAGCCTGGACATGTAGAAGAACCTTCTCCTGTTCCAGGCCCCACACAAAACTAGAAGCTTTCAGAGTTATGAGTCATACTACCATAAAAATCACTTTGCCTGTGCTGCCCATTATAGGTCAGCCATTATGAAAATTGCTTTGTCTTTGCTGCCTATTAGGATAACTACAGTCACCTTGCCTTCGGTGATTCATTGCTGCCAACCAGGTCCTGCTACTTTGGGGCCCAATTAAACACCTTGCACTTAATTCATCCAACTGAGCACAGTGTCTCCAGCCCTAAGGGCTGGCACAAGGAAAAGGGCAACAGCAAAGCTCTTCAGATGTGCTGGTGCCCCTCTTACCATTTTGTGTCTTATAGGATTAGTGAAGAGCATGGCTTCTGGGCCTCCCATTGTGGAGGATTAGGTTTTACACACAGGACCCACTCTAGCATTGCAGTTTCCTTGAGACTTAAAAATTCCTTCAGCAACACTAAGCCACAGAATGTCAGGCATCTCCAATTCATTTTCAGTAGGCCATTTTTGACAAATGCTTCAGTCAACCATTTAAACTTTTGACACACCCCTCCCCCCTGTTTTTTAACTGTGTGAGCTTCCATATTAAACCTTGATTCTCTACTCAATGGGTCCATATCAATAAACTCAGCCTGGTCCAATTTTATGTTCCTTCCTCCAGTATCCCACACCCTTTTAATCCATTCCCACACATATTCCCTGACTTCTGCGTGAATGAATTTGCAAACTCATTAAGCTCTTTAGTAGTGTAGTGCACCTCCTCATGGACTACACTTTCTCTCTTCTAAGAGCCTGCTTAGCCTTAAGTCTGGTTATAGGACTAGGGACAACTATTGGTGGGCCCTGACGGACATCAGTATATTATTATCTTGCCTGACATTTCCTTCAGAGAAAGTCACTGCTGGTTTAGCATACAATGAAGAACTAATTTCCTCAAAGGTGGAAAAATCAACAGTTCAGAGGGTGAGAGGTGAGTACATCTTCTGCTGAGGGTGGAGAGACTTCTTCCTCAGGTGAGATTAAACCCTTGAGAATGGGAGGGCTCAGTTTTCAACTTCAATAGGATCCTCCACACATCCCCATCCCAAGTTACAGGATCCCATTCTTTACCAATTAATGCCCTTACCTTAATCACCACACCCTCCAAGGCTAGAACTTGAATTTTCATGGTAATTCAGCCAACCTTATTATGAGGACTTTGGTTTGCTTGAGCTCTGTGGCTGCTGGAGAAAAGGTTCTCTTCCAGAGCACTCTTAGAAACCTTTATAATGTTTATGCGCATCTGGAGCCAGTCAGTTTTATCACTGTGTTCATTGTTGTCCTTCACTGTATTCTGAGATGCTTAGAATTTGGTTAATTGTATCCTGGAGTTCATTCTTTTCTATTGTTAATTTATCCAGGGATGCTAGGAGGAACCAACCAGCATCATTATTTTCCTTATTTTTCTACAAACTGTCACAAGTTTTGTGCAGAGTCACCAAATTCATTGTCTCTCATAATTGGTGAAACAGAATAATCAAATGCATGTGTCTCCTTAAGTCTGGAAAATAGTTCACACTACAGATTTTCAGTACTCTCCAAAATTCTAAGAGAGGTCTCGGTGACTGTAGGTGTTGATGAGTTGGGAAGCCTATTCCAGATACTTTGAAAAGTCATCTTTATACTTCTGTTGCTCTAGAACCACTTAGTCCAGTTCTCAAGAGGAACATAATTGATAGAATAAATCTCTCCGCAAATTAAAATGGCTTACAGGCTTTGGTCCATCTAGTCCAACAATGGTTGTCTACCAACAGAAGAACCAAGAATCCATTAGTTGTTAAGTCCATGAGGCTGGATGTCTCAGCTGGTCTTCAGTATAGGCCAGAATCCCAAAGAAGTAGGCTCTAAGGCCAGTAAAGGAATGGGTTTGCCAGTGAGAGTGAGAGTAGGAGGCAGACAGAGCAAGCTTCCTTCTTCCGACATGTCCTTCATATAGGCTGCCAGCAGAAGGTGTGGCCCTGATTAAAGGTGGATCTTCCCACTTCAAAAGATCTGAACTAAAAGTGTGTCTTCCCATTTCAAATGATTTAATTAAGAAAAAAATCCCTCAAAAGATATACCCAGCCACTTGAATTTCAGTTATAGTCTAGATATAGTTAGTTGACAACCAAGGATAACCATCATATTAATATATATAAAGCACATAGAAAAAGCTTGTTAAATAAAAAATAAATAATAAATAATAATAAATAAATAAATAAATAAATATCTTACTCTTTTCCTTTTGCCCCAAGCCCAAGTTAAGTTATTGGGTTAAGTTATTGGGTCCTGATCAATTCTCCACAAGCAAGTCTCCCAGAGTCTTTGTTTCTAGCACCCTCTCCCAGTCAATGTTTTATGAATGAATAACTAATCTGTAGTTATCTCATAGAAGTTATCACAAATACCCAGAGCCAGTAGTGAAACTATTCTGGAGTGTGTTGGAACCGTCAGAAGGTGGAGCCTTGTTGGATGAAGTGAATCCCTGGGGGCCTTAAATTTTAATAGCCTGGCCCTACTCCCTATTTATCCTTGATCTCTGATTATGACAGTGTGACTAGCCACTGCATACTCTCGCTGCCATATCTTCCCCATGTTGATAGACCACAGCCTTTAAACTCCGATTCCCTATTCTGGTTTGTTCTTCTATTGCTATGATAAAACACCATGACTAATCTGGGCAGGAACAAAGGTAGGAACCTGGAGGAATACTGTTTCTTGCTCCCTCTAACTTGCTCATTTAGATCTCTTATAAAACCCGAGACCACCTGCCAGGGGTGACACTACCCATGATTGGGCCTTCCCACATTAATCAAGAAAATACCACCACCACCACCACCACCACCACCACCACCACCACCACCACCACCATCACCTCACTTACCTACAGATCAATCTGATTGATGCTCCCCCCTCCCCCATTATGGTTCCTTCTTCCTGAGTGACACTAGTTTACATCAAGTGAACAAAAACCACATCAGCATGCTGCACTAGTCTCTGAATCTATGTCTTTGTGACCCCTAAGCTGAGATTGTGACCTTACTGTTAGGTGGGATAGGGCCTTGAAAACATGTTTTCATTTTTCTTCTCTCCTATGTACATTATCACGGGCTTTCAGAATGTCTGCTAACTCCAGGATGTAGTTCTGAAGTCAGACAAAGCTTGGTAAGAGTCTACACAATGGCATGAGCATACGTCTGGACAGTGAGGCCATGATCAAGTTAACACTGGGAATCTTTGTGAAGTAAGATAATGCAGTAGCCTCAGCATGGACCATGCTGCCTCCACTGTGGCTCCATATTTATTCCTGGCTCTTTCCACAGTCACTCCCTCACTGGTAAGATGAAATAAATTTTGCTGAGTATACACTGGACCACCTCCATGGAAAACAGCCCTGAGATCACAGAGAAATTTTATAAAGTATTCCAAGAAATATCCAGTAAAAGAAAATTTACTGGAATCGGGGAAAAGGTTGGCAAATGCTGTCTGGAGACGACAAACCCAAGCTTCATTTGGCCATCTGTTATCTCTGTCTGAAGAGCTCAGTGAGGGAGCTCCTTCAGGGCCCCTCCCTCCACAACAGAATCAGAGCTGACATCAAGCATAATAATAAGGATTCTTTACTAAGCATGAGCCGCCGGGACCTTTAACAATAGCAGTAACAACGGCTACCACTACTGACTAGTTACTGAATGCAACACACTACAGTAGGACCTTCCAGGAACTGTCTGCACATGGTAATGAACAAGCTGCGCCGAGGGTGCAGGTATATATGCTCAATGTCACTTCAATAATCTGTTATCTCCCAAGTCCATCAATTTCTGAGATCTCTCTCTGTTGGCCCTCTTCAACGCTAGATAGCAAACCCACATCATAGCAAATTCTAACTTTACCCCAGCAGGCAAACACCCCAAGGAAAAAGAATATCCAATAAATAAACCCTTTAGACAGAAGAGGATCAAACGCTTAGGGGATTGGGAATAATGTTTCTGGAAATGTTCATACGGTTTTAAAAGTTTGGAAGTGATCGGTGAATTACTTAGGACTTCGATACCCCAAAGTCTGAAATGCCAGCACACCAAGAAATTTAATTTAGATTTCTTTAACATGCTCTCTCCCGATAAGCGAGCATTCAGTATATAAATGGGATGCAACATGACTGCCAAATTGCAGCACAGAATGGAGAAAATTTGTCATTTTGAAATGCTAAGGGAATTCTTACTAACAGCTTTCTCATCTTGTAAAACTATTATTTTTCTGAACCATAATATGATTTATAAGCCTCAGCTGAATTTTACACTTTTGATGGGAATAGTCTCAAAGAAAAAAAAAAAAAAAAACGCATTTTCTCAGAATATAGAATTCTCTTAGGAGCTGGCCAAATGAGGAATAAAGTGGGACAATTTCTACAACTAAGTGGACCAAAGTCTTGGTCTCTGTGAACACATTTGTGCGTGAATATTTGTCTACCTCCTCACCAATTGTGGCTCCTTTGGACACTTTCTTACACTGAATAATTTCCAGGGTGACACCAACTACCCAAATATGCTGTCCTAGGCCCAGTGCCTGCCCCCTGTACACTCAGATCCCCTCAGATCTCTGCCAAATTAAAGGTCTCTGTATCCAACACTCACCAGACAGATAACCTCACACCCTGTAGCCTCTCATCTTCTCTATAACTCTGTTTCTCTTGCTTGGATCCTAATGTTGAAACTATAGCAAAATCCATAGTGATATTTATTTCAACACTCAAGGAGCTTATACTCCAGCCCAGGAACCAAGGTAAGAGCGGTTACACCATGGTTTAGTAAGTGCTGTGTGTGCAGTATCCCAAGACCTCTGGCTGTCATAGGAAAGACAGTCAGGGAATCAACCTGAAAGAAGGAATGTCTTGGTTGGGTATAAAATGGGTAACTGGTGTTTTTTTTTGTTTTTTTGTTTTTTGTTTTTGGTTTTTTTTGTTTTGTTTTTTTTTTGTGTGTGTGTGTGTGTGTGTGTGTGTGTGTGTGTGTGTGTGTGTGTGTTTGTATAGATTTGTATAGATGCCTGTGCAGGCCAGAAAAGTGCATCAGATTCCCTGGGGTAGGACTTACAGGTGGTTGTGAACTGCCTGACGTGGGTCTGAGATCTGAACTTGGGTTGTTTTAAGTGTAGCAAGTACTCTTAGCTGTCAAGACAAATGCTCCATTCCTATGTTTGGTTTTGGTTTTTTAAGATAAAGATATTTTTTAAGGGAATGAAATACCTTATATTTCATAGAGTCTCAAGGAATGAAGAACCTGGACAGCTTATAGGAAATACACACCTTCCACTTGTAGTCTGTATAAACTTTTGCAATAGTATTCTTCTAAAGTTAGGGGTAAGTAATGTTCATGATCATGCTGTGAAGTAATAGATTTTACCATTGTTGTCTTATTCACAGGAAATTGAAAAGCACTCAGGGCATTCCTCACAGGTGCTTGCAAAGTTGACTGTGGGTGAGGTATTTAGCTAAGATGGAATAACATCAAAATTCTGGAACCTGGGGAGCTTGGCATGCAATGGTGACAAATTAAGCCGAGAGTGTTTCAAGGGAATAGTAAAAAGCTTTCAGTACCATGTTAGTATATTATCCTGGTGTAGTTTGTAAAATGTCCTCTTTAAGCTGATATGGTTGAACCCCCAGCTAGTGGTGCTTGCTGTATCGGAAGGTTGTGGAACATTTTGGAGGTGAGCTTTGTTTCAGGATGTGGGTCTTTGGAGGGTATCCTTGAGTTTTGTAGCCTTGCCTTGCTTCCTGACCCACCTCTGCCAACAGTCCACTAAGATGCAAGCATGTGCCTGCACCACGCTTCTGCCTAGACAGAGCCCTGCATCCCCATGCCTTACTGCCGTGATGAACTGTGTTCCCTCCAACTGTGAGCTGCACAGACCACTCTTCCTCTGTGTTGTTCCTTGTCAGGTTTTTAGCCCAAGCAATGAGAAAAGAAGCCGTCTCAGTTAGGTTTTCTATTGCAGTGATAAAACACCATGACCAAAAGCAACTTGGGGAGGAAAGGGTTTATTTCGTCTTACAGCTCATAGTCCATCATGAAAGGGAGTCAGAGGAGGAACTTGAAGGCAGGAACTGACGCAGAGGCCATGGAGGAATACTACTTACTGGCTTGCTCCTCATGGCTTTCTCAGTCTGTTCTTACGCACCCAGGACCACCAGCCTGGGTGAACTGGGTTCCCCCACATCAATCACCAATCAAGAAAATGCCCCACAAAGCTTGTCCCATAGGCCAGTCTGGTAGAAACATTTTCTCAGTTGAGGTTCCCTCTTCCAAAATGACTCTACTTGTGTCAAGTTGACATAAAACTAGCCAGCGGACAAACTAATATCCCTGTTGTCCATCCATTTTCAAACATTTGTTGGAAGAGAACTTTATTGAAATAAAACTTCATTTGCCTGGGACCTCTGTACCATGTGACTCACACCAATCTATTGCCACTCATTGGCCCAAGTGGTCTTTAGAAAGAACAGATCTGCTTACCTCAGTCCTGGCGCATGCCCCTCAAAGACATTTATTAAACTTGGAGTAAAAGGCCATCTCTTAGCAGGCCTTGGCTGATGTAGTGATGGGCTGGTTTACCTCACCACTTACCTTACATCATCTCCTTGACTTTCTATGCATGTGTCTTCCAGCAAGCCCATGTTCCCCTACCTCAGGGATTTTATAAACAATGCCCTCTCCTTTTCTTCTCTCCTTTAATTGCCTGGTTAGTTGCCTTCTCTCCCAGTCTCAGCTGAGCTGTTCTTTCTCAGGGAAGCATTGTCCAGCTTGGTCAGGCTTCCCTACTGCACTCTGTGGATGTTTCCATGGTAGCACTCAGTCACCGTTGGCCTCGATCATTAGCTGTGGATTTGGTTGTTTCATGCTTCCCCCTCCTGTGATATGAACTTTGAGAAGGAGCTGAGTGGCCCCATCTCTGCTGTTCATGATAATAGCCCTGGTGCCCTCCTCTGCCAGCCACTAAGCAAGCCCTCTGGCAATAACTTGTTGAAAATGTGCCCATAATACTCCCAGAAGTCAAAGGGGAGGAAGTTTCTGTGGTTGACATGAGGAGGAAGCCCTCCACTGAACCAGAACTGTGGATCTTAGGCACTTCCTAGGAGGTCTACTCTTTACCCTCCTGCAGGGGTCCCCCAGGCACAAGAGGATGCCCTCAGAGTGTTGCTGTCAGTGGCAGAGTGTTCTGATGAACAAAAGACTTTATTCTTTGGCTTTGAGGTAGGGAGGACTATTACTCTTTTGGCCTGAGGGGACTTTCCCACTTAATGGTCAAGAGAATGGATAAAATGATCAAAGTCGTTTTGTGTAAACAGGAAGCATATTTCATTTACTTATTTCAACATCTTGTCTCTCTTGGATGGGATCAGACTGTAAAAGACATCTGTAAAGCTGGTCAGAATTGTATTCTTTTGTGCAAGACTGGATGTAGCATAGACATTTCTTTGGAAAGTCATTTTGGCCTTTGCCCAGACCATTGGGGAAATTGTCTCTACTCAGTACAGATCCCTGTGGAGACTGTGGGCCAGTTCCTAGGTCTGGGATCATGGGAGTCAAAGAGTTATTCCGTGTGGTCAGCTGTAATGGAGTCAAGGGATGCCTTTATCTGTTAAATAGGGTGAATCGAAGTGAAAATTACCTTTTGATTGAGTAGCATTGCTGAAGGAAATCAATAGAAATGGCTGGAGATTTATTGGCACCAGCTCAATTTTAAACGTTGTAGACTCTTAAATTGCTGGAACACTGGATTCAACCTTTTCAAGGCCAATGGAAAATAAACAAGAGAGTGAGTTAAAGGAGAAACAGCATGTCTGCTCTATCCAGAGGGAAGAGAAAAATACATGCTGACCAAAGCTAAATCATTTGCAACCTCAAAATATGTGTTCTAAATTCTTGGAGCCCACGTTTGACGTGTTTAAGAGAGAAAGACCACAGCTGACGTTGTCTTTGTTCAGAGTGTAGGAGATGGTTTTGTCTAGACTTTCAGGAATGATATAGGATGACATTTTTAGAACACATCAAAAAATATTTTTAAATTCCTCTTCCTTTCAGGAAAAGGGTTTGACATGCTTCTAGAATCTGGATGTGGTGGATCTATAAATGGCCTCCACCATTTAAGAGGAAGAGGAAGGTAAAAGGAGCCATTGAGAAAAGACGCTGAAAATGCCATTGGTTCAGGTTCTGACCTCAGTAGCAGTGCCATCAATAAAAACTCAGTGTCCAATGTTGAGGGGGTGGTTTCTAGGCACCTGCTAGGCCATTGACGTACGTTTTCTGACAATTCTCGGGGTGACACTCATGATGTATGTGCTGCTTGCCTGTTGATGGATGAAGAACAGAAGAACAGAGAGAAGGGGAATAACACCCAGAGTCACTAAGTCACAGAGCTACAGGTGGCCGAGCAAGGACTAGGTTTGACTGTCCCTCCAAACCTGCCCCTCTCACCACTGTGTTGATATCTTCTTCCCCCACAGGGCCAGCATCGTACAGAAACGCATTATTTACTTTCAAGATGAGGGCTCTCTGACCAAGAAGCTATGTGAACAAGGTAAGAGCATGCAGGTGGGGAGGGCAGGTGAATGAGGGGGCCTCTTTCAGTTTAAGCCTGGCTACAGGAATTCAGGCAACGGAGCTTTCTGAGTTCCCCTGGGCTCTGCTTCCTCACGTAGCTCTGATTTTTAATCTGGCTGTGTGCTATGGATAATTGGATCCGCCTTAAGCTCTAATTACTCAGCTTGATTCCCTGGGTAGGAGATAATGTACCTTATATTGGTGCTGTCTTCTTATTTTTGTGAAACAGTGATTATTCTGAAGAGGTTCCTTGGAATAATTCACAGGACTTAATTAAGGAATGCACAGTTGTGTACCTTTAAAAAGCCTGCGGTGGCTCTTGGGATAATCACCCCTTAGAACTTGTATGGAATCTGAGTAACATGGGAGATTTTCTCCAAAAGAAACCAGTAGAAGATAGGAGTGTCAGGGGTGGGAGGGTAGGGAACACTAACCTTGTGATTTTTATCATGATCAAGTCTCTGGTCCTCAGATTGCAAGTTCATAAACCCTCTCTCCTTGGATTGAAACATTCTAATAAATGGCTTTATTCTGGCGCTAGAGATCAAATCCAGTGCCTTGTACATGCTAGATAAGCACTATGACTATGAGCTACACCCCTACCCAGGCCTGGAGCATCCTAATGAATAGACTGTTGGGGGAGGTTAGAGAAGGAGCCTGGGTTCAGATCAGGCCTGGGCTTAGGCCTGCTTCTATTGCCCCTCCAACCATGTGACTTAGTAATATACAATAGGGCTGCAAGATGGCTCAATGGGTAGAGCTCTTACCAAGCAACTGTGAGGGCTTGAGTTCAGAGCCCCAGAATCCACATAAAGGCGGACATGGTGCTTCAAGTCTGCAACGCCAGCATTCATCGGTAACATACAAGATGGAAGCTCCCAGGACAGCTGGCCAGAAATCTACAGATGAAAACAAGGGAAAAGGCAAGGACTGACAGCTGATGTCATCCTCCGCCCTCCACCCAAGTGCTGCAGCCTGCCTACATTCACAAACAGTAACCCAGGCATGCACACACATTAACCACACAAGACTGAATATGCATGCATGAATGTGTGTGTGTGTGTGTGTGTGTGTGTGTGTGTGTGTACATGCATGGTACTTATTGCTGTCTGTATTCAAAAGTTTGTTAATCTGCTGTTAAAAATAAGACCTTAAACATCTAAACCAGTTTAGAAGTTATTAGGTAACTCAATGAAAACAGAAAATGCTCTATAATTATACGGCTTAGCTATCTCACTTCTATTAATTTGTGCAGAATTTTTATTTGCCTTTTCAGCAATTAGTCTTTTCAGAAGGAATAATCCTCTCCAACTATAGAAAGTCATAAAGTACTAAGAAAGGTTAGAGAGAGTTCTCCTGAGGAAATAATAATTATTGCTAATAATTTTGAGTGTTTGCTACATGGCGGGCACTATTCTAAACACTGTCTACTCATTGATTACATAATCTATACAATAGCCCTGTATGGTAAAGGCTATTGGATCAACTCCATTGTAGCTGAGGAGCCTGAGGTCAAGACAGTTTGTTTACAGGCAGCAGTGGAGGGCAGGAGCTGACATCAAGAGCCCATGCTCTGAACCACTGCCCGCTGTCAATGTTGCATCCTCCTACGGTCAGTGCTTCTCAGCCCTGTCTTTGGCAGAGCAATGCACTGTCACTTATTTTTTTAAAAAGCTAGAATCAAAAATGTTAAGTGGACATGTGTGGAGAGAGTTAGATGCTTGGCATCAGGGTGGGAATTCTAGACACTCTGGCCAAGAAGACTCTTGCTAACTTCTTGGTGAGCACCACTCCACGTGGGATGAGGTCTTCCCTCTAAGCCATTTAGTAGACAAATGGTTCAGTCGGCTTTTCTCCAAACAAAGAGCATTTTCTCTCTTTTTAGATTCTTGGTTCCTAAACAACAACCTTACTCCCCACCTTCCCTCCATGAAATTATACCCAGTTCCCATGAGCTGGACTCCAGAGTGTTCTGCCTCACACATAGGCTATATCTTGATCTTCTCCTGTAGGTAACTAGGCTCAGCCATTGTGGTGTGGTTCTGTTAGATGGACTGTCAGAGGCCAGTCTTTTTTCCAGGATCTGAAAGTTCTTAGGAGATACTTCACAGACACTCCCATGTACTGACAGTCATCCTTCCTGGAGCCTTGGTGCTGATCTTAGGAAGCCTTGTCTAAGCTCTGTGTGTGTGTGTGTGTGTGTGTGTGTGTGTGTGTGTGTGTGCGCGCGCGCGTGCGAGCACTAAAATTCAGTGGGTACAGTGATGATGAAATGGCATGGCATAGCTCTGGTTGTTTCTCTCAGGCTGCGCTCCTAGGAAAATGACTAATCACGCCATCTATACAAAAACTCTTTGCAACTTGATGGACTGAAAAGGCCCAGCAAGTCCTCATGCTGTTGGCTTTTGTGTGCTTATAAACGATCCCTGGAAATAGCAGACCCATGAAAAAATTAACATCAAAGTGATCACATTAAGAAAACCATTTAAATATAAGCAGAGCAAAGGGATTTTTAAATGCATTCAATCACTCAGCAAACTCCAGCTTTTCATCAAAGTCTTTATGTTCCCTGCTTCCTTGTTGAATCAAATCAAATCTGTTAAGAAAAGAAAGAGTGGAACTTGGAGCTATCATTTATTGCTCCAAATTACAACCATTCATCCATAGGTGATGAAATATAGCCACAAGGATAAAAAGCAGTGAACACTAGTATATGTGTGTGTGTATGTGTATGCACATTTGTATCCATAAATATGGGCATGTATTCCAGGCTAGGTGGCTCATGAGATTCCAGGGCATTTCCTTGTCTTTACTTCCCATCTCTGTTAAGAGTGCAATGACAGGCATTTGTGCTACACACCTATTTTACACAGGTCCTAGGGACTCGAACTCTGGTCCTTATGCTTGCATGGCAAGCACCTTTACCCGCTGATCCATCTCTCCAGCCTGTGATTTTTTTTAAAGCAGCATAATGTAAAATTGCTTGCAACTAAAAAATAGAGAAATACAACCTATTCCAGAAGATGGTCTGAGATAGACGTACGGTCACACACTTGGACACCGTGTCACAAGCAGAAGGGGAATGACAGAGGATGATGGGAGATGGGGAAACTAGAGAATAGAGGAGAATATAAGCAGAGGACAGAAGATGAGAGAGGGAGAAAGAAGAGGAAGAGGAAGCCGAGGAGCTAACTGGGTGGGTGAAGCATTTGCTTTCCAAGCATGAGAACACTGTGCAATCTCCCAACCCCAAGAGCCACCTAGCAAGCTGGATGCGATGGATTCCACTTGTTGGCTGAGCTCTGGAGAACGAAGACAGATGGCTCATGCAGCTCACTTTGCAGCCAGCCTGCCCGGCCTATTTTACGAGTTACAGGTTGGTTAGAGGCCCTGTCTCAAACACCAGGTGGACTGGAGCTAGGGAAGTGGCTCAGGAGTTAAGAGCAGATACTGCCCTTGCAGAGCACCCAGCATCCATGTTGGATATCTCGGAACCACCTGTAACTCCAGTTCCAGGGGATCCATCACCCCCTTCTGACCGCCAGGGACACCTGCACTCACATGCAAAAACCTATATATGGACACACATGCATATGTATAATTTTTAATTTTTTTAAAGTTAAAAAAAAGCAAGATGTATGGCCACTGAGGAATGACAGCTAAGGTTGTCCTCTGGCCTCCACACACATGAACACTCTTCTACACTAGCGGCTGCACACAAACCACACCTGCTCACACATACACGAACACACACGTGTACACACACACACACATATATGTAACACACACACACACACACACACACACAACACACACAACAAACAAAAAGAGAGAAGGAAAAGGGGATGCTGGGGGAAAGAAGACCTAAGAATATCAGAAGAGAATTTCAAAAGCCAACAAATTCAGTATAGAAAGGAGGAGGAACATCAGGTGTGATGGGGTGGTCATGTGATGATATGGTACACTCAAAACTTGGGAAGGTGAGGCAGAATGATTGTGAATTCAAGTCCAGTCTGGGCTACACAGTGAAAATCAGTTTTAAAAACTAAATCAGGTACTGGGTATGTTCAGTGACACAGCAGTGGCCTAGCACAAGAGCTTGGATTTGATCCCCAGTACTGCACAAAATAAATGAAATAAAGCTGGTTGTGGTGGCACACACCTTTAATCTCAGCATTCAGGAGATAGAGGCAGACAGATCTCTGTGAGTTCAAGACCATCCTGATCTAAATAGTAAATTCTAGGCCACCCAGGGATACATGATGAGACACTGTCTCAACAGACCCTGTGTGTATGTGTGTGTGCATGTATGTGCAAGCAAGCATGTATGTATGCGTGCATGTATGTAAAATACATGGGAAGAAAGGGAAACTGAGGCCATACTCCAGGGCTGAGTTTACCTGGCTTGGCAGCCCGGCACTGTAACATGGGAGTATGTTAGTGTTGGCCATCACTGCCCTTTGGAAGCCTACTTTGTTAGCAAAAGGCCTGTCCTTGGTAGGAAACAGTTCCCCTTTTAGCCCTTTTAGCCTAGAAATTTAATTTTTAAATGGAAGCTTATGTTTCCAAAGGTCTGTTATAAATTAATTTCTGTAAAGCCTTAGCAGTATCTTTAACTTTTCTATCTAAATCTAAAAGCCCTCTTGATAAGTAAAGCTCCCAGTTGGTCTTAGTTGGGGTCTTCTGGAGATCGTTGATGCCTCATTTAACAGCACCTGGTAGTTATGATCGAAATCCCAGCATGTGTCTCTCAGTTCTGAATCCCCCTTTTCAAAGCTAATTTAGATGTATTTTACAATGCAGCTCATCATTGTGGGACTGTAAAAGGACCAGATCTTCTGGTTCAAGCTACCTCTCCTAAAATGTACAAGATGGGGTTTGTCCTTACTACCCAAGTGGCTTACATAGGAATCAAGTCCGGGTTTTATATGCATGTGTTAGTGGGCAGCTTGTTCCTAGACATAGACAGACAGCACTCTAGCCTCTGCCCATGATTCATTCTTCAGGTGGCCACAGCTTTTTCCTTTGAGCCTCTTTAGAAATCTCTGGAATCTGTAGGGAGAGGTTTTTTTTTAAATGTACTTCATTTGGAAAAAAACAAAACAGAAACAAATTTTTTTTAACTAGGTATCATTTATGCAGACTACCCTGAGTGGGTCTTTCCTGAGTTATTGAATTCAGAGTGAGATCATAGGCTCTGAACCGAAAAAGACGTGGGTCCTACTTCTGCATGAATAGCTCATTCATCCTGTGAGCTTGATCAAATCACCCAGCCTGCTTCTTGCTTTTGATGATCTGTAAAACAGGGATGTCGTCATTACTTTTCCCTTACTGTAATAAAATGCCCTGGTAAAAACAACAGAAAGAACAGAGACTTTATTTTGGCCTACAGTTTGGGGGTGGGGTGGGGGGTGCAACCTACCATGGCGAGGAAGAGACAGTGGAGAGCAGCAGAAGGCTGGCTTGTCACGTTGCATCTACAAAGAGTGGGCAGGAAATGAGGTTGGGCAATATAGCCTAAAGACCTCCCCCCATGACCTAATTCCTGTAGCAAGGTTCTACCTTCTAAAGGTTCCACAATCTTCCCAAACAGTGTCACCAACTGGGGACCAAGTATTCAAACCCAGGAGCCTCTGGAGGATACTTCACATTCAAACCTCAAGGGATAACCAAAGTATTTCTTACAGCATATATAGAAAGGGCTCAGCACGCACAAGGGACTCGGTACTTTGCTGATATCATGACAGTGTCTCATACTTTGTCTCCATCCCCAAGCTCACTTCTGACCATCATTGGTTTTGCATGTTCAAACCTGGTGAGCTCAGCAAATTCTGAAAGAGATTGGAAAATGCTGTTTCTGACATGCAAAATGGTTTTCATCCCCTTGGTTTCTGCTCTTTGTACAATATTTAAAAAAAAATGTCCAACTTGCAAAAAAGGAAGATTGGTGTTACCACAGCTGGGAGAACTGCAGAAAAAGTCGTCGCAGCAAGTGCCATCTGTGGGCATTGTCCCCTCTCCCAGGCAGCCGAGCAGACTAGGAGCACTAAGGCACTTAGGGCCGTGGGCTCAACAATCAGAAATGCTGAATTTATTCATATAATCTCTCCTTCCCTACTTATCAGCTACTCACAGTTAAAAATGGGGATGGAGAGGGAATCTTAAGTTGTTCCTGGCTGCTTCTACACTCAGAAGTAAACTTGAACTTGTGAACACATTTGCAACACTCCCTACCTCCACTTCCCAGTACAGTCTTTGAAAGCACGATAAGAGACATAATTGCATAAGACGCCTTCTTCTTAATTTCCAACAATTCTTTAAGCCTCTACTGGCTCTCGCTTTTCTCCTTCAAAACCACCCCTGCCTCTGCTCTGGTCCAGCATTTGGGCCGTGAAAAGTCCTTCTTAGGGAAAATAGATACATATTCCTCTTAAAATCCTGTAGGAGATGCTTTTGGGATGGGATGGGGAGGAAGGCAGGATACAGAAAGAACAACTGGGTGAGGGCTGGAGAGGCAGCTCCGTGTTAGTTAGAAATGCTTTCTCCTCTTGCAGGCGACTCGGGTTAGCTTCCCAACACCTGCCTCGGGTGTTTCACACACCTGTAACTCCAGTTCCAGGGATCTGATACTCTCTTCTGGGCTTCTTGGGCACCTGCACACACATGGCATTCACACACACACACACACACACACACACACACACACACACACACACACACCACATCTTTAAAATGAAAAGAACAACTGAGTAAAATTCAGCATTGGTTTCCCCAAATCTCCCCATCCTAAAGATTCTAGCCTCTTGGTCCCATAGAACACCTCAGATTATGAGAGCAAGAACTTTGAATTTTTGTATTTACAGACTGCATATTCATAGTTGATAAATATGAATTCCATAGCAATCCAAGTGCTGAGTCTTAGAAAGCAGTGCAACTGCACTGTGTCTTCTTTATACAGGGATCAAGGATAAGACAAGCTGCTGCAAGGCTGCCTTTTATGAGGCCCCTGACTGCTTTCTAACTTGATTTCCCATTTCAGATCCCACGCTTGACGGGGTGACGGACAGACCAATCTTAGACTGCTGTGCCTGCGGAACCGCCAAGTACAGGCTCACGTTTTATGGGAATTGGTCTGAGAAGACTCATCCGAAGGATTACCCTCGTGAGTACAGCTGCTGCTTTATGGGTCAGGGAAAGCACATTATTAATATCCTGTCTGATCACAGGATCCATAGGCTGAGCTGTGTTGGCCTGCTCATTATTGGCCACTGATTTGTGAAACTTGCACCCCAAGAAAGTAAATTCATGGACACGTACAGACATAATCCTGGTAGGCTTTTAGAGTTTTCGTGTAACACTGTTCTAAGAGTTTTATTTGTGGTTCTTAAAACAGTTCCTGAAGTCAAGTTACTATATCTTCAAGCCAAGTATTTTGTAGCCTCCTAAAACAGTGGAACCCATGTTATAAAACAGACCATTTGTTAGAGATAGCTGGCAAAGGAATTCTCTTGTCTCCATAGACAGTGTGACAACCACTCAGCATCCTTAACCCTAGGAAGGTGTCAGGTCATCAATCAATACACCATTTCTCTACTGGTTCCAGATGTCACCTTCTAATGCCGCCTGACACCAGGCTCAGAGCAGCCAAAACCAATCTGCGAGAGTTGTCAGGAGGTCCCAAACTTGCTATGTGGGGACTAGATCCTAAAATAGGACAGTTCAACTCTTATTAGTCAGACCGTCATCTCGACACATTTGAAATGAGCCAGGCACTGTGCTGAACCTTAGAGATATGATAGTCAGCAAGAGAAAAGATACAGTGCACATCCCACACCTTTTAGGGACTGTGAGGAGATAGACATTAATCAAACAATCACATGAAATTTGTAGCTGTGAATAGTGGGCTGATTTCACATTATTAAGCATGTTTACTGATGGCGCATCCTTGCAATGGAAAATAACCTGTGGCTGTGGGTGGCAATGGACGTGTTGTGTCTGGGCTTAGCCTGTTTGGTTCTTAGGTATGTGCTTCACACTGAAGTTACCACAGCTGGAAGGAACTGCAGACATGGGAGAGATTAAAAAAAGGGAAAGAGCACATGGCAAGAACTTAAGTAAACACTGGGTAGATCAGAACCGCCCTGGTGCCCAGGCAGCCCACCCAGTGGGGACTCCAACATTCTTAGCTAGATCAAGAGGTTTGTAATTGAATTTAACCCACATAAAGTTGAAGTTTGGAATCTTAAGAGCCCCTGGCTAAGTCATCCTCAGTCTCTAGGATTCAGGCAGCTGGGTAGGAGACCTGTGTGAATAAACCTAGCCTCTCTGCCTGGCAGCGGGCACTTAGAAGCAGAATGCTGCTGTCAGGGGGATCCCTACAGTGTCCCCACTAATGGAAGAGAGACAATGGTAGGGCCATTACTCATCTTTTGTGATCATAAGGAGTTTTTCTCATTTCTATCTGGCCACCATTGTCTCCCAGAATTTAGGTGGTAGGGCAAGGGTACAAAATCATTGTTTCTGGGCCTCTGGGGCAAACCACATGCAAACCTACAGAGAACTGCTGTGGTGTTGAGAGCTTAATAAATATAGCAGATGTGTGTTCCTGATTCCCAGAATTGTTCTATTGTCGGGCATTACATTACAGAGCCAGGCTCTGCCCTGATTTTTCTGTTGGAAAAATTCATCATCAAATGCGGAATAGCATTTACCACATTGCGTTGGGATTATTTCCTTGGGAAGTTTCTTCCCCACAAGACTGGAACTTCTTCTGGGATAAAAGCCATGACCTGTTTCATCTTTGAGTCTTTGTCCCTGTACGTGCCTGGTACCTTCCTGAGAATTAGGTGGTGACTATGGGACACACTTGCTATCATCTGGGAGGCAGGTATCCAGCTGACACTGAAGCATGATGGCCAGGACTGAGCAGGGAACGTGGACCAGACCTTCTTTGGAGGGCAAAGGGTGAACTTGGGGCTTGACGGACTGGAGCCCCTGGGAAGGACAGAGGCAATGTCAGTGATGGCTTCTGTGATCTAGACTGCGGGGATATTTCTGTCTTGATAATCAGCCCTGTTGTCAGCCCAGAGAAGCTTGCTGACAACAAGCTGTCAAGAGCCAAGTTCCTTGTATCTTTTTAATTAGTCATCCAAAATGTCATTTTCTAAGCAGGGATTTGTGGATAGTGGCTCTCGGCCTCTTCAGTCTTTGCATCCTTTTAACAAGTTTAAGAATCACAGGAAGCATTGATATGCTTTTGTTGAATCTCTCTCAGTGTTCACCTTAGAAACAATGAAAGCTGAGAATTTTTTAAATTATCAATTTTCAAGTAACATAGAGTGGTAATAAACATATTGTATGTTTAATAAATTTATCACATGATGACAAAAAAAGCATAGTATTATATTTAATTAAAATGATTGTCCAAAAAAAATTGTGAAAAGGGTGTCATTGTTCTACATTTTGGCCAATCTCTGTAGTCTGTACAAATTAAGAGTAAGCACATGGACCGTCATTCACCTTTGTTTCTGCATTCAACCTATTGTGATACATTTTTGATAGAAGCACATGAAGAAAATTCTAGACCACATGCATGTGTAACTAGGTAAAAGGAAGAGCATTTAGGAGGATTAGAGAGATGTCTCTGTGGTTAAGGGTACTTGTTCTTCTCAGCAAGGCTCTGGGTTTGATTCCATGCACCCATAAGGCGTGGCTCACAGCAATGTGTAACTCAAGTTCCAGGGGATCTGATGACTTCTGCTGGCCTCTGCTGGTACCTGCACACATGTGAGACACATACAGATGAGCAAGCATGCACACACACACACATTAAAATAATTTTTAAAGTGTTCTAATAATCTTTCCAGATACTTACAGTTAATCTTTGCTACTACACCACAAACTACTTCAAAGTCTACAAAAAGTAGAGTTTTGTTAAGTCCAGCTACAATGAGGAATATGAAATTATGCCAGTGGGTTGGTATTCTGTGACTAAAAACCACTGCTTACCTTCCACTTCGGGTGGAAATCCATGATCATGCAGCCCTGATGCTGACCATTTGGAAAATACCAGCTTATTGAGAATCGCAGATCATCCACATGCCAAGATTTCACATTATCAAAATCACATCCATTCCTAGGAGGACAGAGCCCATCAGGGAAGTGTTGGAAAACTGGGAGACTATCAAGTTCACAGTAACAGTTACAAGTTTTCCAAGATTCTGATTTTTGCTTGAAAACTCAAATTTTATTATTGGTGACAGATACTTTCAGTTGTTTTCCTTGAAGTGACAGACTCACTTCACTTTTTGAGAAAAAAATGTCTGCCAAATTCCCAAGTCTGAATAACCGTAATTTGCCTGTCATTAGTTCTTTCAAGTGATGTTTTATGGATGTACAAAGTGGCTAGTCCGACTTGCACCTAAAAGAAGCATTAAGTGCATTTACTGAGGACAGTCAGAGTGCTCCCATATACAGCAGAACTGCTTAGCATTTTATATTGCTTTTTACATTCCTCAATGAGTCACTCTGAATAATAAGGCGTGTATTCATTAGGAGAAACTTCAAGTGACTCACTTTTCTGTTACATGAAGGACATGAGTCTTTTGTTGTCTACTGTGAACATGTGGCCCTGAAGAAGACATCAGCTACTAATATAGGCCAAGACTGTTGCCTTGGCCCATCTTCAATACCAGTGTGACCATACTGCAGCAAACAAATAATATCTTCAATTTGTTATTAAATAGCTTTAATCTCTTGGATTCCCTGAAAGGATCTCAGGGTTCTCAGGAGTGTGTGGGTCACACTTTGATCACCTCTGCAATAGGGTAAGTTGGGTGTTCAACTCTTGGGTGTCTTTGAGTAACTTACCTTTGAGAATCACAGTAGATGCTACATGGGAGACTGAACTGCACCATGCATCTTAAGCCACCATGCACCTTTAGCAACCATGCACCTTCAGCCACCACACACCTTCAGCCACCATGTACCTTCAGCCACCATGCACCTGAACCACCATGTACATGAACCACCATGCACCTTCAGCTACCATGCACCTTTAGCCATAGTGAACCATATCTGCAGATGTCTCTTCTCAACCATTGTACAAAATGTTTTTGTTCCAAATGCTGCTTCTGGGGTTCTCTCCATGGGAGAAGGCTGCATTCCTCTCTCTGGGAGGGGCTAGGTATGATAAAACAGATATAGAGGCAGGAGAATGGATCAAATAGCTTCTGACATTCCTCCTCTCTGGTAGTGTCCACATTCCTGCTGGACATCTGGAAATTGTAGAATTCTTTCAAAACATTCCCAATCAAGAAGCTTTTGAAATACATTTAAAGGCTGGACCATGTAAATTTTACCTTTTAATTCTGTAAGTGAAAAGACCTTGACACACACAAAAGAGTAGCATTACAAAATCAAAGCTCAGACCAGACAATTCTCGTTTTCCTTACCTTGGGGTCTATCATGAATGAAGCAATCAATAGTCAGAAAATGCCTGAACCAAAACGAAAGCTTAGATCCAAATGATTTTCTTTTGCCTTCCCTTGGGGGCTGTCATGAGACAATAATTCCTGCCCTCTGCAGTCAAATTAAACATCTAATATACAACATATCTTCCAATGTGAAGTCAATTGATATTAGATTCTATACCATCCTGCCTGCTGTTCTGCACACAGCCAGACTTAGAAGCCAGAAAGAGCATGTCTGGGTTTGTTGAGCTTGAATAGCATTGCTGAAAACCAGAACAAGCACCATGGTATCTGTCCTAGACATTGCCAGACTGCAACTCCCAACTGTGGGAACCATGGGAGGCAGTGCTTCCCAGGAACAAGGTGACCAGGCCCATAAGGATGTCTTAAGGGCTGGATGTGTGCCCAGTCTGCACAGAGATGGGAGCTTCCTACCAGATGCTAAGTATCTTTAATCACTAGCTTTCATGGAGATCCTGGGTTCTTGACAAATGCTTCCATCCTGTAGACAGCCTGCCATCTCCCCTGGGCCAGCCAAGATGCATAACTTCCTCCCCTTTGGACATGGCATCAGTTAATACTGTTTGAAAAAATCGATATTGAAGAATATTTTTCCTAAATCAAATTTTAATTTGATGACACATTGACTAAAATATTAACACAGCCACTTAGAAATACATTCTATATATTTGAAGTTAATTTTACAGTGACATCCAGCCATCTTTTCCATTGGGTCACTTGCTCAAGAAAATCATGTCCAATCCCATTTAAAAAAAAAAAAAAAAAACTACTGAACTAGTATTAACTTGATGACTTTTAATATTTTTATCTTTTAATCATCTAGTTATGTACAAGGTTTCTACATCATGCCTAATTCACTGAATCCTAGTTTCATAATTAATTTTCTCTCACAGCTATAAGTCCCAACCTTGTCTTATTTCAGAGAAGTCATCTAATTTTTCTTTTATTGGCCACTAACGTAATGTTAGGTTTCCAGCTAACCAAGAAAGCACTGGAATTAAAAACTGTGCACATAAATAATTTAATAATAGTCTACCAATACCACCTTCAACTCTTCACATCTCCATGCAAGAGCAAGTCATTTCTGGGTTTTGTATCCCCTTTTCATCTGGTGTTAGCCTCAAATCAGCTACTTGCTACTTACTCATGTCTACTAGAAATTGATAGTTGACAAATACAGAGATCTACAGCCAAACATTAGGCAGAGCTTGGGGAACTCTGAGGAAGAGGAGGAGGAAGGATTGTAGGAATCAGATGGGTCAAGGACACCAGGAGAACACAGCCCACAGAATCACTCATAGGGACTCACAGATGAAGGGCAATCATGGAACCTGAAAGAGTCTATGCTATGTCCTCTATAGATAAGTTGTGGTTGTGAGCGTGGTGTTTTTGTGGGACTCCTAACAGTAGGAGTTGGGAATGTCTCTGACTCTTTCACCTGATCTTGGGACCCTTTTCCTCTTACTGGGTTGTAGGGTTTGTGCCTGGTCTTATTGTATCTTGTTATACCGTGCTTGATTAATATCCCTGAGAGGCTTGCTTTTTCCTGAAGAGGAATGAAGGAGAGGTGGATTGGGGCAGGGGGAGGTTGTGGGGAAGGGAAACTGGGAGGAGTAGAGAAAGGAGAGGCTGGGATTGGGATGTATTGTGTGAGGGAAGAATAAAGAAAAAGAAAAAGAAATAAACTGATAGCTGGAAAAAGTCACCCACAGGCCAGGCAGTGGTGCATGCCTTTAATCTCAGCACTCGTGAGGCAGTGAAAGGTAGATCTCCATAAGTTCAAGGCCAGCCTGGTCTACAAAGCAAGTTCTAGGACAGCCAGGGCTGTTTTACACACACACACACACACACACACACACACACAGTCACCCAAATACTTCGTGCTTTTCCCATAAATTCTTCATCAGTTGTTGGTATAAATGAGTTCTTTTGTGTCTAGTTTCAGAATTTTACTTCTTTCCTTAACAACCACCCATTTTGCAAGGTTTCCACAGTCCTTATCAGACAACCCTAATAGAGGGGAAGATCTTTCTCCTTTATTTCCTGACTAATCTGGATTGCTTTTATCTAATAAGCTTTGTTAGCTCCTTAAAGAATACCATTGTTATCTCTCTTCTAATTTGCATACATCTGCTTTTATGCATCCTATTATGTTCTATTTCTTTTGGATGGCCCTTTTGTTCTGTTGGTAAATTTCCATATTGTTTACTTTATGTGCTGACTTCCCTCTTTTTTGTATTTTTTGTTTTTATTAATAATTGATGCACCTGAGGCTGTGAATTTTCCTCTTAGTTGGTCTCTGAACTCTTCCCAGAGGTCTTACTAGAGACCCCTCATGTTCACTATTCTCTTGGTAAAATGCTTTTGTGCACTTTATCTTCTGGACATAGTTGTTAATTAGTAGAGTATTTTAAAATTTCTGAAAAGTTGGAGATTTTTTATTTGTATTATTGGTTTTTGATTTTGGTTCTTTATTTAGTTTTGATCAAAGAGTATGTGATACATAGCTCCTGCTTTGTTGTATTTACTGAGTTTATTTATTAATAACCCAGTGCATGTTTGCCTTAGTAAGCTTTGTCTCTTACTCTTCTTTGGGTACCGAGGGTATGCTCATCCCCACACAGTGCACAGCATCACTGGTCCATGTCAGGCCCCGAGGGATATGCTCTTCCTACACAGTGCACAGCATCACTGGTCCATGTCAGGCCCCTCTGGCACTATTTGCTTTTGATCTCATCCCACTTATGCTATCATTATTGTGCTTAGCCATGCTAATTTTTTCTTCTATTTTCATTTTATATGTTCTGTTTATTCTATCTTTTTGTTCATTATTTAATTTTATACTTTTTTCCTTCTATTGCCCAGTTGTGTCAATAGAAAAGTTAGCTGAGCCAAGTATAGTGGCACAGGCATGTGACCCCAGCACTTGGCAGGCGAGTGGGGAACATGAGAGGTCCAAAGTCAGCCTCAGCTACAAAGCAAATTTGAGGCAAGGCTGGGCTTCTTGGGACCTGTCTCAAAACAATAACAATGAAAAGTTATCCGAGTCTCTTTTTTTTCCTTTCAGCGATTGCCTTTAACATAAGACACATATTTATGTTAACTTCCCAACATGTTGATATCATCCTCTTCTCCTGAACTTTTACATATCCTCGTGTTCC
This sequence comes from Peromyscus leucopus, assembly GCF_004664715.2. Taxonomy (NCBI): domain Eukaryota; kingdom Metazoa; phylum Chordata; class Mammalia; order Rodentia; family Cricetidae; genus Peromyscus; species Peromyscus leucopus. The sequence goes on along the minus strand of NC_051063.1, from coordinate 91,214,054 downwards.
TTCACTCTCTACCATCTTTCTTTATATTGATGGATTTCTAGAATTTTATTTCCTAGTCACTGTAATTCTGTTTTCCAATCTTTGATCTTTGTGTTTCTAAACAGCTATAAACTTTCCTAAAATTTTGCTTACCCCTTGTCCTTTGTATTTCTCTCACTTGGGTACTTTCTGCGAGGATGTTTTCCTAACTGTGTTTGCAAGGCAAGCCCATCAAGTCTCTCCATGCCTGGGAATAGTTTGTTATGTTCTCACACGTAAGTGACACAGGGCTGAATATGAGGCCGAGGTTCAAAAGCAGTTTTCTTTTCTACTATTAAGCACTGCATCCTTACATCCCATCGTCTAGAGAGTCCATGTCAGGTTGGTTTTTGTTTCTTGCTATTTGGTCTGTTCTTTCCCTCTGCTTTTCAAGTGTTCCTTTCACCTGTCTGTCTGTCTCTTTGGTGTTCTTCATCTTTCTGTGAATACCACTGGGTGTAGACTTTTTTAAAAAATAGTTCCCTCTTTAACAAATCCTTCCCACGTGAGATCTTGCCTTTGCCTCTTCCTTTGATCCTAAGAAACGGTTGTTGTCACACATTCCATCTCCTCTTATTTTTCATTTCTGAGTTGCTGCCCCGGTTAGCATTAGCTGTCAACTTGACACTGCCTAGAGTCATCTTCCTGGGAAGGCAGTCTCAACTTTGCACAGAGACACAGACATGTGTCTACTGCTACTCTGTAGAACTCCGTAGGTGTGTGCTCCCTAAGAAAGACGTTCTTGTATAAAATTACTGTACACTTAATACTGACACTGATAAAAATGCTGCTGTCTAATCTAGGTGCTTTGTTTAAGTTACATTAATTATGCCTCTACTGGCTTCTTCATGGAGACCACACATTATCATAGAATGCAAACTGTCTGAGTAACACAGGCAATTTTAGATGTGCTAGAAGCTGCATTTAAAAAGTAAAGAGAAGCAATAAAATTAGTTTTTCAGATTTATTTTATGTGTATGAGTGTTTTGCCTGCATGTTAGGTGTGCCTGGTACACTTGGAGGCTGGAAGAGGGTCTCAGATTTCCTGGAAATGGAGTTGCAGACGGTTGTGAGCCACTATGTAGATGCTGGAAATTGAACTTGAGTCCTCAGCAAGAACAAGTGCTCTTAACTGCTGAGTCATCTTGCCAGCCCCCAATAAAATTAAATTTAATGTACTATTTTATTGAAGCCAGACCTCAAATCATGCCACGTTAGCATATAATTAGCCTGAAAATTCATTACAGACATATTTTGCATTCTTTGTACAGTACGAAGGTCTGGTACCTATTTTGCATTCAGACTCACCATATTTTAATCACACAGTAGCCATGTGTAAATATTGGCTACCATATTGCACAGAACAGCTCTGTAGCAAAGAAAAGAAAAAATTTCACCCAGAATCCCATTCAGTATCTTACACTGCAGTTACTTGTCATGCATCTTTCATCAGCCTTCAGATGGAACACTTCCTCAGGCTTTCTTGACTTTCCTGAAGTTTTTTTTGAAGAGTGCTCAGAAGTTATGGTATAGACTGTCTTTTGGTTTGGGGTCATTGATGTTTCCCCTCGATTAGATTGAGGTTAGTCATCTTCAGAAAGGATTCCATGGCCTTCATGAATGTGTGTTTAATTTCTAATTTGTGTTTGATTCTCTTCCTCTACTTGTTTTGTCTCTTAGTTCTTTTTTAAACGAACTTACCTATTTATTTATTATATGTGTGCCTGTGGCCCTCATGAGTTTATGTGTACCACATACATGCAGGTGCCCTTGGCAGTCAGAGGTCATCTGATCCCTGGGAACTGGAGTTAGCTGCCTATTGTGACTACTGGGGACCAGACCTGGGTCCTCTACAGAGCAGAAGGTATTCCTGACGACTGAGCTGCCTTTCTATCCCCCTGACACTTGTATCTGCTTTGGGTTTTTAATATCTCTCCCTCTGTCTTTGAGGAAGTGTACTGTGCTTAGATTGTATTTTTGACCTATCTGCTGTTACAAAGCTGCTTCTTGCCCTGTTTGCACTTGCCTGGCATCTAGTGACTCTGAAGGGGTTTTGTGTTTCTCTGCTGATGTAACTGTTATGCCTTGTTGTGTATGATAGGGAAGAGGAAAATGTTGGATGGCATCTGTTCTGGAGTGTTTAGGGAAAGATGGGGAGATGAAGCAAGGAAGGGGGCCCAGGCATTGCGTCACTGCTGTCACAGCCCCCCTTTGCTTCCGTTCTACAGCATCCAGTGCAGGACCACCTGTGGTCCCTCCAGGACCTTGGCACCTCTACTGGTTCCTTGGATCTTGGGTTTCCCTCCACTTATGATGTTTCTCGGGACAGAAAGTAGAAGACAACGAGATTATGTTAGTCCCTCATCCACTGCATGGGGAGCCTGCACTAAAATTCCAGCTTAAACACTCTAATTCTGGACAACATCTACCCTTTCTGCTGTATTACAGTATGTTTGGTTAGGTTTTAAAGATCTATCATTTCCTCATAATTATGCTATTCTGATAGTGGGGTATTAATACCTTGTTCTAAAATTGTATAGGTATTGATTTCTGTGTTTTACCATGGTGACTTTCTATTTATTGCTGTGTGTTCTGTAGGCCCTGCAAATGTAATATCCTTGTGTTCTCATTAACACAATGTAGCCTTTGTTACTGCCTAACTAACAAATTATCTTGTTTTAGTAACTGGTGCCTTATGGTATATTCTGCCTACAGTCTTGCTTGGTTTTTCTTTTTTCTTTTTCTTTTTCTTTTTTCTTTTCTTTTCTTTTTTTTTTTTTTTTTTTTTTTTTTTTTGTAATTTCAGACTTACTAAGGTTTTAAGATCTCCTAGGAAATTACTGAGTTCACCTGATTGTAAGCCAAATCCTTGTTTTGTTTTGCACCTACAGTAGCCTGGTCTCTTGCAGGTTCTTCTCAGCTCATCTACTTCCTATCTCCCAATGACTGTTTATTTTAGGCTTTCTTTGGTTTTAGAAGGACAGTGTATTTGTTTGGCCTGGATTTTGTGTGTGTATTTAATTGTCATTGCCACCCATATTTTTCCCTCATCTAATTAGCTATCAATTTATAAGAAATAGGCTGGGGAATGTAGCACAGTGGCAAAATACTTGCCTTGCATGCTTGAGGATTGAGGGTTCAATCCTCAGCTTTGCAAGTATTAATGAAGTAATGACAAATACATAGAGGGCTGGAGAACTGGCTCAGCAATGAAGAGCACTTGTTGCTCTTACAGACGTGGGCTTAGTTCCCAGCCCCGATGTGATAGCTCACAACCATCCACAGCTCAGTTGCAGGGAATCTGATGCCCTCTTCTGGCACAGATACTGTGTGCATGTGGTACATACAGTATGTGGGAAATAAAATAAATGTACAATAGAATAAATAATTCTTAAAAAATAAAAATAAGCAAGGATTTCATTTTTTATTTTTCTATATAGCCACTGCATTTTGGAATAGTATCTTTGATTGACTTTATTGAAAACTTTTGAGGTAGCTTTCTCAGTTCTTCCCACTTCCACTTTACACTGATTTAATTTAGTACTTGGTTTGTTTCCTTTAATTTGCCTTTATTCTGACAACTCTTAACTGGAAACTCCTTTCCCAAACAACAGTTCTGCTATTAGTTTTAATTATTTATCTCTTCAATAAATACTTATTAATTCAGGATTTCTTAGTCTTCTACAGCATTATCTTTATTCTTTTAAGACCTGTTATTTCAAGGAGACTAGGAAGCTAGTGCTCATTCATTAGTGAGTGATTTTACTTCTTACAATTGAACATTTGTAAAAATATTTTCACTTGGAAAATAACTGGATTAAAAACCCAAATCCTTTTTTTATTAAAACTTTATTATAAAGAACTTGCAAATAAAAATAGCATCACATACTGAAATTAACCAGACCCAGAGTCTATACATCTCAGTGAACATCTATACAGTTAAAACAGTCATTTTGAAGCTGTGAAGCTTCATGTAGAATTTTACATTTTCACTGTTAAATATATTTTTATGCTCTTATCTTCCTCCAACAACAAAAATCTGTGACAGAGTTGAAACTAGAAAAATAATTAGCCTTATGTGTTCATTACAGATTGTCACTATATGCTTTATACATCGTTTTCCATTTTGGTGAAGAAACATGGTTTTCATACCCTTATAACCAGATTTATTACCAGAAGTCTGCAGCTTTGCTCCTTGCAAAATATGTGTTTTTCTTTTGCAGCTGGAATATTTTTGATTTTTTTTTTATTTCAGCTATGTTAAATGAATCTGAGTGTTCTATACATACCTCCATCTACTTCATTAACAGTGGCATTTTTCTTCTAGCAGGTCTTTTATTTTTCTTTCTTTCTTCTTTTGTTCTTTGCTGTTTGCTCACTCATTCCATGCACTTAGTTTGTACTTTCTCTTGCTTTAGGAATCCCTGCTTCTCCCAGAATACCCCAACTTCCATTTTTGCCTTTTCCTTTTTCTTCATCCTCGCATATGGCACTCTGTGGCACAGTTCTGGTTTGCTTACTGCCCCTTCCTCCCATAGGCTCTCTTCTGAAATGTGCATAATGTCTTTCTTACACATTTACCACACATCTTGTAAGTTTTCTTAGTTGTGTTTTGATTCCTGTTCCATTTCATGGTTTGTTGATTTCTACCCCCTATACCTACCCTACTCTGTACCAGGTTCCCAATGCATCTTCCTTCTCTCATACAGCCAAACACTTAAGAGTTCCTCATTCTCTGTTACTCACTCTTCCTTGAATTTCTCTTGATGATATGGTATATTTTCTATTGCTGTAATAAAACACCATGACCAAGATGACTTATAAAAGGAAGGGTTTACTCGAGCTTACAGTTCCAGAGGATAAGAGTTCATCATGGCTGGGAAGCATGGCAGAAAACATCAGGCATGGCAGAAAACATCAGGCATGGAAGCTGGAGCAGAATCTAAGGGCTCACATCTTGAACTGTAAGAAAGAAGCAGAGAATATGAACTGGGAATGACACATGGCTTTGAAACTTCAGTGCCCACCGCTAATGATATACTTTCTTTAGCAAGGCCACACCTCCGAAACCTACCCAGTCAGCACCACCAACTGGGGACCAAATATTCAAACATCTGAGACTATCTATGGGGGTCATTCTCATTTAAACCACTACGTGTGGTGAGTACTTCTGAAACCTTTGCTTCCAACTATTTCATTGGCCCTTGAGTGGGTCTTGAAGTTGGACAACCTAGAGCCTCTTTCTTTCTCCTAGGAGCTCAAATATGAAATTTTTGAGCACACCCTTTCTTAAATAAGATGCAACTATTTAGGACTTGCCACCCAAAATTTTGTCTTGTATAAAGTAATTTTGTTTCTCAAGGATGAATCTCATCACCCATGCCAGGAGTAAGTTAGCTTACTGTTACTCTCTTACCATTTATTCCTGATGCCTGGCAGTTTCCAGAACACATATTACATCATCATTCATGTAGCTTAAATGGCTACCTGTTCTGCAATGATTTGAATGTGGGTAGGGGAGGGATGGAATTCATTGGCCAGTCATGGATCCATTATCATATAAGTCTAATGCTACCAGTTTCCCGAAGGGAACCAAAGTATGGCATTGACTATGAAGCTTGACCCCAACCCAGCAGTTGGCTTTAACTATTTCTTTCAGGCCTGTTTGCAAATCCCTGAGATGTGATTTCAAGAAATGTAGTTTTAATAAGAAAGGCTTAGCTGGGTGTGGTGGCACACGTCTTTAATCCCAGTACCCAGAAGGCAGGGGCAGGTGGATCCATGAGAGTTCTAGGTCAGCCTGGTCTACATAGTGAGTTCCAGACCTGTTGGGGCTACATAGGGAAATCTTGTGTCAAGAAAGAAAAGGAAGAAAGATTTCATTTTCCTTCTGCATGAAACTATTCTAAACACCAAAACTCCTTATGATATTGAGGGTGGGGGCACACATAGTCCATTAGCAATAGCCTTCCGTATGGTTACCCAGGAATTTGCACACAAAACTCTGCTGAACCTAACAGTATTCATGGACTTAAGTTTTCCAAACATGAGTTGAGAAATACACCCTCAAGAATTGTTTATTCCAAGAAAGACCAGATATTTATAAGCACGAATGGGGTTTTGCAAAGGTTGGTGCCAGGCACTCTGGCCCTGGCAAGCGTCCTCTCAGTTTGCAAGAACTCTGCTACTCTGGGGTTGGCGCAAAGCATGGCAGAAGCACAGAGAAATACTTGCAGCTTTTTCCTAGCCTCAGTTAAGTTCAGAATGGAGGATCATAAAAGGGAACAAAATCTCATCACAGGCAGCCCTCCACTAGAGCCATCGTCTGTGACCAGGGAATGGGGCTGTTGTAACCCCTTTACTACACTACTCAGTTGATTGGTTAAATTGAAAGTTATGAGCCAAATGCCCTGAGAGCATTCTGGAACCTTCCTGCGTCTGTACATATTCATGTGGTCCTAATGACCCTCATTGGAGGGGAAAAGCGAGTACTTCCTGCAGGGAAGGCATGAAGAAAGGCTTGGGAGGAAACAAAACTTTTAGAACAGCCAGCAAGAGTTTAATTAAACTCTAGCATTATAAGCTTGCCTCAAAACTGAGCAAAATGTACCACATTTCGCCCCCACATGGAGCTACTCTGGGTCCTTGCTGCTCGAGTGGAAAGAACAATGGGATGCAGAAGGCTTTCTCTTCACATCTGGCTCCTTGAAACAGGGATAAGAGGTTTCTGGAGGGTTTTGTTGGCTGGAACAGTTACTGTTTACAGATGTGAGTGGCTTTCAGTCATTGAATGCAAATTGCCTCTGCTTTGTTGTACACACCCTGGGAAAACCAAGAGGAGAGAATAATGTGCCTTTATCCGCCCACCCACATCGGGATTCAAAACACAGTCTTTTCGGGTTTGTCGGGTCCCTAAGCAACCTTTGAAGAGAGCTGTCCATCTGTCTGACTGCCCCTTCACCGGCACACATAGATTCCTTTGACTTTGCTTCTCTGCTCTCTGCTTCCATCTTTGGCCCATTGACTACATTCTTCAGTAACCGTGTCTTAATTTAGGGATCCTAGGCGAATTCTGCGTGCCTTGTCAGTGTTGGTCTGTATTCTGAAAGCAAGCTTATCAAGAGGAATGAAGACGAAAATCTTTTAATGCAGAGACTAAAAACCAGCAAAAGAAGTTGGAGTAAGGAGGTAGAAGGAAGCAGGTTTCTGCTGGAATTCTTAATCTCCACACCAAATGTCAGAGCAAGGTGAGAATGGAAAGAGAGCATTTCAGAAGTAAGAGGCTGCAATCTATGTTTCTTTTACCAGCAAGAGCCCCAGAGTGGCCAGGGGTCCATCAGTCCTCCACTGAAAGACGAAATATAACATGCAATCTGGACTAACATGGAAGTCAGAGCCATCTTGCAGTTTTAAATTGGAGACTTACTAGAAGGCTGAATGAAGATCACCTTACTCACTTTGTGCCTCAGTTTCCTCATTTGTAAAGCAAAGCATGCCCCAAACACCATATGGAGATGTCTTAAGAATAACCTAGGTTCATGTTTGGGGGGCACCCAGGCAGGGGAATCGGGATCTGTCCTGGTGCATGGGCAGGCTTCTGGGAATCCGGTGCCTGTGGTGTGACACCTTGCACAGCCTTGGTGCAGTGGGAAGGGGCTTGGACCTGCCTAGGCTCAGTGTGCTGGGCTCTGCTGACTCCCCATGGGAGACCTCAATTTGGGGAATGTGGGGATGCGGGGTGGCTTGGGAAAGAGGGTTGGGGGGTAGGAGGAGGGGAAGTCTGTGGATAACATGAGGAGTAAGTAGAAAAATTCTTAATAAAGAAAAATAAAATAAAAAGAATAACCTAGGTTCAAAGTGAACCCCAGCATCCAGGAAGACACTCCTTATCTTTTAACAGCTGGCACATGGTGTGAGTTTATCAAGAATTGTTATGTCCAGTATACTATTTACAGTGTATGGGTTTTTAGCTCAATGCCAGACACATAGCAAGTGATTCCCGAGTCTTATCACTGTTGTGTTTTTCTAATCTTATCAGTATTGCACCCTAATTCTCAACCTTCCAATGAGTTGGCTCTGTTCTCATGTTGCTCACTTGGATAAGTCATCAGAGGAAAACTTTCTAAAGTCTCTACTTCCTCCATGTCTTAAACAGAGAGAGGGCTGAGTTTCAGAGAGATTTTATCATTCCTTTACAAACTTAAATGAAAGGCAGGGTCTGGGTATGTAGCTCAGTTAGTGGAACACTCGCCTGACGTATACAAAGCCCTAGGTTCCATCCCAGACAGCGTTAACTGAGTGTGGTGGCACACACCTCCAAGGCCGGCATATGGGGGTGAAGGCAAGGAGGATTAGAAATTTAAGGTCATTCTCTGCACATCTTGAGTTCAAGACCAACCTGGGATATATGAGATCTTGTTTCAAAGATAAGTAAAACGAAATTGAAAGGCGTTGTGTAAAAGGTCCCATAATAAAAGCCTAACCAGTCATGTGGAAAGAGCGACCTAGTCTACACCAGAAAGGAATTTAATAACAAACCCACATTGCACAATAATTCAGACAAACACATGGAACCCGTCTGCTAACTGAATTGCAATCTGGTAGTCACTGACCTGTTTGTTTGGAACCTTGGGACATAAACAGAGTTTGGAATTTGTATGTTCTGTGATTTCTGCTGGTCAAGGTCAGCTTTCCTCAGCTTCCCTGCCTGTGTGAGCAGCAGCTCTTCAGGGCGCCTACACAGCAGCCAGTTACAGAAAAAGCAAAGCTGGGGGATAGCAAAAACTCAAGCTAGTGGCTAGGAAAATGGGTCGGTGGACCTCTTAGTCACTGTTCTACTGCTGTGAAGGGACACCATGACCACGGCAACTTTTATGAAAGAAAGCATTTGATTGAGGGCTTGTTTGGGGTTTCAGAGGCTTAATCCAGTATCATCATGGCAGCACACACTTACCTGAAAACTACGTCCTGGTCTATGGAGGGGAGCAGGGGAGAGATGGCCTGGAACGTGCTTTTGAAACTTTAAAGCCTCCCCCGAGTGACATACTTCCCCTAAGAAGGCCACACCTACTCCACCAACACCACAGATTCCTAATGGTCTAATCCTTCTGAAGTAGTGCCACTCCTTGGTGACTAAGCTTTCAAATATATGTGCCCATGGGGGCCATTCTTATTCAAACCACCACAGTGGATGGGAAGGCCTGTTGCACAAGTACAAATCCCTAGTAACCACATACAATGTTAAGTATGGTTTCCTCAGGCGCCTGTAACCTCAGCCTTGTGGGAGATAAAGACAGAATTCATAGGGCTTGCCAGCTGGCCACCTCCCTTTGGGTTCAATGATAAAGACCTGTCTCAAGGAAATAAAGTAGACAGTAACTGGGTAGGACATCCAACATCCTCTTCTGACCTCTGCATGCACATGGGACATATGCCCCCGCCGTACACACATGTGCATACACCAAACACACACACACACACACACACACACACACACACACACACACACACACACAAAAGAGTAACACTTTTGAGCTAAGCCCTGACACGATTTTTCTTTGTGTGTCTAACTAGGTTTCACTTGCCTTATTATTTCAGCCCCAACCACCACCTCTTCAAGGCACCTTCTCTGACATCCCCCGTTGGCTATTCCAATTCTCAGAGCCTCTTTATAATCTTTTGTACCCTTCCTGCTACTTAAAGTTTAGCTCAGCTACTGCTGCTTTCCAGAGGATAGCTGTATAATTTAAAGCTTACAAAATTCAAGGTTAATCCTGAAGAGAGATTAAGGCTGCTTTCTCAAACCAACTGTACTGTAGGATAACTACAGAGTAAAAGTGACTTTGAAATTGACCCAGCAGCCAGCTTTGAGGGAACGATTCCATGGAAAAAGAGAACTTTGCATTGTTTTATATTTTGCACATGGAAGGGCTTTTTTAATACTTGACAAATATTCAAGAAACCTGTGAGTGCCTGGGTATGGTGGCATACACCTGTATTTCTAGCAGTCAGGAGACAGAGGCAGGAGGACCTCAGGTTAGACAGAGGCCAGCCTAGGATACAGAGCAAGTTCCAGGCAGCCAAGGATACATTCTCCCAATGTACAGGGATTCTTGGGTTTTTTGTTGGAAATCTATTATTAAACTTCTCCTTTAACACAATTTACATGGCTTTTTTTTCTTCATTAAACTTAGGTGACACTGTTTGTAATAACATCTTAACTTGATTTTGAAATGATTACTTTATTTCAAAATAAAGATAAACAACAAGAAAGAGAGGACTAATGATGTGGAGGCCGATACTCGACCCTCTAAATATCTGAAAAGCACTCAGAGGAGAGCATGTCCTGTCAACTCCAACACCACAGCCTGGATCCCAACTGATCCTGACTGATGCCAGAGATGCTTGGCATGTTTCCTGTATTAGAATTAGGGCATTATTCCTTCAGGACTGAACCTTATCTTGTTCGTGGCTGGGATCATCCCGACCCAGCCTATGTAAAACAGAATAGATGCCTACTGCTATCAGACAAATGTGGGAGGTGGGATGAACAGATGTACCAGGTTCCTGGCCCACACTCTCCCTTATCATGATATTGAGAAAATCTTGCAAAAGACAAAATCTAGACTCTCTTGAAAACTCCCTTAGTTAAATGCATTCTGCTCCATTTAATCTATGAAGCTTTGGGGAAGATCCCTTGTATTATCCTCAACCCTGAAGCCTATAATTATACTTAGCATTTTAAAGATAATCCAGATATTAGAAACTGCATTGGGCAAACCCCTTATGTGGAAAACACTCTTTTTTCCACTGTCTACTTTCTGTGTCCTTGTTTTATTCTGGTCTTGCATGATGACTTTTTTTTTTAAATAAAGACTTATGTATTCCAGACGACCAAAAAAGGCTTTGAACTCCTGATCCTTCTGCCTCCAGTTGTGATTATAGGTGTGCACCACCATATCTGGTTTATTCGATGCTTGGATTAAACTTAGGCCCTTCTATAGCAATTTTTTGACAGACTTCAGGGAGAGACAGAGGTGTTGGGACCCTCACTGCACTGTTACTGCACCAGAACTGATACTGCAAAACTGTCTTCATTCTAAAGAAAATATTCTCAGTATTTAAAACAATATTAAGAAAAGATACTGTATATGTTCTAAAAACATGAATAAGATGACTCAGAATCATACACACAAAGCTCTGCTGAAGGTTCCAGCATTTATGGGCTTAAATTTTCCAAACAATGAGTAGAAAATACACCCTGAAGGACTATTACTGCCAAGTAAAGCTGACTGTTCACAATCGTAGCTGGCTCGTGAGTTTTGTGCCAGCTACTTTAGTTCTGCCAAATATCTTCCCAATTTGCAAAGATTCTTGGGTTTCATGTTGCAAATGGAGTATTAAACTTCTTCTCAATACAACTTACATGCCTTTTTTTTTTTATTAGTGCTTAGGCTGTGCTGAGGAGAGCAACCTCTTAACTGTTTTGAAACATTTGCTTTACTTGACAAAATGTCATGAGTTTTCAACCTAGGATCCTAGGAATAAATGAATGGTTATATTACTTTTCGTGTTGTTGTAACTAAACACCTGACAGGAAGCAATTTAAGGAAGGATGAGTTTCTTTTGGCTTGCAGTTCAAAGTGATACAGTCAGTTATTGTGGGGAAAGTATGGTGACTGAGGTATGGGGTAGCTGCTCACTTTGCACCCAAGTCAGGAAGCTAACAGTGAATGGGAAGTAGGGCCAGAGCAAGAGGCCTCAAAGGCTGCATCTGGTGAGTGACTCATTTCCTGTAGAGCTGCTGGCCAACTTCTCCAAGACCACCTTTCATGGCATCACCAAACCTCTGACCTCTGGAAAGAGACTAAGTCTCCAAGTCTTCCTGTGGAGAAATCCACTGACCACATGGTAAAAGCACACCTTAGAGTCTACAGAAGACTACTCTCCCACTGTGACCTTCAGATTTTTTTCAGACTTTTCAGCATTTTTATACAAGAAAAATAAAGTGAATTAAACTTGTTCTTTATTTTTGTTTTTTTTTAGTTTTTTTTTAATGAGCTGGCTGAAAACCTTTCCAGCTCAGTCCAGCCCTGAGTTCTAGAAGCATGGAGTTACCATGTCTGGAAGAATTTCACAGGAGGTTAGCATCCCAGTCCTGTCCCTGTTCTAACAAGGATGCAATATCATCAGCAGTTGGTGAAACCTGGGAACTCTGGTGTTACACTGAATCCTCATTCTACTTAGTGCTCACTCATGAGATATTAGAGTATCAACCTCCCTGTGTCTGTGTCCTCATCTAGAAAATTTCTTTTCCCAAGTTCTTGAGACATGAAGCCCAACATGCCAGCTGGTGGCCTATGAGTCCCTGGAGCCCTGGTAAAAGACAAGAGTCTGAGATATCTGCCCAGGACTATTATATGGATAAAAGAAAAATATTAGATAGATAGATAGATAGATAGATAGATAGATAGATAGATAGTTCAGAAGAGACTTTATGCATTAAGTGTCATATATTGTGTCTATTATATAGCATTTTATACAATGGCTATCCACTATTATAACTCAACTTTTTAGATCTGTTTCTTACTTTTTGACTACCATTCTCATAATGGAATCTCATTCTCATGAATGCTTTGTTGTAGCTATTTAATGACTGTTTGCTATGCATTTAGCTTTGTTCTTCTTTGTTGACTTTTATCCCATTGAGGCCCATGTACAAGACCACACAGGGCAAGATCCTTCTCTTGATTCTTGCAAGTCCTGGAATTCTACCTTAATACTGCCAGCCCTATATGATGCTATCTGCTCCAACTTCTTGTCTTTCCTACTCATCCCTACTCCTCCTTTTTCCATCTAGTCTTTAAGTTTAGCTGTCTGGTCTGCTCTGGGCCCTTCTTCCTTCAGCTTTATTTAAGCAATAAATAAATGATTCCATCTTGTATTTGCCCCTAAGGAAGAGCCAGGAAATCAGACCTTATCAAGGCAAAGGAATTCATTCTTCCCCTTTACTTTAATAATGCAATCTTGGTCTGGGAATGTATCTCAGTCCATGGAATGCTTGCTGAACATACAGGAAATCCTGAGTTTGATTCCCAGAACTGCATAAAGCCATCACTGATAATATATGCACTTAATTCTAGCACTTGGCAGCTGGGGGTCCAGTGGGGAGGTGAGGGGTGGAGACAGGAGGACCAAAAGTTCAAAGTAATCTTCAGCTATATATTGAGTTCCAGGTCAGCCTGAGATACATAAGACCCTGTTGAGAGAAGAAAAAAGAGAGAAGAAAAGGAATAGGAGGAGGAGGAGAGGAAAAAGAGGAAGATAATTTAGTCTCTAAGATGCACAAAAAAAAAGCCCAAGGAAATGGTCCTGCAACTATAAACTCTTCCTCTCCATCAAGAGAAAACAGATCCAGCTCAACCATCCCATTCCCTTATGTTTTCATCCCCTATTCCCTACCCTCCATTGCCCACCCCTCATCCCCAGTTTACTCATGGACATCTCATCTATTTCCCCTTCCCAGGGCAGTCCATGCATCCCTCTTTGGGTCTTCCCTGTTAGTTAGCTTCTCTGGAGTTGTGTGTTGTTGCCTGATTACCCTTTGCTTTATATTTAGTATCCACTTATAAGTGGGTATATACCATGTTTGTCCTTCTGAGTCTGGGTTACCTCACTCAAGATGATATTTTCTAGTTTTATCCATTTGCCTGCAAATTTCATGGTGTTATTATTTTTCTCTGCTGAGTAGTACTCCATTGTGTATCTGTACCACATTTTCTTAGTCTATTCCTCAGTTGAGGGGCACCTAGGTTGTTTCCATGTTCTGGCTATTACAAATAATGCTGCTATGAACATAATTGAGCATGTGTCCTTGTGGTATGATTGAGCATTCCTTGGGTATATGCCCAAGAGTGGTATAGCTGGGTCTTGAGGTAGATTGATTCCCAATTTTCTGAGAAACTGCCATACTGATTTCCAAAGTGGCTGTTCCAGTTTGCATTCCCACCAACAGTGGAGGAGTGTTCCCCTTGCTCCACATCCTCTCCAACATAAGCTATCTGCAGTAACAGGGAGGGAGGGGGAGTAATGAAAGAGATACCATGATAGAGAAAGATATCGTGGAGATAGAGAGAAACCCAGTGCTATGGAAGTTTCCAGGAATCCCCAAGGATGACCCCATCCTGGACTACTAGTAATAGTGGAGAGGGTGCCTGAACTGAACTGGCTTGCCTGAGATCAGACCAGTGAATACCCTAACTGTCATCACAGAGCTTTTCTCCAATGACTGATAGAAGCAGATGCAGAGATCCACAGCCAATCACCAGACAGAGCTCCAGGAGTCCAGTCAAAGAGAGAGAAGAGGAATTCTATGATTGAGTGCATCTGGATCATGATGGGGAAACATGCAGGGACAACCAAACCAAACTAGAGGGGACTCATGAAAGATGGATCAATGGCTGTGGAGCCTACATGGGACTGGACTAGCCCTCTGCATGGTGAGACAGTTGTGTAGCTTGATCTGCTTGGGAGGCCCCCTGGCAGTAGGATCAGAATCCATCTCTGGTGCATGAGCAGACTTTTTGGAGCCCACTACCTGTGATGGGACACCTTGTGCAGTCTTGAGGCAGGGGGAAAGGCTGGGACTTGCCTCTACTGGATGTGTCTCCCCATGGGAGGCCTTGCCTTCTTGTGGGTGGGAGAGGGGGTGGGTTGGGAGGGGGATGCTGGGGGTGGGAGGAGGGAAGAGGATGATCTTTGATTGGCGTGTAAAATGAATGAAAAATTTTTCTTAATTAAAAAAGCGGGGGGGGGGGAGAGAGAAAACAGATCTTCCCTGTCCAGATCTGCATAGAATGGACTCTTCAATTCACACAGGGGCTATCTGCTGTCACCTTTGGCTACAGGTCTCGGGAACTGAGGAAAGGGAATTTTCCATACATATTATTGCCTTTGCAGAATTCTCAGCTGCCAACACATGGTGTGAATGTAGGTCTGAGGCAACTTTGATGTTCTTAAGTAAAAAGTTTAACATCCTGAACACTTTAGCTACAGTCCTGAACACTTAGTCATTAAGTCTTTCTATGTGCACCTGCTGTGTGTGGCCTTTGGAAGAGAGGCACCTCTTGATGGAGAACCAGACACAGAGAGACACATCTGCAATCCCAGCCCTTGGGAGGCTGAGGCAAAAAGATCATCAGTTCAAGGCTGCATTATAGGACCTTGTCTTTGAAAGGGGAGGAGGACCTAAGAGAGCAGCTCAATCTATAACGTGTTTGCTGTACAAACAAAAGGACCTGAGTTTGAACCTCAGCACGCTTGCAAAAAATAAATAGAAATTTATAAAAGCCCACGTGGAGGCATGTGTTTGTAATTCCAGCATAGGGGAGCAGAAACAGGCAGATTCTCAGGATTCACTGGCTATCGCCACAGCATCGCCACGTCAGTGAGAGATGGCCAGTGAGAGACTGACACCAAAACCAAAGTAGACCACTCCTGAGGAATGGTCCTGAGGCTGACCTCTGGCTTCAGTACAGCTCCTGTACAGATGCCCATCCCTACCCCCACTCACACGCATGAGAGTATTGGATGAAAGCTCATTTTCAAGGTGAAACGGGTGAAGTTCTGATGGAGGCAAAGCAGAAGTGACTGGCCCGGAGCCACGGAGCTGAGAAGCGACAGATCTAGGATTAAGTTGTGTCAGCCTGAGTTAAAACACACATTCTTTGACTGGTTCACTGGCTCTCAGCCTGCGCCAGCCTCATCTGCCCTCTGAAACTTGTACTCTGGCTCCACATCTGTTCTGTTCCCAGATGTTCCCTGCTCCTTCCGTCCTGCTCTCCAGGCCTGTGCACACGAAGGCTGTTTCTCACGCTCACAACCCTCTTCCATGGGGCTGATTGCGGCCAGTCTTTTGATCCCAGCATAAGCCGCATTGCCCTGAAACCTTCCCAATCCCCATCTGCATCAGTGATGGCCCTCTTTTCTGCTCTGTGGCTAGCCTTATCCATCCCTGAGTCAAATGCCCAAATCCCTTGTGTTTGATCCTCTAATACCCTGGGAACCTTCAAGAATGGAGTCTATATCTGGTTTTTCTCTGAGTTCTCAGACCATGTGTGGTTCTTAGAATATATGAACAATGAATATGTGTTAGAGTAAGATTGGCCAAACTCCCAGAAGCCACCTTCCTGATGGGTCAAACTCCAATAAAAATTCCAGCCTTGCAATTCCTTCCTGATCATTCCAGGCAGACATTCCTGAGTCAGCGTAACTGATCTCTGGTTTAAAAAAAGCCTGGTCTTGGAAAGTGGATGTAGGAAGAATTGGGAAAGGCAGAAGAATATGCTCAAAATACACTGTACAAAAACTCTCAAAGAACTAATTTAAAAGTATTTTTAATGCCTGGTGTAACCTTTGACCTCTGACTTTACTTCCTACAAGCTTACAGCCCACCACTGCCATCTCCCTGCCTGTGGGAGCCCATTTTCAGGTTCCCGTGGCTTTACCCAGCAGGTCTGCATAGATAGGATGATCAGGACCACGGGCCTGAGTGCAGGTGTCTGAGATGGTCTGCACTTGGCTGTGCTGGGGGGAGGAGTCTTTTGTTCCACCCCTTGGCGGCTCTATAAATACCCTGGGGCAGAGACAGCCGGGGTCGTTGGAATAGGTTCCAGGCCCTCTCAAGCTATCCATTACTTTCTGTTTATCTCCATAATCTAGATCCTTCTACCTAATATTTCCTGCTGCTTGCACTCAAGAAAACTCTGGGGAACTGTGGGTTGGTGGGTAAATGCCCCGCACCTGCCCCCATACCCCGTACAAAAAGGTCAAGCTTTCCTTTCCATTCAGTTTAGCTCAAGTACTGGGGAGCCAGAGCAGGGCTGGAGAGACAAAAAAAAAAAAGGCAGCCTAGCTCATCTTTATTTTAAAAAAATGAACTTGGGATGAGATGGCTCAGCAGGTAAAGGACAGCTGATATGGGTTTGATCCCTGAGAACCACAGGGTAGAAGAGGAGAAGTAACTCTTGCAGGTTATTCTCTCTTGTGCTCGCTCTCTCTCTCTCTCTCTCTCTCTCTCTCTCTCTCTCTCTCTCTCTCTCTCTCTCCATATATAAGTATAAACTTTAAACTTTTAAAATAAACTTGTTCTTGTCTGTTTTGTTTTTGGATTTTGTCTTTGAGATAAGGGTCTGGTGTACCCCAAGGATAGCCTGAAACCCAGTATGTATCTGAGAATGACCTTGAACTTCTAATGTTCCTGTCTCGACCTCCCAAGTGCTGGGATTGCCGGTGTGTGACTTCAGACCTGCTAGGCAAGCACTCTACCAACTGAGCCACATTTCCAGACCCCAGATGAACTTTGTACGGGGCCTACAAACACAGAGAAGGGCAAGTTCAACTGTCAGCACAGGATCTGCTTCGCATTCATGTGACCAGATGAAAGTCAGAAATGTCCAGGGCTCCATCTTGTCTTTTTCTAGTCTCTGCTTCACCCGAAAAAGCAACCATCTTGACTTCTCACCCAGCTTCATTGTGCTTCTTTGATAACTCTTTATAAATGGAATTTTACAGTGCGCCCCTTCCTGTCTCACTTTTATCAACTTCATAGCTTGTGAGCGCATTCATGTAGCTGTAATGCTATGAATTTTTTCATTGTATGGAAGAGTCCATTGCAGGAACATAGACCATGTTCCATTTGTTCGTTGTTATAGGTGAATATTTGGCTAGTTACTGATTCAAGTCTGTTATGAACAATACATTCACATGTGTGTCCTTTGGTCAATGTGTGTATACATTTCTGTTTTATTGAGATTGTGTTATACACAAAGACAAATTTGTAGAGGTTTGACAACATTATATCGTAAGTCTTCTAACACACACATGCACACACATAGAACTGGAATTTGTATATACACAGTCTTGTACACTCATAGCTCCCATCTAATCTTTACACCTTCTCTTTCTCTTTCTTGCCTTATTGCACTCGATAGAACTACCAGTAGTGTTCAGTAGGACATTTAATGCTGAGCATTCTCTTTTTTTTTTTTTATTTATTTATTTTTTTGAGACAGGGTTTCTCTGTGTAGCTTCGCTTTCTACTCACTTGTAGCCAGCTGCTCGAACTCACAGAGATCCGCCTGCTCTGCCTCCGAGTGCTGGGATTAAAGGCGTGCGCCACCACCACCCGCATTCTTATCTTGTTCCAAAAATAACAGAAAAACTCTTTCATTCGTCTCACTTAGTGTGATTTACACTGCAGGGGGTTTTAGATATTTTTGTAGCAGAGAATAAATATTTCTTCTCTAAGTTTGCTGAGTTTCTTTTGTTATGAATGGATAGTAAATGCCATCAAATGCTGATGCAATGAGTGTGTTTTCTGTTAACATGATTTGAGTGCTTGAGTTTGGAGTGTTAAACCACCCTTGTTTTACCAGAATAAACCTCCCATGGTTGTGATGCTGAATAGCTTCCTAAATGTCTGGGTGTGTAGTTTGGAATGTCTTATTTGGACTTTCTGTTCCTGCTGAAAGATTGGTCTTCTGTCTTTACTTTCTAGAAGATGTTATTTTATTTTTGTATATGTGGTGGGGTGGGGTGCACATGTGTGGATGCCTGCAGAAACCAGAAGAAAGTGTTAGATTACCTAGAGCTGAAGTTAGAGGTGGTTGTGAGCTGCTGAATATGGGGTCTGGGAACCAACCCAGGTCTTCTAGAAGGCCAGTGTACACCTAACCACTGGACCATCTCTCCAGTCCCATATCTTCATATTTATCTTTAATTTTGTGGTAGATTTAAAAAAAAATACAGTTTGGCTCTTCCCTTATTACTCATAGGTAGGTAGGTAGGTACACACACACACACACACACACACACACATATACATATACATACATATATGTATGTATGTATTTCCTTCAATAGATTTTGGTTCTATTATTACCTTAGCAAACTGCACTGTGCTTCTAGCCTTTTTCTTATTAAGACAGAAAGCTTTCCCAAAGATAACACAACCTTGAGCCAAGTCCTGTTTTAGCCACTCAGTGGCCATGTGTCCCCTGGCAGGTCCCAGATCCTCTCAGCCTGTTTCCTCATCAATGACATGAGACTGTGAAGTAAATTAGACAATTCGTAAGAAAGCACCTGGTACAAGCAGATGCCCAGCGAGCCCTAGCTCTTACCACTTCCTTCTGCTGCTGAAAAGATTTCCAAACACAGAAAAACATCGCCTTCCAATGTTTACAGGGCTCAGCTGAGAGCTAAGATTCAAATGTGGAAATGCAGTTAGGGTAGGAGAAGTCTGCAATGTTCTGCGGTGTTTTACAAAACTTTTAAACCCCAGTACCTAGATGTTGAAAATTAGATAAATATTGACCAAATTATCATCTCCAATGCCACAGATTCCTCCTTGGGGCTTTGAACTCAATAGTAACGGTGCATTGAACACTTGGAAGAAGCAGAAGTGCGGCCCCTCTCCCATATAAAGAAGCATGTATGTGGAGAAGCCAGAGCGGGAGAATGCTTTCAAATAAAGCATCTCTTTCTACAAATGTGATTCCAGTGTTATCTGCCAGAGCATGTTAAACCATCAGGAGTCCCTAGAGCGGCAATCGGGATGAGAGTTCAGAGTGCCTAGAATTATGGCCTTTGCCTCTGAAATGAGAATCAGGTGATTGACTAGGCTTTGCCTATATCTCAAGAAACTGGAAGCAGAGGTTCAGAACTGGGCAGAAAAAACTAAGTCCAAAGAAAACGGAACTGTTTTGTTTTGTTTTAGACCGAGTTTCTCTGTGTAGCCTTGCTTGTCCTGGATCTGGCTCTGTAGACCAGGCTGGCCTTCAACTCCTATCCACCTACCTCTGTCTCCCAAGTGCTGGGATTAAAGGCATGCACTATCACCGCCCAGCAAAAAAGCTGAACCTTCTGAACGCTAAACACCAGTGCTCCAAATAGCATCATCATACTTATCCTGTTATTCTTGACTCTCAGCGAGAGCCATATGTAGCATCCAAATGACCTCTGCACAAAATTTAGACTTAGCTCAAACTGTAAGTCCTTTGTGATGCAGAAAGGGCATAACTGAAGTTTGATAGACAGTTTATCTCAGGCCTGCTACTTGTTAGCAATTAACTTTCCACACCTCTAATGTAAAGCATAGTAAATGCCTACTACACAGGACCACTGTGGGGATGGGAGGATACTTGCTCACATCTGTGAAGTGTCTCATGGGAGGAACATGTTCAGTAAAGGATAGTGGCTGTGGTGCTGATGCTGATGGATGCTGATGACAATGAGGACAGCATCCCTCACTTGGGGAGGAAGAATGGAGAGAGATCACCTGTATTCTTTTTTTTACAAAAGCTGAAGGAGTATCTTGAGCCAGCTCTTGTCTAATCAACACAATTACTGTATGGAACCTGAGCCTAGACACATGAACTTAACCGAATGAGCCATGTTGTAGTTTTGGGTTCCCCCAAAAGCATAACCCGCAGCAAGAACTGCAGGTAATGTTTACAGAGGATAAAGGGACAGGGGAGAGGAGGAACATCAGCCTAAGTGTGTATTATTGAGGTCACTATACCTTGGAGAAGTGTACAGTCTGTGCTCCAGAGCACTCTACCTTTCCAAAATGGTCTTCTCACATCTTCACTGCCCTCATAAGCAGAGGCAGCTTTAGGATTTGTAACTCCCTGTTCTCCAAGACACTTGTTATGAGAGCTTCAGAGAAAACACACTTGCTGGAAGAACTCAAGTTGTCGGAGTCAATTTAATCATCTGTGAAATGGGAATAATAGCAAAAACCAGCTCCTGAGGTTATTGCCGGGCAGTAAAAGCAAATCAGTATAGAATCCCTTGGCACAGGTCCTGCCGTGTCAAAAATTTCCATAACCAATTATATTTAATCTTAATAGTTTATTTCTCCAGGGAAGGTAGGACTATAAGCACACCAAGACACACAGGACCTGTCCAACTGGGAAGGGCAAAGTCGTAGAGCATTGCTAAGAGGCGGGGTCAGTGTAGCTGGTCAGGCAGGCCAGCAGCAGGGGTACAGAAACCCGCTGGACTGGTAGAGCCAGCATGGGAGATAGTGGCAGCAGAATGAGTCCCGGGGCTGCAGACAGCAGCAGGGCCCCTGACATAACAGGGGTTCACAAGGAAGGCTCCTGCTTCTGGAGTTAGGGCAGGGAGCTGACAGAGGTGGACTGGATGGAAGGACCAAAGCAACCCCTCTGTGTGGAGGTCTGTGGAACTATGAACAGACATGAAGACTATGTAGGAGCCCAGGGAATGAATGCTTTCCACAAAGAAGAACTCAGAGCTATTTTGGATAGTAAATTCAATTTAATACTGTGTACATCCACTTATAATCTGAAAAGGATAAAACTGTAGGGGCAGAAACTGGACCAGAGCCTGTCAGGGATGGAGTGGTGAAATGAGATGGTTTGCAATAACATGGGAATTAAGGGGATCCTAGGACTGCTCTGTGTCTTTACTGTGGGGGTAGCTACCTGACAGCATGCTGAGGCCAAAACTTGCTAGCCAGGATATCAAGAAGGAGGACTGTCACTGAATTGAAAGCATGCTTTTATTTTAAGGGGAAATAAAGAAAGCATACAGGAATCTTCCTCTGATTGTCCCCAGCACCTGCCCATCTGAAGGACAAAGAGCAACGAAAGCCAAAGCCTTGAAGACTGGGGAGAGGAGGAGAGGAGGAGCTGGGGGTTCAGGCTACAAGGAAAAGCACACAGGGGAGGGAGGAGTCCAGGCTGGAAAGCTGCAAAGACTAAAGATGGGCTCCATGCAGGCAGATGGGCTCTGTAGGAAGAGAGCTCTGATGGAATGGTCGCCCAGAGAGGGGGACTTGAAATTCTACTCAGAGACAGAGACTCTTCGGTGGCAGGGAGCTGAAAGATGCCTCTCGCCCACGCATTTACCATTTCCAGAACTTTCCACCGCTTCATGCAGATATGCACTGCCATCTGTTTTCATTTCCCTTCGGCCTGAAGAACTTCCTTTAATATTTCATACGCTACAGATGTGCTAGTCATAAATTTGCTCAGCTTTCATTTATCAAAAAAAGTATGCTTTGTTTTACACTCATCGCTGAAGAATATTTTTACAAGGTAATAGAATTCTAAGATGATGGGTTTTATTTCTTTTAAAAATTTAAAGGTGTCATTTCGTTGTCTCTGGGTCTGCCTTGGTTTTGAGCCAGGGGGTTATTCTTCTCTGTTCTAATTGTGATGTGTCTTTTATTGCTTTTTAAGACCTTTATCATTGTCTCTCTCAGATGATGATGGCTTATGTGTCATTTTCTTTCCTTTATTTCATTTTATTCAGTCTTCACTTTATTTTTAGGTGTAATTTGCTTTGCTTTTTTATCCTTGGTGTCGGGGTGAAGAGCTTCTGGGATTTGGGGTTGATATTTTTCATAGGATTTCAGGAAATTTCAAGCATTGTTTGTTCAGATACGCCTCTGATTCAGTCACCTCTCAATCCTACCCTGTAGGACTCCATTTAAACCACTTATTTTTATTCCATATGCCACTGGGACTCCAGTAGGATTTTTTTCTAGCCTTTCAGCCTTCTCTCCTTCACTTTGAAATTGTGTTTGTAGCACCAACTTTCAGTTTTCTAATGTTTTCCTTTGCTGTATCTGAATACAGTGCTATTGTTTTCAGCTCTAGAATTTCCATTTGATCTTTCAAAATATTTCTCTGCCAAGATTCCCCATCTGTTCATTCATTGCATCCATCTTTTCTTTAAGTTCTTGAAAATTGGTAATAGCTACTTTACAATCTCTGCATGTCACTCCTGTCTGTCTGTAATCTCAGGAACTCCTTCTATTAGCTAATTTTCATCAGGCCCTTGGCTAGTTTTATTGTTTCTACATGTCTCTAATCGTGTGTGTGTGTGTGTGTGTGTGTGTGTGTGTGTGTGTGTGTGTGTGCGCGCGCGCGCGCGCACTTGTATACATATTATGTGCATATGGATGCCAGAAGTCAATGCTGAGTGTCTATTTCAGTCTCTCACCCTTTTTTTTCTGAAGCAGAGTCTCTCAGTGAACCTGGATCCCATTGATTCAGCTAGACTGGCTGGCCAGTGTCTCCACTTGTCTCTAAACCTCCACCACCATCATTACCCCTGCCCCAGCACTGGAATTACAGATGCATTCCACCACATCACATCTGACTTTTATACAATCATTTCTTTATTGCATGATGGACACAGGGAAGGCTCTATTGCTGAGTTTCTAGACTTCATTTAGAGGACATAGGACTTTGCTTTGGCTAATGGTTAATTTATTGGTGAATCTGCTTGATTCTCTTTCAAGGCCTGTTTTCTCAGCTTGGTTAAAGTAAGTCTAGGGAGCCTCCCCTATTAAGACAAAGTAGTTTTACCACTAACTGTAGAGTGCCTGGAGAGCTCAGCAAAGCCTCTGTGCTGTCGATGCTTTAGAAGAATCCCATTTAGAAGAATCTCATTTAGAAGAATCCCATATCTTCAGATTCTTTAAGACTCTCTGTTGAGCTCTTATTTCTTCTGTGCCTTGTGGAGTCTCGCCCTGCACACATGCCACTTAATTTGGAAAGAGTTAAGGAGATATCTACACTTATCTCTGAAGCTCCTCTCTCTGTAGCTTGCTTCTCTCTGGAATTCTAACCCATAAATCTATCTGCTTCAACAGTCCCAATCCCTGTCCATACCTCCTCAGGTCAGCTAAACTGCCTTATCCTCCACCCCCCATTCTACCTTTCTTCACTACAAACCAAAAAGCATCTTTTGTAGCAGCCCAGGAAAGCATAGGCTCAGCTCTTGTGTTCTCCCTTCTCTCAGGGATTGGAACTTTTCCTGTCTGTTTCGAGCATCTGCAAACAGAAGCTCTGTATAATTTGCTTTGTTTTATAGTTCCCGCAGAAGCAGAAACCAACTGAGCTTACAGGTTTAATGGGTTGACTGCAGATAAAATTAATTTATTCTAGCCAGAACTCCTAGATAAGGCCTAATATCTCTACTACTCAAGAGGCTGAGGCAGGAGAATTGTAAGTTCAAGGTTGGAAGACTGGGGATGTGGGTCAGTAGTTGAGCTCTTAGATACGTGAGGCCCCAGGTTTAATCCTAATCACTACTAGAGACAAAGAGAGAGAAAGGGAGGGTGGGTGGATTTATTCATTACTTTACATTGCCTTCCAGGAAAATTAAAAACTCATATTAAAACACAATACCTATCCCTTCCTGATCTGCTTGACTTCTTAGTCTCAACACAGATCGTTCATTCTTTATTAAATGGGGGTGGGGGGGACATGCAGAGACACTACCCTGATGAATTGTTTACCAGGTAAGTGTTGCTTTTACACCTAACTTTTCTTCTAGAAAAAATATAGTCTTTGCCCAACTCCATATCTGCCTTGCGAACTCCTATTGGCTAGACTATCCCATCTACCTCTTCCAGGAAGCCTGTAGCGCCATCTAAGCATCTGCTCCATTAGATCATACTCTGTCATCTTCATCAAAGTCACATCACTCATACTTCATTGTCATTGTCTGGTTAAGACCATCCTTCCCACCCTTCATCCCAACGGAATGTCTCAAAGACAGTGACTGAGTCTGACTCATCTCAGAGTTGCCGTGGCCTGGCACAGGTCTTGGCAAACAGTTTATAAAGAGCCAGATGGTGAGTATTTTAGACTTTGTAATCTCAACTACTCAACTTTACCACTGTAGCATGAATGCAATACATAGATAATGAATAAAATATAAAACATTATTGGAACAAAACCAGGCAGTTCTAGCTTGATGGTCCCTAGCTTAATGCATAGTATGAGCCAAGTAAGTGCTCACTGACTATGTAATAGGGTGCAATGGAATTTTGGTGAAGGCATCAGAGGAGATGGAAAAGATGAAGCAAATTAAATCCATTTCCCAAGGATAGGGTTGTTCTAGACTGAAATGGACTTTTCTTGAGCCCTTAGGGAAAGGAAAAAGTGATAGCTGAGTGAAGAAACCAGAAAGACAGGAATGGAGGAAGTTCCAGCCTGTTGATCGACCCTTCTCAGGCAGGTTTTCTATCACATAGGGACAGGGTCTTAAAGAGCACAGTGGCTTGATCAGAGTGAGTCCCTGGAGTGGCCAAGAGCAGGAAGAGCCAGAGGGTAAACACAACCTGTGTCCTGGGCAGCACCCAGAAGCAAAGTGACAGAAGCCAAGTTCTGTAGCCAAGTCCAAAGCATTGGAAATTTGACAGAGCCTGGACCCGAGGCTAGGGGGACTATTGCAAAGCTAAGCAGAGAGTGAGGTCCAACACAATGGAAGTGTATAAAACTGTCAGGTTCCCAACAGTTTTCAGTGAGCTGCTGGCTACATGGTGTATGTGTGAGTCTGTAGATGGCTTGACATTTATATCTTGAAGAGATATAAATGATAAGGTCACCTAGTAATAGATAAAGTTCAATTCTACTGAGAGAAGACAGAACATAGAGATCAGAGGGCTGATTGGAGTGAGTGCTTCACAAGGGCCCAGCAAAGACACAGAACAAAGATGTGTGGAGAGGACTATGGATGAGGCTGAGGCTAGGCAACATGTTGAATCAATCCTGTCACTAAGCACTAGTACATTCTTCTATGAAGCACTATGAATGGCTATCAAGAAAGTGAATGTGTGGCTTGTACAGGCTAGGTTTGGCAGAGGAACTCAGCAACTGGCCAGGAAATCTGGGCCTTTACTGAACACCTGCTGTCTTAACATTCTCCAAAGACACAGAAGCAGGAGGTTGTGGATGCATATATACAAAGAGATTTATTAGAAGGAGTTGACTCACTCAAACATGAAGACTGTGAAGTCACAAATGTACAGCTAGAAACCTGGAGACAGGGGCCAGACAGTGGTGCAGCTCCTATCCTGCTCTGAAGGCCTGAGACCCTTCTGAATGTGCAATTCTAGCCTTCACGCCACTAGTTGGCTCAAGACCCAGGAAGACTCAGTGTTACAGCTCAAATCCAAAGAAGCAATGAAATTATTGCCAAGCTTGGAGGCAGATAGCCAGCAAGAAATCTGTATTACTACAGAATCAACCTTTGTGTTCTAATTGGGTCTCAGCTGACTGGGTAAGATCCACTCCTTCAGAGAGAGCAATCTGTATTATTCTGTCTACCTGTTCAAATGATAGTCTCCTTTAGACATTCTCAGAATAACATCCAGAGTGTTTGGCCAAATGGCTGGCCTTTCTTAACCCATTCAAGTTGACACATTAAATTAACCATCATACAGGCCATGTGCAGAGCACCTCAGAAATCTACCCATCATGGAACGTGTCTCCCCCAACACCAGACAAAAGGCAGACATGCTTCTCCTATGACCGATGCTGACATTTTAGGCATCTTTTCCAACACTGGTAATTTAGTACCAGAGCTGGAAGCAGAGAAGAGACCAAGAAGGCTGTCAGTGTATTTAATAGTGAATACATATATTCAAGGTATCACCCTAAAGTGGCTTTTTGGTTAGCCATCAGGATCACAAATTCACACGTGTGATCATTTCTTCCTCACAGTTTCTCCCACGCTTGTCCTACAGAAGTTTCCTCTAAGCTATTGGAAATACATGTTTAGGCCTGGTTTATATGACTTTCCTTGTTACTTACAGGAGTGAGGGTGAGGGGTTACTTTTCTGTTGTTGTGATCAAAACACTGTGACTGAAGCAACTTATAGAAGAGTTGACCTGAGCTTACAATTCCAGAGGGATAAGAATCCACCGTGGGAGGGAATCATGGTGGCAAATGGGAAACAGGGTGGAAGAGGTGAGACAGAGTAGAGAGCTCACATCTCCAACTATCAGCTTGAGGTGGAAAGAGTGAAACGGAGTAGAACAAGACTTTCAATGTCAAAGCCCACTCCTAGTGACGTACTTCCTCCAGCAAGGCTGTACCACCTAAAACTTCCCCAAACAGTGCTACCCACTGGGGACCAAGTATTCCAACGCCTGGGACCATGAAGGATATTTCTCATTCAAGCAGATAACTCACAGTTGGTAACTCAAAGGCATCAGTATTACTAAAGACCTCACCTCAGCATGGGTGACAACTCAGGAAAGCTGTGTCCCTGACACTCTCTGCATGCAAGTCTGCAGTTCAGAGTCTCTTGTATCCCCAGTAATTATTATTGCTTATATAACATTGGGGTTGGACCCTGTAAGTCTTACAGGTTTTAGAAGATTCCTGAGACTTGTAAGTTTTATTTACTTACTGAGTCCTATGAGTTTTTTTTTTATCCCAAGGAAATAGCCACACAGCACCCAGACTGGTGTAGGCTACTTGAACACTACTGGAACTAGTGAGGGACATGCCAGACCAAACAACTATGCCCTTCCCTATGAGGAGAAAGGGTTAGTAATAGTCTCTGGCTTTTCTCTGCCTTCTAAGACTGAGGCCTCACTGTTTCACTGGGGATAACAGGAGTGACATCCTGATTATTCTTTTAAGGGATCTACAAGCATTAAATTTACCCCTTATCACCATACCTTCTCATGCCTGGATCTTCTTTCTCTTCCCTCCCTTATTTCTTAGAGTTTATTTCCTTCCAGCTGACTGGAATCTGTTTGACCACTTCACTCTGCTAGTACTATGCTACTGGGTCCCATCTAGATGATTCCAGATTCAGACATTTTTATACTCAGCATTTTTGTCTTCTCGGCCTTCTGGTTCTCACAGCTACCCAATCGCCCAAGCACATTCCTCTTGGCCATCATGTCTTTCAGAAACTGATCTGACTTCGTCATGCCCTGTTCAGATTTAATTTTATTGGCTATTTTTTATTTAATGATCCTCAGCCTCAGATCAGCACTGAAGACTCGTCACATCACCCTTCTCTTGCTTCTTCTTTGCATTTGAGCTATAACACTGGGTCTTCCTAGGTCTTGAGCCAACTGGCGGCTTGCAGGCTAGAATTGCACATTCAGAAGGGTCTTGGCCTTCAGAGTAGGATAGGAGCTGCACCACTGTCTGGCCCCTGTCTCCATGTTTCTAGCTGTACATTTGTGACTTCACAGTCTTCATGTTTGAGTGAGTCAACTCCTTCTAATAAATCTCTTATATATATGCATCCACAACCTCCTGCTTCTGTGTCTTTGGAGAATGCTGACTAAGACAGCAGGTGTTCATCTGCAGAGGCTGAGAATGATTGACTTGTTCCATTTAGGAGGTTCCAGAACCAAGACTCTCATCTACATTAATCTGATCCCAAGAACAAGAGTTTTAATGACTTTACCAAAAATTACATCCCAGAGTCAATGTGTGTGTGTGTGTGTGTGTGTGTGTGTGTGTTTTATTGGAGATTGAACTTAGAGCCTCTCTTATACTAGCCAGATGAATAGTTTCTCATTTAGTGGCATCCCTAGTCCACAGTCTTCTGTCTTATTGCCTCATCTCCTAGCCCCTTGTTTCCACTTCCTCTACTACTACCTCAAATCAAATCCTATAAATTCAGGCAAGGAATGTTGAATGCCTCCTGTTTTATTTCCTCACCTTTAGACCATGCCCCTTCCTGATACTGGGTGTGCCCCACCAGATATAATAAATAAAGAAGAGCTAGCCCCTGCACCAAGTAGACCTGGCTCCGAATCTTAGAGTCTTCACTCACCTCCTTTGACAATCTACATGAAACTCCCTAAGTCAGATTTCCTTATGTAAAAGAATTCTGACAGCATCTTGTATTAGTTAATTTTTCTTGTTAGTGTAACAAAATGCTGGGCAGAAGTGACCTGAGGAAAGGAGGTTGTATTTTGGCTCACAGTTTCAGAGGGAATACTCCAACATGGTAGAGAAGGCTTGGTAGCTGGTGCATATCTGTCCATGGGAGCTTGCTGGTCTGCCAGATGTGGAACCAAAGGGGAGTCCAGGCTACTACTTCAAATGTCCAGCCCCAGTGATTACCTCTACTCTCCAGATACTGCTTCTTAGGGTCCATTAACCTCCCAAAAAGTGTCACCAGCTGAGGGTTAGGTGTTCAAACACATGAACCACCAGATCTCCCGTCATATTTCCCCCTTTGATAGGGCCACCAACCACATAGGCACTCAGAGAGCTCTGTAATTAGCCCTGACTTCCTGTCCTGTCTAATCCCTTGCTGTTCTAACTCTCCAGTCCACTCAAGGCTCTCTTTCATTGTTGACCAGTCGTGGGATGTAGGGGGAAAGCAAGTGTTCTTGAGTCAAGTAGATTTAGATTTGAATCCTAGCTTTCCCCCTCTCTGGGTCTGTAGACTTGGGTAGCCTCCTTAAATCCTACAGGGCTTAGTTTGCTCATGTAGAACATGGAGATAAGGTTAGAGTGGGGATACCATTAGGAGAGCAGCATCTACCAGGTGTCTGATCCCCTTGTGTGCATTGCTAATAGAATCCCTGCTCCCACTGACCCACCATCTTCCCACTGGCCTTCTTCTTCCTTTTCTCTTCACCTCTGAGAGCCCTCTTTCCAGTGGAAAAAAAATGCTTCCTTTCCAACTTTCTTATGGATTTTTTTAAAGACATATTATTTTTGATGTGTGTGTGTGTGGTTTGCCTGCATATATATGTGTGCACCATGTACATGCAGTGCCATGGAGACCAGAAGAGGGTGTCAGGACCCCTGGAACTGGAGTTACAGGTAGTTGTGAGATGTCATGTGGGTGCTGGAAGCTGAACCTAGGTCCCCTGCAAGAGCACTCAACTTTTAACCACTGAACCATCTCTCCAGCCCCTGGATTCTTGTGCATTTCCATGGGGCACATGCACTCTTGATATCTATCTATCTATCTATCTATCTATCTATCTATCTATCTCTATCTCTCCTCCCCCCACCACCATCCCAGGTGATACTAAAAACATTCCCATGGGGCTCTCTATCTGAAGTGATGCTGAAAACATCTACAGCTTCATAGTTCCTTCCAAAGCCAGCCCAATTAATTTGCACAAATCTGGGACATGGTCAAACTTGTAACTGTTACCCCTATTTTAAAAGGGAGGAAGACTTAGGATGTAGCTCAGTGAATGATAGGGCACTTGTCTAGAATGTGTGAGATTCTGGGTTTTGTTCTGAGAACCACATGAAGCAAACAAATAAATACAAATAGAAACTGAGACTCTCGGAGGTTGAATGAATGGTTCATAATCACACGGCTCAGGCTTCCGGTCACCATGTCTCTTTCCCTGTGCCAATTTGCACCTGAGTGACTGCTGCTCTCCTGCCTTTGATGCCCATTTTAATGTCAACTGTCTTCCCATGGTGCTTTCCTTGCCCCCTCCCCCGGGAGGATGTGGTCTCGTCCCTCCCCCTGGCCAAGTGCCTTACACAGATCTTACTGAACTGATGGCACAGTGCTGAAATTTGAAGGCAGGTGCTCTGCTGCACAGTCACTCTAGGAAACTAACAACTGTGGTGCTTAGCAGGTTGAATGCCTGGAGTGAAATTTTATTCAAGAGAGTAAGAGACTCAAAGACAGATCCCCCTCTGGGAATGCCTGCTTCTCTGCACACCAGCTTCTCGACCTTGATTCGCTGAATTTAAGGAATCTGGAGTTGGCTCTTTCATCCCTGTGTTATTGTACGATAACCCTGATGAGCAGGATCATAGCTAATCTGCTCTTTCATCTGTTTCCCCACCCCAGACTGAGTCCCTCAGGGCAAGTGCCATGTCCTATTCATGTCAATCCTTATGGCCTGCCACTGTGCTTGGCACTTAGCTAATGGAAGTTGAATGAATAAGGTAGAGAGATCCATCTGGGTCCTTCTTCTGGCCCCCCGTGACTGTGCTCATTCCCATTCTCTTTCTAGCACATCCCATAATATATATGCTTATTTCTCACAGTGAAGTGAGGGTAGGCGTCACGTCTTTCTCATTTTTGAAGCCACTCCAACAGCCATGAAATGGGGGAGCCGTACTTATTGAGTGTCTGTTCTGTGCTGGGGTGATGTCATACATAGCATCTCATTGTTTTTAATAATTTCACTTAACTCTCCTAACAGGTCAGTATGGCAAGTGTTCTCAGAGTATGAAAGAGGAAGTTGAAGTGTGGCTATATAAAGGAACTTACTTTGAGAGTTTGTAGAGCGAGGACATGGGAATGCTGGGATGGATTCCTTGTCGCTTGGCTCAAGAGCCCAGTGCCTTCCTTTCTTCTCATTGCTCTCTGTTTTTCAAGAACACAGAGCACAACCGAGTGGCTTAGTAGGAGTCAGGAGCAGTGCGAACTGAACTTGAACTTAATTGTGTTGAATTAAATTGTGCCCACATGTGCCCAGTGTTTCAGGCACCTTCCCGTTTGATTGTGTAAAATGTTTCTGGAAGCATGAGGTGAAAATGCACATTGGGAACAGGGATGAAGACAGATTGCCCTCACAGAAATCTGTCCTACTCTAGGAGGACTACAGTGATAGTAAATATGGTCCGTACTAGTGGGGACACGGGAGGCAGGCACTTAAGTCAGCTGAAGGCAGTCTTGCAAAGCTTCTGAGTGACCACTGTCATAGTTTCCTTTCTGTTGCTGTGACAAACATCATTGACTTACACGGCCGTGTCACAGTCCAACACTGAGGGAAGTCAGGGTGATAAAGCAAGCAGAAATTATTTCAGAAACCATGGAGGAATGCTGCTCGCTGGCTCACTCATTCACTTAGTGAGACTTCTTAGCCCAGGACTGCCTGCCTAGGAAATGGTACCACCCACAGTGAGCTGGATCAATTTGTAATCAGGAAAGTCCCCCCCAAGACATGTTCATAATCTGACCTGGGCAACCCCTCAATTGAGGCTTCTCCTCTCCGATGATTCTAAACTTTATCAAGCTGACAATTGAGATTAATCAGGAAAATCATGACGGAGGAATAAAAGTGATCCAAGCCACTCGAGACAGTACAGAGGGAATAATAATGCTCCTCAGATACAGAATTTCAGCTAGAACAATCATTAATGTAGGGGGCACTTCAGTGGAAGAGCATGGTGGGGATCGAGAGATGCTGAAGTCAGTCTCCCTGGGTTGATCTTCAAACAAAGGGTCACCATGGATTACCAGGCCGTGCCTTCACACGTATGCTCAGAACTTCGATGACAGCTAAGCCTTTCTTACTGCTCAGGAAACAAGTTATAGGAATAGCTGGCCACATCTCCACCTGGCTTTTTCTTGGGATAAACATGAAGGTTGCATTTCTCTGATATATAGGAAATAATGACATTTAGGCTGACCCACAAGGTGATGTCATCTTCTGGGGTGAGGGTGTGGCTGCCCTCAGCAGGCTGGGTAGGTGCCACCTGGCTTTATATACATGTAATGGATATGCCTCTAGAGTAGAAAGCCTTTTGGGGAGTGACGGATGCTGTATAAACAGGACCAGGCGCTGTTCAGAATCCTTTTTGAATATGGTGGGATGGAGTGAAGCATTCTGTCCACTCTAGGACATACAGTGGTTAACCAAAAGTGTCATTTGGGTTTATCTCATTCAAATTTTCCCTTTCACTGTGCCCGTAAATGTTCTTTAATTTGAGACTTTATAAAACCAACCAAAGAATGGCTGAGAATTGAGCCAGTCCTTTGAAGTGTATGTGACTTAGCCAATAGTAAATACAGGTATATCTGTAGTATTTGCAACTAAAAAGAAGCCTGATGTGGTACTGGCATTGAGTAGCAGTTCCCTGTTCCCCACTTCCTTAGTAACTTTGATTTAAAAAAACAAAACAAAAAAAAAAAAACAAAAAACAAACAAAACCCTCAAGCCATGTTCTATCGTGGTCTTGTTCAAATATTGCTGTTTCCTCACATTGTGCATTAGATCCCTCCTGCACCCCACTACTGCCCACCATCCCTTGTGGTTATCACCAAGTCACTGTGGTAGGTGGCCACCTCCACACACCCAGATTATCTGTCCCACCCTCTGAATGTGGCTAGCCTGCTCACTCCTCATATGGGAACTGTAAATAAAAGTCAGCTGAGGAAAGCCATGTTTGGCCCTGAGAATGAAGGCCACTTCCCACATACACTTCAGCTCCTGGTCTTTGCTCACCTCCCAAGATCTCCACGCCATTCTGCTTGCTCTGTTGCATTCTTCACCCTGCTGCCCGGGGGATTTATCTAAAATTCAAATGCACTCATGCCGCTGCCCTGATCAGAACCCTTCAGTGGCTTCCAGATCCTTTCCAATAACAAACTCCTAAAACCTTTAGAGCAATGCCATCTGTGAGCAGGTTACTTCTACATCCGTGGCATCACCTCCTAATTCACCCCTGACAATGATACTGCAGCCCTGAATTACTGATGGCTTTCCAAGAGCACTGTTAATTTATGTTTCTGAGCTGACAGAAATAGCCTCCCCTCTCTATTTTGTCTTACAAATCTGACCAACATTTCCAATTCTCTCAACTGCCCCCCTCTCAGAGAACCCCTTAGACAGAAGGTGTCCTGAACTGTCTTCTTAAAGCACCTGCATGATCTCCAGACTTCTGTCTGATCCCTGAGAAGTGTTAGATTAAGACAGGGCAATGCCCAGTCAGTACCTCCTGAGCCTTTGAACAGAACCCCTCCCCATCACTGAAGAATCACACTGATATCTGCATCCTGATTGACTTCCAGGTCGGGCCAATCACTGGTCTGCCATCATTGGCGGGTCCCACTCCAAGAACTACGTGCTGTGGGAGTATGGAGGGTATGCCAGCGAAGGTGTCAAACAGGTTGCTGAACTGGGCTCACCAGTGAAAATGGAGGAAGAGATTCGACAACAGGTAAAGACAGACTCCCAGATCAACCAACAGCTAGAAATGAGGTCAGAGCATCCCTGGGTTTCCTTTCCAAGAGCCTGAAATATGCAGTGGGTGGGCTTGAGGCAGGCTGTATGGGCCGCATTAGAGAGTTTCTCTCCATGAACTCAGGCATCCTCAAGCTTCTGCATTCTGCTTGTTGGTATGACAGAACTCTGGTCTCCTGGGAGTGAAAAGGGTGATTTATGGTTTCATACTATGGTTTTTGAGGGTGGAGGATAATGTTCAAGCTGTCTAAGCAAATTGTCGCTTCTGAAAATAGGCATTTTATGTGCTGGCATGTGGTGTTTTGCAACAGTGTCTTGAAGTGTCTGATAAATTCGCTGGTCATTAGTCATAATTGTAATGTACTGATATGACTTTTGTGAGCCATATCGTGTGAGCCCAGGGGTCCAGGAGCTGCCCCATTATCTAGGCCCTAGCATCTACTGAGGAAAGCAGGATAAATGACCTATTATTCTTGTCAATGTGTTTACATGACAATGGGCCATCTCTCATCAAAAGCCAGGGCTAGTTAATAGCAAATAGAGATTGAGAAGAGGGTCTTGGAAGAATAGCAGTTTTTGTGGTTTGCTGTTGAGAGATATAGCCTAGTCTTAGCTGTCATTCCCCCAGAAGCCCCTCTGTCATAACAGAGAGACTCAGGCAGCCATGCCTCCCTGGCCCCAGCTGTTCTGGGACAAGGAAAAGGCAAGCTATGCTTGGAGTGTGGCCATG
Organism: Peromyscus leucopus; assembly: GCF_004664715.2. NCBI lineage: Eukaryota > Metazoa > Chordata > Mammalia > Rodentia > Cricetidae > Peromyscus > Peromyscus leucopus. The sequence goes on along the minus strand of NC_051063.1, from coordinate 91,179,548 downwards.
TCACTGTGCAGGTCACTGAGAGGCCGCCATCCTCCTTCCTCCTGCCCTGCATCTCCCAAGATGGTGGAGGGGGCCTCAGTTACATGGTATCCCTGTTGTGTTCTGATGGGTGTGTGCTCAGAGGCCTGAACAGACTGAGGAGGTGAGCAGAGCCCAGACCCAGTGCTTCCCTGAAATCTACCATCTGGACTCCAAGCTGTCTGCAATCCTGAATTGAATGTAACTGAAGTCACCCTGCTCCTTCATCATGCCCTGGGGGGTCCTTTTGGACGATAGACTGGAGGCAGGGAGGCTTCAGAATGAGCTTGTGTTTTTCTTCAGTTTGATTTGAAGTCTCTTCTACTTGTTTGAGAAAATAAAAAGTTTTATTAAATATTTTAACATTGCATGGCATTAATTGTCAAATCACCCTTCTTTGTAACTGAAGATGACCTGGGACTCTTAATCTTCCTTTCTCCTCCTCCTGAGTCCTAGGATTGCAGGCATGTGCCACTATGCCGAGTTTTATTCAGTGCTCAGGATCAAACCTAGAATTTCATTTATATTAGGACAACATGCTGTTAACCAAGCTACATCTCCAGCCCACAATGTCAACCTTCTAACTGCCTGGTTTCTCTGCCTCTGACATGCCTCACTGTAGCTGGAGTTTTCTCTCTGGGTCCCACAAAGCCACGGCAGTCCAACAGCCTACTTATAAAATAAACACACAGGCACTTATATTATTTAAACTGTTTGGCCTAATGGCTCAGGCTTCTTGCTAGCTGTTCTTATATCTTAAATTAATCCATTTCTATAAATCTATGCCTTGCCACATAGCTCATGGCTTACCAGTATCTTACATGTTGGTACTCATGGCGGTGGCTGGCAGCGTCTCCTGACTCAGCCTTCCTGTTCCCAGAATTCTCTTCTCTGCTTGTCCCGCCTATATTTCCTGCCTGGCTACTGGCCAATCAGCATTTTATTTATACAAAGTGATATCCACAGCACCTCACAAGTGACATAACTCTTCAGGCTATAGCCAAGTCATGAGTACTCCCTCCATATTGGCACTACTGTGTCTGGCTTGCCATTGGGGACCCTTTGTCTGGGATCCCAAAGGTCCACTTCCTAGCTCTCAGGCATGAAATTGTGATTGTCCAGCTCTGAGGAATGGGATGCTGAAAACCATTTGTTACAAAGAAATGATGAAGCTAGCAAGTGAATTCAAGATCGAAGTGTCATCCCAACAGGGCCAGTCTCGCTTGTTGACATTCTTGAGAGGTTTCTGTAATGAGAGACATATGTAGAAATCATTCAAAACTGAAGTTGTGAGCCAGACAGATGGCTCAGCAGGTAAAGGCATCTGCCACGCAAGCCTGGAGATTTGAGTTCAACCCCTGGAACACATGTAAAGATGGAGAGAGAGAACCAACTCCTTAAAGCTGTCCTCTGATCAATCTCCATATGTGCCTTGTGGCATGTACACACACACACACACACACACACACACACACACACACACACGCACGCACGCACGCACGCACGCATGCACGCGTGCAATACATTTTTAAAAATTTAAATTGGAATTATATTTTATTGGTAAACATAAAGTCTCATTGTCACAGCAGTTAAAAGGTTGAAAATTATGGGCAGGACTTCAATGCTTAGACTACCCCACTTCAGAAAATGTGTACGTGGTTTGACCTTAACCAGCTTGCTACAGGGAGCCTGCCTGACCTGGCTGGTAAGTCTTCCTGCTTGTGTGTTGACCTAACACCACCTTCCCGGCCTCCTGTGTATTGGTGATCTCTCATTAACCCTCCTCACATCCAAATCTGAGAGACCCGTGTTAGTATTCAAGTTCTACAGATGAGGAGAAGGGACAGTCAATCACAGAAAGGGCCAGGACTTCAAGCCCAAGTCTGTCTGGCTCCAAAGCCTATGCACAGAATCTGGTATATGAATTGTAGAGCTCCAGGCAAACATCTGATGAGGATTCCAACATGGAAAATGCTGTGAACTTCCCAGCATGGTCCCCAATTCACCGAGCAACCACTTCCCACCTAGGTACCTGCCCAACCACACCCCACCATCCCACTTCTTGCCAGCTCTGAATGGAGCCTCAGCTGGTGGTGGCACCAGTTTCCTAGCTCCTTGAAAATCCAGCTCAGTACAGTAATTTCAAGGTCCCTTCAGTTCCAAAAGATTCATGGCCTTAAATACCCTTCCCCGCAAGCACACAACTTATATTTTCTGTAAGTCAGGGAGGAAACAACACTAAAAGGAGCAAGAAGACGGATCCTCCTAGAATAGAAATATGTCCTCTGTGTAACCAGAGGGTTTGTTTGAAACTCTCTGTCCCCAACCCTTCATACTTACACCCTCTATTAAAGAGCCCCATTCCAGGCATGATGCAACTAAAATCTCTTTCCCCACAAAGAGCATTTTGTGCTTTCCTTATTATGGACTTATACCTCACAGCCATTTTCACAAGAGTTAAAAACCACAATGGGCATTATTGAATATAAATTTTATGCTAATGGATTTCAAACACAAATGAACAAAAATACTAATCACATTAGCAGTGAGGAATTATAATAATTCTGTTGGGTATAAGCTTTATTGTTAATATAACTGCAAAGTCCCAAGAAAATTGTTGACAAATTACTGCAGCGGCATTGGTGGTGATGATGCTACAGTCTGGAGACAGTGAGGGGCGCAGAATATGCACCCCTTCTGCAGGGTAAGAGGGGTCAATGCTTCCTGGGGCCCAGTGGGGCCTGGGAATTGAAAATACCATGGTTGTTTTTGTTAGCATGTGTATTTCTTCTTTTGAGAATTTTTCCAGTTGATTTGTAGGGGTGTGTGTGTGTGTGTGTGTGTGTGTGTGTGTGTGTGTGTGTGTATGTGTGTGTGTGTATTCACAAATAGGCACAGGAGTATATGCATGCATGTATATACGGTGGAGACCAGATGTCAATCTTGGGTGTCATTTCTAGGAGCCATCACCTTGTTTTTTGAGACAGGGTGTCTCACTGACACCTAGGACTCACCAATTAGGCTAGGCTAACTGGCCAGTGAGCTCCAAGTTTCCTCCCGTCCCTGTCCCCCCAGTCCTGGGGTCACAAGTATGCTACCAGCTTTCTTATGTGGGTACAGGAAATCAGACTCAAGTCCTCATGTTCCCGAAGAGAGCACTTTACAGACTGAACCATCATTCCCACCCTATTTTCTGATCTTTAATTTGGATAACTTGATGGATTTGTTGTTCAGAATTTCTGAGTTCCTTAAATAGTTAGTATATTAATCTTTGTCAGATGAACAGTTGGTAAAGCTTCCTCCCATTCTGCTCCATTGAAAGTTTCCTTTGCTGTGATGTCTATCTGCTCCATTGATTGAAAGTTTCCTTTGCTGGGGGATTTGTTCATTTGATGTAATCCCATTTGGTTATCCTGTTGACAGCACCTTGAAGTGCTGTTTCTCCATTTTCTTCTAGTAGTTTCCTAGTTTGGGGTCTTATTTTTATGTCTTTGATCTGTTTTGAGTTGATTTTGGGGTAGGGTGAGGGGAGTTTGAGTGGAACTGAAGGACATTATGTTAAGGTTAAATAAAATAAGCCAGATACATGTTCCCTCATGAACAGACACTTATGGAAGTAGAACTAAATGTAGAACAGTGATGAGCAGCGCTGGGAAGGGGAGGGAAGACAAAGAATGACTGGCTTTGATTAGCACACTGTATGCATATATTCAAACATGACATTGAATGCTATGGATGCATGCAATGTATGCACACTAATAAAAAAATATAACAATGTTTACAAAAAGAAATATGAGGTCTGGCTGGCCTGGCAGTTCACTGATGGATAACCCCAAGCAGGAGGAGGAATGGAAGATCGATCCAGATGGGAGTGGCATCTAGAGAGCCCATGCAAGCTCATTGCTTAGGGACGCTTTGCCCTACTTCGACCACTTGTAAAGTCAGTAGCTGCAAATTTTGACTGGGTGTCTGGTTTTCTGCTGGATACTGGGGTAAAGATGGTGTCCATTCACCCAGGTATCCATGCTAGAGAGCCAGGTGCCATCCTCGATATTCACCACACCCCAGCTTCTGCCTCCTCTTTTAGGTTCATTCTGTTCAGCCCCCCCCCCCAAGAACCACATGCCTTACATCTAAGTGTCCATCCTTTGTGTACATAGTTTCCTGGCGGTCCTGCCTTCAAGTCCTCTTCCAATTACCCTTGCTGCGAAGGGTCAGCTTTATAAAATCAGAGTCATGCCATCCCCCAGTTATGATCAAAAACTTCTTTTTAAAGAGCCCCTTCTCACCTGTGGTCATCTTCCAGCTCCCTGGGAGGAAGGAAAGGGGAGAGGAGGGAGGGGGAGGGAAGAAGAAGGAATTGGAGGGGAGACTGGGAGGAGGGAAGGGGGGAAGGGCAAAGATTCCTTCATGAGTCTACATTCTAACAGAGAAAAGAACAGAGATAGGGCTGGGGGTGTGGCTCAGTGGGAGAGAGCTTGCCTAGCACATGCAAGGCCGTAGGTTCAATCCTCAGAAAATGAGCGGTTTATAAATAATTAGAAAATAATTACAAATAGTGGTGAAAGGGAGGCCTAAGAGTCAAAAAAGGACTCTGTTGTGGGTGTTGAGAAGATCCCCCAGAGTAATAACCATTTAAGTTATGGCCCAAAAGGAAAGTATAGAGGGGGAAATCATGACATGTATAGTCAAAGTTTGGGCAAAGGCCCTGAGGCCAATATATACATAATTTTATTGTGCTTTCAAAACTAAAAATAAGGACCGTGTGGCAAAGGGAAGAGGCATGATGGGTGAGCAATTGCACCAAAGAAGAGTAGATTTTGGGTAAGGGACCATATCATCTCCACTAAGAAGACAGACAGACTCACACCCGCACACATATCTCCCTACAGGTACTTTGTTTCTCTCTGGGAACTCTCTGCCCTCAACTGAAAAGGTACAAGCTGCCCCTGGACTGCAGTGGTTTTGACTGCCATTCGGAGTCAGCTGGACCTTGAAAGCTGCTGTCCCCTTCCTCCCCCGCTCCTTTCAGCTCACAGTTCCTGGTCTTAGTTCAGCAGTGTCTTCTCTAGGAAGCGTGGGTCTGCTGTTCCTCCTCTGGAGTCCCAGTGACCCACCACTGCTTGGTCCTTTCTCTGTCTCGGTAGACTGTGCCCAACTGAGTGGAATTGCTCTCTGCTGGAGTCCGCTGCTTCCTTCCATGATAGTCCGTTCCCATCTAGACTGCCTTGCCTCTGTAACATTCAACGTGGATAAGGCCTCATTTAGTTTCCGTGGCCACAGGACCACAGGGACAGCTCTTCCTTTCCACTGAGCTGCTTTGTTTCCTTTCTGCTTTAGGAAGCTTTATCTACCTCCCGAGGGTTTTTCTTTTTATCTAGAGAGAAAAAAATTCAAATTAAAAAGCTCTCATGGGTTTTTTCTGATGAAGAAAACCTTCACAGAATGACCTTGTTCTTCTTTCTCTTGGTCCCACCTGAGTCATGTAATCCCTTCACTCTGGTCTGCACACTGCACAGGTGGAATACACATGGATTCTACTGCCCCTAAGCATGTGAGAACCCAAGGGTCCAGGTCATGAAGGTGCCCAGAGAAGCCCCTTGCCACTTCCCTGAAGGCCTGATGGAAGGTTTTCTTGTCCCATGTTCACAAATGGAGTAGTCCTTCAAAGCGTCCAGTCCTATGTTGGAGTGCCATCCAATGCCTCACTTCCCACCAGCCTGAGACAGCCTTTCTCTTCTTCAGGCATGGACTTTCAAAGCTTGGCCTCTGCTCCTGAGCCTGTGTCCTGATCCCTAACCCCTACAGCTCCTCAATCTGGCTCCTGTTCTGGTCTCTGGCAGTCAGGCAATTCTTCTAAACCCAGTTACATTTGTTAGAAATGTGTCTTGCTGTCTTTGTCCAGCAGTTCTGTGTGTCCCTAGCAGGATGGAGAACATTTTGTATCCATTTACTTCCCTGTGATTCCAGCTGTCTCCAGCACCCAACTAGTATTGGCGGTGATTTACTGAGCAGCCAGCTCTACATATCTCCTTACAGACACCTGTGAGCTTTGACTCTCCACCGCTCCTGCTAATGCCCTAGAGAGGTGGTTCTCAACCTTCCTAATGCTGGGGCTCTAATACAGTTCTGCAGGTTGTGGTGATTCCCAACCATAAAATTATTTTTGTTGCTACTCCATAACTGTAATTTTGCTACTGTTAAGATTTGTAATATGGCCGGGCGGTGGTGGCGCACGCTTTAATCCAGCACTCAGGGCAGAGCAGGGATCTTGTGAGTTCGAGCAGCCTGGCTAAAGTGAGTAGAAAGAAAGTACACAGAAAATGTTCGAAAAAAAAAAAAAAAAAAAAAAAAAAAAAAATTTGTAATATAAGCGTCTGTTTTTTCCAATGGTCTTAGGTGACTCCTGTGAAAAGGTCATTCAACCCTCAGAAGGGATCGTGACCTACAGGTTGAGAACCACTGTCCTAGAGAGTCCTTGCATTGTCCATGCTTCCCTGAGCTCTCAGGGTTCTCCTGGCAGGGGAGGTCAGGTCAGGGTGGGCTCTGATACAGGCTTAATTGATTGGCTAGGAGATTATCTCAACCAGCCAATGGGAGACAATCAATAAGCAAGCAGCATTTCTAATTTGAGGTTTGGGATCTAGATCTCCTTTCTCGCCTTCTTTAAGACACTAGAGATGACATATATTTGCCAAACCATAGAGTTCATACAATTTTTGCTTTTGAGACTTTTAACCACTGTTCTCTAATTAAAACCATCACATGTTGCAGCACCCAGGAAATGGAAGTCAGAGGATCATGAGTTCAAGGCCAGCCTGTGTAACTAGTAGGTTTCAAGCCAATCTCAACTACCTAGCAAGATCTTATCTCAAACCACACACACACACACACACACACACACACACACACGACAGATTTTATTTGTTATCTATAGTAAAGCACCAGTGATCTTTCACTCTTGAGGGCCCCAGAGGATAAGGCCACAAATCCTTTGCCTGGTGTTCTATGTTCCCAGTCTCTACCTCTGTTCAATGGTGTCATCTCCCAGTGTGTCTTAAGTTGAGAGAGACAATGTGACCACCCTAAGCAAAGGAGTTGGGGGAGACTCCAGGCTCACTCCCACCTTGCCTCTGGGACCATGCAGTCCTTGCTGTAGAAGGGCCTGATCCAAATGATCAGAAGAATAGGGCGGTGCTGCTTCCAGAACAGGGCTCGGAGGCAGCCGATGGCAGAATCTTCCCAAACGTGATGGGAAAGCATCCTAGGGTTAGAACTACACACACACACACACACACACACACACACACACACACGCACACGCACACGCACACGCACACGCGCGCGCGCACACACACACACACACGAAAAGGGGGGACTAGTGAAGTCTCTTATGGCTGGCAAATACCCAAACTGGCCCAAATACAAAAGAAACTTTGCTTTAGGAGACAGTGGGACCCATGAGGGTACAAGCCTTTACACAGCCAAGAAGAGCCCCTTTCCCTGAAGCTGGAGCCAAAGGCCCCCAGTTAGATGGTCATGGTCACTCTCCCTTCCCTCATACCACCCAGAGTCGCATGGACTTTTCTGTGCTCATTTGTGTCACTTTCTGTCCCCTCTGATGGAGTTTCCACCTCCACTACAAGTACCACGGCCCCAAATTTTGACCATGTCACCCTCCCACAGCCAGCGAAGCAGCACTGGTGATGCACAGCAGAAGCAGGTAACCCTTTGGCACTGATGCCTTGCCTCAGCATCTGCCATCAGTCCAATCAGCATCCCGGCCCACAGCTGCATACACCCCGCCCCGCCCCAGGCAGGCAGTTCATGGTGAAAACGGAATTGGAAGTAAAAGTCTTTCGGGGCAGCAATAGACAAGCAAGGGTTAGACTGAATCACAAAGCCCTAGACAAAGGGCGGGAACTCAGGCAGCTGTCAACACTGCCCCTGGGAGGGAAGCTGAAGGAGAAGTGGTACCACCCAGAGATACCCACAATGCCAAGCTTTCCCAGCCTGGTGACACGATGCCAGGTCTAGAGGTCAGGTTAGTGGTTGAGGTGGGACCAAGGGGCATTAGTAGACTGAAGCACATGGATTAGACAAGCAGAGATCAAAACGGGGCACCAGGCAGAAACACAGTTGAGACTATTCCTGAGCCCTTGAGACTTGGTGCCACACATTTTTAAGGACCCAGGAAACAGAGCAGGGCCAGTGGGTAACTTTAATGTGCCTTAAGTCTGTTACCTTGAGCAAATGACCAAACCTCAGGTGGGCCTCAGTGTCTCCATTCCCAAATGGTGCTATTGTCAGTGTGGGGCACAGTTGTTGGTTATGAACTAGCATGTGAGTGATGCTTGGCTCGGTACATGAGCATTATTTTTGTTATGACTGGGACATAAAAATTAATCAGGAGTATTTGTAATCCCTCTTCCCCTTCAGAGGGGATGATTTGGTTTTATTGGGTGGGAACACAATCAAAAGAAGTAAATGGTGTGCAAAAAAAAAAAAAAGTTCTAGAATGAAAATCTAGAGAAGGAAAAGCAGGATCAGGAGACAAGATGGCATTAGAATTCTCAGGAGTGAAAGTGTACTTGAACAGCTGCGTTTGGATTGAAAAAAAAACGGAGAGAAAGGGAAACCAAAGAAGACTGAGTGAATTTGTCTCCTAAAAGAGGAGGCATCAGAAGGACATTTTTAGCTGTGTGCTTTGTAGAACTGCATGATGGGATTTCTCCTTTGCAGCCTCCTTAGGAAACATCTAGTCAAGACCTGTGGCACTTTTGTCTTCCTTTGCTCGATGTTGCTGTAAAACAGGAGCACAGACTAGGAAAATTACACACAATTGACACTTAGTCCACGGATGGTGCTGGAGGCCTGAACATCCAAGTCCTCATCTTGCTTCAGTTGAGGCTGAAGGCAAATGGAAATCCCAGTAGCACAGGCCACCCCCGGCCCGAAGGGTACAGAGTCCTCATTGCAGCAGCGGCTCTCACACCCAAACTCTTACCCAACAACATCACCAATTCCTGGGAATTCTGAAAATCTGCATGAGAAGTGGGGGAGGGGGCGTTTATTTGATTAAAACTTACACAGTATTTAACTCATAGAAAAATCTATTTTTACAGTAACTGACACAAAATAGTCCAACTGGAAGGCTAATTCAAGTGGGAGATAATTGATAAATAGCCTTAAGATGTGCAGAGCAATATAGCAGTATTTGTGAAAATTTTAAGCTTTTTTTTTTTAATTGTAGCAATAAAAATAAGACATCTGTCTCTAGAATAGCCATTTGTAAGGGAACAGTTAGACAGGCTAGAGATATTCATATTGTCAGGATACTTCTTTGCTTGTATTGTTTATTTGCTAAGACAGGATCTCACTGCATACCCCAGAATGGCCTTGAACTTGGGAGCCTCCTGGCTCAGCCTCCTAACGATTAGATATACAGGCACACACCACCATTCCTGTCAGTTATGAGTATGTCTTTAGTCCTTCTAGATCAGTGGATCTCAACCTGTGGGTCACGACCCCTTTGTCAAACTTCTATCTCCAAAAATATATTTACATTATGATTCATAAGAGTAGTAAAATTACAGTTATGAAGTCACAACAAAAATAACGATGGTGAACGCCTTTAACCCCAGGACTCAGGAGGCAGAGCCAGGTGAATCTCTTTGAGTTCGAGGCCAGCCTGGTCTACAGAGCAAGATCTAGGACAGGCACCAAAACTGTACAAAGAAACCCTACCTCGAAAAAAAAACAATAATAATAATAATAATAATAATAATAAATTTTATAGTTGGGGGTCACCACAGCAACATGAGGAACTGTTTTAAAGGGTTACAGCATCAGGAAGGCTGAGAACTACTGGTCTAGATGGTAATTCTGTGCCTGGAGACTGCTTTTAGGAATGTTCTCACATAAAGGTTATATGAAGAAAAATATTCACTACAACATTGTTTAAAAATTGAAAGGTGGAAATAGGGTAAGTTGTTATCAGTAGCAGATGTTTTAAATTCTAGTTACATCATATAGTCAAGTACCATGCAGCTCTTAAAGGGAATGGGCAAATTTGTTTATACCAGAATGGAATGCTCTCGGGTGCATATTTCAAGGTAGAGGAAAGCAAAACAGTGTGTGTAGCATACAGCCATCTGGGGAGAAAGGCGTCTGGGTCAGAGTGAACTGATTATATGCATATAGAGAATTTTGCAGGCACAGAATGCTTTTTTAGGGGAGGGGGCAGGGTCTCACTTTGTAGCCCAGGTTAGGCTAGAACTCAAAATATGGCTAGGTTGACCTTGAACCTCTGGTCATTCTCCTGTCTCATCCTCCCAAATACTAGGAGTATATATGTGAGTCCCCACACTCAGTTGTGCTCAGAATGTCTTGATGAACACTCACCAACAGGGAGGGTGGGCTCAGAACAGAAAGGTCAGCTCACATTTTCCCATCTGCCCTTTTGTGCCACTTCAGTTTTACCAGTATACACACACACACAGCACCTTCTCCAAGATGATACTTCAATAAACAAACAGAACATTGGTTTTAAAAACCAAAAACCCCCACAAGTACTCGATGTATAAACATCCTATGTTCCACCAAGAAACATAGAGTCATTTTTCTGACTATAGAGGCTGATCCTGTAGAAATGGAGAGCTAAGCAGTCAGAAATAGCCACAAACTGTCTGGGGGAAAAAATGATAGAGTGATGAGACCCACAAAAGCAAACATTAAAACAGCATAAAATAGCATCGACTAAAACTACAAAAACTAGAACATGAGCGGACGAGTCAACAGAATCCAATGCAAATTCCAAAACTAGACGAGTTCATTGTTAACTATGTACATGGAAAAGTACAGTTTCCTGCCACCCCAGGGAAACAGTGGGTCATTCGATAAACAGCAGCAGAACAACTAGAAACATCTAGAAAAAAATTTCTTCAAGTCTCAGCCTTTGAACCAAAATATACATTCTGATTATGTTGAAGACTTAAATATTTTAAAATAAAGTACATCAACACAGGAGAAAACCTGAAAAAAAAAAACAATTTTTAGTGTAGCGCCAAGTCCTGTATAAGTACACCACAAAACTCAGAGGTCATTAAAGAAGACATAAAACAAACAAGAAACATTTTAATAATATAAAGTATTGAGAAATTTTTAAGGATTTTTTAAAAGTTATGTTTATGCATGTGTCTATGTGTGGGTATGTGTACATGAGTAAAAGTACCAGAAGAAGTCAAAAAAGGGCATTGGGCTGAGCAGTGGTGATATACACCTTTAATTGGGGGTCACTCTGGACCATCTGCATACCAAATATTTATATTATGGTTTATAACAGTAGCAAAATTACAGTTATGAAGTAGCAACAAAAAAATTATGGTTGGGGGGTCACCACAACATGAGAAACTGTAGTAAGGGGTCATAGCATTAGGAGGTAGAGAACCACTGATATAGAGTCTCATATAGCTTGTAGCCCTGGCTGGCCTTGAACTCCTGATCTTCCTGCCTTCAACTCCCACATGTTGGGATTACAGGAATGTGCCAGCACACAAAACAGGTCAATTTTTAAGACCATAAAACCAATAGCAAAATAATACAAATGCATGGACAGGTCTCAGAAAGAAACTAGATGGGTTTTGGATGTTTTTTAAAGGTGCTCAATTCATCTACAACTACAGAAATTCAAATTGATTCCATAAACCTATACCTTTTGGTCTGTTAGGTTTTGATGACCACATGTTGCCAGTGGCCCAGAGAAACAGACAGTTCTACATGCACATTGCGGCAATGCTAGCCAGTGTGACTTTGGAGAAGGCACGTTCTTCTGACTTGGAGCTCATATATTGGCATACTCATATCTGAGCACATGCTACTTACTGAACACCGAAACACACGCACATGCACATACACACGCACATACACAGTGGGTGTGTTAGTTACTTTCTGCTGCCATGATAAGACACCATGACCAGAAGTAACATACAGAAAAGTGTATTTTGGCTCCTACTTCCAGAAAGAGAGTCCATAATGATGGGAGAGGCAAGGCAGCAGACAGCCAGAGAGGGAAGCCAAGATCACACCTCCATCCACACAGGAAGAGAAAGAACAAACGGGAAGAAAGTTAAGGCTATAATCCCTGTAGTGTTGTTCTTCCTCCAACAAAGCTCCACCTCCTCAAGGTCCTATAGCCTCCCCAAACTGTGCCACTAACTGGAAATAAGTTTTCAGATGCCTGAATCTATGGGGGACATTTCTCATTCAAGCCACCACAGGATCTTAAATGTCCCTGAATAGGGAACCATTTAATATGAATCTGCTATTAAATATTTCCAAGACAGTTGGCTTTGTTAGAAGAGCGTGTGATGCAGAGAACCCATCGTGTGTTCCATTGGAACATCTTTTTAAAGGCACACGATGACATCTCCTGAAGCGTGTATGAGAATGTGCATAGTTGCCTGTTGGGTGAGGACCCAAGCACCTGTGGGAAAGGAAAGGGAGGAGAACTTTGCCAAATTTCACTTCTGCCTTTTGAAAATTGTATCATGTTTTGTGTTACTGATTCAAACAGTAGTTGTTTTGTAACCTAAATCCTTAAGAAATAACCTACCAACAGACACTGGAGCTGGGGAATCTTTAAAAGACTGCCTAAGAGAGCATGTTGCTCAGCAGTGAAGTGCACTGGCTGCTCTTCCAGAGGACCTGGTTCAGTTCCCAGGACCCATGTAGTGGCTCACAGCCTCTGTAACTCTGGTCCCTCTTCTGGCATATGCAGGCAAATTTCCCATATTCAGAAAAATAAATTGTTTTAATTAAAAAAAAAAAAAACGAAGAAAGCATGTTGTGTGAGCTTCCTGGTTTGTTCCCATCTTGGTGACCAACAGCTGCAGGTCACTAGATTTATTTTTGAATGAAAAACTGAGGCTTAAAAAGTATATACTTGACTGTTCAAATGCTAATAGCAAGACATATGTGCAACACGCATTTCTTGACGTTTTTTCCCTCTGTTGAACTAAAAGAGAAATGCAAAAGGCATTCCTGAAAACATCAACTGAGTATATACACTCACCCAGTATCCTGAAAAATGTTTTATTTTCACCAGGTTCTGTATTTCTTAGAATCTAAACTTGACTCTCTAATGAATACTTGCCATCTAGTGATTTAAAAAAAAAAAAAATACGAGGATGTGTTTCTCCAGCACCCCCATTGTTCTCTAACTATGAAAATGTAATAGCTTTTAGAATAGAAATGCAAAATGAAGTGTAAAATGAGAGTGTCACCTCACACAGACTGTGATGTTAATTGGCTTTTGCTACAGAGTAGATAGGCAGCCTATCTACCAATGAAAGGGTTAACCAAATAAAAGGGTTAACTTCGGCTCATGGTTCCAGAGCCTTGAGCCCATGAGCAATGGGCTATTGCCTTTGGGCCTGTGGTAAGAAGAACATGGCTGCAAGTAGTCCTCAGAACAAGTTACGTACCTCAGGGTGGCCGGTGAGAAAACAGAAGAGTGGGCTAAGGTCTCATATTCTCCCTTGAAAGTACACCCCAATGGCCTAACTTCCTCCCACTAGGTCCCACCTCCTAATGGCTCCCCCAATAGCACACAGGCTGACTATCAAGCTGTTAGCATGTGGACCTCTGGGACAGGAAAGACAAGCAGTTACAGACTAGAGACTGTCACTTCAGAGAACAATGGGCAGTGCCATGTAACTCTGTCTCAAAATGAATGACTGCAAAACATCACAAACCAATTTTCCAAAGATGAAGAGTTTTCCTGCTTGCAATGAGGAAGAGCAGGGCTCGCGGGTGTTATATTTTGTAGCTGCTTCTGAAATGCTGGTGGCTTGTGGTACACTGGAAAGCAGCCATTCAATTGAGGTGTATGCCTTTCCCCTCTGTTACCCAGCAGTTCCCTGGCTGCTCTGGTGAAGTCAGCCATGCTACCTACTTTGTCTCCATAGTTACCATCACATCTCCAAACTGGCTATTTCCCAATAGGCTCCAGTTATAGTACATTTTAATTTGTCTTCTAATTCAAAAACAGAATTACTGCTTCATTAATCAATGGGTAAAGAAAATCAAAAGTCTATTAACTAGAAAGCAATGCTATTCCAAAGGCATTGATCCATATTTGTTATGGGCAGCCTATTCATTGGGAACTGCAGCTCCTGAGAGTAACTCTCTGGGGTGCCACTGGGGGAGCTGAAATGGGGCTATAAATACCTTGAAATGCATCTGACACTTATTAGAAGTTTGTTTAGTAGAGAGTAGAAAATAAAAGAATATATTAGAGATTATTTTATGCCACAAGTATATATATTATTGAATAATCACTGACAGGTATATACATGTTACATTGAACAGACGGGATTTATGCTTTATCCCTCCAGAATGTTTATTTTAAAATCAATGCATGGTCAAAATACAGAGAATAAGTAACTGTGGTCACATCCCCTCCCTAAGGCTCAGGAACCATACTAGAAGAGGGGCAGAAAAATTCTAAGAGCCAGACATTGGGAGGACCAGAGTGAGGCAGTATCTTCTGGACATTACAGGATGGCTGCACTCATGAACTCACAGCAGGCATACCCTATACAGTGTCAAGCCAATCAATATTCTAGCATGGAGTGGAAAGGGACTCATCACTCCCATTGCTAACCTAGGAGCTATGGACAATAGATGTCTTCTGGGGAAAGGAGAGTCAGTTTTCTTTAATAATGTGGCCCTTGGTAAGTCAACCACACTCCAGTGAATGGCCCCACACACATGAGTGTGTGGCAGCAAAATCGGAGTTAATAATATATTTTTAAAAGAGAGAGGACATGAAGTTAAGGGAAAGGAAGGTAGAAATGTCTCTGAGAGGAGTTGTGGAGGAGAATTGAGGTGAATGTGATCAAAATACATTGTATGAGATTCTCTAAGAATTAAGAATTTTTTAAATCACCACAAATATAAAGTATGTATGTATCTGGCTTATGATCTGCGATCATGACTGCAAGCATAGTTAGGTCTTTTGAGATGAAACTTTCCTCCATACTAATATTCAGTGAGGTTTTCTTCCTCAGATGGATTTTATGATCATTCAAAATGCACTGTGCTTGTTGGTGATGCCACTTTGTGCAAGGACACCATAGTAGACAAAGAAGTGAGACTATGGGCTAATAATTATATTATCTAGGTCGTCTGTGGGTCTGTTTCTCTTGTCTGTTTTATTCCATGATTTTTCTGCTATGTATCTTTTTATTGAATACAATAAATGAATATGAAAGTATTGCAAAGTCTAGCTGACAGTCTCTCAGAGAACATTCACTTTCACTTTCTCCAGGCAGCAGATCACCCTGAGTCAGCCTTGGACTGGGGTGTTTTGAAGCTGGAAGTCAGTCTTTATGAGGACTCTTGCTTATTTTGGGGAACATCACTCTTCAGGGTTTCCTATTGCACAAGCCTCTGCACCTTACCACTTCTCACTTCCTGCTCTAACCTCAGAATCCAAGGCACTGAGAACCCTGGTTTAACACTCAGCTTCTCATTTCTACTCAGAGTTGCCAATTGTGTTCCTCATAAAGCTCAAAGACCTGAAACTGCAACAGAAGAAAAAACAGTTTCAAACACTAGACTCACTTCTCGGTCCCTTTCTCTTTGGGATCTGACTTCAGTTATTTATTTTTCTACAAGTCCCATGAGACTACCAAAAGCTATGCTCAGCTTCTCAAACTCTTAACTTTCTGCAGCTGATGCAAATGATATGCTGGAGCTGGAGAGGTGGCTCAGTGATTACAGCACATGCTGTATAAGTGTGAAGACTAGAGTCTGGATCTCCAGAACCCACATAAATGCCAAGTGGGCATGGCACCCCACCTATAATGCTTACCTCAGAAGGCAGAGACAGAGGATCCCCAGAACAATCTGGCTAGCAAAACTAACCATATCAGCAAGTTCTGGGCTTGATTGAAAGACTTTACTACAAAGAATAAGGTGGAGAGCAATTGTGGATTATCCCTGACATCAACCTCTGGCTTATACATACATTCTCATACATGTGCATATGTACTCACACACACATAAACATAAACAAATTTTAAAAAGAAACATAAAAAGCCAATTCCTAAGAGGGAAATGCATTTTGGAGAATGTGACTCACTTCCATGTATAACCCTGGCCAGCTGTGTCTCTGACATCATTCTGACCTGTGTCCAAGCCCCACCTCCACTCACTGTTATCTGTTCTGTGTTCTAAATGTGGAAGACTGTGTTTCTGTCTGCATCTGTTCAAAAATTCACCCTTAAGGCATAGTTCTTGCTATTTGTTTACACTGTTAATTTATACTAGAAAACACAATCTTACATCAGTATTACTTCCTTAAATGCAAATGCTTTGGAAGAGTCCATAGTTGAGGAAGAGGCTGATAACACCTTGACACTTTGGTTGACAGATTTTCCTGAGTTGAATGCTTCCAGAAAATTTCTTCAGCAGTCAGTGCATTCTTTTTCTGTATCTAGTTTCACACTGACATAAGCCCTGTCCACGGGAACTACCTGTGTTGATCCTGAGCCCATCCTAACTGTTGGGGAATTTTGTTATTTGACTTCTTGATGCTGTTGTAGGTGAATGACAAACTTTTTAAGTATAGAATGACAAGTGCTAAGACAATTCAAAATTTTAAGACTTAAAAAAAAAAAAAACAACTCTATGGATTAATGACTTAGAGTAATCAGCCATTAGGACCATGGTAGATTCTTAACCTGAGATGCTGTGCAACTGATGCCACATTTTTCTATTGTTTAAGCTGTTGGTTGTGAATCAGACATTATCAAAGACATTCTTGATGCCTTTGAAAAGGAATGCTAACAAATCTACAATGAGGTATAGTGGCTATAGATCAAACATTAATTGTGTGTGTGTGTGTGTGTGTGTGTGTGTGTGAGAGAGAGAGAGAGAGAGAGAGAGAGAGAGAGAGAGAGAGAGAGAGAGAGAGAGAGAGAGAGAGAGAGATTGATCTACTTGGGCAGATGCCCTCCATTCTAACTCAATTGAGAGTAGTAACTGATTGCTGTAGCTTAACAAGGATGTGTTAAAACAAGGAATTATAGGAATTAATATGTGCATGTGTCAAATATTTCACTTTAACCTACATAAGTGTATTTTTAATATATATTTATTGTTTGTGATGTGGTGGTGTGCATGTGCCACAGCACATGTTTGGGCTCAGAGAACCCAAATCAGTTCTCTCCTTACATCTTTATAGAGGTTCCAGGGCTCAAACTCGTGTCTCTAGGCTTGCGTGGCAAGTACCTTTACCCACTAAGCCATGTCACTGGTCCCACAAATGTACTTTTAATCACAACTATATCACACTAATGATTCATCTTCCTTAGTCTCCAGTTTAAAATTCTTGAAAATGTATCTGGTACTTAAAGACATGAAGCAGTCTGAGAACAAAATCCCAATTCATGTCACTTCTCCACATCTGTGTGTGTGTTGTGTGTGTGTGTGTGTGTGTGTGTGTGTGTGTGTGTGTGTGTGTGTAGCACCCTGGCTGTCCTGGAACTCTCTTCATAGACCAGGCTGGCATTGAACTCACAGAGATCCACCTGCCTCTGCCTCCTGGGTGCTGGGATTAAAAGTGTATACCACCACACCCAGCTT
This sequence comes from Peromyscus leucopus, assembly GCF_004664715.2. Lineage (NCBI taxonomy): Eukaryota > Metazoa > Chordata > Mammalia > Rodentia > Cricetidae > Peromyscus > Peromyscus leucopus. Next base: position 91,161,878 of record NC_051063.1, on the reverse strand, counting down.
CTTTTCCACATCTTCCATAGTTATCTTGCTCTCTCTAAATTGTACAGCACATTTCCAACAACTTGCCTTTCCATGAGTCCTTTCAAAGAAGTCATCAACAGCACCTTTCTTTTCTCATATCGAATGAGTTTCACAAAGCTTCACTAGGTTATGCAAATAGAGCATAATAATAACTGACATCCGGAGCTTTGAGATCAAACACAGCTCACTCTTCGCAACCAGAGAGCTGTGTGGTGGGAGCGTGTGTACACTACCATACAGAGCTCCAGACCAGTGTCAGTATGCTACACAGGCTCTCACAGTGTCCACCTCAAGCATTGGTTGGTCTTGAATGGAGGCTAAGTGTGGCTTCATCAAGGGAGCTTCTAGAGTACACTCGTGAATCTAGTTCCTTCACTCAAGCTTGGACCAAATCTATGTCTGTTTTAAGGAACCTTGCTTGCTATAACACTCATATACACATTTGTTGGCATGATATCACAGTGACTGGAAACAGCTCCTGTCAGATCAATAATATGGCCTAACTTGAATAATGCCAACAGTGAATTCCTGGGGCATTACTAAGAATCAGACTGTGAAACATTTTACAAGATAATCCCATCAAATCTTTGTAACCCTGTGAAATGGGCTATCATTGTCTTCCTTTACTCTTGAAGGAAACAGAAACTGAGGGAGGCAATTTCTTGCCTATATGCTCATAGATAGCAATAATAGATGAAGAATTTGAGTCCAGGCCATAAGAATTCACAACCCAGATTTTGTCTCCATACACTGACACAGGACTTGGGACTGGTGGCAGGTCCTGTCATAGCCCACAGGCTGCTTGCTCCTGTCACCCTCCTTAAACTTGGCCCACTTGGTTTTCAGGAGTTGCTTCATTCATTCTGGTCCCCAGATCCCCTTCCACTGGACTCAGACACCCCATATTCTCTGATTCAGTGACCCTGGGGACAGCCTTGTGGGCTCCAAGTGATTTAGGGGTTTTTCTGTCTTCACTCTAGAGACAGAGTAAGAAGGAAAACACATGCAGAAAAAGAAAAAGAGAGATAAAGCCTTCACAAACAACATTCTTGAATTTGGGTTCCTGTACTATCATTCTTTGAGGCCTGTGCTGTGATGGGAACCAGATGCATGCTTAGACTCCAGTCCACTATTGTGTATTCCTGAGAAAGAATGCCCTGCTTCTCGGTCCCCGTCTGACCACAACCTAGTCCCCTCACATCCATGAACTCACTTTTTCAGCACAGCTGTCCCCGTGTTTGCAGTGTGAGCTGAAGCCGTTCTAACTGGAGGCAGCTGTTTCCCTGGAATCCCCACCCTCCCCCAGCACACACTATAGTGGTACTGACTTTTCTTGACCTTTGCCCCATTTAGGGGTCTGGACTTCTGGAAGAACACCCAAAGTATCTAGCCTTTTACCTGGAACAATTAACAATGAGTGGATAGGGCTGAAGAGTGCAGCTTCTGTGACTGTTAACCAGCTTTGTTCATCTAAATAACATTTAGCCAGAAAGGCCCTACTGGGCTGTGCTGAGCAAACAGGAACTCAGAAAAAGTCTATGGATAAGTTTAAGCTTCCACTATAAAATACAGTGCTCCTACTGTATGCCCAGCATCTAGTCTCCCACTCATTTTCATATCAGGATGCTAATTGTCAGCAGGATACATAACCACTCAGAGTAAAAGTGACTTTACCCAGCTTTTCTTGAGTTGTCCATACCAGGAAACTAAGTTGTGGCCAGTGAGACAGAAGAAAAGACAATAAAATTTCCTGAAAAGACACAAGAATAAGTTTGCCCCTCTCAGTCCCTGAGCCCACCATCTGCAAATTTTTTACATTTTTGTTGTATTGTATAGTTGTTTTGCCTGCATGTGTGCCTGTGTTCCACTTGCATGCCTGGTGCCCAAGGAGGCTAGAATAGAAAGTTTGATCTGGAACTGGAGGTACAGATGGTCAGGAGCCAACATGTGGGTGTTGAGAATTAAACCTGGGCCCTCTGGAAGAGCAGCCAGTGCTCTTAACTACTGAGCCATCTCTCTAGCCACCACCTAGAAACTTTTTTATGTAAGATAAAAATAAATGTATTCTTGGTTTAAGCCGCTACTTGATTTCTAAGTCATATGCAGTCAGACCTAATCCTAATTGACACAGGTTAGAGCCCCAAAAGTACTTGTGAGAGATTTGGTTTGTAATCTCTTTCAAAATACTTATCACATGAAGGATGATTGACCCTGAAGATGGTTGATCTGATAAAAGTTGATTCTGGGGTCCCCTGCAGGTGCCCAATCCATTTATGTCTAATGGCACCATACTCACATGTAACCTGTGCACACCATCCTTTAGACATCATTATCCCTAGATGACTTTAAATGCCAAATGCAAAGTAACTCCTATGAAAAAGCTATGCTCTGCTGTACTATTCAAGGAGTATTTTCCAGAGAAGAGCCTGCACAAATTCAGCTCTGATGTCAATTGTGTGGTGTGTCTCTGAATGTTTTCCATCCACAATCCATTGACCCTGGGAGTGTGGAATCCAAGCAGAGAGAGCACAGCACTTGGATATTTAAAATCAAGAGTCTCTGTTTTTTTCCTTCTTCCCTGATCCTAAGACCCACATGCATAACTTGGTCTCCATTGTCCTAGGAAGTAATCTGGTCTCATGGTGTATTGTATTCTACGCACAGCTCTTCAAATAGAGGAGAGTTGAAACATCAGACAGTACCCAGACTCCTCCGTAAATATGATTTGGGTTTACAGCCAATCCCAATCCCATTCCATGGATGGGAAAACAGTTGAAATCAGCCTGCCTTTTGTTTTGTTGGGTTAAAGTGTTACACCCCCTGCAAGGAAATGAGAGTAGGTATTTCTGAGACCGAACATCTCACACCACAAGTCACCAATAATTCAACAAATGCTGAAGTAAATCACAGCTAGAGCTAATAAAGTAATTTTTCACTATCAGGTGGTTCCTATCAAACTCACTGAAACGTCAGTCTTCATGCAGGCCCCAGCCCTGTTTCAAGCAATCTGTTAATTACACTCATTTCGTTTATCCTGCGCCTCTGCTATTGTGGCAAGTGTTTGCTTCATCTTATCCCCTCGCTCAATAGATTTTAATTGCTGTTGCTGCAGCAGACACCTTGAAATACATTTCCTAGAGAGGCCATGGCAGGCTGCTAGACTAGCCAATGGTGATTAATTTCATTGACTTGAATCACAGAGGACGAAGAAAGCCAGTTCCATTTTAATTACGTCTGCAAGAGTACAGCATTTTCTGAAGCAGAGCTCCTGAGAGGGAATGAACTGCAGGGTGTGGTGGCCTCTCTTTTTTTTTTTTTCTTTTTTTCAGTTCTTGTACCGTGACTCGGTGGGCCTGGTGGGAAATATTGACAAGCCTGGGGATTTGCAAGTAGGATGGAAACATGAAGCAAGCATTGTTTGCTTCATTTCGGTTTCTTCTATTTGAACAACTAATATCCATTGCACAGATTTAAGATACAAGCCAGTATCTGACCCTTGCTGCAGATGTTCTGTATAAAAGGGACAAGAGTCATTAACCCTGACATGTGAATGTGTTTGCTTACTGTCCCAGAAGACAGAGCCAAAGACATTCTTGGGGTTTTCCAGAACACTCTATACTCATTCATGTCCTTGGATGCTGGCATGCACTTTCCCAGTCTCTCACCCTTTCCATTTGAATACATAACAGTTCTCCCCAAAGCCCAGCTCAGCTGCTGCTGCTTCTGCTTGCCCTGAGGAGACATGGGGTGAAGGAGTAATATACTATCCTAGGGCCTGGATATATTGCTCAATTGGCAGAATGCTTGCTTAGCATGCATCCTGGGTTTGACCCAAAGCACCGAATAAACTGAATGTGGAGGCACATCCCAGAAATCATAATACTCAGGAGGAAGAAGCATGAGGATCAGAAGGTCATTCTTGGCTATATACTAAGTCTGAAGTAAGCCTGAGATAGATGAGACACTGTCTAAAATATATGTGTGTGTATCTGTGTGCCTGAGAATGCCAGCTCTGTATGAAGCAAGCTACTTATACTATCTAAATCCAGAGAGCAACTCTTCTCTTTAGCTTTCTTCCTCTCTCTCCACACCTTTCATTTGCTAAAGTGACCACCAAACCCCTTGAGGTGTTATATACATTGCTAGCTAATGGTCCATTCCCTGTTTCCTCACCTCCATGGAGAATTAACATTCCCCTATATCATAGTTGTTGCTAGGATAGAATGTAAAACCTTATATAGAGCACCCAGGTGGGTGGCTGGTCAGAAAAGGGGCATGAAAGATGTAAGTGTGCTTTTCTTCCTCTCCCAGGGTACCATTTTTTCACTCTTGTTTATAATGCTAATTGAGAGGCAAGCCAGGAAACAGAATTTAAATTAGACTGTCCTTTTCAGCTTTCCTCTAGTGAGAGTTATTAAATGTAGCTGTCTAGGGTTATTTCACATCCATTCCCTCTTTTTGGTCCTCACTGCTAACTTTCTCATCCACACATAGTTTCTTCATCCATCTTAAATTGGGATCTAGCAATCGGCTCTTTATAAATGAGCAAGCCTCTTCACCTATCTCCTCCATTGCATCTTCCATAATGCTTCTCTGGTAATTGATCCTGTTGTCTCCTATAAAGGACACCTCTCACTGTTTTCTCAAGAGTTCAAGATAAATGTGAATTAAACCATGCAGTACATAAAGCTCCTAGGATCTGCCCTTCCTTCCTCTCCACCTTCATCCTCACCATGCCTGCCCTATTCACTGCACAAATGCATACACTTGACTTTGGTGATGGTGGTCTCTGTAGACATCCTCCATGGATATTTCATATTCTTTCTGTGCCTAGATTTACGTCTGCCCTTGAAGTTCCTTCTAATGAACTAAACCCACTCCCTACTCACTTCCCATGGCTAACTCCTTCAAATGCTCTTTCTGATCATCTGTCTGATATGGCTGTTCTTCTACTATCCTGCCTGGTGCCCTGTTCTGATCTCTGAGCTGACTTCTTTCCCATTTCACTGGACTTATGACCTGTCTGTCCTGGTAGATGGAGTACCCTGCAAATGGAGAATATGCCTTCTTTATCTTGTAAGTCTGAGAGCTGGCAATATAAGTGCTATTCATTGAACAGAATGAACAAATGAACTATACACATTTACCTTCCCATTTCCACTGCCAAATGACCCCTTCAAAGTCAAAAAGGACATGGCCATGATTCAATGTTATGAATGAATGAGTAGGTGAATGTACTACTGCTTGGATATGAGCCTGGCAATGACATTTGTATCATGGTGAAATAAACATCCATTCATTTGTATATACTCCCTGGACTGTGTACCCTGGGTAGGGTACCAGCTGTCAAAACGAAACACAGCCCCAAATGTCTTTGGCTGGAGGTCACTGGAATTCTGACCTCTCCTACAGACATAAACTTCATAAAGAAAAAGATTTTGTCTAAAGACTGATTTTAGATTGAAGAAAAGTCTCAATTCTATTCCTTACACAACAGAATATAAAGGCCACTAGCACATGGGGGAAAAAGCTGTACCAGATGGCTTTTCCACTGTAGAGAGATGAATTATGTGTTGATTCCACCTCTACAGTGGTTCAGTCTCCCTGAAACTTGGCGTTAAACAGGCGGGAGTTTTTCTGACAATGTAGACCTTGCTGCCTGGTGGTAGGAAGTCAGGCAGCAGGCCAGGTCCATCCATTGTCTGCAACCACCTTTCCAAATCAATAATCTGCAACTTTATCCCCTATAAAACTTTTATGGCGAGTTGACTAGGAAGCTTAGCAATGAGTAAGACCCCAAGGGAACCAGCAGGATGGAGAAAATGAGAGAATTTTAGAAAAACAGAGATTACTCCTGAGAATGACAGTAAGAGAAAGGGTCAAGGCATGGTGGTCACAGAGACTTAGAGTCCAACACTCACACTTCTGTGGCCAAGCTGGTGTTCCCAGTTCATTGATCAATGACTTTGTTCTGCTAATCTTGACAGTGAGGAGGAGAGCAAAACCCAAGTGTCACAAAGTATGCTCTGTTACTTGACGCTCCTTCTCTTTCTTGGCTTCTATTATATTTGCTGAAGGACTCTTTTGCTCAGACTTCCCTCTCGTTTGTGGCTTTCTTTATAGTGATAATGCTCATAAAGATTACTTTCAATAAAATCAAATTTAAATAGGCACTTCCTGAATCACTTTTTTCTTTTTATTTCTTAATCATAATAGGTTTACCCCTAGAGCCTATGGCCTGTCTAGACAGAGGTTCTTAACCCAGTAATGGTTCCAGGTACAGCTTTTCATCTTGTGGAGCAGGACTTAAACACAATCAGAAGGTGATTGGTTACACACGTGATGTTCATGCCACTACTACACCAGTGGCTATGTCTTGCCAAGACAGTTACTGAAGCTCACAGTATTCACAGCTGGATACGATTGTTGATTACTTTTTTCCCTCTGGTAGTACGTGTAATACTTTTCTGCACTATGAAAGCTAGCCAGTAAGAGTGAAACTTCTGGATGAGTACCAGCTTGATTTCTCCATGTTCTATGACTCAAGCAGATGGTGTCTTCAGCAATAGGATTTTACCATCAAGTCCCGAAGAGTAACCAAGAGCAATGAATGGCAATAGTCTGTCATGTTTAGAGGTCTATGGGACCTCACTGGCCAACAATTCCAAAAAAAAAAAAAAAGAAAAAGGTGACCCATTCCTCACACTAGACTTATTTGTTAGCCTGTGGTGTCTAATAGAAGTATTGTCACCCATTGTAGAGTAACTCCATTTAAACTCTTTCTTTATGTATATATTTTAGGAAGCTTCAACAATAGTAGGTTTCTATATGACTATTTTGAAATGTCCTAATTATTATTTATCCTTTCTCACATTTCCTCCTCTACCCTGCCTTTCTATCTTCTATCTCAATTTAACCCTTACTATGCCATATTCCCCTTTAGCCCTTTATACTACTGCATTCTATCTCCCCTCTCTTGAAAGCCCCCAGACAAAAACTATTTGGCACTGGGTGAAATTAGAACTCTCAGTTCTCAATTGGGAAATGTAGTGGCTCTGTCTATAAAATGATTATCAATGAATGAATAAATAAACAAATAAAAGAGTGATCACTGACACTCTTAAACACCTTTATATACCCCATAGTTTCTGTCTATAGACTCCTCAATGAAAGTATGCTCAGCTTTTATTAATGATAACTATCCAGTCATCTTCCAAAGGCAACTCCTCTTTGAAAATCACATCTGAACTGGGTATGGGGTGCACACCTGTGACCTCAGCACTTAGGAGACTGAGGTTTCCAAGAGTTCAAAGCCAGCTTGAGTTACATTGTGAATACAGGAGCCTGGGCTATACAAGACCCTGTCTCAGAATGGGAGCAGGAGGGGAGAGAAAGACACACACACAGAGAAAGACACACACACACACACACACAGACACACAGTGGGGGGATAGATGAATACCCATGCAAAATGACACAATTTCAAGCTAAAATAGTGTCATGGAGGAGCCATGGGAGATACTTAGAGGTGCAGAACAGTTCAGAATCAGGAACCTAAGTTCTAGCTCTGGCCACTTCATGTTTGTACAATATAGATGCTTAGGTCTGTAAGCCATCATGTAAAACTCGCAATTGTCATCTCTGTGTCCAGTTTCTCATCCAGTAAGATCCTTTTTATCTCATGTCTTGAAGGCAATCACCCCACCTCTGCAAGAGTGGTGGGACCTCAGTTCTCAAGATGACTAGGTAGGTCTGTGCCATCTGTATCCCTTCACACAGCCACCTAGCTGAAGAGGCAAGTGGGGACTGAAACCCAGTCCCCATTCTTCATGTCAAGCTGGGTGCCCCCCACTGATGCCTTTTCCTAATTTACATGCCCATAAGAGACTTTTTTCAACTTTTACAGTGGTATAATATAGTCTGGTGGTGACCCATCAGGACAACGCTCCACAGCTCACTGCAAAACAGAAGATGTTGGAGAGAGAGCTGCCCATGCTTTTGCTCTTGTTAGCAGCAGCCCTGACCTCCAGGGAGTCCAGGTGTTGAGGGAACAGTGGTTAGCATCATGCTAACATTTCCACAAGAGACAAAGATGACGAACTGAAGAAGGACCCGCAGAAGCAAACTGGGCTTGATCATTTATTAAACTGCAAAATCTTTATCCATGGCTGGGAAATAGCTTTATAGTTAGGAAAATACACTCATAATTTTATTAGGCAGCAATTAAACTTAAATTTCTTTTAAACTATATTTGATGTCATCTTTTTTTTCTGGCCTATTAGAGTAACATTAGGTGTTTGTGCAGAGAGCTCAGTCATTTCAAATTACTTCCCTGTCTAATGCGGGAGCTTTAATAGCACACTCTTAGGTTGAATTCAATTTTTGAGACATCAGGCATGCTAATTAGATCGTCTCAGGGTTCTTTGCAGGAGAGGAGCTGTTTCTTCCCCCTCTCCTTAGTGAACACAACTTTCCATGCAATTAAAAGTATAGACCCTTTATTGCATGAAATTTCATGTGAACCATTAAGTATTGCTGGCAGACACAATGTCTGGTTAATAAGCCACCTCTGTTGACATTTTCTTAAGATCTAATTAGAGTCGGTAAGTTTCTTCCCCTATTATTCTGAGCATCATAGTATTTGTTCTTCCTCAGCCCTCTAACAGTAGAGCTGGAAGAGAAGAGCCAAGGAGTGAGTACTTGTTAGGCATCTGCCCACTGCCAGGTTCTGGGTGAGACATTTAACACATAACAGCTCTCTGAGTTGTAGGTTAATATTTCCATTTACAGAATTTAGTTCAGAGAAGGTAAATAAAGTGCCCAAGGTCACATAGCTGACAAGTCTGGATTAAAATCTAAATCTGACTCCAAAAGTATCTGCTCTTTCCGCTGACTGCTCTAGTTCAGGGGAGGCAGGAAGTCTCACCAGCACCGGTCGGCAGGATCTTCTTCTATACAATAGTGCACTGCTTCAATTCCTGCTTGAATTCCTCCCCTGCCTTCCCTCAGTGATGGACTATGATCTGAAGTGTGAGCTGATACAAACCCTACCCACCCACCTACCCACCCCAAGTGGATCAAACCCAGCAAGAAATGTGACTTTCTTACAAGTAAGTATGGTATCCATTGAGTTTCTAGGTGTAACTTCTCTCAAAGCTTTAACTACATATCCAATGCTACTCAAAAAAGCTGGGGGAGGGGGACTAGGGAGATGGCTCAGATATTAAAGTACTTGCCATACAAGCATAGGGACCAGAGTTCAGATCCCCAGAGCCACAGAAATGCCAGATTAGCATGGTGGCCAGTCCATAATTCCAGCTTTAGAGGGTAGAGACAGGGGATAGCCAGAGCAAACTGGCTTGTGAGAGTAGCTACATCAGCAAGCTCTGGGTTTGATTGAGAGACCCTGCCTCAAAGAACAAGGGGTAAGAGCAATTGAAGATGATTCCTGACACCAGCCTTAGACCTCCACACACGTGTGCCACATACATGATATCACACACATGAAAACAGAAAAACACATAAACAAACAACCTGGAGACCAGAGCACTAATTAACCCTATACTTTGGATTCAGGTAAATTAGATTTAAAAGAGAGCGGTAGGGAAGGACAGTATGGTGATGTCTTGGTTATTTTTCTATTTCTGGGAGAAGCCACCATGACTGAGGCAAATTATAGGAGAAAGTTTATTTGGAGCTTGTGGTTTCAGAGAGTGAGTCCATGGCCATTATGGCAGAGAGCATGTCAGCCAGCAGGCAGGCATGGTACTGGAGTAGCAGCTGAGTGCTCATCTCCCAATCCACAAGCAAGAGGCTGAGAAAGCTGACTAGGAATCATCTAGGCTTTTAGAATCTCAAAGTGTGCCCCCAGTGACACACCACCTCCGACAGGGCCACAGCTCCTAATCCTTCCCAAACAGTTCCACCAATGGGGGACCAAATATTGAACCATATGATCCTATGGGGGCCATTCTCATTCAAACCATTAAAGTAAGAAAGAATTTTCCAAACTTCCACAGGTGAATCAATGGATTTTCAGTGACTGAGGTGCCTCAGTTTCCCCATCTGTAAATGGGCTATGCAAGTCACAATGGATTATATGGCATAATAGTGGATAAAGCATCCAGTCACTGACCACAATGCAAATATGCAACAAAATAGTAATTGTGTTCCCTAATCACTTCAACCAGTCTTACTCCCTGACCTGCTTCTGTCTGTGTAATCTCTGCTCATGTAGTGATTGCCTTCCCCAAGCCTCTCTCCTCACTGACCCATTAGCATAAATTCTATTTCTAAACGGTCCTTATACTTGGCATTGATCTCCTAGTGATTCCTATCATGAGTGCCATTACCATCTGGCTGCCTCTGAGGCTGTCATCATTTTCCTCAGGTTACCATGGAGCAGGGTACTGATAACTCCTGCCTCTAGTCCTTTGTGGAATGGAATAAGGGATTGATCTATTAATTGACAGATTAATGACTCATAACTGTTGAATTCACCATTAATTGCTATTGCTTTTGAAACATAAATGGTTGTTGAGGGGTGAAGTCAGGCATAAAGGGAAAGGTTTCTACCTGTCAGGCCAGCCAGGTAATGATGAGAACTACCAACATCACCAGCCAGACAGAGAAGGTGAAAGCCACCTGGTGAGCATGAGAAGGTTGTCACAGCACATATCACAGCTGCCTCAACCCCATTCTTTTATCATGTCTGACTTGCACTTGACCTTCCCTATAATCACTGTGGTTCTTACACTATTACTCTCCCAGCCCTGGGTGCCTGGACCTCCTATGTCCCAACACCATTCTCCATCTCTGGATTCCTAAGAGCCAGCTGGGCAAGATGTGAAAATAGTGGGGCTGCCAGCCTCTACCATCCCTGTGGCCTCTGCACGGTGCACTGTTTGCCTGTGGCTTTACCACCTGTCCTTGATAATGCACACATCCCCAAACCCTCCAAATGCATGGACAATAAGAGCTTCAAATGCTCAAAGCCAAGAAGGCAAGTGAAGGTCAGACCAGAAAGGTCCTGGGCCATTCACCAGCCCCACTAGGCTTCACTACCAGCTTTCCTGAATGAGAACATAAGCCTTGTTGAACCCCCCAAATGTCTCATGAAGATCTCTTAGGCATGAGCTATTTCTGTTCAGGTATAAGAGGTAAGCCCATGCAAAGCCTAACTCTTATTCCTATCAAGCAGACATAGCATCAAACATTATTCCTCACATACAGCTTGTCTATAACACTCCCTACCAATGTACAACAAAATGAACCTTTTCCCTTGAATAATGTCATTGTTGGTCATTGCTCTTGGCTACAGTGTTTAGTTTGCAGTTTTACACATGATGTATGCCCCATCCCTTGCCATCCAAAATCTGTTGATAAGAATCTTTACTACCAACCTTGACTTGTCTGTACACCCAACTCCTGTCTCTTAAAAAAAAAAAAAAAAAAAAAAAAAAAAAAAAAAAAACTTTCCTGGGCAGACTTGGCTGCTCTCTTGACTCATCTATGAAAATATGCAAAAATATGCAATTGCTTCTTTGAAAGAATAAGAAAGGATGAGAGGCTTGATACAGTTAAAGTGTTAGTTCATCTTAACCTGCATGGCTGTCTTAGTTAGGGTTTTTATTACTGTGAAGAGATACCATGACCACAGCAACTCTTATAAAGGAATACATTTAATTGAGGTGGCAATTTACAGTTTCAGAGGTTTAGTCCATTATCATCATGGCAGGGAGCATTTGGCAGGGAGTATGGCAGTGTGTAGACAGACATGGTCCTGGAGAATTCTACATCTTTGATTCACTGGCAACAGGAAGTGAACTAACACTGATATCTTGAATATATATGAGACCTCAAAGCCCACCTCCACAGTGACACACTTCCTCCAACAAGGCCACACCTCCTAATAGTGCTACTCCCTTTAGGGACAATTTTCTTTCAAACCACCACAATTGCAGAATGAATTATATACAGTTCACCAAACAGGTAAAGTGTATACACAGCTACCCCACACATAAGGCATCACTAAAGTCCAGGTAAACTGAATTCCTGCCACACAGGACTTGAGGCAAGCTTGTGGCCCGAGCTGAGTGAGTAAACCCTTCTTGGGCCTCCACAGTCTTTCTCCCCCTGTGTTTGTGGTACATCTGTGGATTTTGCAGCTCTACCTCTAAATAGGATAAACAGCTCTTCATTCAGCAGACTGGCCACTTCCTTAGACCACCTTTGATGGTCACATGTAACAGAGTCTTGGTGTTTATGTGAAGTCCAACAGGTCTGGCTCAAGAGGAACAGGACTGGTGAAGTTCAATAGCAGATGCTAGCTTTGCTCTTACAGTCACTAAAATTGTTAGACTAAGTTCTAGTGACTGTGCACATCAGATTATATACAGATAAGACATTGCATGTGTATGGATAATGTATATATAATTTGGAAACCACACAAGCCTGGCTATTGTTGTGATTGTCTTTCTCTGAAATCTCTTCCCCATCAGTGATTCCGACTTGTCCTTTGGACTCTTGCATCAGAAAAGCAAGCCAGACACACATGACGAGTTGAATAGGCATAGAAGATATTTCTGTCTGTTCAATTCAACAACAGTAAATGCATCATGAGACAGTTCATGATTATTGCCAAGGGAATTGTGAAAAGAATAACTGCCAGAAGAGTACGAATGAGCGAGGGTGTATCTTAACTACTGGGGGAAGGGAAAGCGAGACTCGGGCTTACAGAAGAACGGAGATTTGCCCTGGATCTTGTTGGATAAATAATGCATGGGTTGGAGGGAGAGGGCATTCCAGGGAAGACTTTCTATCATGATGGGTGGAAATGCTAGAGATCAGGGTATTGGAGGTCATTTGGCAGCAAAGGGGAGGGTATGCATTGGTGTGGTGGGAAACAGTAAACAATTTTGTTCTGTATATGATCTTTAAATGTTTACTTCTCAGAATAACCATATCAAGTGCCATTACTTTCCCATATTTTGCAGGGTTGAAAACAGCTGGAGATGTTGGTAGTCATACTGCAATTAAGTGGTAGAATTAGGATTGGAACTCAGTCTCTCTGACTCCATAGCCTAGTTCCCAGGCATAGATTCTTAGTCTCTGAACTCAACCCATTGACTCTTTTTTCTTTAGTGACCATTGGATGGCATGTTTTATCTAGTCAGTCTTTGGAACCTAGACCTGCCTGATACAAACCCTGAGTATCAGGCACATGCCATGGATGGGTATTTTCAGAGGAACACTTGGTTTTGAGCTCTACAAAATATTCAGCACTGATATTTACATATTATTTTAGAGAAAACACAAGCCAGTGAAAGCATTCAGGTATCTGTGAGCTTGAGATGAGAGAGGCTAACTCATAGACTTGGTTCAGACTATCTAGTCTGGTTGTTCCATTTTCAGCTCAGAGGAGGTTACAGGATGACAGTTTGTAGCCTGTTTTGTGGTTCAAGGTAATCTAATAAATGTCTGAACCGAAGTTTGTGATGATGGCATAGCCAGAATATGACAAAAAAAAAATCAATTGATATTACTCTAAAATAAGACTTATCTCTTCCTCCTTATCTTTATCTTTTTAAGTCAGGGTCTTACTCTATGACCCAAACTATGGCAATCCTCCTGCCTCAATCTCCCGAGTGCTGGAATTACAGGTGTGAGCACTGTTTGCTGCTAGTATGTCTTTCTTCTGAACACAAACTGTCGCTGATGACGTCATCTGTAAGGAACCAGCTTGTAGCCTTGTAGCTCTCCAAATGTGTCTCAGGTGCATCATTGCTCCTTGATTTGTGTTCTTGGAACAAATGGAGACAACATGAAATGGAGGGAAAGATGGGGCTTTAGAGCTAAGCCTGGGTTTCAACCCTGCCGTCCCACTGAGCATGTGACCTTGGGAATGTGCTTAATCTCACTGAGCTTGTCTCCTCATCTGTGAAACCAGCAGAACAATGTCTGTCACACCGCATTGTTGTGAGGATTAAATAAAACCATGGATAGAAAAGCTATGATTAGCACAGAATAAATGTCAGATTTTGTACTATCATTTCTGAGCCAAACATCTCATTAAAGGCCTGCATAATCACCCATAAAATCTTGTTTGAAATGAAAGTGATTGGGTTCAACCAACCTTTCGGAAAGCAATTTGGCTTTCCAAATGCTCTCCACTGTATATTAAGACACATAAAATATGTTCCTCTCCTTTGACCCACTTGTTCTACTTCTCAGGATCTATTCTTAGGAAATTGTCCTCAATACAGAAAGAGTCCAATACACAAAAAGGTTTACTGTGTGGACGCTTATCATAGAGATTAGAGGCAGCCTGCACGTCTAGGAGCAGATGACTAGAGAGTCCCCTGCAATCTGCTGAGGCTCTAAAAATGCTTTAAGACCCAGATTAAACAGAGCTAAAGTGGAAGGTGAATCAAGAAGCAAACATTTTTTTTTTTTTTTTACTTCTATCCATTCTCCAGCCCAGCTCTTCTGCAGGGTCTCCCACATCCTCTTCCCTGCGTGATCACAGTCTCTTCTCCCACTCTGAGCCCTGCCATCTGGGCAATTCCCGTTGGCTTTGTGCCGGAGCCCACTGCCACAGACCTAGCTTTCTCCCCGGCCGCCTAAGCCCTCTGTAGAGGCTCAGGATCTCTCCAAGCTGAGTGTCCTTGGCACCGCTCTCTGCCTCCAGAGGCTTCCTGGCAGACACATCTCCAGCTCTGGCCCCACTCCCCATCCCTGCTGCCGTCTTCCTTCCAGATTCTTCCCTTGCCACTGCTGCCACAACCCATTACATCGCTCTAAGTCAGAGAAAGCATCATCTCAGATGTCTAGAATGTGTCCGTCCGTTCAAGCAAACATAATGGGGAGAAGCAGTTTGCTGTTTAAGTTGATTTTTTAGAAGCCCACTTAGACACTGAGTCTTGAGGCCTTAAATGCTGTGTGAAATCTCTCAAGAGAGGACTGAAATTTGTGAAACTACATCCTTTCAAAAATTATCAACAGGCAAGAAGCTGGAAACATGGGCAGCTAGACAGAGGAAAGAATCCAGGAATGTCACTTAGTGCTATCTTAATCTGTGAGCTGGAGTTCTTCTGATAACACTGCGAAGAAGAACATTTGGTTTCCTTGAGTTTGTATAATTGCGTGCGTTTTGCAATGTCTGGGCCTTGGCACGCACAGGGTAGCATTTGACTTCAGCACTTTGAACTCTGAGGACAGTTTCACAACTGGGTTTATTTCTGTCAGCTCTAACATCTGGACCACAGTGGCCCAGGTCAGCATGTGCTGAAACCCTGTGTGAACCTCCCCAAAAGAGCACAGAACAAGCTGGGAGTCCAGGGGCCTGTGCCCAAGCCACCTCCAGCAGCTGTGCAAGCTAGGGCCATTTCAAAAGCAGACAACAGAATCTTTTTTCAGGTTCCTTCACTTTAGTGGACAAGAATCAATCACTATTTGACTTAATATTTACTAAGCACCGCCTGTGTTCTCACTGTGTGATAGGATACATGAGAGACTCCATTGCTACAACCTGATCCATCGCTCTCCCTTCCTGGCTCCCTTCTTCCCTTCTTCCCCTCATTCTTCCTTCCCTTCCTTTCTTTCTTCCTTCTTTTCTTTCTTAAGCATTGTGTAGATAATCTGATGAACAAAACAAAAAGCATATTCAATCCACCGATATGTGTGTGTGTACATACATATATATGATGTAATATATATTACATTTATATGTGTAGACAGAATCCCACTATGTAGCCCTAGCTGGCCTGGAACTCACTATGCAGACCAGGCTAGCCTAAAATTCTCAGAGATCTACCTGCCTCTGCCTACCAAGTTCTGGGATTGTATATGAATATAGTATTACCTATTTCTCATCCTGCCTTCTAACACTGGAGGGTGGCACCCTCCTCAGACTGTTGTGTGCCATTTCTAACTTTTTATCACATTTATATAGATGTTGCCATCTATCTGTGTATTCAGACATTTTCTATGATGATACATGGTGCTATACTTGTTGGACATCATATTATTTTATTTTATTTTATTTTATTTACTCTAATGGACACCTTTGCAAACATAGCTTTACCTCATTCTTACTGGTATTAATACTCCATGAAAGGGAAGTTTGTACTTTATTCTCCTTTCTCCTACTAATGGACATTTAGGTTGTTTTCAATTTTGTGTTATTGCTGCTATTAACAGTTTTGTGGTAAACATTCATAATACTATACACGTGTATTTACCTATTTCTTATTTATTTATAATGGATTTCCAGAAGTTGAATAAGTGAGCTTATGTGTATGTGTCTTTTTTAACTGTCATAGATATTACCAAACACTTCCCAAATAGACTATGACCACCCATTCTCCTACAGCAGCATACAAGAGTGTCCATTTCCCTCCACCTCACCAGTTTGGGAAATCTTCTTCTCTTATTTTTCCTAATCTTGTGGACAAAGCAACTGTTGCCCTGGTTCATCTGTCCCCAATTTGTGATAAAGTAAAATATCTCTTGCATCTGTCCATTAACACTAATTTTTTTAATTCAGTCTCTATGGAGTCCATGGTCACTATCATGACTGACTGATGTTTGGAGCTCCTGCTAGGCATGAAGTACCATGTTAGGTGCTGGACATGCATCCTTCCCTTCAACCTTGTGTGAAGCAGACACATCACCATTGCCTTTGACAGATGAGAGTGACATCTGAGCACAAGGCACAAAGCAGCTTTCGTGTCAAAAACAGAGTGCAGGTGGCACAAAGCTCTGGGGCTTTGTCTCTTTCCACTAGTCCCAGCCATCTCCCCACATCTGATCTCCTATTGCTCTTCCAGGCTTCCAGTCTTGGCTTTCTTCTCGAGAGGATGTTGTCCATCTTTCTTTCCCAGGGTCTTCTGTTGCTCTCAGGTGTCCCACTTGGGCTGGGCACTCAATTCTTGTTCCATCTGGCCCCTAAATGGACAGAACTTGGACAAAGGAGAACCAGTCTCTACCTGGGGAGAACTCATATAGGACATTTATAGACGAAGAGCTGTGTTGACTGTTGAAATATTCTCCCTAATTTATGACCTTGGGTCTGAGCTCTCAGCATCCCCCACAGGTCCTCTCATACCCTCTTCCCTCAAGAAGAGCTCCTTAAATGTAGAGGAATTCCCTCCTCCTCCTTGTTCCACACTTAAATAAGCCAGGCACATTTTGTTCTTTGTCAACTTTGGGGACTGAGCACACAGTGTTAGTTAACAAATAGAAGTGGAGTGACAGCAAAGGCCTCCTGGCGTTATGGCTCTGGAACTTTCTTCCAGACAAAGTTAATATCCAGTTCCCTCTCACACAGTCCTGAACCGAAAGATTCCAAATCAAAGCAAAAATCCGTCAAGAGAGTCCTGATTTAAAACGTAAGGAAACAGTCTGCACATATTTTTAGAACAACCCAGAAAAGAATACATCTGTGACTTGAAACAGCTGGAAGTCTACTTTTTATTTTTTTGCCAAAATTATGCCAATTACAAAAGCTGTAAAGGTCGGACAAGAGGCATCCAGGATCCAAGCCATCTTGCCTTTTTATGTATTCAACTTTCAAATAATCTTTGTTTTCATGCATTCAATACTGGCCCCTCTGAACTGCCTTCCAAGCAGCAAATGCCAGCCAGTCAAGCAGTTTGCACAGCATCTTTATGTAATTATTGGGAGGTTTTATTATATTTTGCTTTCATTAGTTTAATTTTTAAAAAGTGACAAACAGAAGAACTAAAGCAATCAGTTGCATGGGTCTCATAAAGTCACAGGACACTTGAGAAAATAAAAGACATTATCAGGCATGCTGACAGTGGAGTAACATTCGACTTGGGTAGTCACTGGATATGTGGGGAAACAGAAAATTTTTAAAATGTATGTAAAAGTGTTGACATGCTGGTAGCAAGTTACAGAAAACGGATAGGAAGTTGCATTTTTAAGAGTCCTCAAAGTCACCTTCCCCTACTTGGGACCCTACCAGGGCAGCTCTCCCTGTATGCTTTGCCCATAATAGATGATCTGGAAGTAGCAGGTGACTTAGCTAGGGGTGTAGCTCCATTGGTAGAGTGCTTGTCTAGCACGCACAAAGCCTTGTGCTCGATCTCCAGTAGGCATGATGGCAGACTCCTATAATAGCTGCACTTTGAAGGTGAAGTTTGAAGTTCAGTTTTTCCTCTTGTAGCATCCTGCAGGCTATGGGCTGGATGTCTTTAATACATTGAGGCATGATACTTCTAGGCCTGTTGTTCAGGGTTTTGTTTTGTTTTTTACACAGGAAGGTTGAATTGTATCAGATGTTCCTTTGCATTTATTGAGATAACCATGTGCTTTTATTATTTATTCCAGTGATATTATGGGTTATGTGCACTGGTGTGTGTATATGGATCCATCCTTACGTTCCTGAGATAAGACCAACTTGATTATGGCAAATGATCTTTTTGATGCGCAGTCAAATTTCATTTTTGATGTGCAACAAAATTTCATTTTGTTGAAAAGTTTTACATCTATGTTCATGGAAGAATTTGATTTATAATTTTCTTTGTCGTTGTTATCTCTTTCTTTTGGTAGTGGGGCAACATTGGCCTCATACAATGGGTTTAGAAAGGTTCATTCCTTTTCAGTTCTATACAATGCTTTGATAATTGGTACCACCTCTTAAAAGTTCAGTAAAATTCTACTGGGTGGTGGTAGTGTATACCTTTACTCCAAGCACTCTGGAGGCAGAGGCAGTTGGATCTCTATGAGTTCAAGGCCAGCTTGGCCTACAGAGTGAGTTCCAGGACAGCCAGGGCTACATGGAGAAACCATGTCTCAAAAAAACAAACAAGCAACAACAACAAAGGTTTAGTAAATTCAAGAATGAAACCTCTGGGGAAGGCTCTCTTTGAGAAAGCTTTTTTTTTTTTTTTTTTTTTTTTTTAATGATGCAGTCTCCTTAGTTATTATCAGTCTGTGCTGACTTGTGAGACCTCATGCTTCAGCTTGGCTTAAGGGATGAGTCTAGAAATTTGTCCATTTTTTTCTGTTTACCAATTTGTTAGCATATGGTTTTCATAATGAGGTCCAACTGTAGTATCAGTGGTAATATTTCTTTTTCATCTGTAATCTTATTTATTTCTCTCATTTTTAGTCTAAAATTTTATCAGTCTTTTCAGAGAATACATGTATTGTTTCGTTGATCTTTACTATTATGTTTTTAGTCTCTATTTTGTCCTTTCTACTAGTTTTGAGTGATTTGTTCTTGCCTTTTTTAAGTCCTTGTAATGCATCATTAGGTTGTTTATTTAAAAATCTATTTATAATATAGGTACTCATTACTATAAAATTCCCTTTTAGTAGTGTTTTTGCTTCATCCCAAAAATTTTAGTAAGCTGTATTTTCATTTTCATTTGTTAAAAGAAATTTGTGATCAGAAACAATACAAGATATGATTCCAGGTTTTTAAATTTTTATTGAATTTTTTATGTAATGTATGGTATATTTTAGAGAAGGTCGTGTGTACATGTATTCTTTGGCTATTTGATGGAATGTCCTGTAAATGATTGTTGAATTCATTCACTCTATACTATAGTGTCACTGTAACATTCTTGTTGATTCTTTTATCTTAATGACCAGCCCATTGATGAAATGAGGTATTTAAATCTAACTACTCTTATATTGTAACCTATATCCCTCACTTGGGTCTAATAGTGCTTATTTTGTGAAACTGAGTATTCCAATGTTAGGCATATCATGGGTTTATAATCATATTTTTTTTGGTTGAACTGACTCCTTTATCACTACATAGTAACTTTCTTTGTTTCTTAGTTTTCGTCCTAAAATCTGCTTTGTCAGATTTAATCATAGCTACTCCTGTTTGCTTTATGTTCCCATTTGCTGAGAATCTTATTCTCCATCCTTTCTCTTCCAGTGTGTATGTATTTATTTGTAAAGTGGGTTTATTATAATCAGTACATTGTTATGTCATACTTTATCCATTCAGATACTCTGCATTTTCTGATTTGGAGAATTTAGTCTGCTCAAGGCTACCATTGATAGTTAAGGACTTATATTCCAGTCATCTTGGTGCATCTGTTCTGAATATTTTTTGTTCTTTCTGTTCTCTCTGGTTTGTCTTTGTGCTTTGATCACTTACTGTGTTGATAATATTTGATCCTTTCATGTATCTACTCTTCTAGTAGGTTTTACACATTCATGTGCTTTTATGATAGTAGCTACTTTTCCTTTGCTTCTGGATGCAGGACTCCCATAAGCCTCTTTTGTGAAGCTAGCCTAGTGATCACATATTCCCCCAGGTTTTGCTTGTCCTAAGAGGTCTTTATTTCTAAAGGATAGCCTTGCTGGGTATAGAATTCTTAGTTGGAAGTTATTTTGCTTTGGGTATCAAACAGTGTCATTCTCTCTTGGGTAAGGTGTCTGCTAATAAATCAAGTGAAAATGCATGAGAATGGGATTAAGTGCTTTTCATTTACAGAGTTTAAATTTCTTTCTTTTCCTGTGATTTTATAGTTTGACTACAATATGCCACAAGTAAAGAACTTTTTAAATTTTCTTTAGACAGTCTGACTAATAATAGCCCAGACTGGTCTTGAACCACAGTCCTCATCTCTCAGTCTCACAATAGCACTTGCTACTATTATCGGCCCATGCCACCATATTCAGCTTGAAGTCTTCTCTAACCATATCTGTTTAGAGGCCTGGGAGCCTCTTGCACATGGATGTCTATATCTTTCCCAGGATGAAGGATACATTCTGCTATGATTTCACTGAATGCATTTGTAATACTCCTTAACTTTTTCTTCCCACTTTCAGGTATTATAAAAATATAGATGTTTGTTTTTCTCCAATTGTGGGGGTGGTTCAAGACAGGGTTTCTCTGTGTAACAACCCTGGCTGTCCTGGAACTAACTTTGTAGACCAGGCTGACCTCAAACTCAAAGAGATTTGCCTGCCTCTGCCTCCTGAATGCTGGGATTGAAGGGATATACCAAAACTGCTGGGCTCTTTCCCAAAGATCTTGAATGTTGTTTTTATTGTTTGTTTGTTTGTAATGGGATAATCTGAAAGCCTATCTTTTAGGCTTAGATATTCAGTTTTCTGCTTTCTCTAGTCTAGTATCAAGGCTTTCTACTATAAGTTTTCATTAGACTTTCTTTTTTTTTAAGACTTATTTTTGTTTTATTTCATGTATGTAGGCATTTGCCTGTGTGTGTATGTGTGTGTATGTGTGTGTGTGTGTGTGTGTGTGTGTGTGTGTGTGTGTGTATTCACCACATTCATGCCTGATGCCTGCAGAGATCAGAAGAAGGCATCAGATATCCTGGAACTACAGTTACAGATGGTTGTGAGCTACCATGTAAGTGCTAGGAAAGGAACCCTGTCATCTGCAAGAGCAACTAGTGTTCACCACTACTGAAACACCCACCCACCCCTCTTTTCATCTTACATTCAACATGACCTTGTCATCAAAGAGTTGCAATATTGGGTGCTTCAAGAGGAGGGTCACCTCAGTTAGTAAAATGCTTGCTTTATGAGCATGAAAATGTGAGTTTGATCTGCAAAACCCACATCAAAACATAAAAAATAAAAAGACAGGTGTGGTGATGTACACTAGTAATCCTGACACTGGACAGGCAGAGAGAGACAGAGCCCTGTGTCCACTAGCCATTCAGCTTAGCCTACTTGGCAAACTCCAGACTAGTGAGAGGCCCTGGCTCAAAAGCAAGGTGGACAGTACCTAAAGAATGGCACCAGGAGTGGACATCTGGCCTCCACACACATGTGCATGTACATGCCAATGCATATATAATCGCCCAAAGGGAGAGGAGGGTCTACTTCACAATCCAACTTCCCAAAGCTCTGCCTTTCCCCTGCCTGTTCCTTGCAAACAAATAGAGCAGAGACACTGTCACTAAAGCACAGGGGTGACCCAGAAGGCCCTGTGGAGGGCTTTTGAGGAAATCTACTTGGCTAATTCCATGACTTTGTCTCAAAGTGTACTTTTTTTCGTAAGATTAATGATACATTGTCTTGAACCTTAGAGACAGGAACCCTAAGAGAAAGGGCCTGTGCATATTGGAAAAGGGTTAATTAGCAGGGGCATAGGTACATACATGATTATCATTCCCTCAAGTGGGAATCTGCCCGCTCAGTTATTATTCATGTTATCTGTCTTAGCTTAGGCCCCAGCTGAGTGTCCCAACACATCTGTGTCCTGATGGAAGACTGCTATTCTCTCTTCCTAATGAGGAGGCACCAAAATATACCACTGGTGTGTGTGTATATATATCTATCTCAAAATATACATACTCTGCCATGACAATGGAGGCCCACAGCAAGGCAGCTCAAACTTTACTGCCATGTTCATCACAGTGCCTTGGCAAAGAATTCCCACAATGCAATGGTCATGAGCAACTGTTGACAGAGCTGGGGAAATGGCTCTGCAGTTAAGGACATGTACTTACTCCTCTAGAGGACCCAAGTTAGATTCTCAGCACCCATGCCAGGTGACTTTTGACCACTTGTAACTCCAGTTCCAGGGAATCTTGTGCCTTTAGCCTCAATGAGCACCTGTACTCACATATAGGACACACACACACACACACACACACACACACACACACACACACACACTTCAACATAAAAGTAATTTTTTTAAAAAATGCTATTGAGGCTTTCTGAGTAATTCTTAGGTGGTTGTTAAGGATCTCAACAATGTCATTAAGAAGCAGAACTCTACGAAAGGGTCCCCTGTAGCTAGAGTTTTTCTGGTCCTGCCTGACCCACAGTCAGGACAAATCTCTGTCACCTGTCAGTCTCACAGCAGCTCAGACCCAACCAAGTGAACACACAGAGACTTATATTGCTTACAGACTATATGGCTGTGGCAGGCTTCTTGATAACTGTTCTTATATCTTATATTAATCCATATCTATAAATCTGTATCTTGCCACATGACTCGTGGCTTACCGGCATCTTCACATGCTGCTTGTCATGGCGGCGGCTGGCAGTGTCTCCCCTCCTCAGCCTTCTGCTTCCCAGAATTATCTTCTCTGCTTGTCCCGCCTATAATTCCTGCCTGGCCACTGGCCAGTCAGTGTTTTATTTATACAGAACGATATCCACAGCAGCCCCCTGAGCCTCCATGAAGTGGAATTGATTGTATAGCTTGCCCAGGGAACATAGTTCTTTAGAAATTTCCATTGAGACTAAGGAAAAAAGGCTGCCTCTGTAACTGTCTCTGAAGCCCCTCTTCCTGTGGAGCCCAGGATGATGATTCTAGCCCTTTGGGTTAAGGACGAAACTGCCTCTTCCCTGAGTTTCTGTCTTCCAACTCACACCTCGCCAATGAAGAAGCTGCCTATAAAACTTTCCTGATGTCACATGAGATTCAGTTTCTAAGACTTTTGGTAGATACTACATTCTTCTTTGGATGAGTAGCAATAAAAGATAGAACTCTGGGTATGCACGTGAATAACAGAACCTTCCATCATACCCTTCAATGCCCTAAGCAATAAATGCAAACCAAACCTCATTAGTGATTCTGACTTGAATGTCAAATGCCAGCCACTGGGTCGGTTCAAAGCTCAAGGTTAATTTCAACAGTGAAATGCCAACCCTAACCCCCACACACACAATGCAGAAAAGAAATTGGGAAAAAGCAGTAAAAGGATCCCAGGCTATTTCACACAGAGACAAAGGCATTTGGATTGACTGGTATAATAAATATGTTTACTCACTCATCTCTGTCTTTACAAGGAACCAATCACAAAGATATTTATGTTGTCGTCTTCCCTGCTCCGGTAGGCTAATTACAAAGTAATTCAATTAGCTACAGAATAAATTAGTTATCAAACTGAAAGTTAGGGCATCCTCTAAAAATTATTTAGAATAAAGCACTGAATAGATTTTTTAATTATTTTTCTAATACATAAATTCTTTAAAGGGAAAATTCTAAATGTAAAGGTCAATATGCATTCTACTTTTAATGAATGAGGGGAAAAGGGACATATTCTGGTTTCCTTTCTGTTGCTGTGATTAAAAACACTCAGACCAAAGTAACTTCGGGGAGAAATGGGTTTAACTCAGTTTGTAGATCCATTATTGAGGGAAGTCAAGGCAGGAATTTAAAGCAGAAATCACAGAGGAGCATTTTTTTTTTGCTGGCTCCCCCTCAGATCCATGCTTAGCTAGATGTCTTATACAGTTCAAGACCAATAGCCCAGGGAATGGTGCAGCCCACAGTGTGCTGAGCCTTTCTACGTAAATTAACAATCAAACCATACCCCACCCCCCACCCCCACACACCAAGATATGCCCACAAGTCAATCTGATCCCTGGATTCTCTTAATCTAGACTCCCTTCTCAGGTGACTCTAGGCTGCATCAAGTTGACAGTTAAAGCTCAGTAGGGAGCATGCTTGAATCCATTGAAATGCCAGAGGGAACAGTCCATGTGAAATGTGATCGCCTTTATTGGCTAAGATCACTGCAAATGGAACTGTCTTTAGTGTGAAGAAGTGGGGTGGGGTTAGTGGTGCTTGCTCTGTATATACCAGCTGATTTCATAACTTTATCCTATGCAGTTACTAAGTAGCCAGCACTTACGGCTTTTTCAGAAGCACATATTCTATACTCTTTAAAATTATACAAACCTAACACTGTGAAAGTTCTAAATTACATGTCTATTAGATGTCACACAATGTTCAAAAGATGTTGTCTATCAACCTGGTTTGCAGAGTCCTTAATAAAGTCACTGCTATTTGAACACAGAGGGAACGGTCTAAAGATGCCTTGTAGTGAACGTGTCAGGCTTTCAACTCTCTGGCAAGATGAAAAGTTCTTATGAGTTGAAAGTGTGAGATATTAATGATAGATGAAAATAAGTGAAAAGAGCCTCAAGTCAAAAGACAAAAGCTAGAATTATTAAATATAACTCAGGGGGACTAGAGAGATGGTTCAGCAGCTAAGAGATCATATTTCTCTTTCAGAAGGCCTGAGTTTGGTTCCCAGCATCCATGTGAGGCAATTCACAACTGCCTGTAATGCCAGCTTCAGGGAAACAGAAGCCCTTTTCTGGCCTCCACAGGCAACTACACACACACACACACACACACACACACACACACACACGCACGCACACACGCACACGCACACACGCACACACGCACACACACAATCTAAAATAATACACACAAAAATTAATTCTATCTCACAACCAAAGGCACTGATGGCACAGACTACTTTGTAGCATGTGTGGGTCCAGTCAGCCCCTGTGATGGCAAAGACTAGATCAAGAGCAGCAGAGGGAATAGAAACGACATGCAAGACCTGAGGGTATCGCTCAGCTGGTAGAGTGCTCCCATATCACACACACAGCCCTGGGTTCGATCCCCACTACCACATAAGCAGAACTTGGTAGGTTACACCTGTAATCCCAGCACTGTGGAGATGGAGGCAGGAGGATCAGGAATGTAAGATCGTTCACAGCAGCACAGAGAGTCCAAGGCCTGTCTGGGCTACCTGAGACCCTGTCCTAAAACAAAGCAAAGCAAGACAAATACCAAGCAGGCTTTAGTGAGCAGTGAACACTGTCAGTGACCGTGCCCAACAGATGCAAAAAGGCCATCGTGCACATGGACAGTGTCTGATGCCATCTGGAGCAAGGACTCTTGCTGGGAGCCCTGTGCGGGGAGCTGTGGGGGATATGCAGGTTGCATCCTCTGCTATCACACAATTCCGTTTTCAGTGTTGGTGACATTGCTGGGATTCTTGTGCACACACATCTCTGAAGCATCCTTGAGGAATGTGCGGGGATAATCCTAAAGGTGAGATTCTGGATATGAGAAAATGCACATTGCTGAACGGGGCCCCAGCAAAATGGCACCAACTCTGTTGCTAACAAGAGCATTCAAAGGTCTCACTTCCCCAGCTGTTTGCCATTGGCTTCCTGCTTCTCTATAGGACTCGATTTCAAAGTCAATTCTTTCAAGTAGAAAGGGACCTAAAATTCTGTCCCCTTCATTTTTAAGAGGGAAAACAAAGGAAGTCCTAGATGGATAAATAATGTGTCTTCTAAGCTAGTAATAGAGACTCTCAGGACAGGGTGGTGAGGTGGATGGGAGGGTACTGGATGAAGCCCTGCCTTAGCCATGACTCAAACCGAAACTTGGGAAGGCCATCATAGGCAAATCTATAAAAGCAGGTCAATTTTTAGTGGCCTGGGCTTGGGGAAGGGAGGGGAGATGGGAGTAACTGCAGATAGGCATGGGGGTTAGGCTTGAGGAAAACATTATAAGTCAGTTGTTTTGATGATTGCATAAAACTATGACTAATAAAAACCATTCCACTGTACACTCTAAATAAGTATTATGTAAAACATGTCTCAGTGAAACAGCTACACTGTTTCAAAAAAGGTGTTTCAAGGATAGATCAAGGAAGGTGAGTTCAGGAAATGTTTAAGGAGAAGGAGAGGGAAAAGAGACCATGTGTCCCTGTGCCGTGATTTCTGATGGCTGTCTCCTGCCTTCTCATGTCTACCCAAGGAGAGCCGGTCTGATGATGACTGAGAACCAGCTTTGCATTCCTAGGAGGACTTTCTAAGCTGTTTCAGTAACCTGTCTTCAATACATACTAATCTGCCTCTTCCCAAACATTGAAGTAAAGAATTGAAAAGAATCTGTGCTTCTTCCTGCTATGATCCCCTGAGAATCTAGTTCAGGGCTGGCCCCAGGGTAGGCACTTGATAGACGAATGTTCACTGGTTTTCTCATGAAATGGAGATAGATATTAACTAAGAAGGCAGTGACAAAGCCTTATTTCCTAATACTGATGCCTAATTTTCCCCAGCTGTCAACTCTCTGTAAAGTAGTCTGCAGCGGACCTGTTGGGTGTTCGTGCCTTTGGCTTCAACTCCTGACATTTCGCTGCACAGAGTGGGCTCTTCTCATCTCACTTTGCCTTTGATGCCTGGAAGGACAGGACTTACTTAGGACTCAGGGACATTAGGACATCAAGAGTGTCACAGGAAAGGACAGATCTAGAATTCATAGACTTCAACTTAGTTGGTGCCCAGATATGAATGCAGAGAAGATGAGAGCCCCCAGAGGGAGTGCAAAGAGGGTCTCAGGTCTGGCTTCCCTGGCTTTCCCATAAGTCTGCCTCTGGCAGCGCTCACTTCTCTGCTTCTTTTGAGTGAATTTTATTTCATTTGTATATTTAAAAGGGCACTGTTAGAAGCAGTTTAGTGCGATAAGCCTCCTTGCCTCTCTCTCGGTTCTCTTAAAAATACGGAGTTTGAGTCATTGTTAACTCCCCAGACCAACTTGCCATTAATTAAAACACAACCCAGCCTCCCATTGTACATGGAGCCAAGCTTCAAAACTGGGGCATAATGTAAAAATTTCACACAGTCATAATTGTCCTTTTAAAATCTCCAGTTGCCTGTTAGGTGTGGAGTATGTGGCTTTATGGCTGTGACATTCTTGGTAGGTTGTGCACCACTGAGCCAAAGGGCAAAAAGGACCATCCAAGTGCAGATGTCTATGCATGACACATCTTGAATCTTCAACCTCAACAGTAGGCACAACTCAAGGAGGTTGTGCTCACCTGAGCTAACTCCATTAACTCCTAACTCCGCTAATACTGAGCCTTTTTAAGCTTATTAAATGTTGGCCTGTTGTTATGTAATTTTAGAAGATTATCCACCTGTAAGCTGACTGGCCAGGACCCTACACAATAGGTGCTCTGTGAATTTCTGTTCAATTCTATAGTTTTCTTTTTGTTTCTTTTGTCCTCTTTGTGTGTATGTGTGTGCATGTGTTGCTATGTGTGCATATTGTATAGGGGTGCAAGTATACATGTGTGCATGCACATGTGGAAGCCAGAGGATGTCACTGGGTGTCTTCTTCAGTCACTCTGTGTCTCCATTCTGAGACAGTGTCTCTCACTGAACCTGGAGCTCTTTGATTGGGCTAGGCTAGCTGGCCAGCAAGCCCCAAGGATCTGCCTGTCTCCGCTTCCTCAGTGTGGATTACAGCCACTTGCTGCCATGGCTGGCTTTTTAAGTGTCTGCAGAGAAACTGAACTCAGGTCCTGTGCTTGTAAACCATGCACGTTCATCAACTGCTCCATCTCCCCAGCCCCATCTCCTCTCCTCTCTTCCATCCTTCACCCTTTCAGGTTGCAGAGCTCAAGCAATCTTCCTACCTCAGCCTTCACGAGCTGAGATGACAAACGCACACCACTGTGCCTATCATATTTTAATCAAGGTTTAATTTGACTAGATCTATATATAAGGATAGTACCTTCCAATCTGGTAGGGGATTGTTTTTTTATTTTGGGGGAAGTTGGGGGACAATGGGGATTTATCGGGTATTTAAACAATATTCCATTCAGCCAGTAGGAAAGTACACATTGTTCTCTGTAGACCATGAAACCCTCTGCTGAAGTGGATACATTGTAGGCCACAAGATAAACCCCAACTAATACAAAAAATCAAAATAATTTCTTCAAGTCTTATCAGACAACCATGCAATACAGTTAGTTGAACATCATGAGAAACCCCAGAAACTACACAAATACTTGGTGACCAAATAAACCCCTTTTTGAGTGAACAGTGGGTCACTGGGAAGGTAAGGAAGGGACAATAAAAACCAAGCTGGTTCTCAGTCATGGCTACAGTACATGACATGCATACTCAATCAGGTTTCCTGGGCTCCGCATCCCTTCTGAGGTAAAGCCTATGGCTAATAGACTCCTTTCCCTTTGCTTCGCTTGGGCAAGTCTCCACTTAGAACTGTCTCTTGGGCTAGAAAGATGGCTCAGCAGTTAAGAGCACAGTATGTTCTTGCAGAGGACCAAGTTCAGTTTCTGACAGCCACATCAAGTGGCTCACAGCCGCCTGCCACTCCAACTCCAGGAGGATCTGATGCCTCTGGCCTCCAAGCATGCATGCGTTCATATGCATCCTCAACACACACCACACACACACACACAATTCAAAGCAAAAATAAATCTTTAAAACTTTTTCTCCTCACAGCTACTTGTAGTAAATTTATATAAACAAATATTATTTTGAAATGTAAGTATCTACTTATTAATTTATTGCATTTGCTCTTAACTTTTTAAAATCCAAGCTCAGGAGAGAAAATGGGCTTCTATTCATTTATATTTTTAATTGACTTAAATAAGATAATGATGCAGATTCCAAATGATAGCCATAACTGAAGTAAAGATGGTCTCAGGGCAGGAACAAATTTTGTTTCTGCTCTCACACTGAATTGAAATCTAGCTGTTATCATTTATAGCACAATCTCTTACTTTGGGTTGAAAAAAAAATGGTCTTTGTAAACAGATTCACTTTGACCTGAGATTCAGCTCCCTGCTGGACACAGGGACGCAGAGAGGACTCACATGCAGCCCTGGCTGGGGTCAAAGGTGCCTGAAGATGTTTGCTAGAGAGATACCATGCCGGCTTTCAATGTACCTTCCAATGGAGTAGAGTGATTTCATCTGTCCAGGGTCTTCACGGTTCCACTGCTTTGTACAAAAATTCCTTTCTTCAGTGTTCCATCCAGACCCAGAAGTTTCCCAAAACCACTCTACTCTGTCATTTCTGATAGCCCTAAAATACGCTTTAAAGTCATCTCCTCCTCTCCCCTGACTCATCACCTCTCCTTACCTCCTGAACTTTTTCCTCTGTCCTCTTCCTTTCTCTTCTTGACTCTCCTCATCTAACCATAGTCTGTGCTCCATACACTGCTTGAGGGAGCTTTCTAAACACCAGTCTGAGCCCGTGCCCCTCATGCTCAAATTGGTTCATGCCCCCCCCATCATATCCTGCAGCAGACCTCACCTTTATGCCCTGCTCCTCATAGAGATGCTGGACCTGAAGGTTCCCTGGGCTGGGTTGAGTGTGAGTCAGAGCCCAATTGTAGGCTTGTGAACCCTTCTAGGCAAGATTTCCCTGTCTAAGAGCTTCCCCTCCATCCGGAACCTCTAGCTCACAGCTCAAAGCCCGAGCTTCTTGGCCCTGCCTCCAGGCTTCTTTCTGGTCTGCCCCATCCATATCTGCAGCTCACTGGGGTTTTAGCTCTGTGGTAGAGTGCTTACCTTGCATGTGAGACCCAGATTCAACCCCCAGTACCGCATATAGTCAGCCTTCTTCCCCCTAGTCGTTCACGTGTGTCTTGTACCACAATCTGTTTCAGATTGCTTCCTGTC
The DNA here is from genome assembly GCF_004664715.2 of Peromyscus leucopus. Classification (NCBI taxonomy): domain Eukaryota; kingdom Metazoa; phylum Chordata; class Mammalia; order Rodentia; family Cricetidae; genus Peromyscus; species Peromyscus leucopus. Next base: position 91,131,627 of record NC_051063.1, on the reverse strand, counting down.
ACTCCAAGAGAAGGCATGCCTCATGGCTGTATACATTCTTCTCTTTTCTTTAAATGTTTCCCCCATCCAACACACAGCTCAAGAAACATCCTTCATCTAGCCTTCCATGCTCCATCCACACCCTTGGAGAGTTCTGGGTTCTTTGTCCATACTCAATTCATTTTTTCCCCACATTTTCTTTCTTTCTTTTTTTTTTTTTTAAAGATTTATTTATTTATTATGTATACAGAAGAGGGCGCCAGATCTCATTACAGATGTTTGTGAGCCACCATGTGGTTGCTGGGAATTGAACTCAGGACCTCTGGAAGAGCAGTCGGTGTTCTTAACCTCTGAGCCATCTCTCCAGCCCCCCCCCACATTTTCTTTCATTTATTCATTTAGTTTGTCCGTTAGCTAGCTACCTAGCTAGCTAGTTAGTTAGTTATTCTACATTCTGACCACAGTTTCCCCTCCCTCCTCTCCTCCCAGCCTCTCCCCCTACCTCCCTCTGTTCCCCTCCACCAACCCACTCCTCCTCAGTTTCTATTCAGGAAAGGGCAGGCCTCCGTGGACATCAACAACACAAGGCATAGGAAACTGCAGCCAGACTAAGCACCTCCCTTGTATTAAGGCTAGGTAAGAGAACCCAGTATGAGGAGTAGGGTCCCAAATGCCAGTAAGAGTCAGAAACAGTCCCTGCTCCCACTGTTACAGGAGTCCCACAAGAAGACCAAGCTACACAACTGTCACATATATGTAGAGGGCCTTGGTCAGTCCCACACAGGCTCCCTGGTTGTCAGTTCTGTCTCTGTGAGTACCTATGCGCCCAGGTTAGTTGATTCTGTGGGGTTTCTTGTGGTGTCCTTGACCCCTCAGGCTTTTACAATCTTTCCTCCTTCTCCCATGCTCAATTCTAATCAACAGAGCATTCAAGTTCATGTCTTACACACTAAATCACAGCTTCTTAAATGGTGGTCACAACCTCATATGGAGTTTCAAAACTGAATAGAGGAGAGACTTTGTAGTTGAACTTTTCTTTGGGCTGCCAGCTCACAAATAATGACATGGAGACTTGTTATTAATTATGAAAGCTTGGCCTTTAGCTTAGGCTTTTTTCCCAACTAGCTCTTATAACTTAAATTAACCTGTCTCTATTAATCTATTTTCTGCTGCATGGCTCAGTTACCTCTCCTCTGTACTGTGTCCAACTTCTTCTGAGTCTCCCTGGTATCTCCACACACCTAGATTCCTCCTCCCAGTTCCTCTCTCTGCCCAGAAGTCTCACCTATGCTTTCCTGCCTAGCTATTGACCATTCATCTTTTTATTAAACCAATCACAATGACACATCTTTACACAGTATAAACAAATATTTTGCAACAACACTTAAAATTGTTGTTGGGGCAAGATGGGGCTGGAGAGATGGCTCGGGTATTAAGAGGACTAGCTGCTCTTCTGGAGGACTTAAGTTCAATTCCCAACACGCATATAGGGACTCAGAGCTGTCTGTAATTCTAGTTCCAGAGGATCCAATGCCTTCTTTTGACCTTTGCAGGTACCAGGCACTCATGTGGTGTGCATATGCATACACTCAAACACTCATATATATATAAAATAAAAATAAATCTTTTTTTTTACTTGGCAAGTGGGGATGAAGAGATGACTAAGAATGGCTAAGATGGCTAAGAATATGTTCTACTCTTGCTGAGTGCCTGAGTTCAATTCCCAGAATCTACACAGCAGCTCACAACCACTTGTGACTCCAGCTCCAGGAGGCTCAGACACCACTGGCCTCCACAGACACCTGCACTCATATGCATACACTCAACACACATGATTTTTAAAAATAAAAATAAATTAAAAAAATTTTAATTGGCAACAATGAAAGGTTTCTGGGCATGCAGCCCCCTTCAAAACAGTTGCTAGATGAATCCTACATGCCCTTGAACTGCACGCTGTTGTTTCACTACAGCCTTGGTTCTGAATACACAGTGTGTGCAGCTTGTGCTGTGCATGCCCTCACACACAGCACCAATGAACACATCCTAAACCATCTAGGCTTGGATTAGAAACTACTGCACATTATGGTCTGCAATGCCTTACAGCGTGCACAGTTTTCTGCTCCTATAGAAACATAATAGTTTCATTATGGGAAACAAAGACCTTGACTGTTTTCCTACCATCGTTCCTCGGCATGTAAACATTAAATCAGAAATCATATTATATAAGGATGGTTAAGATTTTTAGAACATTTGATTTTTTTAAATTACTATTTGAGTTGCTGGCTTGAGTTTCATTTTTAAAAAAATCATTAAATGAATTTGAGCTTGGGATAAAGGCGGAATTTCCAACAACTGCGGAAACAACCCTAAACATACTTTTGCCATTGTATACTGTGTGTTTATGCAAAGCAGTGTTCTCGTCACTGACAATCATAAAATCAAAATATCAATCAACTCTGAAAAAAATGAAGAAATTCAATGGCCTGCAGTATTAAAGATTCTACCAAGACTTAATCTTTACATAAAAATAAAGAAACATATCTCATTACTACATAAATTTACTTTCATTTTTAATAAATGATAAAAGTGTGTGTGTGTGTGTGTGTGTGTGTGTGTGTAGGGTTGGGGTCCACAAGTGGGTGTAGGTGCAGGCATGTATGGTATACATACAAAGGACAGTGGACAGCCATGTATAGCTTTTCACATGGGTTCTGGGGTTCTGAACTCAGGTCCTCCTGCTTGTGAGGCAAGCACTTTACAAGTGGAGCCATCTTCATGGCCTCCTGTTTTATATACCTATATGTCTAAAGCAAAAAAACAAAAAAAACTCTCGTGAGAAGTGAGAAGGAATTATGAGTGTAAAGTACTTAAGTCCTGCTCTGGAGGAAAGGCTGCTTGGCTCCAGGAATGTTGGCTTATTCATGATTAAGACCTCAGCATCCTGTGTACCTTAGCACCATGGGGATTTGCTCATTTTTGTGGAAGGAAAAGCAAGAAAGAAGTTGAAAAGTCTACTCTCATCATTTCATTTCTATCAAAGCCACAGAAAAAATATGGTATTCCTCTTCCTCTTCTTCCTCCTCCTCAGTCCTCCTCATCCTCTTCCTATTCTTTCTCCCTTTTCCTTTCCTCTTTATCCTTTTCTTCTTCTTCTTCTTCTTCTTCTCCTCCTCCTCCTCCTCCTCCTCCTCCTCCTCCTCCTCCTCCTCCTCCTCCTCCTCCTCCTCCATCTCCTTTTTTGAGACAGAGTCCCAAATAAGCCTATTTGATTCCTTCTCAGCCGCTTGCCATACACATGGCTTTGGCAAGTTACCTACCCTCCCTGCGCCTCTGTTTTCTCTTTTATCAAGGGGGATAATGGACACTGCCAACTCTCTACTGGGCATGGTGGCACAGGCCTTTAATCACAGCACTTGTGAGACAGAGGCAAGTGGATATCTGTGAGTTTGAGGCCTGGTCTATGTAGTAAGTTCCAGGCCATCCAGAGCTACACAATGAGACCCTGTCTCAAAAGACCAAACAAACAAACAAAAAACAAGCTAGCAATTCTATATTACTAGTTTGAAATTTAAATGAGAATATGTGTACAATTGAATAAATATACATAATGTTCAATAAGCAATGATGATTATCATAAGGATAAGATGTCTGGTGTTAAGCTATGGCTTTAATATCAGGTGCCTGTCAAGTAAGGAAAAAACAAATTTCACTTTGAGAAAGAGATGGTGGAGAAGTCATATTTTTTGTCTAATCTATTTTGTTCATCTCTTATAATTAAACTATGATAGTATTCCTTTATCTACAAAATGGATAAATTCTTGATTATGTTGACTTGCTGAAAAACATATCATTCAAGATGGAATGAATTTCTCCTTAATATCATTCTCAAGCAAGATTAGATTCTAATGTGGATTTAATTAATTCTATATTGAGTGTCTTGATTGAATACTCATGATTGAACAAAATATGAGTCAAAGTTGTTGCCCTTTACAAATTTCACTGAGAAACACCCATCAGTATATAAAAGGGCCTCCCGTAATACCAACAACAACAACAATAATAATAACGAGCTGGAGCTGGAACTCTGTTAGTAGAAAGCTTACTTTGTCCAACATACATACTGGGTTTGGTCCACACTACCACACAAAACCAAGCATATTGTGCACACATCTGTAATCCCAACACTCAGGAAGCAATCAGAAGGATATCCTTGGCTAGCACCTTAGAGGCTATTCTGGGATACATGAAACCCTGTCTCAAAAAGAAGAAGCAGGTGATGATAGAGAAAGAGGAGGAAAGGAAAAAGGATAAAAGGAAAGAGAGAAGAGGAGGAAGTGGAGGAGAAGACTTGCAACAGCAGGGTATCGAGTATCCAAGTCAATCTCTCTACCCTCGCAGTAGAGTAATACCTATATGTTGCTGACTTGTCTTTACAGACGAAAGCACTTGCTAATGATCAACACACTCTGGTCCACTCTCTAGAGCAACAGTTATCAGTCTGTGGGTCCTGGCCCCTTTGAGGGTCAAACAACCCTTTCACAGGATTCACCTAAGACCATTAGAAAACACAAATGTTATCATTACAATTCATAACATTAGCCAAATTATAGTTATGAAGTAGCAACACAAATAATTTTATGGTGGGGGTCACCACAGCATGAGGAACTGTATTAAAGGGTCACAGCATTAGGATGGATGAGAACCACTGCTCTCAAGCATCTTTCCCTGGGTCTCTCATCAGCATGTAACCCAGCTGGGGTAGGAAGAGCTCTTCACGCTCTGAATTCCAGACCAGAGTGCTTGTTGGAGGGGTACTGCCTCACATCCTTTCCTCCAAGAGCTCTCACCTTTCCCCCACTCACCCTCTCACTTTCTTCATAGTCCTCATCACTTTATGAATCTGCCCTGTACCTTCCTAGACTTTTAGCACCAAGTAGCTTCTGAGAACACACAGCCCATTCTGTTTACTGCACACCACTGCATGCCCTGGCCAGTCCATGATGGCAGCAGCACTCAGTAAATATGTGCATGAAACTGTGGAAGGAAGGAGAGCTGGTGACGGCTGGGATTTGCTTGCTGCAGAGCTGTGGCCCAGACCCATGCACACTGCATCGAAGTCTGTTTGCATGACTCTGTTTCCCAAGTTTACTCAGCCCTTCTCACTCCGAGAACCGCCCCTCCTCCCCAAGAGCCAAGTTTGATTAAACGTGAGTTCCTCTCATTTTCCATCCTGTCAGACCCTGTTCTTGGTGCTTGACCCTCAGGGAAGCATCCTCCTTTTACCATGACTTCTGCAGGTGGCTAATATCATCCATCACATTACCCATTCAAGTCTCAGAGGGTAAGCTCCTCTTTCACATGACTTGTAAGGCTGTCTCACTCTTTATATGTCACTGACTTTGCTGGACAAAGTCAAGTAAGGGCGTTGATGCTACACTTAATGGATCCATCTGGAAGGTATGTGCTGTTAGCCTCTGCTGTGTGGATGCTGAAAGCACATATCAATAATCTCCCTTGACTCACCCTTCACCATGCAAAAAAAAAAAAAAGGTAAAGACCAGGCTATAAGAAGCAAACTGGAGGGCACATTGGGCCCCTGAACTTTCTTCATCATCCCCACCAGGATCCACAAAGCCCAGATTTAGCAAACTGATCTGCTCTCTCCTCAAATGCCTCCTTAAATATATTCCAAATGCCAGTTGTTACATTTCTCTGCAAAGAAGCAGACAAAAAGAAAGAGACAGAGAGAGAGAGAGAGAGAGAGAGAGAGAGAGAGAGAGAGAGAGAGAGAGAGAGAGAGAGATGGGGTTTTGTTGTTTTATTTGACACAGCAATAATAGAAACAAGACCGTGTTTCTATTTTATGAAACCTTGGAGGGTAATTCATTGAGATCCTGACATTTCATATCATCTAATCACCTCTGTAGCAAGATATTTGCTTTGGCTCCATCAGCCCCACACACAGACATGGCTGCTAGCGCTTACTGGGGCCCACTGTTAGGTGGCCTGCTTTCAACACCCAAGGCGGGATTTGGCAAGAAGAAGCGGCACCTGCTTTATTGAAAGACATCTTCATATTTAATCTCCTGAAAGAGAAATGAGAGTGCAAATGTCCTTAAGAGATGATTATCATACATCAAGATGTCCACCCCAAAAGCCATCACACCAGATGCCACATCACACACAAGTCACCCAGAAGGAAGGTAGCAGATGGAGCTTTGGAAAACAAATTTGTGAACTAAGTGTCTGCCTGCTCCCAGTCAATGCCTACACAGGTAATTTGAGTCACACCTACCTGCCTAAAAGGCAAGATTCATGCTTCAAAGAGGGCTGGGGAAGGAGCTGACCTACAAGTCTCTTGCTGCCCAGGGTCTGTAAATCCACATAAGATACACTGCCTCAGACCAGAGATTTTTATGCACCGATTTAAAGGAATAAAGTGAGCACACAATGTTGCTTGACACATTAATATTGGTTCCCTGGCATCAGGGGAGACATTAACGTAGGGAACTTTTCCTCTCTACTTTTCAAAAATTGGAACAATCATTCCAGCAGTGGGAGCAGGGAAGTACAAAATCCATAATGTTTAGCAACTTGGGTACAAAGAAAATGATATCAAAAATCCAGGGTGTTTCACTACTACAGACAAGTCTATATTTGGATAATATCAGTCTTCTAAATTCCCACAGAGTTTAACTCCTGCCTGTCTGATTGAGTTATTTCCAGTCTAAAATCCTTGTGTGGCTGCTCGTCCTAGAGCCATGTATGTCTGTTGCTCCATGAAGCTCCAGCTAAAGCTTCCACGGGGACCAGTGGTGAAGAGGGTGTGCAGCCCTGGGGCAGACTCCTTCCATCCAATCAGTTCTCCTTTCCTGTGTTCTCAAGCTGGGCTTCCAAGAAAGATTTTCACCAAGGAGGTCTTAGACTAAGAAACAGTTTGGGAAGGACTTGTCTTAATTTGTTTTATGTTGCTTTTGCAGAACAGTGTAGAGTGGAGAGTTAAGAAAAGAAATTCATTTCTCATAGTCCTAGAGGCCAGGAAATCCAGTATCATACAGGTCTGGCATCATACAGATTCCAAGTTCACATGGATCCTTTTTGCATACTCTCTATCTAAGGAGAGTGAATGATGGCAAGAGTGTTCAATGAATATATTGAATGAAACTATGATGGAAGGAGGGTGGTGGTATGTAGTGGCTCAGATTCCTTTGTGATGTGCTATGCTGTTCCTGGGGAGACAAAAACAAACATCTACTTACCCAGTTAAGAACCAACAATAGACCAAAGTAATGATCTACTAAAGCCAAACTTGGTGAACCAGTTGGTTTATTGGAACTACTTACTGGAGTATGGGAAAGAGGTACTTACAGGAACATGAAGAGTTCAAAGGTTTACCCCAGCATGTGTGATGATTCACAAAGCTGAACTCTGGAGCTCTCTGCATGATTGGCAGGCGTCTCAGGTTAGAGGGCTTCCTCTCTTCAGCAATCTTTACTGCTAGAGAAGGATAGGCCTTGTGAATCTGGTAAATTTCAGGGACTTCCTGAGACTCCTGAGTTGTTTACCTCTGAATCTTAATGAGATTCCTTTAAAATTTCTAGAGTCTTAAGCATCTCTCCAGAATGGAACATTCAACTACAGGGTAAATTGCTATAAATAATCTGTTTTAAAACTGTGCCTGGTTGACTGGTTGACCTTATCACACTGCACTTGTGATGCCAACATCTGGAGAGGTCCTTTATGCTACATCATCTTAACAAAAGTAAGAAGGGGGGGATAAGAGAGGCCAGGAGAGAGCAAGCGAGTGTCAAGCAAACCCACCACTATGAACATGACATCAGTCCTTTCCTAATGGAGTCCTCATGACTTCTTTACCTCCTAATGGTACCTCCTTGCATTAGGGACTAAGTTTTCAATACACAAACTTTGGGGAATGAGTGCAGACTATAGCAACTAGTTATAGGATGACATGCAGGAAAGCTCCTCCATATTCTTTATCCCAACTACCTCTCAGCTGTTCTCCTAGCACACTCATATAGCTGAGTCCTGCTTAGGACTTGTTACCCGTGCTGTTTCAAGCCTGCTTTCTGTTCCCATTATCTAAGACATCTTTCCTCCCCTTGTCTCTGCCAGGTAGATCTGTACTCTTGATTTAAAATTCAATTCACAGTTTGCCTTTGGCAAGTGACTCTTCCTGCCTTTGCAGTGATTAGTCACATTCCGGGGACTTTGTGAATGTGCTGACACACGTGGTATGACTGACTACACATACCTGAATCTCGGACCAGTGTGCAGACTTCTGGGAGTTAGAGTGCATTCTCTGCCTTGTTTCTTTCCTCTTCCCTCCTCCTGCAGGAGCTGGCATGCAGTGGGCACTCAAGTATTTGATGGATGCATGTGTATCTATTTAATTCACCACCAGATAGCAACTTGGCATTTTCTCTGACAGCTGTAGTCAAGAGGAATTCAAAGACAGAGCCACAGTCTCAAAACCAATGCAAGCACCTCGGTGTTAATAAAACATGACTTCATGATTCCTGTTTGGATTTAAACTTTGTGGGTTTTTTTTTTTTTCAAAATTCACTATTATAAAATAGTAAATAAAGATAGAGGTAACATGCTGATCTGACCTGACTAATTTGATCGAGTGGCTTCCACAACTCAAATCCTTATGAGGTTCTCGGTTACCCATGGCTTCCAACCACTCCATGGGGCCTTGGGCCTTCCCAGGGCATCTCTAAGATTGAGGCCAAGATGTAAATCTGACTGGAGGAGACTCCAAGCCTATCACTACAGTCGGAGATTTACTTTCGTTTGCTACTTGAACCCAGAGTTTGCCAGACCTCCATCGCCTGCTACTCTTCCCCAATCCATCTCCACCTGTCTGATTTCTGATGGGATCTGAGCTTGTAACTCACAGTTCACCCCAGCCCCAACCCTCTAAGCCAGTGGTTCTCAACCTGTGGGTCATGACCCCTTTGGCAAACCTCTATCTCCAAAGATGTTTACATTATGATTCATAACTGTACCAAAATTACAGTTATGAAGTAGCAACAAAAATAATATTATGGCTGGGGGTCACTACAACATGAGGAACTGTATTAAAGGGTCGCAGCATTGGGAAGGTTGAGAACCACTGCTCTGAGCCTTTTTCCACTTCCATGTCCTTTTCCAGGTCTGGAGCAGGCCTGCACATTTTTACACAGTTCTGAGTATGTCCATAACATTTCATATTCCAATTTCTTCTCCTAAAACTAGGCTACAAACATTTTTCCAGAATGTGAGACACAGTCTTGCATGGGGACTTTTTTTAAAATGTCAAAATTTTAAGTTGGTGGGCTCCAATCTGTCTGGTCTTCAGTATCACTAGGCTAAGTTTTACTTTTGTGCTTTTAAAAATAATGCTGTGTAAGGAAGGCAGCGCAGTGCATGCCTGTAATAACAGCACTGAGAACGTGAAGGCGGAAGGATCAGGAGCTCTGCTAGACAGGTGTAAGATCTGCCTGAGGGGCATAAAACACAGTCTCAAAATAAAAAGGGACAAAATGACTAAGGAAATAATGCTACATGGAATACTCATTTCCTGGTTTGCTTTCTGAAGCATTTTTTAAATATTTGATTATTTTATTTTTGTATGTATGTGTGTTTCCCTGCATGTATATCGATATACCAAGCACATACCTGCAGAGGCCAAAAGGGGTTGTTGGATTCCCTAGAACTGGAGTTACAGATGGTTTTGATCTGCCATGTGGGTGCTGGGACTAAAACCTTGACCCTCTGGAAGAGCAGCCAGTACTCTGCTCTGGAGATGGCTCAGTACTCCAGCCCATAGTTTACTTTCTGTGGCTGTGATAAAAACACTGATCAAAATCAGCAAGGGGAGGGAGGTGATTTCAGCTTTCACTGTAAGGGAATCACTGAGGGAAATAAGACAGGAAGTTGGCCATGAAGGAATGCAGCTTACTGGCTTGCTCCCCATGGCTTGCTTAGCCTGTCTTCTTACACAGCCTAGGTAGGACCAGCTGCCCAGGGATGACACCGCCCACAGTAGGCTGGGCCCTCTCACATCAATCATTAATCAAGAAAATGCCCCAGACTTGTCTGTAGGCCAATGTGATAGAAGTAATTCTTCAACTGAGGTTCCCTCTTCCCAGATATCTCTGCTTGTATCAAGTTGAGAAAAAAAAAAAAGAACCACTACAGTCCTCAGATATATGACTTTTTCCTACTGATAAGCATATTCCCGACTTAACAAGTCCTTTATATGTATTGATTATACCATCTAAATGCAAATATTTAATATGCCTCTTTTAATCTCTTATATTTATATGATTAAAGTATGTTAAATGCCACCCAATTGGACTCATCTATCTCTTCCATTGTTAAGGAAATTCTATCACTGTAATAAACCAGCAAACATTTTTCACAAGGAAGGTTCAGATGAGACAGGGCAATGAGGAGATTACTATGATCGAAGCACATTATATACATGTATGAGAATGTCATAATAGGGCCAGGGAGATGGTTCAAAGGGAAAGGTACTTACCAAGTGCATCCGGTGACCCAAATTCAATCCTTGGAATCCACACAAAGAGCCGTATCCAATGGTACATGTCTGTCATCCAAGCACCTCTGGGTGAACTGGGAGACACAGACAGGAGACCTCCCAGAACTTGTGAGCCAACTAGCATGGAGTACCCAATGCAGCAGCAAAAACCAAGCAAGACCCTGCCTCAACCTGGCAAGAGTTGAGAAAGCTGTCCTCCGACTTCTGTTGACATGCTATAGCATGCACATACCCACACTTGCATATGCAATAAGTACATACATACATACATACATACATACATACATACATACATACATACATACATACAACTTTCAATGCCATAATGAAATCCACTACTTTATTATAATTGATATAAGTTCTTCATGGTTCATTACACATACATAAAATAGCTAAGATTTTACACAATTTAGATTCTCCTTCAGTTGTTCTGTGAATTTTTAAAATGTGTGTCTAACTCTTTAATTCATCTGGGCATGCTTGGTACAGTTTTAGGCAATGAACAATTTTTAAATTGACGGCATCCTCATTTTGCCCATCGTTTTCCACACTTCATCGTCGATCAAATTGTCATATGAAAATAGAGTTATCTGAGTGTTCTGATTGCCCTGTATTGCTCTATATTTCTGGTTCTGCACCAATGCCTTCTTGCTATTTGAATTATCTATGCTTTGTAATACACAGCATTTACAGTCTGAGCATTCCCTCCCAGAGAATTATCTCAAATAATGTTTTATCCTCTTTTTTTTTTGAGAATTTAATCTATGAGTACTGTGTTGATATCAGTTCCACCATTTCCTCTCCCACTCATGACTCCTGCAGTGCCCACCTTCCCCATGCCCTCTCAAATTCATGACCTCTTGTTCTTTAATTATCACTATATTATATATATATATACATATATATATGCACACACTCTACACATGCATATATATGTATATATAAATACAACCTGCTGAGTTCATTTAACATTGCTTCCATGTATTTGTATTTAGGGTTGACCACTTGAGACTGGATAATCTATCTAATCTATCAGGGGGTTGCCCCTAGAGAAGACTGATTCTCCCTCTCTTGGGAGCCAATAATTGTCTGTAGTCTTCATCTAGGGGTGGGGTCTGGTGAGATTTCGTCCATCCCCACTGGCACAGCCACTGGTGCTGTCACTGTGCTGGTCTTATTCAGATGGCCATGGTGTTAAGATTCTATGTGTCATATACAGAAGACACTAGCTCACAAGAGACATCCTTGTCCTATGGCTCTTAGAATCCTCCCACCACCACCCCCTTCCACAGTGTTACCTGAGCTTAGGTATAGGGGTTGTATTGTAGATGTATATCAACTGGGGATGTGCCCACCACACACACAGTTAGTTAGTCTCTGAATCTTGACCAGTTGTGGATTGATATGATGGTATCTGTCTGCTGCAAAAAGAAGCTTCTTTGGTGATGGATGGGAACTACATGTATCTGTGGATGTGTAGTAAGTATTTAGAGCACAGTGAAGAATTATATTGGTTTGGGAAAGTGGTGGTAATAGGTTCTCTTCTAGCATACATGACCTCACCAGCCATGGGTAGTTGACTGGGCTTACAATACCAAGCATGATACCAATTCCCTCCTGCTGAGTGGGCCGTAAGTCCAATTAGAAGGCTGTTGGTTACTCCCAAGATATAAGTACCACTATGCACCCTGGAGTATATCTTGCCATGGTGGTAATTGCTGTAGTTTGTGGCTTCACAGCTAGGTAGGCCTATAGATTATTTTCTTCCTTGGCAGCTTACACAGCCCTTTCTGTGTAGTCTAGAGGGAGGGTTCTTGGTCAATTCTGCATTGATTCCTCCAAGTCCTGTGTCCAGAGTGGAAGGAGTCTTCAGCAATAGGGTCTTACCTTCAAGTTCTGGAAAACATTCAAAGACAATGGTGATGACCTTTCTTGTTAGTGGAATCTTTAGGAATCTGCTGACCAACAATTCAAAGAGAGGTTTCCCAAGCCAGTCATTGGAGTTTTTGTTAGATAGTCTGTGGCTTTTGGGGTGAGGGTGCAACATTCCAAGTTGCATAACTTCATTTAAGTTGTTTATATGTATTTACACACATATTTATGTGTTATTAAATTTAAGAGTAAATCTAATATGTTTCCCTATGGCTTTCTAAGTCACCCTTAGTGTTCTTTATCCCTTATCTCTACCTCTCTTTTCATATTGCCCTCCCTCTCCCACTCCCAGATAAAACCCCTCTCTCATTTTTCCCACTTCTCATTAATAGTACCTGTGCTCTACTATTCTCCTGCATTTATAATCATAGGAAATTCTCCACTCAGGGAAGTTTTTCCCCAAATATTTTTTTTTATAATCTTGACATTTTGCTTGCATAACCAACATTAGAATGATCTTGTTGAGTTCTTTAAAAAGTGATTTTGTTGCAGGCAAATGGATGGAACTAGAAAAAATCATCTTGAGTGAGGTAACCCAAACCCAGAAAGACAGTCATGGTATGTACTCACTCATAAGTGGATTCTAGCTATAAAATAAAGAACAATCAGACCACAACCCATAGAACCATGGAGGCTATATATATATATATATATATATATATATTATATATATATATATATATATACATGGAGGTCCCTAGGATGACTGTGGCTTATAATAAATTTCGATTTTACTCAATTATTAAAAAAAATAGCCAAATGAATGGAAACACATGAACTATGAACCAAAGGCTGAGGGGCCCCCAGCTAGATCAGGCCCTCTGAATAGGTGAGACAGTTGATTGGTTTGATCAGTTTGGGAGGCAACTAGGCAGTGGGACCAAGTCCTGTGCTCATTGCATGAGTTGACTGTTTGAAACCTGGAGCTTTATGCAGGGACACTTGCCTCAGCCTGGGAGGAAGGGACTGGACCTGCCTGGACTGAGTCTACCAGGTTGAATGCAGTCCTTGGGGGAGGCTTTGCCCTGGAGGAGGTGGGAATGGGGGGTGAGCTGGGGGTAAGGGGAGGGGGGAGGGGGAGAATAGGGGAACCCGTGGCTGATATGTAGAACTGAATGGTATTGTAAAATAAAATTTAAAAAAAAGTAAAAAGAAAAATAATAAAAAAATGAAAAGTGATTTTGACTTAAAATATTTTATCTTTATAATTCGTAAGTCAATACATGCCTTCTTAGAACTTTATTTTCTTGCATTGCTATGTATTTACTTTGTTATCTGACTTAGCTTTTCTGCTGCTAAGCAACTTAGGGAAGAAAGGGTTTATTGGCTACAGCTCACAGTCCTTTGTGAAGGGAAGGCAGGCAGGAGCTCAAGGCAAGCATCTGGAGCAGGAACTGAACAGAGGCCATAGAGGAATGCGGCTTGCTCTGGCTTACTGGCTTGCTTACTCTGGCTTACTCAGCTGTCTTTCTCATACAGTCCAGGCTCACCTGTCCAGGGATGCTACCACCTGCAGTATGTTGTAGTATATCAATTAACAATTAAGAAAATGCCTCATACACATGACATGGGCCAGTCTAATCTGAATGATTCTTCAGCTGAAGTTCCCTCTTCCTGGGTGACTCTAGGTTTATGTCAACTTGACAGTGGATGCTAACATGCATAACAATAATGTATGATAATATATTGCATATACCAATGATGCTAATTTTTTAATCTTCCTTTCTGATAGTTACTGTCCTTTATGGTTTTTGCAATACAAAGTTGTAAAGATATTGATATTCTTGGTTCTACCTACTTTTTAAAAGTAAATTTTGTTTGTTTGTTTTTTGAGATGGGGTTTCTCTGTGTAGTTTTGGCGCCTGTCCTGGATCTTTCTCTGTAGACTAGGTTGGCCTTGAACTCACAGAGATCTGCCTGGCTCTGCCTCCCAAGTGCTGGGATTAAAGGCGTGTGCCATCACTGCCGGCTAAAAGTAAAATTTTTAATTCTATTGTTAGTACATGATTTAAAATAGGTATGTCCAAGCTAAGCTATGTATAAATGGATTATTTAACCTGATGTTAGTGTTAAGATGTTAATCTTTTATTGGTTATTTTTGCATTCTTGAAATAATCTCTATTAAGGTCAAATTTGTCACATAGAATGAATCAAATGGAATCCAGCTCTGTGTTTTGACACGATAGTAGGTCTTGGCAAGTTTCCATTCTATGGGAGTTTAAAGGACTTCATTAGTTCTATGAGCCTTTCTGTTTCTAAAATAATAATAATAATAATTTTTTCAGCAGTTACTGGCTAAATAGAATGCCTTACTTCCATTGTTTCAGTCAATGTATCTAACATTATACTGTGGAGTAGTAGCCATGTTACTGAGCATTTTAGTCAACTAAAGAAGGTATATATAGTATTCCATGAAGGCAGTTTAATACCTTCCCATATTTCATATATAGAATCAGACATCAATTTTCATACAGGTTCCATCACTAATTTATCTATGTGACTTTGACCATGTGACATGACACCTGACACCCCCACGCACACAGGAGGTAGGTTATATAACATAAGGTAGTTATAAGGATTTCAGTAGTGAGTGTAAAGTTGTTAGCACCATGTCTGCCTTCAGTGAACAGAAGGCAGTACAGCGTTCTCCAGTGCTGTTTATTTGTCTTTTTCTATTAATCTCTATATATTTGCATGAAATGCCTATTTTCACAGTCTTTTGAATATTTTCAGAAGCAACAGATAAACATTGAGGAGATGGCAATGACTTTTGAGGAAAGAGCTCCCATTCTGGAAGACCAGAGTGGGAGCTTGATTTTTGAGTCATCACAAGATAGCTCTGGGCTTTGGAAAATGACAGAATTGGCCGGGGACCTACTACACTCTCCTTGCCAAGCAGGATGTGAAGCCATAAGCCTGTATTTATGATTGGTGAACAGCATCCAGAGCTCAGGAGGGCCGCTTTCAGGGGCTCCTGGGAATGGGAAGTTGACCAGCTCGCCCCCAGTTGTCAGACTGCATCATCCAAGTCTACGTAGCCTGAAAGCAGGAATGCTAACAATCACCATGACCCAGGCTGAACCAAGCTTTAAAGCAGACAAGACCAGCTTTGTTCATCCTTTTGAAATGGGGCCTAATTATGTTTTATTAATAAATGAAACTCTGTGGCCAAATAGAGAAAACACTGTAGGAAATATATGTAGAAATACACACGGAGAACTTACCCTGTTGGAGGAGAGGATGGGAGGGTAAGGTGGGGGGGGGAGCAGGAAGAGGGGTGAGAGGGCAGTCTGTGGTTGGTATGTAAAATGACTAAAAAAATAATAATAATAAAACAAAACGAAAAGAAACACACATATATATCCATATATATATATATATATATATATATATATATATATATATATATATATATAATATACACACACACACACAGAAATACTGTGTGCAGACAAAGGCTACTGAGGTTTTCAGAAGATCTGAAAGCTGAGCTAAATCAGAGAGGACCACTCAGCATCTCACCTCCTCTCTTGTCTCTTGCCGTTTCTCCCTAAACATGTTAAACTCTTCTACATAAGGTTTAATTTTTGCTCCTTGGTGATATATTTCTGTGTAGAGTACATCATTTGGAGAAAAAAATGCACCATCAAAAACATCCTTAATCCATTTATTAATGTTAAGAGAAAAAAAGTCAAAAGATTGACAGTGGCTATTAATCAAAATATGTTTATTGAGTACTTTGTATGTACAAAGCATTCTGTTATATTATATGAAAGAATAAGAAACAGTCTATCCTCAGAGGTCTTTTAATCCAGATGGGGAAATACACAGGTAATTGACTACCTGTCATATAGGAAATATTGAAATAAATACTATAATTAGTTACTAGGTCACACCCTGGATCCATGGGGTGAACACTATTTTCCTGAACAAGATACATTAGGCTGCCTCTGGGCTATATCTAAACACATCTTCCCTCAAATGTTTAGGTAAACCAGCTACACCAGCGTTCTATGCCTCAGAAGTCAGCTGCTGTAGGCTGTCCACCATGTGGACACACAAGCACACAACACACTGTTGCCAACTCATGTGTGGTTTCTTTCCTACCCCTCATTGTGTCTGCCCCACATTCTCCTTTAGGAAATGCCTCTGACTCTCTTTGGCTTGATGTGTAGCTTCATAGTGTTGATCTTTTCCATGGGTTCTGGTAGTTGTTGTTGTTGTTGTTGTTGTTGTTGCTGCTGCTGCTGCTGCTGCTGCTGTTGCTGCTGTTGCTTCAATCCCTACCATGATTGGTTTTGTTTGTTTGTTTGCCCTTGCTTCCATCTTGTCTTGGTAGAAAACTCTCAGGTTCAGTTCTCCACCTGTAGGGCCCCATCCCTAGGCAGACCAAATCTTGCAATGGGAAAACAGTTGAAAGAATCCCCTTTGTTACCCATGTAAGAGTCATGGAGGTAATGCAGATTCTCCCCTGCTCTTTAACCCTAGCAAAGGTAATCATTCAGAACAAAATCTGACCTGCCTGGACAGGTGGCTCACTTCACAACCAGCTCATTGCTAGGATGCAGGATGGTGCTTCTATTGTGGAGCTCACTGCTAGGATGCAGGATGGTACTTCTATCATGGAGCTCATTGCTAGGATGGAGGATGGAGGATGGTGCTTCTGTTGTGGAGCTCATTGCTAGGATGCAAGATGGTGCTTCTATTGTGGAGCACATTGCTAGGATGGAGGATGGAGAATGGTGCTTCTATTGTGGAGCTCATTGCTAGGATATAGGATGGAGGATGTTGCTTCTATTGTGGAGCTCATTGCAAGAGTGGAGGATGGTGCTTCTATCATCAAGTTCAGAGGCTTCCTGTAGGTACTTCTGTTTTCAAAGCCATTAAAAGTAAAAGAAAACCCCTTGTGGGTTCCAGAGATTTCCCTACACCTGAAACTGCCATTTAATCCTCTTCCTCATCCTGAGGACCATGCTGGCCTCCTGCATACTAGGAAGTAAAAGGAAGTCAGATGAGATGTACTAAAGAAAACCCCTGCTCTGTTGACCACCAGGATGGAGTGACTGGAGACTGTGTGTCAAATTCTAGGGGAACCTTGGAGGGTTGCCTACTGATGACAGCCATGGTGGATGGAGTCTTACACTGTTTTCTGCTGGTAACTTCATCAAAGAAGTCAGAGTGTGGCCTTAAACCCTCCCACACCTTCATGTCCCTGGAACAAAGACCTCTTGAGAGATGAATGGTGTTGGTTGTGTTTGTTGGAATGCTTAAAGGCCACAAGTAACAGAGAACTTAACAAAAGTGGCTTAGACAATATGGACTTTTACTATCTCACCAAGTAGAAGGTCAAAAGATAAGTGAATCTAAGGTTGGTACAGTGCCTTTCCATGACTGCCTAATTGAGACACAGCATCTTTCCATTCTGCCATTTTTAATGTCACCAATGGCTTCTGTTGAAGCCATAGGTCAGAATAGTGGTGTAACACATTGTCTCCCCACGTGAACTGAGTGAATTCTTCTTAGGGAACTATTGTCCAGGCGACTTACAATGTTCAGCTGGCAAACAGGCTAATCAAAGGGGTCTAAGATGGCATCATTTGTGTCTGTCACCTCGGAGGGGTATTTAGAAGACCAGGGCTGTCAACTGAAGTGCCCTTACATGGCATCCTTCGCATGGTGGTTTCAGGAAGTCACCCTTTGAACAATAGCTTGAGGTGCCTGAAGATACCATGACAAGAGACAGGAAACAGAATCAGTCTGTGTCATAAGGCATGGGCCCAGAACCAGCTAAGTCCATGTTTATGGGGAAAGCATGTTGACTCCTACCTCCTGCTGAGAAGAGTACATAGAATTTAATCATCTTTGACCCACACAGAGGTAATGTGCATATATAACAGTGAAGCTGTTATGATAAAGAGCTCAGACACATAGTGATGTAGAGCTAGGGGGAGTTTGCTTGGTGAAGTGCTGGCTCTGCAAGTATGAGGATCTGAGTTCAGATCCCCAGTGTGTACATAAAAAGAGCCAGAAGCAGTACATGTCTGTAATCCCAGCATGAGGGGTACAAGAAGACCCTGGAAGCTCACTGGCCTTCAAACTTAGCCAAGTTAGCTCCAGGTTCAATGACAGACCTTGTCTAAAAGGGTAGAAGGCACTTTATATTGACCCCCAGCCTCCATATGCACACATGCATACATGCATTCAAACACACGTGAGCACACACAAACACATATAGTATGCATGAACCATAATAATATCTATGGTGATTCAAACAAGAGAGAAGTTTGTTTCCCTCACTAATAAGAGTCTAAAAATGAACATGAATCTGATGGCCTGGCCCTGCCAGACTTCACTCCCACAGCTGTGTTCCAGGAGAGGTTCTACCAGCAGGGATAAAGGAAAACCGAAAATGGAGGATGAGCATTTTCCTTGTAAAAGGATGATATATAGCCCGGGGAGATGGCTTAGTAAAGAGCACTTGCTGCTCTTCCAGAAGCCTGAAGTGTGATTCCCAGCACCCACACCAAGAAACTCACAACCACCTGTAACTCCCGATCCGTAGACCTGACATCCTTTTCTGGTCTCTGCTAGCACCAACACTGTAACACAGGCATATGCATAAAAATAAAAATCACTTAAAAGGCAGGCAATGGTAGCACACACCGTTAATCCCAGAACTTGGTACATAGATGCAGCAGAGCTCTGTGAGTTCAAGGCCAGCCTGGTCTATATATGAGTTCCAGGCCATCCAAGGCTATACGGAAAGACCTTATCTCAAAACAGTAAATCTTTAAAAAAAAAAAAAAAAAAAAAAAAAAAAAAAAAAAAAAGATGATATGCATCCCTGATGACATTGGCTTAGTATTAGTCATATGGCCAGTTATTACCAAATAGAAAGAGAAGAACAATGGGTATTGGGAACAGTTACTTCCTGACTTCTGCTGATAATACAAAAATAAATAGGTTGTAGTGAATGAATTCAACTCTAAATAAGGAAGTTGGCATCTGGCATGCTTTATGATCAATCCTGTGTATCAAGGTCCTTCACATGTGGGGCTGCAAGTGAGCTACAGGCATTCTGAATATGTCTACAATTACTGGGCCATTTGCCCAAACAGAAATAAGTGATGAACAGACACCCTCTAAGGAAGTGGCTGCTAATTTCAGTCTGAACCTGTATTTGGATAGTGATAGAATTCATTGAGTTCATTTGGTGGAGTCCTTCTCTTTAGAAGTATTTGGGGAGGCTCCTTACTTTGAATTTCATAGACACAGTGCTGGTTAGTTTTTTGTCAACACTTTAAGTTGACAAGGAAAAAAATAGTCATCTGGAAAGAGAGAATCTCAACTGAGAAAATGCCTCCATCAGATTGACCTCTAGGCAAGTCTGCGGGTCATTTTCTTGATTGATGGTTGATGTATGAGGGCAGTGCCATCTCCAGGAAGATGGTCCTGGGAGGTAGAAAACAGGCTGAAGAAGCCAAGAGGAGCAACCCAATAAGCAGTGTTCCTCCATGGCCTCTGCCTCGGTTCCTGCCTTAGCTTCCTTCCATAATGGACTGTGAGCTGTAAGGTGAAACAAACCTTTTCCTCCCCAAGCTGGCTTTGATCGGTGTCTTTTCCCAAGAGCAGAAAGAAGGCAAACTAGGTCAGAGCCCACAAAAGAATTGGTTCTTCAAGCAATAAGCAAAGAGATTCTCTGGGTAGATATAGTTATTACTTTTCTCATCATTGACAGAATACCTCCTAAGAGGCAGTTTATGGGAGGAAGGACTGATTTGGGCTTAAGAAGGAACATCTCACCTTGGTGGGTGGGGTTGGCAGAGAAGGCATAACAGAGCTCCTAGTGACAGGAGCCTGTGGCCAGGATTCCTGACATCTCAGTAGACCAGGAAGTGGCGACCAGTCGGACAGCAGGGCCAGTCTCTAACATTCCAGGCCCAACCCCACGGACCTTCATCACCAGCTGTATCTGAAAGTTTCGAGAAGCACTGCCAGCTGGGAACCACGTGTTCATGGGTACATGTCACGTTGAAACTGTAACACTGGCCTTTCAACTAACGCTATGAAGAAGACCTAACCACAGACAGAGGCGTTGCAAGACAACCACTATCATGAAACCGGCTTCACAACATCACCAGCCTCACCTAAACAGCCAGCCCCACCTCCCAAGAGTGCTGGTGAAGCCCTTCCACAGGAGAAGCTGGCATGGGTCACCGGTGTTTGGCAGAATTCTGGTTCTGAGAAACCCATTTGTAGCCCGCACACAGCAGGACAGACGGTTGTCTTACGTCTGTCAGTGCTAATGCTTCATTAGAGAACACCCCAGGTGTCTGCCCGCCACCAAGGCTCAGACCACCAGCTTGTGCTCCCACCGATCCAAAAGCAGCCCCAATCCTGCCTGCTTCTGTAGAGGAGTTCTGAGCAAACTTTTATTTAACTAAATGTGTTTCATTGCTTTAAGAGAGGATTGATAGTTATTGGTTTAGGAGGCTCCTTGGGCTCAGCACACAGGCAGCTTTTGCTCTCTTGTATATTTTTACAACTATTTTCAAGAAACAAATAGTCTCCACTGGTTCTTGGGGGATAATTTTAATAATATATTTGGTGGAATATTTGAAATGGAATAAGAGCACTATGTCTGTGGGCTTCACTTATTTATTGTTGAATCTTTTCAGCTGCTGTATTAAAAGAAAAAAGAGACACTTGTCTTTTACTGGGCAGGCGGGATAGAGGGACAGAAAACATGGATTTTTCCATGCAAACAGACTTGGGTTTAAATATCATCTCTGCCGCTTACAGTTCTGTGATATTGGGAAGCACATTGTCATCTCTGGGTCTCCGTTTTCTCGAGCATAAAATAAAGATAATGAGGTGGCTGGAGAGATGGCTCAGCAGTTCAGAGAACCAACATAGGGTTCCCAATCCAATCCTCTTTCTGCTTCCGTACACGCCTGCACGCTCATAGTGCATTGCACATGCGCGCATACCACATTAAACTCAAAGGATAACAATAAATAAATCTTTTAAAAATAAAATAAAAATAATAATTCCTGCAATATAGTACTACGGTGAGAATTATGTACAGCACTAAACACGGGGCCTAATACTATTAAGGACTATTTGTTACAGACTACTACTTGGAAATCCCTTCAGGCCTGGATGCAAATTCTCCACCAGCATCACTGGGAACAGCCTCTCCAGTCCTGGGCCCAGCAATCAGCTTTAACAAGCCCTCCTGGAGATTCCATGCACTTTGAGCTCAGAAACGGAAAAGGTGGTTACCCACCTACATGGCATTCCAGCTGATAATGTATGCTGAAGTGGATGTAGATACACCCTCTTTCATCTCCTTTAATGACGGCCCTAGGGTTTCCACTGACATGATATCAGTGGCTCTCGGCCATCCCTTACTCAGGAAAGCCAAATATCTTATCTGCTTCCTTCCTGGGTATGTTCTTATTCTCCAGGGGGTCTGCGTCTCGCCTGTGTCAGCGAGTTCAGGAAATAACAGGTGAGAACTCAGCCCATCGCCCTCAGGCCGGCATCTCTCTCACTCGTCACTGTGTATTCCCATCTGTCCCACTGATAAAATACAGGTCCTTGAGGGTAGGAACTATGTCTTCATCATCTCTGTGTCCCCAGCACCTGGTACATGTAGTAGACGCCTAATAGAGGTTGGCAAATGAATGAAGTGTCAGCCCCAAATCAGAGGGGCAATTGTTCCTGAAGCAACCAGATATTAGGCATGCTCTAGTACCCAATATGTTTCTGATCCTGATGACAAGTTGGTAGCAGGAGTGCCTAGAGACCGTTGAAATGTTACTTGAGACCCCTCCACCCATCGGCTCCGTTCAGTGCCACAGGGAAAGCTCTGTGACAGACTCTCAATAGATCAGAGCCGCTTTAGAAGCAGCCTAGGAAAGCAAGCTGCAAGGGTCCATTTCTTTTCTCTGTCATAATTTGTTTTCCCAGTTGCCAGAGAGGTTGAAATGAGCTCTGCCGGTTGACAATTTGGATAGAATAACTTCTCCGTCTCATGAATTCTGAACAGCTGAGGACCAAACTCTTCTCTGGGTTGTGGAAAATGAACAGAGCCCTTGGGGGGATGGGTGGAGATGGAGCACAGTCTCGGCTGAGGACGAATTTGGCCCTGCTCAGAGGCTCTCTCTGAAGTTATTCCTGCCTTCCAGGTCTTTCTGTGCTGGCTATGTACACAGTTACCTGCTCCACCCTTTCCCCGGCACCCAGGGCCACCTATGTTGGATCCATTCATCTAACCCACTTAGATGAGCCAGGATGAATCCCGACTTCCTCTTCCCCACGTTAATTTATGGAACCTTCCTATTCTCGTGGCAGTATCCCCACCTGCCACAGTCACATTCTGCTTTATTGAAAAGCAGCAGGAAATTCATCCTTCATGAGAAAACTTTAAGTTAAAATCAGACTATTGGGGAAAAGTTGTCCTGGTTACAATTTTTCTCGAAATCAAAGTGCACAGTGGGTGTTAGATTCAGATGGGAAGCCCCTGTAATGAGGACAACAGGTAATATCTGAGAATGGGGGTGGGGACCCATGCAGAAGCTGTGGGTTAAACCATGTGATCCTGGGATCTGACCTTTGAATAGATGGTGGCCAGATTTCAATCACCATAACTAGGATGTGTCCTTTCAAGTCACATACTGTATGTCCTTTTATAGCTTGACTGAAGGAAGGTATAGACAGAAACAAGTGGGTGTCATGGCCTCTAGGAACAGAATAGCCAGAGAAAAACGTCTTCTATGCCATCCCAGAGAGGAGAGAACATGACATGACATGAGGCTCTGATCTGCAAGGCAAGGCTAGCCCCATCCTGAAGGTAAAAACATTCGACTTAGCTCCATAGTAGTAGCCATTACGACCATCTAGCCAATCCTTTTTTCTTCTTCTGTACACTTGCTGGGAAATACACTGTTTATATTGAAGCTTCTGGGCAGGTGTGGTCATGACTATAATCCTAGCACTTAGGAGCCTGAGGCAAGATCGTGCCTGAGCTACATTGTGAGTTCAAGGTCAACCTGGGCCACATAACTTTCCTGTTTCTCATTGTCAGGCATGTTTTCTACATCAGAATGTTTGGGAACTCTGAGTCACTTCCTCTGGTAAATCCCCTCATACCTCAAAACACACATGCTGCCAGGAAGGGAGAAGGCCACACTCTAAGTGTTATGGGATATTTGTACATAGTATGAAGATGTGTTGCTGTGACTGATGTAATAAAAAGGTGAACAGCCAATAGCTAGGCAGGAGGTATAGGCAGGATTTCTGGGGAGAGAAAAGAAGAGGAGAAGGAATCTAGGCACACAGAAACTAGAAGACACAGGGAGAAAACAGGAGGTGTAAGATGGAAGAGAGGTAACACCATGTGATAGAATGTAGACTAAAAGAAATGGGTTAATTTAAGTTATAAGGGCTAGTTAAGAACAAGTCAAAGCTATAGGCCACGGTTTCAAAATTAAGAAGTCTCTGTGTCATTATCTGGAAGATGACTGGCGAACAGAGAGAGACTTGTTACATCTAAGCCTGGACTAGCGAACACCTTTGGTGAAAAGCTCTTGAATTGAACCTTGGAAAAGGGATTTTCCTCCCTATCTTCAAGGGGCCAGTGTTAAAGGTAAATAACAATCATAGTACATCTGTTGAGCTATTTTAAGTAATGCTTTGAAATGGTTTTCTTCCTCAGCTTTCTCATTTTTGTGCATTATGTACTTGAATAGGTGTTCACATTGTCTGATGCTAGGAAATGCAAACACAACAAGGCATAAACTCTGACCTTAAGAACATCCATAATATGACACCATAAACTATAACTAGAGATCTATTTCAGTGCTGCATTACAGGTCTATGAATTACAGGTAATTTCTGTCATTTAAATATTCTGGTGAGCTGATGGCCAAATTGGATTCTTAAGGAGAAAACAATTTCTCCTGCATTAAGAGTTATTACTTTAATTGAGTAATATCTGGCTCTCATGTGGTGATGTTAGCATTATTACCCATCTTGGTGATTTTCACCCCACTGTTTCCAGGGAAAGGATAGCTCGATAGCTCATTAAATGGACACAGGATTAAAGCAGGGGGGGGGGGGGCTTTGAGCCTTTCAAGGTTCATTATGCCAAGATCAGGACAAAGAAATGGTCTTGACCTTGAAATGGGACAGAAGACTTGGCCCAGACTAACTACTAAATTAAAAGAATTCTAAGAAAAAGCCTTTTATCCGTGGCAGGGCACATTGGGTTATCTCAACAATGTGTTGTTCCGAAAATTAATTTATTAATTCATTTGTTGCATTTATTTAACTAGCTGCCCAGTCAGTCAGTGAGCACACTCCATGTACTTGCATGATACTGTGAATGAAAATACTATGGTTCCCGCGGCTGTGTTGGCATCATAAGAGGTTTGGTCCCACAAAACCAGTCAGGAGCCCATGATGATGGCCCAGTGGCCAAAGCCCTTCTTGGAGAGAGAACCTTAACAGGCTTTGAGTGCAGAGAACAGGTTCAAAGTCTGCCTTTTCTCTTATAATACTTCTTTGTCATCTTTGTCGTCCCTTTGTCCCTCCTATACTTCCTCCGTCACAGTCACAAGCCAGGTCTTATCAGGCTGTGACAAGTGACGAGAGTCATGACATGGCAGGGGACCTGTTTAGAAAATCAACATCCTCCTAGGTCACACCTTAACAGTCTTCTTCCTAAAGCATCTCGGCATCTTGAGACACACCCAAAGCTTTCCGTCTGCCATCCCATCAAGCAGAATCGCTTTGAGGACATTATTTTAAACTATCGATTTCTGCACCTAGAAATGTCAATGCAATCTTTCTGAGGGAGGACTTTCGTTTTTGTTTTATGTGTGACTGGAACAAAATGATTGACAGAAGCAACTGGAAGGAGGAAAAGTTCACTGTGGCGGCTGCTCACAGTCCGTGTGGTATCTGCCTCTATCATTCTGCACTTTACGTTTTAGGCAGAATCTCTGGCAGGACGTAAGTACCAGATTTTGGTACTCGGGTCCTCTTGCCTTCGTGGTTAACACTCTTAACCACTGAACCATCTCCCCAGCCTTTGGCATTAAGAAGCACAGAGAGATGGAAAAAACGAGTTCTCAGCTCATTTTCTCCTGTTTATTCACCCAGAATCCCAGTCTATGGAAGGGTACCACCCTCACTTAGTGTAGATCTTCCCACCTAAGTAAACCTAATATAGAAACCCCCTCTCCCATATGCACGGAGATCCACCTCCTGGGAGAGTCTAGATCCTGTCAAGGTGATGATCAATATTAGCCATCACTGAACCTGAACACGAGTAGACTTTGAAGTTTAGGGGTAAAGAACTAAATTTATACTATGTGCCCATTTTTATGATACAAACACCCCATTGTGATGTCACTGAAGACAGAGTGGGGGAAAGGTACTTAATAATCACTTGCCATGAGCCAGATAAGTCAGTCTCAGCCCATTTCAACCCCACCCACTTTTATTTAATTTTTACTTTTTAATAACATTTATTTATTCTATGTGTTTTTCACATCATGTATCTTGATCCCATTTATTCCTTATTCCTTCACATCTGCCCTCTGCCCCTGCACCCCTACCCAGAATAAAACAAAATTCAAGGGAAAAAATAAAGAAAATAAAATGAGAAAAATTTTAAAAGGGGGAGAAATTAAAAAATCTCGTCATGGATGCTGCAGTGCAACTCAACAAATCACACCATACATCACTTTGTCCATACATCTCTACTTGCAAGTATTCATTGGTCTGGTTCAAGGCCCCTGGTCTCCACTACCCATTCGATGCTGGGCCCCCACCAGGACTCTTCCTGGACATCCCACTTGTGCCCTGTGTTGTGGAGATCCTGCAGCTTTGGGTCTACCAGTCAGGTCCCTTCACGTGGGGTGGATGTTGAGGCAGGCCAAGTCATAATCCTGGGTCTGGGCCTGGGCAGCTGTAGGGTTAGTCTTCCAGAAGGTAAATGGGGACAGCTCTCCTATGGTCACAATTTTCCGGCTGGCTCACCTACACCTGTGCTAAGAATGTTGACTCTATTGTGTTGCCCTGCAGAGGTGCAGAGCCTGCTGTCCCGAGTGTTGCAGCTGGTGGGGGTCCAGGATGGCTCTCCCACTCTTATGCAGCCCCACCCACATTTCCACATAGGAATGCTAGGCAGTCAACTCCCTTCTGCACCACTGAGAACCGGAAGTCCTTTACAAATGGCTGCCGCTATCATCTGGCTCCAACCTGTCAAAAGCTCTAGAGGAGTATTCTCTCTGAGCTCTGTTTCCCTTATTTCTCTAAGCCACTTCAGGCAAGAGCATCATAAGCAAATCAAGATGAAGTCTGTTTGAAGATGCGGTGAGCCACTGCCAATTTGCTCACCTGTTAAATGTGTGCCCAGTCCTGTGCTGAGCCGTGGGGAAGAGAAATAGAGCTGTGTGGATTCACACCTGCTCCTCTCCTTGAAGCACTCATGGTGAGGAGTGACAGGAGGAGACCACATTTTAGGGAGACAGATCCCACCACCTCAGAGCACCTGGGAAATGTAGGTTACATCTTAGCACACTCATAACTAGCACATGGGCCACACTCAGGTCTTAGTAGCTGGTCTGGTAATGAGGATGAAGAGGGTAGAGTCCTGAATAAAGAAAGATGGGTATGAGTGTGGAGGCGAAGCATAAGGAGCGGCTCCAGAGGTGGAGTGGCCTAATCAAATGCACTGTTTAGAGCACACTATGATGGGCTGGGACGGGGGAGTGAGGAAGTACAAACTAAGTTAGGTGGCCTTTGCACTGTTCTAAGGCAAAATGAAGGCCCCATGGTAGCCACGGGGTGTCAGGACCCCTCTCAAGTGTCTGTGGAGGCCATTCCCATGATCTCTCAGACTCTGGGATGTGACAGCTTCGCTCACTATCAGCAGGACCCAAGTGCAAGATAGAAGTCCGAACTGAGGGCCTGGGTGTTTGTAAATGTCGTACTCAGATACCAGTGTGCCTTCTTTTTTTCTTTTGGCTTAAAATATAAAACCCAACTGTGGCTATCTGTAATGGTGGAGTTATAAATTGTTTTGATGGTATTTCTTTTGCCTAGTTCTGTTTTCTGAATATTCTACAATGAACACACTTTACAATAAGGGTAAAAAATCTATTACAAATTGGTCACACAGTTTCCATTGAAACAGCAATCCTTGACTGATTGCTTAAGAAATAGTCAGCTGAATTACAAATGGGAAAAATTATTGATAGGATCTAACTTTAAACCTCTAAGCTATTTCTTTTGTCCCCTTTGCTTTATGCAGTACCAAGGGAGACAGAGATGTGTGAACAATCTTGAAGAGTTACTTTTATTGTCATAGCTTGGAGCATGGATTGTTTCCATGATTTATATTTCAGGAAACTTTGAGTATAGGAAAATTGTCCAATAGTTAGAGATGATGGAATTATCAATATCTTCTTTTCAAAGAAAAGAAAACATTGTATCAGAGAGATGTCTAGTTGATAAAAATATCATCAGATGCAGCCTGGGCTGTGGGGAGCAATCAAAACACAAATGAAAGGGTGAATGAATGAAAGCAGATGAAGGTGGGTTCTAGTTGAAATGTGTGAAGTTTTAAAAGAACTTCAGATGAGGATGTAATGACGATTTTTATACAACCCTTAGCTATCCTTTTTTTAATGTATATGAGTTTTGCCATATAGACACATACATGTGTGCAATGCTTGCAGAGACTAGAAGAGGGCATCAGAACCCCTGGAACTAGAGTTATAGCTGGTAGGAGTTGCCATGTGGGTGCTGGGAACCTATCCTTGGTCCTCTGTAAGAGCAGCCAGTGCTCTTCACCACTGAGCCACCTCTCTCTCCAGTCCCTGGACTGTTTCCTTAAGAGAAGGTATCTTGATTACAGCCCTCTGCTTAGAGCAGATGGAGCTCATTACAGAAAGCCACGGAGGTCAAAATGCAGAGATCAACAGGCTGTAGGGTGCTTGCCCCAAATGTATACATTTGCAACACAACCCCTACACTTAAGACTCAGATAATAGAGCAGAAGAGGAACAGAAAGGTTGTAAGAGCCAGAGGACCAGGACATTGCCATGAGATGTCTCTTCTTAAAAAAAAAAAAAAAAAAAACATGGGCCAGGCATGGTGGCGAATGCCTTTAACCTCAGCACTCAGGAGGCAGAGGCAGAGGCAGGTGGATCTCTAAGAGTTCAAGGCCTGCCAAGGCCATGTAGAGAGACTCTGCCTCAAAACAAACAAAAAAGTTGGTGGGAGGTGAGGAAAACAGATGACTCTGAGAAGAATTAGGGGGAAGAATTGGGGATACATGTGATCAAGATATGTTGCATGAAATTCTTAGAGTTAATAAAAATATTAAGAAAATAATGACAATAGTTTGCGTAGCTCTATAGTCTATACAGTGTTCTAACATTTAATCCCACAACTTTAAAATGTTTAGGTTAACTTGAGTTCCATGTTGAGATAAGAGCATGGGACTTAGAGAAGCAGAGCTGGGCAGTGCAGGAGCACAGGACTCAAGCCAGCTCTTCAGTCTTGAATGGCCATGATCCTCAACCTCTGCCTTTGGCGGATCACACTCCTTACTCAAAACACAAGTGAGGCTTACAGATCTTCCGTTAGTTTCTGTTGCTGGCATCACAATCACTCCAAATTTGGCATATATTCTTAGTCTCTTATAGTTCGGTGTAGTCAAGTGTGGCAGAGCCGGGGGGGGGGGGGGGGGGGGCGGCTCCTGCAGCTTCTGGCCCTGGCTGCTGTGTCTAATTCCTTGGTTTGTGGTCAGTCATTCCAGCAGGCTTCCAAAAAAGCATTGTTTCTCTTTTTCAGGCAACATTCCCTGTACCTCCCTCTTTTAATGACACTATTGTGATTTAAATGTGAAGGATTTGTCTAAGTTTGACTACTTAGTTCTCAGCACTTGGTAGCATTGTTTTGAAAAGTTGAAAGACCTTTATGCGTGTTTTGGAAGGCTGTGGAACCTTTAGGAGGAAGTCCCTCGCTGGAAGAAGCAGGCCTTGAGATTTTATAGCCTACTTCCTGTTCCACCAAGATATGAGGTGAGGATCCAGCCCCCTCAGCTGCACATTCCTGCCTCCATGCCTTCGCATCTATGATGGACTGTATCGGCTCAAACTGTGAGACAAAACAACCTTCCTCCCTTAACGGACTGCTTCTCAGCAATGTGTTCACAATCATGTGAATGTAACTGATGCACTTATATTTGGGGCCCCCTGATAACCTAGGGCATCTTCCCATCTCATGAGCATGAATTCAACCTACCTTTGGGGCATATAAAACAGAACCCTCGGCATCTAGGGCTTAGGATGTAGCTATCTTTGAGGGGCATTGATTAGCCTACCACAGGAATATTTATTTCATTTTTGAATACATCTAAATGTAAAATTCCCTAGGGTAAATTTTGGTCTCAACTCCTTGTAGTTTTCCACTTTTAACCTTTCCTTCTGTGTGTTTGGGGCTTGGATTTGGCTTGCTTGCTTTTAAGCAAATTACCTGGCTCTTTATTGGAAGTAACTTACCTGCAACCCTGTTCTTCTGCCATTCATAGGGATGGACGCAGACACCTGGAGTTTCCAGGCCTGGATCAGACTGAGTTTGCAGGGGAAACACCGTTTGTTGCTGAGCCCCTTGGCCTGCTGCTGTTTACTGAGCATGTTAGAACTGTGTGAGCTCAGTTCTGCCTGTAGTGAGCCTGTGAGGTAGAGGTCATTATCATTTACAGCTAGGAAGTTCAAGGCTCAAGGAGTCCAGGAGCATGCCCAAGGTTACACACTGAAGCCACAGAGCCTCAAAACCCAAGCTCCAATGCCATGCTCTTACAAAAATGAGTAATACCTAAGCTTGAAAGATGTTAGACCTATTTTACAGGGCAAACTTTTGATTCTCAAGTACCCAAGTTTAAGTTGTAATTGTTTTCATCATAGTATTACTATTTAAATATGTGTAAAAGTAAGTAGATATTAATTCCTTTGGCTTATAGCTCTTGGAAGACTATAAAAGCAAAATAATGATGACAATAATCACGCAGATAAACTTCAAGCCCTCTTAAATGCTAATTTGGACCACAGCTCTAATATAAAGGATACTGCTATTCTGTAAAAATTCAATGGCTGCTTGCAGTCCATATGCAAAGCTCATCACCCTGACCCAGACCTTTCAGTTCAGCACCCAGACACCAGGGTCCTTTGGGACACCCGCATCCTGCAGACAGACTCATTTCTCCACTATTCTCCCACCACTGACACATTCACATGCTGCCACATGGGTTCTTTGAGCTCCACCTGGGAGCCATGTCATTGATTGATTGGCTATGTCTCTTCTTGTCCTCCAACTACTCCCATGGGTGCTGGGAGTCCAATTCCTACCATGTTACAAGGGCACATCCTTGGGAACCACAGCTGTGGGACAGATGAAGAGAGCAAGAAGGGGCAGAGGGAGAACAGTGAGCTGGGTAGTAGTTCCTAGGAAGACCTCTGCTGAGAACATCCCTTTACTTGGGGATGACCTTGGTTCCCCTGGGTGCTCACTTGTGGAGACTGCCTCTAGAATGAGTGAGGATGTAACCTCGCTCTGAGACAGTTTACCCAGCCAATAAATGCCTAATCACTAAGAGCCCCATTGATCACTGTTCCTGTCCCCAGCCCACAGAGGCACTGTAGATGGGCCTGGAGACTGTGAACAGATGTGCCCTGGCTTCTGAAATCACCTGATGATGTTCCGTTAGAACACTTTGAGATGATCCATCATAAGCGTGTGCTACAAAAGAGAAAAATGCTTACTGTGCCACAGAGAGCTAAGAAAACATTAACAGGGGTCATAGACCCCCAGCATCTCCCAGATCCCGGGAGACAGTGAAACATAGTGAGGCCTCTGATCCTGTTGCCTCTACTGTGAAATCCAGTAGTGTGACACTCCTTCAGGTCACAGTTACACTGTCCAGATCCTCTTAAGATGTCCATGAAGTTTTGGGAATAAAAGATTTCCTTTATTGAACTCCACTCAGTATGCTCGAACAAGCTCATTCTAGGAGATGGGTGCTTTACTAGACATCAGGTGTAAAGACGTGTGAGTGAACAAGGAATGAATTGTGACCAAGGGCCTGGAAGAAGATGGCTTGGGAATTGAGGGCATCTGAAAGGGTTTTCAAAAGGACTGTTGCTGAGGGTACAAGGGATAATTGCAAAAGGATCCTGCACAAAAGTGCAAGCCTGGAGACAGCCAGGCATGACAGACAACAGGTAGCATCCCGGGTTTCCTGGAAGGCAGTGCAGTGGGGAGAATTGCTCTTGGGAAGATGGGGAGGAGTCTGCACATCTTTCTCCTCTTCACCAGGCCTGGCTTCTCACCCATTATCTCACTTAATCCTGATGCAGGCTACTGATCCACTAGATGCCAGGCTCCACAAGGCTGGGGATGGTATCTACTGCCCTGTCCCGCCTCCAGCCCAGCTCACCCAAGAATCTCATCTCAGTAAATGTGTTTTCCAGACAAAGAACCAAACTCAGAGGGGATAGCCATTTTCTTAATGAAGCACAACACGTAAAGATGGGACCTCATTTGCCCAATTCCACCGTACTTCTTAACTTCTGCTCTGTGGTGTCATGATAATAAATAAAAGAGGAATTCTCTCCCATGGAACCTGCATAATTGCAGATAGACTGGAAGAGGGATGCCCCGTATATGTGTGAGCATCCAGACTTCATAGTGGGAACCTCCACTTGGGACCAGCCAACCACCCAAAGTTTCTCCCATCCTTTCCCAAATCAGCTCAAACCTCAGCTGTGTGAGAGTCTCAGGAATGGAAAGGGTTAAGGTCCTACCACTTAGTAGAGCCGTTGCTTTGCATTTAAATAGCCCCATTTGAGAAAGCAACATTCCCAGGAATCTGATTTGCGCCTAATGTGCTGAGCACCTGAAGGCTTCCTTACTTCCCATCCAGGTCATTTGCAGCTTCATTACTTAATAATTTGAAAGCTTTTTATGGAAATCAGTGGATAAAAGGAGATGATGAAGCGAAATGTTATTATATTTAAGGACCCAACAAAACAGGCTGCCAAGACGACCATGCCTGAGTCAGACGCTCTTATTGGGGAAGGCGAGCTGTTGATGTTCAGATGGTGACTTCTCACGGGCTTTTGAAACTGCTTTTATTTGAAAGACATTCTTTTCCTAATAAAGACTAGCAGGCTTTGAAATGATCAAGAAAAGAATCCATCAGCGCTGCCTTAGGATTTCTACCCTTCATTGGCTCTCCTGTCCATCTGTCTGCCCCCCTCCCTGGCTGCTGCTGTGTCGTGCACCTGCGGACTGCTCTGAGATCAGCAAAGCTCACTGCAGCAGTCTCACACAATGCCACTTTCAAAAGTCTTCATTATGTCCCAGTTGAGAAAAAAACGTGGGTAAGGGCTAGGAGATGGCTTGTCTGGGTAAAACACATGCTGTGCAAGGACAAGGTCTAGTGTTCCAATCCCTAGAACCCGTGTAAAGCTTGGTGAAAGCAGGGATAGGAGAACCCGTGGAATCTCATAGGCCAGCTAGCCTGGTCTATAAACAACAAAAGAGAGAGCCTGCCTCAAATAAGGTAGAAGGTGAGACCAAAACCCAGGGTTGTCTGTCCTCTGTTCTTCACATGCACACTCTAGTATAGGTGTGTACACACACACACACACACACACACACACACACAGCCACCAACTCAGTGTTGAAGATATGTAAGTGACTATATGAAATTAGTGACAGCTGCTGAGTAAGGATGATAGGATTCTAGGCAATTATTTTTGCTTTTTCCTATCCTTCTCTTTCTCATTCTTCAAATATGCTTGTCTTAGTTAGAGTTTCTGTTGCTGTGATGGAACACCATGACCAATTGCAACTTGGGGAGGAAAAGGTTTATTTCAGCTTGCATTTCCACATCACAGTTCATCACTGGGGGAAGTCAGGGTAGGAATACAGAGCAAGGAACCGAGAGGCAGGAACTGAAGCAGAGGGCATGGAGAAGTGCTGCTTACTGGCTTGCTCCCATGACTTTCTCAGCCTGCTTTCTTATATACCCCGAGGCCACCTGCCCAGGAGTGGCCCCACCCACAGTGGGTTGGGTCCTCCCTACATTAATCACTAACTAAGAAAATGCCCCACACATTTGCCTACAGCCCAGTCTTACTGATGCATTTCCTCAATTATGGTTCCTCTTCTCAGATAACTCTAACAATGGTCCTGTCATCTTTTTTAAATTCTGCAGTTCTGAAGACCATGTTTTGGTACGTAAGATATATTTGTGTTTGGGTAGAATGCCTGCCTGGCCTTTATCATGTAAGTTAGCATCCATATCTTCAACCACCAATCCCTTATAAATCAATTAAGGCTTCCCCTACATACTAAAGGCTGGAACCTCCTGCTTTCTCCCCAGCTGTGACCCTCCTTGTCATCATTCTTTGATTTGTACCCCTAAGAGAAGCAAGCTATTTTGCATACTGTGTGCTTTAGTTGGACCTGGAATGTGCCCCCAGAGACCATTGTGGGGATCCAGCCTATGGGGCCATCGGAAGTGGTAGGACCCTTAGGTAGTGGAGCGTAATAGAAGGAAG
Organism: Peromyscus leucopus; assembly: GCF_004664715.2. Classification (NCBI taxonomy): domain Eukaryota; kingdom Metazoa; phylum Chordata; class Mammalia; order Rodentia; family Cricetidae; genus Peromyscus; species Peromyscus leucopus. Next base: position 91,097,499 of record NC_051063.1, on the reverse strand, counting down.
TTCAGCCATGGGCAGTGTGTGCCTGTGAAGGAGATAATAGGATATTGGCCCTTTCCCATTTCTCTTTTGATCTTGGCCACAATAAAGTAAACAGGCTTTCTCTACCACTCACTCCTACCAGAGGGCACCAGTGCTACCACAGGCCCAAGGCAACAGGGCCTACCAATGATGGGCAGAAACCTCTGTAACACAAGCCAATATAAACCTTTACTACTTATACATTATTTACCTCGGGTATTTTGTCATAGTGACAGAAAGCTACGAAGTCCCTGCTCATTTGTTTCTCCCTCCCCCCGACTCTGAAAGCTCTGTGAGGACAAGGGTCTGCTTTCAGGGCTGTGTCTTCAGCAGCTGCTGAGCCTGCCATAGATTAAGTACTTAGTCAACAACTTCTGGCTTAAAGGGTCCTTGCCATCAGCCCCCAGCAATGCCCAGAACCATGGCACCTACAGCTGCCACACTCTGCCACAACCTTCCTAACCACGCAAGGCTGGAAGACATCTTCCTCCCTACACAAGATGGTCTAGCTCCTACCTTCCCTCAGAATCCATAACCCCCCAAGCCCAGCCTCTCTGTCCTGGAGCCTCAGTTCCCCTTCTGCATTAGATTATACCCTTTGACTACAGAATTGCCCAGATACCTTTCATTCCTGTCCTGGAAAGTAACCCTACGGTCCTCCAGTGACCACCACTTCCTTGGTCCCTTTCCCCGGGAGCCCTACAAAGGCAGGTGCCTGGGTTTATTGACTGTACAGCTTGCCCTCTTTTTCTTTCCTGAACCTGCTTCATGGGCATGTCTGGCAGTGGCAATGAGAAGTGGGCAGTGGTAGCCAGGGTGAGCAGGCAGAAGGATAGCAATGGACAGCGAGACAACATGGGGCATCAGATGGAGTCCTCCGTCTCTCTGAGCATTTTTCTGGAGGCTCCTGACTCCTCATCCTCCTTTCTGCCTTCCCTCACTCCCAGTGTCCTGTGATTCAACCACTCACATGCTTATGGCCAAGACACATACCTCCTTCCTGGTTCTCTTCTTAAATGCCAGCCTCATAGGTCTAGCTGCCCCTGATGGCTCCCCTTAGAGGTCCCGTGACCCTCTCAGTTTCATGCCCATGGCCATCAGCCCTTGGTGAGTCTACCTTGGGTGTATATGTGCTACATCTCCCACTTTGCCCATCCACTTCTCTTCCCTGTCCCCCAGGTGACACTACAATGGCCTCCTGACCAGTGTCACCCCACACCATCCCCTTCAATTCTACTTCTCACAGCTGCCAGCAGGCCTCTCTAATAAGACACATCTGATCACAGCTCCCTTTTATTCACAAATTCTTCCCTTGGAACAAGACCCTTTAAGCAACCCTTCCCCCCAAGGGCAGCAAAGGCCAAGACTTCCTCTAGCTTGTCATTAATGATTTAATTAACTAATTCATATTCATCCCTTAAATATTCCCTGCACGCCTTCTGTGTATACAGAAGTTATGGGTTAAGCAGCTCATTGGCTCTACCACAGGCTTCAGAGATGGGACCTGTCCCTTGGGATGCAAGGTGGGGCTGGGAAACAGGACTGCGATGTCAAGAGCTGTACCGTTGAGATCACACGGGTGCACCCATGCAGAGCAAGAGGGGCTGCCCTTCTGGACGGATGGAGGCGTCTTCGGCCAGCACTGGTGTGAGGTGTGGCTCACCCTCTACGAGCCCGCCCTGGCTTTCTTGCAGCTGCTCCTCTTTGAAAACAGAACACCCCTGCTTTGTACATTCTGTCCCACATGGATTTTCTGTCGGCCCCAAGAAATGAGTGTCACTTGTCCTGGCCCTCTGCTACCTCTCAGCGGTGGCACTGGCACTGGCACAAAGGTTTCCCTCTTCACTGGAGACGGGATGACGGTGAGAGAGGTGGAGCTTCAGAAGAGCAGATAAAAGGGTCCGGTGACACTGGAGTGAGGCACATGCTCCACCCTTCTCTTCAGACCCAGAGGACAAGTGGACTGTCGCAAACACAATAAGGACATGATAAAAACCCAGAAAATGAAGTTATACCCAATCAGCGGGCAAGCTGGGGGGGATGCTTGTGACCAGCGCAGGTGGTGGGAGGGCTTGGTGTGGTGCAGGACCTCAGAGCTGCCAGCCCAGCCCAGACAGCCCTGGCTGGGGCATAGGGATCAGTGAGCTGGGCCAGGGCTGCTCGAAGGACCTGTCCTCTCCTGCTCCATGATTGCCAAGCCACTTCCTCAAAAACATCTCAGGAAAATTGTTATCTGCAAGCATTATGCGGTCTTCCCATTGGAATTACAGGCTGTGTTTGAAAAGAAATTGAATGTGAAATGCTTCTGCGCAGATCTGAGAATGGGCTTCAGATACTTTCTCTAGCTCTGAAATCGCTGATCAGATGGTAGGTTGGGATGGCAGCTGCTTCCCGAGGGGACAAGGCAGCGAATGAGCACTTGCATGTGGCCTGCCGGGTCACTGGGATGCTCCAGAGATGACTGGAAACCTGTGAGCCCAGCCACAGACATTTGTTACTTCTTATTGCAATGACAAAATACCCAACAAATGCAGCTTAGGGAAGGTGGCTTATTCTGGCTCACACTGTGAGGGTACAGTCCACCATGACTGGGAATGCATGGTGGCAGGATCTTGATGCAGCTGGTCACAGGGCATCCATAGCCAGAAAGCAGAGAGAGACAAATGCTGGTGCGCTCTGCTCAGTTTCTTTTTTTGGGGCCAGCTCTGGAATGGTGCTGTCCACATTCAGGGTGAATCATCCCACTTCAATTAGCCCAATCTAGAAACTCTCTCAGCAGCATGCTGGAGGTTTGTCTCCTAGGAGATTCTAGGTCCTCTCAAGTTGACAAGCGACATGAACTATCACACCTGGGTTATCAAGCAGCCTCTATGCGTGCCCTTCCCCCTTCTCTGACAGCCCGGCAGTTCTCACGCCATTCTGCTGCTGCTGCTGCTGCTCACAACTGTTCCCACTGATACCCAGCTTGACTACTGTGGTGTCACAGCCCGGGACCCCAACATAGGCCAGTGCAGTGCAAGAGAATTGGGGATGCAAAGGACCCCAGCCTCTTGTCCATCCCAGCCTCTCACTCATTCAACACTGATGGAGCTTGTGCTGGGACAGTACAGCAGTGAGCAAAACAAAAGCCCTTCCCCTCCCGCTGCCCCTCCAGAAAGGGATGAAAAGTAAATAAGTAGATACCCAGGAAGCTGCCCCGTGGCAAATGTTACAGAGAAAATCTATTCAGATAAAAGAACAGCAGTGTTGGATGCAGGAGAGGTAGGGAACTCCTGTGGACATCAGATGTTTCATTGAGAAGGAGACATTTAAGTGAAGAACTGGAGGAGGAGAAGGAATGGGCACTCTGGAATCGGGGAGGACAGCATTGAGGGGACAGGGGACAGCAAGTTCAAAGTGCACATGGCATTGAGGGGACAGGGGAGCAAGGACATGGCATGAGGGGACAGGGGACAGCAAGTTCAAAGTGCACATGGCATTGAGGGGACAGGGGACAGCAAGTTCAAAGTGCACATGGCATTGAGGGACAGCAGTTCAAAGTGCACATGGCATTGAGGGGACAGGGGACAGCAAGTTCAAAGTGCACATGGCATTGAGGGGACAGGGGACAGCAAGTTCAAAGTGCACATGGCATTGAGGGGACAGGGGACAGCAAGTTCAAAGTGCACATGGCATTGAGGGACAGGGGACAGCAAGTTCAAAGTGCACATGGCATTGAGGGGACAGGGGACAGAAAGTTCAAAGTGCACATGGCAGTGAGGGGACAGGGGACAGCAAGTTCAAAGTGCACCTGGCATGTTGGAAGAACAGCAAGGGGTCTGTGCTGCTGGGACAGAAGGAAGAGAAGAGTAATAGATGCAGTCAGAGAGGTAAGGGGAAGAGAGAGCAGATCACAGGAGCCTGGCAAGTTCCCCAACCACTGTGAGCTTCAAGGTCAGAGGATTTCAGAAGAAGAGCATGATATGGCTGCCACACAGGAAAAGGCTTATAGAAAGGGTCTGGGCTTGTTTTTTTACCACATTCATAGAGGTGCCTGCAACAACTTGCCTCTGATGAGAGCCTCCCTGTGAAAGTCCCATCATGGAAGGAGGTGATGTGAGGAACAGGCACAAGAGAATCACTTTCCAGAGAAAGACTAAGTAGCCCTGCCGCACCTCATGAGCATCTCCTCCTGAGAACTAGAGCCAGGCTCTAACAAATATGCTCCTCCCACCAGACCTCACCTCCCAGAGGTCCATCCCATCTCCCAACCCTGCCACCCAAGGGAGAAAGCCTCCAACTCATGGGCCTTCAGGGGACACTCAGGCTATGTGCAAAGCATAGCAAAGGAGACCCTCTAGTAGTAGTTACAGTCATCCAAAACGATGATGGTGGCATAGGCCAGGGCAGCCAGGAGAGTAGCCGAGATAGTGAGGACATTTTCTAAGTGGATCTGACAACATGTGCTGATTGGGCTGGACGTGGGATGTATGAGACCTCATGGGTGACCACTTGGAATCTTGGCATTACCACAAAATGGCTCAGGAAGGATGTGAACTCGGGAGAGAAGATAGGGTTTGGTTCCAGGTGAAACGCTGCACAGCTGCTATACAAATCTAGAGCTCAGAAGCAAGGTTGGCATACGTTATTGAAACTCATGTACAAGGGCTGGAGAGAAGGATGGGCAGTTGTGAGTGAGTACTGATCTTGCAGAGGATGGGGTTCGGTTCCCAGCATCCCTGTCAGGTAGCTTGGGAGATCTGGGACCTTTTTCTGGCTATCGTGAGCATTGCACTCCTGTGTATCCACACACAGATACACACATATAAAAACTGAATCTTAAGGGGCTGGAGAGATGGCTCAGAGGTTAAGAGCACTGGCTGCTCTTCCAGAGGTCCTAAGTTCAATTCCCAGCAACCACATGGTGGCTCACAACCATCTATAATGAGATCTGGTGCCCTCTTCTGGCCTGCAGTCATACATGCTGTATACATAATAAATAAATACATCTTTAAAAAAAAAAAAAAAAAAACTGAATCTTAAACAAAAAGTCCTCGTGTATAGTTGACTGTGTAAGGCTTGGACTAGGTGAAATTACTAAGGAAGAGTGGATAGAACATGAAGAAAGGAGGCCCAAGGTTGGGCACTTCTATGTTTATAGGCTGGTGAAGGGGGTCCCTGGAGAAGACAATGAATGGCGAGGATATGAAGAGACAGCCCCGGGAGCGTCAACCGGGGAAGAGAGAGCGGTCCCTTGTGCCAGGCACTGCTGAGTACTCCTGGTGCAGCTTTGCCTTTGGCCTGGAGAGGTCATTGATGTCCTCCACAAGACCAGCTTCAGAGGAGAAATGAATCCTAGGTACCTCATCTGAGATCTGCGGAGCATATAGCTGCCTGCCTCGAGAGCCACAGTGAAGAACCCAGGAGATCCTGGACAAACTGAAAAGTGCCACCAGAAAATTCCTGTCCTTATTTATAACCCAATAAACCCAAAGCCTGCCAAAAATGATGGGAGGCTACCGTTGGGCATAATTGATTTTTAAAGATATGACAGTCCTGCTATCACCTAATAAAATGGCTCATTTCCAGCTGTTCATCAAGGGATGCCACCAAGGGATGCAAAGTTATCTGCATAGCCAGAAGCCATGAAAAGTTTATGAGAGTCAATGGGAATTCTGAGGAAGGCCAGAAGCAGATAATGGAGGCGAACAGCGCTCAAGGGATTTCCACCCAGGGTTCTAGGTTGTTCCTCAGAGAGAACCAGTGGCTGGTGTCTCGTGGAAGGGGCTCCTTGAGAAAACTGGGACCAGAGGAGTGCCAGCTAAAATGGGCAAAGTGAAGTGTGTCAAGGAGAGAAGGAAGTGTGTCGGGCAGGTAGAAAGACATGAGTCGTGGGGTCAGGCATCCTGTGCTGGGGCCCATGTTCCTAGGGGGAGGTGAAGAAGTCACTTGACTAATGGACACATGCTGATGTGAGGTGGGGGCAGAGTCACTACAGGTACACTTGGTATTTTAGGGGTTTCCTCTCTTTAGTAGAAACTTTTCTCCATCTCCAGGAGTCTGTCCCCCCTCTCATCGCCCCCATACAGACCACCAACAACCACTGTTCCCATCAAAACTGGTACCCCAGACAGCGTTACCTTGAAGGTTGTTGGGAACACCGTCCACGAAGCCTCCTGTTGGAGCTTGGTATTCAGAACTCAGAACCTCTAGGACACACCTAAGGGACAGTGTGAAGAGTGAGGCCAGCTCTCTCAGGCCACCCCTACCCCTAGCTCCTGTGCACCAGGGAGATCTGGAGTCAGCCATGCCTAACTGGAAAACAACTTGGGCCAAATAAAAATGTTTCAGGGGATTAAAAAAAAATACATACCTGTCTTGCTACTGTAGAAAGCGGATTAAAAGGGATACTATGTACAGGTAATTGGCAAGCTGCCTGATACACAGTTTTTTAAACTTTTCTGCTCACCCCTTCTGTAGGAAAAATTTTTACACAACTCTGGGTGTGTAGGCAACTAAGATAAGTATACAACCCATTTTCTGACAATAACCCATAACAGGTCTCATTTTAAAACAATTTGTTGAGCACATGTAATCTTACCAATCGCACACTGACAGGGTGCCTCTGCTTGCTTGTTTTAACATAAAAAATTAAACTTTTGCTGGATATTTGATTATGAGGGATGTAGAGCATCTTCAATGTTTTCCAGAACTGACTGATATTTTGATATTTTAATCGTCGGTGCTGAGAAGGCCACTTCACATAAATATATACTACAAATAGCTAAAGTATAGTCATAGACATTTCAAAAAATTGCTAGAAATTCTGTTCTTATCCAAAACTAAAATTAGTTTAATAAATTTTTATGAAAATCAAGTCAGCAACTCAAATAGCAACTATAAAAATCACATACTGTAATACAATACAATGAAAAATATATAAATTTGATGCTTATAGGCTGAGGGATGAGAATAGGAACATATTGTCTTTGTTTCCCATGGTTAAACCAGTGTGTCTCTACAAGAGCAGAAAACTGTATACATAACAACACTGCATTTCCTAACACACAATGGTTCTGAATCTGAGCCAAGCATTCACTGACCTTGTGTGGTGTGATGTTCTGCTCTGTGTTCAGAACCAAGGCTGCAGTGAAGGCACTAGATATGAGGCAGGTGAGCGCATCCAGGAACACTTCGGATTTATTAGGCCTTTGTTTTTTAATTCACTGTGCACTCATTTGGTCATTGTACATTCTGAAGCCTTTCACAGAATCACACAACCTTCACACTCAGTCGCATGATCCCAGTGGGTCATGACAATTTAAAAAGCTATAGCCTGACATATCAAAACCGTACGTCACAGCTGCTTGTTCCAGTTCCTTCCTCCCCCTGATCACCAGCTCCATCTTACTTGTCTTCCTGGGAATAGCAAGCATGTTGGTACCTCAGGCATGGTACCCAAGCTGGTGTCGAGATGACACCCTCAGAGCTGCTAAGAGCAGAGGAAGCCTCAGAGAATGGAAACAGCTTTGGTGTCTGACTGGGAGGTGAGGTCAAAAGTAAGGAGTCAGACAGATGCCAAGAGGAGACTAGAAGCTAGGAAGGGAGGAGGTGACAGGCTCAGCCAGTCTCTGACTGTGGGCATGACCAGCACTGGGTGAAGGTTCTGCCCTGCCCCCAGATTCCCACCTCCCACACTCATGCCGTTTCTGCCGGTCATCATTCAGCATGAACCCACATGCCTCCGCTCTGACTGACCCCACAGCCTGTTTAGGGCTATGCTCTTCCCACACGGCACTAGTAGCTGTTGGTGTGAGTACAGCTGCCACATCCTCCAATGTGTTTACCAAGAGCAAAATGTAAGACAGACACGGGTGACCTGCAGTTTCTGTGGGGGAGTTTATTTTAATTGGCACATCTTTGGGAAAGGGCTAACAGCATCCAAACAAGGCCTACCCTGTGGCTGCCTTCAAGTACTTCATTTGAAAAGCGCCCTGTGGGAGGTGTAAAGGGGCTCTCGAAGGATCCTTGAAAGATCCTGGCTGTGCCTCAGAGGCTTGTTAAAACAAGCTTTTCATTTAAGTCTGACGCATAGATTGCTTACTCTGAATTTAAGCCTGTTGTTCTTCAGGGTATGAAATGCCCAGAGTTCCAGGGATCCCATCCATGCACACTTGACCACAGAAACCTCCTCTCAGCTGCTCACGGAGACTTGGAGCTTGGCTGTACCCAAGGAAGCTCTCCCGAGGCTAAGGGTAGCTACAACTGTGATCTCCACTCTGAACTGAGAGCATCTCCAGGCCAACCAGCTTACTGTGAATGCTCCTACAGAGTGAGGCTGATATTCCTGGAGGGCTTCCTGTACAAACAGGTCACATGAACAGTGTCATGTAGTTCCCTTAACAGTCCCATTTCACAGAAGAGTAAACTGAGCAGAGTCAAGAGACTTGCCAAAAGACACAGAATTAGGCAATGGTATAGTCAGGATTTGAATCCAAATTTTCTCTCTCGACCACACTACTTTCTAGCCTGCTCAACTGGTAAATAGCAAAAAAAGATAGCAGTATCTGGGGTGTGCAAAGCTGTGAGGAGCTGGAAGAGTATACATTCTTTCAGGAAATATTCATTAATATAGGCATTTTGAGTTTGGGAAATGTTTGGATGCTGTTAGCCCTTTCCCAACCACAGTTTAAAATGTCTTAATGTCTTCATCTCTGGATCATTCAATGACACGGGAACACTTGAGTGTGTGAAATTGACACACAAATTCACACTACTCTGTCACTTACAGAAACAAATACCCACTACTAATGAACTGTTATTGGCATATATATATATATATATATTGCACACACGTGTGTGTATTGGAGCATGGTGGTACATGCCTGCCATCTTAACCCTCAGGAGTCACAAGTTTAAGGCCAGCTCAATGTACATAGCAAGACTTTGTCTTAAAGAGAGAGGGCACTGGAGAGATGACTCCACAATTATGAGCACTGGCTGCTCTTCCGGAGGACCAAGTTCAGTTCCAAGCATCCACACAAGATGGTTCACAGCCACCTGCAACTTCAGCTCCAGGGGCTCTGATGCACTCTTCTAGCCTCCAAAGGCACCTGCACTCACATTCACACATGCACAAGCATACACTCGCGCGCGCGCGCACACGTGTGCACACACACACACACACACACACTCATTAAAATTAAAAGGTAAGGAAAACATCCTTGACATAATATAAATATACAGATATTTACTTTTAAGCATTTTTTTAATTTTTAAAAAAGATTTATTTATTTATTATGTATATGAGTGCTCTAGTTGCATGAATACCTGCATGACAGAAAAGGACATAAGATTCCATTAGAGATAGTTGTGAGGTACCCTGTGAATACTGGGAGTTAAACTCAGGAACTCTGGAAGGTCAGCCAGTGCTCTTAAGCATGTTTTTATGATTTAAAAAATTCTAAGAAAGAAAAGAGAAATAAATAATAGAAGAAAAAGAAACAAAGGAATGTGTCATTTTATTGAGTGCCATGGATATGACCATAGGTAAGTCAGCCTGTCTACATGCTATAGGATTTAGTTTATATCAAAAAATGGATATGGCCATGAGTAAGTCAGCCTGTCTACATGCTATAGGATTTAGTTTTTATCAGAAAATGGATATGGCCATGGGTAAGTCAGCCTGTCTGCATGCTATAGGATTTAGTTTATATCAGGAAAAAAAATTGATGCCCAACAAAAACATGTAGGGTTTTGTCTGTTAGTTTTGCAGGGGTGTTGGTTGGTTGGCTGGGTAAATAGCTGGGTGTGTGGATGGATAGTAGTACAGTCTCCTTATGTAGCCCAGGCTGGCCTCTCTAACTCAAGATCTTATGGATTGGGATTGTATTCTCAGGTATGTATTTTTCATACCCAAGAAAAATATTTCACATTTAAAATGAATGTCCCAGAATACTTGTATCTTATTTCAGTAAATAAAGTGAATTATCACAAAAAAGAACCAACTGCCAGCTGTAGATGGGGCCTGCAGTGTAAGCACTAGATGAAACCATTTACAGCAAGGAGTTGCCCTGCCCACACATACGGACTTAGCATCCTTAGAACACCTGTACATCCATCGAAAATAAAGCAGATAAATAAAACAGTAATGGAGGGTCTGGACTATTGTTGTTGGGTAATATACTGCAGAAGCAAAATCAATATGTCATTAGCTAGGACCCAAACACCATGATTTAATTGTAAATCAAGGTGAATCTGTAGGGCCAGCTGGCTCCGTGGCTGCCTCAACTCCACCCACATTGATTTTATTTCTTTAGTGAGTTATTTCTTAGTAGACAGCATCTCATTACTTGGATACAGATCTGGTATCTTGGGCTTCATTTCGATGTCCTGAACTGGCTTGCCATGATTTGAAGATTTCCAACACTTGAAATTTTTAATTGTGAGCTATGCTATTTGGTATATATCCTATGGAGTCTATAGACTGTTCTGAAAGAAAATTTCTCAGAAAAATATAAAAGTCAGGGCACAAGGCAAGACTCTCAGTATAATGAGGATTCTGTGAGGGAAAGTATATATAGTCCACACACAAACACACAAAGTTGCATATGCATAGTAAGAGGTCTAGAAGGATCTGTACTAGCTGGAATACCCTGGAGAAGGAAGAGGAGACAGAAGGCAGTAGATGCTGAAGCAGGATGTACTCAACATTTACATCGTGTGCTCCTGTGATGCTAAAAATTTTCCACAATAAGTGCATATTATTCTGAAATTGAAAAGGCAATGAGGAAAGTAGTTCCAGCACTAGGTGATGAAGGCCACATGGTCCAAATATAGGAAAGAAGACATCATCATGGAAGTCATAGGGAGCCATTGATGGCTTCAGGTAAGGAATAGCTTTTCCAGATGTGTGGATATGGGTGCAGAACATCCTGACTGGGGTGAGGAGCAGGAGCTGGAGGGAGCTGGTGATGTTCCTCATCAGATCAGGTATCTGGTGCATGTGACTTGGATATAGAAGGGGCCTCTAGTGGAGGAGTGGATCCAAAGGCAGAGTGAGGGCCCCATGTGGACATGGATGTTGTGGGAGATGCAGAGCTGGTATTACAGAAATAACTCCTGTCCAGTGTGTGACTTCATGATGGACAGCTTCTGTTAGTCCCTCCCCAAAGATATGTCAGAGGGACACATTGCAAACAAACATAGAAATTTTCTGTGAGAAATGGAACCGCTCCGGAGGCCAGGGCATGCTTTTCCTGCAGACCTGTGAATGTGGGGTTATCTGCATACACCGTGACTCTTTCCTCCAGCCACGGTGAGCAGCCTAAGGAGAGAGCACTCAGAAAGAGGCTGTGAACTGTCAGCTTGTACCAACTCCTGCCCTTCTCCTCATCCAACCCAAGCCACTAGAGGTCCAGACCAAACTGGCTCTGGATAAGCCCCCTTCCTCTCGGAGGCCTGTGCAAGATCCCTTTCCTGATTGTGGTCAAGGCTCTCAAGCAGAGAGGGGTTTTTATAATATTTGACTAGGGTACTTCTCTGGTTCCTTACTTCAGCTTTCTCAGTGCTCTGGGAGTTCCAGGGAGAAGTTCACCAATTCATCCCAAATAAGTTCTAGACACCTCCTGCCAAGCATGCCTCCGAGGATAGGGAGTAGCTGGGAGGTAGGCAAACAGGTCTCTGAACTCAGAGGATGAATCTGAGCTCTGCAGAACTGCTCATGACATCCTTCTCCTCTGTGCGTAACTGAAAGTAAAAACCCAGCTCGATCTCAATGTCAAGTCAAAGAAGATCCCAAGATTCTGACCTTTGTTGTGTGATGATCACATAATGTTTGTCTTCAAAGTACTAATCCTCAAATTCTTCTTCAGAAGTTATTTGAGGTCCCCTATAATTTAATGGTGCTCTGAATATTGTCCAATCAAAATAGAGTGATGCCGCATGGGGAAGGGGTATGAGGGCTTTGTTTTGGTGTCCTTGTCTGTGGGAGTGGGTCTCCACAGCAGGAGGGTGCCTCAGGGTGACAGCACTCCGGCTGAAATGTTGGCTGCCCTACAGAGCTTGATAACCAGCGTGGGCCTGAGTCAGGCCCCTCTCAGTGTCTGGACCCTGAGCTTATGACTCAGCCCTTCATGCCGAGCAAACAGGGAAGTCTAGCCAACAGAGGTGAAGTCTGGGTTACTGCTGGACCCAGTGGGGGGACGGGCTAGACTGAAGAATCCAGGTGTAACTGAGTGGGATTATTCATATCTAGATTACAGCAACGCACTGGACACTCAGTGCCACCTCCTGGTGTTGCTGGGGAGAAATGGCTCCACAGCACATGATGGAAAAAATAGGGATAGACGAGCTCATCCCACCAAATTCTCCTGTTGCCATAAAGCCAGATCTCTACATGAAATGTATGTGTGGTTCTCTTGCAGAGTGATGAGGTCCTCACTGTCATCAAGGCCAAAGCCCAATGGCCAGCCTGGCAGCCTGTCAATGTGTAAGTATCAGACACTTGCCCTCCCTATCCCACCCTAACCTTGCCCTAGAAGCCACCTAGCTTGTCACTTAATGCAAGTAATGCCTTTACAATTAGTAATATTTTTCAGAAGAGCAAGCCAGGGAGGAGTTACCCATGTGGGAAGTCTTGTCTTCTTGGGAAGATAGGTTTGGCCTCTGTTTCCCCCAATGGTCCTCCATCCACCACAGAGGACCCAGCTTAGACATGTGATTAACCATGGCCGTTCCCTTGTGCCCCTCAGTCCAGCAGACTGAACGCCATATGTTCTATGCCCTGGAAACACAGGTGTGCTCACTCTAAACAATCCTGATTCATAGGAAACCACACCTACACTGGTCCCAGTTCTCAGTCCCTCTCCTATCTCTGTCAACTCTGTCCCTTGGAGAGTTATCTGCCCTGAAGTCTTTGGCGGCCCAGGGGGATACTACCAGTTTCAAATTACCACAATCCCAGATAGGTGAGTAAATGACCAGTGATAGATACTAGATGATGAATGGATAGATGGATGGGATGGATGGATGGATAGATAGATAGATAGATAGATAGATAGATAGATAGATAGATAGATGGTGGATAGGTGGATAGATATAGATGGACAGATAGATGGATAGATGATGGATAGATGGATAGATGGGTAGATAGATAATAGAGAGGTAGAGAGAGTTAGAGAGAGATGGTTAATGGATAGGATGGAAGGAGGGAGGGAGGGAGGGAGGGAGAGAGAGAGAGAGAGAGAGAGAGAGAGAATAAATCAGTTTGGAAAATACCTCTCCATAGATGGCCAACACTGAACTTGAACTCATCCTGTCCAAAATGGGACTCTTCATCTTCACACAAACCTATTCTTCTTAGCCTGGTGTGGGAGGCAGAAGCAGGTGGATCTCTGTGAGTTTGAAGCCAGCTTGGTCTACAGAGTGAGTCCTAAGTTGGGAAGGGTTACACAGTGAAACTCTATCTTAAAAACAAACAAACAAACAAACCCTCTCTTCTTCATGTGGGGAGTTCGAAAGTGCAGTGCTCACGAAACCTCATTTGTTCAGTCCTGTCTCACAAGCCAGTCCTTACCTGGCTGTCTTCTACATCAATTCAGACTTCCATCAACCTCCCATTCTGACCCACTTCAGCACATTTTACAATTTCCCAGATTCATCAGCTGCACCATCACAAGTGATTTTTTTAGGAATACAACCCTGCTGTGTTCCTCCTCTTCTTAACATCTTTCTGTTCACACACCCCTTTGTGTTCAAGCCCGCCAAAAGCCCTGTTACCTCAGTCTACCGTAATGGTGACCCTTTTACAGATGTTGAAATTCAGATGTGCCCCTTCTGTGACAGGCCCAGCGTCACCTTCTGACTGTTGAGGGTGGAAGGAGAGTGTCAGCCATATCCAGATGTGGCCCTAACCCACCTCCTCTATTTATAACAAGATCCTCAGATTCAGTAACGGCATATTCATTTTCTCACTTTTTAATACATTTCTCTCTTTTAGTCAAGCTTCTGATCAGCCTGAAATTAATAACAGAATATCAGTAATAAATTGGCTCTTGTCTCACAATGACAGGAAACAAAATCCGACCTCCATTTCACCCCAAATCCTTCAAGCAATGACAACGGAAGACTTCGTTGATTCAGTAGATACTCACTAAGGTCTCCACAGACAGGCTCCACAGAGGGGAGTCAGGACACTGGGGGGGGGGGAATCTCTTCCTGGGGGCCTGCAGTTCAGGGGGAAAGATACTTAGCAAATGTGACCTAAATGTGAAGGAAAGTCATGGTGAGGTCAGAAATGAAGAGGAATACAGCACATTCTAAGCATTAAAAGGTTTCTAATTTCTGCATAACTAGATGCAGAAATCAAAGGTGAACTTCGTGTGGGGCCGAGCTATGCAACATTAAAAACTGAAGAATTATAGGGTTGTGTGGAGGTTGGGGTAGGAGAGACATGGTCAACGAATATTATGTACTTGTATGACAATGTCCTTGTGGAACCCAGTCCTCTGCATAATAAGTATACCAATAAAAGGGGAACCTTTTTAATTTTTAAATTAAAACACTTATTGAAAAGTTTTCAGCAGAATATGATCAGAGCAGCATTTGGAAAAGGCAATAGCAACGCTGGGGCTCCAATATGTAAAGTTGGATGAGGTGGGAAGGGTGGGCAGGCAGGCAGGCAGGCAGGCAGGCAGCTGCGGAGAGCCAGAAGGGAGGTAGCTGCCACTTCCAATGGGAAGGCAGTGGTAAGGGGGAACAGAAGAGGTGCAGTGATAAGCTGTAGAAGGTAAAGCCGCCAGCTGTGGTGACTGAGGGAAAAAAAAAGATGAGGGAGGCAGAGTGGTGAAAATGTCTCTCAGGTGTGGGGCTGACCCAGCTAGGGAATTGGCAATCCCACCCATGACAGGGACATTAGATGAAGTTTGACGGGAAAGCCCATGAGATCAGCTCTGACCATGACATGTTAAGATGCCCTCAAAACATGTATATGAAGGTCAAGTCCCCAGTTAGTTATGTAACTGAATTTCAGGCCTAAAATTCTCTGTAGATGCAAAACTGAGTCAAGAATGAATGAGAGACTTCCCAAAAGCCAATGAGAGAGAGAGAGAGAGAGAGAGAGAGAGAGAGAGAGAGAGAGAGAGAGAGAGAGAGAGAGAGTGTGTGTTTAGGAATAAGAGTCAAGGACTTAGGACAGAATCCCAAAGCGTCCCCACTCTTCATGAACAGCAAAAAGGTCCCAAAGACAGCATGGTTCCCCCAAACACAGAGAAGAGTGTTTGAAGAATGTGACCAGCTAGGCCCAACCCAGCCAAGACACGAAGAAGTTAAGTCAAGGCTATAGAGTGTGCTTCAGATTGACAGACATGAAGGTCGTCATGACCTTCTCCTGGGGGACGGGGAACCCTGCACACAGCGGATAAACTGGGACAGAGTGAGGTTGCAGAGTCACAGATTCAAATGATCCAGCTAACCTAACCCTACTGTACAAGACCAAGGGCTGGCTGGGCTGTGGCCATGAAGGGGTGAAAACCAAGCAGAGCCCATTTTGTGTGTGTGTTTTGGTGGCTTGGAGGTGGGTTTTGATTTTTTGTTTTTGTTTTTGTTTTGGTGGGGTTTTGTTTCTCTTTTGTCTTTTTCTTTCTCCAAGATGTGAAAGGCTTTCTGAAAATTTGAAAGAAGTATTATTTGGGGAATACCTTCCCACACTTCACCTATCCCTCAGACTTCCTGAGACCCAGTGGAAACAAAAAAATTAATTGATGGCAAACACTCAACCCCCAAACATCCAAAACCTTTCCACTCCACACTCTGGGCTTGTTAAGGGAAAGGAATTTTCCTTTGATTAGCCCAAACCCTCGACTCCCCTTTCCTCTTCCAAATCTCATTAGAAAGTCAAATTAGGGAGCCCACACCAGCCAAGTTTTGTTTTGCCCTAACAGCCCTCCCTGTCCCCTCAAAGCCTGCCTGATGGAGGTTAATGGGATTCCAGCCTCCCCAGCCTGGTGGAGAGCCAGGGTGACCTACTTTCAAAGTCCTGCCTGTCGAAACTGACTTGTTTTTCAGCAGTCTTCATCCCCATTCCCAGCACCCCTTCTCAAAGGACAGTCGTGAATGAACTAATTAGCTGGTGACTTGTTTAATTCGATAAATCAAGCCAGAGCACTGACAGCCCAGTGTTCAGGTAGAGACAGGAAAAGACAAATTCTAAGCAAAGCCACATCCTTCACTGGTTCCTTGCAATCATAAGTGGAAAACAGTTCCTACAAATCATTCTGAATTTGCGCTGCTCTGTTCCTCCAGGGTGGTCTGAATGCTAAGAATTACCAGAACTTTCAAAGATATTTATCTCCTGGAAAGGACAGGCATTCTCCCTGAATTATTCCCATCCATTCTGCTTGGTTATCTCTTGCTTAGACAATGGCCCATGTTTGTGAGGTCTCCGGTACAGAGACCGGGTCAACTTCTCTAGAAATAAAATCAGAAATATCTTCCTTTTAAATCAGCCCTCTGGTTCCAGAGCCCCTCCTGCCTCCTAGCAGAGTCACCTGGGTCCATCCACACTCTCAGGGTAGTGAAGGAACATGGACTAGAGCAGGTGGTGGATCTGCGTGTCCAGATGGACTTGGAGTCCCAGATGCCTTATGGTTAGAAATGAATGTTGCAAGAACCTGACAAACCCTGATCCGCCAACTCAGGGCTTCAGCCAAGTGAATGGCTTTGCCGCCCCCTGGTGGCTTAATGGAGTTTCTGCACTTGAGGGGGAAAAAAATCGAACTCACGAGACAAAAGTAAACCTTTAGGAAACCAGGTCTCATTGGTGTGGATCTGTAACTTATGAGGCAAGGATCGAGGTCTAGATGGATCACAAAGATCGTTTCTTACCTTGTTTCCTCTGTGTTGTGTTTTGGGAAGTTTTGTTGCAAATGAGGCACAGTATTGTCAGGAACCATGACGAGGAATTTCTTTACAATAGGTGAGGTTAAAAACACCTGTTCCTGTGCCCTCATCCCACGCACCACACATGGAGAAAGCGTTTCTCCATGTAGCCACTTTTTTTTCATTTTGCTTGTGTGAATTGGGACAATGCTGGATTGGGACTTTTTTTTTTTTTTTTTTTTTTAAGACATGCTATTTTTCTTGGAACCAGGTGTTATGGTTTGCATCTTAGATGTCCCCTAAAAAGCTAAAGGCACTCATGGAAAGAAATGGAAACTTCAGGAGTTGGGAAGAAGGTAGGCCTGTGGAGGTCTGTACTTGGAAGGTATATCAGCACGCAGCCACCCACTACCTCCTTCTTATGACTCCACCATGATATAGTATTGCCACAGCCCCACAGAAACATGACCATGGGCTGGAATCTCTGACACCATGAGCCAAAAGGAGACTTTTTTCCCTCTAAAATGTCTTTCTCAGTTGTCTTGTCACAGCAACGGAAAACTGGAACAAGACGGGCCACAAAGATGTTCAATTTCAGAATATTTGTGGATATATATAATGACATATCTTGGCGACAGGACCCAAGTCTCAACATGCAACATGTTTCATGTACACCTTTTATACTTGAATAGGTTTGCACAATATTTTAATGTATCTGCAACTTGACTGTAACCCATCGCATGGGGTCAAGAGTGGAATTCTCCTTTTGGGTTTCATGTTACCGCTCAGAAAGTCTCAGATTTGTGACTTTTAAGATTTGTAATACTGAGCATGTGCCGTTCTTTTTATTATACAGAGGTTTTAATTGATGTATAATTCAACTGGTTTCCTTTGCAGTTGCTTTTCTTATTTCAAATCTAAGACAGGTAACATTTCTTTAACAAAAGTTTTAATCAGATGTTTGATATTTTCTATAATCTAGATGTATCTATCTGGTTCTAGAGCTATTGTTTGCTGTATGGTGTTTAGTGTGAATCCAGTATTTTTATTATAGTGGTCCTGACACCCTTGGTGATCAGTCTTTCCTCTCAGGCTCACTTGAGTAGACTATTTCATACAGGGCAGTTTCTAGATTCTCCATTTTGGGTCACTAATTTCTATTCTGTTTTACTTTGATTATATTATTTTTAATTAGATTTGTCATATACTCTGGCATGTAATAAGTCTATATCAATTCTCTCTGCTTTAAAATAAAAAAGGATTCAAATTTAAATCCTAGATAAAAGAAAATTAGGACACCAAATTGGCAAAATGTCATATCTTGGAAGACCTGGAATCTAAAAGAGCATAAATAAGAACTTGATTAAAGTTCGATTAAATTAAGAGCCCTAGGCCTGGCTAGCATTTCCTGAGAAAAAGTCACACATAAGCTTATCCATTTCATTATTTTAAATAAGGTTTTTATAAGAGAAATAATAAATACTTTGAAGCGACCTTTAATTAAATTTGAAGGTCAAAGGAAATAGAAAAGCTCTACATTCATTTCCTAGATTAATTCATTTATTTCAACAAACATTTGGAAGGAACCCACTGCATGCTAAGGTCTCTACCAGGCAGGAAAATATAGCTGAAATAACAAATTAAAAAAAAAAAAAAAGCCTCTACTCTATTGGTACCTAATGGGGAAGAGAGACATTAAACAAGAAATTCTGAGTGATGCATCAAGTCAGCAAGCAGTTTGGGGGAGCAGAGAAAAAAAAGGTCTCTCATGGAAGCACTATACAGCCTGGGGGAAATTTTCTTGTGCTGGATAAGAGAAAGTGGCAAGGTGTGTCTAAAGATGCTTTAAAAACTTTGCTCCTACACCCTTCTGCATCGACAGAGGGTCAGGCACTTGGACGTGGGTCCAGTTTTCCCATCCCTTGCAGCCCTTGCCAAGCCCTGGAAGGCCCCGCCCTCAGGCTGTCAGCTGCGTCTATGAGACCTTGTCCTTAAGCAGCGTCTCAGCCACATTTCTTGATGTAACCGAATCCCTGGCAAAAAGCAGCTTAAGAAAGGAAAGGCGTGTTTTGGCTCCTGGTTTTGGAAGACACACACATGCATCTGTAGCTCAGCTCGCTTCCCCTTTCTTCCCTGTTGTAGTCAGTCAGGGAGGCCAGCCTGTGGATGGTGCTCCCGCACGTTGAGGGAGGTCCTCAATGAGGCTTCTCTGGAAACAGCTTTGAGAACACTCAGATCCTGCTGTCCTACGTGGTTACTGGTCCAGTTAAGTTGTTAGGAAGATCAACCATCACACAAACTTATGTCTGTGAGGTACACAAGTACCAGTTTGTGCCGGATTGGCGTCAGGGAGGTTCCTAATGCTCTAGGTTCCTCAGTAGAGCTGTATTTGTCTCCCTAGGTTGTCACTGTGAGTCACGTCACTTGTGGGGTTCAGGATATGAATAACTATCTCTGAAATGACACTCTGAGGAAGATGGGGGGACAACGGGTGGAGCATCTATGTGGCAATGGAGGAGGGCTGCATCCCAAGGGACTGCTGGACAGGCATTGTAAAACAGGCCAGCCACTTGATATGAGGCTGGACAGGCAATGCCACAGCTCCCAGACTGCAGGCTATGGAAGCTGGGAGCCTAAGTTCCCTCAGGAGCTTCTTAAAGAAAGTTGCTGAGTGCTGGGGAGATGCCTCAGTCAGTCAACTGCTTGCCAGGAAAGTACAAGGACCAGAATCCACATTTTTAAAATGTCAGCTGTGGTTACCGCATGCTTATAATCCCAACACTAAGGAGGGGGAAATAGGCAGATAATTGGGGCTTCCTAGCCAATCAGTCTAGCCTACTTGGTGAGTTCCAGGACACTGGGAGATCTTATTTAAAAAAAATAATAATAATAAAATAAAAATAAATAGCCAGGCGGTGGTGGTGCACGTCTTTAATCCCAGCATATGGGAGGCAGAGCCAGGTGAATCGCTGTGAGTTCGAGGCCAGCCTGGGCTACAGAATGAGTTCCAGGAGAGGCACCAAAACCACACAGAGAAACCTTGTCTCAAAAAACAAACAAACAAACAAAAAAGCATTATTGCTGAAGTCTCTAAGATTAGACTAAGACTCCACCACAGGAAAGTGGCCACTATTATAGCAGGGAGACGCCCCCAGGAGGTATGACAGCTACTTCATGATATACAATTTTCTGTTTGTGGCACTGTGTCAGCACCCAAGCTGCTTTGGATTTTGGAGGATCCCAGCTTTGGGGTTTTCAGAACAAAGATGTTAAACCTGTGATTATAATCATAGCAGAGATGCTGAGCACTGAATTAAGCACACTGTGCAGGAGAGCTGGCTAATTAGCCACTATAACCCTCTGATACAGACATATAATTCCCATTTTAAAGATTTGGACACTGGGGCCAGAGAGATGCTGTACAAGCAAGAGGACTTGAGTTCAGGCCCTCCAGATCTCATATAAAAGCTGGGCATGGCTGCATGTGCCTATAAGCCCCGCATTGAGGAAGCAGAAACCGGTGGGTCACTGAACAGCAAATTTGGCCAAAATGGTGAGCCTGGGTTGAAAGAGAGATGCTATCTCAAACAATAAGATGGATAGTGATAGAGGAAGATACCTAACATGGCAGAGGTACATGTATCCACAGATATGTGCACATACATAACACACACGAATGAAGGAAACAATATTTGAAAACAAATTTGGATACTCAGATACAGAGGAGGCTGAGTTTGCTCAAAGGCACACAGATCTACAGGCTGGTGTCAGGACCTCCACCTAAGCTTCCCTCCCCTCTGCTTCTTGGTTGGTTCCGTATGTCTGCCAAGGGCCAACGATCTAGTTCTGTGGGGCCCAGTGGGTCTGGAGTCATCACTATCTGGGCTAGGTGATGGTAGGCAGGAGCGCAGATCTCAGCAAAAGCCACAGGGTCTCTCAAAACAGCAAAGGCTGACCAGCGACCAGATGGAATGAACAGATCAGGTGGTGACTAGCCAAGGATTTCCCACAGCTAGTGGCCTGAGGCTGCAGCGTCATGCCAAGCTGCTTTTAAGCCTTGACCCCTACTACCCATGCCTCCAAGCTCATTCACCCCAATGCACTCTCATTGCCTCTCAACAAAACAGGATCATAATTCTACCCCTACAGGATCTCCATGAAGGGAAAATGGAATTGGATGGGTCTGTCACCTAGAATGTGCTAAGAGAACGTGACTCTTCCACCCCCGTTCCTTCTGTGAACCACCTCCATCATCTCTTGCAATGCAGCCTCTCCTGAGACCTTGCAACCTGAGGAGATGGAGGCTGAAGAGCTAGCTGCTCCTGGTAGCTGGGGTCTGGAGACATTATTTCCGGGCACTGGAACATTTAGCCAAAGGTTCCTGGCTCTCCAACTCAACTGGTAACCAGGGCAACCAGATGAGTATGCCCTGATGCCAGGCAGGTCCTCACCCTAGGTGGTTTCTTAAGGTAAACAGAGGCAGAAGGCACTGGAAGACCTTTCGCACTCTGGAGATCTCAATTGAGTGGGCAGGAGGAGAATTTAGGAGTTGATAATAGAAAGAACATTGACCTTGAGCTCATGTTTGTGTGGGTCATTGTCTCCATTCTATTCTGCCCCTTAATGTTGTGACTCTGGACAAGTTCCATGACTCTCTTAAAGAAAACAGAATCAATAATCCTTACCTTAGTTCTGTTGTAAAGATGAAATGAAGATATGCCTTGGGACCTTGGAGAGCAGTTACTGTTTGCAAAGCTCATCTCACATCCTACATAGCTAGGTACACACACACACACACACACACACACACACACACACACACACACACACACAGATTTCCCGGAGCTTTACAGTGCAGTGAGAGATGCGTCAGTCTATAACTGAGCAAATAAATCATACTTGGAACTGCTATAGAGTGTTTAAAAATGGACAGTGTGAGGCATCCATCTTTGTCCAACAGGTAGGCTCAGAAGAGAAATGAGCATAAACCAAGGATGCTTAAGGAGTCTGCCCCCTCTCTGTCCCTCTGAGTTTTTAACCACGGCCAGCCACACAGTCCCCAAGTATGTGTGCAGCCCATCCTGAATGTGATAGCCTCTCTATTTGGTTTCTAGGAGAGCAGCACCCTCAGCTGAATTCTCAGTGGACAGGACACGCCACTTAATGTCCTTCTTGACGATGATGGGCCCCAGTCCTGACTGGAATGTGGGCCTATCTGCAGAGGATCTGTGCACCAAGGAATGTGGCTGGGTCCAGAAAGTGGTGCAGGACCTGATCCCCTGGGATGCTGGCACTGACAGCGGGGTGACCTATGAGGTAGGTGTGTGCCCACAGTGGAAGGCAGACCTCCTTAGCAACCCCTTCTGGTCTGCCCTATTCTAGGTGTCCTGGGGAAGGAAGTGGGTGTGACTCAGCCGTGTCCTAGAAGTCCTTTGTGGCCAGCATTGTTCTATGTACCAACTGCATTAAAGTTTGGAGCCTGAAAGGTGGCTAAGTGGTTAAGAGCACTTGTTATTGTAGAGGGTTAGTTCAGTTCCCAGCCCCTGCAAGGCAGCTAACAAATATCTAACTCCATTTCCAGAGGATCTAACCCCCTCTTCTAACATCCATGGGTACCAAGCACACAGGTGGCATACATATATGCATGCAGGAAAAAAAAAAAACTTAAACATATAAAATACATAAATCTTTTTTAAAGATATTTTTAAATTCTGGAGGCATCAGAAAACCAGTAGGAGAGGGATAGGGAGACAGCTAAGTCAGTGAAGTTCTTGTTGGGCGAACAGGAGGACCTGAGTCAGTTCCCTAGACCGTAGTTAAAAAGTCAGGCATGGCGGGACACGCTTGGAATCCTAGTGCTGGGGAGGGAAAACAGGTGGATCGCTGGAGCTTGCTGGCCAGCTGGACTAGCCCACTCTGCAAGTCCCTGACCACTGAGAGACCCTCTCAAAAAGCAAGGTGGAGAGTATCTGAGGAATGACACCCACAGTGGACCTCTGGCCTCCACACACGTGTACACATGCTCCTGTACTCACAGGTGTTCACATTCACACACAAAAAGAAGGAAATGCGTGAGGGAGCGATCACTCAGAACACTGTGATTTTTCCAGGCAGATTTAGCCAATGCCCTAATTGGTACATTTTTTTGTTTGTTTGCTATGTTGTTGTTCGGTTTGGAGGTTTGCGTAGAACCCAGGGCCTTGCCTATACTGGGTGAGAGTTCCAAAACTAAACTGCATTCCCAGACCTTGCTTTGTTTTTTGTTTTAGGCATGCTCTCACTATGTAGCCCAGGCTAGCATCAGACTCCCCATCCCCCACAGGTGTGTGCTACTGTGGCGGACTTGCAAATAGCTTCCCAGGCCTGCCACACTCATCCTTTCTGTCGGGAGTCTGGGGCTGCCTTCTCACAGCAATGGCTGAGCTGAGTAGTCATCAGACACAGTGTGACTCACATCTGACCAGACACGAGAACAGTTAGCTGCCTGGTCCAGCAGAAAAAGCCTTGGATCCAGGTCAAGCTGGCTCAGCCACTTCTAAGGTTGGATGACCTCTTTGGAACTTGGCTTCTTCAGCCAGACAAACACTTTCGGTGCATGTGCAAGCTTCTAAGCATAGGTTTATGGATTTCTAAGCACAGGATCTACACAAGTGGAATTCCACAAATATAGTTACACTTTTTAAAAGATTTATTTTATGTATATGAATGTTCTATGTACATGTACACCTTTACACCAGAAGAGGGCATCAGATCCCACTACAGATGGTTGTGAGCCACCATGTGGTTGCTCGAAATTGAACTCAGGACCTCTGGAAGAACAGCCAGTGCTCTTAACCACGGAGCCTTCTCTCCTGCCCTAGTTACACTTCTTAAATTCCAACCCGAGCAATGTTCTGTATTTGATCCCCAGAATCACACACACACACACACACACACACACACACACACACACACACACACACAGATCCACAATAAACAAATTGGTCTGAGGCTTTTTCCATTGTATTTCCGATGTTGTCTGTTTTATTTCCACAGTCACCAAACAAGCCCACAATTCCTCAGGAAAAAATCCGACCCTTGACCAGTCTGGACCATCCTCAGAGTCCTTTCTATGACCCAGAAGGTGGGTCCATCACACAAGTGGCCAGAGTTGTCATCGAGAGAATCGCCCGGAAGGTACCATGAGGAAGGCCAGTGTGCCTATCCACCTTTCTAGAATCACTAGGGTCTCTAGCAGGAAGCACCTTTGGATATGGATTTAATGGGCCTTTTGAGGTTTCCAGTATGAAAATTATCTTTTTAAATGTAAATTAGTAAAAGCAACCCAGAGTGAAGCCAGGTTCAAAGGAATGACTTGATCCAAGCAGGTTAGTTGATCATAAGTTCTACAGTCAGTTGCTAAAGTCTGCCATGGTCGGGCTGTTTAGTCAATGCTTTTTTTCTTGCACTTCTTTTCATTTAAGCTGTAAATGTTGGACCAGAACTCTGCCATCACATGGATTTGGTGCCAAGGAAACATTCATTAGATTTAGGTATTCCATCTCTCCCTTGAACATTCTCTTTTTTCAAATGTACACTCCGTTTCTTTTGCAGGGAGAGCAATGCAACATTGTACCTGACAATGTGGATGACATTGTAGCTGACCTGGCTCCAGAAGAGAAAGATGAAGGTATGTTGTTCTCCGTTGTTGCAGGTGGCAACATAAATTGACATGGCCAATAGTCTCTGACTCAGTGTTCTCATCTCTGAAATAACCAGGATGCCTGGGGCAGGGGGTGGAGTTCAGTGTATAAGAAAATTGCTGGAGGACTGAGATTAGTATTTAACATTAGTTCTCTATGACGGCCATGAACATGGACTTAGGAGGTTTCGCAGTATCCAGATCACTGTCCGCTTTGATTCTTGTTGTGCCTTGTCAGGTGGACACAAGCCCATCTACCCATCATCAAGGACAAAAGTCCAGGCCCAAATGGCAGAGCCTTGGTTTTTAAGTTTCCTCACAGAACCTAGACTTCCTGAGTCTGTAACCTTGACAGGAAGCTAACCTTCCTATCTCTCTCCCCTCAACTATGAAATGGGCATAATAGCAGACTTTGCCTCCAAGAAAT
This sequence comes from Peromyscus leucopus, assembly GCF_004664715.2. Taxonomy (NCBI): domain Eukaryota; kingdom Metazoa; phylum Chordata; class Mammalia; order Rodentia; family Cricetidae; genus Peromyscus; species Peromyscus leucopus. Next base: position 91,072,516 of record NC_051063.1, on the reverse strand, counting down.
TGAGAATCAACAGGCTCAATTAAGTAAGATTCCTAAGGTTGCTAGCACAGGGTAGTTTCAGGAGCTAACACCCGTGGGTTGAGCCAATAGGAAGGAGAAGCTGCAAAAGAGCTTTGAGCTTCTCAAAACTTCCCATGAAATCCCACATGCTTGGAAACAATGTCTGCCAAGGGCAGGGCAGAGACGAGAAGATACACACATGTAAAAGGATCTCACAGGAAGAGAAGAGTCACCATTCATTAGATAGTTACCAACAGGATGTTGGAACATCATTTTCTTTTCTTTTCTTTTTTTAATTATTTTATGTGCATTGGTGTTTTGCCTACATGTATGTCCACATGAGGGTGTCAGATCCCCTGAAACTGGACTTATTGACAGTTGTGAGCTGCCATGTAGGTGCTGGGAGTTGAACCCGGGTGCTCTGGAAGGGCAGCCAGTGCTCTTAACTGCTGAGCCATCTCTCCAGCCCCTGGAACACACAGATAAACCTTCATGCAGAGAGCCAGTCATGGCTTCCACAGGCTCCCAGGGAGAACATGTCAAACACTCTTTGCAGACGACACCCCTGAAACCTGCATCTACTCCAACTGGTCTCCGTGGTCGGCCTGCAGCTCCTCCACCTGTGAAAAGGGCAAGCGGATGCGGCAGCGCATGCTGAAGGCACAGCTGGACCTCAGTGTCCCCTGCCCTGACACCCAGGACTTCCAGCCCTGCATGGGCCCTGGCTGCAGTGATGAAGGTAAGGCAAGGTCTAGGCCAGCTGGAGAAGATTAGGAAGAGAGGCCTTCAACACGGGGCCTCTCACCGTGGCAGACAGCTTTCCCAGAGTGGCCTCATGGTCAATGAAGCCCAAGCCGAGCAAAAGCCTCCTACAGTATCTTGAGACCTCTGAACACACAAGCCATCATGTGATAACAAGTTCCCGAGGCTCACCACCTTCTCCCTCCATGTGTCGCTTGTATGTCAGTCACCTAGACCAAGGTGCCTGTCAGAACATCAGGGGAAAGGATCACTGGGAGCCAGAGGAGTTAATCAGTGGTGGCTTGACCTCATGGACTCCATGGCCCCCTAGGTGGGAGAGTGATCTTCTTTCTCTTGCTAGGCCCCACTTCCTAAAGTCTCCCCTACACCCCCAACCACCACAAGATACTGTTAGAAATAAGTTTGGGGTCACAAAAGGAAGAGCACCATTCTGACTTGAGTGTCTGACAATGCAGACTTCACTCTTGCTCCAGGGTGTGCTCAGAAGGCATGAACAGACAGGCAGTGCAATTCATTTTTATTCTAACTCAGGTGATGGCTGTGTCTTTTCCCCATTGGCTGGGGTCCAACCTCACAGTCTTATTCAGTCAGCTAGTCTGAAAAGAATCGGTGCATAGGAGATAGAGGAAGGAGAGGGCTCCCTTCCCCAGACCATCAAATGCCTAGGACAGAGCAGGGGGCCTCTGTGTAAGCAAAGGTTTTACTGGGTCCACAGGATTAACATATTTGTATAAAAGTCTTAAAGGTAGGGGAAATAAAGGTTTTAATTCCTTATTCTAAACACAAGTTATATAGTATAGAACTATAGAAAAGACTCATATTTGATATTTCTTACAATACCACCACCAGCTGGGACCAAATGGTCAATGCATGAGCTGTGGGGGACAGTTAACATTCAACCACAGCACACGTGACCGCGCACACACACACATGCACACACACCAGCCACGGGATATAACGTACACATCTGCAGAGGCAGCAGACAGATGTTTTGTGACAAATTACTAATGACAAGTAGTCTGATTCTGACCCTTAGCTCAGCTGCATTTTTCCTTCTTTCTTCCTCTCATTTTCTTCCTCCCTGCCCTCCCCCCTTTTGGGGAGTTTGGGAATTTGAGAAAGTTCCTCACCATATAGCCCAGGCCAGCCTAGAGCTCACTCTATAGCTCCATGCTGGTCACTTGAGTGCTGAGATTACAGGAGTGGAGCATGTGCCCCAGGTCCAAGGCATAGGCCCAGCGATTTACAACTGTCATACCTCCTGGGGGCGTCTCCCTGCTATCATAGTGGCCACTTTCCTGTGGTGGAGTCTTAGTCTATCCTTAGAGACTTCAGCTCTAATGCTCTGTTTGTTTGTTTGTTTGTTTGTTTTTTGAGACAAGGTTCCTCTGTGTGGTTTTGGTGCCTCTCCTGGAACTCATTCTGTAGCCCAGGCTGGCCTCGAACTCACAGAGATCCACCTGCCTCTGCCTCCCAAGTGCTGGGATTAAAGGCGTGCGCCACCACTGCCCGGCCCAAATGCTTTTAAGTAGTTGTTATTCCCGGGACCTCTTCCGAATCCCACCTGTGCCTTGCTTCACGTAGGGACCTTCAGCCGTATTGCTTACGTTCTCCAGCTCTGTCAGAAACTGTCAAAGGTCAGGCTTGATCTCTGCAAGTTTGCAAAACCTGTCACTATGCACAGCTTTCAAGACTGCAGGACGACGATTGCTGGGCAAAGGGCAGCTGCCTGCTTCTGCATGACTCTTCCCTGCCTCTACGGGTCCATGCTGCTTTCTGTTCAAATTCTGAGAAGGGTGGCCATGGCAGGCCTATACAGGCTGGAATGGTGCCTGAAACAAAGACAAGCAATTCCAAGCAGAGGCTAGCTAAAACAGCACACTCCTGCCTGACACTTCCTGGCTTTTCCTGGTAGCAGGCTGACCTGTCTCTCAGGGCTTTACCCCCCACATGGTTTATTGCTAGCCATCTGGGCCTCAAATAGGGCACCATGGAGAAGAACAAATCCTGTTATAGACAAACCTACAAGGAGACAGGGAAAAGAAACTCACTGTCAACACTTGAGGCTCCTTTTGGGGACAAGAGCTAGGGAACTAATGCCAGTAGTAGAGCTGAAGTCTCTAAGGACAGACTAAGACTCCACCACAGGAAAGTGGCCACTACTATAGCAGGGAGACGCCCCCAGGAGGTATGACAGTTGTAACTCGCTGGGCCTATGCCTTGGACCTGGGGCACACGCTCCACTCCTTAACCGCCTCTCCTCCCAGAGTCAGAGTTCTCTGTACCAACCCCAGGTTCTTCTCTGCCCCTCCTGAGCATGCTCAGTGTGTTGCAGATGGCTCCACCTGTACCATGTCGGAGTGGATCACCTGGTCGCCTTGCAGCATCTCGTGTGGCATGGGCATGAGGTCCCGGGAGAGGTACGTGAAGCAGTTCCCAGAGGACGGCTCGGTATGCACACTGCCCACGGAGGAGACCGAGAAGTGCACAGTCAACGAGGAGTGTTGTGAGTGGGAGTGGCCTGTAGGTGGGCGGGGCAAGCAGGCGGACCCCAGCCCAAGCTGCACAACTCCAACTGTATGGACTCCCTAGCTCCCAGCAGCTGCCTGGTGACGGAATGGGGTGAGTGGGATGACTGCAGCGCCACCTGTGGGATGGGCATGAAGAAGCGGCACCGTATGGTCAAGATGAGCCCCGCCGATGGCTCCATGTGCAAGGCTGAGACATCGCAGGCGGAGAAATGCATGATGCCTGAGTGCCGTGAGTGGGTATGGGGAGGGCTTTGGGCAGGGAACCTCAAACGGACAACAGACATCCAAGTGTTCCCCTACTGGGTGAATGAATAGGTGCCAAGAGAAAGCAAGGTCTGGTCTTGTAGGGCACTGTCAGGAGCAAGAGGAACCACAGGTGTGACGGGTATCCCATCAACTAGACAAGCTCCTTGGGGGTGTTCTAAGCACACTGGTGGCTTCTGGAGAGAATTCACCTGCAGCTGTGTTCAACAGAAGCATTCCCTTGGGGCAATAGAAAGGGATAGTAAATTTAGGTAAGGCATGCTTTGGCTGAGTCCAATCCATTCCTGGTTGTTCGTTTGTGGGGTGGAAACAGGGTTTCATTGTGAAGCCCTGACTGGCCTGGAACTGGCTATGCAGACCAGGTTTGCCTTGAACTCATAGAAAGTCCCCCTGTTCTGCCTCCCAAGTGCTGAGATTAAAAGTGTGCACCACGATGCCCAGCACATTCTTGTTTTGCGATAGCCATGTTAGGCGTTGTAAGGTACAACTGTGCCCACTCTATATGCAAATGCTTATGAGTGCACATGTGTGTGTGCACACACGCGCACACACACTGCAGCACTGAGCCAATTCCTGTCTGGAGCATCAAGTGAGGAGTGTTCTTAGTGAGGCCTTATTAAATCCATACTAACTATAGATTTAATTAAATCTAGTGACTCCATTAACTCAGTGATTTCTCTGTTGAGAACTTGCGCTCAACTTCACTGAACCTCACCTGGTATAATGTCACGACCACCGGCTGGGCCACAGGAGATCCAGGAGGGGTAATAAGCACAATAGGCTGAGAACCACTTCCGGCCCAGGCTGTTCACTATGAACCTAGGGTCCAGTTCCATTCTATTCCAGTGGCCAGTGCTGGTGGGAGTTTTATAGTGCCAAGATCAAAGGCAACACAGGTGCCTGTTCTCAGTGCCAAACTTGGCTCTTGACCTAGACACCATCCCGTGCTTGCTGTCTCCCTGGTCCGAGTGGAGCGACTGTAGCGTAACCTGTGGGAAGGGCATGCGGACCCGCCAGCGGATGCTCAAGTCTCTGGCAGAGCTAGGTGACTGTAACGAGGAACTGGAGCAGGTGGAGAAGTGCATGCTGCCAGAATGCCGTAAGTACAGGGTCCTGGAAGCCCAATCCTTACCTCCTCCAAAGTTCCTTGGTCCAGTGAGCCCCCAACCAGCTATGTGCTAATACTGCCAGACAGGGAGATGGCTTAATAGATAAACCACTTTGTATATAAGCATGGGGACCGGGATTTGGGTCCCAGAACCCACATAAAAGCCCAGCCAGACCAGCTGGAATCAGTGCTCTGTAGGTTCAGCAAGAGACCCTCTCTCAGAAAATACAACAGAGAACAATGGAGGAAACACTAGAAATCATCTTTAGGCTTAGACATGCCTGTGCATACAGATACATATTCAAAAGGACATAGACTGTTAAGATCCTATAGTGAGACGAATTTGTCCAGGAGGAAGAGTGGTGTTTGGATCTGTATTGGCAGAAACTCTTCAAGCACAACATGACTGGGAAGACTAACTAGGAGACGAATACTAAATACGTAGCACAAGTTGATCTCCCTCAGTCCTTTCCCTGTGCCCCACCCACCCCACTTACGGGCTTGTATGACCCATGAACTTTCTGAATCTTCCAATTCTATCCCTGCACCATGTAATCATTTTATTTACCCCTAACTAGAGGCTGGCATTAAGTCAATTACTCCAGCAGGCTGGTAAGAAGGAGGAAGAAAAAAGCCAGGTTCTCAAAAACATCTGCCCACATCTCCCTCTGAAATCTGTAGTCAACAGCCGATATGGCTTATCCCTATCCCTCAATTTCCCAGTCCATAGAACAGCAAAACACTTTCTGGGCTCCTCTGACGATGAAAGCCAGCTACTGGCACCAAGTGTGAGCAGGTGCAGACCTCCATCAGAACTCAGCAGCCTCGGGCTTTACTGCCCATACTTAGCACACAGCTACCTCAATGACTGGGCTCTAGGGCCTTCACCTAATGGTGACAGTCACCAATTCAAACAAGTCTTTCTATCCACAGGGGCCATTAAAGGGGACCAGGAAATGAACACCTGCAGGGCACTGCTGGGAGCAAATAGCTCATTTAATCCTCATAGCCCAATTTAAAAGAACTACAATTATCCCCATTTAGCAGACAAGCTCCCTTAGGGAAAGAGGCCGGAAAACACTTACTGAAAGAGTGTTATCATTTGCCTCCTCGGACACATCCTGAAAAATCAGACCAAAATGCTGTTTGCCCTCACACTGTGAGGTGCTTGCTTAGTAAGAAGGCTAGATCTTTTATTGTGATAAGCCATAAAACACCTCTTGCTCTTGATCCTGTGTAGAATTTCTTATCCCAGGCTCTTGTAATTACACAGCCCACGATATGCAAGATGCAGATGAGGTGTAGAATAAGAAAGGCTACATGGGCTTGAGAAAGGCCCAAGTGTGTATGGCTCCACGCAGGCAAGCTTCCTGCAATCGTGTTCTCTCCAAAGGCTATGAAGAGAAACCATTCGCTGAAGACCACTATGGTTTCTCTGAGGAAATCTAGGTTCCTTGAGACTGTGCGGGCTGGTCAGTGCCACTGGTATGACTATTCCAGGAAGTTGCAGGGCAAAGCATGAGGCTACGAAAACACCTTCAAAGTCCCCATTACCTTAAGTCACAGAGGAGTCAGAATGAGAAGAGTGTGTGTGGGTCATGGCCTGCCACCAACCTTGTCCCTACTACTTATTGAGTCTAGATAATGCCACTGCCGCTAGAAACCAGTTTCTCCTGGTGGGCAGCACAGTTGGGGTGGCCAAAGGGGTATACTTGACTGTTTGGTTTCACACCTGTCTGTATCTTGCCAGCCATTGACTGTGAACTCAGTGAGTGGTCCCAGTGGTCTGAATGTAACAAGTCATGCGGGAAAGGCCATATGATTCGAACCCGGACAATCCAAATGGAGCCTCAGTTTGGAGGTGTGCCCTGCCCGGAGACTGTGCAACGCAAGAAGTGCCGTGCCCGGAAATGCCTTCGCAACCCGTCAGTCCAGAAGCTGCGCTGGAGGGAGGCCCGAGAGAGCAGGCGCAGTGAGCAGCTGAGGGAGGAGTCGGAGGGAGAGCAGTTCCCAGGTACAGTTCCCCTGGGACCAGGATGGGTGGGGCTGCTCTGAGCTCAAAGAAAGAGAGGCACTTCCCGGATTATCCAGATCAAATTTTGATTCCAAATACTAAGAAAGCAAAACTTAAACAGAAGAGATTGGGTGAATATTTGTAGAAAAAAAAATGATAATTAGCTGTCAAAATAGATTTTCAAGCAAAGAGCCTCTAGAAAGTGTACACGGTTCTTTCTTCACACTTGTAAAACACCTTGTTCACAATCAGCTTGATTAACAACCCCATTTGCTCCTGTAAAAGGGCAAATGGCAGCACAGATGGACGTATGTATGAGAGAGCCTGATTGTTTAGGGACATCTGGACTCCTCAAATCAAACCATCCCTCCTTAAGTGCAGAACAAGACTGCCCTGGCCTGTGGCGTCTCAGTTTAATGTTAACCACAAAGCTCAGCACTTGGATTTCTTTCTCCACATTAACATGGACCCAGGCTGCCACATAAATGGTCAACACTCCACCAGAACACTGAACCGAGTGCAGAGGAAGCCAGAGAATCGGCACAGCACAAACTGAAGTTCCAGGAAATGGCAGAGCAGAGAAAGCTTGCCAGATAAGAAGCATTCATGCAGATAAAAAGTGGGAAACATAAACCCATTCTTTTAAATCATCATCACCCCGGTCTAGAGAGATGCCTACTCTTTCAGAGGACCCAGGTACAATTCCCAGCACCCACATGGTGGCTCACAACATTCTGTAACTCCAGTCCCGGGGATCAGATGCTCTCTGGCCTCCACAGGCATTTGTGTGCATATGGTGTATAGACAGGCAAAACATAAACACACACACACACACAAAAGGAAAATGAAAAAATAGTAATAACCCCTACATGGGATGGAACTGCTGAATGAGCTGGTCCAAACCAAGAAAGCCAAATGACTGACAGACCAACAAAATGAAGAGTTAAGACAACCCATGGTTAAGTCCTGGGCACAGACCATTAATGCTCTTTGAATTCCCTGGAGGCAAAGAAGGCAGCCATATAAAAAAGCCAGAGTCCAGTGACTCTTTCTTAATACAGTCCATTTACTGTGGCGCTTGCCTTTAATCCCAGCACTTGGGAATCAGGCCAGCCTGGTCTACAAAGCTAGTTCTAGCACAGCAAAGGCTACACAAAGAAACTGTCTCCACAAACAAACAAACAAAGCGGGGCACCTCATTCTCCAGTGTAGAGATCGACTAAATCTACAGGTCCTTTCCTTAAGGAGTGTTCCTATACCAAGCTGTCTGTGGCAGGCGGTAAGTCATCAGTCCCTACCAGTTAAAGGCAGCTAAATGCTCAGTAGTTTCTCCAGGAAACTTGGCTGTGGTATGATAAACAGGTACCTAATACATACATAGTCATGAGCATGCTGTGTTCAAAGGAGAGCTATATGGATTGCTACTGATGTGTATGAACAAGAGAACTCATCTCTGGAGGTCAAGGACGGCATGTTCATGTTTCGTAGGAAGAAGAATTGTTTGTTTTACTCAGTATTTGGTTAGGCTGAAAACTCGGGCAGGAAGGCTCATGAGTAGTTCAGTGCTCCTGGCTGGTCACCACTTACAAGTCAGTGCTTTAAGCAATTTTTGTTTTGTTTTTCAAGACAGGGTTTCTCTGTGAAACAGTCCTGACTGTCCTGGAACTCACTCTGTAGACCAGGCTAGCTTCGAACTCACAGAGATCCACCTGCCTCTGCCTTCCAAGTGCTGGGACTAAAGGCGTGCGCCACCACCGCCCGGCTAAGCAAACCTTTTAACATGATCCTGCAGCTCACATACAAGCTGGCTTAGCTTCACTCTTCTGGGATTGAGCTGTGTTGGACTCATTCTCATTTGTGTAGCCACAATCAAGTGAGGCCCCAGCCTCCCCTGCTTTCCTGGGGCCTCTTTCCACAGGGCCCCTCGAGTGAGGTCGGCCAGACGTGCTCACACCTACATTTTTTTCAGGCACGGTTTTCGCTCACATCCTATTACCCGAAGCAAACCAAGCCTAGGTTCATGGGGTGAGGAAACAGACTCTGCCCTTCAACAGGAAGAGATCCAGTGCATTGATGGCAGAAGTTTTGCAACCCACCACATATGAGCAAGCAATCCCTAATACAAGCAGTAGGCATTAGTTAATTCAACCACTCATTACATTGAGAAGCGAGGGGTAGACAACTCATTAGAAGTCACCTGCTGGCCTAACCAGGCATTCTCCTACTTTCAGGCTGTCGGATGCGCCCGTGGACAGCCTGGTCAGAATGCACCAAAATGTGCGGAGGTGGGATTCAGGAGCGCTACATGACTGTGAAGAAGAGGTTCAAAAGCTCCCAGTTTACCAGCTGCAAAGACAAGAAGGAGATCAGAGCATGTAACGTGCACCCTTGTTAGCAGGGGTACAACTCCCCGGGGCTGCATTCCAGAGTTCAGTCACCAATAAGGTTGGGTGGTTTGTTTGCTTGTTTACGATGATTTCAATTGTGTCCACTAGTTTTCATTTTTATGGTGTGGTTTGCCCAGTAGTCTTATGGATGCCAAGGGACATCCTGTCTGAATACTTCTTGGTGGGTGTAGGCCAAGTGGGGCACCCTTGTCCTCAGGCAGCCCTCTTCCTATGCTGCAGTGAGTAGTATTGGTTCACCTTGTACTAAACTTAAGTGTGTCCCTCTGGAGCATCCCCCTGGTCAAGCAGGACAGAGACCCTGGATACATCCACAAGGAGAAGCAATCATGTGCTCGGGTGCCAGGATGCAGCATGCAAGGAGACACACATGAGATGCAAAGGACGGGTTCCCCTTTCTCACCTTTGGCCTGCTCACTCTTGCAGAAAGCTCTTTACCTTTTCATTTAGCACAACTCCAGGTATCTTGGTAAGTCTCCTCAGTCATGAGCTCTCCAGGCCCTTGAGGAGAAGCACTAAGGTGGGGTGGCTTTTATATTCTTCAAACCTGATACTGGTTTGTGACGTCACAAGAGCAGCAAGTGACAATGGCTGCTTTATTTAACTGTAAGAGGTGATAAAGGCAATTAAGCATAAACTACATGTCCCTTGGGTTTTGACTGCTGGTGCCGTAACTGTCCTAAGGAGACAGGGCACGACCCTTTGTCAAGAGATTCTTCTTTGAACCAATGAAGACAGTAAAATGGGTACTAGTCCCAAATGTGACTTAAAATCTTCGTACAGAGCCAGACCTTTTAGGTTTCCCAGACTTTCTTAGAGCTAAGCATTTTAGCTCTGAGAACTACCTGCTTTGTCAGTCAGAAAGCCCCCACGTTAATTCCTCAACAAAAATACTATCTTCCCTACTTAAAAGTTTTTAAAGTCATGATAGTTTATAGTTAGAGAGGAGAGAGACAACCTATTCCCATGACTAGGACACAAACCTAGAAGAAGGGTTATTCAATCACGCCTGTGCCTGACTTCCGGACCGGGGCCCTGGTCCCCTGTGGACAGTCGGAAGGAAGGCCAGGGCTTCCCACCTACTTCCAAGCCATGAGCAGCACACTGAATCCATGCAGTCTAATGACCAACAGTCAGAGTAAAGGGACGTTGGTCTCTGATGTGATCTCGTCAGCAGGTTTGGCTCGTGCATCTGTTCAAACTATCATCATGTTCTTTTGCAAGTCTGTGTTTATTACCGCTTCATCCAAATACACTGTGGGCAAGATGCACACAGTGCTTTGATTATACTACTTTAAGAATCTGCATTAAACACATCAGGATTATTTCCGGCCACATCTATGTACAACCCCCGAATATGTATTTTCCTTAACACAAGAGAGCCTGTTCAATAAAAAAAAAAAAAAAAAAAAAAAAAGAACAAACCTTTCTGGGTCTGTCTTTGCTTTTAGGCCACTAAGAGGTAGGAGGGCTGAGTCTTTTTACAGTTGTTACGCAGTTCATTTTCAGGAAAAGATGGGGCATCTGTCCCCTCCAGACGGGCCACTGACATCACACCCCACAGCCATCTGAAGCTTGGATTATTTCCAACATTATTTTTAGATATTTTAATGGATTGCTTTCTCCTTCAAAGGAGTAGAATACAAAGAAATGAGAGGCTTAAATTTCCACTTGAAACCCCCAAAATTGCCCCTCCAAAATAAAGTCCTGATTAAAAAAAAAAATCTACCCTGCCTACTTCTGCAACATCCTCCAAGTGATCTTAATGTAAACTTAACCTCAATCTATGAAAATCAAAGTTCCTTCAGATGGTGGCAGGCTTCCCTAGCATCTCCTGTTCTTATCTGATCCCAGTTGGGGATAATTTTTAACCCTGATTTGGAAGACTTTTCAAAACCAGAAAACTGACTAATGGCCAAGAAGAGAATGAGAAACATGCTATTGTCGTTAGTTTTATTGCTTTGTTTGCAATGGGGAATTTGTGGAGTCAAATCTCTTTCTTACCAAAGTTTTATGTTAGGTAGTTGTCATTTTCTCTGACTAACCAAACATTTTGGAAGTAAGTTTTTTGTTTTGTTTTGTTTTGTTTTGTTTTTAAACTACAGATGCAATCTGTTTGGACTTCTACTTGGGCTAATAAAAGAGAACCCACACTGTACGTTCATCAGACATTGGGTCAATCTCCTGTCACTGAGCAAATGTGGCACGCGCATAGGTGTTTTGCTTTTTTGTTTGTTTGTTTGTTTTGATTTTTTGAGACAGGGTTTCTCTGTGTAGCTTTGCGCCTTTCCTGGATCTCGCTCTGTAGACCAGGCTGGCCTCGGACTCACAGAGATCCACCTGCCTCTGCCTCCCAAGTGCTGGGATTAAAGGCGTGCGCCACCACTGCCTGGCGTGTTTTGCTTTTTTAAATGGCCTTTCCTCACAAGACCTCCCTTGGAGCACATGTCACGTCAAGCCATCTTGACTCTGAGCTCTTCAATAACTGGTGACATCTGTCCCCTGCTCACTGCTCTAAGTGCTGGATACTGATCACATTACTGATTCTGGAGACAAAACTTAGCAGTGAAGGTCCAGATGAAAACCTGAGCTAAAGCAGCTTGTCCGTGGCTACCCAGAGGAGGCGGACCTGGGAAGCAACCTCCTCTTGCTTTTAAAGCCCACACTTTTTAAAGAGCTTTTTTTTAATTTTTATCATCATCATCATCATCATCATCATTTTGGTTTTTAGAGACAGGGTTTTACCTCTGTAGTCCTGGAACTCATTCTGTAGTACCCCAAGGCTAACCTCAGATTCAGAAATCCATCTGCTCCTGCCTCCCAAGTGCTGAGATTAAAGTTATTTGCTGCCATGCCTGGCCCTTATTTATTTATTTATTTATTTATTATTTATTTATTTATTTATTTACTTACTTACTTACTTACTCATTTATTTGTGTGTGTGTGTGTGTGTGTGTGTGTGTGTGTGTGTGTGTGTGTGTGTGTTTGGTTTTGGTTTTCGAGACGGAGTTTCTCTATATAGCCCTGGCTGTCCTGGAACTCACTTTGTAAAACAGGCTGGCCTCGAACTCACAGAAATCTGCCTGCCTCTGCCTCCCTCAAGACATGTGCCACCACCACCTCCTGGCTTGCCAATGTGTTTTTTTCTGAGGGAAATCTGCCGCAGCAAGTGAGACTAAAACCTGGGCTCCTTCAGACCCAGAAGTGAAAAACGTACCAAGAACCCACGCGGTGCTTTCACTTGAGCTGTCTCCTGCACATGCATTCAGCACACTCAAGGACTGCAAGCAACAGGCAAGAGCACACATCCCTGCAGGCCTTCAGCACTCTGGAACCTGTCAGAACCTATCCACATGCTGCATGGCTGATGCGTCAATGCATAAACATTCTCTCTGTCCAATTACCTCTGTGCCCTGTTTTCATTAAGCCTCCATGTTTCAGACAACAGAAAGTGAAAACAAAATCTTGGATCACACATGGTGGAAGCTGTATTCCCAATACTAGAGAGGCCATTCTAAGCCAGCAAAGCCTACCTCAAAGTATCTTGTTAAATTCAGAAAACTCAGAGTCACATGGGCCTCAGCAGACCATTTCATGACAGTCTGACCTGGAATTTTCAAAGCCCAGCTTTAGAAATTCTTGTTACATAGAGTTAAACTACAAAGAAGTATAATATTTACACCCTAGAGAAATGCATACTATTATCCAAGCAAGACTAAACCATAAATGTTTAATTTCTACTTAAAACTCAGACCCAAGACAGCCATTTCTACCACGTTGCTATTTGGAACTGATGATTTCAATACTCCTATTCTTCTTGTTCTTCACACTGCCCAAAGTAGAGAGAAGAAAAATAAATCCCCTTTGAAAATGATTGAAATTCAGTAACAAATTATAAATAGCAACTACATGTTAATTAGCACGGGGCTAATTCTTCCATTTAAATCCTGTGAAACTGAAAGCAGATCTGTATTAAAATGTCACATTTAAATGATGGCGCCTGCTTTCGAACCCCTAAGGGCTCAAAGGCAGTGTATGTATCCTAGGACAGAAGTGCAAAGACTGTAAAGGTGAAGCCCAGGGAATCTGGATTCATGCCACAGCCACCTCTGAGCATCTGTGACCGTCATTTCTGCTGTTCTGGTCTCAGGACTCACCTACTCTTCCCACACTAAAGAGCTCTTCATTCTCACCTTCGTAGTTCAGCTAATTCTTACCCAGAGAACAGGTCTCAGAATAACCAGCTCTACTCCACCTGCTCCTCACTGCTTCGTAAACCACTAAGTGCCCACCTTTTTGCTGAATCTGGCGACAGTTGCATTTTGGTCACCTATAACGAAAAATGTCACGACAAATAAAATTTACATGCATAATTTCTAACGGTTATCATCAGAGTGCGATGCAATTTCAGGCCGTTTCACTTAACATTCATGGTGTCTTCACATAAGATGGCATTCATTAACATCTCACAGTGCTCAAAATATCCCTCTCTCTAGCATACTGATTAGTTAACAGGCTCATATTTTAAGCCATTACATACTCAGACAATTTTCCTTTACCTCAAGTAATTTCTAAGTATTAAAAGAAGAGTGGGGGCTGGTGAGACAGCTCAGTGGGTAAGGGCACCCACTACCAACCCTGATGACCTGACTACAATCCTCAGGACCTACATGGTAGAGGAGAACCAGCTCACACAAGCAAGCTGTCCTCTGACCTACACGTCCTGCTGAATGAGCCTAACCTGCAATAATCAGCCTAGCTAGGACGTCAGAAGGGTCACTTGGAAACACCATCTCCAGCTGCCCGGGCACTCTTCGGTGCTGCTTGAAGCAGGACCTGCGCTTTATAATCACATTCACAAAGGAGATGCAAAAAACGGAAACCGTGTGCTGAGAAACCTTTACAGTAACTGGACACTGCCGATAGCCAAGAGGGTGGTTATTTCCTAGTTCAGTTCATTGCACTTAGCAAAAATGTCAGTCCACAACACTGGGCACTAAGATGTTTTAAAATGGGCTTAAACGGCCCGAGAAGCACTGAACTGTGATTCCCAGCCACAGAGGTCGCCCCTCATCCCCATTTCCTTTTCCCTTTCCTGCCCACTCTCTGTCCAGGGCCTTCCCATGTAAACCACTGTGGCCTCGAACTTGTGATCTCATGATTCTCCTGACCCAGCCTCCTAAGTGCTTGAATTACCAGCCTGCTCCAGCCTATATGGCTAAACTGTAGACTTCTAACTCTCTCAAAACTAAGTATGCAGACTTTAACAACTACTTTGGGGTTGGCCTTCCTACTTTCCTCAGCTGACTACTTTGCACTGATTGGCTCTTAGCACTCAGTTTGTTGGTTTGTTTTTCCCAGACAAGGTTTCTCTATCTGTCTGTCCAAGCCAGGCTGTCCTTGGAACTCGCTCTGTAGAACAGGCTGGCCTCAAACTCACAGAGATCTGCCTGCCTCTGCCTCCTGACTCCTGGGATTAAAGGCGTGAGCCGCCACCTAGCCTTATAGCTTACTCACTAACAAAACATCTGCCCATGATCCAGCTTTGTCAAAGAACTTTCCCAACTGCAGACCAATTTCTAAACTGTCTTATTAAATAAAAAACATGGAGCCAGATATAGGGGTTAAAGCCTGAGAGAGATCAGAGAAATAGGAAGAGCCACAGCTAACCTTACCTCACCAACTCTGCAGCTTCCAAAATGCAAGATACTTCCCGTCTACGCACACCTATATGCCTTGCTGTTCTGCCATCTGATTTGCTCTGTCCAGCTACATCACTTCCTCTTCCTGCCCAGCACTGTCACTTCCTGACTGTCTGTACAGACCTCCAGACCTCCATGGTTAAATAGTGTTGGAATTTAAGACGTGTGCCACCACACCTGGCTCTGTTTTGAGTGTGGCCTTGAACTCACAGAGATCCAGATAGATCCCTGCCTGCCAAGTGATAGGATTAAAGGTGTGTGCTACCATTGCCTGACTTTCTTTGTTTACTTATAATGGCTTGCTTTTACCTCTGATCTCCAGGCAAGCTTTATTTATTAAAGCACAAATAAAATATCACCACACCCAACAGCCCACACTCACCTCCTCCATTTTCTTACCAATCACACTGCAACTCTTACCTGGTTTCTACAACCTGACACCTCGAACAAAGCTAATAAAGTCTGACTCCTGATGCCTCACTTGCCACTCAAAGTTTCTTACCATCCCAGGGATGAGCTTCCTTAAAATACAGGCTCTTGGGGCCAGGAAGTGTCTTAGCAGACAAGCCTAAACTGAGCCTGATCCCCAAAAGTTTAATGTCTGGAACCCAGGTAAAAAGCCAGATGCAGAAATGCACATCTGTAACCCCAGCCCTCCTACAGCAGGAGAACTGCCCCTGAAGCCCAGGTGACAGCTAGCCAAAGTACACAGTGCAGAGACAGAAAGGAGATTCTACCTCTATGAGGCAGAAGGCAAGAACCTACTCCTGTATAGTCCCTTCACTTGTGTGGGTGCATGTGTGCATGGTACATGTGTGGCCCAGCATTCAACCACAGACCCACACCCCCCACATACTTCAGACTCCTGGTTGTCTCTTTTCTGGCTGCTTCTCTTAGTTGTTTTCTGGCTCTTAATTTTCTATTCCCAATTGTGTTTTTTTTCCCCCAAATTTTACCCTTTACTCAACAGTATTAGCCAGTTTGCCTACCTCTTCCATCACTAATTCAATTAGTCTCGGGCCCTCTTTCAGCTCCAATCCTTACCCCAACTTCCTGACTACCTTATATGAGTGCCATACATTTCCATCACTACAGCCCCCATGCTCCTTAATTATGGCACCATCACTGTTCCGTACAGCAAAGCTCAGTGTTTAAGAGTCTCACACATTTCCCAGAGACACCTCTAATGTCCAGTCCCCCTTCACCCATGTTACTTCATCACCACACCTCTGGAAACATTCATTCATCAAATGGCTTTTCCGTGCACAGCAGGTAACATAGGTGACCCATGTTCTATCCTCACAGTGCCTATGATACTAGGACGGGGCAATCATCTATCACCCCCCTCCGCCATTCATATGACCGCTGGATTAGATCCCAGTGTCTCCAGTTCAGAATCCCTGGCAGTCTCTATGTAGAGAAGGCCATCCATTGAAATGGCCCTGACAACCCAACCTAGTCTAACTGCCGTATCTGTCCTGATGTACTTATTCTCTTCAGCACCCACCAAATCCAGCCAGTGCTGCATCACTCTCTCCCCAGAAGACCTGCCTTCTCCCTTTTCTCCTCTCTTCCCCATCTCAAATCCTACCAATCTTCCTAGCTCCAGCAAACTACTATCCATTCAGATCTTCCAGGAACACCTCATAACCACTACTAGAGTCCTGCACAAAGAAATCTACTTAGTCACATATTTTTAAGGAAAGTAACTTTTTTTTGCTTAAAACGATACTTTGAAAACAATCTAGTTGGCCATCATCTCCTTCTACATACTTGCCTACTACCTGTTCAGTGAAGAAGAAGTGAATCCAGAAAAGTCACGTGTTGTTTAAAAGTTGCAGGAGAAGCAGGCTAGTCCTCAGTTACAGGCAACCCTGAGACATCACACTTTTACAAAGGCAAAGGATAAAGTGATCAACTTACACTATGAAACTCTGAAGCTTCAAATGTAGCAGTTGTCAAAGTGACATGTATCAATGACAGTGCAATGTCCGGCTCTGAAACATGTAAACATCAGAGCATGCAATACAGGAAGAAAACCCCTAGGTCACAATTTCTTTACAGTCCTCTCAGAAAATCCTGTTTGAAATCCCACATAAATAAAGAGGCAGGAGAGTGTGAAGTTAGAGAAGAAACCTCAAATGTTACAGGGAAGGGCTTGGCAAACCACAACCCTCAAGTAAACTCCAGCCCATCACCTGTTGTCATGGAGAACAGTCTCTGCATAGCTGAAGGGATGGGAAACAAATGCAGAATAATATTAATATTCCATATGGCGAAAGTATGAAGCACCAACTTCAGTCACATTCACTTATCTAGTTACCTGCTTTCTGTATCTGTTTCTGTGGAAGATCTATAGAGTCTGGGTAGCTGGGGCAGAGACCACATGGCCTGCAGAGTCTAAGATGATGTTTAGTATATGTCCCTATATAAGGAAAGATGCCAACTCCCAGGCAGAGAAACTAAAATGGCCAAGACACAGACTATTCAGGTCTTAAGACAGACAGCTCTTTGTAATGAACCAGTGTTAGCCTTCCTGCCTGAGAAAATCAGAAACTGAACCATGGTGGTGGCGGGGGGTGGGGGTGGGGGTGCTATGCATAAGCCCAAAGTCCTAGCTACTCATGAGGCAGAAGCAGGAAGGTAACTTGAACCCAGAAGAACAAAGCCAGCCTGGGCAAGACAGCCAGGCCCTGTCTCAAAAATAACAAAGGTGTATGAGAGATTAAATACATAAAACAGTGGCTCATGGACATTGAACACAGAGTGAGTCTTAAGGCTCCTTGGCTTCTAGCCTAAAGACCATCTCCAATTACAGAAGGCCCAGGGAATTCCAGGCAGAACACAAACGTTTCCTTGAACTGGGGCAACAGACACTGGAGCCCAAGGAAACTTTGAAGCAGCCAGAAGTTGCTGTAGAATGTTCTAGAGTATTATAAAAAGACTACATGGGGGGGGGACCCCAAACTATGCACAGGGTCAAAGAGTCCTTGCCAAATATTAAGTGTATATATGGGTCACTGGACCTCAGTCAAGGAGAGATCTGAGGGCTGTGGAAAGACTACTTCCACATAGTTCATAAAGGGCGAGGGGTTACCTGAGTTCCCACATGCCAAGCTAGAGAGTGCTTACACTCAGGGCATTCACTAGTGGACTACTCTATCCCGAGAAAATGCTATTTCAGACTGCATTAAGTTTCTAAAAAAGACCCAGAAGGTTCAAACTGAAGAGCAATATACACAAACTGGTTACAGAACAAAGCTAATGAAGAAGCGGTGACCAGATCAACACCCAACAACATAAAATATGCAACGTTCATCATCCAAGCAAAAGTTGAATGTGTGAAAAACCAGGATCATAACTAAATAAAAATCACACACCAGAAACAAATACAAACGACATACAGAGGTGCAGGATCAACAGAATATCAGAGTGCTACCCTAACCACATTCAAATGCTCCAAGCAGGCTTTCCCAAGCAGAGTTCTGCAAGAGAAGTCAGCCAGCCCTGTGGAGCTCTCTGAGGGATTATTTCCCATTACACCTTGCCATTCTAGACGCACAGTGAGAAGTTAAGTTGTAACACAACAGGCATCAGGACTCAGCTCTCTGAGAAAGGGCGAGAAAGGCTGGTTAAGAGGAAAGTACAGACATAATGGGGACTGAAGTGTATATATATAGATACAGATAGAAAGAAATTTGCTGGGCATGGTGGGGGTGGCATACACCTTGTACTTCCGGCACACGGGAGATAAAAACACCTCCCATGATTGCTACAAAGTCAAGGCCAAGCTGATCTACACAGTGAATTCTAGGCCAGCCAGAGCTACGCAGAGAGATAACACCTCCAAAGAAGGGGATGGAAGGAAACAGGAGAGGGAAGGGGGAGAAGAGGAAGGGAGGGAAGGGAAACAGGGGGGATCAAAGAGCCAGGAGTGGAACACACAACTTACAACCCCAACACTCAAACTCAAGCAGGAAATCCTGGGCTCGAGGTCAGCTTGAACTACACAGTTTTAGATCAAGCTGGTCTACTTAGTAAGACCTTATAAAAATTCTAGAAAGCAAAACACAACCTGTGAGAAAATGCATTAAACAGGATTACCAGGAGAGCAAACATGTGCAGAAATAAGCTTGGAGAAGCTGAAGATGCAGCCATGAAAGTACACAACATGGAGTAGAGAGTGAGGAACTCCCCCAAGAAACCCGGATATTACAGGCTAGCTCTTAGTATCTAGTCACCTATGACAGACAACCAGGAAACGTCCCCACCAAGGATATACACAGTTCTAGTGAGGCATCAGAGATAAAGACAAGCTCACTAGCTTCCCGGGCAGGAGTTTTAGCAGAAACTTGAACAGTAAGTCTATATATGTAATCACAAAACACAATAAAATTAGGTGATTTTTGTTTGTGTTTAAATATAAACATCAGGTCCTCTGCCAAAGTTATCTTAGAAGTCATCCTTGGGGTCTATGTGAATTAGTCACCTTCCTCTCCCCTACAGCTGGGGGTTCTCTGTTAAGAACATCTCAGAGAAAAAGGTACAAACCACTGACCTCAAGAAAGCACCAGAACTGTAAGCTCACCGCAGAACTAACTCCCTAAGACGCCGCCGTGTACGAAGGGCAGGGCTACTCGAGTCGGTCCTGTATCCCTCACAGAAGCCTGGCATGGAAAAAGGAGCCGTCAAGCGCTGTCTGGTGATAACAGATCAACTTTAATTCTAGCACCTGAAGCTATACAAGGGTCCACTTTATAAACTTCATGGGACTGTTGTACACATTCAATAAAGTGACCACTGTGCAATACCACTGAGAGTCGCAAAACCAGGAACACACTTTGAATTGCTTAAACACAATCCACAGAGTTAAAAACAAAATCAGAAGCCATCCACAGTTACACTAATTGTCAAGTAGAGGTTGTACACGGAATACTTGATATAACAAGTCAATAACCTAGCAGGGACATTGAACGCGACTTCACAGTCTCGTCCTGTTGTGTTCTGTCGAGAAGTTTTTCTGATTATTGGCCACTGGTGGATGTAACAAGGACCAAGGGTTTCCCCTTTTTCTTTGTCAGTTAACAGTGAACAGTGAGAATTAAATACTCATCTTTACATATACACAAGATACGCTGTGAAAGCATATTCGCTTACAAACATATAAAAATACTTGTTAACTAGTTTGATAAGAAAATAACGTATAAAAGTATATAGCAAAAAACATTAATCATCTCTGACTCTGGAAAGATCAATTCCATATTTTATATTACATCAAACAAAAAACGGTTTTACTTTGTTTGGGTTTTTGTTTTTGTTTTTGAAATCCCATAACCAGGAATACTTAAAAAGGAAGACAGACAGGAATCATCACTCTTACCCTTACCACGGCTGGGAAAAGAAATCAAGTTCATTGAAACACCTAAGTGTAGAACAAGGCCAAACATTTGGCCACAGAGAATATTGTCATCTTGAAGGAGGCATAATAACAAAGGCTTGATCAGCAGTTTTTAATCCATAAATACAACAGGCATTTTGGTATTCTGGCCACTGGAAAACAAAAGCTGTAGCATCAGAAAAGGTCTGAGATGTCTCACTTTTGTAGATTCCATTCAGTGTATTTAAGGTTAATGAAAGTTGACATCAAAAGTTTTAAAGATAGGCAAAAATTCACATTAAAAAAAAAAAAAGACCCTCCCTATGTTTCTATTTAGAGTAACAGTAGGCAACATGATTCCAGAAGTTAAAAATGACTTCACAACCTATGACTTCAGCTTAGCAAACAGCTCAGCTTCCAAACTTGGTTCATCCCTATTAAAATGTAAGCCCTTAAAGAATGCATCTGTGTGTGTAGTCGTGTGTTTTAAAGGAATCAGATCATATCTGAAGCAGCCTTAGTGTTTCCTTTACAGTGGTCTGGGAAAGACCGTTACATTAGCTTCGCAGAAAGGGTTAGCCAGCTTCTTGGTGTAAGGCTAACACGGTGATCATCAGTCTAAGGCTACAAAGGTACCAGCATGATGTAAACGTTAACAGAGATGAGGGCTTCCCTGGCAGTTGTCAGCTAAAACTCATGGAACTCTTAGGAAATGATACAATGGCAGCCTTTCTTGTCTTTTTCCTTCCGGGTTGGTTCTGGTGACGGAGGGCATTCTTGCTCTTGAAATTTCCTGTAAGACGGAGAGATGTGAATAGTATCGCCATTAGTAATCTCCCAGTACAAATGCAGGTTATTTCTGGACCTGCTGCACTGAAATGTACACACTTCTTGGCGTTCCACTAGGAGTGAGAGCAAATCCTTGAAAGGAAAGGAGGGGGTCAAACTCGAGAGTGGAGCTGTTTGCCAAGCAGGGGAGGTCCTCACACGAGAATGAACGGAGGTGTCCAAGCTGCTTCCCTGGGTGAATCCTGAATCAGACAGAGGCCTGTGTGTGTGTTCTCTTCCTAAGCTGAAGTTCCTGGACTCAAAGATATGCTGAAGCAATAATCCTGCACCACAGAGGACGATGGAAAAGTACCTTCTAGTGCTAGACACGCTGGCTGGCTTCCCGGACTCTCTGGTTTTTAGATGGGAATAATAAAAAACCTACCTCTTCACAACTGTTATGAGGACTTAAGACTACAAGAAATCCTCATGCCTGGATGATTGACAGGTGGGACTCTCGGATTCTTGAGAGTCAAAAGGAAAGACAGGTATTTGACTAAGGTAGTAATTACTTTAAGAAGGAATTGCTTTATCAGTTAACACTAAAATGAAGTGGGGTGAGGAGGGCTGGGAAGCAAAACCCTCCAGGTTAACACTGCTAAGCCACAGTGCAGTGGCGCCCAGTCCATTCACACTGCCGAGCGACTGTCACTGCTGTCTACTTCTGCAAAGCTGAACCTCAGAAACTAAACTTGCAGCCGCTTTCTTCCCTTCCACACACGGAAACCACACCTCAGGGGTCAATTGGCTGAGACTCACAGTGAACAGGGCCCCCTCCACGTGCCTGTCAAAGCTATCTAATTAGCAGAGATGGCCAGGAGACGGGAAAGAGGATGAGACCGAGCCTCAAGGACTCAAAAGCAACTAATCCCGAGCAGCTTATTCTGTGCTGCATGCACAACAGGCCTCATCCACCACCTCAAGCAGCTTACAATCCACGAATACTTTCTAAACCAGAGGCTTCTTTATAGGCTGGAATGTTACACATTTATGTCTTACTGGGGGCCAACACCTGAGAGAGGATGGAATCCCGGCCGCCTGCGTTGCTCTTGGCCTAGCAGGGGTTTGGCAGGAACTAGGAATCTGAAATTTGGATTCAATTCCCAGAGCTTAAGAGACAGTGAGAGTAACAGAAACCATTCAGCTCTCTGGGTCGTAGTAAGGATTAAATGTAGTAACGTTGAAAGAATGTCACTCAGTGTCTGACAGAGACTTGATTAGCGGCTGTCATCACTACCGTCAAAGCATTTACCATTTTCAAAATCCTCACATGTACTTTCTACTTCAACTTAAGATAATTAGATGAGATTTTTATGGGTTGCAAGTGCCTAGAATATGCTATGTATTTAGTTGAAATTTACCCCATGGTGTGCACCAGCCCACTAGGAAGCACTCACTCCTACTTACAATTCCCTCTCTCACTACCAACGCTGTACCGTCATCTATTAAAACACACACCTAGCACATGCTCTGCTTACCTTATAACCCGGACAAGTTCATGGAAAGCTTGATCTACGTTCATCCTGATCTTAGCCGACGCCTCCATGTACGTGACCTTGAGCTGCCTCGCTAACTGCTGCCCTTCTTCCTGTGTTACCTGAAATGGATACAGTGGTTGTGTTTGAGGCACAGTATTAGCAACTCCAGGGGGCCTGTCTAAGCCTGGCTATATGCATATGGTGCTACTACACCTCCTGGAGTCCAGGCTGACTCATCATAAGGGATGGACAGACACCACAGTGCCACACAATCTGAAGCCCACCTCTGCACAACTCAGAAGAATGCACCTGTAACAGAAACACAGTTGGCCTGCAATATCCATGGGTTCAACCAACTGCAAATCAAAAAACACTTCAGCTGAGCTAGATGTGGTGGCATACTCTTAGAATCCCAGCACTCCTGGAGGTAGAGGAAGGAGCATCAGGAATTCAGGGCCATCCTTGCCTACATAGCAAGTTTGAGACTACCTGACTCATCTCCAAAACAAAATAAAACCAAGCCCTAGGCTGAACGGTAACTGTAGTGAGCATGTGCATCTTTAATCTGGCCATTAATCCTAAACAATACAGAACAAGGGTTTACATAGCATTTATGCCATATTAGGCATTTAAGTAATACAGAGATGTTTTCAAATATACAAGAAAGTATGCATAGGTTATATGCAAATTCTCTGCTTCTATATATAAGAGACTTTCATGCATCTAAAGATTCTGGTGTCTCTAGGAGTCCTGGAACCAACCTCTATTGCTACCAAAGGACATCTGCACCAAAGGACAGCTGCACTAACTCTCAAGGTTTAGTTTAGAGATGATACCAGAAGCATTAGATATAACTTTACAGGAAGAAAAAATAAAAAATGTTGTAAAGGTGCCGCCTAACCCTATAAAGGGGGTCAGGAAGAGCTTGCCTGAGGAAGTGGTTTAAGTATTAAATAGAGTCTTTAGCTAAGGGGCGGCAGGGTAAGAAAATAGCTAAGGCAAAAGAAGAGAGAGAAGGAGAGGGAGGGAGGAGGGAGAGAGGGGGGGGGAGAGGGAGGAGGGAGGGAGGCATGAATAAGGCTTGTGGGAGACCTTAAGAGGAAATGGGCTTGGCTTGCCCGGCCTAGAATTTGAAAATTGAAAAGCTGTAAGGGAACCAGCAAGGGATGGAGAGGGATTCAGGTTTCTCAGGCCACAGGACCACCTTGCTGTCTTGGCCAGTACCTGGTATATAGGAAACGTAATGTATGTGGAGAGCAGTGGCAAGCTGGAGTGGTGAATAGGACCACGGTGGTAGGAGAGAGAGGGAGGGAGGGAGGAAGGGAGGGAGAGAGGGAGGGAGGGAGAGAGGATAAGGCAGAAGCCATTAATTATCACTAAATACCCTCTGCATTTTAAACACAAAGGATCCCAAAAGCAATACTTCCCTAAAGTCAGTACACCGTATTTGTTTATATTTGCATAAATCCCAGAGTTTAAAATTGTGGTTTCCTGGAACATGTGTCTTACTACTATCCTCAAAGTGAACACCTGGAGAAAGTTGGAAAAATCAGATGTGAAGAGTACCTGGGACCCACTTGCTCCCCCCGCCAAAAAAAAACCCACAACCTGCCATTCTCTTTTCAATCATTAACTTGTTCACTGTAAGAATGCAGTCATAACCATTACATATTTCATACTCAGAAACATTCTGAAGTTATCCAGGTTTCTGCACAGTCAGGTGCCTGTTCTACACTGCTCTGCAGATTCCTTTTTGGTAGATGCCTGGGCTCCTTTCTCTGGCCTCAATGCACTGCCCAGCACTGCCCATCCTCACGCAGTGAAAGGGGTACTTCTGACCTCTGCTGATCTTGGGGTCAAGGCACTCCGCCTATCATTAAGTATGTTGTCAGTTATAGAATTTTATTAAAAATGTCCTTTATCCAATTAACAAAAGTTCCGACTATTCTGTTTATAAAGGGAATTATCAAGACTGAACGTCAGATATTATCAATTCTTTTTTCTACTGAGATGGTGTGATTTTTCCTTTTTGGTTTGTTGACATGATGAATTATGATAGCTCATTTTCACTCCTGAAATAAACTCTGCTGGGCACACTACCTACTGTTAAATCTGATTTACTAGTATTTTCTTAAGAATTTTCACATGGGGGCTGGAAAGATGGCTCAGAGGTTAAAAGCACTGGCTGCTCTTCCAGAGGACCTGGGTTCAATTCCCAGCAACCACCTGGTGGATCACAACCATCTGTAATGAGATCTGGTACCCTCTTCTGGCCTGCAGACATACATGCAGAGAACATTGTATACATAATAAATAAATCTTTAAAAAGGAAGAATTCTTACATGTATGCTCAGCAGAGAGAATGGATCATGATTTTTCTTTTCTTTTCTTTTTTACCATTATCCCTCATTTTATTTGTTCTTGAACATCACATGAATGGGCTAATACATAAGCGCCTTATGTGTCTGGGTTTGTTCCCTCTACATGTTATTTATGACTTTCATCCATATCATTGTGTGTACAGAGAGTTCCTCTACATGGATGTGCTGTGTTCCATTGTAGAGATATTTGTTCACCCATTCACCATGTGTTGATGGACACCAGGGCTGTTTCCAGCTTTGTTGAGATAGAATTCATATAGTGGGCTGGAGATGTAGCTCGGTTGGAAGAATGCTTGCCTAGCATTCGTGAACCCTAGTTTCAGTCTCTGGCATTGTACATGCATGGTAATACATACCTATAATCCCAGCACTCAGAAGGTATAAAAGAATAAAGAAGTCAAGGTCATCGGTTATATAGTGAATTTGAGGTCAGCCTGGGCTACAAGAGATCCTGTCTCAAAAGGGGTGGAGAACTGGAGAGATGAGTCAGCAGTTAACAGCACTTCATACTCTTGAAGAGGACCTGGATTCAGGTATTCAGCTTCCAGCACCCATATGGTGGCTCACAACTATCTGTCACTACAGTTCCAGGTGGTTACAGTTCCAGGTTTTGATGGTTAGGACATTCTTCTGGCCATCAACGGTACTGCACCCACATGCTACAAATACATAGATTCAGGCAATACATTCACACACATAAAATAAAAATAAAGATTTTTTAAAAAGATGCAATCTGCTGGCTGGTGGTGGCGGCAGTGCACGCCTTTAATCCCAGCACTCGGGAGGCAGAGGCAGGTGGATATCTGTGAGTTTAAGGACAGTCTGGTCTATGAAGCAAGTTCCAGGACAGTGAGGGCTGTTACACAGAGAAACAGTGTCTCAAAAAAATAAAAAAATATATAGTTTAGTATAATTCACCAGCAACTCCATCTGGGCTTAGTGTTTTCTTTGAAGGCAAGTGTGACAAATGTATTTGACAGACAGGGAACTACCCAGCCAATCTATTTGGATTTTGAGTAGCTTTGGTGGTTTCTGGGAAGGTGACCATTGTATCTACTTTACTGGATTTACTGATGTCATGTTCTTTATAGCATTTATGCTTTACATATTTTGTAAGATGTAAAGTGATGAGATGTCTTTCATCATTGTGGTCCCCTCCTCTTTCACTGGGGCTCAAATCTAGAGGTTCATACGCATTAAATAAGTTCATGGTGGGTGGATGGGTGGGGAGGGAGGGAGGGAGGGAGGGAGGAGGAGGAAGGAAGGAAGGAGGGAGGGAGGGAGGGAGGGAGGGAGGGAGGGAGGGAGGGAGGGAGGGAGGGACAGACAATAGACCAAGACAGACAGACAGATCTGATCTTTCTGGCTGGAGGCTTGACAGTCTGGTCTACCTTACAAAAGCCAGTTTCTTGTGTAGTTCCCATTCCTTTGGTCTTTCCTTTGTGGCAATGGGCCCTGCACACACCACGCACACCTTCTTCCACTGACCCACCCTTTCTCCACTTCCCTCCGCACTCCGATTTTAATTTGCTGGTTTTCTTTTCTAATATACCTATTTAGTGGCACAAGCAACTCCTAGAACAGCCCATAAATCCTGACATGCTGTATTTGCGTATAAGTTGCATCTCGTTCAGAATTCTTTGTAGTCTTTTAAATTTTCCCCTTTAAGTGTTAGAAATACCCTAGTTACTTGGGAATTTGGACATTTCCTCTGTTATTAATGCCCATATCAATGCCACTGCCACCAGAATGCACGTGTTATCTGACAAGGCTTCCTTCAAATTTGAGGCTTGCTTTACAACCTGTTCTTATCTCAAAATAACGCAAACCCTGTGCCTACCCCTGTGCCTACCGTTGGGTGGAATGTCCATTAGGAGTCAGTTAGGACAAGGTGGCTGATGGTCCTGTTTTCTTTCCATTTCTCTCCACGTTAAGTGCAGCTCTGTCTTTTTCTCTCTGTGATTCTTTTAACTCTTACTTCAGGAATTCTGAAGCTGTTAAGGTGTGCGAATGCCTAGGATCATTAAATCCTTGTGGTGAATTAGTCTCTATCACTGTGAAACAACTCTCTTTACCCCGGTAATTCACTGGCTCTAAAATCTATGTAATTGCTCTCTTTACGGCCACTTTCACCGTGGCCAGCACAGCGTATCACACCCCATCCTTCTATTCTAAGTAGGTTGTGTGTCTGTAAGCTGAAAGTACAGGTCTTGAAAACCTGGCTTTTTCATCCAGTCTGACCCAGCTCTTTCCATTGAGACCCTGAGACCTCCTCTCTTTACCCTTTGTTCTGTGTGTACCTCTTCTGCCTTTTGGGCTAAGAACTATTTCTACATCAGCCATTCTGCCATTGGCTAATTGACTTCATGTCTGTTAGACTACCTCAGTGGCTGCTTCGGACTTCAGGCTATGTGGTGCTATTTTATTTGTATGTTAATAAATAAAGTTTGCCTAGAGATCAGAGGACATAGCCAGCCATAAACAAAAGTCAGGCAGTGGTAGCACACGCCCTTAATCCGATCACATGGCAAGCAGAGTCTCTGTGTGTTCAGGGCCACACTAGGGAACAGCCAAGCATGGTGACACACGCCTTTAATCCCAGTACCAACCATAGAGACCTGGAGGTCTGTACAGACAGGCAGTGACAAGGAAGTGAGGTAGCTGGGCTAAGAGCCAATGAGAGGGCACAACAGCAGGCAATAAAGGTGCAGGTTAGACAGGAAGAAGCTCTCTCTTGGGAAGCTACAGTGGCGTGGTGAGCTAAGGTTAGCTGGTGGTTCTCACTATTTCTCTGATCTCTGAGGCTTTCACCCCTATATTTGGCTCCGTGTTTCTTATTTAATAAGACTGTTTAGAAATTTGTCTACAAGTCTACACTTTAATTCATCGTCATATTTGATGTGGTCAAACCAGTTCACACACGGCATGAGACCTGTACAATGCTGCTCTGCCTTCTTGCTCTTTTCTGGTGTTACCAGCTTTTGCCTCACATTATTTTTTGCTTCAAACATTTAATTTTCAGATTTAAATAACAACGTCATTTTTATTTACCCACATAATTGCCAGGCCCAGTGATCCTCTGTCCTCCGTGTTGACTCAGACTCCCATTTGCAGTGGCTATCAGTTCTATGACCCTGAAGCGCAGTCCTAGAGACACAGCAGGTAACTGTTCTACCTACCTGTGACTTGAAGTACATATCCCTGGCGCATGGCCTCTCAACCCTTAAGACCCGAGACGCACCTAAGCAGTTCTCTCCCTCGCAGATTTAGATTCAGGACAGACTGAGACAGCGGGACCACATGAGACTGTACCCAGCATTCCAGAACCTGTGACAATTCTGTTCTGTACAGTGAGTTTTTCTCCCCAAGTAAATTCCTTTCTGCTTTAAGCAGACACCATGGATTTCTCGCATTACCCCTTTGGGGTCATATCTCTCAGCCTGAGATGTCTTCATATTTCTGATAATTCAGGTCTGGTGGTGCTGAACTCTTACATTTCATATGTTTGGGGAGAAATCTTTAACTCAATCTCATTTTTAAAGCAAGTATTTGCTGGACATTCATTTACAGATAACAGGCTTTTGCTCTCGGTACGTAAGAGAGGTCATCTTCTGCCTTACACTGTGTTTCCAGTGAAAAAACGATAGGAACATGTCATCTGCATTAGTGACTGCACACACTATTGTGACAGAACAGCTGAGAAAAGGAACAGATTTGACTCATAGCTTCAAGGTACAGCCCATTGGGGTGGGGGAGTCACATGACCTCCACAATCAGGAAGCAAAGAGTAATGAATGCCTGTGTGCAGCTCATTTTCTCATTTTTATGCAGTCCAGGACCCCAGCCCATGGACTGACGCCACCCACATTCACCTTTCAGTAGATATCCCTCACAGGCACACCCAGGGGCTAACCTAATCCAGGTAATCATGAGCATTCCCAGAGGCCTGTCCCCTCTGTCAATACTAACTCTGCACCACCTTTAACTTGGCTCCTCTGGGAGCAGTTTTGTTTTTCTTTAGCTCCTTCTCAGAATTTGTCTTTATCATCGGTCAATGAGCACTTTATTGTAACCTGTCTTGTGTTCTGGGTTTGCCTGAGTATCTTGGATGTGTACAACACAGTTTCCATCAAATTCAGAAATCTTCAGCCAGTACACTTGTACTGCCAGCAGCCTCTGGTGCATTTATCACCTCAGCTCCTGGAGGCTTGACTTGACCTCTGTGCACACCCCACGTCACATCCACCTCACAGTCAGTGCTTCCTAGAGCCTCAGGTTGCCAGCAGAGAACTGGCCCCTGTTCAGTGTCTGTCTACTGAGTCCGTTCTTCTGTGACATTTGTCTCTTCTTAACTCGGGTTGTGCTTTGGACTGTCTTTACATGACTGATTATTTCTGAGTGCATACATGGGATTCTCACATTCCTTTCCCCAGACTCAGCAACCTGAGTACAACATGCAATCAGTACTGTAAGACCCAGCACAACTTCACAGGGTCCATGTCCTGTTGCAGCCCAACAGAGGAGTCCACAGGTCTCACACAGTATTGGCATATCAACATTTTGTATGATTTTTTAATTTACCTGGCCTTTCTTCAAAATAATATGCCTGCCCTAAGGCTATGAGACTAAAATACATGCCAGATTCTACAAGCAAGTGACAATAAGTTAGGAAGCCAGGTGAGAAAAGGAGGCTTCACAGGGCCCTAATTTACAAAGAAAGGTTTCTATTTTGAGAAACCAATCATGGCAAATCCCTTCCTACCAAAAAAAAAGGTTCCATGTAGTCACAAATTCTCTTTCTTCCTGCAATATTATTCTCTTCTCTCAGGAGTATGAGGGTAGCTGTATGTGTACACATACATTTATTTGTTCATGTGCATGTAGGGATCAAAGGTCTATGTTGAGTGTCCTCTATTGATGGCATATGGTCCCACACTAAACCAGATTCAGCCTCTTGCTTTGCTCCCTCAGACATACACCTGCCTGAGATCTCCAGCACATACATAACTAATTCAGAAAAGCTTACTCCAAGCTAACAACTCACATCTTTAAGGTGACAGAAATATGACTTATTTCCTACTCCTATTTTATGACTTCACTGAAACTCCATTACATTTTTATGCACATGAATGTTATCTATAATCCCATGACACATAAACAGGCAGTGTCACAATATGCTGAATACCTGCAGACAGATGGAAACTACATGCTACACGCTGGCACTCTTTAGTACACAGGTAACTTCAAAAAAGCTCACACAGGGCCAGCAAAGTGGCTAAGCTGTGCAAGCCTTGGGATATGAGTTCAATCCCCGGGTCCCACGTAGGATGGAAGGAGAGAACCAACTTCCAAAAAGTTATCTTCTGATCTCCACAAGGATGCTGTATCATGTGAGCCAACATACATTACACATACACACATACACACAAATAATAATAATAATAATAATAATAATAATAATAATAATAAATGATTTTAAAATACATGTAGGACTTGGGGGGGCTAATAATGAGATCTGTTGTTTCCAGGGGTCTGGCCTCCTGCTGTTCCTCAACTGCTACTACCCGCTCTGGAGACATCTACACATTCCACGCTTCCCTTATCTGGAGTTACTGACACATAAACATTTGAGAAAGACGTTACTCCTACCATGGCGGCAATTAGCAGTGAGGGGCGGGCAGAAGTGAGTGTGAGACTGGAGCAGAGTCCTTCTCTGTGTAATCTGTCACCCTTCCACACCCAGCAGAGCCGAGTGCTGGAACCCACACAGAGAGGCCCCCCGCCCCCCCGGCCTAGATAATAAATGTAATTAAGTTCATCTGCAAGGACATGGAGAAAACAGACACCCAATTGTACACTTCGCACATCTTCTCTCTGTAACTTTGTAACAATGCACATCAGACAGAGGCCTAGCAGGAACCTTCTCCACTAATATCATCAAGGCACTTTTCTGAGTCTCAGTGTGAGACCAGGCGTCTGTCAGGCCTGCAGTCTGCATACCACACACCTCCCAGAGCCGCCACCAATACGGCCTGGTATATCTGCAGATAACAACACAGTGATGCCCACAGGCTGAATCATCACCTTACATTCATGTCTGAAATTCAGTATGTTTCCAAAATATTTCACAGGGGTTGGAGAGATGGCTCAGTGGTTAACAACACTTGCTGTTCTTGCAGGATCAGAGTTCAGCTCCCAGTACCCTCACAGGCTCACATCTATGTGTTACTCCAGCTCCAGGGATCCAATGCCTCTGGCTTCCATGGGTACCTGCACTCCTGTACAACATACCCACATGCAGTCACACTCACACACTCACACTCTCACACACACACACACACACACACACACACACACACACACACACTAATAATAATAATAATAATAATAATAATAATAATAATAATAAATTTTTAAAAACTGAACAAATACAGCACCGATCAAAGGTTGTGGGTTTTGTTGTTGTTGTTGTTTTGAGACAGGGTTTCTCTGTGTATCCCTGGCTGTCCTGGAACTCACAGAGATCTGACTGCCTCTACCTCCCCAGTGCTGGGATCAAAAGCATATGCCACCACCGCCCGGCTTAAAGGTCGTGTTTTAAACAGGTATAAAAAGAAACCTGCTCCCGTGCCTCATGTCCATCCGCTTTCCTGATGTCTGTATTGTGCCAACAAGATCTTAAGAATCTATTAACAGGGCTGGTGACATGGCTCAGCAGGTAAACGCACTTACCACACAAGTCTGGCAACCTGAACTGATGATCCCAGGTAAAGGTGGAAGTTGTTCTCTGACTTACACACACACACTGTGGCTCAAACACACACTATATGCACATATAACAACAATATTAATAGACAAGTAAGTAAAAAGTATCGGTTAACATGAGGTTACATGAAAACGAGGAAATATTAGCAAAAGAGACTAATATTTCAATGCTAGGCTCTAGATGTTGTGACGGAGGCTAAAGGGAATCCACACGGGGAACTCCACAGCAGAGGAAGCTGATCCCGTTCCAAAAAGACAGGGTACACAATACACACTGAGGGGTGCCAAAGAAACTAACACTGATGAAGGTCACTAGCGTCAGAGCTGGCCAATGTGAAGCATTAAGAGAAAATTCAGGTATTTATTAATTACACTGAAGAAAAATCCAAAGCCAGGTGTCATGGCGCATTCCCACAATCCCAGAAGGCTAACAACGCAAGCGGATTTTCCTTTTGTGATCAACCTGAACTACAAACGTCAAGCCAGCCTAGGCTACCCAGCAAGACTAGTTGGGGGTGTCTACATACTGTAATTGACCTTACAGCTATCCCTTAACTAGAGGAGACTGTGGATAAACAGTGAATAAATCAGGCATGGAGGGGTAGCTTTACGGTTCTGTGTGAGCTAAGCATGGCAGCACAGGCCTGTGATGTCAGCACTTGGGAGGCTGGGACGAAGAGTTACATGTTAAAAAGCAGCCTGGGCCACACAGTAAGACCCTACCTGAGAACAGCAAAAAACTGGAGGGGAGAGAAAGACATGGTTACACGAAAATTCGTCATCGGAGTTTGACAAATTGAATAATGGATATAAAAAGAATTTGGTTTTTTCTTCTTTTTTGCTTAAAGAAGAAAGGTGATTAAATTTTCTTTAAGAGGGAGGGGAGGAGAAGGAGACAAAAAAAAAAAAATGATCTTAACTTATAGTTTCTAGATGTTATCCAAGAAACCACATGAGCCTGGCACTAAAGCAGACATATGCAGGCTCATATAGAGAGCTTTCTGGGATTCTGTGTAAAAGTAATTTAAATATAATCCCCCCAAAGTTCCTTCACACTTTGCACATGCCAGTCTGTGAGACACAGTGTGCCAGACTCAGCACCACACTGGTGACGTGCCGCACAGGCTTTCTGAGCACGGGCACTCTATTGTCTCATTAAGTAAACCGTTGCGTTTTCACAGCTTCCCCAGCACGGAACTCCTCCCTCCTCACCTGTCTCTGATGATCCAGGTCGGCTTTATTGCCAATTAAAATCATGGGAAACTCATCACGGTCCTTGACTCTGAGAATCTGTCTTTGAAACTTATAGATTTCTTCAAAACTAAAAAACAATAATAAATAAATGCATTATGCTGAGAATCTAAATTCAGAGAATTTTGTGTTTCATTTACTACTGTATTGCCAGTTTTTGACTGTAAAGAAATGGAAATCTTAATTCCATAAAATAGCAATCTGGACAGAACCTACCACTCCTGATTTAAGCTTTCATTAGCAATAGTATATTACTTAGACATAGTAGTGGGTTTCTCTAAGACATTTTCACACACGTACACAATGGTTTTTGATCGTATCTGCCCCCACACTCTGATGGCACCAACCTGCCTCTGTCGGTGACTGAAAAGACCAACAGGAAGCCCTCGCCTGTCCTCATGTACTGCTCCCTCATGGCTCCAAACTCCTCTTGTCCAGCTGTATCCAAAACTGAAGAAACACAACAAAGAAAACGGTGTTTTCACTTGGTAAATCACCTCCCCACATGGGCAGCCCCCTCATGAGGTCTGCCACAGAGCCTCCTATTTGGTGTAAGAGGCAGTGGCATTCCTGTCTTAATATTTCATTTCTAACACCAAAGGCAGACATAATCTAATGGCAGACAGTTTCCGAGTTTATCTTCATCGCACAGATTGATTCTGTGGCTAGAATATATTAGCATACCAATTACAAGGTTAAAAATATCAAACACATCCAAGCAGATGGGACCAAATCAACTCTAAAAATCATCTGGTAATTTATCATCTCCGTGGAAAGATCTTGGAAAAGATGTCTGTAAGTTCAATCAAGAAACTGAGGTTGGGGCTGGGAAAACGGCTCAGTGATCAAGAGCACTGGCTGCTCTTCCAGAGGACCCAGGTTCTGTTCCCAGAACCTACACGGCAGTTCATAACTGCTTATAACTCCAGTTCCGGGGAATCTGAGACCCTCTTCTGGCCTCCTTGGCATGTGATACACATACATCCATGCAGGCAAAACATTCATGCACATAAAAATAAATCTTAAAAAACCTATGTTTGATTCATTCTGTCTCCCTCTCTGTCTCTATGTCTGTCTGTGTCTCTTTCTCCCTTCTCCCTCCCCCCTCTTTCCCTTCCCCTCTCTCTCCCTCCCTCTCTCCTTCTCCCTCTCCCTGTCCCTCTCTCCCTCTCTCCTTTCCCCCTCTCTCATTCTCTCCCTCCTCTTTCCCTCTCTCCCTCTTCTCCTTCTCCCTCTCTCTCCTTAGTCTGGCCACTAATGTATTTCTGACCGTCCTACTAGTTAAAACAACAGGGTCTTCTTCAGAGGGGAGGGGCTGTTAGTGTTAAAGCCTCTAAGCTACAAATTCCCAGTTAACAAATACTGAATCTCTCTACGGCCACTTTCCGTCTTAACATTTGCCAGAAGACATGAAGCGCTGAGACCTGATGTTCTTCCAACAACCCCTAATAAACACTTCAACAAGTTACAAACAAGATCAGCTTCTCCAGAACAAAAATCAATCCCGTTACTGTTTTCCTTTCCATCTGCTGAGGAGTATTTAAATGGATCAGCATGCAGATTCATCTATCAGAAGCAATGACAGAGAAAACATGGCCAGGACTAGCTCAGAGGCGGGGCCCTTGCCCAGCATGTACAAGGCCCACTGTTTACTCCTTAGTAAAGGGGCAGGGGAACCAGCTAGCGAAGGGCTTATATTCAAGATTAGCTAATAGTCCAGCTATACTATCTAACCTGAGAACATCAAATGTAACGCTTGAAAGCCAGGGCACTTTAGAAGTTTACTTACTGTCCAGGCGGGCTGCTCGGTCGTCAATCACACACTGCTTTGTGTATGAGTCTTCAATGGTTGGATCATAGTCCGTCACAAAATAAGACTGGTAAAACAATCAGAAAAAAAAAAGCCTTATTTTAAAATTCATTTTACTTCCTACCTAACAGTATCAGTTTTGTTGAATTCTGCTTTTTAGGAAACAACACATTTTAATTGTATTAGGTTATCTTAAAGATTTTATTTTTAATTATGTGAACATGTATCTGTGTGTATAACCTATGCATATTGAGTATAAATATCCAGAGATCAGAAGAGGGCATCAGACTCCCGGAGCTGGAGTTACAGGCCATTCCGAGTTCCAAGTCCTCCCTGTGGGTGCTGAGCGCAGGCCTCCTCCTGTGCAAGAGCAGCAGCACACACTTCTGACCTCTGGGCCACTGGGCTACATTTTCCCGTCTAGAGTATTCAGAAAGATTGCAAAAGATCTATTACATTTTTTTCCCTAATAGTTCTGGGCTAAGTATCTAGGAAAATAAGAAACTGTAATTCAGACCTATTCAACTTCACAAGTACCAACTATAAAACCAAAACAGGTAAAGATGGAGACAGCAAGAAGAGGGAAATGTGTGTCTGTGTGCTGCCCTGAAGAAACTGTCTTGAAGAGTATGTCAGGAATCATACAATTTCACTGCGATCTTTTGGCTACATTTTTCCTTCAATTATATTCCTCTGTTTATCAACGCTTTCCAACTGGCACCTTCTGAGAATGGACAATTAAGAAATCACAGTTTTCTCTTAAGATTAAAATCCGAGCAAGGTGTCTTACATCTTTAATCCCAGCACTCAGGAGGAGGAAGCAGGTGGATCCCTACGAGTTCAAGGCCAGCCTGGAGCAGAACAACAGAGAGACAAGAAAACAGTCATCACGGATGGGGTGTTGACATCATCCTGTTCTCAAGATCCCTCAGCTTGGCCATGGCTGACCTCCCACTGGCTTTGAAGGAGTGACTTTATTCGTTCCACACCAAGAGTCACTGGCAAGGGCATTATCCAGCAGGTGCGCTGCGCATGGGGTGGGGGGAGATTCATCCTAAGGACACAGAGTTCTTAAGTGACACCCCTCAGCTTGGTCTCCTATGTTCAGAAAGCAACTCAAACAAGACTAAAAGAAAGAGAGGCCAAAGGAAAACATTAGCCTGCCTGCTACTGTGGCTTTACATACTTATTTTATTTTGGGAAGAAAATGTTTCACATTTCATTTATATTTTAGGAATAGCCTTATATGTGTGATCATTACCCACAATTCTATTTCTTTCCCGACATTGTCATTTAAACACATGAGTTATTAAACAAAGCCAGTAATGAGCCGCCAGCAGCAGCTTTCAAAAGGAAGCCCCCCTCCATCACCACCCCACCCACACTTAAAATCAACAGGTGTGAGAACAATCCTGGGCAGGCTTCTGGCATCACACCTCTGAGAGCCACCACAGCAGTGGCAGGCAGCCCCTCCTCCACCCAGTCCGCCATGAGAGTGAACGGATAAAACTGCGTGTACTTTCAGAGTCAGGGGAACATTTTATTTAATGGGGGTGGGGGTTCCGAGGTCTCGTGTAGCCCAGGCTGACCAATAATTCATTCTGTAGCCCGGCGGACTTGAACTCCTAATCCTCCTGCCTATACTTCAAAGTGCTAGATTACAGGTGTGCACCTCTACTTGGCTCGTGATGAATTTCTTATGTTTCTTTACAGCAATCTGATGCTTCCTGCAATTACTTGATCCTGGGAAACCTGAATTTTATTACGCCTTCCCTGTGCGGTACTAAGAATGAAACTGAGGGCCTTGCCAATGTTTGGCAAGGGCCAGTCCCCGCTCCTCCAGCCAACAACAAGAAGAAGAATGAATGAGCAAGCATTGGACACATTTTTATAAACGTCTAATAGCTGGAACTCTTCAAACACAGCGGTGTTCTGTACCATGAGACTAAATGAAGACAGTGGCATGTGCTGTTGGTTTACAGGACCTTGAAGTTCACGGCAATTGTTTGATTTTCCTTTTAGTGCCTGCAGAAGTTTGCTTTTGAAGGGTAATTTCTGGAACACAATCTTATTAAGATTGCCACTTTCCTAACACAGGCACGCATTTGCCCACCGAATTTTTTCGTTAGTGTGTGTGAGTACACACATGTGTCCATGTATGTGGTGTATGTGCACAGACGAGAGCATCGCATGGGCTCCTCTGTTATTCTCTACCTACTCCTGCTGAGGCCGTGTCTCCGAACCTGGAACTCCTGGGGCTCGGCTAGAAGAGAAGCCAGCAAGCTCCCAACACGTCTCAGGTCCCTACACCAGTGCTGGGGTACACAGGACACACAGCTTGTCACACAGATGCTGTCCTGCCAACTCCAGGCACAGCCTTGAGAAGTGAACGCTCTTAACTGCAGAGCCACCACTCTGCTCCCACCACTTACACAAGTCTCCAGCCTAAGCCTGGTGTAGTGGTGCCCTGGGGGGACAGGGGCAGGAGGATCGGAACTTCAAGTTCAACCTCAGCTCCGTAGCCAGCCTAGGCCAGCCTGCCGTACAGGAGACCCTGTCTTCAAAGAACAATGCCACCACCACCTGAACTTAGAAACAGAATGAGGCAATGGGTCACCAATGAAAAGCAGTCTCTACGGGCTGGAGGGTTGGCTCAGGAGCACTGGCTGCTCCTCCAGAGGACCTGGGTTCAGTTCCCAGAACCCACATGGCAGCTCACAACTATCTGTAAGTCCAGCTCCAGTGTATCCTCTCTTCTGGCCTCCATGCGCACTGCACGCACAGGATAAAGAGACATACCTGCAAGCAAAACGCCTATCCAAATAAAATAAAAATAAATCTTTATTTTAAAAAAAGAAGAAACAGTCCCTGGCAGTGCTGAGTTTAATTCTAACTTCCAAGCTGTGGGGTCTGAGGTAAATCACCGCAGCTCGAGCGCTCGGCGCCCATGACAGAGGGCCAACGCCACAGCAGGAGCAGGGAGACCGGAGCAGCTCCAGTGCACTGGCCACTGTGATCACTTCGGCCCTAACAGTAACAGTAACAGTAACGGGGCTGCTGTGGCAGGCAGCTCCGCGGTGCATCACTGCCTGCCCTCAAGTCTAAAGCCGTGCTCCCTGTGGCGGAGGGCGGGGGAGGGCATCTGTAATAATCCAGCCCCAGTTACCCCAGAGCCACCGTGAGCCATCTGGAACTTGGCGTCTAAATGTTGTGAACCCAGAGAAGCTCCCATCTGGGCTTCGGAAAGCATTCTCAGGATGTAAGTGGCAATTACACAGATAAACACCCAGGCATAAATCTATCTTGCTCATTTAACATTTGTATACTTTGTGTGTGTGAAAAGATTACAACCATAAAATGTACTAACTGCCAATAGCTCCCTATTTCTTCTCAGTGGTTTTTGCTGCTTGTTTGTTTGGGGTGTCGTTTTCTCCCTTGGCATTGGGGGTGAAGAGAAGACAAGAGCTCCAACCCTGAACCACATCCCCAGCCCTCCTCTTACTTTTGATTTTGAGACTCGATCTTACTAAGTTGCCCAGGCAGGTCTTGAACTTACGATCCTCACACTTCAGTCTCTTGAGGCTCTAAGACAAGCTTGTGCCTCCAGGAGTGACCAGCGGTTAGTTTCTTTCCATAGTACACAAAAGCTTTTCAGTTTGATGTGTGCCTGACCAGCCACTACGTGAAACCCTTCAGTCCGTTCTCTTACACTCTTGCTTCAGAGTTCTAACTATAACATGAGTGAACACCCACTTTGCCCTCCTCAACGATGGAGCCCACCGACCCCTTTGATAGGACACTCAATCACCGCTCTCCTGCTGGGAACAAGAGAGTTACCAGAGATAGGGACCGGGCTGTGGCTTGGCAGCAGAGCACTTGCTGGGCATGCTCAGGTCAATTCCCAACAGCAACAAAATAACAAGGATACAGACCGGCTAAGCCAAACGACAGAACATCATGAGGTGCCAATATCATGCTTGCTCAGAAGACAACAAAATAAGAGGCTACGGCTGCAACTATGCATGGGAGCTGTGTATGTGTCCGCAGAGCCCCAGGAACTGACCAGAAAAAAACCAGCTGCAGATAACACTGGGGGGGGGGGTGCTGAGCTAGACATTGGGGCTTCAGGAAATCACGGCAGACCAAAAGCTTCCATAGGGAAGGTGGTTCTCTGGGTTTCCTGAGCACACATTAAAGGATACGTAGTAAAGAGTTCTAGCCAGAAGAATGATGATGTCCACTGAGAGGCCAGGAGACCTCCCACTGGAGAAGTTATTCCACTTGGAATATCTACTACTGCCCCTGATAAGATCTGATCTGGGCAGCCAGTGGTGGTAGTGATAATGCACGCCTTTGATCCCAACACTCTTGGGGCAGAGGCAGACGGATCTCTGTGAGTTTGAGGCCAGCCTGGTCAAGTTCTAGAATGGCCAGGACTACACAAAGAAACCCTGTCTCAAAAACCACAAATCAGAAAATAGAAAAGATGTGGTCTAGGTAAAGCTGCCCTTAACAGCTCAAGAATGTCATGCTGTGATGAGCGGGCAAGCTTCTTTCTGTATTCTCCACTCAGCAGGCTCTCTGCTTGGCCTCCTAAGAGAAGGACTAACTCAAGTGGCTGCAGGCTCGGTGAAACAGGGAAATGGGGAAGAGGTGACAAGAATGAGCTGCCCTTCCGCATTCCAAGGGACAATAGCAACGACCACTTTCTCCTGAGGCAAGCCTGGTGGGAAAGTGCAGTTCCCAGATACCGCCACAGGGCGGAGTCTGATCCACATCGGGAACTAGGGATCCAGCAGTTCGGTTAACTCCCACCCTTTTGCATAAAGAGGTAAGGAGGCTAGATCAGAGGCACCTCACACATGGCAAACACATTCCCGGGGACCTCTGAGCCATGCCACTCTCAGAAGGCCTAGGGGTTTTCTAAACAACACAATGTGGAAGGGGAGGTATAAAAAACTTAATAGTCAAAAAAATCTTTCAAAGTATCAGATCCTGAAAAGGCATATATGGGAGTATGTTACATTGTCAACAGAACTATTGCACGAATCTGACAGATTTCACCCTAATTTAAAAAAAAAAAAATGTAGACTGTAAGAGCTACAGAGTCAGAGCTGGGAAGATGGGGGGGGTGTCTGCAGATGCAGGAGGGGGACGAGATCAGCTAATAGAAATGAATACAACCAAAACATATGTATGGGAATCACATAATCATTACTGTATAATTAGCACATGCTAATAAAATCAACTGTAAGAGAACTACAGTCAAATCAAGAGGCTAAGGGTTCATTTCATGCCCTGGTCCTGAGCTTACACATGTCCTCTTCTTTTAGGCCGTTCTTCCTCCTCTTTCTCCCTCCTCCCTGCTCTCTCCCTCTCTCAACTACACGTGTATCTTCTGGTTACTTTTTCTAAAACTATATGGTGTCCACCATCTTCCCCCAACCCAGCCAGACTGTAAGCAGGGTAAGACAGAAACATTGCCTGGGAGGAAAGGGACAGGACTTCACAGCAGTTTCAGCACAACAGGGGCTCCTGCCCGGGCTCCATCCAGCCTGACTACTGTGCCTCTCTGAGCTGGGCACCCTGGCCCTAGCAGGCAGCAGGGCCGGGCACTTTCCTTGTTTACCACTTAACAGATTTTCTCACTTAATTCTCACAGTGACCCTTCCTACAAACACTTTTACACGAGAGAATTACACACTACTTCTTCAAGGCCGCCCAACTAACAAGCATGAGGGCTGCAATTTAAATTCAGACCTGATGCTAAGTCCACAATATCCTAAGAACTGCTATTTAATAAAATTCATTGAATATCAAATATCCACTGGCCTAGGAAATAAGGAAAAATACTGCTGAGAGAGAGAGAGAGAGAGAGAGAGAGAGAGAGAGAGAGAGAGAGAGAGAGAGAGAGAGAGGTCAACAAACTCACACCTCTGTCTTCTTCTGGGGCTCCTGCCCAGCTCTCCTAGGTGGGGATTTTAAAACACTCTAGATGCAGACTCCTTAGGAGTCTTTCCCCGACTCCACTCTAAGTCAGCAGCCCTACTGACACTTCCAGCCGCAAAACAAGTTTACTTTCCTCTATGATATAATAAAGCAGAACCTGAGATTTAATAACTGTTTGGTTCCTTTGATTAGAGGCATTTATAATGCCTTTTTTTAATGTCTTTTCTAAGTGTCTTCCTGCAGGCAACACGATGAGAAAGTGTGGGACTCTGGAGTCTGGGGACTGAAATTCAAGTCCAGAAGCCACACATGACAGATGTGTGAGTCCTTAGGTGAATTAAAAATCTCAACAGGGTGGGACAGGTGGCTGAGCACTTGAACTTACTGTTGCAGAGGCCCCAGGTTCAATTCTCAGCACCCACATGGTGGTGGCTCACAACCATCTGTAACTCCAGGATAG
Source organism: Peromyscus leucopus (assembly GCF_004664715.2). Classification (NCBI taxonomy): domain Eukaryota; kingdom Metazoa; phylum Chordata; class Mammalia; order Rodentia; family Cricetidae; genus Peromyscus; species Peromyscus leucopus. The sequence goes on along the minus strand of NC_051063.1, from coordinate 91,031,431 downwards.
GAAGTCTTCTTCTGGCCTCCTCAAGTACCAGGGTACGTACACATGTACACACACACACAGAGAGAGAGAGAGAGAAGAGAGAGAGAGAGAGAGAGAGAGAGAGAGAGAGAGAGACACAGAAAGCACTCAGGCACTGAGATAAATAAATAAATCTTTCTTTTTAAAACCACTAAGGTGGATAACCCAATGCCCACTTTCAATATGGCAAAAAGGAAGATAACCCCCTAGAGAAGAGGTGCCTGAAGTCCACACAGTTACCTCTGGATGCAGGCCACCCATTTCTAGTGACCACTGTGTCCTCCCTCCTCCTCTCCCAACATGGCCACACTGGCTGACTTGCCTCACCTCTACCCTGCTGTACCTCCACTGGGAGCCACCAACAGAGGCAGCAGAGAAAAGCAGAAAGACTGGGGTGAGGGGGCAAGTTAGACGTCCAGGGTGTGGCTCTACCCTGGTCCTCCATGTAGGCAACCACAGAGCTCATGTACACCTGAACCTCAGCGTCCTTGTGTGTGAGACAGAAATAAAACACACAACACATGACACACAGTAGGCCTATTATAGTGCACACACCCCAACTCACATCCTTCTTTCCCTAAAACACCCCCAACACTCTCAGAAAACTATCTCCACATGTTCCCATCCCAGCTCTTCCCCTGAGCTTCAAGGGGGCAGCTCTGTGGCTAAGAGCTCGCCTGGAATACACAAGGCCCAAGGTTCTAGCCACAGAGCACAGAAGGATGTTCCCTTTCAAATACACGCGCGCAAATAAAAAGGGACTAGGTGAAATGCTATCAATGGAAGAATAAGAGAACGGTGAGGCACATCTGATAAAAATACATTTTACATACAGATGTGTATATGTTTACATACACACACACAAACCATAATGAAGCCTATTTTACGTATAGTTAGCATATGCTAATAAAAATCAACAATTGACATCTACTTGTTTTCAAAGGTATGAGACGGACTGTATCAAACTCAGTGTAGTGCCTCTCATGCCACTTCACTTCCCCTTTCGTCTGTCTTGTCGTGATGTGCACACGTGAAATGTGTGAACAAGCTCACTGGGATTGCTATGGAAAACTCTCAAGGCCTCTCTACAGGGTGCTCTTGCTCCTGTTTAACAGAACCCAGGAAAGCCTCACGGTCGTTTTCACTCTGTAACGATAATCTTCAAGCTGTTTTCAGGAACGCTCGACTTCCAATATTCAATGTCTCAAGTGTACTAGTCAGCACTCACCTGAGGCAAAGCTCCCCCCTCCAGTGGGGGGGGGAGCGGCACCCACCCTGCCTTCTCCTTTATCAAGCATCTCTCCTGCCCCACACCAACATTACCTCGGGCTCCTTCAGGGCAGGAACTGAAGGAGTGGGTAGGCATAGAGAGTCAAAGACCACCCAATGAACTTTGATGTTTTCTCATGAATGCCTGTGGATTTCCCGGGAGAGTCCCCGGATGGAGTGTGACATAAAATTCTCAGGCCTTGAATGAAACCTATTTACAACTCCCATCCCTGAATCTAAGAGGCTTTCATGGGTCTCCTGACTCAACCACCTTTCAAGTAGCCAACAATGCATGGTGTGTCTGTCTAGGTGGCTTTATGCTGGCTCCACCCAGCAGGCAGGAAATACTACCATCTTCCCAAAAGCAGGCAACTCACCATTCAGCCTCCTCCTCTCCCTCTGCTCCACCCACTTGGGGCCACAGATCTAGAGACTGCCACCCTGATCAGTATGTGCACCCAAACTGCCAAGCTCTCAGAAAGTTTGTTAGAGACCCCCTCCCCACCATTTGGCCTTCATAAAGAAGACTTCAGAAAAACCCTCATGGGTGAGAGAGAGAACTCAGCAGTTAAGTTCATTCATCTCCCTGGATCTGAGTTTGATTTCCAGCACCCACACCTGGTGGTTCACAACCTCCTGTAACTCCAGCCCCTAGGGAATTCTCACCCTCTTCTTGGCCTCAAGTGGGGACCGGGACTCATGTGCACACAGACACAGACACACACACACACACACACACACACACACACACACACACACACACACACAAGTAAAAATACATCTAAAAAACGAAGAAGCAAGTCTCTCATTTACTCCCGAGGTGTGGAAAGAAGGCATGCAGAGCACATCCCAGCTCTCCACAAACATCCCTGAACTTTCAACACCTCCCTGGAGGTAGGTGTGGCCTAAGTGTGCAAAATCCTCTGTCCTGGTCCTTGGAATATGAGATGTGGGCGCCACCTGCTTTATTCTGGACCTCTGGGGCTTCAACAGAACTAAACAGTTTCGTTCCAGTTAAAATCCCACCATGGACTCCCCGGATCAGATAGGCCTTGGCCAGACCCCCCACCATAGCTCACACTTCTCAGGACTTCCCAGGAGTCAGTGCCTTGCCATCCCGAATACAGGCACAATCTCAAAATATGGGCTGCGGGGAAAGCCAATCGGTGATGGGGAACCAGGGCCCTTGGCCATGAGCAGGCTCTGTTCTCTAAACAAACACGGGGATTCCTCTGCTAACCAGCACTGCTGCGTCAGGCAGCTGCGGCCGGGGCAGCCTCTTCCTCGTGTGGCTCTGCAGCAGCTGTCCAGACACAGAGAACCTTTGTTCTTTCTCACCACCACCCTCTCTAACCTTTATGTCAAATGTTCCCATATGACTGGTATTCCTCAAGTGGCCATTTTTTCCTAAATGAATTTATCTCAAGGAACACAATTAATTACAGGCATGGTCATAATGTATGCCCTGGGACTCAAATGCAGATTAATAAAAGCTACACTAACTCCAGTAAGCCCTTTAGTTTACTTAATTAGCAAAACTGAGGCTTCGGTAAACACTAATTGTCCCAGGCTGTCTAAAGCCAGCGAGGGTGCCTAGGGACTCGAAGTCACTTCTACACACCTTCAGCTTGGGGCTGCAGATGGATGCACCAGTTACATCACCACAGGAGCACAGCATAGTCCATTACAAGCCCGCTCTGCTGCAGAGTTGTTTCGAAGTCAATTCTGTGGGTCTCATTTTCCCCCCGGACTTTTTTCTTCCTAAACGATGGTTGTACTCACAGGCCAGAACATAGAAATACAGTCCTAAGCCAGTATCAGCCCCCAGTTCTAAGCTCTAAGGCATCATCAACTGGCCCAAGAGGAAACGGAAAGTGGATTTCTTTGGCTGTTCCAGGGTGCAGAGCCAGCCAGATCAAGACTCATGAGAGGCACTGTCTTGGGGAACCTCTTGTACTCCCAGCCTCTTCCGCCTGCCTCCACTCCCCACTCTCGCTCTCTCCCGGGTTTCCGCTGCCTTCTAAAATACTTCCTTTGCACAACATCACCTAACACCTCCCTCTCTTCCCACTGTTCCCTTCATTTCCAAATTAAAAGTAACAATTCCCTCTGGAACCCTCAGCTCACCCAGAGGCAGGAGGTGGAATATCCCAGGGTAAATCGGAGCACACTACAGTAGACAGTTCGCCTCAACCTACGAACCAAATGGCAAAATCCAGGCTGGGCTGTAGCTCAGTGGACAAGCACTGAGGAAAGGAAGCACACACAAAGTCTTGGGGTCAATCCTCAGTGTTGCATCCCCGCCCCAAAATATTCTGAATTAAAGGCAATTGTTAGTAACATTCAGGTCAAAATGAAAAAGAAGAGCTCCGTCCTCCGTGGAGGGAAAATTACTAGAGGGGGAAAAAAAAATCACCATTTCGTGGTGTCAGCTCCCTAACAGCCTTGGCTTATTAAGCACCTTTTATTCTCCTAAACACACAGGTTCAAAGGAGAAATAAAAGGTCTCTTCCTGTTCTCTCCCAGTCCCTCCACAATCCTAACCTGCTGGACAGGTTATTCACACCTGATCGGACAAGAAGACACAAACATGCTGTGTGCAGTTTGGAAATGGCACAGGAGGGAGGGGCTACTATGGCCCCAGGCACTGTGCATACATATAAACCATCTGGGGACGAGACGGGCTTAACTGCGTGACCTACCACCGTACCACTCACAGGACCTACTCATCTTCTGGAGCTGACATAACAGTTAGCAGGCAACAGGCAACGGGAGGTCAATGGCCTATTTCATGTAGCATGGTAAAAGCTTATTTATTGCCAGAGCCAGAGATGGCTCAGTAGGAAAAGGCACTTGCCACCAAAGCTAAAGACCTGAGTTCAACCCCAGTACCCACAAGGTAGAAGGAGAGAACCAACTCCCATGAGTTGTCCATAGCATCACACACACACACACACACACACACACACACACACACACACACCCCATAACCAAATTTTAAGTTTTACATTCATAGCAATTATTGTATTTTTATTTCAATAGATAATACATTAAACACTAAATAAATATTTAAGCGTAAGAATTAGTTATGTTTAGCTGTACATGCCTATAACATCAAGCAATCAGCAGTGCTGAGGCAGGAGAAACATGAGTTTGGGGCCAGTTTGTGCTACATAGTGAAACACTGTATTCAAAATATAAGAAATAAAAAGAACTGCAGCACAGACAGAAGTCACACAACAGGGACAGCCTGGCTGCGTATCACCCCATCCCTGAGAAGGTTCTGAGTAAATCCCTTAACGTCTCTTTCCGGTGCCTTTCGGTTCTTGCCTGGCGGGAGCTCACTCCTAGGGCACTCACACATCTCCCTTGTCCTTTGCACTCCAGTGGCTGCTGCCTAACTTAGCTTTCCTTACCTCCATCTCATGGAGACCACAGCTGCCTGAACGGCACTCCTTAGCTGGACCTCTGGGGTACACAACTGCCAGGGCTCCATCTGGACCCTGCTTCTCTGTACCAGGATCCTCCTCCCTGCCCCCTGGTCCTTGCTGCAGAGCAGTCCGGCCTCAAAGCCCGTACAGAGAGTTTCAGAATCATCTGCTTTGGTACTCATCTGACCTTGACATACAGCAAAGGCGACCGCTGCTTCTATTTGACCCTAATCCTAACATCGCCACTAACTTTCCCAACCCCCGGGCATCTTAGCTCTGCTATGACTTTAGAAGTTTGTCTTCTTCTCTGAAATCTTTTTTTTTTACAGTGATAATGTCTTTGAAAATCCAGGCTCTTCCCAGAATCCAACCATTTGTGTTTTTTTTTTTCTTATTTGTGTGTCTGTGTATACACATGAGCACACGTACATGCATACCACAATGTGTATGTGAAGACCAGAGGGCAACTTGCAGAAGTCAGTTCTCTCCTTCCACCATGTGAGTTCAGGGACCTCACTCAGGTCATCAGGCTTGGTGGAGAGCCAGCGCCTTTATCACACAGCGACCTCTCAGGCCCCTTTGGGTGCTTTGAAAGTGTTACGGGAGTGTAATTCACACACCAGAAAACTCCCTGGTGCAAGTCCATCACTCCAGGCTTTTTCAATCTTTGCAGGTTGTGCAACGCCGCTGTCTCTCTATACCCCAGAAAGAGTCCCTTAGGCACTAGCAGCCGGTCTCACCTCCCAGCCCTGAGGCCACCAACCCAGCCAGCTGCTGTCTCTCTAGACATCACCTGCATGTGGTGTCATCATATATGGTCTGTGTCTGGCTTCTTGTCACATTTTCAAGATCATCCGTTTTCACAGCCTGTATTAGCACTTCATTCCCCATTCCTGGTTTTACGACAGCGTTTCTGGAAACACACTTACATTCATTCACTATCTGCAGGACAACTTGGCTGTTTCCAAACTTGGGCTGATATATGAACACTAGATTTTGTATGTACATGTGAAAATACACATGCATGTCTACTTTTCTTAAGTATATTTTTAATGGTCGGTTACTGGATCATATGGTAACTTTACTTTTCGGGTTGGTTTTTGGTTTGAGTTTGGTTTCGGTTTTGTTTTGAGACAGGGTCTCACTTACGTAGCCCTGGCTAACCTAGAACTCACCATGTAGGCTAGGCTGGCCTCGAACTCAGAGATCTGCCTGCTTCTAGCCTCCAGAATGTTGGAAGTAGAGATGTACACTACTTTTAACTTTCTGAGCAATTACCAGTTTTCTAAAACTGCGGCACCCCTGTTCACTTTTATGCCTCTTAAGCCCTTGCGTCCCACGGATCTCACCTATATCGAATGTCTTTCTGCCTATCACCATTATAGTATACACTGAAATGTTATCTCAAACTTTTGGTCTGCATTTCCCTAATGGGATATTGAGTGTCTTTTTCATATACTTATTGGCCATATGTATAGCTTCTTGGTAGAAATGTCTATTCAAATCACTGTCCACTTTTAAACAGAATAAGAAACTACTTTACAGCCAGCTATGGTGGCGCACACCTTTAATCCCAGCATTAGTGAGGCAGAGGCAGGAAGATCTCTGTGAGTTCAAGGCCAACTTGGTCTACACAGTGAGTTGCAAACGAGTCAGAGCTACACAGAGACCTTGTCTCAAAAAACTTCTTTCTATACTCGATATAAACCCATTGTCAAATAATGGTTGGTGTTTATTTTCCCCCATAGCCTCATTCTTATAAAAATCTCCCTGTCACAAATCTAGACACCATTTCTAAATCTCAACCTGGGGCCCAAAGTCCTGTTATTACCAGTAAGTCTCCCTAAGTTCAGCACACAGCGAGATCCTGTGCAATAACTGTTCCCATATCTCACAAACCATGTATATTGTCCTTCCATGAGTATCTGTCCAGGATAAAGACTCCTGCTGCTGTAACCACACTCTAACACCCCAGCCTCCTGCGAGCCCTGAGCCTCCGCCTCACACTGGACTGCTATGCCTCCACCAAGCCCTCGGTGGGTTCACCTGATCCAGTACATGAGCGCACTCCTCAATCAGATCTGAGGTTCCATCAACATGTCTTGTGCCAAGGAGAGGGAAAATATCACTGACACAGAAGTGTCTAAGATGACTCAATTTTAGAAACACTCAAATGTTGCAGGTGATACATCTTTAAATGGGTGAGAAGCATCAGTTTTAGACAAGTCTACATGACTGATGTCATTATCCTTATTTCACAGATCAAATCACTGAGGCTCAATGGTTAGTTAATCTGTCAAAGGTCACAAAGACAGTAAATTGGTAGGATCCAAATCAGGTCTGACTAATTGATTAGATAGGGAGAGAGGGAGACAGACAGACAGACAGACAGACAGACAAATAACCAAACCACTCCTCCTGTGCTGCGTTCATTAATCTGCCATGCCCACATCCTAGATTACAGCCTGTACTCTGTTTGTTTGTTTGTTTGTTTGTTTGTTTGTTTTAATCCCGCTGCCCCTGTGGCACAGTCGGTCATGAATTTAGTTACAGATGGTGTGATGGCTCATCTTCACCGTCACTCTAACTAGATTTGGAATCACCTAGGAGGCAGGACTCTGAGAGGGTATTTCCAGACGAGTTTAGCTAAGAAGGGAAGACCCACCCTGAATGTAGTGCCACCTTCCCCTGGGCTGGGGTTCTGATTGAATAAGAGGAGAAATAAAAAGAGAAACTGAGTCAAGCACCAGCACCCACTCCTCTCTGCTTCCTGATGTCATGTGACCAGTCGCCTCATGCTTCTGCTGCCTTCCCACCACGATGGACTCTGTGTCTTCTCTTAAACCATGAGCAGAAATAGATCACTCTCTTAAGCTGCTTCTATCAAGTTTTTCACAGTCACAAGAAAAGTAACTAAACATTCAAAGTCAAAATGCTGTTTCTACATTCATAGTAACTGCTCAAGAGTATCAGTGTTAAAAAAAAAAAAAAAAAAAAAAAAAAACCCACAAGGACTGAGAATATAGGTCAGCAGCTGAGCACTCGCAAATAAGCTTTGACCCAACAAGTTCACTTCTAGAAATACATGTTTATCTGTGAAAACCCGACATGTTCAAGGTCACTGATCACTAAGTTATCTTTCAATTCTTTCCATATCAATACAGCAGAAAGAAGGGCAGAGATTAAGGGGTTGGGAAGGTAACAGAAGGGTAGAGAGTTTGCCTAGCACCTAGCATGTACAAGGCCCTGGATATGGTGTCCACACCACAAAGCAGAGCAAGTCAGAATGACTCTCTGTACTAATGCAGAGTCATTTCAAGATACGCAACTGAGTAAATACGCTCACTTTACAGATATGCTCTATACATAAAATGCTTCTAGAAAGATATACAAGAAAGTGACCAACTTCCATTACATATGGAGAGAAGAACTGGGTTGCTAGAGACTTGGGTGAGAGGAAATTTTTCTTGAAGTTTTTGAGGCATGTGAATGAGAAAAGAAAAGGGTTTTGAAAGACCCGGATCAATTAACACACACTCCTTGGTAATGAAAGCTAGATCCAGCCCCTTTCTCTGTTTTTAGGTCTAAGTGAAGAATTCGCTCTTTCTGATCAAGTTTTTCCCAGCACTGTAATGTTACTGTAATATATTCAGCTTATACAATGTGTCAAAAACAATCAGTGGGTAATGAAGAATGCCTGAGTTTGTGATACACGGGAATGTTAGATTTTAAGAGAAGTTTTGTCACAATTGAATCTCAGCTACTTTGTAGCTGTAGGGTTTACAATCATCCCGTCCCCATAGTTGACACCAAGGTTAATTGCTTGCAAAGTTAAAATGATAACTACTTGCCAAAGTTTGTAATAAAGACTGAAATGCAACATGGAAAAATTCTCTAAACTTGGAATACCATGTGAAGTGTAAATTATGGAACAGACAGCCTCTCCAGGTTTTACACAGTTAAGTGCTGGAAAGAGCATGACCTCCACTGAGTCATCAGACCAGGACATCCCACTTAAATACTACGTGACTCGAGAATGTTTCTTAATCTCTTGAAACTCGATTTCCTCACCAATAAAATGGGTATAACTTCATATCTGAAAAGTCCATTGTGAAGATAAAGTGACATTGTAACGTACTTGCTATATGGCTTGGCTCAAAATGTAAATTCAAAACTTGGCTCTCTTCCCTTCCAAACACAGAAAGAAGGGAAGGCTCTCTAGTGGCAGGTAGGTGGCCAACTCCTAGCTGTAACTTCTGCTACCACAGGCTCCAGCTGCTGCTCCCTCTTCACTTCCTAAACAGAGAAAAGTCTGTCAACATAAAACCAGAAGCCCAAAAAGCCGGGCTGTGGTGCTGCACACTTTTATTCCCAGCACTCAGGAGGTAGAGGCAGGCGAATCTCTGAGTTCGAGGCCAGACTGGTCTACAGAGTGAGTTCCGGAATAGTCAAGGCTACACAGAAAAACCATATCTCTAATAATCAAAACTACAAATAAAAATAAAGCCAGAAGCCCACATTCTATTAAACTGTAAGAACTCTACATGAATCTCCCTCACTCAGATTCACTGACCAGCCCTCAAGCAATGTGCACATGCCAAGAAGCCACAACATGCCAGCCACTGTCCATGAGCTGGGAATCAAAGCCTGGCTTCTCAGACACTGCTTCTAAGTTCTGAGAGGGCCCTCCATCAACAAATAAACACTGATAAATCAGTAAGGGGGCTCTGGAGAGAAAGGAGACAGACAACATGATGTGAGTGGAGAAAACAATGGCCAGAGCCACCTTTGCTAATCCTTACACACTGAGAGAACCTGAGCCGGAGTGAAGGAGTGAGCCACGCTGCTCCTAAAGGGAGGATCAGAGTGAAACTCTGTGGGGCACACTTGAGGACCAGCAGGGAGTGGAGCACGGGAAAAGCAAACTAGCCCCTGAAGTCAACTAGGAGGCAGGCTCGACCTTGTGGGTCTCAGTGAAGACTCTGGATTTTCCTCAGAGTAAATAAGGCCACTGGCATGTAACACCGGCCACTGTAGGAAGTCTGACTGTGGAGGGTGATAAAAGCGACTGGAGCCTACTTGAGAAACTGTTAGGATAAATCATGGGGAGCAAATGGCTTCCCCTGGAGGGGGCTAGGGGTGGGGTGGCTGCACCAGTCTGTGTGAGGACCCGCAGGTGACAAGCTGAATGTGGATTTAGGGTCTGTCAGAGAGGGCTGGGCTGACACTAGGACTTCTGCCTGACTAACTGGAAACGTGGTGGCCGTCATCTGGCAAGCTTCGGCAGGCAGCGGGAGGGAGGGGGGCAAAGAGAACTGAGAACTGACAGGGGCTCCGTGTTCTGTCGTCACACCTACTACACATCTGATTCACGGACACTGGTGAGAGGACAACACTGGGCACAGGATCCTAAGATCACAGAGGAGCAGGGCTGAGGTCCACAGGAAGGGGCCACAGGATCCTAAGATCAGAGAGGAGCAGGGCTGAGGTCCACAGGGAGGGGTCAGGACAAAGCCCATCCAGGCAAGGGAACCATGGAGAGATGCAAATTGAAACTGTCGGAAAAACAAAACAAACAAACAAAAAGTAGTAGCCAGGGGCCATGAGAGGGCTTAGCTGGTAATTTAGTGCCCACCACTGAACCTATGAGCCAGGCTCAATTCCCTAGATCGCCGCCATGGTGGAAGGAGAGAACTCTGACTCTAACAGCTTGTCTCCAGTCTCCCAAGTGTGCCATGGTCGGCGTGTGCACATGCACACACTGCCGAATTAGAACATGTAATGAAAAGAACTTGTTAAGGAAAAAAGCAGTCAGGAGGTCAAAGGGAGCAAGTGTTTTTACAAAGCTGGGAAAGATAAACAGGTGTCACAGGTGGCCGCGTCCCTGTGATCAGACAGAAAGCATGATGGCCTCCAGTGTGGGCCAGGCTCCGCTCTACCTACCTACAACATGCAGATAAAGGAAGAGGGAGAGAGAGATCAGCGGGATAACTGTGCAGCCGCTTATAAAGCGGGACGGAAAGGAGCCCCAAGCTCCCAGAACCCTCGTCAGCTCTGGGTTAACCACCCGTTTTAGACAAGGAAGTTCTTTACTCCTTGGCCTGTGTGTCCCTCTCTTCTCTCACCCTGGCTGTGCTTTCCTTCCGGCCCTGTCAGGCAATGGCCTGAAGAGTTCTAACACTTCCTGTCTAAGGACATGTGTCAGGAACCTTCCAGACACAATCAGGACAATCTGTATCTTCACGCCACTCCTGGTACTTCTCTCAAGATTCTGTGACTGGGGGGGTGGGGGGGGGATTGGTTTAAAAACATTTGAAATAGGCCAGTCATGCTGGCCCACACCTTTCATCTCAGCACTCAGGAGGCAGAGACAAGGGGACCTCTGTGAGTTAAGGCCAGCCTGATCGACACAGCGAGCTTCAGGGCAGCCACAGTGAGACTATCTTAAAAAATAATGGGAGGGGGGGTGTGCGAGGCGGTGGCGCACACCTTTAATCCCAGCACTTGGGAGGCAGAGGCAGGTGGATCTCTGAATTCGAGGCCAGCCTGGTCTACAGAACAAGATCCAGGAAAGGCACCAAAACTACACAGAGAAATCCTGTCTTGAAAAACCAAAAGGGAAAAGGTAGGTAGGTAGGTAGGTAGGTAGACAGACAGACAGACAGACAGACAGACAGATAGATAATGAAAAGGCTAGGCGGTAGTAGAGCACGCCTTTAATCCCAACACTTGGGAGGCAGAGGCAGGTAGTGAGTTCCAGGACAGCCAGGGCTACCCAAAGGGACCCTGTCTTGAAAAACCAAGATGATGATGATGATGATGATGGATATAAAAATAATGTATTTAGGAAAAATCAAGTCAGTTTTATCTGAAAGTCATTTTGGTAACATATTTTAAGTGTGCTATTTCACAGAACATAGCCAAAAATGACGGAAACCCACTGCACATTACAAAAGGTGTATTAGCATAATGTGTCCTAGCAGCTGCTACTATGAAACAGGTAATAGTCTGCGTGTCCCTGAAATGACCGGGTAAATGAAACACGGCACATACATCACAGGACAGTCATCAGCCACTGAAAGGAATAAGCCAAGGCCTGGACAGACAGCACAGTGGGTTGCTGCTGTGCAAGTATGAGTACCAGCCAGTGGATCCCAGGGCCTTGCGGGTCAGTTAGCCTAGTGGTCAGTTAGCCTAGTCAGAAAGGCAAGCTCACCAAAAGGCTCGATCTCAAATCGTAAGGTGGAGAGCAATAGAACAAAACACCTGACGTGGGCCTCTGGCCTCCATAGGTTCGTTCTCGTTCTCGTTCTCTCTCTCTCTCTCTCTCTCTCTCTCTCTCTCTCTCTCTCACACACACACACACACACACACACACACACACACACACACACACGAGTAAGCTTCCATGAGTGGGCTGAGAGAGTATCTACCACATACTAAGTTCAGCAGATACTTGTGAGACACTTTGTGCCTAGGAGTTGGCGGTACAATTTCTGAACTTTACATTTCAGTAGAAAGAACACATAAACAAGAACAGAGATGACCATTTCTTGAAATGCATGCAACAAAATACCACAACAGACTAATGTGGGTAGTGGGTGGAGAAGGGAAATGGACTGTTGTTGTTTTTACAAACTGTAATGTTGAATGGTATAGCTATAAGCTAATATCAATAAACTTTGCCAACAGCTTTATGAAGTCTACACCACTATTTCATTTCCACAATAAGAATTAAATTCTCAGCCCTGTCCTCTCAGAATGGGAGAGAAGAGAGAGTGTCCTCACCAGTTTCCCCCCCAAACCACATACCTGGAGGCCGGGCTGGTATTTCTCAGAAAATGACTGGGCCAGCCTCTCACTCCTGATTCTTTCATCTCGTACAACCAGTGGCAAGTTGCAGTTGTTTTTGTGAAAATTCCCTTCTGATGGTACACAGATTTAATTCAGACTAGATCACTGGACAGACTATGAATCTTTTAAGCAGAGACAAACATGACTTACATTAAAATGAACCACAAAAACATTCGTCTTACAGAAATAACCAAGAATGTACGTTTTTTTTAAATTCAAGACAAAATGGCACAGTCATAGAATTTAAGACCCTGCTCACACCATTTAAAGTCTTAAATTATAGTTTGTGTGTGAGTTCTGCCTAATTTCACAGCACAAGACTGCCACATCAAGAGTAACCACACAACTGAATTCCAAATTACATTTAGAGTGTGACGTCGTAGCTAATCCATAACTATTATTACATCTGGTAAAAAAGGACCTTCACCTGCTTATTAGCAAATTTGTGGTGAAGCTAACTCACTGTAGTGGGTTGAAACGGGCACCAAGAACACATACATACCCAATTCCTGAGCCCTGGTGCCTGTGACTAGGACCTTATTTGGAAATAGGGACTTTGGTAGATATAATTAAGAAGCTCAAGGTGAGATCATTCTGGAACTAAAGCCAGTGACTGTTCTGCTTATGAGAAAAAGGAGACAGTGATCTGAGGCACAGACAAGACCCACAGAAGGCCATGGGAAGGTAGGCTCAGGCAGCCTGGAGTGAGCTGCTAAGGACATCCAGGCAGGTGGGCAAGCGGTTCTCCCTTTGAGAGTTCAGAACCGACCAATCCAACCAACACCTTGGACTTTGGGCCTCCAGAAATCAGAATATAAATTTGGCTTGCTTCAGCCACCAAGTTTATGACCCTTTGTCACAGAAGCCCCAGGAAGCTAACATATCAAATCTGACCCTCGTGTGTGTGTGTGTGTGTGTGTGTGTGTGTGTGTGTGAGGGGGGGGGCGTGCGGAGGAGAGAGAGAGAGAGCATTTAAAAACCACGAGGAATTCGGAACAGAAGTACTTTCTCCTCTTCAAGCTACTGGAACAAGAAGGCAAACTGTCCACACGCTGTCCATCTTACTGCTGGTGTGAGTTCTTTCACTGGAGAATCAGTTTCCAAAAGCAAAAAAAAAAAAAAAGTGTGGGGAATGTTAAGTCCTGTCATTTTAAGAACATCATCAGAATAACTATTTGTTTCATAATGTATCACAATAGAGCTCAAAAAGAGAAGGGAAGGGAAGGAAAAGGGAGAGAGAGAGAGAGAGAGAGAGCGAGCGAGAGCGAGCCACCAGAAGTGGAGTACAGCGGTGGGAGAGCACCTGCCCCGTGCTCAAGGCCCTGTGCTCACCCCCAGCGTCACACAGGCTCACACAAAGTGCAGCCAATATAGACTAAAATAGGTGTGCTGGCCCGCACCTCGAGTCCCAACACTGCTCCTGGTGTGGCTAAGGCAAGGGTCCTATCAGCTGAAGAACCAGAATAGCCTGAGAAATAGTTCAAGGCCACATAGAGGAGGGGGGGGGGGGGGGTTGGTAGGCCACACCTTGAATCCCAGCACTGGGGAGGCAGAAGCAGGTGGATTTTTGTGAGGCCATCTTCATTTACATAAGTAAGACCCCGTGGGGGGGATTTAAAAAGTTAATTTTACTACTTAATTTCAGTTTGGTTCCTACTTTAAAATAATAAATCTTCCAAGCAGAAAAACTGGAAAAATCTTGACCCACCCTCCCCAAAAAATTGTAGGCTTCACCTTTAAAATCCAAATCCTTCTTACATTTTCTCAGCTTAAAATGTGAAACTAAAGGCACATTTTTCTACTTTGCAAGTCCATTAGCTTTCTGAAATTGTTCAAGTGATGTTCACTCTGGAAGGCTTTTGTTTACCATCGGGTTCACATGGCAGTTACATACAACTAGGAAGCTGAGAGTTTAAGATGGAAATTCTGATCTAATTATAACATAAGCCTTGTAATTGAAAGAGACAAATGGGAACTCCAAGGGGTCCACTGTAATGGGGGTTTCCGACAAGGTGCTTTCCCTTGAATATTTTGGGACCTGGGCTGTTCTGGTCTATAAGCTTAATTTACATATCAACTAAGTCCTCAATTTAGAAGTAACAAGTGAAGATGTGCAGGAAAGCAATAAAGATCAAAATACTAGAAAATTTTATGAAAGAATCTTTGACCAATGATATTCCACATTCCTTTTCATTGTGCTTTTAAAAAGATACATATATATGCATGTGTGTGTAGCACCTAGGCGGCCTAACAAGTAGACACAAAGAGGCCAGAGAGCTGGCTCACTTGTTCTCACAGAGGACCTGGCTTTGATTCCCAGAACCCATAGGGCAGCTCACAACCATCTCTAACTACAGTCCCAGGGGAATCAGAAGTCCTCTTCTGGCCTCTTTAGACACCCAGCTCACACATGATATACATACATACAACATACATACACACATATACACCTGCAGGCAAAACAGCCGTATACATAAAATGAGATATATAAATCTAAAGAAAAAATACCAGCACTCTAGAGACAGAGGCAGGCAGGTATCTGTATGATGTCAGGATGAGGACAACCTGATTTACATACAGAGTTCCAGGCCAGCCGGAGCTATCCTGGGACACGCAGTCTCAAAAGAAAAAAGTAGATGACGAGTGACTCTTATACAATGTCAATAACTGAAGTTACAACAATAAGGAAAAGCCTGATTTTTGCTTATTAATTAAATGAATGCATTTAAATTTTTAAAGATATTTAGTTTATTTTATTATTTATTTTATTTAGTTGTATCTGTATGTCTGTATGTACATCAGGTGTCAGATCCCCTAAACACCTGGTTGTGAACCTTCATGTGGGTGCTGGGAACCGAACTTGGGCTCACTGGAAGAACAAATGCTCTCAACCGCTAAGCCAGCCTCTCTCCAACTTCTCTGAGTGAATTTTTAAATGTTTTAAATCGCCGTGTTTTTGATTAAAAAAGAAAACATCAATTTCACTAACCAGAGATTACATGCTTACACTACAGCTCTATTTAAGTATGTTTATTCAAACTTACAAGGCCAGTACTAATGAGGCTAAGGCAGGAGGATGGCTATGAGTTTGAAGACTGCCTAAGGCTACACAGTGAGCCTCTGTCTCAAAAGCAAAAACAAAAATTATATAACACCCCACATATTAAACACAAGCTATGAATAATGACTTCCTCCTAAAGAAAAACATAGACAGCCAGGGTCCTTAGAGACTTTTCACAAACCAGGGGGTCACAGTCAACTTCAGCAGTCATAAAAGCATGTGCCAGTTTACACCCTGGAGATGATGTAATGAACACAGCACTTTCCCTCTGGGTCTCACTTCCAAAAACCTAGGCTTACCATGAGAAAAACCAGACACATGCCCTAGAAGGATACTACTACAAGACACTCAGAACAGTCAGGGACATCAAAACCAAGGAGAGCTACCCAGAAGAAGTCCAGGGCAACATGGAGTTGCAATGTGTTACCCTGGTGGGACCCTGGAACAGAAAAGGCATTTGATAAAAACCAAAGAAATATGAATAAAGATCCCTGAAAATTCTCTATACTACCTTTTCCAGTTTTCTATACATCTAAAGTTCTTAATAACAACAACAAAATTCCTCAGTACTGGGGAAACTGAGGCAGGATGACAGTGAGTTTGAGATCAGCCAGAACTCCACAACATGGTCCTGTTTCAAAACCCAAGGTCTGGGGATACATTTCAACGATGGAGCACCTGCCTGTGGAAAGCACAACTTATTTACTTGTAATTGCATGTAGTCATTCCTAGACAACTACTAATTAAGGTCTAGATAATACTACATTATCTAGTATCTAATCACTCACATTGTCCAAGTTAATTTAAGAAAAGCACCATGTCAGGTTTTTTTTTTCAGTGCTAAGATTAAAGCTAAATTTTGGGGTACATAGGGGTCAAATTAAAAGGAGACTAGACAAACTCCACCTATTCAAGTAAACACCTGCTTTGCTGTGATCCGGGTGTGAAAACCAAAACCCTCACAATGGCACAGCTATTTATAATAAGTAGTTCAGTTTAAACTGCATAAACATCATCATTCTGAAGATGCTTCTAAACAGAAAACTAATCCACAGAACTATATGAGACACTGGATGAGGAAGTTTGGCCCTTTTTCCACCACCAAGGACTAAATTTTATGCCCCAAACATGGTTCCCCTGGTTTCCTCATTTACATACTAGAAAGTGATATTGGCTCCGTGCAATAGACAAAAGATGAAATTCACCAAGTGTTCTGAAGAAACTGTCACTGTCTGGAAACTGCCATTCTGTTCATCAAAAACAGAATTCTAGATGCTAATCAGTCACCAGAGACAACAAAATAAACATCAACTCCCTTGCTCTCCAGGAGTCTACCGGAAGGAGGCAAGAAGGAAAAGGCTACTGTGCCATCTCTAAAGGTGTGTCTTAGAATAGCAGACATTGAGTGTTGTTACAGTGGGTTAAACATAAAGTCTGCAGAAACATCTACATTTAGGAACTATGTGACCTGGGGGAAAAGGATCCCATAGTCTTCATCATCTACATAAACAAACAAACAAACAAACTCAAATTTTATACATGTAAGCCACTCCTGTGATCTGGATGCTTAGAGGCAGGAGGATCAGGACTTCAAGGGACTGGAGCATTGACTCCAAGGTTAACTAAGAACACTGCTCTTCCAGAGGACTGAGTTTGGTTCCCAGCACCCACTTAAAACAGCGCTAACAGCCGCCTATAACTCTAGTTCCAGGGCATCTGACACTCTCTTCTGATCTGGGCAGGCATCCATACACGTGGCAGGCATGGATAAAATAAGTTAAGGACCCTGTCCAAAGCCAGGACGCTAACTGCTGCTAGAACTAACTGGTTCCAGCAGCCACCTTCAGAAACAAATGCAGCAGGCAAGGTGTGCACACCTGTAGTCCAGCACTCAGGAGCGGAGGCACAAGATGGTCCAAGGTCATCCTGGTCTATACAGTAAGTTCTAGGCTAGCAGGGGCTCAAAGTGAGGCCCAGCCTCAACAGAAGGGAGGCAAAGAGGAGGGGACGACAAAATGCATGCTTTTATTTTCTCCAGATTTATGTAGTAAAATGTCTAGATTTTTTTCAAATCCTTCTCCCACACACTCAGTCAAACCTGGCATTTGGCAATGACGCCAAACTGGCAAGCAGGCAAAGAGGTTTTCCTAGGTATGTGAGCACAGCCTCCCTGTCTCCTACAACTGCAGATAACTGTGCCTTAACCCTACATAATGGAGGATTTCCCCTCCTTGCCCTCAAAGGAAATTTTCAACATATCTATCTCATTCCTAATATTCAAGTGATCAAAGGCTGGCAGCCTCCTTAGGAGCTTTGTAGTGGAGGGACACGGGGTAGTTTTTTTTTCAGGGTTAAAAAAAAAAAGCTGTGTGATCAAAACAGCCACAAACTTCTAAGATAAACTAGTGAAAAGAATCCCATGGGACATTATGAAAAGGATTAGTTTCATCAACCACAATGTGAGGACCTAAAAATCGAGACCTTCCCAAGAAGGAGCTGTCACCCCAAAGGGAAAAGGAGCTTGCTGAATACATGATCACAAATAAGATTAGACAGCTACTAAAGAATGTGACTGCGGTCACAGGTCTACCGTGAGCTAATCATTGTGAAATAAAGAAGGATACTAGGGGGGAAAAGTCAGTGTGAAGAGTGCAAAGATTAATGGCTTTCTTCCCTCATAATTCAATTTGTTTACTTAGTTGTAGACTGCCCACCCACCACACCCCACAAAAAAGCCCGGTTCACTGGAGGGCTTTACCTCCTGCTATTTCCTCTGCAGTGAGGCTGCAGGGTGGTGACGCATGCGGGAATCTGTTCATTGAGCAGAAAGCAGCCGGGTGAAAGGAAACACAAGCACCCAAGCCTCTGGCACCCCGTGAAACCACAAGAGAGCAGATTCTAGCTTTCCCATGTTCTAACAGATCTTTTCAAAGCTGTTTTTCTTCAAGGGCGAAACACTTGTCTAGAGTCACGTGTCTGGTACCATAAGCCAAAGGTCAACTGACACTGGAGGCCATAAATTAATCAAAACAAAGATTTTTTAAAGAGACCTCTCTGTGTAAGCCTCATTTACCTATGCTTTTCTTTAGCCAGTTTCAATCTATAAACAAAATAAAAACAGCAGACATGTTTTCCTATAGAAACACTGGCAGTCTCTGGAGCTAAACCAGAATGGCAAATTAGATTGCTTTATCAACCTTTTGTTGCTTTTAGGAAAGGTTATGCAAAATTAGCTAACAGTGATATGAAATAAAAGGCCAGTAAAGAAACTTTTCCAGCCGGGCGGTGGTGGCGCACACCTGTAATCCCAGCACTCGGGAGGCAGAGGTAGGTGGATCTCTGTGAGTTCGAGGCCAGCCTGGTCTACAGAGCTAGTCCAGGACAGGCTCCAAAGCTACAGAGAAACCCTGTCTCGAAAAAGAAAAAAGAAAGAAAGAAAGAAACTTTTTCCAAAACATCACCAATTTAGTTTAAGAGCATGACCAGGAAAAAGAAAATACAAAATAAATTTATTTCAAAATTATTTCTTCACAACCTTAACAACCACAGGTAAGAGTCATGAAAAGTAGTAAGATGTGGGCTGGAGAGATGGACTCACAACCTGGCTCACACCCTTCTACCTCCAATTCTAAAGGATCTGGAGCCTTTCTCTGGCCTTTGAGGACACCTGTGTACATACATACATGCAAGCAAAACGTTCATATATATAAAGCACAAATAAATAAATCTAAAACTAATAAGTAAATTTAAAGAAAAACATGGCCTAAAAGGCGGAGGAAGCAAGAAAGCGGGAGTTGCCTCTCACAAGAAGATATATGAGCAACCCAAGGATAAAGAGTAGACCTGAAAACGAGCAAACTCACTACTTCTGAACCCTGGGCAGTGAGTGTGTCACCTGGACGACTCCTGCCACTGGCAGGACCCAGAGCAAAGTTTAGGACAGAGTTGGGGACTCCGAAGGGTGGCACTAAAGCCCTTTCTTCCTTAGGCTCACACTTGAAAGACTGACCAAGGGGCTGGGGACAGATACAGCCAGGCCCTATGTTGGATCTCTGGTACTGCATGAGACATGGAGGTCCGTGGTAATGCACCCCAGCACTGGAGAAATAGAGGTAGGAGAATTAGAAGTTCGAGGTCATTCTCAGCAGGCTGTGGAGCCCACCTGGACTACATCAGATTCTGTCTCTATAAAAACAATCAAAGAGTCAGAAGGTCCACAGGCCCTGCACTACACACACTGGAGGCAGCCACTACCACTTTCGCCATGCATCGGGTTTTGTGAGTGCCCGCCCATTTGATCATCCAACAGCACAGTTAATAGGGAAGAGAGAAAGCCTCTAGCTGCACAGACCCCTGTAAACCATTCACAGCCATTTACCTGGTTGTACAGGATCCTTCTTCGGGTTGCAAGTTCTGGACCCGGGTCCCCTTCACACTAGTCAGCTGCTGATTTAGTCTCTCGCTGAAGCTTTGACCCTTTCCTGAATGGCTGGCTTCGCTGTGTTCTTACACGCAGCCCTATGTGAGCTCACCCTTGCTTAGGGGAAGAGGGGTAAAGACCATATCTGGAAAGACCCGGTCTGAGGAGTCCTTTTGAACCCGGCAATGCATAATAAGGTACACCTGATGCAAGCACAGCTCTGAGCAAATCCTGATATCAGATCTGTGATGAAAACAATTCACTAGCTAACGTGGGACTGCACTTCAATACTTGTATGTATCTAGCTGTAATGTGGTTATCACCTATATATTATAACTTTTTCTCAAGTGACCAAGAAGGGAAAAATATAATTATGTAATACTGTAAAAGTGTTCTATGTTCATAGATTGTCAAAATGTTAATTTTATTTCATGATCCCACATAAAGTGTGTAAAACACTACTGGGCTTTCCCACAGAACTTGACAAAGCCGATTCAAGAAACTCTTATGTGTGTAAGCTCTGAAACTATGTCTCTGGCTTAGTCCTTTTTCCTAGCACCTAAAATGTTCATGGCACACCACAGCTGTCAGACATGCATGAGCTGAATTTGATTTTTGTTAAAGAATATAGCAGAGGGCTGGAGAGACAGCTCAGCAATTAAGAGCACTAGCCACTCTTCCAGAGGACCCAGGTTCAATCCCCAGCACCCACATGGCGGTTCACAACTACCTGCAACTCCAATTCCAGTGAATCTGGCACCTTCACATTGACATACATGCAGGCAAAATACCAATGCACATAAAATAAATAAAATCTTTTTTAAAAAGAAAAGAAAGGTTTTTTTAAAAAAAAAAAAAAAAAAAAAAAAAGGATATCGCATGCCGGGCGGTGGTGGCACACGCCTTTAATGCCAGCAATCGGGAGGCAGAGCCAGGCAGATCTCTGAGTTCGAGGCCAGCCTGGTCTAATGGAGTGAGATCTAGGACAGGCACCAAAACTACACAGAGCAACCATGTCTCGAAAAACAAACAAACAAACAAACAAAAAAGGATATAGCAGAGACTTCCATTTCTGAAATTTAGACTAGAATGGACATGGAAAAAAAAAGACTAATGAAGTAAAACAGAACAGAAAACACACGTTCATACATGAAAATTTAATACAGACAATAGAGTGGATCACAGAAAGACTCAAGATAGGATGCTGAGCAGGTGTGGAGGTCACACCTTTAATCCTAGCACTCTGGGGGCAGAGGCAGGTGGATCCTCTGGGTTTCTGAGTTCGAGGCTAGTCTGTCTACAGAGCCAGTTCCAGAACAGCCAGGGAGGAAGGAGAAGGAGGGAAGAGGAGAGAGGAGGGAGGAGGGATGCTGGGACAATGGCTTCTGGCTATAGAATAAAGCAGAATGTGGAGGATGGAGTGATAACAAGTGATAAATCCATACAGGCAGTCTGCACTCTCTGGATCCTCCCTTAAACATCATTGTAAGTTTTTATATTATAAACATATGTGGATGAGACTTTAAATAGTATTTACACAGAACACTGATGCTTAATAATGTAAAATATTTGCTACATGTGATGATCAGTGCTAATTTTACTTCAACCTGACAGAATGGAGCATCACCTGGGGTACCAGCCTCTGGGCACATGTGTGGGGGATTCTCTTGGCTACTTTCACTGATGTGAGAAGACCCACCTTAAACATGGGTGGGACCACTGCCCAGGTAGGGGATCCTGGACGTGTAAAGTAGAGAAACAGAGCTGAGCACTAGTAGTAAGAATGCATGTATCGCTGCTTCCTTATGACAATTCAATACAAGCAGTTGCTTCAAGCTCCTGGTGCCTTGGACTTCCTGCCCTGATCGACTGGACCTTGGACTGTGAGCTACAGTAAACCTTTTCCCCCTCAAGTTGCTTTTATCAGAGTATTCTTATCACAGTACCAGAAAACAACTAAGACACTAAGAATTCACTGTTTGCATGTGTCCTCAAAACCGCCTTGCACTGGAACGTTTTTTATTTTATTCTTTATTTTTAGGTTTATCAGTTTCACCTACAAGTATGTCTGTGAACCACATGTGTGCAATGCCTTCAGAGGCCAGATGAGGAATTAAGAGTTACAGACAGTTGTGAGCCAATATGTGAGTGTTGGAAATCAAACCCATGTCCTCTGGAAGAGCAACAAGTGCTCTTAACCACTGAACCAGCATTCCAACCCACCCACCCCCAGTGAAGTTTCTTGAGCTCTGTCATGCTTGTCTATTTAATACCCACATCATGGAGATCGACATCGGTAGGATTTGCTGGGGGGGGGGGAGTTCATTTTGTTTTGTTTACATGTATGCATGTTTGCCTGTGTGTATGCATGTGCACCACCAGGGTACCTAGTACCCAAGGAAGCCATAAAAGGGCATCCAATTCCATGGAAGTGGCATTACAGACAGATGACTGTGGGGCACCGTGAGGGTGCTGAGAACTGAACTCTGGCCCTCCGCTAGAGCAGAGCAGCCAAGTGCTTGCGCTTACCCTCCGAACCATCTCTCCAGCCCAAGGGTCCTTTCTTGATCCTTCGCAGGTTTTCATTTCAAGATGGTATTAAGTCTATTGACTAACTTTTTAAGCTGATAAAGTTTTGAACTTGTACCATC
The DNA here is from genome assembly GCF_004664715.2 of Peromyscus leucopus. Classification (NCBI taxonomy): domain Eukaryota; kingdom Metazoa; phylum Chordata; class Mammalia; order Rodentia; family Cricetidae; genus Peromyscus; species Peromyscus leucopus. The sequence goes on along the minus strand of NC_051063.1, from coordinate 91,008,727 downwards.
AGAACCAATAAAAAATATTTTGTTTACTTAAACACCTCTGTGTTAGCCTTGATGGAAGGAAGTTTTCTCTCTCCTAGCACCATGCTAGACAGCGTTTGAGCTTTCACAAGTATGGCTTTTTGTGTTCTTCAGTCATTTGGTTTGGTTTGAGACAGGGTCTTACTTATCAAAGGCTGGCTTCAGACTCCCTCTGTAACCAAAGATGACCTTGAACTTCTGATCCTCCTGCCTGTACCTCCCTAGAATTACAGACATGGGCCTACGAGCTACATGCCCATCCCCAGTACTGATCTTTGTTTGCTGTTCTACAAACACATCCTCTTCGTTTTACCTTCTAGTTTGTAAAAATGTATGATTCTGTATAAAAGACTGGACTACTTTACCTAACACACTGCCCAGTCATGGGACCGGGCGGGGACATGAGAAGGGACAACAATTAGTTCTATTTTGAGCAAGACTTTTCTCATTAACGTCCTCAAATTGAAAATTTTAAATTCCTGAATCCACTCAAATATCCAAATCCTTCAAGCAAAATAGGCTTTCTTTCCTTGAGCAGTAATAAAAGTGACCTCATTATCCCACGGTATGGTAATAACGGCTAACGGCGGCATAGCCACAAATCCGACAAAGCACATCTAATACTATATTTGCATAAAACTGGAAAGGGACAGCTTAACATAGCAAGCAACTGGACTACTGTCCAGCGTCGAAACTGCAGCTGTTACAAAAAGCAGGTCGAGATGGCTCAGCAGGTAAAGGTGCTCACAGCCGAGCCTGACAACCTCAAGTCCATGCCAGGACCCAACTCCCACAGACTGTCCTCTGTGGGATACAGAGATATCCTCTGAGGAGCACTCTGCACACACACAACCCATCCCCACACACCCACAGACTGTCCTCTGACCTCCACAGGCGCACTCTCTGGCTGGCACACACACACACACACACACACACACAAACACACAAACACACACACACACACACAAACACACAAACACACACACACACACACATAAATCAATGTAACTTTAAATTTTTTCAGCGCTGCTATTAACACAATTTTAGCCCTCTCTATATTGTAGGTTTGGGTTGGCTGTGGGAATGTGGGGAGCTGGGGGGAGGGGAGGCTGCCGGTTAGGGAACTCAAGACATCACACCTTAGATAAAACTACCTCTAAGCTACCCTATACCCAGCATTTTGCCTCAATTTCTCTTCCAGGAAGTATTATCACCTCCTAACATCTGTTTTAAAAAAAGTAACCACACATCAGATTAAACTCTACATAAATTACCACAATAAAACATCTCAATGAGCATGTTCCCTTTGATGCTGATGTTTGAGAACAAACTATCCAGTATAAACTTTCAACTTTCACCAGTTCTAGAGCTGGCTTGGTAAACCCTTTGTAACATCAAAGAGCAATCTGAAGGGATAAAAAGTCTGTACCTTTATTCCAGTACCCAAGCGTCCCGCCCCTCTGAGGACACAGTTCCTTCCACTGAGAACAAAATGTGGAAGAGTCTGTGCCATCAACAACTGGAACTCATAATGTCAGCCTTCCCCGTCATTCACAGTGCTACAAAAGCTAAATACTGCAAACCCAGTACAATTCTGCTATTCAATTCAAGTGTATGAAAATAAGCACTCAGTTATTAAAAAAAAAAAAAAAAAAAAAAAAAAAAAATCCCCAGGCTGGGTAGTGCCTCTGTGGGTAAAGTGTTTGCTGCACACACAAGGACCTGAGTGTGGATGCCCAGCACCCAGGTACAGCCAGGCCCCAGAGCTGCCAGGGACAAGAGCCAGGGGCTCACTGACCAGTCCTATGGGAAGAGAAGCTCCAGGGTCAGCAAGAGGCCCTCTCTCAAAAACACTGAGGCGGAGAAGCAAGTGAAAGATATCCATCACAACCTCTGCCTCACAAGCACCTGACACCCATGTTCACACACAGGCGTACATCATACACCCAGAGATAGACAGACAGACAGACAGACACAGAGGCAGAGGCAGAGATGAAACGGAAATTGTATAAACCAAATTAAATCCAAACAACACTGAGGTTTTAAGATGTGTGGGCATGCATGAATTTCATTACAGAAGATACAGTTACTAATGCACTCAAAGTAGCGTGGAAGAACAAAAATAGCCAGCCCAGCAGTGGTGGTCAGATCTCAAAACAAGGGCTGTAAGTACCACCCAAAAATGCAAAATAAAATAGGTGTCCACACAGTCAAAGGGAAAACCCAGTCTTATTACTCACCCTACTGCACTGGGGGAGGGAGAGAAACACTCCACGGCTCTTCCTGGGTGCTTAATACATTCAACTGATTAAGAAACTACACAGGTGTACCCACCTGTCTCCTCCCCTCCTCCCCTCCTCCCCCACCCGTGCCACAGGAGGCGGGGCTGATGAGCTGGTTCTCACCACCCCTGACAACCTGAGTTCAATCCTGTAACCCCACACAGGAGGAGGGAAGAACCGTCTCCCAAACTGTCCTCACCTTCCATGTGCTCTCAGTAGAACACACACACAACCTCATACATCACACACACACACACACACACACACACACACACACACACACACTAAATACACCTTTAAAATTTTAATTTAAAAAGGCTTAACCGAGAAAAAGCAGCTAGCATGTAAACTCTCCCTTGATTCCGTTTGAAAGTCAAACCACTTGTCAGACTGCTACCAGAATCACAACAAGTGTCCCTGCAAGGCAACACGAATGCCTAGTGTCCTCTACGAGCCGAGCTCTGAACAGTCTATGAGAGAAATCTGCAGTACAGAACGCTGGTCAGTTCCAACCATGTCCTCAGGGAGCCAGCCATCCTATTGCTTACAACTACTTACCAGAGACTCATGTCAGGGATGAAGAGGGTTCATTTACCCACTCCTATGCCCTGGGTACTAAAGAGAGAGTGAGTGCTTCTGCCAATCACTAGAAAACAAGGCCTAAAAAACCCTGCCGGGCAGTGGTGGCACACACTTTAATCCCAGCACTCGGGAGGCAGAGGCAGGCGGATCTCTGTGAAGTTTGAGGCCAGCCTGGTTTACAGAGTGAGATCCAGGAAAGGCGCAAAGCTACACAAAGAAACCCTGTCTCGAAAAAAGAAAAAGAAAAAAAAAAAGCCCTGGGTCAGACATGGGGATGCACAGAGGGGGAAAACACAGAGGCTGCCTGCACCCCAAAGGTGACTGGGACAAAGCCAAGCAGCTTCCCGGGTGGAGGCTAAGACGGCTAAGACTGCAGCTAACGTAACAGGGGTAGAGACGTACCAGAGTGAGACAACACAAGAAAACAAGCATAAACATGGGGCACGGAGGCAGGAGCCTGATCAGGAGTCAGAGGTGGGAGGGTCAGGGGTCAAAGTCCCCACAGCACAGAATCAGACTGGAAGTCACGCATGGGTCAGAAAAGACTCTGTCTCATTCATAAATAAGTAAACAAAAGTATTCAATGTTAAATGAATGAATGAATATTAAATAACTATGCTCCCAAAGACCATCTGACAATTGTTACAAACATTAAATCAAAAACATTAACAAGATATTCACAGAACTCAACCAAAAAAGTAATTTTGAAATATTATGTATGATGGGGGGGGGAGAGATGGATATCAGTAACAAAATGAAAGCATCTACTATTTCCGTTTTGAACTACTTTAAAGGCTCCAGGAGTAGCTCAGAGGTAGCCCCTGCCCCTGCCCCTGCCCCAGGGTTGACCCCCAGCAATAGAAGGGTGTGGGGGACTTTCCAGCCGAAGCAATGCAGGACAATAGCGAATAAATGAAGAGCCCACAGAGCCTGTAATCCCAGCACTTGGAAGGTAGAGGCAAGAAGAGTGGAGAGTTCAAGGCTATCCTTAGCTATGTGGCTGCTTTCACAGCCAGCTTAAGCGACATATAAGACTGTCTTTCAAAAGAAAAATCTATAGACTTCATTTACACAGGGAATTCAATTTGCAAACCACAAAAGATCTGAAGAGACACCAAAGAAGCTACACATTAGACACCGTGCAGCTGCAGACAAGCTCACCACTGGTCATTAGGGAAAAGCAAATCAAAACCACGGTAAGATACCTATACACTTAGAAGACCGGCTAAACCCCGAGTAGATTCAGAGCCCCGGGAATCGTCACGCACGTTGCTGGTAGGCTGTAAAATGGTACCGACCTTTGACAGGAAATTGCCAATCTGCCTTCCAAATTGATGAACTTAGTATCTGACCCAACTGTGTGTCAACTTCCAAAGCAACTTTATTCAGAGTTCCTAAACACTAGGAACAACCTCATCGTTCCATCACCAAGGAGACGAGGAGCAGATTACTACCAAATAAGGAACCAACTAAACTACCCAAAGAGGCAACATCGTAGATGAATCAGCAAGCAAACATACCACCCACAAAAGGGAACACACTGCAGTTATCACGTCAAGACTGAGAACAAGCAAGGCTGGGAGATGGGTCGGAGGGTCAAGTGCCTGCTGCCCAAGCATGAAGACCCAAGTTTGGGTGCCCATGGCGTCTGTAGTCTACACACATCTCCCAGTACTGGAGACTCAGAGACAAGAGGATCCTTGAGCTCCAGATTCGGTGAAAGGTATGGTTTCAAAACCAAGGCAGGCAAGATGGCTCGGTGGGTAAAGGCACCTGCCATGCCTGAGACGGATGCCCAGAATCCACACAAAAATGGATGAAGAAGATTAACTTCAAAGAGTTGGCCTTTGACGGCCACTCACAACACACCATGCATACATTATACACATGTAATAATAACACTAATAATAAACAAGGTGGGGCGATAGAAGAAAATACCCCTGGCTTACACACACACACACACACACACACACACACACACACACACACGAAAACACAATTACTAAATTAACTAATTAAATAAAAATATAAAGCACGACTAACTGAAGGTTGATCAAAGTCAGGGTGGTTACCTGTGGAGGCTGCTGACTGGGGGAGGGGGAAGGGGGGTGTACAGGGACCTTGGAGTACTAGAACATCTTGTGATGAGGGTCACACAAATGGACTCGTTTGTCAAAACTCGTGCAACACATTTCTAATGGGTGTGCTGGGACCTGTGGGTTCCTATTACACGATAAGCATGCAATCATCAAGAGGAGCCCAGGGAAGAGCTCTGGCCTCTCAAGGCACTCTTCTGAATTGCTTCTGCCGTGCTATTATACGCTAAGGTAAGCCCTCTGGATTTTTAGTCATTTTCAAAAGTATTTGCTCAGTTTTCTCAGACAATTAAAAAGACAATTACAGGGGCTAAAGAAATGATTCAGTGGTTAAGCATGTTTTTGTTCTTACAGAGGACCTGAGTTTGGTTCCCAGCACCCACATGGCAGCTCACAACCATCTGTTTGTAACTCCAGTTCCAGAGGATCTGATGCCCTCTTCTGGCCTCTGAGGGCATTACATGCACGTGGTGCACACATACACATGCTGACAAAATGCTCATAGACATAAAATAAAAACAAATACTTTTGTTTTAACATTTTATTAGCTATTTAATTTTTAAATAAATAATTATTATAAATATTCTTAAATGAGAAGGGAGGTTCCTAAATTTCTCTCAAATTGATAAAGTAGCAATCCTGGCCGACTGCAGTCCTGTGTCTATAAAATGTAGTAACGTACACAAAGGAGTAAAGTGGGTGCCCACCACAAGCTCACGCCCTCAAGCACCATGACATTATACGGTACACAGCTTCAGAAACTAAGGCTCAGAGCTGTAATGATAGAGATTCCAGTAAACAGTGAAATAAGATGCAAAGCTAAAGTCATATGCCTATAAATCTTGATTTTTTTTTTTCCCTAGCACATTAAAATCAGGTTTTTGAGTTCTTGGGATTTGAAACTTGGGGGGAGAGGGGCAGCAGGTTCACTCACGTCTCTGTTTACTAGAATTCACAGGTGGCCACTGGTTTGGACTAAGTTTCTACACTAAGCCTTACAGACAAAACCAACATGTCACTCACTCTGAAAATTACACCACAAGCTGAAATTGACTTATCTGTCTGACTTCCCAAGAAGTCAAGAGAGAAAGATAACCAATACCCGGAACAGGCCAGCTGTGGCAAGTATGATGAGGATGCTCCCTCCAGCTAACCCCCCAAGAAAGCTAACAGAAACGACCAATCAGTGTTGGCTATTACTGCTTCAAATTCCGTGCAGGAACCTGCAGCGGATCACAGAGCCCAAGTATAGAATAAATATTATTAAGGGGAAAAAAAATCAAAGCCAATTCACCCTTTAAATCTAATGTGATTGGGTTCAGGCAACAAGTGTGACAGACGCACCTACGACCACCAAGAGAAATCAGATCTGGGGCAGGCCAGGACACCCGCAATCCCAACTCTCTGAGGCAGGTGGGATTCCAAGTTTGAAGCCAGCCTGGTCTACACAGCTAGACTTTGTCTCAAAAAGAAAAACCATTTTTAGTATGTTGATATCTGCATTTAGATGTATTTGCTACCCTTTATAATTAGATAATATAACCATTAAGATAGTATTCTGGGATGAAAGTGTAGTTCAATAGTAGAATGCCTGTCTACATGAACAAGACCCTCAGTTCATCTTCAGCACATTTTTTTAAATGTTGAGGAGTACCACCTAGGCTTTAACAGACTGACAAAAAATCCTTTACACACATACACACACACAAAAAAAAAAAAAATAGAGGGGTAGGTCTGCCAGCCACTGACAACAGTCCATTTTCTAAACTTGTTCCATTTCAGGATGGTTTTTAGAATGTCTATCATCATTATCATTATCTGTATGTGTGTGTGTGTCTGTCTCTCTGTGTGTGTGTCTGTGTGTCTGTCTGTCTGTCTGTCTGTCATCATCACCATCACCATTACTGTGTACATGTGCATGCGCACATACACATCCTCAGATATGGGGGTGTCAGAAGACAACTTGGTGGAGTTCTTTCTGTCTCCTCTTTGATGAGAACCAGAGATGAAACTCAGGTCGTCAACAAACAAGCACTGTGCGGCTGGGCCATCTCACCAACTCATCTCAGAACCAGGACAGAATGAGCGGCGCCCTTTGGAGGTGACACCAGAATGCGATCTATGGAATCCAACCATGCCTGCAGCAAAGCACTGTTTTCAAGATCTTAAAAGTGAACAGGAGGCAGTAGCCATGGTGGCACATGCCTGGGATCCCTGCATTTGGGAGGAGGCAGGAGGACCATGAGTTTAACCCAGGCTACACAGCAAGACCCTTCTTCAAAACAAAATTAAAACATCACTATGAGAATCCAGACCTTAGGTCACACTGATTTCAAGAGATTTAACTGCTCAGTAACCCCCAGAGACAATTACGATTTAAACCCTACACTCCGGCGAGCTTTTGCCCTCCTTCCCTGGCTTTTACCCACCCCACTCCCCTTTTAAATGCTGCTGTGATTTTTTTGTTTCAGTGCCGTGCCTAGGACGAAGCACATACTCTGCCACTCAGCACTACACCCCAGCTCTGATTAGTGTCTTGGGGGCAGGGGAGGGATTGTTGTATATGTTCAAGCATGCATGCAGAGATGCATGAGTGCATGTGTATGGTGAGACAGGGTCTTGCTGTTTTGCCCAGGCTAGCCTCAAATTCTCTGTGTAACTCAGGATGGCTTGGACTCCTCCTGATCCTTCTTTCTCAGCCTCCCAAATACTGGGATTGCAGGGGTAGGCTGTCAAACCCAGTTCTTACCAACAGTTTTCTTGTGAAATGTTTTTACATGCTGCCAATCACACAACCCAGGAGCTCCACACATGCAAAGCAACACTTGCAGCCACCAGCCTACATTCCCAGCCCCTTCAGTAATATTCACCTATTCAGAACCTGGTGCATGTGGTGACCTGGAATTTGGTCCCCAGCAACACATATAAGTAAATAGTAACTAGGATGCTCTTAATGCATAGAAATCTAAAGTCCAAAGCCCTGAAATTAAAAATTACTGTCATAGGGCACTCAGACAGGAATGGATTTAGAAGCATTCTGGATTTTTTAATTAGGAATGCTCATCTATGCCAATGGCCCCATACCTGAGGCAGTGAAATCTGAACCCTTCTGCTCTGGGAATTTTGGACAAAGAACTTACATATACCTCACCTTCATATTCCTGTTGAAAACACAGAACTCCTTTTCTCCCTCTTACCCTACCTTTCTAAACAGCAGAATTTTCCAAATAAGGGGAAATTCTGAGAATAAACAACTGCCAAGTACATTTTTTCCCTAATCTCATGATCACCTAGCCTGGTGCAATGGCACACACCTTGGATCCTAGCACTCAGAAGGCAGAGGCAGGGGGATCTCTGTGAGTTCATGAACTTGGAAAAGGATTCCAGGAATTCATAAGGCCATCCAAGGGCAGCAGAGAATTTTTCAACTCCTGATGAAAATGTTCTCCATTCAAGTTGTCCCACCCCCCAGCCCCCATCTCCATCCTCCACCGCTGCCACCACCCTCTTTTTGACACAGGGACTTGTATTACAAGAATACTTGGATTACAGGTGTATGCCACCATGCCGGGCCCAAGTTGTCCATTCTATAAATGAATGAATTGCATGGCCAAGAGAGTGAACAGCTTAGCTCAGAACACAGGCTTAGTACATGATAGTCCCTATTTTCTTTTCAGCTTTAGTCACACCTGCTTAAAGCCATATTCTGTGAGCATGCATCGTGCATACATAAAATAATGCTGTGTAAAGGTAAAGATATCATTTCTTCATACAGAAAACTTGAGGCAAAGGTAATCATAGGTTCTAGTGACTATCAAGATCAAATCAGACACAGCTTTAGAGTAATCTTTAGAAACCATATAAAGCCCTGGGCAGCAGTGGCACATGCCTTTAATCCCAGCACTCAGGAGGCAGAGCCAGGCAGATCTCTGTGAGTTCGAGGCCAGCCTGGTCTACAGAGTGAGATCCATGACAGTCACCAAAACTACACAGAGAAACCCTGTCTTGAAAAACCAAAAAAAAGAAAGAAAGAAAGAAACCATATAAAGCCATTTTAAAAGCAAATTGCAACACACATCTGTGTGTGTGTGTGTGTGTGTGTGTGTGTGTGTGTGTGTACCAATTTTACCCACAAACAGGAACTTTTTACTGTAAAATCTTAACTAATCTTTATTTATCATTTGAGTAGACATGGAGGGAAAATTATTCCCACCCTGCAGGAAACCCCCAAAAGAACACATTTCTGTCCTGGTAACAAACCATGAGACCTTTAGCATCATCAGATCAAGAGCTGGGTTTTCATTTGACTGCACAGTTAAGTCAGTGGACATTCCTTGTTCTTAATTAGCTATCACTATCTGTAAATCAGAAGATGGTAGGAAGAAAAAGTAAGATGAACGTGCACACCTACGTGCACACCTACCCCCAAACTATGAACAGCGGAAGACTCTGGTGTTCCCCTCCATAGTCATCTTCCCCACCCAGGCAAGACGTGACCAATATCCAGACCCTGGTATGTGGTTCTCGTGCATTCACACAGCGCTGGAGTTCCCAGGATGAAGGGCTCAGTCGTCTTGGGGTACATTTCAGAACAGATCTGGCTCTCCAGCAGCTTTCTCGGTAGCTGTCATTACCAGAGCTATAACGCCCACATGTGCCCCCCTCCCAGCAACCATCAGTGCCCCTCTAGGTTCACCAGAAAGCAGGGTCCCGGGGCTGCAGAGAGGGCTCAGGGCTTGAGAGGTCATGCCTGCTGCTGACAGAGGACCTGGGTTCACATCGGGCAGCTCACAACTGTGTAACTCCAGCTCCCAGGGGGCTCTGACACCTACCTCTAACCTCCACAGACAGCAGCACTCACATGCACAGACCCACACATTCACATAATTAAAAACAATAAAAGAAATATTTTTAAAATGTAACTACTCTTTTAGACCTGAAAATCTGAAGACATGTCACAAAATGCAAAGTAGAAGCAGCAGGGCTATGAGAAGCTGGTGGGTAACAGAAAGGGAAAGAGCTACAACCCGAAGGCTAAAATCAAGTCAGTCATTAAACTGGTCTCCACGTCCCTAACCACACGGTGGTTGACTACTCCTCACAAAGACGACGATGACAGCGGTGTCTCCGTGTTTAGCTAAGCCCCGAGGTCTCCTGCCACCAACAATGGGACAAACAGACAACACACACCTCTTTACTACAATGTGCCAGAGAAAGGTACAACACTGTATGACGTCACTGCCCAAAACACACCATTTAATTCTGGTCAGTACACATCACACGAACCCAAAATGTGGGCTCTCTTGCAAACAACTGGAAGACTAAAAACACCTGACAAATTCAAAGCAACATCCAGTCCTGGCTGAATCCTGGACCAGAATGATTTTCTCTTTCCTACAAAGGACGTCAGAACAAGGTAAATTAAATTAAGTATGACTATGATTTCCTGGTTTTTATGACAACAGTATGATGTGTGAGCAACTCCTTTAGATGACACACACTGACTGGAGTTGGGGCTTCTGCAACTCAACTCCCCAAATGCTCAGAAAGGCTGGGGTATGGTCCAGTGACCACACAGATGCTTGCTGTAGAATATTATTTTAGGATGTGTTACTTGTGTTAAAGTTGCATTTGTTTAACTCCGTGAAGCTGTGTTACTTTGCCTGTCTCAAACACCTGATGGTCTAATAAAGAGCTGAAAAGCCAACAGTGAGGCAGGAGAGAGAAACAGGAGGGGCTGGCAGGCAGAGAGGATATCTAGAAGGAGAAATCTGGGAGGAAAAGAAGTAGCCAGAGAAGGAGGAAGACTCCAGGAGCTGCCACCCAGCTACACAGCAAGCCATGGAGTAAGAGTTAGATATACAGAAGAGAATGGAAAAGCCCAGAGGCAAAAAAAAAAAAAAAAAAAAAAAAAAAAAAATAGACAGGGATAATTTAAGTTAAGGAAAGCTGGCAAGAAACAAGCCAAGCTAAGGCCGAGCATTTGTAATTAAGACTAAGACTCCTTGTGTGACTATTTGGGAGCTGGGTGGAGGGCCCCCAAAGAGCAAAGAGTAAAAACAAACAACAACAGGTGCTTGCTATGCAGGCAAAGTTCTGCCTTTTTTCTCAGCACAACAAAAACAGAAAAAAAAAAAGTCTAAAAACAAACAAAAGGTCACTGAAATACTATGGAAGCAGCTGGAAGGGGCAGGGCCTGATCTGAATGCTCCCTCAAGAAAGGCTTGCTGAGAATAAAACCGGAGCCAGAAAGATGACTAAGTATTAACTAGGAAGTAACAGGGCAAATGAAGACATTGCTAAAGAATCTGCTTTCACGAGAGTCTTGTATATGACTATGCTGGTGAGACTTTTTCTCCAAATGAGAGTTTAAGGCCAGGCGTCATGGTACATGCCTTTAATCCCAGCACAAGGCAGAGGCAGGTGGATGCATGTGAGTTCGAATCCAGACCAGTCTACACAGCAAGTTCCGGGACAGCTAGAGCTTCATAATAGAGATCCTGTCTCAAAAAAATAATAAATAAAAATCAAAAAATAACAGCCGGGCAGTGGTGGTGCATGCTTTTAATCCCAGCACTCTGGAGGCAGAGCCAGGTGGATCTCTGTGAGTTTGAGGCCAGCCTGGTCTACAGAGTGAGTTCCAGGACAAGCACCAAAACAACAGAGAAACCCTGTCTTGAGGGGGGGAAAAAACAGAATGAGAGTTTAAACACACTAGAAGGGATGAAGGGAAAGAAGAGGAGAAACACAGGCAGGTAGTAAATACACTGTGGGAGCAGGCATTCACCTAGGTATGAGGCAGGGGCTTGAGACAGGCTAGCTTTGATTACACACTGGGGTTGCCCAGTTGGGAAAGGGCAGTGGCCTGAGAAGCATCTATAGAAACAGCAGAAAGGCATCACAGATCAAGAAGCAGGAGGACACAGAGACAGAGACAGGGAGAGACCCTGAAAACAGTGCTGTGCTTCCCATCCAACCCCAGCTCTGCATTCAATGAGCCTACCCCGTCTGTTAAAAAAAAAAAAAAAAAAGGAAAAGCACACGCAGTCACATGGAAATGTCAGTATTAGCCAAGTCCACACTGGCTTATAATCAGAAAATGTGAATTCAAATCAAATCTCTGTCACCACTTCGGGTTTTTCAGCAATGTACTGAACAACTGAAGTCTGAGTTTCCACATCTGTGAAACAGAAACACTAAGATAATTAGAGATTCAGTAAGATAACTCTTGTAACTTTGTATGGTGCCTGACACAGAGAATCATACATGCGGCCAGGCTTGGTGACACCCACCTTAAATCCTAGCACTCAAGAGGCAGAGGCAGGCATAGGTACAAGAGTTCCAAGCCAGCCTGGTCTACATAGCAAGTTGCAGGTCAACCAAGGCTACATAGTGAGAGACCTATTTGCCATATAACAGTATTACATAGCTTTTAATTTTACAATTCCATTGAAATCTACTAATACAAATACAAGGTTAAAATAAGAATCCAGTAGTCGCAGGCTCATTACCCAGATACCAGCTACTTGTTTGGGATATCATCAAAGTTTGGTGCCCTTTATGATGCCAATCACTTAGTTGTTTTATATCAATATTTCACAACTGTGACATTAACTCACAACCCAAAATTACCAAGACTGCAGGGCTTACATCTGTTACACAATCCATACTGGCATCATTCTCAGCAAATAGTGATTAGTGGTGGAAAAGTCATCCAAAGCAATGATCACGAGGACCCACTTAAGTAATAGTCTGGAGTATGACAAGAGGTTAAAAAGAGGAATGTGGGGCATTCTGTGACAGGCAAGTAGGACAGCTGGAACAAAGCTGTGGGAGCAGCAGCTGTGCCCCACGCACTCTTCATCCAAAACCACAAACTCAAGTAACCCGTGTCCGACAACTTCATCTGACTAATGCCTGCTTCCTGAAAGCCTGGCTGCCACAGAGAAGCCTCAACGAGGTACAGGGTGTACGGTAAGGCTTGGAAGGGGAAAAGAAAACAGTATCTGCACAGATTAAAACTGGAACCGGAGACTCCCAGCCCAAGCACAGATAACAGAGGTCTCTGGAATGTTTTCACACCTGCTCAAACAATGTGTGGTGGCATGCCGAGAGCCCCAGCTGCTCAGGAGGCTGAGGCAGGACAGCTTGAGGCTAGGGTCCAAGAGCAGCCTAAGGAGACCCAATCTCATGAATAAAGAAACTTTGATTAATGAATTTGTGGCCATAGAATCTCCCAGACTTCACAGCGGTAAGGAAGCCCAAGGCTCAACATGTGATGAACTCTGAAAAACTCCAACACAACCCCCACCATTCCCACCCTGCTCTTAACATCAAAGTGAATGAAAAGGGCTTCTCCATAAAGCATAGAAGTCGTTCAAGAAAAAATGTTTTCACATTAAATGATTTGCTAATTTAAAAAACAGTTCATCAAATCAAATTGTTGGCATGAACATGTCAGCATATTTCCTGAAATAATTAATACAGGGTTGGGATACATTATAAATCTATCTGAACATCGACACTCATTAGGCAATTATAGACTTAAACCTTTGCTTTAGATTCTATTTCCTTTTCTTTATTCCAAAACCCCACAAACTTTCTCTAATTTACAGAGTCTCATTCGTAACCCAGGCTAGTCTCAAACTCACGGTGATCCTTGGGCCTCGGCTGGGGTCACAGGGAAGTGCCACCATGACAGGAACCCTCTCTAAGTTTAAACCCACTGGAACTGAGTTGAAGACAGGCCTGTGTGTACATGTGCAGAAATGCACACATAAAGCTTAAGGCAAACCTACCTTAGCTAGCTGATTCGTCTGAATTTCAGAAGCGAAAGACTGAAATCACCAATTTCACAGCCGTGTCTTTCCAACAGAACATCTGAACTGACAACACTCTTCGCTATCACAAATCTTCCTTGGACTTGACTGCCTGCTTACCATCCTTTCCTTCCAGCTAAGAAACTGCTGACTGTTCTAATCTCAACCACATGCCATGGCGTAACCAAAGACAAGGCATTAGGAGAAATACCCACCAGGATGTAAGACACAAGTAGCAACTTTTCAAGTCCTGTCTCTCAAGGCTCTTTCACATTTCTCACATCAGAATTTCCAGAGAAATTAAAATAAATAAGACTAACTTGTCCAAAGACCATTTTAGATAAAGAATATGTGTGAATTCACTATCATAACGTGTGTGTGTGTGTGTGTGTGTGTGTGTGTGTGTGTGTGTGTGTGTGTGTACATGTACAGAGCTTGCCTGGAGGTCAGAGGACAACTTGTGGTCCTCTGTCTATCATATGGGTCCTGGATTGAACTCAGATCTCATCAGGCAGCAGGCACATTTACAGCGGATCCATTTTGTTAATACATTTTTTGAGAAGGTATCACTCACTGAACTTGGAGCTTGCCCTTTTGGCTACACAGCTGGCCAGCAAGCCCCTGGGATCTGCTCGTCTCTGCTCACCAACAAGGAGGTTAAAGGTACACACTATTGTGTCTGGCTTTGATATGGGTTCTAGGAATCCAAACTTCATACATGTATGGCAAACACTTCACTCACTACGCAATCTCCCCAGTTCTGCTGAAACTAAAACTCAAGAGTCAAACCTGCATGCATCATGTATGATCTTGTCATGACACTGAAACTCTGAAATCCAGAATGAAAGCTGGCTCTTGGCCCTCTTCAGGACCAGCTGCTATGCAGACATAAATAGACACAACTCATTTCTTCTTCCTAAGACCTTGTTTTGAAACAGACTTGCATACAGCCCAGGCTGGATTCAAACACACCATATGGCCAAGAGTGACCTTGAACTCTTGATCCTCCAGCCTCCATCGCCCCAGTACTAAAGTACAGGTGTGGGTCATCATGCCTGCTCCTAAGATCTCTTTGGTTCCCAATTAAGTTTTTACTTAAGACCAAATGCTAGGGGCTAGAGAGATGGCTCAGCAGTTAAGAAGTTAAGAGCACTTAACTGCTTGTTCTTCTAGAGGTCCTGAGTTCAATTCCCAGCAACCACATGGTGCCTTACAACCATCTGTAATGGGATCTGACTTCCCTCTTCTGGTGTGCATGGAAACAGAGCACTCATATACATAAAATACACAAATAAATAAATTTCTTTTTTGAAAGATCAAATGCTAACAATTAATAAATATCAACTGATATTTGGCAATGTGCTTAGCTGTGTACAACAAAGGTATTCGGTATTCCTGGTCTGTGATTCTCAAAATCAAATTATGAAAAATGAAATGTACAAACAAATACAAGTATGATGCCAAACAAGCGAAAGAGAAAGACACAAGTATTCAGTTAACACATTTGTTTCTATGCCAGCACACAGAGGGTCTAAAACAGTGTCAGAGTGAACGGCACCCAAATTGATGTCTAGTCTGACGTCCAGGTGGAGATGGAGAGACCTGTCCACAGCCATCCAGGCGTACTCTGCTGAACCAGCACCTAAGTGTGACTCACAAGCAGCTCATCCCAGATGAACTGGACAGTTTGTCAGGTCTAGAAAACAACACTGAGGCCCTGTTGTTTGAGACCACGAGACCACTCAGGAGAACAACAGAGCCTCGAGGAGAAGCAGCCTCTACCTCTAAAATCATCTCCACATTGATAGCCTTAATGCCAGAGAAATAAAACAAAGCAGGAAGCCCGGGTTTCAGGCTGGGCTACAGACTATGACTCCATCTCAAAACACAGAAGAAAATAATAAAATGCTTAATGCTGCGGAGAACAGCAGCACAGGCCTGCGCTCTTGGCTACTGGAGGGTTAAGTCAGGCGTGTCACCCGCCAGAGGTCAGGCTGGTTGACAACAGCAAGACCCGAGCTCACATAACAAAAACCTATCATTAATGTGAGCTCTCAGGATGCAGCTCAGTGGCAAAGCAAAGCCCCGAGCTTGATCCCAGCATGTTCTAAGACACAAAAAAAATTGATAGGTCCTTTTCTTTGGCCTCTAATCTACAATCAAAGGGACATACTCCACTTTCTCAATATAAAGTCTCTAAAACTTAAGGTGATGCGGACGACAGAAATGGCTCAGCAATTAAGGACATGTACTGTTCTTACAGAGGACTCAAGTTCAAGTCCCAGGACCCACGTGAGGAACCACACAACTGTCAATAGCTCCAGCTCTAGAGGATCCAACACCGTCAGCCAGCCTCCACAGGTACCTGTGCACAGGACCATACACAGACACACATTTACACATAATTAAAAAAATAAACAATAAAAATAAGTACAAAAGAGTTAGAGGATACCCAAACCAAAATTACAATGTTCCAAGAATTAAGTACTAAACACAATCTAAGAAAAAATATAGTTAGCTAAAAACACAACAGTGAGAAGCAGGTGAACATTTACCTGATTTGTAAAATAATGAAAACAAACAAAAGTTTATATATGAAATCATGACAATATTCAATATCCAACGTCATGGTGCACGTACGTGTGTACACACACACACACACACACACACACACACACACACACACAAAACCTTTCTACTTGCTCCAATATTGAAAGATGAACAGTAAAGGATTTAAAAACTTGAAAGCTGGGCTGGCATTGTGGGCAAGTCCCTGGCTTCTATTCCAGCACTGCCAAAAAGAAACCTGAAAACCCTGCAACCTCTCTCTAAAAATCATGCCTCTCTGCTGGAAGTACACTGAGCCTCTCATGTCGAAATCTTACTGATAGTCTAAAAAAGAAAAAAAAAATTTAAAAATTTAAAAAAAAAACCCAAAGGTCAACTTGTCCTTCTGTATCAAAACAATGGAAGGTTCAGAACCCTGCAGGAGCAGCCTGAGCATGGGTCAGTTCTTGACTTACAACCTCAAGAATGGTTCTTCATAAATTAATATGTATTCTTCTACACAAAAGTAATTAATTACCTACCTAGAAGAAATGGTTTCATTGAATAATATCAAGATTTTAAAAAACACCAACTTTGTGGCCTTAAGAAGAAAACATTGCCAACATTGAATTATCAGACTGAGAGATCAATGACCCTAACCCTGCTTCAGAGAATTACACTAGATGTCCAGAAAAACGAAGGCACGTTTGGCTGGACTTCCTCGAATGGAGTAACTTAGAACAGTATGGAAGTTACACAGCCAATACAGGAATAGCCTGGCATTTCAGAAGTTAACAGAAAAAGATAAATACAAAAAAGGAGAAGAAAATCCTCCCAGCCCTAAGAGTGTTCCATTACTTCCCCAGGCAAGCTAGGAACAAAGAAAAACTTTCAGTGACATCCTGAGAAATGTTTCCACTCCAATGAGAAGTGGGTCAGGCACACAGGGAAAAGTTACTTGTACAGGAGAGAAATCTAAGAGAGCCACATAAAAGCAAACAAAACAGGATTTCCACCATTTTCATACATCTGCCCTCCGCCAATTACCATCATCATGCAAAAGCAAATGCAACTTTACAGATGCTCATTTTTATTTAAGGCATGATTCCCAAAAATAAGAATAAAGAGTGGTAGCCGGGCAGTGGTGGCACATGCCTTTAATCTCAACAGTCGGGAGACAGAGGCAGGTGGATCTCTGTGAGTTCGAGGCCAGTGTAGTCTACAAAGCAAGTTCCTGGACAGCCAGAACTGTTACACAGAGAAGCTCTGTCTCAAAACACCAAAAAAGAAAGAGAGGGAGGGAGGGAGGTAGGTAGGGAGGGAGGGAGGGGGGGAGGGAGGGAGGAAGAAAGAAAGAAAGAAAGAAAGAAAGAAAAAGAAAAAAATAATAAAGTGTGCTGGGAGTGTAAGAGAAAGGTCACAGATACAGGACTCGTAGGTACTTATCACTCTCAAGGTCCTGGGTTTACACCCTCCGCTGTGGGAGTGGAAGGAAAAGGGAAAACAATAAAAAACTAACAATGGGATGACCATACCTAATAACATATAGTCTATTTCTATTGGTGAGTATGAGTGTGCTCTATGTGTACCATAACGTGCGTGCAATGTCCACAGTGGCCAGAAGAGGACATTGGATCCCCTGGAGTTGGAGTTCCCGGTGGCTGTGAGCCTCCCCAGGTGAGTTCTGGGAACGGAACCAGGGTCCTCAGCAAGAGCAGCAAGTGCTCCTGACCACTGAGTCTCTCCAGCACTCAACACACTCCATTCTTGAAAAACGATGAATGGACCTGTGGTGCTTTGAATAAAAACGGCCCCCACAGGCTCACATATTTGAATGTCTAGTCCCTAGTTGCTGTAAAGTTTGATTAGTTGATTAGTATTAGAAGGAATGGCCTTGTTGGAGGAAGTGTGTCACTGAGGGCAGGCTTGGGTGTTCTCTCTCTCTCTCTCCCTCTCCTCTCCTCTTCTCTCCCTCTCCCCCCCCCCCCCCCCCCCCCCCCCTCTCCCTTCCTCCCTCTCTTCCTCCCCCAGTATGTAACTCCCAGCTACTTCTCCAGCACCTCAACTGCCTGCCACCTCGCTCTCTGCCATTATGATAATGGACTAATTAACTCTCTGAAACTGTAAGCAAGCCCCCGATTACATGCTTTCTTTTATGAGTTGCTTTGGAGTGGTGGCACACCTTTGATCCCAGCACTTGGGAGGCAGAGGCAGGCCAGCAAAGGCTACACAGAGAAACCCTGGGGGGGGGGGGGATCTTGGCTATGTTGTCTCTTCACAGCAATATAACAGTGAAGAGACAGGAGGTTACTGAGACATTCCACACACACACCACTTCCAAACATTGTTGTACACATACACAATTTTATGTCAGTGTTGTTGTTTTATTACTCTTTAGGGGGCCCACCACCCAGCTCCCAAATAAATCACACACGGAGACTTATTACGTATGAATGCCCGGCCTTAGCTTGGCTTGTTTCCAGCCAGCTTTCCTTAAGTTAACTTACCCCATCTGCCTTTTGCCCCTGGGCTTTTCCGGTTCTCTTACTTGTGTAAATCTTACTCCTACTCTGTGGCTTGCTGTACATGTAGCTGGGCAGCTGCCCCTGGAGTCCTCCTCCTTCTCTGGCTGCTAGAGCTTTTCACTCCTCCATCTCTCTCTTTTTCTTTCTCTCCAGATTCCTCCTTTGTATATTCTCTGCCTGCTAGCTCCACCTACCCTTTGTCCTGCCTTGCTATTGGCCAGTTCTTTATTAGACCATCAGGTGTCTTAGGCACAGTAACACAGCTTCCACAGAGTTAAACAAATACAACATAAACAAAAGTATCACACCTTAAAATAAGATTCTACTACATGTCAGTTTTAAAATAAAAAATTATTTGGGTGACTGTCCTGGTTAGGGTTATTATTAACCAAAGCAACTTGGGGGAAAGGATTTATTTGGCCTACACTTTCACATCACTGTTCAACATCAAAGGAAATCAGGACAGGAACTCAAACATGGCAGGAACCTGGAGGCAGGAGCTGATACAGAGGCCATGGAAGGGTGCTGCTCACTGGCCTGCTCATTACGGCCTGCTCAGCTTGCTTTCTTATAGATTCCAGGACCACCAGCTCAGGAACACCACCTCCCACAATGAACTGGGCCCTCTCCCATCAATCACTACTGAACAAAATACCCTATGGGGCTGAAGAGATGGCTCAGCAGTTAAGAGCACTGATGCCCTTCCAGAGGACCGCTGTTCAATTCCCAGCACCCACATGGCAGCTCATACCTGTCTATAACTCCAGTTCCAGGGCTTCTGACACCCTCACACAGACATACATGAAGGCAAAACACCAGTGAATATAAAATAAAAATAAATTAAAAAGAAAAAGAAAATGCCCTATAGGCTTGCCTACAGCCAAATCTTATGGAGGCATTTTCTTAATTGAGGTTCTCTTCTCTCCAATGACTCTAGCTTGTATAAAGTTGACATAACTAGCCAGCACAACTAACCCCTGGTCAACTTGACACAAAAAACTCATCACTGTTAAAGACACAACCTTTCCTTTCTTCTTCATCCCTACGATCACAATATAAAACAGTTTACAAACTTAAAAAGTCCCTCAGCCTTTAAAAATTCAGTCTCTTCTTAGAAATTCCGTGTCTTTTAAAATGCAAAGTCGTTTAAAATCTAATGTCTCTTAACTATAAGCTTCTTTCTATAAGGTCAAAATAAGTTAAATACTTCCTTATTTTAACCAGGGCACAGTCACAATTAAATGAAATTGAAACAAACGCCAACTGTGTAAATAACTCAGTGTCCAGTATTTGGGACTCATGTATGATCTTCTGGGCTCCTCCAAGAGGGCTGGATTACTTCTCTGGCTCAGCCCTCTCAGCACACACAGCTTGTCTTCCAAGCTTGGGCAGGCTCCACTCCACCACCACTACTGTTCTTGGTGGTCACCCCACAGTACTGGCATCTCCAAAACTGTGGTCCCTCTACAGTAACTGGGCTGCACTTTCACCAATTGCCTCTAATAGGCTCTCTTCATGGTGCCAAACATCAACTTCTCTGCATGACCCTTCAATGCTGGGCCTTCACCTGCCACTGAGGTTGCACCCTAACCAATGGCCTCCCTGGCCTCTCCCAGTGCCAAGCCTCAGCTGCTTTCCATGACCCTTTCATGCCTTCAAAACCAGTAACACCTGGGTGACACTTCAAAGTTGAGCTGCCAAAGCAAGGTACAACCTTGGCCACGGGTACAACCCTGGAACACAAGATTCTGTGTGCTGACCCTGGAAACACTGCCCAGGAGATTTCACCTCAATGATACTGGTCTCTTCTTAATCACCACTAATTCTTCAGCTCCAACTTAACCAGCATCAATTGTCCTAGTAACGCAAAGGTTTCATTTGAATGGTGCTGGTCTCTCTTGATTCTTTAGCCCCAGTTAACCAGAACCACAGAATCTTATCATTCAAAATATCAAATATGCAATGGCCCTGATCATCTTTAAGTGACTCTCAAACTTCCCTCTGGACCTTCACAAGCCTGGCCTCCATAGTCTGCATTTCTTTCAGCACTAGTTTCTCCCAAGCTCCTGAAGAATAGCTTTGAACACTCTATGGCTTTTCTCACCCAAAGTTCCAAAGTGCATCTACAATCCTCCCAAAAACAATGAAGTCAGGAAGTCACAGCAATACCCCACTCCTGGTACCAATTTCCATCATAGTTAGCATTACTATTGTTGTGATAAAACACCGTGACCAAAGCAACTTGGAGAAGAAAGTGTTCATTAGGTTTACACTTTCAAATCACTGTTCATCATTGAAGGCAGTCAGAACATACAGAAATTCAAACAGAGCAAGAACTTGGAGGCAGAAGCTAATGCACAGGCCACAGAGGGTGCTGCTTACAAGTTTCCTCCCATAACTTGCTCAGCCTGTTTCTTATAGAACCCAGGACCACCTGCCCACAGGTGGTTTTACCCACAATGGACTGTTCCCTTCCTCATCAATCACTAATTAAGAAAATGTCCTACAGGCTTGCCTACAGCCAGATCTTATGGAGGCATTTTCTCAATTGAGGCTCCCTCCTCTCCAAAGACTCTAATTTATATCAAGTTGACATAAAACTAGCCAGCACAGTGGCTCACACCGGTAATCCCAGTACTCAGGAGGCTGAGACAAGAGGACTACCTCCAGTTCAAGGCTAGCCTATGCTACATAGTAAGTTACTGGCCAGCCTAGGCTACAAAGTGAGACTCTATCTCCAAAAAAAAAAAAAAAAAAAAAAAAAAAGAAAAAAAAAAAAAAAAAAAAAAAAAAAAAAAAAAAAAAAAAAAAAAAAAAAAAAAAAAGAAAGAAAGAAAGAAAGAAAGAAAGAAAGAAAGAAGGGCTTGTTGTTCATGAGGACTGCTTATAAGCACTGAAATCAGAATGGAAAGGAAAAATAAATACAATAATCCCTAATGACAAAGTACTTTTTTGAAGGTTAATTTTTCTTACAACAGTACACAAAAGACAAAGAGTTTGCTTAAAATACTGCAATTTCACTTGTTTAGGCCGTTTTAAATAGGAGGAGTACATTTAAAGGAATGGGTGGAAGTCAGGAAACAAAAAAAGATAAACCCGCTAAGGGCCAGTGAGACGGCTCAGTGGTTAAGGGCACTTGCCACCAAGCCTGATGACAAGAATTCAGCTCCAGAGCACACCCAGTGGAAGGCAAGAACTGATTCCCACAAATGACCTCTGACCTCCAAATGCATACCATGACATACCTGCGAGAGCGCGCACACACACACACACACACACACACACACACAAATTTAACCCTGCTAAATACTTCCATTTTTTCATAACTAATCCAATAGTATTTCCAATACTATTATTCCTATTTTCTAGTTAAGCATGTTCAAGAAGATAAATAAGGGGTTGGGGATTTAGCTCAGTACAAAGTGCTTGCCTAGCAAGCGCAAGGCCCTGGGTTCGGTCCTCAGCTCTGAAAAAAAAAAAAAAAAAAAAAAAAAAAAGATAAATAATTTTAAGGTAAGTCCCAGTAGAAAAAAAATACACAAAGTCATCTACACATCAAAAGACATACTTGAGACAAAGAGAGGAAGCTGTTAGAATAAACATTAGCATTCATGGCCAAAATGTGGCCTAACCTAAGCTTACCAATCTTTCTCTCCCAAGACAGCAACTACAAACTGAGAAAAGATGTCTTGAAATAAAAAAGGCTGGCCCCTTCATAGCTTGGTCTGGTTGTATCAGGCATAATTTTGTTTAATGCCCAGCTATTCTTTAACTAGACTTCAGGGACATAACCAAACAGTATTGAGCATCTTAAGTCCTAGTGAGGTGACAGTGCCCAGTGATATATTAGCCATCTTAGTGCCAGCTGAGTGCAACTTTGGCAGGGCACCTCCCAGGATGCCCTGGGGGCTGACTGTGGGAGTGTAACTCTGTGGAAGGGCACCTCCCTAGGATGCCCTGCAGTTCCAGCAAACTTTGATATCAAAGTGAGGTCAGCCAGGTCCCTCCTCTGCTAGAGAAATACAAAATACAAAATCTAGCTACTTTCCCTACATAGCCCATGCTAGCCAGAACTCAGGATCCTCCTTCCGCAGCCTCCCAAGGGCTGGGATCACCAGCATGCCCCATCACACCCACCATCCCACTTACTAGTTTTAATATCTATTTATGATTCTTGCTTAATCATTATGATTGCCAGTTATTTTCTCTGATTCTGCTATTTCCTGTATGTTCATTCGTTAGTCAGAATTCGGCTCAGTCATTTACCATGTACTCATAGATGGAGTTTGTGCTTTGTTTTCAGACAAGGTCTTGCCATGTAGCCCAGGCTGACCTCAAACTCATGCTTCCTCCTGCTGCAATCTCCCCAGTGCTGGGATTAACTTCACAGATTCTTTAAGGGCAATAAGCAATTGTCTATTTTAATGATAAAAGCGTCCCCAACTCAGCACAGAGGAATTCTCCCAGGCTGGCTCCTGACTTTCTCTGATGAGTTCCCATCGTTGTGTTTGGTTTGGTTTGGTTTTTTTCCTCAGTACTTCCTTAGACTGAAAGATATTCCAAGCTCATCTTGTATTTCCTACCCCAGCCCGGAAATCAGATGTTTCTCCACAGTTCCTTCACCGTTTCTGCAGCTCTCAATGGAGCTGGAAAGAGGCTCCGGGGGCACTCGAGGGATTCCCATGCACAGGCATTTCTGCATCTATAAACTTCTTACATTGTGAGTTCTGGTCAGTATTCTCAAAGTCAATCAAACACCCGAGTTCGTTCTAACCTTTGCCCTTGCCAACTGTGAAGCCTCCTTCTCCCCGGCAGTGAGACCATGGCCTCTATTTTCCAATACATTTTCGCATTTGCTAATATTATACACAAAAGTGCCACAAACTGTACACCTATGCCTGTGTGAAAAAGAAAGGCGGGAGGGAGGAAGGGTGGGTGAGATAGAGACAGACAGGGAGGGGAGGGGAGGGGAGGGAAGAGGAAGGGGAGGGGGAGGGGAGGGGGAGGGACAGAGCCTATCACCAGAGCTCAGTGTTTGTTTCAGGCTCTTTCCTATCCTGAGGACACAGTCCAAAACTGGGTTCAAAGGTCACCTGAAGTATTTATTTCTCTGGTCCTTTCTTTCAATGTGTTTGCTCTTCATCTGACAACCTAGTTCACTTGTTTATCTGTATCCCATCTGCTGTTCTGTTTCTTGGGACAGGATCTCTCGTGTCCCATACTGGTCTTAAACAGCTGGCCCTCCTAACTCTACTTCCCAAGCTGGGGATCACAGGTGTGCACCCCCTACGCCTGGCAGTAACCCACCTTTGGAAGTCCCTTTTCCTTCACTGCTACTTATATGCCGCGTGATTAAAACGTTAACGTGATTCCGAAAATGGTCAGAAAATGGTCCTCAGAAGGGGTCCCTGTCCCCATTCCCACTTCATTTCTTTTCTTTTTTTTTTTTTTTTTTTTTTTGGTTTTTCGAGACAGGGTTTCTCTGTGTAGCTTTGCGCCTTTCCTGGAACTCACTTGGTAGCCCAGGCTGGCCTCGAACTCACAGAGATTCACCCGCCTCTGCCTCCCGAGTGCTGCCCACTTCATTTCTACTCCCTCTCTGGTAGGTAACCAATCTCTTCAATCTCTCCAGCATCCTTGTGTTCTGTTGTGACTTTGTCTCCATGAGCAAATACACATTTATTTTCTGAGCTCTCCCTTCCTTTATACACTGTAACGGGGTTTTAAAATGTGTTGTGTGTGTAGTATATGTATGTGCATGGGGCGCACAGGAGTGTGGAAGTGTGCGTAACATGTGTGTGGAGCCCAGAGGCTGAAGTCGGGTTTCTTCCTTAATCACTCTCCATCTTATACTTTGAGGCAGGATCTCTCCCTTGAACCCAGAGCCTGGGGATTCAGCTAGTCTAGCTAGGCAGCTTGCTCCTGAGTGCTGGACTCCAAAACTCACACTTACACAGCACGTGCTTTACCTTCTGAGCCGCCTCCTCAGCCCCCAGGAATTACTTTTGAATCTAATTTTTTTATATGTTTTCCTGTATATATGTCCGTGCACCATTTGTGTGCCTAGTGTCCACAAAGACCAGTCCAATCCCCTGGAACTGGAGTTACAGACAGCTGTGAGCCATCATGTGGGCTGGGGGGGGAACAGGGAGACATTGTGGTGTTTTGACAGAAAATGGCCCCCATTAGAAGGTGTGACCTTGCCAGAGGAAGTGTGTCACTGTGGGGGTGGGCTCTTCTGTTCAAGCTTCCCTCAGTGTGACTTTCAGTCAACTTCCTGCTGCCTGCCTATCAAGATAAAGACTCTCAGCTCCAGCATCATTTATGCCTGCATAGCTCCATGCTCTCCACCATGATGATAGTGGACTGGGCTTCTGAAACTATAAGTGAGCCCCCACAATTAAATGTTTCCTTTGTAAGAGTTGCTGTGGTCATGGTGCCTCTTCACAGAAATACTAATAAAACCCTAAGGCAGACATGGTCTCCCATGTAGCCTTTGATAGCCTAGAAGTCACTATATAGACCAGACTAGCCTGCAAATCACAGATCTACCTGCCTCTGTCTCGTTAGGATTAAGGGTGTGCTCTACCACGCTGTCCCTTAATTTTCTTCATTAACTAATGTTATCTTGGGGAAACACTCAGCACTTCATTGGGACCTTTCTCAGTCATTCTTCAAGGTGTAGGTTTCAGTGGGGAGCACATCATTTTACTCCACTATTCCACTTTGTAGGTGGCTTCTAATTTGTGTAATTAACAATACTATCACAGCCTTGTACATGTGCATTCATTCCCATGATGCTCAACATCTTTAAATTTCTAGATTTAGGATTGTTGAGTCAAAAGGTAAGCGTAAAAAAAAAAAAAAAAATGAAATACCCATCAACTGTCCCCTAATCACCTAATACAATGCACTCAGAAGAACACACTGTCCTGCTGGTGCACACCAGAGGGGAAGCAGGAAGAGCAGGAGGCCAACGTCATCCTCAGACACACAGCCAGCTCCAGGCCAGCCTGGGGTATGACAGCATATCACAAAATCGTTAACTGGATAAAATGTAAAGACTTAAAAGTTGTCTGGATATAGTAGTGGTGTACACTTTTAATCCCAACACAAGGAAGGCAGAGACAGGCGGATCTCTATGAGCCAGTGGGGACTACAGAGTGAGTTCCAGGACCGCCAGAGCTACATAGAGACTCTGTCTCAAAAAAAAAAAAAAAAAAAAAAAAAAAAAAGCCCTAAAACTTCAGGTTAGCACACACAGATACACAGGCAAAAAAAAGCACAACTCTGAAGATTTGGTTCTCTCCTTCCATGGTGTGGTTTCCAGAGACCAAACCCTGGGGGCAGGACTTTGCCCACTGAGCCATCTCGCCTGCTCTCGGGCGGCTAACTTCTAACGACAGCATGTGTCTCCAAGATGCAGCAATGGAACAGCATTGATGTTAAAGGCACAACCTTGGCACGTGGACCAAGTGACTACCAACACAAATAAAGGACTCCAGAAGAGATTGAGGAGATGTGCCCTAGGAAAAGATACAGAAAAGGCATTCCCCAACAGGTAGTGTTGAGGAAGAAACCATGCTGGAGTCAGCTGTCCAGACCAACTATGTCTCAAGACTAACAGTGGAGAATGAGAAACAGAAGCTGAGCATATCACACCCGTAATCAAAACACTCATGAGGCTGAGGCAGGACGACCTCAAGGTCCAAGCTAGCCTGAGCTATAACCTGAGGCCACCTAACCCCTATACAGCTCAAAAACCAGACAAACAGGTAAGTAAAAAGTTAGGATGCTAAAAGAAGAGCAATAGGGTAATTTGTATTTTTAGATCCATGAAAACATGCACAACCTCTTCTCAGGGTTGCCAGAGAAACCATTAGCCCCAAAACTTAGTGCTTACATTTTGTTGTTGTTGTTGTTGTTGTTGTTGTTGTTGTTCATTTCTCTGTTTTCTGTAACCGGGGCCTGAACCCAGGGCCTAGCAAATGCTAAACACAGGTGTTGTAGCTGTCCTGATAGAAGAGCAGAAAGAGCAGCTTGTGCCATCCAAACTCACTGAAACAATGGACCACAAAGAATTAAAACTTCAGCTGGGAACCCACGCTGGAGGAAGAGAAAACCTGACATCTGGTGTCAGACAGAAGAAGAGTATGTGGCCCAGGATGAGAGGTCACACGATTCTGACAACTTGTCAGACCATCTTAAAGGACAGGCTTGAACTGAGGTTATTACGGACAGAATCACATCTTGGCCAGGCCCTCTGCCTCTTCCCGTCTATTTAAACCCAAACCTCCAGGCAGTACCCCAAAGACGGATCTGGGGATCACTAGTCCCCTTTATTTGTTCTCCTTTCCAATGCCATAGTCAATAAATTTACTTCCTGCTTTTCACCAATGCTTGTCTCTTTAACTGGCATATGAGCGACAACGGGCAAAGCCTAGCTTGTTTGTGCTGTCGGAGCCCAGGCTTTGACCCTAAAAACTCCAGTGACAGTCCTACCACTAAGCTATGCCTCAGTCCCATCCTTTCTTAAAAAGCCATTCCAAATTAATCAAGTTTTCCCAACTCTAATGAAATCAAGCCTCCTCGGCCAAGTACCTCATGGTGAAGGGGAGGAGGGAGTGGAGGTAGGAAGGGAGAAGACTGAAATAATGGACTACATTATGGATTGAGGAAAAACTACAAATTTGGTTTTGGAAGAACATCAAGATACTGAAAAGCCACAAATAAGGTGATCACTGACTTACTTGGTCACGGCTGGGCCGAGTGGTTTGATTTGCTGGCATTTTATTTACTCCCAAACCCCTAAGCACTCTGTTATGCTTGCTCCCTTTTCAAATAGGAAATTGAGACCTAGAAAACCTAAGAAACTAGACCAAAGACATCAGCCAGTGAGAACACAGAACAACCATAGAATTACAAAGACGTAGAGATCTGTTCAACCAAACTCAGTGCTTTATAGAGATGCACTCAAAGCCCTAAAAAAAGACGAGAGTTAGAGACATCCCAGTTACCTGGGCTGGAAGCAGCTCCGACACCCAACTCTCTCTGCCTTCCACTCCGTGTCAAAAGTATGTCCTAACCAGAGGTTACTTGCCACTCAGTCTTCTATTCACCAATGTACAATGTTTTTCAAAAAAGTATGAGCAGTCAGGCTGGGTACAGACCTATAATCCTAGTTACCTGAGATGCCGAACCAGCACCATCAGTAGTTCAAGGCTAGCCTGGGCTACAGAGCTCAAGACTATCCTATGAACCTTAGCAAGATTAAATCTTTAAAAAAAAAAAAAAGTTTTAAAGGGATGTAACCAATGATACAACATTGCCAAGATCCTGGGTTTGATCCCCAGCACCTGGTGAGGTGGTGGGGAACAGCTGGGGGAGGGGAGAGACCAGAGACTGGAAGGTCATCTACCTATGCACACCCCTTTACCAGTTGCTATGGGTGTGTTTATGTGTGTATAGATATAGATGATAAATTGTGACTTTAGTTCCATGATCCAAGGTTAACCGAGTAATGGATGTAGTCCTTCTATGAAGGACACATTGTCCAAAGCTCTAGATATGTTAGTTTACTTGACGTTCACGGCTGTATAACTTTATTACCCCAGCTCACAGATGACTGAAAGCCACAAACACAGGCGAAGTAACTTACATCATTCTCGGAGAAGTGGCGGAGTCTCCACGCAGGTGCTGTGCCTCCTCCCTCCTCACGAGTCAACCTCAGAGCCTATGTTCCTGTTTCATGAGCACCAAAAGCCCCATGTCACACGTGCCTCTTCCACTCCCAGCTCCCCACACATCTGCCTCCTCTTTCCAATCTGGCCCGTGACTCCCCACACTCATCACACTTCCACTCACAGCGCCCAGTAAGACGACATTTTAGGTACTAGGGATCACCTATTTGACTAACAAGAAGACTGAGACTCAGAAAGGCTAAATATTTGGGGTGTTGTTTTCATAACCAATAAAGAAAAGGCACACACCTTCAAGTCCGTTGGATTCAAAGCTCACTCCTGGTCCTTATCTGACCATTGTCATGCATGTCTTTACTTACTTGGTCTCACTTCAGAGCCCCTAGGTATCATACTACTCAAGAGTATTCAACAAATGGATTCTAGAAGCTCACAAGGAACACAGTAACTACCTGGAGTGTAAGAGTTTCTAACACTATTTCTCAAATACCTTAACGTATGGAAGCAATCACGTTCAGAAAGTCCCTCCCTCAAAAATGTAAATGCTTCTGATTTAAATCTTCTAAGGAATATTACCTATCAGTTCGGGAACCCAGGATTGTCCTCTGGCTTCTGGACTCCCTCCAACACCAGCCATCAGAAAGAGTTAGCTGGCCTTGTTTAGCTTTGTCAGTCACTTACACAGCTCTCTTGGCCCCAGGCAAATAGCAACTCGCCAAAAAGCCTGACTGAAGTCGGGTAAACTTAATCCAATCTCACTTCTCAAGCGGCCTGACCACCACCACCACCCAGCATACTGTCAACGCTCATGACAGAAACATCCTCTGAATACAAAGGTCTGAGCAGCACTTTTTAATTCCATGGACTATCACAGGAGCGATTATTGTTCATTCATATGAAAGCTGACAATCACACTTAGGTTTTGGAACTGTGCATCTTAATGGCACAATAAACATCACAGTTTATAATGAAACAAAATAAGCTATTCAACTCTACGAAGTCAACAAATGGGTGAAACAGGAAAAAAAAAATTTTTCCACCCGTACTCTTTGACACAGTAAAAATACCTTTGTTACTTAGCAGGGTACCTGTGCTCTCCCAACATATGCCACGCCTTTCAGGATGACAAAAGCAAAGAGATCTGCAGCTGCTTTTTTAAAGAATCAAAGAGAAAAAGGAAAATCGCTCGGACCTCTTAACCAAGAATAAAGTCTAAGGATGAATTTCACCTCCCTTTTCTTTGACACAATCCGACTTTCCTCCTCCAGTAATCAGAAAAAGGGGGGAGGGGGCTGCAACACAGAACTCACACTCGCCCTCTCCTAACTGGGCTCATCCCAAACTTCACCTAAGCGCGAAGCAGGCAGGCACCGGGAATTCCAAGGAAATGGTCTCGCCCCTATCAAAGCACATTTTTAACTTCCTCGAAACCATTATTTCCCTAGGGCACGATCAAACACTCCCACCCGGACGTACCACCTAAGAGACTACTTGTAAGAGAAGCTCAAACACACACAAAGAGAGAACACTGTTGGGAGCCGGCGGCGCGGAGCCACAGCCAAGTAGCCCGGGCCATCGCGGCCACCGAGGCATGCGCTGGGTTCCCCGCTCCGGCCCTCGGGGCAGGAAGCCCGGCTCCGCCGCGCGGCTGCTCCCCGCCGGCCCCCGCCCCGACCACAGCGATAAGGTGGAACTGCGCTTCCCACCCGGGCAGCTCCGCCCTCCGGGCCACATTCCTGAGAAGCCCGAGTCCCCGGACGCCGCGCCGGGCGCCTGGCGGGCAGCAGCGCGGCGCCGTGGCCGCAGGGCAGGAGAGCAGCGCCGACTCCTCACTGTTCCTGTCTGCCCTCGCAGCCGCGCGCCCTGGCCCCCGCGCAAACCGCACCCGCGCGCACCGCACGCGCCGGAGCCCCGCACCCGCGCGCCCCGGGCGGGGTCGCCACGGCCACAGGTAGCGCCACCCCGCCGCCGCCACCCCGCAGGCCCTCTCCAGGCACCTGGATGAACTGGATGGTGAGCGCCGATTTGCCCACGCCGCCGCCTCCGACCACCACGAGCCGGTACTTCTCCTGGCCGGAGCCGTCGCGCCAGCCGGCCGCGGCCATCGGGACGCCCCGAGCCCAGCCCGGCCGCCGCGCGCCCTAGGCCCGGCTCCGGGGACGAGTGCGGCCGGCTGGGCTACAGGCGGTAGGGCGCGCGGGGCCCGTGAGTGGCCTGGAGGGCGGCGGAGCGTTATCCCCCGGAACGGCTGGGAGTTGCCCGAGACGCGGAGGAGCCGGGAAGGCGCCGGGGCAGCGGACGCAGCGGCCAGGGAGCGCGCTCCTCTCCGGGTCTCTGCAGCGCAGCCGAACGCAGCCTCCAGCACCGCTACAAATGGCCGTCTGGGGGCCGGGCCGCCGGGCTGGGGTGCTACATATGCATGAGGGGGCGGGGCCAGGCCGCGCCCGCCCTGGCTGAAGCTCTGGAGCGCACTAAGCTGCAGACCCCGCGGACCTGCCCCCGGGAGCACCCGAGGCGGAGAGGGAAGAAACCGGGAAGACTGACGGCGCGATAACAGTAATTGCCTAAGTCAGGGATCGTGTTCATGAAAGAAACAGCCTGTGACGGCGTGGATGGAAAATAGAACTGTTATCATATTCACTCAACTCTGTACCCTGTTTTCGGAATGCAGATGGTCTATATTTGTTTTAAAAAAAAAAAGTATAAGGCAGTGATGGCAGAAGATGATAACTGTCGCAGTAACGAAACATACGATGGGTGGACTAGTGGCAGAGTGGGTGGGGAGTGATTGAGCTTGTATGGGGGCCACAGGACATGTCTACAGATTTGGGGTGAAGATCTCCGTTCCTGTTTATGTGTGGGAAATGTGTGGTAACTGCATATGAGGGTCGTGAGAAATTTGCAGGCAGTGACATACCGGGACAGTGTTCTTTTCGAACGCGGCTTCTACGACCATGACCACGGCCTTGCTCTCAGAGTCCAGGGGGGAGGCAGCCAGGACAATAGGCACCTTGTGAGACATAATGATAAGGACAATTGCACAGCACGATGAGGTCCAAGGTGCACTCACCCCCGAGCTGGCCAGTCAGAGGTTTTCTGAAAGACCTGAGTAATCTTGTGAACAGATGAGTGATTGGAAGAAAGCATTCCAGGGAAAGAAAACCATGTTGGGCTGCACATGGCGGCCCTTGCCTTTAGTCCCAGTATTCTGGAAGCAGGAGCAGGCAGACCTCTGTAAGCTAGTGAGTTCCAGGCTAGAGCTATACAGAGAAACCTGGTCTAAAAAGAAAGAAAACCAGATATGCAGGTAAGCAGAAGTCAGAGCTGACAAGGAACACATTCTGTGGTGTGGTTTTAAATATGTTTAGGGGAGTTTACAAGCTAGTAATTATAAATAGAAACTCATTGTATGTGTGTCAGCTTAGTTGAATATGGTAGGAATATATCTCTCTGTAAAGGCAGTACAAGGTTAAGGCTGTGGTTCTCAACCTGTGGGTCGTGACCTCTTTCACAGGGGTTGCCCAAGACCATCTGTCTATCTATTGGATACTTACAGTATGATTCATAACAGTAGCAAAATGACAGTTATGAAGTAACAATGAAAATAATTTTATGGTTAGGGGTCACCCCAACATGAGGAATTGTAATAAATGGTCATAGCATTAAGGACGTTGAGAACCAGGGGGTAGACTGGATCAAATCCCTCCTCTTCTTCTAATGGCATGGTGATGGGAACTTAACCGCTATGCCTCAGCTTCCTCTTCTCTCAAATAAGAATAACAACACAAACCTGGTTTCTGGGACCCACAATGGAAGGAGAGAATCAACACCCAAAAGTTGTTCTCTGTCCTCCGCATACATGCCGTGGCAGGTACACACCTTCACTCACATACATACATATCACACACACACACACACACACACACACACACACACACACACACAAAGGAATGCAGCAATGAAACACTGCTGGTATGGGGTAGCATGGCGGTTTTACAATATGGCTTGAAGGTCTCGCCCACACTAGTGCCTGGCGTGAAACCGGCCAGATGCAGTGGAGGAGATACAGATGGCTTCCGAGGCCACTGCAGGAAGGACCACAGAGTTTTTACCTGTCTCTTGGGATTCTAACTTTGAAAAAAAAAAAAAAAAAAACAAGTGAAAATTGATTACCAAGAGATGGCCATGTATCTATACCAGCCAAAGGTGTTCCTGAATCCAGAAGAAAGGCGCCAGCCCGAGGGAAGGAGGGGGATATGGGGAGGAGAGGGGCAAAATGAAGTGTCATAGCACATGTATCTGGAAATGCCATGGTGAAACTTACCTATTAGTTTGTAGCCATCTTGGAAATTTAATTTAAAAACACAGCAAAATGTGGAGCATGGTGGCGCATGACTTTAATCCCAGCATTTGGGAGGCAGAAGTGGGCGAGTACCTGTGAATTTAAGGGCCACCTGTTCTACATACTGAGATCCAGGCCAGCCAGGGCTACATAGTGGGACCCTGTCTCAAAAAAGAAAAGAAAAGGGGAGGGGAGGGAGCTCAGGGGTTAAGAGCACTTGCTGCTCTTGCAGAGGACCCAGGTTTGATTCCCAGCACCCACATGGTAGCTCACGAACTTCCTATAACTCCAGCTCCAAGGGATCCTATGTCCCATGTCCTCTTCCAGCCTCCATAGGCACTTGCACACATATGGCATACACATAGATAAAATTTTTTAAAGGTTTTTTTTTTAAGATTTATTTATTTATTATGTATACAGCATGTTTGCCTGCAAGCCAGAAGAGGGCATCATTACAGATGGTTGTGAGCCACCATGTGGTTTCTGGGAATTGAACTCAGGACCTCTGGAAGAGCAGTCAGTGCTCTTAACCTCTGAGCCATATCTCCAGCCCGATAAAAATATTTTTAAAACACAAAATATGAAATAAAGTATAGAGGGGTCACCCCCACCCCGGAGTTCCCACTAGACAACCAGCATTATCTGCAGCCACCTAAGTGAGACATCCAGAACAATCATCCCAGTGCACACTTCAGAAGAATGCAGTCCCTGCTGGTCTCTGGCTGTGAACTCCAGGAGAGGACTGCCCAGCCCGGCCCTGCCTTAACTCCTGACCCATAAAGTCACAAGAAAAACAAAATTATGACCTTGTGTTCTGTGTGTGAGAGAGAGGGAGAGAGAGTGCTGGAAATAGACTTCAGGGCCTCTTGCATACAATGTAAGTATTTTGACTTTTTATATTTAATTTTTAAGATTATTTTATTTCTTGTGTATGAATGATTGGCTTGTGTGTATTTCTGTGCACCTTGTGTGTGCCTGGTGCCCACAGAAGCCAGAAGGTGTTAGATTCTCTAGAACTGGAGCTATGAACAATTGTGAGCTGCCATGTATGTATGTGGGTGATGGGATCAAACCTAGGTCCTCTGTAAGAACAGGAAGTCTCCTACAACTCCTAGCCATTGCTTGAGCCTCAATTTTGTTTTGTTCTTTGTTTTTTCCCTTTGGGATCTTATTATGTAGCCCAAGATGGGATCCACAGTGGCAGAACACTGTGCAAAACTCACACAGCATTAATCCCAGCCCTTGGGAGGCAGAGACAGGCAGATCTCTGAGTTAGAGGCCAGCCTGGGCTACAGAGCAAGTTCCTTGACAGCCAGGACAACACATAGAAACCCTGTCTCAAAAAAATAAAAACAACAACAAAAGATTGTTTCACAGCAATAATGACTAGAAATGCCTCCATAGAAGACATTACTACCAATGCGAAAAGAGGAAACCAAGAAAGAGAGACAGAGGGAGCGGGGGGAGGGAGAGGCAGGAAGAAAGAGGAACCTGTGTCAAGGAGTGCTGAGAAGGAGTCTGTTATGATTGCCGTGAATGCCTCTCATGTGCACCTGGCCCTGCAGCTTCCCATGCGCACCCTGATGATCCCTGGATGTGGCTATAATCCAACATGGGAGCCATGCCAGCTATCCCATCCTATAGACTGCTTCCCAGGCTTCCATTCTTCCCCTTTCAAGTAGTGCAGTGCTCCATTATTCTGAGGAATAGGAACCAAGTCCCCCACCAGGCGTTGGACCCTCAACCAGAACCTGATCCTATACATACATACTATGGCTAAGTTTAATTTGTAAGTTAGGTATTAGCAAGAGATCAATAATAGCCAATGACCAAACATTATAATGTGATAAAATTAGCAGAATAACTAGTATTGTGTTTGGGGCTGTTAAATAAAATAATAGTTTCTTGAACACAAGTAGTTCAATCCCAGGACAGTTGCTCTTATAACTAAAATTGATATTGATTAATAGAATAGGTAGTGGATAGCATATGCATTATGGATATAATGGACAAAGGGCAATTCACTTCTTGGATGGGGCAGAGTAGGGTAATGGTAGATTTCATCACCTTACTCAGAGCAGCATTCAATTAAAAACCTACTACGTTATGAACCAGGCCAGTGAGATGGCTCAGTGGGTAAAAAAACGCTTGCCACAAAATCCTGAGTACCTGAGTTCGATCCCCGGAAATCACTGTGAAAGGAGAGAACCAATTCCCTAAACTGGGGTACACATTTGTCTGCACTCACACATATCATATATGTTCAATTAAATTAATAAAAAAAAAAAGCGCTTATGAACTGTTTCTTCTGGAATTTTCCATTTAGCATTTTCCCACTGCGAAGACAGATAAATGAAACTGTGGAGAGCACATTATCTCCAAGTTTCTAGAATCTGAGAACAGCCTGGCCCTACTTCCAACTCCATGATTTAAACCAAATTCACTGAAAATTGCCAACCTCCAATGGCCATGGTAATTTTTGTGTTGCTGTTTTGTTTTTTTTTTTTTGTTGTTGTTGTTGTTTGTTTTGTTTGTTTTGAGACACAGCTCCACTCTGTAGCCCAAGCTGGCCTCAAACACACAACAGGCTTCCTGTCTCTGCTACCATAGTCAACTAGTTACAGGAAGGTTAGATGATAGAAGTCAAACCAGTCGAGGACAGAGTCAGTTGGAAAATCCCGCTACAGGATGGCGAGTGCATGCTATAATCTCAGCACTCCGGAAGCAGAGGCACGAACATCAAGAGTTTAAGGTCATTTTTGGCTGCATAGTGAGTTTGAGGCCAGCCTGGGTTATGTGAGACACTGTCTCTAAATAAATCTATCAATTAGACAAAACAAGCTGGGTGTGGTCGAATAGCCCTCAGCACTGGGGAGGCAGACAGATCCTTGGGAGACTGAGTCCAGCCTGGTCTCCATAGCAAGTTCCAGGCCAACTTGAGCTGCATGGTGAGATCCTATCTCAAAACAAAACTTAAAAGCAAGGGACCTAGAGGGATGGCTCAGCAGTTAGGAACACTTGTTGCTCTTGCAGAGGGCCAGGGTTCAGTTCCCGGCACCCACAGGGCAGCTCACAAACATCTGAAACTCCAGTTCCAGGGGATCTGACACTCTCTTTTGGCTTCCACGGGCACTGCCTGCCTGTGATGCACATTCATATATGCAGGCAAACACTCACACTCATTGTCTTAGTTAGGGTTTCTGTTGCTGGGACGCCATGACAACGGCAGCTCTTATAAAAGAGAACATTTAATGAGGGCTGGCTTACATTTCAGAGGTTCAGTCCGTTGTCATCATGGTGGGAAGCATGGTGGCACACAGGCAAACATGGTACTAGAGAGGAAGCTGAGAGTTCCATATCTGGATAGGCAGGCAGCAGGAAGAGCAAGCCACTGGGCCTGGCTTGAGCTTCTGAAACATCAAAGTCCACCCCCACTGACACACTTCCTCCAACAAGACATGGCCTACTCCAACAAAGCCACAGATCCTAATCCTTTCAAATAATGCCATTCCCTATGATCCTATGGGGGCCATTTTCATTCCAACTACCTCACACATAAAATAAAAATAAATAAGCCTTAAAAAGAAAAGAAAATATATAGCTACACAAAAACTTGTATATGATCACTTACAACAGCGTCATTTATAAGAACCAAAATAAAGGAAACAACCCAATTGTCTTCTTCAGTACGTGAGTGCATGAACAAATGTGCTGTTTTCATACAGCAGAATGTTATTTGAAAATAAAATGGAATGAAGACCTAATATATTTTACAATGACTGAGCCTTAAAATTATGCTTAGGGAAAGAAGACAAACAAAAGATCACATGCTGTCAGATTTTGTTTTTTATGAAAAGTCCAGAATAGGCAAATTTAGGGACAAAATGTTGGCTGTGGCTGCCAAGCAGCAGTGAGTGATAAGGGTGGGGATGGGATGTCTTTTTTTGGGCGATGGAAATGTTCTGAAATTAGATGGGGATGTTGATTATACAACTTGGCATATATACTGAAAACCACTTACTATGTGCATTAGTCAACTTAACATCACTGTAATAAAAATACCTGGGAAAAAAATGAAGGAAACCATGTTGATTTTAGCTCATGGTTTCAAAGGTCTCCAGTCCATAGCCCAGAGGCCCCAATACTTTGGGCCTGAGGTGAGCTGTTTGTAGCAAAGAAGGAGAGAAAGATATAGGAAGAAGCCAAACAAAAACAATATCAAATATTTCAAGAAGTTGTGTGCCAAGGAATACCTACTGGCCAAATGAGGCCCTGCATCTGTCTGTTGACATCTCTCAAACAACCGGATATAGTCAGCTGATCCAGTTCACGCCTGAATGCCACAGTAGAGAGCCTCAAGACTGGGGGTGTCACACTGTCTGTGTACTTTGGGGTTCTCTGGGACTCTGGGCAATGCCAGGCTTGGGGCAAAGTGCTCAGAGCTGAGTCAGGAGACCCATGTCTTAATCCTAATCTCTGCAATAATGTTCTGGGTAATGCTGGGGGAGAAATTCCCTCTATAGGCACAGAATTTCCCTCTTCAAGATATGGGGGTGAGGAGAAGGGTTTTTGAGATATTTATCTTCTTTTCAAAGTTCTATGTCGTTCTCATGAAGACTTGTATACTCCTCTGTTCTCTCATATAGTCCAGGTCCCATCACACCTGGCAAACACTTCCTCTACAGATCACATAAGGCCTTGACATTGAGTGTTTTGTCACAATGACTTTATTGAAATATGGTTTCACTCAACAGAGTTTACTCATTTAGAGTGTTTTAATTGTTATTTCTCGTTACTGTGAATTAAAGCCGGGGGGTTGCACATTCAAAGCATGGACTCTACTGCTGAGCTATATGCCAGCCCTAAAGTGTTTTAAAGCAGTATTACGGGGGCTGGAGAGATGGCTCAGAGATTAGGAGGCCTTGCTGTTCTTCTAGAGGATCCAAGTTTGGTTTCTAGCACCCATATTGGGTGTTCACAACTACCTGAAACTACAGCTCCAAGGAAGTCAATGCCCTCTTTTGTGGGAGACCTACACACACACACACACACTAAATAAATAAATAAATAAATAAATAAATAAATAAATAAATAAATAAGTGATTATGTTTAGATATGACGTGCCCTGCCCCTCAGCTGTCAAATCAAAAAAGAAAGAGAGAGAGGAAGGAAGGAAGGAAGGAAGGAGGGAGGGAGGGAGGGAGGGAGGGAGGGAGGGAGGAGGGAGGGAGGGAGGAAAGGAAGGAAGGAAGGAAGGAAAGAAGGAAAGGAAGAAAGAAAGGAAGGAAGGAAGAGAAGAAAGAAAGAAAGAAAGAGAGAGAGAAATGTGTTGCTAAAGGTCTGGTCCAGCTGGTAGAATATTTGAGGTGATTGGGTCATAAGGCCTACAGCCAAATAAATGGATGAACTCACTGATAAGATCATGATCTGATGGCATTATTAGGTGATGATAGAAAGTTTCGGAGGAGGGGCCTGCTAGAGGAAGTAGGCCTCTCTGGAGGTGTGCATGTGAGTGCAGATGTCCAAGGAGGTCAGAAGAGGGCATTAGATTGTCTGATGCTGGAGTTATAGGCAGTTGTGAGCTATCTAAGTCCTCTACAAGAGCAGTAAGAGCTCTTAACTACTGAGTCATCCCTCCAGCCTGTTTTAGGTGGGTTGTTGTTGCTGCTGTATTTGTTTGGAGACAGGGTCTCACTATGTTGCCTTGGCTGGACTAGAACTCACTATATAGACCAGGCTGGCTTCAAACTCTTACTCCAGAGTTCTAGACTTAAAGGTATGTGCCACCATACCCAGCCCATTTTAGTGTTTTTAATATGAAGAAACTAGGTTCCACCTCTAGATCTGCTGAGTGAGAATCTCTGAGATTGGGAGTCCAGAATCTGAATTTGTTTACTTAAATATCCAAAGTGATTCTAAGAAACTGTGACACCTCCTGGAGCAGTGGAGCCTCATCAGTGTCCAATTTTTGTTTCAGGACAAACAATTACCCCCTGGAATGGAATGCTGCTTACTCATTACCATCAAAATCCACTACTGACCAAACAGCAGCCCTGACCCATCCCAGAGAAATGATCTAAGAGTGGAATGGGCAGGGAAGTACTGACAGCAAGATTCCCCTGATCTCATCCACCACTGAGTCAGACAGAGCCCAGGCCTGGTGACGGAAGAGAACCAGGCCCTGCTTCCCGAGTCAGGCAGTCCTTATCCTGGCGGATAGATGGAGAAGGAGCAGCATCCTCTCATTTCCTTAATGGGCTATTGCTTTTTATGTGAATGAATGGCTGAGCATGAAACAGCCCAGCAGGAGCTGCGTGCATCGGAGATGAGACAGAAGCACAAATCTATTCCTTGTTTAAAGATCACCCTGCTAAGAATAGAAACTGAAACACACGCTCAGGCGTGTGCACATACAGCTCTGAGGAAGGGCACGATCCAATGGAGAAACCCCTGACTTAGTAGAAGATGGTCTGGTCACAGAACCTCCAAGCAGGAAAGATGGCCAGCAAGCAGTCTCTCTAGAGCTGGTCTGTTACAGGAGAGACAACGGCCCAGAAAGGCAGTACCTAGCAGGGCCTGGGAAGCACCACACACTGGACTTCAGGTTTCTGTCTCTCAGTTTCAAGCACGTCTCTCCAGCACACTGCCTCAGAAGCCAGCAGCTCAGAAGGCTGAGCAGGATCAATGTGGCACCACACTTCCAGGACTTGGCTGCGAGAAAGATTAAGAAAGAGCATCCACTATTGCCCCCATGCCTAGAACATGTTAAACAAGTGTGTTAACTCTGTAATGGAACCCCAACCAACAACACCACATTTGAAAAAGAAAAAAAAAATTTTCCCTCGTTTTCGAGACAGGGTTTCTCTGTGTGGTTCTGGCTGTCCTGGAACTAGCTCTGTAGATCAGGCTGGCCTTGAACTCACAGACATCCACCTGCCTTTGCCTCCAGAATGCTGGAATCAAAGACTGCCTGGCACAAAATTATTTTTAAAAGTTGAAAACTAGATGTCCAGTAACAAGAATTTGGTCAAAGCTCAGTTTAATGGCACATACTTGTCATTCCAGTACTCAAAAGGCTGAAGGAGGAAGGTTACTGTGGATTTGAGTCCAGTCGGGGGCACAGAGTGATTTCAAGCCAGTCTGGGCAGAGTGAGCACCTTTCTCAAAAAGAGGAGGGGGAAGAAAAAGAGGAGGAGGGGATTAGAACAGTGAAATTATAACCATCATACAGAGTGTTCCATGTCCATCGAAAACAGATCTTACGGGCTGGAGAAACGACTCAGAAGTTAAGAGCACTGGCCGCCCTTCAAGTGGACCTGGGTTTAGTTCTCAGCCACACATGGTGGGTCACAGCTGAATGAAAAAGTGGACTAAAAAGAAGGACATGACTGCTCCTAAGAGGGGAGTGGAGGTTTATTGTAAACAAAGGGAAGAGCACAGGAGATATGAGGGTGAGCAGAGCTGGAGGCATCTGGAAGGGACCAGAGTGAACATAGGCAGACTGAACTGGACCTTGCGTGGGGAGGGGAGAGGGAGAGCCAAGAGACCAGGAGACCAAAGGGGCAGAAGGTGAAAAGGGTAAAAGGAGCAGCTGGATTATATAGGGAAGAGCAGCTGGGGGATGGGCAGCCCAGCCCCTGAGCTGGAGAGTTCAGGGTTCATCAATAGGTGTTGGAGTATGCTAGCAAGGAGGACCCTGTAACGGGTAGGACTGAGGGATGCTGGGAGAACTTGGAAGTCAGTGTCCACTCTGATGTGTTAGACATGCACCTCAGCCATTTGTCCAGGGTTTGCTATCTAACAACAACCATTTATAACTCCAGTTCTAGGGGATCCAACTGCCTCTTCTGACCTCACAGGGTGCAGACATGCATGCAAGCAAAACACCCATACACAAGGAAGAAAGAAAGGGAGAGAGGGAGAGAGGGAGGGAGAGAGGAACAGAGAGAGGGAGGGAGGGAGGGAGGGAAGGAGGGTGGGTGGAAGAAGAAAACAGTTTTTACTGGCTGGTATGTATGCCTATAGTCAAAATTATCTGGGAAGCTGGTATGAAACAGCTTGATCCCTAAAGTTCAAGTCTAGTCTGAGCAGCATAGCAAGACCCTGTCTCAGTATATGTATGTAGACAGACAGACAGGCAGGCAGAGACAGAGATCTACTTACATTGAAAAAAATGAAACAAAAACGGAGGATGGGAGTCTTGATCTGAATGCATGTATCCGCCCCAGATTTTAGGCTGAAATCTGATCTCCAGTGAGTTGGATCTGTTACTGGAATCTGAGGTGTGCCACTCGACACCTTACCAAAAAAACCGGGGACAAGAGTTTGCAGAAGGAAATGAGATTATTTCTAGTTTTGTCCAGAACTGGGGAGAGAAAATTTCTCAGCTTCCCTCACCTTGCCTGCAGCAGCGTTAAAATTGATAGAAATGATGAAACAAAGGCCAGGGGGAGATTTAGCTGTGAAAAATGATCAGAGCCCTGAGACTCATCTTTTCCGGGGAGACCCTTTATCCTCTGGAAAGTGAGATTTCCTGGAGAAACGTTAACCCCTTAGAGCCCTCGTGGTAGGCCTTTTAAGAGGCAATGAGCTAACTAGGGCTGCATCATAAACAGGAAAAGCAGCCGACTCCCATGGCAGGAGCATGCTGGCTCACAGATGGGGTTAGCGGCCTTATGGGGAGACTAGCGAGTCTGTCTGTCCCTTCCTTCCATCTAGGAGGTCAGAGTCACAGTTTATGAGGCACAGTGCTGGGGGGGGGGTGTCTTAAGCTTGGACTTTCCAATCTCCAGAAATCAATTTCTGTTGCAGAACCTAAGGTCTCTTGCTGTAGTAGCCTGAATGGGCAGATAGAGAAGTATACAAACAGGATGTGCAGTAATTTACAATTATGAGGCCAGCCGTGAGCTGGGCATGGTGGTAGACACCTGTAATCTCAGCGTTCTGATCATTTCTCCCACAGCTAAATCTTCTCCTGGCCTTTGCCTCACTGAGGCAGGAGGATCCGCGAGCTCCAGTCTCCACTATACAGAGAGGTCCAGGTTAGCCTGAGCTAGAGAGCGAGGGCTTAGCACTGTGCTAGCCACTTAAAACAGCATCTAATTTAGCTGGGCGTGGTAGCATGTGCTATAATCACAGTACCTAGGAGGAGGTGAGAGAGGAATATCAGGAGTTCAAGGCCATCCTCAGCTACATAAAGAGTTCTAAGTCAGTGTGGGCTATGTAAGACTGTTTCAAACCTCGTCCTCTGTCTAAAAACAAACATACAAACAAACAAACAAAAAAGCCCTTATCCAATTGAATTGCTTTTAATTTTTAAAAGAAAATCTCCCATTCTCTTTTACCTTTAGACCCTGATAATCCATGTTTCTGTTTGTTTTTAGACTAGATCTTGCTATGTAGCTCAAGATAGCTTCAAACGCACCATCCTCCTGCCTCCATCTCTCAATTGCTAAAATTAGAGGTGTGTGCCATTATACCCAGCTTTAATTTATTTTCTATGTCTACAAATTTTCTATTCTAGACATTTCATGCAAGTAGAATCAATATGCATCTTTTTTTTTCTCTTTTTTCGAGATAGAGTTTCTCTGTGTAGTCCTGGCTATCCTGCAACTCACTCTGTAGACCAGGCTGGCCTCGAACTCACAGGGATTCACCTGCTGTGGAGTGCTGGAATTACAGGTATGTGTTATCTCTGCCTGCCTGTCTTTTTGTCCCACTGTGTTGTTCAAACTGGTCTTGACTCATGATTTTTGTCTTAGCCTACCAAATGGTGAGATTCCAAGCATGTACCACCACACCTGGCTTCTATTTTTAAAATTTTGACTTTTTTAGCTGGGCAGTAGTGATGCACACCTTTAATCCCAGCACCCGGGAGGCAGAGGC
The DNA here is from genome assembly GCF_004664715.2 of Peromyscus leucopus. Classification (NCBI taxonomy): domain Eukaryota; kingdom Metazoa; phylum Chordata; class Mammalia; order Rodentia; family Cricetidae; genus Peromyscus; species Peromyscus leucopus. The sequence continues at coordinate 90,965,933 of NC_051063.1, read as the reverse complement.
AGATCTCTGAATTCCAGGACAGCAAGGACTACACAAAGAAACCCTGTTCTTTAAAAAAAAATATTGTATTTTATTTTATGTAGAGGTAGTGTGTGTGTGTGTATACACATTTGTGCACGTGATATGTATTATAGAGTTCATGTTGTGCCCTGCTCTAAGTTGCTCCCTAGTGTGTGGATCAGTGACTTCAGGCTGTGCCTCACCCTGGTGACTCCATTTAACAAAGCAGTCTTCAGCTCCATCTTGCATACACAGAGGCAGGATGACTCTGCATCCTATGTGCACACAGATACAGGTGGTGACCTGCCCAGCGTGAACCATGAGGCACAAGTCTGATAAACAACTTTTCCTTGCGAGGGAACCACTTAAGGACTTACTGGAATAGACTTGAGTACATGTGGGTGCATGGACATATTAAAGTCATATCAGAAAATCAGGCTCTTGCACTGAACACACCAGACCAACAAAGGATGCAACAACCTTACTTGATCCAATGAAAGGAGGGCCATATAGTGATGGTTTGGAGGTGGCCCTGCTGGCCTGTCATTTTGCCACATAATAGGTATGCATCAAGTGACTGACAGAGAATTTTCGGCTGTCAGTCAGACAGAGAACCCGGGCTTCAGCTCAGGGCAGGCCCCACTACTTGGCCCTACCTGCATTGTCCTCCGGCTCTGTCAGGAACTGGCCCATTGACTTGTGTTGTAGCAGCTTCCAGATTAGCTCTGTGCACCCCCAGCCGCCCTGCAATGGGGTTCGCTAATACCTAACCACCACAGTGGCTCCCCACATCTCCCAGCTCTCGGCCTCTGTCTTCAGTAGGGCCTCTCATACTCTGCAGCCTCTTTAATCCTTTTGCAGCCATTCTGTTACACACACACACACACACACACACACACACACACACACACACACACACTAATGTATGATCTGAGAGTTAATAGTCATAATTAAGATCTTAATAAAAGAACCAGTGACAGCTAACAGCCAGCTATCCAGGGAAATCGAGATCACTTGATAACCATGTGGCTTATAAATGTATTGTAACTCAATCAATTCTGGCATTGTGAAGAGACACAGATGTGTGCATATATATTTCTGACATAATGCACTCACAATGGTTATACTTCTGAACAATTTTTAAGCATGCAGCCAAAGTAGGAGCCAAACTATACATCTATCAAATGGCCATTAAGAACACATGACTGGCCACTCATGGTGGTGGCACACATCTTTACTCCCAGCACTCAGGAGGCAAAGACAGGCAAGCCTCTGAGTTCAAGGGCAGCCTGATCTACACAGCAAGTTCTAGGACAGCCAGGGCCACAAAGAGAAGCCATATCTCAAAAACCACAAAAAAATAAAAACAAGCAAAAATCCCACACAATTGCTGTTCTTAGAAAGGAGAATTAGCCAGTCTGGGAAAACTAAGGATGAAGGTCAATATATGGGAACTATATATTGTTGTTGTTTTGATATTTGTTTGTTTGTTTGTTTGTTTTTGAGACAAGAGGTTCTCTATGTAGCCCTGGCTTGCCCGGGAACTCACTATATAAATAAGGTTGGCTTTGAACTCAGAGATCTTCCTACCTCTGCATCTGGAGTGCTACAATTAAAGGTGTGTGCCGCCACTGCCTGGCTGTGTTTTTTGTTTGTTTGTTTTGTTGTTTTTGGAAATATATACATTTTTAAAACCTTATTTTATTTATTATTGTTGCGTATCTGTGTATATGGTGGGGGGTACACCCCTGCCACTGTACTCATGTGGAGGTCAGAGAGCTACTCCGTGAAATCTGGTCTCTCCTCCTCCTTTAGATGGGCCTGAGGGATTGAACTCAGGTCATCAGACTTGCAAGTGTTTAGCTGGCTGAGCTATCTTGCTGGCCCAGAATATAACTGAGAGCCTCCGTCCCTGAGGCGGATTTGTGTTGGTCCCTTTGTCTCTTTGTCACAGATTTCTATGGAGAGGTGCGTCTGCAGCCCTCAGGGACTGAGCCCTGACAATTGAGCTGGCTGTAACACCTAGGCTTTGGTTTTATAGCTTTAACAGATGCTTGTTGTATTCACACCCTTTCACACATCTGTGACTGTGGCTTCTTTAAAGATGTGCGAACTCAGAAAAGAGCAAATAATGTAATGAAGAGGAGGGAAGACCTTTCTTCCTTCATGTGACAGGCTGACGCCTCTAGCTTCCAGGACCTCGGGCAGAGCCCCAGGAGCCTCTGTTTGGATTTAGGTTAGCTGAAGGAACTGGAAACACAGTAAGGTAGGCAGTTCCTGGCAGTTCTTCTAAATGCACTGTCCCCACAGAATGACATTGTTTCAGGACAGAACTGAAAGGAAATGCTCTGTGATTGAAATCGGCCATCCTGTGCCCCAGGGGCCTTGGGATGGGCTGCCTGCCTCCTGAAGGCGCAACAGCAGAGAACAAACAAGGTTTGCTCCCCAAAACTCTCCGGCTCTCCAATCCGGAGAGGATAGGGATATGGAGTGCTAGGATATGCTGGGTCCTCTGGGACTCGGGACCTGCCACCCCAAAGATGACTGCAGAAGACCAGAATATGCCACCCCCAAATATAGTACTCCATTGGCATATTTTAAGCTGGTTATTCTGAGAAACTGCAGACACGGGAGAAGCTTTCAAATCTGTTTTGTAAAAGAAATTTACATCTCGAAAGGAAATCTACTGGGGGGAAGGATCTGAATTAAGAAGAGAGCTCCTCCTGGGGCTGGGGAGATGGCTCAGCCCTTAAGAGCACTCTTGCAAAGGACCAGGGTTCAGTTTCCAGCACCCACATGGTGGCTCACAACCCTCTGTAACTCCAGTTGTAGGAGATCTGAAGCTGTCTTCTGGCTTCCACCAGCACCAGGCATACATATGCATGGCACAATGCATATATGCAGGCAAAACATCCATACACATAAAATATATCATCAAATCTTTAAAACAGAGAACTCTTCTCCTGCGTTTTTTGCCTGAGGGCACACCTGTATACCAAGACAGCTTTTTTGCCCCACACATCACGCACTACCCTCCTGCGACATGACGCATCTCCTCCTCCCAGCCCCCAAGTCCTTTTCCTTTCTGTATTTCAGATACAATATGAGACTTCTTCAAGACTCATGTTTTGTGGGACTTAATCTACGCACAGAAGTGTATGTAACTAAATGTGATTTCTTGGGCCATGGATATGGCTCAGTGGGTGAAAACACTTGTACAAGTGTGAGAACCTGAGTTCAAACCCTCAGAACCAAAGTAAAAGATACATAGCATGGATAACTGTAATCCCAGCACTCCTTCAGGGGAGACGGCAGACAGAAAGAAAATTCCCAGAAGCTCCTGGGCAGCCAGCCTGGCATGTGCTGTGGAAAAAAAAAACAACAAAGAGACTGTCTCAAACAAGGTAGAAAGCCAGGACTAACACCTGAGCCTGTCCTGTGACATCCACATGTGATGCCTCACTGTGCGTTGCATGTGTGTGTGTGTATACGTGCGTGCGTGCTTGCTTGCATGCGCACAGGACAGCCCGGAGTTCTCGGTCAGTCACTTGATGAACACCTATCATGTGGCAGAGTGACACACACTGCAGTAAGTCAGGAACTCGATGAGTGTTTCCAGGCCTCTTCCTTTCTAACTCTCGGGTCTCTGGGATCTGTAGGTCACACCTTTCTCCTCAGCCAGTCTTTCCCACCTCTCGGTATGAATCAGATCGCCTGCTGGGTTCTACCCCTGGAGTTTCAGATTTAAGAACAACACCTAAAAATTGACGTTTCTGTCCCCCAGGGTGCTCTGGGCCACTTTTTTCTTTGGCCTGTTGATACTTGTTCTAGGCAGTTTCTGGCAGAAAGGGAGATCCCCTCTCTCAACTGTTCCCTCCCATACTACTCAAAAACAACAAAAAAAACAGCAAAATGAGTGCATGTATAAACACTCAAAGCCAGACTTGAATTTCTTTGACGGGCCACACTTGAGCCCCATCGTGTGCCAGAACCAAGAACCCCCTCGATATGCTTTTGGTGGGACTTGAGCCACCACTTTCTGAAAAGTTCTCCGGCAGCACCTGGACATGCAGGTGGGGCCAGTCCTACAGGAAATGTCTGGACTGAAAGTGAGCAAGGGATAGATACCAAACAGGAGGTACTGTGAAAAGATCGGCAGCCTGCTACTGATGGGGCCCCAAACAGTAGCAGACACTCCCAGGCCTTCGCTTGTAGAGTAAGAGATGTATGTCAAGGCTAACTGACTGTTCTGTTTCATCCCACTTATAAAATATAAGTGTTTTCCTCTACCCAGCCATACGCTTTGTTTTTGTTGTCTTATTGTTTTGAGATGGGGTTCCACTCTTAGTCCAGGTGAGCCTTGAACTCACTATCTAGCTCAGGCTGGCATATCCTCATGCCTCGGGCTCCTGTGCATTGGGATTTCTGGCACGGCACCACTGTACCTAGCTTTCGGCCCTTATTTTTAAAGATCTGTTTTATTTTTAACTGGGTCTACGTATGTGAATAATTGCACATGAGTGTAGTCGTCCAGGGAGGTCAGAGGCATCAGATTCTCTGAAGCTGGCATTATAAGCAGTTATGAGCCACCCAACTAGGGCACCAGTAATCAAATTCAGGTCGGCTGAAAGAGCAGTATACGCCCTTAACCACTGCCCTTCCCTCTTCATTTTTAAGATAAGGTCTTGCTGTGTAGCTCAGGCTAGTCTCAAACTCCTCAGGTTAGGCTTCACCTGAGTAGCTAGGACTATAGCTGTATACCACTACATATATCTGGTTTGTATTATTATTATCATCATCACCATCATTTGTGTGTGTGTGTGTGTGTGTGTGTGTGTGTGTGTGTGTACATGTGCCACAGCATGTATACAGACATCAGAGGACAACTTCGAGGGCTTAATTCTCTCCTTGCTTCCACCATGGTCCTGGGGATCAAACTCAGCTCGTGAGGTCTGGCAGCCCTTGACCTCTACCCCCTGAGCTACCTCACCAACCCTAATGAAAGGTTTTTCAAAAGGCAGTTTGGGCTGGGCCTGGTTGTGTCCGGCCTGTAACTGCAGCTGCTTAGGAGGCTGAGGCAGAAGAGTACCGCAAGTTCAAGGTGCGTCTTGGTAACTTAGGCCCCACGCCCTCCAAAGAGACCAAGACCAAGACAAAAGCAGTTTGATCCAGCAGAAAAGCATGAGGCCCTTCTCTTCCTCCTTCATGATGCAGAGCCCTAAGCATGCTGGGTAGGCACTCTACCACTGAGCCAACCCTCAGTCCTAAGTCCAGTATCTTGATAGAGAGGAAAGAATTGTAAGATTTGGTAGATAGCACAGGGTTCTAATCCCAGCTCTGCCTTTTCTTGCGAGGTAGTTCCTTAACCCCTTGATAAGGACAATGTTTCAAAAGGCCATTGTGAGGATTAAGCAAATGTTAACTATACTGAGGACCTTATCCAGTGGCTTACTTACAATAAGTGTTCAGTAAATGATTCTCCACTTCCCAAACCCCAAACCACATCCCCCAACAATAGCAACAGGCACTGGAGTAGAAGGGCGCTGGCTGGAGCCCTCGGGAGGCTCAGAGGGAGACTAAGACTGGAGGTGACTTGGATGGAAGAGTGGGGCTTCCCGGTCAGGCAGTGATAGGCAGACTGGATAGCCTCCGCTCTTAACTCAGAGAAAGCACGCTCACAAGTTTCTCCGTCAGGGACCCTATGGCCAGAACTAGACCAGGGAGGCTGCCAAGGATAGGAAAGAGATTTTCCTCTTTGTTCCTGAGATCACACAGACCTGGAGACAATGGGTGTGCTGAGGAATTTGATACAGTATCTAGGGATGGGCTGAACTGTGAAGGATGGGAATAGAAGGGCAATGTGACGGCCTTCACCACCACTGCCTTCGCGACCACCGACCACCGCTGCTCCCGTGACGACCACCGACCACCGCTGCTCCCGTGATGGCCTTCACGACCACCGCTGTTCCTTCCAGGAGCCCCGTTCTTTTCATTTCACTTCTCTTTGTCTCTGCTTCAGCTCTTTCTCCCCACCCCACCCACCCTCATTTTTATCTCAACTGTATAAAGTTCTTTCTTCATTTTACTCATATTCCCTCAACAACAAGGCCTGGGCTCCTGGAAATTTTCCCTCTTACTAAAACCCAAAGCAAAGCAAAACAAAAGGACAAAATGCCCAGAAGCCTGGATTGGTCACACCCCCACATGACTCTCTACACCAGTGTAATAATTCAGAATCAGATATTTATGCTGCTCTCAAATGCAGAGATCAGTGAGAGCAAAGAGTTAACTGTGTGAAAAGCCAAATCACAGAAAAACTGGCAGGAAATTGAATTCACTATCAGATCTTGGGAGTAATGGTATATTTGAGAACATGGACGCAAAAGAAGCGATCACAAAGGAGAAGAAGAACAGATCTCATTACAGGGAAAAGTTCGAAGACAAAAATAAAAAATAGATCAGGGAAAATGTTTGCAGCAAGCATTCGGAGAAAGAATATCTAAGTTATGCAAAATTCATATCAAAAGAAGAGAAATTAGAGCTCGAATAAACAACTGTGTAAGACAACACAAGGAAACGTATTTTTTGTTTGTTTGTTTGTTTCAAACGTGTGAACAATTAAGATATCAATAGTGGCCATCCGTGCCATCAGACTAGCAAAGAGCAAAACAATACTACCCAATGCTTGTGGTTAGGTAACGTTACACAACATTTTCAGAATGCTGTTTGGCAATAATTATCAAGAAGCCTTAAACTATTTGTACCTTGCCCCTTAATTTCATTCCAAGGGGTTTCATTCCTAGGGCAGCAAATTTTTAAAATATGCTCTTTGCAATTCCAGAAACGCAGCAGAGCTGCTGTGGAACGGCTAGGCAGGGTGTGTAAGAGCCAGGACAACACCCGGGAGGACAACCTTGACCACCTGAAGCAAAAAACATGTGCCCGAAAAGTAGCTGAGGCTCAAAGACCAGAGAACCTGGGTCTGAAAACATTTAGGAAACAGAAAATTCCTAGAGGCCACCTAGCTGGAACCACACACAGGTCACAGGACAGGAACCGACATGGGGCCCTGCCTCTGATCTTCAGTCAAGTCCACAGCTGTCACAGGCTTCTCATCTAAAACCATAGGAAAGAAGTCTGATTGAGAAAACCCCGCTTTACCAAGGAGCAGGAGGCGGAGCTAAAGAATCTAGGTCTTTGCTTTGCAACTGGAGATGAGATCTACTTGCCATATCTACGCGCGTTGTGGAGAACCCCCAAATCGCACGTCTTGAGCACTAAAGCTGAAAGGTGGTGTGAATGACTCAGGGCTGTAATCCAGAAGGAGTAAAGTGTGGGCTCAGCATGCACAAGACCCCAGCTTCAGTCTCAGCCGCATAAACATTAAAGAAGTAAATAAATTATTCCAAGTATCGTGGGACCAAATAGTATGTAGCCTGGGCTGGCCTGGAAACTCTATATAAAGTTTTAGTTCTGGGCATGGTGGCACACACATTTAATCCCAACACTCGGGAGACAGAGGCAGGCTATCTCTGACTTAGAGGCTAGCCTGGTCTACAGAGTAAGTTCCAGGACAGCCAGGGCTATGCAGAGAAACCCTGTCTCAAAAACAAAAACAAAAAAAACAAACAAAAAAAATTAATTTAAATAATTTTAGGTTTTTTTGTTTCTTTAGTTTTTTGGTTTTCGTTATATATATTTATTTTTCTCTTCTTTGGGGTTTTTCTTTCAGAGATTTTAGATGCAAGGAATTCATCTAACTGACATTGTATTTTTTTATTTTAATTTTTCTGACATGATTTAATTATGTATCCCTAGCAGGCCTAGAACTCGCTATGTAGACCAGGCTGGCTTGAAAATAACAGGGAACTACCAGCTTTGGCCTCCTGAGTGCTAGTGTTAAAGATGTGTACCATTATGCCTGCTGTTTTGTTTTTTTTTTTTTTTTCAATTTTTTTTCCAAAACAGGGTCTTGGTTTGTAGCTCAATATGTTACCTTTCTGTTACTATGATAAAATGCCTCAACAAAGCAATGTAAAGGAAAAGTGTTTATCTGAGCTTGTAGTTCCTGGGAGACGGTGGGGAAGGCTTGACAAGAGGCCAGGAAGGCAGAGCAGCCGGAGCAGGGAGCTGGCTGGTCACACTGCATGGGAAGTCAGGAAGCACAGGCCTAGCCAGCCTCAAGGCCCACCCCCAGGGGCCCACTGCCTCCAGACAAAGCCCACCTCCTAAAGGTTCCCCCACCTTCCCAAACAGCTGAAGACCAAATGTTCAAACACGTTAGCCTTTCAGGACCAGTTCACCTCAAACCACAACACCAAGGGGGCCTCAAACTCATGAATCTCCTACCTCGGTCTCCCAAGTGTTGAGATCAGAGGGTCTTAGATAGATGATACACTATCATGTCAAGTTATTAGCTTTTTAATGGAGGTTCTTTTCTCATGTAATGAGACCTGCAGAGGTGGGTAGCTGCCGACCTTGATTCTCATGGCCTTTTACTCATATTCTTCTCAAAATGGCTGCTGAAGTTCCAGTCAGGATAGCATATGCAAGGTAGGAAGGTGACAGAGAGAATGCTTCTTGGGTCTGTTTTTGTTTTTATTATCCTTAAACATCACAGTGTACACAGACTTACAGCTCACTTAACTAGAATGGATGTATATGTTTAGGTGTGTGTGCGTGTTTGTCTATATGTGTTTGTCTGTACACACAGGTAGACATGCACGTATGAGTAGCTGTGTGTAGAGGTCAAAGGTCAATGTCATGTGCCTTCATCTGTTACTTTCCACCTTACTTTTTAGACAAAAGCTCCAGAAGCCTCCTGCCCCTTCCCACAACAGTGCTGGGCCTTACTGATGGGCTGAGCCATCTCCCCAGCCTCTCACAACTAGAAATTGTACAGTTGGACCTATCTGTAAATGGAGGCCAGAAGAGCAAACCCCTTTGCAGCCTCTTCCTTTGGATGCAAGCAAGGAAGAGGAGAGCCAGGAGCATTATTAAACCAGTCTTCCTGGGCTGGGGGTGGAGACCGTGACAGAACACATGCTCAGATTACAGTGAAGTTGAAGAAACCTTATCTTGATGGGAGTTCTGTTTGGAATAGCTTGTGGAAACTGAGTCAGTCTGGCTAAACTGAGAATGGGGGTTAAGCTAGGCCTGAATCCTAGCTACTCTGGAGGCTGAGGCAAGAAGATCATAGGTGGCAACTCCTGCCTGGGCTGAGTCTATACAGAGTGAGCTTCAGGGCTAGCCTGGGCAACTTAGTAAGACCCTGTGGCAAAATAAAAGGCTGGTTGGAGGTTCAGCTCAGTGGTAGAGTGATTGCCTAGTAAGTAGGAGGCCCTGTGTGTTGATAAGAGTTTTGTCAATTTGACACAAGCCACAGCCCCCCCAATTTAAGTTAAGATTATAATCAGAGATTATGAATGAAGATTTGAGTTTCTGAGCTCACATCAAAAAACTACTACAGTAGGAGCTAATGGGAGAGCTCAGCGGTTAAGAGCACTGGCTGCTCTTCCCGAGGACTGGGGTTCAATTCCCAGCACCCATATGGCAGCTCACAACCATCTGTAACTCCAGTCCCTGGAGATCAACCCCTTCTTCTGGCCTCTTCAGGCACTGCATGCATGTGGTGTACAGATAGACAGTGTATGGTAAAACAGCCATATTCATAAAAAAAAAATGGATTGAAAATTTAAAAACACATTGAGAGAGAGGTGCCATTTAAATGTCAAATAGAGTATTGGTTAAATAAACCATGGTAGATTTGTATAATGGGATATCTAATCTAATTGTTTGTCTTGAAAAATGTTTGTGATTTACTGCTAATAAAAAAAACCTCGAGCCGGGCGTGGTGGCGCACGCCTTTAATCCCAGCACTTGGGAGGCAGAGGCAGGCGGATCTTTGTGAGTTCGAGGCCAGCCTGGGCTACCAAGTGAGCTCCAGGAAAAAGGCGCAAAGCTACACAGAGAAACCCTGTCTCGAAAAAAACAAAAAAAAAAAAAAAAAAAAAAAAAAAAAACCTCACAATGCCAGGTGGTGGTGGCGCACACCTTTAATCCCAGCACTCAGGAGGCAGAGGCAGGTGGATCTCTGTGAGTTTGAGGCCAGCCTGGTCTACAGAGTGAGTTCCAGGACAGCCAGAGCAAATACACAGAGAAACCCTGCCTTGAAAAACAAAAACCAAACCAAACAAAACAAAACATCCACAAAAAATAAATACACCAAGCAAAAATAAAAAGAAAGAACAGGACAAAATAATATCTACAATGCATATATGTATATATGTATGTATTTTGTATATAGATATAACAAATATTGTGGGGACAGACACTAATGTGATAATTTATTGTTCTTTGCTTGGGAGGCAAGAATGAGCAGAAGACAAATATTAATACTTCTCTGCTTTTTCCGTTTTTCTGCCATGAATTTGTGTGTGTGTGTGTGTGTGTGTGTGTGTGTGTGTGTGTGTGTGTGTAATTAAACAGTTGGAGAGAAAGTGGTCTCCCTCTGCTTCAGTCTTGTTTTTTAAGGAAATCCACGTGGATTGCACTTGTGCCTAGGAACCCTCTGATTAACCTGCAGCTCACAGAGAAAAGCAGGCATGGCAGGTGAGGTCCAGCAGCCAGCCTCCCAGGCCCTGGCCCAGGCTAAGTGGCAGCTAGGGCAGCTGGGGGCAAACGTATGCTGCAGGCTCAGGAGCCCTTGGAATCCCTCACAGGCTTTGACTCTCCTCTCCACCCAAGGTGTTGTAGGCATTTCATAACATTTTATTTTTAACTTAATTTTTATTTATTTTATTTGTATGGGCGTGTTATCTGCGTCTATATCTACCCCATGTGTATGCCTGGTGCCCGTGGAAGCCAGAAGAGGGCCCCAAGATTGGAGTTATAGAAGGTCTCATGTAGCCATGTGGTACTCAGATTTGAAACAGGATCCTGTGGGAGAGCAGTCAGTGCTCTTAACTACAGCGCCATCTCTCTAACTCCTAATATACTTTTCTTTCAAAAGTTTTTATTTTAATTTATTTTGAGATGGAGGTGTGTAACTCAGGCTGGCTTGGACCTTCAGACTCCCAGCCTTCCCACGTCATTAGCTGCTGGAGTACTAGGAACTAAAAACTCTAGTGTTGCTGGCTTGCTGGGTTTCATTCTAAAAGATAAAACTACAAAAAGAAATAATAATTATACTAAAGGGATATGGGATGTAAACTAGAGGACTTGGACTTGCCTCTCCACCCCTGGGATGTAAGCAAGTCATCCGGCCTCTGTAATCCTTAGTTTCTTCACCTGTCACGTAAGGATGATGCTGTGTATCTAAGCAGGTAGCTGTGAGTCTTGTTAATAAAGACCAATATGTTCTAAAATGCATGTGAGCACTGCTTTCTAAATTATGGGACTAGGAGAGGGCTGGTGATGGTTCAGCAGTTAAGTATCGCCGTGGATTTTTTCTCTTTGTCTTTTTTCCTAATTAAGAATTCCAGGAAGGGTAATGCCATGATTTAGGAGGTTGGAATGAAACACTAATTGGAAATAGGTTTTTTTTTTTAATTTATTTATTTTTATTTTATGTGCATTGGTGTTTTGCCATGGGTGTCAGGTCCCCTGGAACTGAAATTACAGACAGTTGTGAGTGGGTGCCATGTGGGTGCTGGGAATTGAACTCGAGTTCTCTGGAAGAGTAATCAGTGCTTTGAACCACTGAACCATCTCTCCAGGCCCGGAAATAGGGTTTTTAACAGATCTTATTTATATTATATATATATATATATAATATAATATATATATATATAAAGATGTGTGTGTGTGTGTGTATGTGTGTGTGTGTGTGTGTGTGTGTGTGTGTGTGTGTTATACACGTGTGCATGCATGTGCATGCAGGTACCTCATGAAGTCAAGAAGAGGGTATCAGATCCCCTGAAGCAGGAGTTACAAGTGGTTATGAGCTACCTGATGTGACTTCTGGGAACTGATATCTATCTGGTCATCTGGAAGAGCAGAACCAGTCTTAACCGATGAGTCAGCCTCCCAGCCCTGCAGATCTCATCTTAACAAATAGGATGTGGACAGGCAGTGAAAAGTTGCACAGGATAGAGAGGCAGCCAAAAGACGGGGAGGGGCCGCACAGCCTGTCTCCAGGCAGCAGCTTCTGGTGTGGCCTCCCTGCGAATCCTGTTGGGACAGAGTTCAGACACTTCACAGATTCCAGAAGTCAAGGAAGCCAGAGGTTTTGCTCTAGCTCTGTGAGATGTTGAAAAAGTCACTTCACCTCTCCAGGCTTCAGTTTCCTCATCGACACAATTATTTTCCTATTTCATGTTCCGCTGTAGGAATTAGGAAATTTAGGTTCTGAGGTCAGACTGACTTGGTTTCTAGCCCAGTTCCTTTCAAAGGAACACAGAGTTCAATGCATGATACAGACACATAAACAAAGATTTACAACCAAGACTGTCGCAGACACAGACCTCTTGTTCCAGTCAGCACAGAGTGTAGACTAGAATTCCAAGTCCAGACTCAACCTCAAACAGATAAGAAAAATTAAGGCAAGGATTAATCATAGGTGTGGCAGATGCGGAGAAGCAAAACTACAGGTTGTTGCATAAATGCAGGAGAACATAATACAATCTGTAAACCACAGCAGAAATGTTGACTATTCTCTGAAGAGTAATCAGAAGTCATCTAAGCAAGAGAGAGATTGAAGAGTCTGTCACGGTGAGGACCAGAATGGAAGGATGCCTCATGTGGCTCTTGCAATAATGTAGACAGAGGATGGAAATGGAGGCAGAACCAGGAAAGACTCAACGAAGCATTAGAGCCAGGCACGATGATTCATACTTGTAATTCCAGTGCTCTGGAAGCTGAGGTAGGAGGACTGTGAGTTTTCAGACTGCCCAAACTACATAGTGAGTTCCAGGCCAGCCTGGGCTATGTACTGAGACTGAAAAGAGAAAGGAAAAGATTAAAGAAGAGAAAAGGGCCATGCTGAAGAATGCAAGTCAGAGAGAACAAAGGAGCTGGTTACTGAGATCCCGGTGCTCGAAATATGAGAAGATCTTTAGCTTAATTTTGGTCATGGGTTTTCTAGCTTTAGTGGTCATTTTGGTTATGTCTGGACAGGGTTTCTCTGTGTAGTTTTGCGCCTTTCCTGAACATTTTTTTTTAAATACACCATAACCTACTTATGTTATTATGTTTTATTTTATTATAATTATTATGTTGTGGAATAATCTTTTTGTACACTGTGAAGATATGTCACTCAGATTGGTTTAATAAAAAGCTGAACAGCCAATAGCGAGGCAGGTTTTCAGGGCAGAGAGAGCACTGGAAAGGAGAAGGGAGGAGTCGCAAGGAGACACAGAGGAAACAGGAGATGTAGGAGATGAGATAACAAGCCATGAGTCACATGGCAGCAAGTCAATTATTAGAAATGGGTTAATTTATGTTATAAGAGCTAGTTAGAAACAAGCCTAAGCTATCAATTGAGCTTTCATAATTAATAATAGTTTTCCATATCATTATTGGGGAGCTGATGGTTCCACAAAATATACTGACTATAAATGGCATCCAATGTGGGGACATATATTTCCACATAAGACCCGAGAAAGCTTTAAAAAAGGTTCCAAACACACAAAAACAGAGCCAAACGTGGCTTCCTAGTCCTGCAGCCACTCATGTGGGCCGCTGTACAGATCCATAGCCTACAGGCTTGAGCCGCCAGTGCGCCATAAAACAAAGCTGCAGGCAGTTTAAGTTTTGTTCATGCTGACAGAAAAGGTTACGATATGCAGTAAAGCAGATCCAGACAGGAAAAATACCTCTAAGTAGGTTATGCTGTATTTTAAAAAATGTTCAGGAAAGGCGCAAAACTACATAGAGAAACCCTGTCTAAAAAAAAAGAAATGTGCATAGACTTATAAAAGAAAATAGGTATAGACAGTCATAGAGAAAATAGTTTATAAATAAGATAAAATCTTTATAGAAAAAATAAAATAATATAAAAAGGATAAGCCATGTAAAGATAGAAAATACACAGAGAGGCTGGATCCTGTATGGTATTGTATTGATTTTATAGTTTTTTTTAAACTTATTTATTAAATTTAATTTTACATATCAGCCACAGATTCCCTTGTTCTCCCCGCTCCCACCCCCCCAACACCCCCCTCCGCCTTCCACCCAGCCCACCCGATTTTAAAGTTTTTGATTGCTAATGAGCAAACAATAGCTGCTGAGAGACATTGGATTATAAAAAAAAAAAATACTAAATTAAACGAACCTATATTTTTTAAAAATGTCTTAATTTCAAAATGGATGCCAAAAAACTGTTATGTTGGGGAAGAGGTTATGCTTTTGTTTCCACAGAAAATGAAAGGCTGTGGGTTCATTCAACATTGATAAAGGTCAGATTTGATTGGGGGAGACCCCCTGAAAATCCTGGCTACAAACATAAAAAAAAAACAAAAACAAAAAAACCCTACAAGACAGGTGACATGTATTTTACCTGATCAAACATAAAACAAAAAAAAAAAAATTGTCTTTGGCTGCCTTGTGTACAACACACAGTCCATACTGTTAATGTGTTATTAATCCATAATGTTAATGCAGATATGTATGTTACCTTTGAAAGTTTATGTATTTTCAGAACAAGGGGACCAGACACCAATGAAAGCAGGTGGCCCAGGTGATCCAGCCTCTCAGAAAGCCTCTGTTGCAGTTTCCTCAGAGTTCTGCATCCGGAACAGCTTCAAGGATGCTGGCTGAGATGGTCCAGCCTCACAGCCAGGACTTGACCATTATCCTAATTTTCTCAGCATCTCCAAAGATGCCAGTGCCCCTCAGACAATAGGAAACAGTCTAGAGAACACAACACCCACATTCCCAAAAAATGGGATGTGTGGTTTTTGGTCATTCAGTAGGTTATGGATGTTTGTCATCGTTTAGGGTGGTTGGTCACAAATTGTTATTGGTCATAGTCAGGATCCTAAGCAAAGGAAATTAGATTCAGTGGTCTTGTTTTTGAAAAGGAAGAGGTGAATATAGAAATAATAGGATAAAAGGGTAGATTATTGAATCTACTTTCAAACTAACAAAAACAACTACTAATCTCAAATATTTTATAATATGGATTTTTATATATTGATACAAATTTAAAATTATTTTTGTTATACTGTATATATGTTTCTACTCTTGTGTAATGTATTTTTGTATATTGACACAAATTTAAGGTTATCTTTGTTATACTCTCTCTCTATTTTTTTTTTTTTTGAGACAGGGTTTCTCTGTGTAGTTTTGGTGCCTGTCCTGGATCTCACTCTGTAGACCAGGCTGGCCTCTAACTCACAGAGATCCGCTTGCCTCTGCCTCCCAAGTGCTGGGATTAAAGGCGTGCGCCACCACCGCTCGGCTTAACACAACGCTTTTCGTGACAGTGAGACACGTCTGCTCTTGGAGACACCAATCTACTTCAAAAAAGGATGATGAGTATCGAAGAACCCCATATGGAGTTTGCTTTCTTTGTGGTAAAAGCTGGCCATTTGGGCTAGAAACTACCCTTGCCTAAACTGCTGACAGTATGCTGTCCAACCTGGACAAGCAGGACACAAAATAAAGTGACTGCCAAGCTTTGTCAAGACAGGGTAGGACAGTCTTTCAAAATTTCCTGCTTCACAGAAAAGTCTGTCAGACATTCTAGGCATGTAGGCTGGAGATAGATGCGCCAACATTACAGAGGAACCTTGGGTGACTGTTCAGGTAGCCATATGTCTTTGTCATTTCTTATAGTTTTATAAGTTGCTTAATCTGCAATTCCTGTTTGCTTAGGTAATACCATATCCTTCTTGGGTCTTTGATGGGGTTGAAGACTAAATAGCTAGCGTTTTCTTTAGTCATGATAAAAAGTAATAGTTATAAAACTCTAGACCCATTAAGAGAGGTTAATAGTTAATGGAGTATTTTCTTTGAATTTTCCAAATGCAAATGGACTGGACATTGTAAATGTAATTAATACCTGATAATTGTTCTTATTGTATATAGTTTTACTAGGTTAGAGTTAAAACCCTTCCTTTTTATTTAAACAAAAAGGGGAAATGTGGAATAATCTTTTTGTACACTATGAAAATGTGTCACTTGGACTGGTTTAATAAAAAGCTGAAAGGCTAATAGCTAGGCAAGATTTTCAGGGCAGAGAGGATGCTGGGAAGGAGAAGGGTGGGGTTGCAAGGAGACGTGGAGGAAGCATGACATGAGCAGATGAGGTAACAAGCCATGATCCACATGGTAGCATGCAAATTAATAGAAATTGGTTAATTTAAGATATAAGAGCTAGTTAGAAACAAGTCTAAGCCAGATGGTGGCTGGCCCCTGGGGTCGTCCTCCTTCTCTGGCTACTTCTCTTTCTTCTAGATTTCTCCTTTTATATATTCTCTCTGATTGCCAGCCCCACTTATCCTTCCTCCTGCCTTGCTATTAGCCATTTTGTTCCTTATTAGACCATCAGATGTTTTAGACGGACACAGTAACACAGCTTCACAGAGATAAACAAATGCAACATAAACAAAAGCAGCACACCTTAAAACAATATTCTACAACAAGAAATAATGACTCCTAGCTCCCCAAATTATTGTGAGAATTGTAGTATACTATGACCAACACTTCAAAAGACTTCCAGCTAGTATATGTAAGGCTATCTCAGAGAATCACTTTGCAGAATTTCATAAAAGGCCAGTATGAAGTTCTGGTGAACTAAAGGCTTTTTGTTCCTAAAACTCTATATTGAAACTCATCACTCCTAAGGTTACTAACTCTGGTGGTCCAAATGAGAATGTCTCCCGCAAGCTCCATGTTTGAATATTTGGTTCCCCAGTCAGTGCTGCTATGGGAAGACTTGGGTGTAGCCTTGTTGAAGAAGTACATCAATGGAGGTAGGCTTTTAGAGTCTGAAGACTCTAGACATTGTCAGTTTTCTCTCTTGGCTTCCTGCTCATGGCTCAAGATGTGAGCTCTCAACTTGCTATTCCAGCCTCCATACCTGCTGCCTCTGCTCTGCCATCATGGACTCTAACCCTGTGGAATTATAAGCCCAAATAAACTCTTCTGGAAGTTGCCTTGGTCATGGTGTTGTATCACAGCATGGAACATTAACTACTATACTAACTCCCTGTGGAATTAGGAGATAGTGCCTTTGGGACAGGATCAGGCAATGATGGCATAAAATTGGGACCAGTGCCTTTGGAAAACACCCTAGAACCAGTGTGAAGGTGTATGGCTGTCACGCTAGCACTCGGGAGGTGGAGATAGCAGGATCAAGACTTCAAGGCTCACCTCAGCTACATAGTGAGTTTGAGACAAGCATGGGCTACATGAAGACCCTATTTCAAAAGAGAAACAAGCAAAGAACTATGATCCCTTCTTCCTCCATCATGTACAACTCCAGGGAGAAGATGGCCTTGGAGGAGGAAGCTGGCCTTCACTAGATCTCAGCAATGCTGGTACCTTATTTTTGGTTTCCACTAGACTTGCATGAATTGTAATACAGGCCTGGCACACAGTAGTGTTCATTAGGTGTCTGTGCCTCTACCTCCCCCGCACCACTCCTCCAGCCTCCCCACATCCATCTGCACATGTTTGAAGTATGTGGGCCTTACTCAGGAACCGTTCAGAGAGGAGCCAGGCCTCTCTGAGTCCTCCTTCTCACAGCACTTCCAAGCCTGCCTTCTCCATAGTGATCTAGTCTCACCCTTCATCCTACAAGCACGGCAGATAACACAGAACATCGTCCTGCTGTTCTCTAGTGCCAGCTACCTCCTTTCTCTCGCTGGGAATGCAAAGACAGAGAGGCTCGAGGCCATATGCTCCCAGCATCAGCTGTGTTTCCATGACAACCAACCCAGCATAACTAGATGTTTCAGCGGAGAGGGGCTGTGACACTGGGCTCTCCATAGACTGTGGCAAGCTAGCTATTATTGTCTCTCTCACCCTACCCGCAGGACTAAAGCAGGTTGGCTATGACTTGAGGAGGTAGGGAAATTTATGTTTGCATAAGTAGGAGACCAAGTTTGAGAGTGCACTTGGCTGCTCATCATAGCCGAAACTGTTTTGTAATTTAAAATAAATCTAAAAGCAAAATAAAAATTCAATTGGAAGTACCATGACATAGGAAGTTGCCTGTTGTCATATGAATAATATGAATGGAGATTTTGATCTCATTCTTCCTAAGAAGGTCAATAAAACTTCATATTTACAAACTCCATAGGATTTTATCTCTTAACTTTTTAAAAGTCTATGTGTATGTATGTGTGTCTGAGTGTGTATGTGTGTGCATCACATGCAATCGGGAGCATGTGGAGGTCAAAGGGCAGCTTGCAAGAGTCAGTTCTCTCCTACCACCACTGGGGTCTGAGGGTCAAACTCAGGTCGTTGGTTTTTGCAGCATATGAGCCATGGGCACCTGCTGAGCCATCTTGCTGATGCTTAGTGCGTTTCCACCTTGTGATGTTTCCGTTTGTGGTGGGATTGTTGGAGGCCCAACCTCAATGAAAGATAAAGAGCATAAGTAGTTAGGACAGTTATTGTCTCAGGGTCTACAGAAGCCCCTTCCAGGGCTAGGTAATTCAGTAGCTCAGAGGTGTCAGTAAGACTCAAGCACTTTCTGCCATGTACTTGCTACACGTGGAATGCTTTCCTCGTGTGTAAAAGATGATCAAATCACAGACTTGGGAGGTGGCTCAGTCAGGAAAGTGTCTGTCACGTAAGAATGCAGGTCCCCAGCACCTACAGAAAAGCTGGGCACAGTATCTTGTGTCTATACCGCAGTGCTGGAGATGTAGAAAGAGGCAATTCTCTGGAACTCACTGGCTGTCTTAGCCCAGTGAGCTCAAGGGTTGGTGAGGAACCCTGTCTCCAAAATTAAGGTGAAGAGTTGAGTGCGGTGGCACACTTCTTTAATCCGGGGGAGGAAGATGCAAGTGGACCTCTTATGAGTTTGAGGCCAACAGGGTATAATAAGGAGCTCCAGGGGGCTGGAGAGATGGCTCAGCAGTTCCAGAGGACCTGGGTTCCTTCCCAGCACCCACATGGCAGCTCATAACTGCCTGTAATTCCAGTTTCAGGGGATTTAACACCTTCACATAGACATACGTACAAGCAAAACATGAATGCACAGGAAAAAAATAATAAACAAATTATTTTAAAAACATAATAAGCAGCTCCAGGCCAGCTAGGGCTATAGAGTGAGACCCTCTGTCTCTCTCAAAATGAGAGAGAGAGAAAGAGAGAGAGAGAGAGAGAGAGAGAGAGAGAGAGAGAGAGAGAGAGAACTAAGACGAAGAACAATGGAGGAAGATAGTCAGTGTCGACCAGCAGCCTCCATGTGCATGTTTACATCTATGTGCACACATGCATTCACCCCACCAACACAAACATATTCCCTCCCACACAAGCAAGAAGATCAGCTCACATCCAGGTACCACTAGCAGACATTGCATCTCCAAAGACAAGCATTTGGTTTATGCTTTCTTGTTTAGTAGTGAGGAAGACAGACCTCTCCCCACTCACCTTGCCTGAAGACATCCTAAGAGGTCCCACTGGGCCCAGGGTCACATCTTCATCAAGGATTCAAAGTCAACCATTTGAATTTTATCTGGAGGGAAATAAGTAACCATGAAGGAATTTTCAACCAGCTGATAATGGAATCATAAATTTTGAGGGTTGTTTTGTTTTTGAGAGAGTCTCAAGTACCTCAGCCTGGCCTGGAAATAACTATGTTCTGAGGACGACCTTGAACACCTGATCCTCTTGACTCATTCAAACTTCCAAGTGATGGGATTATAGGCATACACCACTATGTCAAGTGTTTAATTCTGGTTTTGTGTATGCTAGGCAAGTACTCTTCCAGCTGGGCTACAGGCCCAGCCCAGATTTCTGTTTTCAATAGGTCATTTAGACAGTAATATGAAAAATGGAATAGAAGGAAGGAAAAGATGAGAAACAGAGAAACCTGTTAGCAACTACTATAAAATCCACCCGAGGAATGAGATCTGAAGTAAAGTGGTGATGGACATTGAGGGTGGGAACTAGATAGACAGAGAACTGAACATGTGAAATTGTGTGCATTAGACAGAGAATGATGGACTCGACTTCAACTTAGACGTCCTGGTTTTGTGTATGAATGAAAAAGGTTTATTACCAACTGAACTGAAGAACAACACAGAAACAACAACAAAAAGAACAAAAATAAAAAACTGAAGGTGATAGCTCAATTGGGTTAAATATGGAACTTAGGGACCATGGCATATTAGGCAAATAGACAGTTTAAGGCCTAGAATCTCAGGGATATGGAGCTGGGAGTTGGCAGCATGTGAGAAATTCGTTGAAGCCAAAGGAATAGATGAGATCACCCAGAGCAAGAAGGGAAGGATGCCAAGGAGAGAACCCTGAGTGAATGCATTTGGGGAATGAACCATGGCTTGGCTTTTCCTTTGAAGAAAGCCAAAGAGAGAATCTGGAAAGGATATTGTTACAGAAGCCAAAGCAAACGATATCTGAAGAGAGCAGCCCAGAGTGTTAAGTACCCAAGGGGGTAAGAAAGACAAGGGGCTGATTATGCGTATGTATGTGTGTGGGTCTGTGCACACAAGTGCAGGTGCCCAGGGAGGCCAGAAGCGGGTGTCAGATCCCCCAGAATTGGAGTTACTCAGTGTGAACTGCCTGATGTAGGTCCTGGGAACCAAACTTGGGTCCTCTGCAAGGGTAGTTAGCATATACTCTCAACCATGGAGAGCCGTTTCTCCAGCCCTGGCTTCAATTTCTATGGCTGGTAAGAATCACTGAGACGAGACAGTGAATGCAGGAAACGTAGGCATCTCTTTAAGTCTCCGTGTGAAGAGGAACAGAGACAATGAGATAACTGAAGCGGAAGGAGGGAGACTTGTGTAAACAGGGCTAGTGCTTGAGCATGTTTGTAGACTGCAGGAAGGAAGCCGGAGCCAGGGGAATACTGCAGTTACACAGTGACCCAGACCTGGGCCACTGTTGGAGCAATACTCTGAAATGTAGAATTTTCTCTTTCTCTGGGGCTACTCCAGGGGGTCCCCAGGGCTGCCTCTCTTAGCAGAGGCCTACTAGGCACCCCTTCCCTCTGAGACAGAGTCGCATGTAGTCCAGGCTGGCCTCAAACTCCCTGTGCACTCCCGACCCTCTTCCTGCCTCCCCCTCCAAGGGATGGGATAATAGCTGTGCACATCCCGCTCTCACACTCACCCCCACTTCTCTGCTTCTGCTCTTAAGGTTGGGTGACACATTCACCCACATGTTCTTTTTGTTTTTAGAAGATAAATGGGAATCCATTTTGGTCTCATTACTGGCTTCCTGGGAATTATGCAAAATACTGGCTGCCATCAAGATCACCTCATTAGTGTCACTGTGTGGTAATTTCATGGAAATGACTCCTAGGCACATTTGATCTGGCTAGCAGGGAGCTAGCCACACTTGAGACATCCAGCCTCCTTATCTTGCCTGGCTCCGCTGTGGTAGGTAGAGTTGTCCCAGGCCAGGCTTCCAGGGGGCTGCTTTGTCACTCTCCCTGCCCTGTCTGTGCTTAGAGCATCCTCTTCCCTAGGCGGCCCCTCCCAATGCTTCTGGGACAATTGCAACTAGAAGCAGAGTAAGGGCTCACCTTGTGAAGATCAGGGAGGAGTGTGTAACTTGAAGGAAACCTGGCAAGATCTGTTAGCACCATAACGGTCTCCCCAGCACGGCGGGCAGGCAGTCCTTATTTTCATAGGTCCAGTGGGGGCACATAGTGAAGTATAAGACTCCTAAATAGGCCGGGCATTGATGGTGCACACCTTTAATCCCAGCACTCAGGAGGCAGAGGCGGCCGGATCTCTGTGAGTTCAAGGCCAGCCTGGTCTACAGAGCAAGCTTCAGGACAGCCAGGGCTGTTTCACAGAGAAACCCTGTCTCAGGGGGAAAAAAAGATTCCTAAATAGACATTTTCTGTACATATGCGATTTGTTTGACTGTTAAGACAGACAGCCTGAAATCTAGAGGGTGGATGGTGAAAAATATTCCAAGCAAATGGAATCTGAAAACATGCAAGAATAGCTAGACTCTTATCTGTCAAAACATGCCTCATGCCAGAATTAGGAAACACAGTCAGGGGGGTAGGGATTTAGCTCAGTGGTAGAGCGCTTGCTTAGCAAGCACAAGGCACTGGGTTCGGTCCTCAGCTCTGGGGGAGGGGAGGGAGGAAGGAAACAGTCAGATCATAATAGCAGGTGTCCTCAACACCCCACCTTCACCAAATAGGCCATCCAGACCATAGATAGATAGATAGATAGATAGATAGATAGATAGATAGATAGAGGTAACAAATAACAGCAAAACTGAACTGAGGTCCTCTGCAAGAAAAGAAAGTACTCTTGCTTTTTTTTTTTTTTTTTTTGAATCTCACATGATGCCTCCTGATCCCACCCATCTTCCCATTTGCCCTCTGCCCTCGCAACCTCTCCACCCCAGAACAAAACAGAATTCAAACGAAAAACCAAAACTAAACCAACCAACCAAACAAACAGAACAAAAAACAAAGCAAAACAAAACAAGCAAAAACAAAAAACAAACAAACAAAAAAAAGGGAGAAGAATCTAGTCGTGGAAGCTTAGTATGGCCTGGTGTGTCACACAGTTCACCCTTTGGTCTTTCCAGCTTCACTTGCAAGTATTCATTGGCACGAGGCACTGGTCTGGCTCCAGGTCTCTGGCATCGGCTACACCATCCATAATGGGTTCTCACTGGGCTCCTCTTGGACAGCATCTTGTTGTCCTGGGTCATGGGGATCCTGCAGTTTGGGATCTGTAGGTTTGTCTCTGTCACATGCTCCAACAGTTCATAGATGAAGTAGATGTTGGGGTGGGCCAACTCATATCCCTGGCTCTGGGCCTGGGTGGTAGCTGGGTGGTCAGGCCTCCAGCTCTCCCCAGTCATCCCCACTGGGGTCAGCTCTCCAGCGCTGCCTCGGCCAGCCCACCCAATGCAGCCTGCAACAAGGAGTGGGGCCAGTTCTCTTGCTCTCAGGCCCTCTGGTCTGGCTCACCCACACTCACACCACCAGCTCCATTGTCTTGCCCAGGTGAGGTGCAGGGCCTGCTCTCTCCATTGCTGTAGGGGGCATGCGAGGGCGATGGTCAGCTCGGGCCCTCAGGGCTGGCTCACCTGTGACTCTGACAACAGGGTTAGTTCTAGTGTGCTGTCCTGGCAGGGTCCAGGGTCCACTCTCCTGTGTGCTGCAGCTGGTGAGGGGCTGAGCTAGTTCTCACACTCTTGTGACCCCGAAGCCCAGAAAGCACTCTCAACCACTGAGCCATCTCTCTAACATTAAGAAGGGCCATTCTCAAACATAATAAAAGTTACCTATGACAAACCAGTCGCCAACATCATACAAAGTGAAGAGAAATAGAGTGTTTCTTTTTAAACTGAGAACAAGTCAGAGATGTTGACTTTTAGTACTTTTAGTCAATAAAGTGCTTGAAATCTTAGCCAGAATAATAAGGCAAGAAAAAGACATAAGAAGGACACATATGGAAAAGTGTTGAAGAACTCAAATGAACCCTATTTGCAGATTATAAGATCTTATGCTTGGAAGACTAGGAGGTTTCTACCAGATGACTCTTAGACCTGATAAGCATGCTCACAAAGCTGTAGGACACCAAAGCAACATACAGACATCAACAGTATTTCTAGGTACTCAAAACAAACTGACTGCATTGAGCATAGTAGTGCATGCCCATAATCTCAACCATAAGAGACTGAACCAAGAGCATTGTCATAAGTTCAAGGCCAGCCTGGGCTACATAGAAAATCCCAGGCTAGCCAGGGTACTTAACAAGATCCTGGAAACAAAACCAAACAACCTCATTGAAAAAGAAGTCAGCAAAGCAGTTCCACTTGGAATAGCCTCGAAGCAACAAAAACAAGCTAGGCATATATTTAACCAAGGATCCTCAAAACTCTACAATGAAAACTATGAAGCGCTGAAGAGAGGAACCATAGAGACAAGTGGAAAGACTTCCTAGATACATAGATTGACAGAATTAATGTGTAGCCATGTATAGTGGCCACACCTGTAATCTCAGCACTGGGAGGTGGAGGCAGGAGGATCATAAGTTCAAAATCATCCTTGGCTGCAGAGTCAGTTACAGGCCAGCCTGGTTCTGTCTAAAGCAAAGTAACCCCAAACATCATCATCATTATCAAACAATAAAGATAATGAGGATGCTTAAATGGCCACATTACCAAAAGCAGTATGTAGATCCAATGCAATTTTCACCAAATTCCAATAACACTTTTCAATAGAAATAAGAAAAAAAAACCTTAAAATTTATAAAGAAACAGGAAAGACCATGAAGAGCCAGAATAATTCCAAGCAAAAAGAACAACATTAAAGGTATGGCCATGCCTGACTTCAAACTGTACTAAAGAGCCATGGTAAGAAACAATGAATGGTGCCAGCACAAAGGCTAAGAGATAGACCAATGGGACAGAAAAGATGGTCCAGAAAGAAGCCTGTGTAACTGCAGTCATCTGACTCTTGACTAAGGTCAAAAACACACTGAGAAAGCAGATGACTGTTTAACAATGGTGCTGGGCAAACTGGATAGCATGGCATGTTGAACACTTAAACAAGATCCCCAGCTCTCACTTTGTAAAGAAATCGATTCAAAATGTACCAAAGCCTTAATGGAAGACCTGAAAATTTGAAATTGTGAGAGGAAAGCATAGGGGAACACTTCAAGGTCAAGACATGCAATTGCTTTTTTAAAAATAGAACTGGAATATCCCAAGAAATAATAGCAAAGACTGGCAAATCTGATTGTGTGGAAACATTAACCCTCTCTGCACAGTAAAAGAACCATCAACAGAGCAAGGACAACCTATAGAACAGAAGAAATCATTGCCAAATGCTCTTCTGAAAACCTAGATTATCCAGACTGTATAAAGAGATCAGTATCTAGATGTACAGAGGGGAAAAAAAATCAACAAATGGTCAGTCAATGGAACTTTTCAAATGAAAAAGTACAAATGGCCAATTGGTACAGATTGAAGGAGGGGAAAGAGACAAGATTGACTGGGCTGGTTGGCAGTAAACTCCAGGGATTTGCCTGTCTCTGCTCCACCTCTGCCCCAACCCCCAGCATTGGCTCTTAGCTGTTGCCTCGCTTTTATGTGGGTGCTGGGGATCTGAACTCCGGTCCTCATGACACATGTGCGGTAAAGCCTCACTGACTGAGCCATCTCCCCAGCCTCCAAAGGCTTAATCTGAAACGAAGTAGAAATCTGATCGCTACCCCACCATCTCAGTTTAAGTTGAGGCCTGACCTGATAGGTGACAGCTGGAGCAGAGAGATGGCCTCCACCTCAACCGCCTACTCTCCTTCATGGGGGGAGGCTTCTCCCTGACCACTGGTGAGTCCTTTCAAAATGGTTCACCTCCATTTGGTGGGACACTCTCCATTGACTTTGAGAGAAGTGTGGGGCTTGCCTGAAACAGGGAGGCCCAGCTGGTTTGCGGCCTCTTCCTCCTCCTCGTTGGAGAAGACCTTGCTTGAAAATATCCGTCACATCTCTCCCTTTCCTATCATTTGGTCAGTTCCTCAGTTCTGGAGGCTTGAGGCTATCTCCACTGCATGGTCACTCTGCCTGCTTCTGGAGGCTGTTGGTTTGGTGGTGTTTGAGACAGTGTCTCATTATGTATTCCAGTCTGGCCTGAGACTTGCTATGTAACCCAGGCCGACCTCAAAGTCTGGGTCCTCTTCCCTCTGCCTCCTAACTGCTGGGGTTACAGGGTGTGCCACCTAGAGTTTATTAGCTGACTCACTTGGCTATTACTGTAAACTGCAGGCCTCAATTTAGCCTGAAATACCAAAAGAGATAATTTTCGTCCTTGTTACTACCTCCATTTGTTTAGAACTCAGGCAGGTAAGATGAATTCCCTGAGCCACCTCAGAGACTTGAACAGCCTTGTTCCTGCTTCAAGTCTAATTCTTCCAGCATATCGGAGTGGGAAAGAATATTAAGCCATCTTTCCCCTGCTGGTTAATCTTGGCTGTCAAATTGAATTGAGAGACACCTAGGAAATTAATAAAGCACAGCTACCAGTGTATGTAGGAGGTCATTTGGGCAGGAGCACTTCATGCCCTGTTTGCCTGAATTCTACATCCAGGGGAAGGGTGGTGAGTCAGAGGAGTGCTATCCCCCCAGTATAATCCATTCTCTTCAAGAGGTGAGATGTTTACTGTTTGCTTTATCATCCACAGACTTCAACGTCAATTGAAGGGAAAAGCCATCAATATCCTGTAAGTACAGATCTAATGGAGACATTGTAAAGGCCTCTTGACCTCACTTCCATGATGAGGGGAAGCAAGGCAGCAACTGGATATAGTCCTACAGCTCTTTTTAAAGGCACATACTAAGTTTAAAGGGGGAGTACATAATGTGAACAGGATCCTGAAACTTCCTTCACGGTTTACAACGAAGAAAATATCCTGACATCTATAAGTTTTCTCACTGTCAGAAAATAAGGCTGAAAATACAGTGAGGCACAAAAGTAGACAGAACCTTCTGGTGTTGATTTAAAATTAAAACAGCAGAGGAAATGTGTATTCAATATGTAGATAGATTTAGAAACAAATATACATATAGGCCAGGTGTATAGAGATGGCTGTAATTTCAGCACAAAAGAGGTTGAGTCAGGAGAATAGTGAGTTCAAAGCTAACCTAGATTACATAATGTTCCAGGTTAGCCTGAACAGACTACATAGGAGATCCTATATAAACAATAAAACTAGTAGGGGGATAGTGGCGAACAACTTTAATCACAGCACTCTGTTTTGTTATTATTGTTTTTCAAGACAGGGTTTCTCTGTGTAGTTTTGTCCTGGATTTCGCTCTGTAGACCAAGCTGCCTCAAACTCATAAAGATCTGCCTGGCTCTGCCTCCCAAGTGCTGGGATTAAAGATGTGTGCCGCCGCCGCCGCCGCCGCCGCCTGGCTGGCTCTGGATTTTTATTAAGACCAGCTAAGATTCATGCAACACAAAACAAAACCTAAAACAAAACAAAAAACCCAAAACTAAATCCACTGGGTGGGAATCATAAATATCATTCTGTGTGTGTGTGTGTGTGTGTGTGTGTGTGTGTGTGTGTGTGTGTAAATTGGAAGTTTGATGGAGAATAGTTGTGTGGGAGCGGGGTAAGGGGAGTAATATGGTTGCACGGTTTTAAAACACCTGCTACAAAATACTTATTAATTTACAAAGCAAAAGAGAGTAAGATTTTCAGTGGGGAAACCTGGCAGACACCACTCTAATCAAATGATCAAAGGGAACATAATTAGCAACGGGGCAAATTGAAACCATGTACCACCTGCTAAGATGAGTGAGCGTATAACATCATTCCTGCAATCTAATTATGAGAAAATATCAGACAAGCCTTAAATGAAAGATACGCTACCAAATAACTAGAACTAGAATTTTTTTCAAACAAGGTCATGAACATCAAGGGCAGCCTGAACTGTGTCGGATTGAAGGAGACGAAAGAGACCCAATGGCTCAACTCAATGTGTGGTGCTGAGCTGGCCCCTTTGATGAAGAAGAACTTAACAGGATAATTGGTGAGAGCTGTGTGGGCTCTGAAGCCTGCATGGCTGTCTTGTGATGCAGTCAAATCCCTGATTTCGAATGCACATTGTGAACACACAGGAGAATGCCTTGCGCATGGGAGGGACATACTGAAGTACTCAATAGTGGTGGGTTATTTATTGTGTTGATATATCAGTTTTGAATGTGGGGTAGAGGTGTCTACCATTTTGTTGTTGTTTTGGTGGACAGGTTCTCCTTTGGTCTGGGCTAGCTCTGAACTGACTACTATCAGTGATGGTCTTTAACTCCTAAACCTCCTGCCTCTGTCCCCCAAGTATTGGGACTAAAGGCATGTGCCGCCATGCTCTGCTTCCTTCCATTTTTATGGCTTTTTTTTTTTTTTTAGAGGTTTAAAAATGTTTCTGACATTTAACTTTCTCCAAGAAGCAGAAAAATGTAAGGTACTAAACCATCGATTGTGATGTGTATATAGGCCACACTTGTTGACTACAGGACTTCTGTTGTAGCTTAAGGAGAGTTGCCCCTCCTACCCACGGTGTACTGGAGAGCAAGCCACAGCCTCATGCATACCTGTCTTAGTTAGGGTTCCTATTGCTGTGAAGAGACACCATGACCACAGCAGCTCTTAGAAAGAAAATATTTCATTGAGGGTGGCTCGCTTACAGTGCCAGAGGTTCAGTTCATTATGAGCATGAAGAGGAGCATGGCGGCAGGCAGACAGATGTGGTGCTGGAGCCGAGAGTGCTACATCTTGACTCAGAGGCAACAGGAAGTCGACTGACTGTCACAGTGAGTAAAGCTTGATTAAAAAAAGACCTCAAAGCCTGCCCCCACAGTGACACACTTCCAACAGAAGGTATAGCCTAGATTAAAGGTGCGCCCTCCAGGTCAAGGTCTGGATTAAAAGCATGTGTCATCCAGCCTCCTCCAACAAGACCACACTTTCTCCAACAGGGCCATACCTCCTAATAGTGCCACTCCCTATGAGCTTATGAGGGCCAAATACATTCAAACTACCACAATGCCAGACCAGTGTTCTACCATGGAACCACACTCCCAGCTGAAGGCTGACTTGTTTTTTTCATCCATTCATTCTTTCTTTCTTTTTTAAAGACAAGGTTTCTCTGTGTAGCCCTAGCTGTCCTGGAACTCACTTTGTAGACCAAGTTGGCCTCAAACACACAGATCTGTCTACCTCTGCCTCCCGAGTGATGGTATTGAAGGCATGTACCACCACCACCTGGCAGAGGGCTAACTTTTTCACTGGGGAATATTACCATCACCTTCCATGGATGCTGTTGCCTTCAGTTCTTGGGGGTTCCTGGTGTACTGCCAGCAGATGTGACTTGTCTCTATTTTTAAAGATACAATTTGCTGTGCGATGTTCTGTATGTCAAATGTGTTGCTCTGATTGGTTAATAAATAAAACACTGATTGGCCAGTAGCCAGGCAGGAGGAAGTGTAGGCAAAACAAGGAGAGCTGGGAAGTGGAAGGCTGAGTCAGAGAGACACTGCCAGCCGCCGCCATGATAAGCAACATGTGAAGATGCCGGTAAGCCATGAGCCATGTGGCAAAGTATAGATTTATAGAAATGGGTTAATTTAAGATAGAAGAACTAGATAACAAGAAGCCTGCTGTGGCCATACAGTTTGTAAGCAATATAAGTCTCTGTATGTTTACTCTGTTGGGTCTGAGCAGCTGTGGGACTGGCAGGGGAGAGAGATTTGTCCTGACTGTGGGCCAGGCAGGACCAGAAAAACTCTAGCTATAACAATTTTATTAATTCTTGAGAATTTCACACATGCATACAGTATATTTTGATCGTGTTATCTCCAATTCTCCCCCCAACTCCTCCTAGATTCACTCTTATCCCCTCTTTTTTCCTCCCCCAGATAACCTACTATGGTAGTTTGAATGTCATTGGCCCCCATAAGCTTATAGGGAGTGGCACTATTAGGAGGTATGGCTTTGCTGGAGTAGGTGTGGCCTTGTTGGAGGAAGTGTATCACTGTGGAGGTGGGCTTTGAGGTCTCATATATGCTAAAGCCATGCCTAGTATCTCAGTTCACTTCCTGTTGCATGCTGATCAAGATGTAGGATTCTCAGCTCCAGTACCATGTCTGCCTGCATGCACCATGTCCTACCATGATGATAATGGACTGAATCTCTGAAACTGTAAACCACCTTATTAAATGTTTTTCTTTAGAAGAGTTGCTGTGGTCATGGTGTCTCTTTATAGCAATAGAAACACTAAGACAACCACCAATGGCAATTTGTGCATCCCAGATACTCATGGGTGGGGAACCATCCACTAGGGCATGGCCAGCTTACCAGGAGCAACACCCTTAAAGAAAACTGGGGGACTGGAGAGATGGCTCAGAGGTTAAGAGAACTGACTGTTCTTCCAGAGGTCCTGAGTTCAATTCCCAGCAACCACATGGTGGCTCACAACTATCTATAATGAGATCTGGTGCCCTCTTCTGGCATTCAGGCATGCATACAGGCAGAACACTGTATACATAATGAATAAATAAATTATAAAAAAAAGAAAAAGAAAAAAAAAGAAAACTGACTCTTCTCCTCCAGAAGCCTTCTGCCACCAGTATCTCCTCAGCTATGGGAAGGCGCTGCATGCTGGAGTGTAGATTGGCTCGATCTTATGCAGGTCTTGTGCAGGAAGCCATAGTGTCTGTGAGTTCATGGGTGCAGGAGTTCATGTCCAGAAACACATTCACTCTGGTCCTCCTGACCTCTGGCTTTAACCTCGCAGGGGAGGGTGTATGTGGTGACATAGATGGATGACTTGCTTTTTGTCTGTGGCTCCCTCTACCAGCGTCTCCTGCTTTAATTTGGTTTCACTTAAAAGAGTGAGACAGAAACCTTGATGTGGGTGGTTTTCAGGAGATGATCTCAGGAAACATGAATGAAGAAATGGAGTAAAAGAGGTCAAAGGGAAAGACAAGAAGATAGGATACCAAGCTTGTCACTGTGGTAGTGGGGGCTGCAGAATATACCACAGAACTGAGCCTGGTATACTGTCCCATGCACAGGGCACCAGCCTGCTTAGGAGGTGAGGAGAGGTAGCTTGAGCCCAGAAGTGTGAGGCCAGCCTGGGCTACACAGTGGAAAATTTAGGGGGAGGATTAGAGTATTAGTTAGTGGGAGAGTATATGAACAAAGCCCTGGGGGTCAACTGCCAGTATCAGATATGTAAGACAAACACTATTTCTGGAGAGTTCAAGGTAGAGGGTGGAGAGTTCAGGGTAGAGGGTGGGTTATGCCAGTCATATGCTGTAACAGGTAGGGACTGAGGGATGCTGGGAGAACCTGGTGGCCAGGCCCATTTCATATGTTAAATAGGCACCACAGCTGTTGGTCCCAGCCTTGAGACCTAACATCCCTTGCATGTATGCCAAGCAGCTTCTATAACATCCATGAAGCTCCAGGGCAAAAAGAAAATATGTGAGTTTCATCCTTGTGGGTCACTGCTGTTGGTTCAGGTGGGTTGAGCTGTGGTTGACGTCAGAGGTGCTCAACACCACTCACATGCTTTGTCTTTGCCCAGAAACAATTTCTTCATCTGCTTCCTTTATTTCAGATGGCCTGTCTGTGTCGTTGAGGATAAAGTCTGTGTTTTTATCAGTCGTCTACATGGAATGGGATGATCTGAGCAGGAAAAGGAAAGGAGTTTGACTTTGCTGTGACGTCATGAGATTTTGCTGGAGCGCTCTTGATGACTGTAGAGTGTTAAGTATTGAATGCACCTTCGTGAACAGTCCCCGAACTGTCCCTAGCCCTCCACTGCTTAGCAAAGTGGGCTCTGCTCATCTGAGGCCAACCACAAGCTGGACTCCTATACAGGAAGGAATGCCATTCAGGGTCACAATTCTCATGACAGTTTCGCTTGCCATTAGTCTTACACTAAAAGGCCGCCTTTAATCATTCAATGGATGACACAAGCTGTAATCCAAGAACATGACTTGGGACTAAATTTAAAAAAAAAAAATTTTTTTTGGACAGGTGAGGTGGCCCAGGAGTAAAGGCACTTGCCACCAAGCTTGATGACAACCTGAGTTTGAGTCTAATACCCACATGGTGGAAGGAGAAAACTGACACCTGTAAGTTGTCCTCTGACCTCGCCATGTGTGCAGTGGTGTGAACACCTCTCTCCAAATGAATAAATAAATAAATGTAAAAAATGAAAACCTTCTTATGGGTGACCAAACCTCAGCTAAGAGCCAGAGAAAGGAATCTGCTGCTCTCAGACAAGCTCAGATCCTCTCGTGTACTTTCGCTCTGTAGTGTTCTATCCTACTATGATTCAATATTTAATCGTGAGATTCACTGTTTAATGGCCAGCCCTCTGTTATTCCCATAGCTAAGCTCGATGGGAATAGCGACGTGCTACCATTTAAAAACCACTTCCCTCCACACCTAGTAAGCAGTTAGATTCTAATCAATGTTTGTACAGTGTGCGCTCTCGGTTGCTAGGGCTGCACCTCCAGCTGATGTGAGCTTTAAGGAGAATGTGGTATTGTGTGCAAGAGGAAGGTTAGAAGTAGCATTGCTTCCCAGATTTTCTTTGACTCAGAGGCTTAACGATGTCATCAGAAACCAGGTTCTTTCCAGCGACTGTTCCACATTCAATATTGGTGTCATCTTCTAGTAATAAGATGTCTGGGAGAGTTTCAGGTATCATATAAAATCCAGAAGAAAAAGAGAGCTTCTCTCTCGGCCTGCCCCATACCTCTTGTATTTTGAGGCAGAGTTTCATTCTCAGGCTGGCCTCAAGCTTGCTATGTGGCTGAGGTTGGTCTTGATCTCCCCATCTTTCTGCTTTCACCTTTGGGGTCTTGGGGTTACAAGCATGTGCTACCATGCTCAGCTTCTCCTGGATCTTTCTTTAAGACAAAGTAAACTTCCCAGGATCTTCCTGTAGACTTATCAGGAAGTTTACATCCACTGAACAGAATGTAGTCATCTGTATCTTCCTAGCTGACCATGGTAGAGAGAACAAGACTGTGTTTAGAGTTGACCTGTAGGCCCTATTAGAGGGGGAGTAAGGAAGAGTGGCCTGCTTCCCATGAGACTCTTGCCTATGTGAAGGAGAAACAGGTAGGGAAAGAAATGATTTTTTAAAACCCTTTCAAATGAAAGCTAGAGGCAACACTGAATACCTACTGTGGATTTACATAGACTCTAACTCCTCCTGGAATACTCCTGTTGGAAGCTGCTGGCCTGAGACAGCCAGCGATGTAAGGCATCGACCTGACGTCAACCTCAAAGCATCTCTCTCTTTCTTTCTTGTTACCCACCTCCCTGACACGTTCTGGAATCAGCCCTCGGCCGTAGCTTTTTACCTTGAGTGGTCTTTTATTCCTCCCTCAAGGCACTGTTTGAATACTTGGTCAGTACCATCACAGAAGATTCTCTCATGAGTTTCCTCTTGAATTGCATGTCTGTATTTATGGACAAGAATCCTCTCATTAAAGAAACAAGGACAATTGCATCATCCATCATCCCTCCTTCTCAAAACCATGGGACTTAGAGCTACACATAATGCTCAATGGCTGTAGTGACCTCATCCCAGGCTCTTGGTACCACTGTGTTTCTCCTTTCTCCAGAAGTTCACCTCAAGTCTGGCTGCAGTTGTTATTTATGTTATAAACTGAGACCTGAAACAACCAGTTTCCAGAATTTTCAAGACCTTACTGAGGAGAGAACCAAAAGAAATGTGGCTTAGTCTAGCATATCCCCCTGGATCAGCGATTGATATCTCAGGTCACATGTCTTCCTTTGACTTTTATGAAACAGGGTCTCAGTAACTCAGGCAGTTCCTGCTGGTGGTGACTACAGATGCCCGATAGCAGTGCTGGCAGTCTGAGTCCTGAAGGAGCTGGGTTTGAGCAGTCGTTGGAAGTTGTCAACTACAGTTATTCCCCCCAGCCCACCCCTTTTTAAAATGTCATTGGTTGAACACTTCTCTACACACTTTAGGATGGTCTCTGCTGGCATGAGGGACTAATGGTGAGATTCTACCTCACTCTTGGGTCACAGAAACTCAGAAGACAGCCGGACTCCCTACATGAGGGCCAAACTGTGTCAGCAGTGAGTCTCCAGAAGAGACCGGCCAGGACTGGGCGAGCACAATCTCAGGGCTCATTGAAGCAGAGGCAGCAGCGGGGCTGCCTGATGAGGAGGCCTCCTCCCTCCCTCCCCCCCCTCCCTTCCGCCCCTCCCTCCCTTTCTTCTTGTGTTTATTCATTCATTCATTCTTCCCATCATTCCTTCCTACCGCTGCCTCCACTCAGAGTTGAAGCTACAGGTGCACATGAGACCACGCCAGCCAGGCTTGTAACATGGGTGCAGGGATCCAAATACAGATCTGGTGGCTGGACGGGGAGGACTCTTAATCACTGAACCATCTCTCCAGCCCCAAGCTTCCACATTTTTCAGTGTCTAAATAAAGTGGACTTACTGGGCCAAAGGTCACTTGTAATTTTGACACACAGTGAGGAGGGACTTGCCTATTACTTCTGTTGTTATTCTTTGAGACAAGGCCTTACAGTGTAGCCCAAGCTGACCTTAAACTCATGATCATCCTGCCCCAGCCTCCACACCTGACAAGGCCTCCCTAGGTTTGAACACATGTGGAACATCAGCCTGAATTATTCTTGGAAATAGCTGGGAGAATCCAGGAATAAAATTTCTTTCTGAGTCTGGCACAGCAGTACACATCTGTAATCCCAGCTGGGCAGAGGATGCAGAGCCAGCCTGGGCTACAAAGCAAGTTCTGGATCACCCTGGGCTCGAGGGCAAGACTGTGTCTCAAAAAGAAAACAATTAATGGAAAGGAAGACTTCGTTTCTTGGGATGGACTGATGGGATGATGATTTAGTGGTTTGGCCTTATTAACTGGGATTGATCTTAAATCTACCAAGTCATGGTTATTTATTATCCTAAGATCATCATGACAGGGCTGACAGTTATCCCCCTAAATCTATTCTCGCCTTCTTTAATAGGAGTAGGTGTTGGGAATAGGCTATAGGCAAATGGCTAGATGTGTCCTTGAGATTAAATTTACAATGGACTGTGAGTGGAAGTCAAGGGAACACCCAACTTTGCTGTATTTCTTTAAGCACATCACTTGCCTTGGACTTCTACTCCAGGCATTTCTTACAAGCCAAATCATGTACTGCCTTGTGGTCCACCCTGGAGCGTGCAGTTGAAGCTCACACTTCAGGGTATTTAGTACTGTGATGCCCAAGAAGGGAAAATGTTCACTGAAGGCTTTCAAGCACTCCTGCAGAGACAGGAGGTTCAGAATTCAGATGTGAAATAGAAGGTTTTAGAACCTTCCTGCTGAGGTGGGGGAGGGATGAGGTGATGGGGCAACTTCATGTATTTGTTTCTGAGTTGACTGGCCTTGCTGAGGTACCCGGTACCTCCTAAACCCATGCCCTGGTCATGAAAGAGGTTGACACATGGCAGGCTGCTGCTGAAGACAAGACCTGCTGCACTCTCTAACTCCATGGAATGTCCTTCGCCTTGCAGGCACTGTAATTTGTAGATGTTTAAGGCAAATCGCTGGCACATGATAGTGAAGTATCTTGAAGCCAGGACACGTGGGCTGGTGAGATCACTCAGTTGATAAGATGCTTGCCACACAAGCGTGAGGACCTGGATTTGATCCCAAGAACCCATATAGAAAATCTGGGCATGGTGGCCTGAATTTATAACTCTAATGCTGGAAAGGTAAAACAGGCGTGTCTCTCCAGCACTCACTGCTAGCTGCCCTGGCTTCCTCAGTCAGCCTTCCAGGCCAGTGAGAGACCGCCATTGTAAAACAATCAATTACAAAGAAAAAGGAGCCAGAGAGGGGACTCTTCAGGTAAGAGCTGGCTGCTCTTCCGAGGACCAGAGTTCCATTCCCAGCCCCCACACAATGGCTCACAACCATCTATGACTCCAGTGCCAAGGGATCCAAATCCATCTTCTGGCCTCCGTGGGCACCAGGTACATACAGGGAGCCTAGACACACATACGAGCAAAACACCCATACCATAAAAAATAATAACTGAGAAACAAACCAGAAAGAAAAAGATGGGTAACCCCTGAGAAATGACACCCAAGGTGGTCTGCTGGCCTGGCCTACTTGCCCCTCCTCTCCCTCCCTCCCTCCCTCCCTTGGGATTTCCCTGCTTCCTGTTATCTCCCTCTCTACACACAGTAGGAGGGAAAGTGTGAAATTTAGTCTCCCATAAAGCCCACTGACAGTGGGGGGTGGGGCGCTAGGTAACCTTTGAGCACAGTCTTAGGCAGCCTGGGGAGTCAGACTCATTTAATGGAGACCAAGGCCTCCAAGTAAGGAAAGTGTCTGGAGGCTTCTGTCAGCCACTCAGAGCAGGCGGAAGAAAGCACACCGAGAATGGAAAGTTTTCGGGATTCCTCCCCTGCCATACAATGGTGTGAGGCTCCCTCTGTCTGTCTAGGAGATTCCCAGGGCCTTCCCAGCCAACACCCTTGCCAGTCCTGCCAAGCGGGGAGCAGATTTCATTTTTTTTTTTTTTTTTTAGAGCTGAGCTCTGAGTCAGAGGGGGCCCACGTGTCAGAACCCATGCTCGTGCGGCCAGGGGTGGAATTGCAAAACCGTCCCCTCAGGCTCCAAACGCATCACCCTCAGATTAATAACTAAGCCCCGAAGCAGCAAGTGGGAAATTCTCCAGCAGCCTCTGCAGCAGGCTTCCTCTCAAGGGACTGCCTTGTTTCTGTATCTCTGTGACCCATGTGGGGGTGGCATTAGCCTTCCTCCCATTGCTCAAGTGTCTCTAGATTGAGGAAGGGATGAGGTGAGCTCCAGAGAGCTGGTGTGGGAAATAATAAGTTTGCCCCAACCAAGCAACCATAACTCCCTAGGAACTTCTGGTTATAAAGAGTCAATTCAAGATTACAGACCAACCACTGTGGCAGCACACACCTGTAATCCCAGCACTCTGGAGGCAGAGGCAGGAGGTTCACTGCAAGTTTGAGGCCAGCCAGGTCTGTAGAAGTGAGTTCCAGGCAACCAGGGATACACAGCAAGCGTCTGTCTCAAAAAGCCAAACAAGCAAATAAAAACACCACTACCACAACAGAAAGTAATCACAGGCCCCACCCCACCCCCACCCCCAGGGTCCAAACTCCACAGATTGGATAATCCTAACATCCTGGATCTGGGGGCCTAGAGATAGTTCTAGCTAATGCAAACATCACAGAAGAAGCTTTAACACAAGTCATTCAACTGTTAGATCTGAAGTCCCTCTCAAGGAAAAATCCGTTCATTTCCCTGCTGGGGCAGCCAGCTACAGTCTTGTTTCTAAGATGGTCCTAGCTCTCCTCAGGCACAGCTGACTAGTAAGGTAGAGATGGAAACCCAAGTCCTAGTGTCACAGGCCTTGGAAAGGCACAAAAAGAACTGGGATAACCGTGGTGTTGACTTGGGAACTTAAAGAGAGAAACCAAGAAAAGGAAGCATTTCGTGGCAAGGTATGTAGAAGGAAGCAGAGAAGCCATGAAAAACTATAGGCAAATAAACGATAAGGAAACAGGAATGACGGGAGCTATGAACAGAGCTAGGGCTGAGAACACGGAGCAGAAGTGTGGATGGGCAGACTAAGCATGTGAGTTGCACCAGCAGCTGGGCACTGAGGGCCACAGAACCCCTGCTGTGGGGTCTCCAGCGTCTCTGGAGCTAGCACAGCCTTCCAGAACACATAACCCAACCCCCTCCCAGACCCCCCCCCAGGCCCCTTCCACTAAAGTAGGAAAGAAGTCTGTCTGTCCATCTTTGTTGCTCTCTCCACTCATTATGTGAGTAAATGGACTGATTTTCTCTTCTTTCTTAAGAAAATTGTCTTTAAAGATTTGTTCTATTTTTAATTTTGTGTTTGTGTTTGTGTCTGCGTGTCAGCATATGCACATGAGTGTGAGGGCTGGTGGAGACCAGCGGGGTCGGATCCCTCTGGAGTGTTAGGGGTGGATGTAAACTGCCCCATGTGGGTGCTGGGAACCAAACTCTGGTCCTCCGCAGGAACTTTACCTGCTGAGCCATCTCTCTAGCCCTGGTTTTCTCTTCTTAACTCGCAACAGAATGAAGCACAGCCTTATCTCAGATGCTTAAGAAATACTACTTCGTAGTAATGAAAGAGTTGAAAGGGAAGAGAAAAATCACCCACTGTGCTTCCCTTTTCAGAATAATATTAATGATGATGATAATGATGATGCTGGTAATAATAATAATAATAATAATAATAATAATAATAATAATAATGGTTTTCACGCACCAATGATCCCTCTGGGTCCATAGGTTGTACACTGTGAAGCTTCTACACTGAGCACATACAGCCTTTCGTTTCTTTTCGTTGTTTCCCACACAACACAGCATGGTCAGACTGCACACAGCATTCCCCTTGTGTTAGGTCGAGTTAGTCTCTAGAAGTGACAAAGGAGACAGAAGATGTAGAGAAGTCCTATGCAAAGACTTAGCCATTTTCTACATGAGCCTTGAGTATCCCTAGATTTTGGGGTGTCCTAGAACCAATTCTCCATGAATATTAAGGAGCTTATGTCCTGATATACATTTTACATGCTAATTTTGCAATTATCAGGAGCATTCATTTTAGTTTGGGTTTCTGTTGTCTTATTAGGGCCTCAAGAGACATTTCGAGAGGTGTATAGTTCCCTGATAGAGTCTTTGCCTGCCCTGTGGTGCAGGAGGGGCCTAGATTCAGACCCCAGCATCAAACACTCACCCATCTACACAGAGAAATTCAAAAGATGGAGGAGGAAAAGGCTTCAGAGAACACCACCATGTGTCTCTCCTGTGTGATGGTGTAGAACCATGTTATCCAACATCATAGTCACTGGCCACATGTGGCCAGTCAAGTTTGCATTTACCTTCATTTCAATGAACTAAAGGAAGGTTTCAGTGACCAGCCACATTTCCAGTGTCCTGTAGCTACGTGTGGCCAGTGACCACCATGATGGCACAGATACAAAACATTGCCCTTATTTCAAATGCTCTCCTGGATGTTGCTGGGGGAAGGTCCCATACATACTCTGTCAGTGCTGTGGGTCTCTCCCACCTGCCTCAAGTGTGCTCTTACAGTGTGAAGGCAAGCACAGACAACACATCAACAAATAAGCACACCCCATGTTCCAATAAAACTTTACAACAACAGTACTAACAACAAGGCAGTGGGCCAGCTTTCACCCCGCCTCCTGTTTTATGTGGTGGGCGGCCTTTGCTCTAGCTCATCCCTGCTTACTTCCTGCACAATAAATAGTCACATCTTCACTGTTTCTCATCTTCCTCCCCACCCTGGACTCTAAGATCTGTGTGAGAGAGAGCCTGGCTTGACTGCTCCTTGCAGAGAATCCCTACCGACAGGTAATGCTGAATGAGTACTTATGCAACCAACTGAATGAATACTCGGCAATGATATTTACTGGACTGGGAAACACCAGATGTACGAACAGTTATTTGACAGAAGAGAATGATTTCCCAAAGAGATGTACTAGTTTTAGCATCATTTGTTACTTTTATTCCTCTCTGAGGAGTGAGAATCTCTTACTGTTTGGGCTCTTCCTCCTCCTCTTTTTCCTCCCCCTCCTCTGCTTGCTATATAGCTCAGGGTGGCCTTTTAAACCCTGACCCTCCTGCTCTGTCTCCCAGCTGCTGGGATTATAGAGAGGCTCCAGAGATACTGTCCAGGAGTTGACTCAGTGTAGCTGCTTTTTGAACCTGCTCTCCAGGAGGCTGTGACTGGAGATCCGATCATGAGAGAGTTCCCTGGGTCACCAGCCATGTGACCATGGGGAGACTTCCTAAGTCTCTGCAAGACTGTCAGCTTGAGCTCTGAGAACTATGACCCCTATCCTGTGTGGTTTGGGCTTAGCTGAATTGGAAAGACAAAATCTGTGACCCAAGGAATTGTTTAATTCAAAATTCCTCAAATTTCAGTCACTTACATACCCCTTCTTGTTTTCAGTACATTTCTGTACTATCTGCAAATGTTTATGGATCATTTTAACCTTTTCAAACTCTTTACTCGTGAGACTAGGGTGTGGCTTGGCGCTAGAGCCTGCCTAGCATGCACTGGCTTCGGATTCAATCTCCAGTACTGGTGTGGGATCAGTGAATGTTCTTCAAAACCTTTAAAT
This sequence comes from Peromyscus leucopus, assembly GCF_004664715.2. Lineage (NCBI taxonomy): Eukaryota > Metazoa > Chordata > Mammalia > Rodentia > Cricetidae > Peromyscus > Peromyscus leucopus. The sequence goes on along the minus strand of NC_051063.1, from coordinate 90,926,082 downwards.
ATTTAAATCAGTTTGAGTCCCTCCTTAAACAACTCCAAGGATTCCTCATCTCTGAATGAATCTCGGTGCCCTTCCCCCGGTACTTCTCTGACCTCATTTCTGCCACCCGTTTAGTCCGCTCCAGCCACACTGACCTCTGCGTATTCTTGGAACATTCCTAGCAAGCCGCTGCTCCGGAGCCTTGGCTCAACCCACTGGAATGCTTAGGACTCCTATGCCAGTCCTCAGAAAGGACCTTCCTCAACACCCTGTGCAGAAGAGTAGCCTCTTTGCTCTTCCAAATAAGTGTCCTAAGTATCCAGAAAATGTTCACACACCCACGGCCAGAGTACTGTTTGAGATTGCAGTGTATTTCTAGAAAAATGTGGGAGAAATAAATAATATATAACATAATGTAAAACTATACCAGACATATTTTTAGTCAAGCATAGTGACACATGCCTGTAACCCCAACATTTGAGAGGATGAGGCAGGAAAACTGCTGAGAGTTCAAAGCCAGCCTGGGTGGGCTACACAGTACTTTTCAGCATAGCCTGGGCTACCCAACAAGATTGTATCTCAAAAGAAAATCATAGTATTTTTTCCTCCCCTCCTCTCTTCCCCTTCCCCTGCTTAACTTGCTGCATAGCCTGGGCTAGCCTCCTCTGGCTTGTTGTCCATCCTAGGGCTGGCATGTAGCCTGGGCTAGCCTCATCTGGCTTGTCCTCCTTCCTGGGGCCAGCATGTGTGCCTGACCCTTTTGTCATGTGACGTCTGCAGTTCATGCTGCATCGCTTCATTTGTCTAGGTTTCAATCTTGTGTTTTTCATTGAAGTGTTACAGTTTTCTTGATAAAAAGCATTATGTCTTTTATTGGATTTCTTTCTAGATGTATAAAATCATGTTGCTTTTGTTAAGGGTCTCTTAAAATTATTTTACAGCAGAAAATGTTTATAAACCCATTTTTATTTTTAATATTATTTATCCCTTCTCTCACTCTCTCTGAGCCTCATAGATATCAAGGAAGTGTTGAAGACCTGATGGTGTTGAATGGCAATATTATTTTTGATATAATGGAAAGTATTGAAGAGGAATCAAAAGGGGGTGATAAAGGATTGTGTGTGTGTGTGTGTGTGTTGGTGTTTGTGTGGAAACCTTAAATCCACTTTACATTCATCCACTCTGGGGAACATTGATCTGTTAAATTCCACAACTGTGGTTGACATGCCTCTTAGATTATCAGTTGTTTTGGCTCACCCTTGGGCCTCTCTTTAGTTCAGGAGGTGAAGGAAGGATGAGAAATAAGGAATAAATAAGAAAGAGGCAGAGGGTCTCAGTGTCTGGATTTGCTGAGCCTCCCCCAATCCCATGCCCACTGAACTGCCCTCACTGGTCCCTAAGCAGCCATGCACCTGTAGGAGTCCCCAGGGCAAAGGGGGGGGTTGGGGGGGCACTCATAAAGGGTAAAAGTCTCCTGCTTTCCTCCACAGAGGACTGGGCTGTGGGTGTGAAGCAGGAAATGGGGGCTTCTGAGAATCGCTGAGCGTTCCTGGAAGCCTGTACGAGCTGAGACATCTGCCTTCTGAAGCTCACTCTCTGGTGGCATTTGGGGTCTGGAGGACAGAGGCCCCTCTGGGAGCGTGTGCTCAGTAGTTGCAAACTCCGAGGCCTCACAGGATGTTTATGGTGTGCTGGAGAAGGAGGCTTTTAGCTCTGGACTCTTTCCGTCTCCCTCCACTGTGACCCATCCCTGCAGGCAGTCTTTGCAGCTTTTGCCTGTCAAACCGAGGTATGTCTTCTGGGAAGGAAGAACATTTTTCAGGCTCCTCCTTGTCTGAGGAACCTTTGCACTGAAGAAGTCAGGAAGCCACAGACTACTGGGTGGGCAGACCCTACCTGGGGTTACCCCACCTTAGAAGGGAATGCAGCTGGTCTGAGTCATCAGGAGATGTCTAACAAATAACATATTCTTACATGTTCACCCATCAAAGAGAGGGTGGAGGGCAGCTTAATACCCAGAATAGGGGTGTTTCTGAGATAGCTTCTCAGCCTGTGAAAGCCACATGACACTATTGAGTCACATAATCCTTCCTTTTTTTTTTTTTTGAGTGTGTAGATGTTTTTTGAGTGTGTAGATGATAATATATAATCTAATCTGTTATTAAAATATGTTATCATTGTGTATGTGCATTGTGTGTATGTATCATGTGTGTGCACAGGCACACATGCCATGGCTCATGTTGGAAGGACAGAGGACAACTTTGTGGAGTTAATTCTCTCCATCTTTATGTGGGTTCTGGGGGTCAGACTCGGTCACTAGGCTTGTGTGTCAGGCAGCAAGGGCCTTGGCTGCTGAGCCATCTTGCCAGCCCAACAATAGTGTTTTTTTGTTGTTGTCTTTTGTTTTTGCTTTGTTCTGTTTTGTTTTTGTTTTTGAGATGGGGGTTTTTCTCTGTAGCCCTACCTGTCCTGGAACTCAGTTTGTAGACCAGACTGACTTGAACTCACAGAGACTCTCCCTCGGTCTGCCTCCCAAGTGCTGGGGTTAAAGACATGTACCATCGTTCCCCGCATAATGTGTAGTTTATGTGCTGTATTGATTATGGCAGTGCCAGTCACAGTAACAAATAAATTCCTGAATAGATAGAGACTCAACTAGATTTTCTGTCACATCCAGTTCAAGTTGTTTGGCAGTTGGCTCTTTTCTCTTTTGTGCTTCCAGATCCCTGGTCCTCTCATCCTGTGGTTCTACCATCTCCCAGGGCTTCAACAGGCAGAAGGAGAAGCAGGATGCACAGAAGTCACGCTCAGTTCCTGAAAGCTTTGGCCCAGAAATGATAGAGATTTCTGCCAACATCCCATAGGCAAAACTATATACATAGCCACACCTGGTAATATAAATCATGCCTGAATAGTTGCTTCCTGGAAGTAGCCTGTATCACAGGGGGAGTGAACACTGGTCGTCATGCAATGTATGCAACGCAAAGGTGTGCACACGCAGCAGTCTGTCTGTGGTGGCTGTGTGTGCTGAGCATGGGTGGAGGAAAGACACATGCACTTTTCATTTGGAACAATTAATACTGTGTAGGCTCGAATTTGCTTCTGTAACTTAGAGAAGAACAGTGGGGATGATTCACTGTAAAGAACAGGACAAACACATTGCCTGTTGTCATTTGTTGTTTAGTTGGTTTTTTTGAGACAGGGTCTCTCTACATAGCCCCAGTTGTCTTGGAACTCACTACATAGACCAGACTGACCTGGAACTCACAGAGATCTGCCTGCCTGCCTCTGCCTCCCAAGTGCTGAGATTAAAGGTGTGCACTGCCACACCCAGCTGTCATCATTTTTATCATTATTGATGTTATTACTATCTTGATGTCAGGTATTGAATTCAGGGCCTCCAGCATGCTAAGCTGGAGCATCACTCCAGCCCTTTATCATTGCTAGAATCAGAAAGCCTGATTTCAAGCTTTTCACTAAAAGCAGAGAGGTTTTAGGCTGGGTGTGATATGGGAAAAAACAGATTTTTTTTTTCAGTCTTTAAAAAAATTAAATGCCAACCAAAGAAGACTTACAGGTGGGTACAAATCCAGGAAGCAGTAGAATGGTGGGCTTGGAAACACCCACAGTGAATACTCCATATGCATTTCTCAGACACAAACACCAATGGAGTTCTCAAGAAAATGGGATGCCATGCATTGACTCTTACAGGAAATAGAGAATATGCAGGTTTTCTCATTTTATTTGAATGCGAAGATTTACTGTTTTGCACATAGAAAACAAGTAAGTGGCTTAGAAAGGAAGAAGAGGTTTATAATTGACACTATTTAGTATAAGATAAAATATTAACCTGCTCAGAAGATGGATATTAGAGAGATGGGGAGACAGATGGGGGCAAATAGACTACTGTGAGGGCTCAGGGAAAGAATGGAGGGGTCATGAAGACAGGTGGTCCAGAGGAGCAGAGCACAGCTTGTGAGAAGATCCTTGGTCTCTGGATCAGGTCAGAATTATATGTTCATTTAACAAACTGTTAATTGTGCCCTTACTGTGTAGGCCAGGATCCCTCTAGGTCCTTGTATTAGTCACCATTCTGTTGTGGTGATAAACATCATGACCAGAGGCGACTAATAAAGAAAGAATGTAATTTGAGTTTATGGTTTCAGAGAGGGAGTCCATTGCGGCAGTAGGCAGTTGGAGCAGGAAGCAGAGAGGTCACTTACATATCTTCAATGTAAACCTGGAGCACAGAGGGTGAACCGGAAGTAGGGTGAGGCTATAAATCTCAACCCGCTCCTCTAGTGATGTACCCCTCCATCAAGGCAGTTTTATCACCTCCTCAGACAGTGCCACTAAGGGGGGTACAAAGTGTTCAAACCTACGGGGTCATCTCTCATTAGACGGCCGCAGACCGAGACAGGCAGCGCTGAACAGTGTCGAACCTCTGCCCTCCTGGTGTTTGCATTGTCCGGGAAGGAGACACGGTCAACAAGCTAAAAGCAGATGTCATGTTAGGTACTTCAGTGGAAACGAGTGCCGAGCAAGAGAGCAAAAAAGTACAGAGGAGAGGGTGGGCAGAGAGGCGAGAGCTTGAGTGTTGTTTCCTGTAACTGCTCACATGGCCTAGGAAGACCTCACTGGTTAGGAGCTATTTGAGCCAAGGCCCTGAGAGGCTCTTGTGACCTTGTGTGTGTGCGCGCATGCACACAACACACACACACAAGTATCACAGTTTCTAATTGTCTCACCAACGTCCAGTTAACCTTTCCTTCTAAACAACAGAACCCTCCTACTGGCCAGGATGTAATCAATGATTAGGTGAAAGCCAACCCCATCTCTCACCCAAGTGGTTCCCAATTACATCTCAATCCCTCTAAGGCAATGCTGGAAGTCCAACGTCACTTGACAGAGACAAGTTCAGGAAGCCAGGCCAATGCCAATCCACATAGGAGCCCTCTGGCCACCGTCTCTGGTCCAGGATCAGGCATATGACCTAAGCAGCTAGCCTAAGCAGATTAAATGGAGGGACTTACACTTCTGTTTGGGAGGAGGAGTTTTCCTCTGAAGTGAACAAGGACACATGTTGTCACAGTAGTTGCTCAGGACATGGTGGCACGGCCATCACTGGACAATGCAGGAGGCCGGGCTGCAGACAGAGCCAACACAAAGAAGAGGGCAGAGTGGGGAGACGTACAGAGAAACGGAGTCAGAGCCCTGATTATTCCATGCCCGGAGCTGCTACACTTCAAGACTCCCCATTATGTGCCACGAACAAGCTCTTTACTGTCTGTGCCGTTCCAGTTAGGGCTTCTGTTCCGTGGTGTTGGAAGGTCTGAACTAAGACAATAAAGTTTTAGCAGCCAGCCGTTCTCCAGAATGAGCTCATGCCAGACGCACTTTCTCTCTGCAATTTCGTTTACTGCTTCTGACAATCTTAGGAGACAAACACAACTATTGTCCTTATTTGTAGGATGGAACTGGGCTTTAACTCCAGGTCTTATGGGGAATAAATGGCAGAACCAAATCTGCTGGAGCACACAGCCTGTGCTCTTTGCCAGAACGTTGTATTCATTTTCATGTGAAGCGGAAGGAAGGCACAGGAGAGCGTGAGAGGAAGCCAGAGGAAAAAGAGGAGATGGTAGCATTCTTACTGTTTGTTTGATTGTATTAGCTGGCAGTTGTCGGGGACCCAGGGCCTTGGCCATGTTAGGCAAGTGCTCTACCATTGAGTACCACCCACAACTGCCTGCTTTTTGCAATTTTTATTTGGATATAAGGTCTCACTAAGTTGCCCAGGCTGGCCTTGAACTTGTGATCTTTCTGCCTCAGCCTGAGTAGCTAGAATTGCGGGCCTACACCACCAGGTCTGACTTGTTTTGAGGCCGGGTCTCATGAAGCTGGCCTTGAACCTGCTACATAGACAAGGTTGACCTTGGGCTTCTGCTCCTTCTGCCTCCACCTCCAACATAGCAAGATCAGCCCGAACTATGTAGGGAGACCTCACTGCCAAAAAAAAAAAAAAAAAGCTCCAGTAAGCCAGGCATGGTAGTATACTCACAGAATCCCAACAACACTCAGGAGTTAGAGGTAGGAGGATCAAGATTTCAAGGTTATTCTTGCCACATAGAAAGCTTGAGTCCAGCAAATCATTAAATATAGTCCAGGCTGGACTTAAACTTAGGATCCTCCTGCTTCTGCCTCCTAAATGCTGGATCTACAATTGAGAACTGGCAAGTCAGTTCTGCTTTTGTTTTAATTCGTATCTCCTTAAAGAATTAAAATGATGACCAACCAAAAAGAAAAAGTTTGAGGCCAGCCTGGGCTACATCAGAGTCTGTCTCTTCACTACTACTACTACCAACCTCCCAAACCCCTCAAAAAAACTGGCCCATGAGTATTCTCATTAGATGAAACAAAGTTGAGACTTATTAAGATTGAGGACAGTATGTAGTAGTGCAGGAGAATGCTATCACATCTGTCTTATTCCTACAGTCCCTCCATCTGTAATGCCTATTCCTGGGACACCTATTCCCCACACCCAAAGTTTCTCTGCCCAGGGATCCTAGTCTTTAAGAACTTGATTCACATGTCACACCCTGTGAAACCTTCCCATCTCTCCAAACCTTCAACTTACAAATTTTTGTTCAGATTCCTACTATAGTCCAAATATTATCACAATGAGCTCATTTTCAGCTCTCTCTCACAAAGCTCAGGGGCCCCCAGGGGACAGAGACCACACCTGGCTAGACCCCATTCTCCCAGTGCTTGGTTTAGCTAAGAGTCAGTGAACACTAGAATAAGAGCCCATGAGACTGAACGAGTGCACACATATCTGTCAATCATCACATCACAGCCTTGCTAGGTACTGGGCTGAGGCCCTATGGAGATGTAAAGTTAAGAGGACTGGGCCCTTGCCTCTTGACATTCATGAACAAATTGAGAGTGTGTTCACATCTCCTGATCACACATCACAGAAACTCAATATAAAGTAGCTTAAAGGATACAAATAGGGCTAGGATGCAGCATTTACATGTCCCTGGCAGGACACTTCTCACTGCAGAAGCGGCCCAAGATCTAAGGGGTCCCAGCAAGGCTATTCTGAAGATCAGTTCTCTTTCTGTTACTTACCCTTGGTAGCTTTGTTCTCAGCAATCCTCTGTCCATGTGGAAACTCCTGACAACAGCCCTGTCTTTACATCTAATCACAAGCAAAACAGAACTTCTAATTCCAGTGTTTTCAGCTGGGAGTGATTGTACACATCTGGAATCCCAGCACTTGAGAGACTGAGGCAGGAAGACTGTAAACTCAAGGCTGGCCTGGGATACATGGGAAGTTAGAGAGTAGCCTAAATTATGTAGTAAGACCTTATTTTTAAAAAAGGATCTCAGGGGTATTATCACTAAAATATTTTTATTATGTTTATTTAGTCTGTGTATGTGTATATGTGTGTATGTGTCACAGTATACATATGAAGGTCAGAGGACAACTTGCAGGATCTGTTTTTTTCTCCTATGATGTGGTCCCAAGGACTGAATGCAGGTTTTCAGGCATGGCATCAAGAGCCTTTTATCCACTGAGCCATCTCACCAGTCCCTCAATTCTAAAATTCATTTTAAAAAACAATGTTTATTTATTTATTTTTGTTTTCTGAGTAGGAGTATTTTGCTTTGCATGGAGGCATGTACACTATCTGTGTGCAGTACCTTCAGAAGACACAAAAAAGCACTGGATTCCCTGGTACTGGGGTTATGGCCATTTGTGAGCTACCATGCATAGGTGGACTTTTCTTTTGCACCCACCAGTTCCCAAATAACCAACAAGGAGACTTAATATTACTTATAAATTCTTGGCCAATAGCTCAGGCTTGTTACTAACTCACTCTTACATTTAAATTAACCCACATTTCTTTTTATTTATTTATTTTTTATGTATACAGAAGAGGGTGCCAGATCTCTTTACAGATGGTTGTGAGCCACCATGTGGGTGCTGGGAATTGAACTCAGGACCTCTGGAATAGCAGTCGGTGCTCTTAACCTCTGAGCCATCTCTCCAGGCTATTAACCCTTAACCCATTAATCTCTTATCTATGCTTTACCACATGACTTGGTACCTTTTCTCAGTATGGCATGTCCATCTTACTTCTCCCTGTGTTTGCTGATGACTTCATATTCTACCCTTCTCCTTCCCTGCGTTCTTAGTTGGCTCTCTCACCTAATCTTATCCTGTCCAGCTATTGGCCAGTCAGCTTCTTCATTAAACCAATCAAAGCAACATATATTCACACAGTATATAGGAATATTTCACAACCTTGTGTGCTAAGAATTAAACCCAGATCCTCTGGAAGAACAGTTAGTGCTCTTAACCACTGAGCCAGCTCTACAGCCCTCCTCTTTTTTTTTTTCCAATGAAGCAAAGTTGAGATTTATTAAGGAAAGTATAGTAGTATACACCCAAGGGTGGGTGTTGCCTTTTAAAGACAATCTTCTCTCAATGGTTTTGATTAAGTGACTTGATCTACTGAGCTAATCACAATGATTTCATCGAAAAGGCCTCAACCACATGCTTACCTCAAGATTTGAGTTAGAATCAACCTCATCCAAATCATACAGACTAAAAGGGAAGGAAAATCACTGGAGCAAAATCAAGATGTTCTCACTAAAAGGAAGAGAAAAAAAAACCAACACATCATTTGTAAAAGAGATGTTCTATATATGAGTCATATGCAGGGCTGGAGTGATACATGTCTTAGAAGCTAATAGCCAAAGCCAGGTAGGAGAAATGGACCTCTTCAAGGTGAGCCATCCAGGAACATGGAAAGACATGGCCAAAGGCCATGGGACCCTTTGGAAAAATTTTTCCAATTTTAGTGGAAGCCTTTGGGAAACAAGGGCAGGACTTTGGTTGGGGGCTAGGAAATAAAGACCAATAATGTCCTAGATTGGGAGGAAGCCTATTGGTTTGACAGGTACCAAGAATAGGATTCTGTTCCATGCTGATGACTGGGTAAAGCAGGCCCAGGGCCAGCACTCTCTCTGAGACGTTCCCTCCCTTCATTCCACTCCCAACAAGATAAAACAACATGAGACCAATGTTCTGCCCCAACGCCCAGGACTGTGCCTGCCTCTTCTCATCCGTAACAAAGAGGAAGTCTGGGCTAAGAGGGCACCGGAATGGCCCCTGTGGCTCAGCACAGCACCACTCTTTCAGGGAAGCTGTGGAAACAACCATCCGAGTGGAGATACACAGAGGCTACCATGATGGTTGATTCTGGAGACTCAGAGCAGGTGTGACTGTACATGTGTGCAAGCCCAGCATTCATGTGGCAAGATTGCTGTGAGCTTGAGGCCAGCTACAAAACATAACCTTGTCTGAACCTCCCTTCCCCTACCATAGGCAAAGCAGGCAGACACTGGTGTGAGATGGGCCTGGTTTGGAGTCTCACGTTGAAGATTTATGACATTACCCCGGATGCATTTTGTAACTACCCTGAGCCTTGGTTTCCCCACAGTAGTAAAAAATCTATACCTACCTACCAGATAGGTAATGAGGTCAGAATAAGATAGAACACATTAAGAATTTGACATGTTGCAGGTAGTGGTGGTGGCATATACCTTTAATCCCAGCACTGGGAGGCAGAGGTAGGCAGATCTCTGAGTTCAAGAACAGGACAGCCAGGGTGGTTACACAGAGAAACCCTGTCTCAAAAAACCAAAACCAAACAAATAAACAAAGAACATAGCATGTGTCTGTCCCACAGATTGGTCAATAAGCATGACTTTGCAGGCACAAAGTCTTCCAGGGCCCAAATCCTGGCTCCAGCATTATCACTATTTCATTAATTCTAAAGTACACTTTCCTCACTGCCTGCCTCCATATTTCAAATATCCATGAAATCAGGACTCACTCAGCGCAGTGATGTGGTTTACTTTCCTGTGTCTCCCGACAATCCACAAGATGACAGAATGTCTTTATAATCAATGTGCTGTCTTGGGCTAAGTACTTCACATTCTGGTAACTCAGTTTCTCAGTTGTAAAATGGGGATGTTAATAGTATCTACCTTATAAAGTTGTTGTGAAAATAAAATAGGTTTGTTTTGCAAGTTTCTGACATACCATAAATGCTTAACAAATTCCACTTTTATTTGTGTTGCTATGTCAAACCAGGTAGGGGTGTGGTGGGAGCTCTATGATGCGAGCATCCCCTGGCAGCAGCAGCCTGAGGGCCAGTGCAGATGTGGCGGTGTGGTCAGTAGGGCAATGGTGGTTCCCATAATCAGAAGGGGCATGTGAATTGAGTGTGATTTTGCATGCTAGCACTCAGGAGTTGAGGTGGAAAGATCTCTAGCTCAAAGCTAGGCTAGACTACAGAGAAGGACTTCAATCTAAAAAACAAAACGAAACGATGGTGGGGTGGAGGGATGGCTCAGTCCATAAGAGCATTGTTGTTGTTCTTCCAGAGGACCCAAGTTCAGTTCCTAACGCCCATGTCACATGGCTCACAGCCATCTGTAACTCCGGCTCTAGGAGAGCACTGGCATTTATACTCATGTTCACATACCCCCACACAAACACAGACATCTACACATAATTTAAAAATAATAAAAATAAATCTTAAAATTAAAAAGAAAAAAACTAAGGAAGGGTAGAAGAAAGGAGCAGGAGTTTGGAAACTGACAAGTGGCTGCTGGAATATAAAAAGATACAGGAAAGGGGCTTTTTACATGAAGATCAGCCGTGATAGAGTGTCAAGGCTGCTGCCCAGTAGGGATGGGCTGGTGGGTTAAAAGGAATTAATAGACTGGGCCAGCTAGTATATTTCCGTGCTGGACGTGGATATTCCCTAATTATAATTTAAGTTACCCATGTAGTCATTGTTATATGCCCCTGTGCTAGTTGATAATTATTATATTATAATAAATTTTTTTATCAAACCTATGAGTCAGGTGATTTTATTAGGTCAGTTTTGTAGAAGAAATCAAGGTTCAAAGAGATAAGCTGTTGTGCTCAAAGTCATGTGGCTTTTAAGTGGCAGAGCTGGAATTTGAATCAGGACTCTTTTTAAACCTGGGTTCTGGCACCTCAGTCCACCCTCTGTCACACTGCTTCCAGAATTCAGTTCACCAGCAGCTCCCAGTATATCTAGAAGCAATCTCTTCCCTCTCACACAGCCCCCTCCTCAGGTCTCTGTCCCCCAAGCCCACAAATGCCAAGCTCACAAGGCATCTGTTTTGCCAAAATTCTGTTCCGATTCGATAAACTCTAGCCAGGCCAGCTCACTCAGCATGATTCAGCCAGAGAGAATAGCAAGGCTGCATGCCCGGCATGCCGACCGGCTGAGCTCAGGCAGGATGGGTGGTGTTCAGGAGCCTCAGCCTGACAGATGGTTCCACTCGGCTGTCTTCATGGGCCTGGTGCCAGCTGCAGTGCTCAGTCTCTGCAGGAGGGAGTTGTGGGAGCCTAGTCCTGTGAGTATCACATGCATGGATATATGGGTGTGTGGAGGTACAGAGGGAGCACACGGGAGTGAGGGTGTGTGTGATCCACATGCATGTTTGTGTATGTTTACCTCTGTGTGCATGCCTGGTTGTGTGTCTCTGTGTATACACTCAGAGGTGTGTGTGTTCAAGTTTCAAATCTGCATTCATTCAGGTTGCGTGTGCTCACAACCTGGAAGAGGAAGACAGAGAGGTGACGGTAGAGGGAAGGAGAGGTTGCTTTTGACTATCCCTACCTGCAGGGGAAAGCTGCTGCATTCTCCTTCCCTCGGCTCTGCCTTCACCCAGGGACTGACAGGCGCAGCAGCAGCAGCCACCACCGCCATCCCATTCCTCTTGTGAAATGGAGGCTGTGGCTGAATTTCAGATTTCTAAACACAACTTCTTGATTATGTTTTCCCATAAGGTGGAGTATGAATTTGGGGTCCCTCTAAACATCTGGTGGACCAGAATAACAGCCTCAAACATGCCATTTCACGTGCATATCAGGGAGCTCACAAGGTACCTGCAAAACCTATCCATGGGTTTTAGGTTAAGAAACATTTTCCGCTGGGCAGGGTGATACACACCTTTAATCCCAGCACTCCGGAGGCAGAGCCAGGCAAATCTCTGTGAGTTCGAGGCCAGCCTGGTCTACAGAGTGAGATCCAGGACAGGCTCCAAAGCTACACAGAGAAACTCTGTCTCAAAAAACCAGAAAGAAAGAAAGAAAGAAAGAAGGAAAGAAAGAAAGAAGGAGAAAGAAAGAAAGAAAGAAAGAAAGAAAGAAAGAAAGAAAGAAAGAAAGAAAGAGAAAGAAAGAAGAGACATTTTCTAGGTGATAGTGCACGCCTTTGAGAACTCCAAAGGCAGAGGCAGGCCGAGCTCTGTGAGTTCAAGGCCAACCTAGTCTACAGAACTAGTTCCAGGATAGCCAAGGCTACACAAAGAAACCCTATCTCAAAAACCAAAAAAGAAAATGAAACTAAACATTTGTACAATCACACAGGGAGTGCCGACTGGAGTGAAACCTTGTTAGGAGTTCACAAGAGAACCGGGTGGAGATCCATTACAATAGGGCACTGCAGTGAGTGTGGGGACAAATGGCTGGAGGAACGGCCAGAGGCGCTCCAGGAGCCATCTGCAGAAGAGCTGGCTATTTAGGCAGGGCACAGAAATGTGAGAGGCAATTGTGAAACTGCAAAGATGGGGAAGGACATAAAAAGCAGAAGGGATGCTGTGTCTGGTCTGAAAGAGAGCCTTGGAGCAGACCGTGGATGGCCTGATGCCTACCAGACTAGAGATTCTGGGGTTAATCCAGCGTGGTATTGGAATTCTATAAGAGAGAGAATAGTCTCACTTAATGGGTGATTTACAGAAATCAAAACGCATCTAGCACTTGCCCAGAGAGCAAATAGGAATCTGTTGCAATTGTCCCTTGGAGAGAAATGCAGACGTGAGCAACAGGAATGTGGGGAACTCAAGGAAGGGTTTGAACAAAAGATATTTAGCAGATAAACTGTCAAGAGTCAGGCTGAGGAGCCAAAAGGAAAAGCACTGGCTTTCATGTTCCAGCTTGCCAGAAAGGTAGATGCTAGTGTGGTCGGCTGAGCTGGACCCACAGTGCTATAGTGACAGTCTCTGGGAAGAACAGGGATTGGGGACATGGGAGCCGTCCCAGAAGAGGTTTACACCGAGTAATGTGCTGTAGATGTGGAGCACTGCGAAGAGAGCTTAGGAAACACAGATCTGTGAGTCATGAGAGATGGATGAGGAGTGAAGTCTGGGAGCTGAGGGAGAGCACTGGGCAGAGTGGAGACGTCACAGAACAGGACTGGGAAAGAAGTCAGGGTTGAAGGGTGAGTGAAGGAGACACAGAGAGAGGAGTCTTCAGAAGGATTGGAATACATTCAGAAGAGAAGTGACTCCCGGAAGGTAACAGTGTACAGAATTTTAAGAATGAGGAAGTGATCGTTAGTGTCAAAGGCTAAAATAAGGTCAAGTAAGCAGAGGAATGGTGTAGAGTGGGAGGGAAGTACAGAAGCTTTGCACTCTGTTAGCACTGTGGTCACAGCGTCCCTGGACCACTCCAGGGAGGATGCACCGAATCTGAACAGTGAGAGAGCACGGCACAGGCAATTGTAGGAAGCTACTAGAATTAATGACTTCAGTGTTCAGCTAAGATGGGGTACGAAGCACTGAATTTAACTTGCTGCCTAAAACAATGATAAACAAGGCAAAAATACATAACACAACTATTTCAGAGCAGAGAACAGTTGCTCAGGATGCTAATTGCTGAAGCAGGGGGAAAAAATAAGATGAGTCCCCACACTGCATCTGTTTGCTCTGTGGAGAGTTTGCAGGCTGCAGGGCACAGAGGGGCAGCCAAGGTAGAACTGGCAGTCTGAGGGGAGGAGTTACAACTAGTTGCTCAGGGAAGCTAAGATGGCTAGTGCTCACAGGGCACAGAGATCTCCAGAGTTCCGGAGAGGAAGGCCTGTTAAGTCTCTACCTCGGTGGTTCTCAACCTGTGGGTCGCAACCCCTTTGGGGGTCACATATCAGATATTTACAGTACAATTTGTAACAGTAGCAAAGCTATGGTTGTGAAGCAGTAATGAGTAATTTTATGGCGGGGGGCATCACAGCATGAGGAACAGTATTAAAGGGTCGTAGCATTAGGAAGTTGAGAACCATTGCTCTACCTGGATATAATGACTACATACACATGAGGAGGCAGCTAAAAGCTAAAGAAAGAATGCTGGGAGCAAACAGGTGGAACACACTTTGGAGCCCACATAAGGTTGGGAATAGTTCATGCTCCCAACAACCAGAGTTGAGGAAGCCTGAACTAAGCCTGGGGAGAATGCCCAGCAGGATGTTGCCTGACACTGAAGCCAAATTAGTCCTACAACAGGCTTCACTCCCCAAACTACAAAGTAAGCTCAAAGGTACCAAACTGTGTCCACAGAAGTCAACTGCATCCTAGAACAAAGCCCCAAACAAGGAAATGAGAAAGTCCAGCACAGACAATGTAATGTTCACTGACTTACAAAAAAGGTAGGAAATTATGACTCACGATAGAGAAATATCAATGAATAGAACTAGACCTTCACTGACAGAATGAGAGAATTAGAAGAACAAATACATCACATATTATAAATACACCTCATATGGACAGAACAAAGCATGAGCATGGTGAGGAGGGGGATGGATGACATAAAAAGACCCAAATCAAACTTAAAGAAGTAGAAACTGTAATATTCAGATGACAGCAACAGATTAAACAATGCAGAAGAAAATATTAGTGAACTGAAAGTCATAGAAACATGTTTTCTGAAGTGAAGAAAAATTTAAAGTATAAAGGAATCAGCTGCCATTGGGTATAGTGGCTCATACTGGTAATCTTTGCACTCGGAAGGCTGAGACAGGAGGATCACTGCCAGTTTGAAGCCTTCTTGGGCTGCACAGTGCACCTGAGCACAGTCTAGGCTACATAGGGAGACTCTCAAAGAAAACAAACAAACAATAACAAAAAGAAGAAAAAAGTATCAGCAAGCTATTAGTTCCCAATGAATATCTAACTGGAGATCCCAGAGAAGGGACAAAAAAATGTAGAACAAAGTACTATCCCAAAGTTTCTCCTTTTCACAGAGATCTGTCTGCCTATGACTCCAAAGTGCTAGGACTAAAAGGTGTGCACCGTCACACTTGGCCCAATTTTTCCAAATTTAATGAAAACTATAAACTCATAGAGCCAAAATCTCTGGGAAGAGATTGAGATCATCAACTCCCCTATCAGAAAAAGTAAGCCACCAGTTTGATTAAAAGCTTACATCAGAGTCTCCAAACAGAAGACCCAGCCCCAGCTGAGGTTCATACTCTACAACACAGGGTTTTTCTTTGAGAAAAAAAAAATCAACTAAATCTACTGTTTAAAAAAAAATTAAGAAACCATTTACCCAAGGAAGGTAAACAAACTGCTAATGAGAACTTGAGAAGACACTTTTGTGAATAAGAAGATAAAAGCCAAAACAACTATCATTATATATTCACCAGAAATTCAGAAATAAAGCCATTTAGTATTAACTGTTGATGAGGATACGTATATCACCATAAAAAGCTATGTATTCCCACTTCGGACAACAGTTTTCTGCTTCTTAGAAGGTTAAGCATTCTAGGCATGATGGCACACACACTTAATCACCATGTCAGTCAACACACTCATGACACCTCAGAGGAGGCACCAAAGTGATTGATGTTTCCTTAAGAAATGAAGACAGAAACTTCCTCTTGAGTTAATTTGACCAGAGTGAGCCCAAAGTTGAAATCTCTACTTTTTATACCGTACTTTTCATCTGTCTGCAGTCTGTGGTTACTGGGCTGTCTGTAGTCTGTCTGTAGTCAGTCTGTTCTGTCTCTGTTGCCTGTGTGTTGTGCCTGTGTGTTGTCCCTGTGTGCAAGTCTGACTCTGCACCCGTCCCTAACAAAGGGGCTGTGCTATGTGTTTATTGAACAGCACAGAAAAGATGATATGGGATGCTTTACCAAGAATTTCAACAGACTTTCACAAAGGAAGAGGTCAGTTACTGACCCCAACTGACCCAAACTAGCACTTAAAGCATCACACAGACTTATCAACCTACTCCAACATGTTGCTTCCAATTTTGTGGTGGATATCTGTCTCAAGGCTGCTTTCAAACTAGATGGCTGCTTTCAGTAAATGATCACCATAATCTACATACATTATTCTGAGTTAGTGACATGGAAGACTACATAATGTAAGATTAAAGCTCAGCATTTGGCTTAGGGTTTTGTTTTGTTTTTTGTATGTTTGCCTGCATGCCAGAAGAGGGCATCAGATCCCACTGTTTTTTGTTGTTGTTGTTGTTGTTGTTTTGTTTTGTTTTTTGTTTTTCGAGACAGGGTTTCTCAGGGTTTCTCTGCGTAGCTTTGCGCCTTTCCTGGAGCTCACTTGGTAGCCCAGGCTGGCCTCGAACTCACAGAGATCCGCCTGGCTCTGCCTCCCGAGTGCTGGGATTAAAGGCGTGTGCCACCACTGCCCAGCCCAGATCCCATTGTTGATGGTTGTGAGCCACCATGTGGTTGCTGGGAATTGAACTCAGGACCTCTGGAAGAGCAGCCAGTGTTCTTAACCTCTGAGCCATCTCTCCAGCCCTGTCTTAGGTCTTAAAAGCTGATTGTATAGGAAATTCAAGGCATAGTAAGGTTACATTGGTATTTTTTAAAGGCAGGTTAAACTAGAACAGCTTCTGTCTCTGTTACTTTTCTATTGCTGTGAAAGACACCATGACCAAGGCAACTTATAAAAAGAAAGTCTTTAAATTGGGGCTTACAGTTTCAGAGGGTTAGAGTCCATGATAGCAGAACAAAGACATGATGGTGTGAACAGCTCAGAGCTTACATCTTGATCTGCAAATTGGAGGTGGGGAGGGAGGAGGACACTGAGAATGGTGTGAGTCTTCTCAAACCTCAAAGCCCACCCCTAGTGACACAACTACCATAAGGCTACACCTCCCCAACTCTCCTGTGGTGATTTGGAAGAAAATGGCCCCCAAAGGAAGTGGCACTATTAGGAGGTATGGCCTCATTCGAGTAGGTGTGGTCTTACTGGAGGAAGTGTGTCACTGTGGAAGCAGGCTTTGAGGTCTCATATGTGCTCAAGCCACGCCCAGTGAGACAGACCACTTCCTGTTGCAAGATGTAGAACTCTCAGCTACCTCTTTAGCATCATGTCTGCCTGCATGCCGCCATGTCCCACCATGATAATGGACTGAACCTCTGAAACTGTAAGATACTCCATTAAATGTTTTCCTTTATAAGAGTTGCCATGGTCATGGTGTCTCTTCACAGCTATAGTAACTCTAACTAAGACACCTCCCAAACAGTTCCACTAACTGGGGACTACAGATGTAACAGTCTTATTAAATGAGAAACACAGAGCCAAATGCAGAATTAAAAGCCCAAGAGGTCAGAGCAGTAGCTAAGAGCTGAGACTTAAAACTGCCTTCTTATATACGGAGTAAGATCCAGGAAAGGCGCAAAGCTACACAGAGAAACCCTGTCTCAAAAAACAAAAAAACCAAACAAACAAAAAACCGCCTTCACCTTAGGGGATCAAGTATTCCAACATATGAGTCTATGGGGGTCATCTCATTCACACTACTACATGAGGTTGACTGCACTGTTTTCTTCAGTGCAGGTGAAACCTAAACAGGCTGAGCACACAGTAGGACAGCGGGTGAAGTACATGGACTTAAATGATGATTAATGTAGCTTCAAAGTCTGGGGAAAGTTCAGTTTCTTTGAAGGCAAGAGCTATTTTCAGAAAAATATTCCACTACAAACCCCAGCACTCACGAGGCAAAGGCATGTGGATCTCTGTGAGTTTGAGGCCATTCTGTGCAGCAGGCTTTTTCTTTTAGGCTAGGAACCAGCTCCCAAATCATGACACAGGGGCTTATGATTAGTTTTGAATGCTTGGCCTCGCTTAGGATCATTTCTGGCTAGCTCTTTTAACTTAAAGTAAGCTGTTTCTCTTTATCTACCTTCTGCCTCAGGACTTTCTACTTTCTTACTTCTGTATATCTTGCTTTCACTGCTTCTCTGTGTCTGGCTGGCTGGTGGCTGCCTGGCTTCTGGTCCTGGGTGTCTTCCTTGTTCTCTCTTCTTCTTCTCTTTCTTCTCCAGCCTAGAGTTTTCCTTCTATTTATTCTCTCTCCCTGCCAGCCCCACCTATCCTTTTCCTGCCTAGCTATTGGCTGTTCAGCTTTTTATTAGACCAATCAGGCACCTTAGGCAGACAAAGTGAAACAAATGTAACACATCTTTACATCATTAAACAAATGCAGCATAAACAAAAGTAACACTCCTTTACACAGTTAAAGTAATATTCTGAAGCACAAATAAATGTAACCCATCTTAGCCTAGTTAAAGTACTTCTACAATAATCCTGGTCTACATGGTGAGGTCAAGGCAGGCCGGGGCTACAAAGTGAGATCCTGTCTTAAAAGAAGAAGTTAAACACAAACTAGGTGTGAATGTACATCTAGTAATCCTTATACTTGGGAGACTGAGGCAGGAAGGTTTTGAGTTTAAGGGAATCCTAAGTGATTTGACAAGATCCTATTGAAAAACTAGAAAAAAAAAAAAAAGAAAAAGAAAGAAAAGAGAGAACTTGGGGATGGAGGTATCCCATGGTTGATCCCTCTATAGCAAACAACTTTTTTAAAAAATTTTATTTATTTTATTTTACAATACCATTCAGTTCTACATATCAGCCACAGGTTCCCCTATTCTCCCCCACTCCCACTCCCTCCCTTACCCCCAGCCCACCCCCCATTCCCACCTCCTCCAGGGCAAATCCTCCCCGAGGACTGCAATCAACCTGGTAGACTCAGTCCAAGCAGGTCCAGTCCCTTCCTGAACTGAAGCAGAGGTCATGGAGCAATGCTGATTACCAGCTTGCTTTTTTATACCAACCCAGGACCATTGGCCCAGGGGCAGCATCAATCACAGCTGGGCCCTTCCACATCAATCATTAATCAAGAAAATGCCACAGGCCAATCTGATGGAGACATTTTACAGTTAAGGTTTCCTCTTCTCAGATGACCCCTAGCTTGTGTCAAATTGACCTAAGCCTGCCCAGCACATCTCCCTACCATACCCAGCCTCCCTACCCCTGCATTACCCTTTTAACAATGTTTATATGACACATAGTATTGGATGGTTTGAGAACACATCTTCAGCTATAGCAGAGGAGGGGACAGGTCCAGCAGATTTGCCCACAGCTTCCAGCTTTTAGCCATACATTATGAATGTCAAAGTTAATTTCCAGGCATTTGCTCTTGAGTGGTCTAAGTGCAACCTTGATCAGTTACAGCTATGGTATGACAGTGCTCCAGAAGATACCCATCCAAGGCCCAGGGAGCAGCGGGAAGAGGACAGGCGCTGAAGCAGAGAATGTCATAGGAGAAAAGCAGAGCCCACAGCACATGGATGGACACTCAGGCATGTAACACAGTGGCTGAATCAGCAGCTAAACCAGAGCTTCCTGTCCCTTGAAGATGGCATAAAGATAGGAGCATGCTAAAAATGGAGAAGAGAAACCACAGTGTAGAAGCTACAGAACCATCATCACTCTTCCGTCATTCAAGCTGCAAAGAGACAGACCGACAGTCAGGGATGAAGCCGGTGATGGGGGACTGTTCATGGGTATTTCAACCACCTTGACATAGAGATCCTTCTTTCTCAAGAAGGCACAAAGAAGGATCAGAACCTTTGTTGTATTCTTATTATTACTACAGAGCCCAGCAACATCCGATCACTAAAAAAAAAAAATCTTTAAAGGCTACAAAGAAGCAAATAAAAGCCCCATCATTGCCAATTAATTCCTAAGAAACACCTAATGTAAACAATTGCTTATGTATGGATCTAAGAATTTCCACTTTACTTAGGGATCTGGTGAGAAATTATAAAAAAACTTAAGGAAAAGAAGTCATCAGATAGATAAAAAACCTTCCCACCACCAGGGGTGATGGCTTTGGTTTCGCCTTGTTCTTACCCTGGAAGGGCCCAAAGGACACCTAGCATATTAAATGAAAATTACCCATATATCAGTGGGTAGTGAAATTCTGAGCGTTTGCTCTGAAATTTCCAAGCATCAGGGACAAAGAGAAGATTCTAACCTTCTCCTCCTCCCAAAATACATAAGAGTTTGCAAACCATTGTAAGGGGATTGATAGTACACTCGGCACTTCTAAGGCCAAAGCAAGGAGGATTGCCTCAGGTCTGAGGCCAGCCTAGGCTACATAGTGGGCTCAGGACTACATAGTGAAACCATGTCACAAAACACACATTGTTTGGTTTGGATGTGAATTATGTCCCAAAGACTCATGTATTTAAGGTTTGGTCTATAGCTCTTAGATACAATCATTGAGAAACAGAGCATGAGGGTTCGGACCTAATCTATTGGTGGAATCATAATTAGCTGATATTGTTGGGAGGAGGTGGGTGATGGGGCCTTGGTAGAAAAGGCCAGAGCATGTTCTTTGGGGCAATATCTTATCTCTATTAAGATACTGATATCCTCTCTCTCTCTCTCTCTCTCTCTCTCTCTCTCTCTCTCTCTCTCTCTCTTTCAGGACATAAGCAGCTTTGTTGCTGGGGGTGGTATAGCACGAATCTTAAAAGGTCTTATTAATAAAAACAAACCTGGACCCAGGTATTGGGGTGAATGCTGGAAGATCAGAGAAGCAGAACAAGCCACAGCCACCTCACCTTGCCAGTTCCTCAGCTGATCCTGTTTCCTCAAACAGGAAGCTTCTGAGTCCTCATCCAAATGGATCTCAGCTGAACTGCTGCTCAAAAGCCTAAAAGCTTAACCAGCCTTAGTTCCTCATCCTCATACCTTAAGTACCTTTCTGCTTCCTGCCATCACTTCCTGGGATTAAAGGCTCTTGATACCATGCCTGGCTGTTTTCCAGTGTGGCTTTGAACTCACAGAGATCCAGATGGATCTCTGCCTCTGGAATGCTAGGATTAAAGGTGTGTGTGCCACCATTTTCTCACCTCTATATCTAGTGGTTGTTCTGTTCTCTGACCCCAGATAAGTTTATTAGGGTGCACAATATTTTGGGGAACACAATATCACCACAGGGTGGGCTTTGAGGTTTCAAAAGCCCATACCAGGCCTAGTCTTCTTCTCTCTGCCTTCTAATTTTCAGATAAGATACAAACTCTCAGCTATTGCTCTAATGCTATGCCTACCTGCCTGGCACCAAGCTCCCAGCCATGATGGCTATGGGCTTACCCTCTAAAGCTATAAGCAAACTCAAATTAACTGTTTTCTTTTATAAAAGTTGCCTTGGTCATGGTGTCTCTTCTAGCAATAGAAAAGTAATTAAGACACTAGGCTACGTAGCAAGATGTGTGTGTGTTTGTGTGTGTGTGTGTATGTGTGTGTGTGTGTGTGTATGTGTGTGTGTGTGTGTGACTTATTGAGTCAGTAGTTCATTTATTGATATTTTGACTATGCCATATGTCAGGGAACCTCAAATGTCTGATGTCCTGTTTATTTCTATTTTAACTTAACAGGTCCTTCAGAAAATGCTTTAATAGTCTGTCCTGGGGAACAGATGTCTGGATACCTGTACCTGGTCACCTGGAAAGTGAGAAGCATGGAATTACAGCCTCCAGTCTCAGTAGACATGCATTCATTCACACTCCACGACTACACTAGGTAGCTCTTAGCACAAGCGCTAAACAGTGGTTTTCAAGTAGCACTATTTGAAAAGATTGGAAGGATTGGGAGATGTGGCCTTCATTAGAAAATGAAGCTCAGTCTTCTGCTGCAGAAGGGCAGAAGACTCACCTAGGGAGAAGCAGTGAGGAAACACTAAAAATCTGTTTCATCTCTTTTCTCTTTCTCTTTGTTTTAGATTTATTTGTTTTATAGATGGGTGCTTTGCCTACATGTGCATGTCTGGTGCCCAGGGAAAGTCAGAAGAGGGCTTTGGGTCCCTTGGAACTGGAGTTGCAGATGGTTTTGAGCCACCATGTGAGTTCTGGAAATTGGACCTGGGTCCTCTGGAAGAGCAGCAAATGCTCTTAACTGCCGAGTCTTCTCTCCAGACCCAACAATCAATTTTTTAAGTAATATCCATTTGATTTTCCTAGATTTAGTTCCTATGTCCCCTAGCCTCTGTCCTGAGCTTCACAAGAATTCTGCAGTACAAATCAGATTGGTCCTCTGCCTCTATCTTAGTCACTGTTCTCCTGCTGTGAAGAGACACCATGACCATGGCAACTCTTACAAAGGAAAGCATTTAATTGAGGGCTTGCTTAGAGTTTCAGAGGATAGTCCATTACTGTGGTGGGAAGGAAGCAAGGCAGCACAGAAGCAGATGTAGTGCTGGAGAAACAGCTGAGCGGTCTACATCCTGATCCATAGGCAGAGAGAGACACAGAGAGACACAGAGAGAGAGACTGAGCTCAGCATGGGATTTTGAAACCTCAAAGCCCACCCTCAGTGACACACTTCCTCCACCAAGGCCTCGAAGGCCACACCTACTCCAACAAGGCCACATCTCCTAATCCTTCTAATCTTTTCAAATAGTGCCACTCCCTGGTGACTAAGCATTCAAATATAGGAGTCCAATGAGGGCCATTCTCATTCAAGCCACCACAGCCTCTCACTTTCATGAGTAGAATTTAGTTTCTTGGCTTTTTCCTTGTTAGAATTAGTATTTATCTGCTTTTCAGATTCTGAAATCTTATTGTTGCTGTTTTTTTTTCTCTCTCTCTTTTTCCCCTTTATCCTGTGGCTCTAGGCTTCTCTAAAGTGTGTAGGCACAATTCCATTCCTACTGATGGTGCTCCATAGCAGTGCAGATCCTTTTTGGGGGAGGCTTTTTCAGATATGTGCCTTCAGCCTACCACCTTCATTAGGGAGGTCTTTAGAACTTCCTCCACAGAGTCTGCGGTGTGGATCTGCGGGCTGGAATTATTGTTCCCATTCTTAAAGAGGGAAAACAGTTTGTCCAAGACTATGGAACCAACACAAACCCATCTTTGCCTAGACACTTTCTGTTTCTATACAAATGTGTACGTCAAAAGTTACAAACTGAAAACCACAGCACATGCAGTCCACAGAGATTTTTATTTGGTCCCTCGAGGGTTTTGAAGCTTAAGAAACTCCATATAAAAACTCAAGTGTTTGGACTGTCTTCAAGAAATCCAAAGACTTAACTGTGGCGCTTGCCCAGCAGGCCTCAGGCTCATGGTTTGATACCAGCGTTGGAAGAAAAAAGAACCAAGATCTAAATCCAAAAGGCCTGTGGATATTAGACCTGCATTGCTACAGGCACCAGCAGCTGGAGGGGAGCTGCGCCTCTCCCCATAACTGGGGACCTTCCTCCAGTTTGTCACAGCCCCCAGAACCTGCCCACGGCACTCCTGTTACCGCCTTTCTGGTCTGTGATATCGTTTGCACAAAACACGAATTTTAAATTGAACAATGAGTCTTTTTGTTCGTTTGTTTTTCGAGACAGGGTTTCTCTGTGTAGTTTTGGTGCCTGTCCTGGATCTCGCTCTGTAGA
Source organism: Peromyscus leucopus (assembly GCF_004664715.2). Lineage (NCBI taxonomy): Eukaryota > Metazoa > Chordata > Mammalia > Rodentia > Cricetidae > Peromyscus > Peromyscus leucopus. The sequence goes on along the minus strand of NC_051063.1, from coordinate 90,902,510 downwards.
CCAGGTGGGCCTCGAACTCACAGAGATCCACCTGGCTCTGCCTCCCGAGTACTGGGATTAAAGGCGTGCGCCACCACCGCCCGGCCTGAACAATGAGTCTTACTACACTACACAACTGGCCCTTCCTTTTGGCTTAATTGTGATTGATAACTCTTCACTTTGTTAGCTTCTCCCTTTACAGCTGTGCCAACAAATCAGGCAAGGACCTCTGCGTCCTTTCCCACCTCACCCAGAGATGGTGATGAATCCAGGAGTGGGAATCTGAAACTTAGAGCAGAGATTCTGAGGCAGAAGTTACCAGAGTTGAATCCTAGTAATAGTCTTCTAAAGAAAGGTCCCACCAGCTCTGACCACCCAAGCCCTAGAGCTGCCTTGATGCCTTCTCTATGGAGCTCTAGTTACTCAGTAATTTAGTGGACTCTGTTCTGTCAACTTTTCCAATGTCTTTTCAGTAAATTTCTTATACATACATGTGTTCTTACATGTTTTCTTTTGTTTAAGCCAGATTTGTATATAATTTATTTAAAATTTTTTTTAAATAAAATTATTTATGTAGGTTGTAGTATGGAAAAACAAAAATGGCGGAGGCCACCAGAGCCTGCCTCAGAGCTCCAAGGAGTCTGAGAGACCCATGGAGGCTCTGAAGAGCAATACGGCAGGGTTAGAAGTCTGCAGTAGCTCTGGAACACTTGAAACAAAACAAAACAGACCAGGTAAATGTGATAGGAAGAATCTTTTAAAAAGTGGCCTTGCCGGGCAATGGTGATGTACACCTTTAATCCCAGCACTCGGGAGGCAGAGGCAGGTGGATTTCTGTGAGTTCGAGGCCAGCCTGGTCTACAGAGCGAGATCCACGACAGGCACCAAAGCTACACTGAGAAACCCTGTCTTGGAAAAAAAAAAAAAAAAGATGGCCTCAAGAAATTGGAAAGAAATATGGTGGAACAGAGCCGCAGCACTGAGTGGAGAATGACCAATCTATACCCTTCCCTGTTGCATCTTAGCCAGCAGGCTGCAAGCACAAAGGTGGTGCCAGATGAGCCGGAGCGGCCTGCGCCGAGGACAGGGTGGTGTATGGTGGCATTACTGAATAGGGCTGGCCCCTAGCATGGAGCTGCCACTGCTGCAGCCTGTGCCCTGCTGGGAGACTGCCTGCATCTGCCCACAGGCTACAAGCTCAACAGTCAACAGTCATGCCTGGTGAGCCGGGAGGTGGCCGGTGCCAAGGACAGGGTAGTGCACAGTGGCCTGGAGCTACCTCAGAAACATGTCATAACTGAATAGGGCAGGTCCTAGTCCCGCCAGCTGCCACCCAGCATGCAGTGGTGCTGCCCGCAGGCCACAGGCACAAAGGTTGAAGCCAGGAGGCCTTGGGCCCACAGTCACTGAGGGCAAGGAGGTGTGTAGCCCCAAGATGCCCTGCCTATCTACAATGCCACCCTGACCGGGCAACAGCAGGATATCTAAGAGGAGCCTCAGTGATGGTCCAGTATTTATGGTGCTTCAGAAACCAGAAACCTTGAACCAGACCAACAACTTTTTGTTTTGTTTTGTTTTTTTGAGACAGGGTTTCTCTGTGTAGCTTTGCACCTTTCCTGGAACTCACTTGGTAGCCCAGGCTGGCCTCGAACTCACAGAGATCTGCCTGGCTCTGCCTCCCGAGTGCTGGGATTAAAGGCATGCGCCACCACTGCCCGGCAGACCAACAACTTGTTGAAATGAATATTTGCATGTAAATCTTTTTGGGCAAAAAGAAAGACTGTGTGATACACTACAGTTTCCAGTACCACTATGATGAATGAATATGTGATAGACAGGTGGGAAAGATGGAGGAACAGAGCGGTGAGTGCCGAGTGGAGAGAAGCAGAACTAGAGACTCAAGTGTGGGGATGAGTGTGAGAGAAGGCTGCAGTGGACAGGAGAACATGTCCTTGCTGATTAGGACCGACAGGGTGGTGGTCAGCAGACTCAGCCCAAGCTTCAGCACAAGCCCAGCTGCAGGATCACCCTGGTTCTGAGCAACGGCAGGATGTCCTAGATGAAGAATGATTCATTTTCTGGATTGGACTTCCTTGAAAACCTCTCTGGTCCATGCTGCCTCTGGAGGCCATGTTGGTATCTGTGGTCCATGTTGCTGCCCCAGACCATGTTGAAGCTCAAGGTTCATGTTGATGTTTGTGTTCTGGGATGCTACTGGAGATCATGTGCATGTCCAAGGCCCAGGCTACCATGAGAGGACAGGTAGACAACCGTGGTCCATGCCGCTGCCTGAATCCATGTTGATGTCCATGGGCCATGCTCCTGCAGGGGCCATGTTAATGTGAGTGGCTTGTGCAGCAACCTGAGGCTATGTTGACATGGTCTATGATGCCACTGAGGGCCATATTTGGGTCCGTGGTCCTGCTGTGGCCAGGGCCATGTTGACATCCATGGCCAGTGTTACCACTGAGGGCCCTGTGGATGTCCGTGGTCTATGCCACCACCTAAAGCCATGTTGATGTCCCTGCACTGTCCATGGCCAAGGGCCATGCTGGAGTCCACGGTCCTGCTGTAGCCAGGGGTCATGTTGTTGTCCATGGGCTGTGTTACCAGTGAGGGCATGTGGATGTTTGTGGTCTCTGCTACCTCCTGAAGCCATGTTGATGTCCATGGGCCAGGCTGCTGCTGGGGACCATATTGGTGTCTGTGGCCCATGTTGCCCTGGAGATCATGTTGATGGCTTTGGCCTGTGCTGCCACTGAGGGCTATGATAGTGTCCACGGCCCATGTTGTGGCAGAGGGCCAAATTTTTGTCTGTGGTCTTCATTACCACAAGAGACCATGCTGAGGTCTGTGGCACATGCTGATGGTAGAGACCATGTGGAAGTCCATGATCTGCAATCCTGACGACTGTAAAGGGCAAAGAAGCTACTTCTGCAGTGGTATGGATGACTGTGGACTCACAACGAGAAAGAAAGACATGGAAGGCTTCTGTGACAACTCTTCCCACCCCCAAAAGAAACAGTCTAGACAGGAAGCCATTGAAGAAACCTCTTAAAAATTGTGATAAGGCTGGGCAGCGGTGGCGCACACCTTTAATCCCAGCACTCAGGAAGTTGAGCCAGGCGGATCTCTGAGTTCGAGTGAGGCCAGCCTGGTCTACAGAGTGAGACCCAGGACAGGCACCAAAAACTATGCAGAGAAACCCTGTCTTGAAAAAACAAAAAACAAAACAAAACAAAAAAATGTGATAAGGATGCTAAAGTGTAGCTCTCCACAATTGATGGCTTCTGGTGGGGGTGTAGGTGGGGAAGGACTCCGTTTTCTTTAAGGAGCTGGCCACTGGGAGTTTGACCATGCTCTGGTGAGTTTATGGGCAACACAAATTGGACTTGTTTTCTTCTTCCTCCTCCTCCTGATCCTCCTCCTCCTCTTTGTTGTTCTGGAGCTGTGTGTGAATCGACCTTGGCAGACTGGGAGGTGAGTGTGATCGGAGTGCATGATGTGAAATCCTCAAATAAAAGAAAAAATATTTTTAAGTATATATGTGTGTGGAGTATTGGTTTATGGGTATATGCACATGCATGGAGGTGGAGGTGGAGGTCAGAAGAGGGCATTAGATCCCCTGGAGCTAGAGTTAAAGGTGGCTGTGAGCTGCCTGACAGAAATGCTGGGAACCAGACTCAGGTCCCTTGCAAGAGCAGTCTGTGCTCTTAACCACTGAACTGTCTCTCCAGCCCTTTTGAGGAAGTCCATTTCATGTATTTTTTGTCACTCTGACCACTAATAGTTAGATGTATACTCCTCCAGACAGGTGTTTCATTTTTCCAAAGATGATGTGGGGCTAGAGAGATGGCTCAGAAGTTAAGAATACTGGCATCTCTTCCAGATGAGTGTGTGGCTCTCTCGTGAGAGTGCTTACCTGCCAGGGAGGGAACAAGGTCCATCACCACCATTTTTTTTCTTAAACACTTGGAGCACGTGTGGTGTAGATGAACTGCTTTGTCAAGATAAGAGGCCCCACTGGCTGGAAGCAAACAAAAGGCCATGTACAAATCCTTCTTCTTTTCCCCATCCTACCCAAGGCATGGAAACAGTTGTTTTTTTCATTTCCCAAATGGAAATGAACCTGGGTTGGGGGAGCTCACTATGTTGAGAATTCAGTGAGAAAATATGTTAGGCACTTACCATATCGCCAAGTCAAAAGTTGCACTCAACACAGGATGGCATGAGGCCACAGAGGTGGTTAAGAGCATTTACTGCTCTTGCAGAGGACCTGGTTTCTGTTCCCAGGTGTTCAAACCCAGGTTTGGTTCCCAGCATCCATAAGGCAGCTCACAATAGTCTATAAATCAATTTTCAAAGAATCAGACACTTGCTGGGTGGTGGTGGCACACATCTTTAATCCCAGCACTCAGGAGGCAGAAAAAGGAGGATTGCTGTGAGTTCAAGGCCAGTCTGGTCTACAGATTGAGTTCCAGGATAGTCAAGGCTACACCAAGAAACCCTGTCTCAAAAAAACAAAAACACAAATAAACAAACAAAAAGAATCAGACACTCTCTGATGTCCTTTGTGGTCACCAGGCACTTACATACATATAGATAAAACACCCAAAACATCAACACACATAAAAAATTAAAATGTTAAAGAGTTTCAAAAGAAATTGATGTGTATACCTTACTGCTTCATCACTTTAATAGACTGACTAATTCCAAATGCTGCACACTACCATTAGATCTTATAGAATACAGTGCATGAATTTACCACCATTACTTAAGTGGAGATACACTTAGGTCATTCCCAACAAGTGTGGTTTTTGTTTTATTTTGTTTTTAATTCTCTTAAGATACAGTCTTGCCTTACAGCCCAGATTGGCTAAAACTCACTGTTGAGCCCAAAGACCCAGAAGTCCTGCTTGATTGCTGGATTGAAGGCATGTGTCACTACCTCCGGCTACAAGCCATTCTGACAGAAGCATTCTTGCACATGGCTAAACAAAGAAGTGCTGCAGAAAGCAAATGGAAGCCAAAGGATGACGCACACCTTTTATCCCAACACAGGCAGAAGCAGGCAGATCTCTGTGAGTTCAAGGCTAGCCTGGTCTAGATAGGACATCCTCGAACAGCCTCTCTATCTACAAAGAGCCTGTCTCAAACAACAACAAAAAGGAACCAAATGGACAAATGCAAGCAACAGAATGAGGAGGCCTTTCTTTCTAGAACAATCTTTTAAAATTAGCATACATAGTCATGGGTCCATCATCACAATGTCATGCATAGTTTGCTTTTGGTGAGTTCCCTCCCACTTCCTCTCTTTCTGGCAGGAGTCTCCATTCCACTGCCAAGTAACACACATCCTGTGACCCTCCTCTCTCCCTCTTTTTTAAGCCTTCTTGTTCCTCTTTCAAGGTTCTCTTTCTACTTTCACGACCCACACCCCACTCCACACATATAAAGATTCAAACCTAGGACCCCATATGAGAGAAAATGTGGTAATTATTATATTAAGGTTACTTAGCTTAATATAATAATTTCCCATTCTACCCATTTTCCTGTAAATGCCATGCTTTCATTTTTCTTTATGGCTGAGTAAAGCTTTACTGTTTATGTGTATATTTTCTTTATCCATTCACCTGTTGATAGACATCTAGTTCTATTTCCTAGTTTTTATAACAAGTAAAGTAACAAACATGGCTGTACAAGTGTCTCTATGATAGGACTTAAGAGTCCTTTGGTGCCGGGCATTCGGTGGCACATACCTTTAATCCCAGCACTTGGGAGGCAAAGCCAGGCGGATCTCTGTGAGTTCTAAGCCAGCCTGGTCTACAGAGCAAGATTCAGGAAAGGCACAAAGCTACACAGAGAAACCCTGTCTCGAAAAACCAAAAAAAAAAAACAAAACAAAAACAAAACAAAAAAAACAACAACAACAACAACAAAAAATGGGAACTGGAGAGATGGCTCAGCAGTTAAGAACACCGGCTGCTCTTCTAAATGACCCGAATTCTGTTCCCAGCACCCACATGGCTCACAACCACCTGTAACTCCAGTCCCAGGGAATCCAACACCCTCTTCTGACTTTTTTGTGCACTGCCTGCCCGTGGAATACATACATACAGGCAAAACATACACATACAAAAAAAAAATAGTATGCGCCTCAAACAAAAGACCTCCTATCATTCCTTCCATTCTTGGACCAGCCATTTAAATCAAAGGCCCAGGACAGAGAGTCTGATGGGCTTGGTGAGTGAAGCAGGAGCCTAGCTCCAATGGGGAATGAAGGAAAACACTGCCAGCCCAGGCACTAGTGATGTCTGGAACCTGTAAGAACAGGCAGCCTCCAATCAAAGACTGGAAGAGTTGTACGCGGGAGGTGTGACCTTGACAGGTGGCCAAGCAGGAGGCAGCCATCCTCCATGAAACTAAGGTTTGTAGACATTTTTGTCAATTTGTTTGTTTTTCAATAGTCTCAAGAACTGAGTCAGCAGTAAAAGTGCTATATAATCAAGAGGGGAGAGACCTCGGTCAAAGGTCAGCGTCTGTCACTTATTTGCTAAGCAGTGTAGCCTTTGACTGCCTTTCTTTGAGCTCGGTTTTCCTACTGTGAAATAATGAACACTATCAGGATTATCACATGGATCAAGCGGGTGAGTGGGAGCTGTGAACTGTAACAACCCACACATATAGGCTGCTATTACTATTATTGCAGCATGACTTCATGGCAGCATTTGCAGCCAAGTTCTTGGTTCCTTGCTCTAAATTTAGAATAGGCTTGGGAAGAAGGGTGGGTAAATACTAAAACATTTACTGAGTGCTACTCTTTGTCGGTAACCGAGCTAGGCAGGGTGGCAGTGAGATGAAACAGCCAGGATTCATAATTCTGGAGTTCCCAGACTGAGAGACAGACACAGTAACATATTACATTGTGCCATATGGTATAGTGGTAGGGCAGGGAACCCTGCGTGAGCCTGGAGAAGGGACAACCGAGTCTGAATGAGCCACATTCATAAAAGAAACACTGGTTGAGCTGACCCTTCATCATGCCAGAGAAGAAGAGACCCCACTAGAATTTGGGGCTACAGACCCACAGTTCAGAGTCGGCTTCCATAGCCTTCTTCCTCCAAGGAGGAAGAAGAGGCCTCTTGCTCTCATGGGGGAGCATACTCCGTGAGTGTGCTAAAGGCCTGGCTGCCATGGGAACACTGCATTCATATTCTTGCTTAATCTCTTTGCAATTTACCATCAACAGCATGCTGTCACAGGGTGAAAGCACACCCCCGTTTCCCAGCTAGGAAGTGCCACGCTTGCTTCTCAAGTGCACACCATGCCTGCTGTTGGCTGACAGCCACACTTCACTTGGAAAAGGAGAGGCTGCTGGGTCAACATGTGAACAGCTCTCCTGGGAAAGTGCTGTTGTATTTTTTAAGGGTCATTTGTCACACGCACACTGTGACTGTTCTAGGAGCTTGTAATTCCTCCACTCCACAGATGGAGACAGGAGCCTGGAGTAGCTGGCTAGCCAGACAAGCCATGTCAGCCAGCTCTGGGGTCCACTGAGAGAACCTGCTACCATGAATCAAGTGGAGAGCAAGCACACAAGATTCCTGATGGCAAGTTCATGTGTCCATATGCATGTGGCACATATATTCATATGAGCCCATACGTATTTGCACCCTGCACACACATGTCAACACATTTGTGAACACACATACATGTATGCTCACTATACTCACACACACACACAGATAAAAGAAAAAATCTTAGCTATTCTGTAAACTGAAAGGAATACAAATATTCTAAAGAGATACTTTTGGAATTAATTTTCTTTTCAGGATGCCCAAAAAAAAGTTGAAAATATTCCTAAGAGATACTTAGGGCCCTTCCTTTGGCTACCAGATGATTGAAACTATGGACCTCAAGGAACTGAAATTTCTCCCAGGGTCTCATGCCGGAAGAAAACACTGAAGCCTGGTGCTAGCTGGAAGAGGAACTCATGTCCCAAAAAGAGACTCCACACAGCTCTAGCAGACCACCCAGTCAATGGTGGTTAATTTTGAATGGGACCGCTTCTTGACCCCTGACTGGAAGTGCTTAAACTTTATCCTCCTGTCAGGGCCCTGGAAGCTGGACTTTGGGCGGGGGAGTCTCTTTGTCCTCTTCCCGTATGGCTGCATGGACTAAATCTGTTTTTCACCAGTGGCTCTTTTAGTCAGGGTGCTGAGGCTGGGTAGTCAATCCTGGCTTGTTAGGACCACCCGAGCAAAGGCTTCGCCCACAGCTCGGGGTGCCCAACTCATTTCCACCTCAGGTCGTTCTTAGTGCCCCACTGGCCTGCCCCCTCCTACCTACCAGCCACTCTCTCCTCATGAGCCCATTTATTTTTTCCAGCACTCACTCGTTCGCTCAGAAAATACCTTAGTTGGTGGAAAGCTGTCTCAGAACACAAGCTCATGAGTGCTACCATCTTGGATTTTGTTCACCATTTACAGGCTGGGACAGGCAGAGAGAGGGCCTGCACAAAACAGGGGGTGCAGTAAAAGCAAAACCCGAATCTGTGCAGAGACTGCCCTATCACCCAACAAAAATGTTAAGGAAGGAAGCGGCTGAGGGTGGCTCAGGGGTGGAGCGCTTGCCCAGCGAGCCCAAGGTCCTAGGTTTGATCTGCATCACTTAAAGAGAAGCAAGGAGACCGGGGCAGAAACCCACAGCTGGAACCTGTGAGCTTAAAGGTTAGTAACTATTTCACCTGGGGTGGGGGGGGGGGGGTGGACTCAGCCAGAAGTAGGTGATGAAGAACTTTTTTTTTTCTTTCCAAAAAGCAGTTATCTGGTTTAAATCCCCAGCACTGGGGGGAGGGAGTACTTATCACATCTCTCCCACTCTCCCGACCTCCAAAAGCTGATGATGACACTTCCAAGGGAACACAGTGCATTCTGTTTGTACCAGCTGATTAGAAGTTCCAGCTGAGTCACCTCCCAAATGATGTGAAGAGTGACAAGGCTTCTGGCCTTCTGGAAAAGCTTGACATGGACTGCACACTAAACCAATTCCATCCAATACTCTGATAGCGCTGATGGCCACTCAGCCTACGAGACGGAGGCTTGAAGTCAAGACAACTAAACACTTCCTATGCATACTAAGCACCTGTCATAACTGGGCTTTTCTTGGAGAAACATGCAGACCATTCTGAGCTCTTTGCCAAGTAGGAAAGATGAAGGTGAGGGGAGCTTTGGAACAGCTGAGACAAAGTTGTTTTATCTTTGCGTTTTTGGTTTTTTAGCCAGCATTTCCCCATGTAACCCAGGAAGCCCTAGAGCTCACTCTGTAATTCAGAGTGGCCTTGTACTCGCGGCATCTTCCTGCCTCAGCCTCCCAAGTGATGGAGGGATAGGCACGAGCCACCATGCTGGACGCTGAGACCAAGTCTGATTAGATAACTTAGACAGGGTTTCTCTGTGTAGCTTTGCGCTTTCTGGACTCACTTGTAGCCAGGCTGCTCGAACTCACAAGATCCCCTGCTCTGCTCCGATGCTGGATTAAAGTGTGCCACCACGCCTAGATAACTTTTATACACAGCATACTAACAAACCCTGCACATTCTCACTTAATGTTGTTTGTCTTGAAACAGGGTCTTACTTACTGTGTAGTTCCAGCTGGCTTTGAACTCCCAGCCCCTCCATTCCTGAGGGCTGGGATTTCAGGTATGTACCACCAAGCCTGGCTGCAGTCACTATTTATTTCCATTTTCTAGGGTGTGTGCTGGGTGAGGAGCAGAGAAAGGCTGAAACAAACATATTTGCTCAAGATCGTAGTTAATAAATTACAAAGGGAAAACTTAACTCCAGGTTTCTTTGCCTCCAAAGCCTGCATACTTTCTCTCTGCCACACTTGCCTCCCCAGCATTCCTGGAAATCCTTACTGATGAAATGCATTGGTCATCTTTAAAAAAACTTTTAAAAGGTAATGGTATGATCTAAACGAAAGGAAGCAGGAAGTCATAAACACAAGCAATCCATATGAAATTGCTTCTGACTCTTTAACCCACGATCAGGAACCCTTCAAAGCTGGAAGAGTAGTACATAGACTCCCATCTTATAGAAGGAAGAACAGGGTTGGGATTCCTACTCCTTCATCAAAGTTAGCACTGCCATAAAACCCTGCAATCTGAACCCACTCCCCATCCCACTGCAGTCCACTCCACACCACGTTCTGTCGACGTCACTCAGTGTGTTTGTTCTTTATCTGCTTAGAATCCTTAGCTCTGCATTCCCAGTGAGATGAAGTAAAGATGTCTCAGCATATCTGGTCCCTCCCTCCCTCCCTCCCTCCCATCCTTCTCCTTTCCATTCCCCCCTCCTTCCTTTTCTTATACTTTGCTCTTTCCTCTTTCTTTCAGGGTCTTGTAATGTAGCCCAGGCTTATCTCCAACTCAAGATCCTCTTGCCTCAGCCTCCGGTGTGGTATGATTACATGGTGTGCTACCATGCCTAGCTTTTAGCCTGACATTACCCACCAGACTCTTGACTCTCAAGTGTAGTCTCATGTCTGCTACTGCTTCTCACAAAACCCTGAGTTGAGCAGAACTCACCTCTCTGTGCTACATGTCTCTATGAGTGTATACAAAGTGAGCTTGGCTAGAACAGCTCTGACTCCCTCTTTCCTGTTCATCATCTGACACTTGGTGTGCTGGCTTGTTTCAAGTTAGCCTGACACAAGCTAGAGCCATCTGAGAGGAGGAAACCTCAATAGAGAAACCTTTTCCCCCCATAAGATCTGGCTGTAGGCAAGCCTTTGGGACATTTTATTAATTAGTGATTGATGGGGGAGGGCTCAGTCCACTGTGGGTGATACCACCCCTGGGCTGGTGGTCCTTGGTTCTATAAGAAAGCAGCCTAGTAAACAGCATCCCTCCATGGCCTCTGCATCAGCTCCTGCCTCCAGGTTCCTCTTCTGTTTGGGTTCCCATCCTGATTTCCTTCAATGATGAACAGCAATGTGGAAGTGTAAGCCAAATAACCCTCTCCTTCCCAACTCGCTTTCGGTCACAGTGTTCCATCGCAGCAATAGTACCCCTGACTAAGACACTCAGTGAGCACATTTATGCTTTGATGGTTTAGTTCAAAAGCCATCTACTTATGAAACCATGCCTGGCTCCCTCTAACAGCCATTTCTGTTCTCATAACAGCGTGCACACTTTTCTAAGACTCAAGTAGTTAAACAGTGCTCTGGCTCACTGTTTCATCCTCTGAAGTAAGTACTCACTAGACTGTGCGTACTCTCCTAACTTCAAGACATGGTACAGCCCTAGACATGCAGATCGACAGCCAGAACCTGGGGTCTTGGTGTGTCTCGACTGCTCCTTCTACTGACAAGTGAGGAGATCTTACAGGCTGAGTACTGCATTACCAGGGCACTCTCTTCCAGGACTTTTCCAGAGTTGTTAAAACTGAAGGCTTAAACCGAGACTTGTATTTATACGTCATTACCAAGGTTTATTTCATAATAGTGCCTATAGGCATTCATTTTGAATACAATGCTTGAGTGCCTGGACCTTACCAGTTATATTTCATAGACACCTAGGCCAGGGGTGGGCACCCAGAAGTCAAGCTGCCATTTGTTGCCACCACAAAAAAGTTGATGCATTTAATTGAATTTGATGAGCAGGTAATGCTTTACTAGCAGAAACACAGTATACAATATAAAAGCACAGGAGCACACACAGCCACAAGGACAAGCAGTGAGAACCAGTTGACTACTCCCATGACTCTTCTCTAGTTCTTTAAAAACTCAGTAGTAGGTATTAAAGAGCTAAAAATAATTTATGAGAGTTGGACGGTGGTGGCATATACCTTTAATCCTGGCACTTGGGAGGCAGAGGCAGGCAGATCTCTGTGAGATCGAAGCCAGCCTGGTCTGCAGAGTGAGTTCCAGGACAGTCAAAGCTACACGGAGAAACCTTGTCTCAAAAACCAAACAAGATTATGAGAAGAAACATAAAATCAACAAAATTATATCAGTTTGTGTTTTCTGGGGAGAAAGACCATCACTGTCTGCTTCCAGCTGTGGAACGCAAGGGTCTGGCCTGTGGAATCCTAGTATTCTGGCAGAGAGAGTCAGAAAACCACACTCTTATAGCAGAGAAAACAATTACACCTTTCTGCATGGTAAGGGGCCACTGGGAGATAGGGAATACAGTGTGACTTCAAACAACTTTATAGAAAAACATTTTGATTATGATTCACTCAACTTATACACACACACACACACACACACACACACACACACACACACTCACACACACACCACTGTTGGGTTTCTAGAAATATGTTTGCTCAGCTTAGTACTTTACTAACTTTCCCAGACTCACTTAAGGAGTCAGATAGCCTTTTCCTGACAGCGTGGCTGGTGAATTCCTGCAGTCAGTCAGTCCCCACCCTCCTAGGAGAATGCAGGGCTCCCTCATGAGGGATGCCAGCTCTTTGGGTGGGTCCAAATAGGCTGAGGCTTTGGCTATTTTGAAGCCCAAGAGATGAAGATCACAGATCTAAAAAATTATAAGAGCTGAAATGGAGGTAGGGGGTGGGGGGGATGGGGGTAACTAACATTTCTTTTCAAGCTGTACTAGGTATATAATCAATATATTTCAATTTCTACTCCCCTGGAGAGATTGGCAATGTAACTAACATGCTTATTTTAAACACATACATTCTTACTCAATGGTATATTTTCTTACTGTTATTTCACATCCATGGTGTAATTGACAGACTTAAATAAATTCTTGTATGAGTGTGTATGGGGTGGGGGGGTAGTTTATATGCCATGGCGTGCCATGGCGTACATGTGAAGGTCCATACAACTTAATGGAGTTAGTTATCTCCTTCCACCTTACATGGATTCTATAAGCTAAAATTTAGCTCACCAGGCTTACACTGTGCTGTGTAACACATTCTTGAGAGATGTAAGTAAATGTCTATTTACCCCAGATAGGGAACTGACCAAAGTAAGGATACCACCAAAGTCCAACTTGGTGAACCAATGAGTTTTATTGTGGTTACTTCCATGAATATGGGTGAGGGGTTACTTCAGCAGCAGAAATGACTCAAGATAGCTGCATCACTGTAGCACACCACAGCAGGAGTGACAGCTCACACAAGCTGGAAACCTGGAGTGCACCACACAGCCTGCAGGCAGCTCAGTCCCTGTCTCTTTCAGATGGCTCTCCTGAGAGTGACTCTTAGCAGGCCTTACTGCATGTATATCTATGCTCATGGAGGCCTAGGGAATCTGGTCAGTTTCAGGGACTTCCGGGGCTACTAAGTTGTTTACTTCCTGAGCTTGGTCAGCTTCCCTGCAGGAGGCAATGTTTCATTTCCCCTTACAACATCCAGTTGTTTTATTTCCTCTTTAACATACTGTCTCTCATGGGACTTTCCTCTAAAATGGAAGGTTTAATTTCAGTGGAAATTACTTTATAGCACATCATTGGCCCTTTAGCACCTTTACCAACTGAGCCATTTTACTGGCCCCATTTAGGTGAGTCATGGTTCATTGAAATTTTTATTTAAAAGATTATTAAAATATTTGGATTTTTTCTTTTTTACAATGTATCAAAATAGTATTATCAAGGAAGAGTTTGAGAAGGCAGGGAACCGTACAGTTACTCGTTTTTCCCCCTTTATCTTTTTGAGACAGGAGGGTCTCTCTACATAACCCTGGCTGTCCTGGAATTCACAATATAGACCAGGCTCGTCTCAAACTCACAGAGATCCACCTGCCTCTGTCTCCTGAGTGCTGAGATTAAAAGTGCATACCACCATGCCTGGCCAGTTACTCTTTTTTTAAAAAAACATAATTTTAAGAGGTCTATGTGAAATTTGTTTAGTCTGCTGTAGAGCAGGTTAAAGACACCAAGAATAGAAATCAAAGTAATGACATTGTGTTTGGGATTTAAAATAAAAGACTACAAAAATACTGAAGAAGGTAACACAGGCCTTGGAATTTGATGATATGGGAAAACAGAATTAAGGATTCTAGCTAAGTGACACAGAATACAGCAGAAGACATAGTAAGGGTGTGTTGTTTATTTTTTCCAGGGCTGGGATTGAACCCAGACCCATATGCATGTTAAGCAACAAGTCTCCTATTGAGCTAAACCCCACCCACATTTCATGTTAAGGAGGTAACTATAAAACAAGAGGGTTTTCCTGTATGTTTTTTTTTTTTTAAGCTAGACACTCTAGAAGTCAATCAACGTTTGTTTAATTTTATAGATAACAAGGTAGGCCCAGGGATTATTTTCAGAAAGCTACTTAGAGAATTGGAATTTGCCTGTTCAAGGTTGTGTCAGTCCACCATGCTGCAAACCACCTGAACATCTTCCCGGCTGTACCTTTCTTCTAGACTAGAAGCAATGGAGTCTTCTTAGAAGCCTAGATAACATGCAGAACCCCAGGTAAAGCACACTAACCCTGCCTGCACTCTCATTACTGCACGGCAGGTTTCTCCATCAAAAATGCTGCCACTGCCAGGTGGAAAAACCAGGGAGGACGTGCTCAGATTATCCGGTGACTTCTGATCACCAGACAGCACACTGCCACGGTAACCCTAATGCATGTTACCCCTGCTGTTCAGCTTTTTTTGTTTGTTTGTTTGTTTTTTTAAAGAAAACAGTCATATATGATTGTCATTCTCCAAGTAAATCAAGTGTGTCCGTTAGAGACAATCCATAGGAATATGGTTGGAGACAGCCTCATCTAGCTGAGACAACTTGATATGCAAATAATCTGAGAAAGCTAAGATCAATGACGTCTCAAAGAATTCCCAAGAAACCTTCTTTTAAGTAAAAAGAACCAAAAAGCATTCAAGAAGAATATAAAATGAGGTACTAAATTCTGAGGGAGGCATAATAATAGTGTGTATCAGATTCACTTTTTGTGTGAAGGGTGAGTGGGGAAGAAAAGGAGTAAACACTTACAGTGAATGTTTACTATATGCCAAATAGCTATGGCATTCTAAATCCACATTCTGCCACTTCATCGACTCTGAGAAGTAGACATAAGCATCCTCTAGCTGAGGAAGAGGAGATCAGATAGAAGTGGTGATGAGATTAATTGCAAGGTACCCTGGTTTATATCTGGGCTCATCTCTATTAAGCCTTAAGTAACTTAACCTCTCCTAAAACTGTAGCCATAATCTGTAAATGGTGTTACAGGTTTTGCCTTACAGGGTCGTTCTGAGGACTATAGATGCCATGGGAAAAAGCAAATAAAACATTTAATAATTTGAGTTAAATTTACTTATTTTGTGCTGGAGATCCAAGGTTCTAGCATGCAAGGTAAGTGCTCTACCACTTAGCTATACTCCTTAGCCACAGGTCAGCACTTCAGATAAAAATCACACAGCAAATGAGTGGTAGACAAGGTTTTATATTTAGCAACCTCTAACGAACCACACTGTTGCACCACACTGGTACTTCTTTAGATGCTGCAACATGGAGGTAGAAGGCAGTGCTGAGCTTTGAGAAAGAAAACACTGGTGGTATACCAAGATTCTGGAGAGGGCAGTAAGGCTAGCAGTTTGACTAACCCTACTACATCACAACAAAAGAGCCTATAATTTTAATGCAATCCTTTTCTTGGTGGGTGGTATTAAACCCAGGACCTCTGAACATACTAGGTAGTTACTCTACCACTGAACTACATCCCTAGCCCTTGAATTCAATCTCTCGTTAGCCTTTTATTTTGTTCTTTGATGTCACCTATATATAAAGTGCATATTTATTATACCCCCCCCCTCTAATTACCCTCTTACCCCTTTTACTCCTCAGTGGGTACATGACTAAAGACAATAACTGTCTCTTCTCTAGAATCTGTCAGTAGCCAGTAGTTCAGCAGGGACAGGTAGGGTCCCATGAACACCTACCTCCTTGACTTGTTACTGTTTGCTGACAGGTCCAGTCTTGTGTGGATTCACTGCAGGCAGCTACAGCTGCTGTGAGGTTGTGACTTCATTGGCCTTGTTATGTCCTTATTTTCAGGCTCTTAGTCTTTCTTTCCATTCTCTATGATGTTCACTTGGAGCAAGTGGTATAGATCTCCTATAGGGTTGAGTACTTAACCATCACTAAGGTGAGTCTTGTGCTCCTCTGTGTGTGTGTGTGTGTGTGTGTTTATGTGTGTGTATACTCATTTGCAAATATGCATGTAGAAGCTAGAGGTCAATGCAGATTCTTCCTCTACTCTTTATTTTTATTTATTTATTTATTTATTTATTTATTTATTTGAGACAGGCTCTTACTGTTGGCCTGAATTATGCACACCAGGCTGGCTTTGAACTCAAAGATCCTCTTGCCTCTGCCCCTCAAAGTGTTAGGATTAAAGACCACCAAACCCATGTGCCACCAAGCCCAGCCCTACCTTACTTTTTTTGAGACAAGGTCTCTCACTGAACTTGGAGTTTGCCAGTTCAGCTGGATTGGCTGGCCAGCAAGTCCCCAGGACCCAGCCATCTTCACTGCCCACTGTAGAGTCACAGACGTATGCTGCTGAGGATCCCCCTTTCCGACCTGGGTTTTGGAGACTTGAACTCAGGTCTTGACGGTTGCACAGTAAGCACAAAACCCACTAAGCCACCTCTCTAGCTTTCGATCGTGATTTAAGAGAAAAGCTATACATAACTGATTAGAGTATTTACTAACGTGGAAGAAACAGGTCACCAGTAAAACTTACTTCATTCAATACATTTCCTATCTACTGCTGAGCTTTTTTAAATGACATTTTATTTGTGTATGTATGTGTGCATTCATGCATGAATGCAACAGAACACATGTGGCGGTCAAAGGACAACTTGTAAGACTAGGTCCTCACCTTCCACTGTGTCAGTCTCAGGGATGGCCAGGGTGGGCAGCAGGCATCTTCACCCCTGAGTCATCTCACTGGCCCTTGTGTGAGTTCTTAAATATATTTTAATTCTCTGGCCTTTTCACATATTCTGAATTTTTTTTATCATTCACATTATTTTCTAAATTATAATGGAAATGTCTGACAAGTAGCAAAACATTGCTACTAACTTTGACATCCAAACTCCTTGGTTTATGTTTTTGGACTGTCTTCTTATATAGCCCAAAGTGATCTTAAACCTGGTCTTCCAAGTACAGGTTGTGCATTGCAGTACAAGTTAAAGAACAAGGTAGTTTTCTATCAGTGAAGTGAGCAATTTGCTTATTATATCTGACAGCTGTATTAACTTTTCTTTGTTCTTTTTATGAATTAAGTTGAATCACCTTGACTTTTCTTCTTATAGAGATAACTTTAAATACAAATCTTATCTAACCCCCAAATGAAAATTGTACAGAGCTCCCTCTAGTGTCAAGACATTAGTGAAACATAACACCGTTCTGGTATTTATAGGTCTAATACACTAGGGTCTTAAGCCTGTACTTGGTGTTAGGTAGTATGTTTATTTTCTCATGAGACACTGTAATTGTAATTATACTGTATTATCTACTGTGAGTTTCCATGACTTTTAAATGTACATTACATCCAAACTGAAAGGTGACACTGTAAACAAATTCTCCCAGCAAGTGTTGCTATGCAATTTAGTTCCTAATCATTACACGCAGAGATGGTGCACAGAACAGCTCATGGGGCTAACTGCACTTCAATTGTCATTAACTTCGGCCAACTCAACTGCATCAATGTCTTTTCTTTTTCTCCTTATTGAATTATAAAAAAGATAATGTGAGCTGGGCCTGTGGGCATGGCCTGTAGTCCTAGAACTCAGGATGCAAGGCAACCTGATTCTAATTCCAGCAAAGTTGGCCTGGAAGCTGAGAAATGTATTGGGTAAAGTGAGTTCTACTGGTGGCTTGCTTCTCCACATCAGTCAGCGCTCTAGGGCAGACGATTGCATACTCCTGTGACTTCTGGCTGATTGTGAATATGAGACTATGGCTGCCCAGCTGCCCATAGCTGCCCAGGCTATGTCAACAGTGTCCTTTGATGAAGAAAGATTAAGATATTCTGCTTTCTTCACTGAAGAATCTCTCAGAATCTTTAGCATGCCAATATGCACTATGACTCTCCAGTAAGGACTATACGCAGCATTGCCTAAATTACTAGCTGTGGATCTTTCTCCTTCAGAATATCTAATGCTGTGGAATAATCCTTGTACACTGTGTAAATGACACCAGTTGGTTTAATAAAGACTGGCCAATACCCGGACAGGAGAAGGTTAGGTGGGAAAGCCAGACTAAGGACACTGGGGAGAAGAAGGGAGGAGTCTGAAAGGTCACCAGGAGGCACAGGGAGAGCAATACATGCTGGAGGGAAGGTAAAGCCACGAGCCATGTGGCAACACATAAATAGAAGTGGGTTAAGTTGTAAGAGCTAGTTAGTATGAGCTATTTTGGATGAGCATTTATAACTAATAAGTTTCCATGTGGTTATCTGGGAGACTGCTGGGACACAGAGAAACTCCTCCCACAATCTAATGTCACTTAATGAAATTCATGTTCAAAAGAACAGTGTGTGGGAAATGATCTAATCATTCATCCTTCAGCTCCCATCAAGAATCTCCACCCTTTGACTCTGTATCAAAATGACTCCTTTCCCACAGTTCTTGTATCTCTCCTAGTTGACAGCTAGAATTGTTTAAAGACTTTAATGCTCTAGGATTGCAAATGTTTTGTAATTATCTGATTTACTGACTAAAACAGTAAGTGTCTTCAAAACTTATGACATCATACATAGTAGTAATCTCCATACAGGCCCAACAAATCATTCTGTTCTCACCCAAACCAAAAGATGTTATTTCCATTCTGTCAGACCTTATCTATGGATTCGTGGGGCATGAAGAATGAAGCCCAGGGGAAAGATAGAAAGTAAGTGATGGTTTAAATTAGATTTAGTAAAAAGATCAAACCATGTCAATTCTTCCTAGTATAGAGCCCAAAACGCAGCCCAGCCCAGGAAACTGCATCTACAAGCATCTACTCAAACAGAGGCAATTGGGAAATGGAACAGCCCACTGAATTCCCTAACAGTAATCCTCCTAGTGTAGTGCCAGTAACTGGCTAGAACTACAGTAACACTAATAAGCATGAATACCCAATGCTAAATGTGCATGGTTTTTAAGTTGATTTTAGATGATCTAATTTTTATTATAATCAGGATCATCAACAACAGTATGTTGATGTCAGTCAGAGTCTGTAATTGCTCCTTTAAGCCAAAAGATGGACCTTTTCTCATGTAATTTGTATACTTTCTGGCTGATCAAAGTTTGAGAAAAGCCTGTGGAAATTTTAGAGATGCTGATCTCATAGAAAATGAGGAACCAACAATATAGTAAACCAGGACCTGTTCCATTTTAGATCACTGCCTTGTAAGTTATCTTCATGTATATATATATATTTTTCATGTATATATTTTTTAAGTTAAAAAATCCCACTGATACAAATCTAAAATTAAGTAATTTATTTATAAAATAACAAAAATTTATGAATAGGTCTGTTTATTTTACTGTGAAAATGGTCTTGGTACATGAGAAACATTATATACTTTGAGGACAGCATTCAGAACTATTAAGACAAAAGACAAACTATAATTTTTAACTCATTCTTGATTTTGGGGAAAGGCTATAAATTACTGGCTGGAATGCATTCAGCATGAGCTCAGATTCTATATAACATAAAGCATGAAAAGAGTACAAAAGATGTTGGAGTCCAATAAGCCCACACCTAAAGTTTAACCATAAACTTCCAAGGACTTTTTATTCATTCTTATAGATTAGTCTTCTTTTGAGACAGGTTGATTTTATCTCCAAGGCTCAAGGCCATTCCCTGTAAAGAAGAATGAAGATGTTTATATTTTTAATCTAATTTTTGTGATGTTGGGGATTAACCCAGGGCCTATACATACTATGAGAGCACTCCCCAGACTGAGTTATATCCCCAGGCTCAACAAAGATGTAATTATTGAAAAAATGCCCAAAAGTAAGTGACACCAGCTTAACTAAGGCTCCATTCATTCGATGATATCCAACAACAACACGGATTCCAAAAGAATCTGTTCCACAAGCATTACACAGGAATCAATGTTTTAGGCAGTATCTTAGAGTGAGCCATTTTAAATGAACTGAAGTTCAGAAAATATCACACATATAATACATACATACAATATGTGTATTTTTCATCTCAAGCATAAAACATGATTATGACAGAAGATATCATACTATTGAAACAAAGACATGAATCCTTCCTCCCTTTATTCAGTTCAGAGATGTTCTCAAAAAAGGGTGTTATTACCTGACTCTTTGCACGAATTCTTATATGACCAGTAACAGCAGCATCTGGTCCCTGGTGAACTGGCTTCTCAATGCTGACATTTGCAAGTGCATCCTCTCCAAATATAGAACGAGCATACAGGTTGGCTGCCATAAAGCCACAGTAGCCAGAAAGGGCCTGGGAGAAATTGTGATAAATTCAGTATGTTGCTAGAGAATTACACCCTGGCAAACTCAAACTATTATTTAAAATCTTACCTATGTGTTACAGGGTATAGGACCATATGAACTTACCAAGACTCAAAGCAAATATATGTGTAGGAAGTGAGAATTCCAAGTGCATATTCTATTCAATAAACCTGACTTTCAAGAGAATACTTATTCAAATTTGTATTTATATATTCGGTGCTTATTTACTTATTTGCCTCTTGCACCAGACTTTTAACTTCAATAAAGAAAGACTTCTTTTGCTAGACTTAGTAATCGATGAAGGAACTAATATATGAACTTAAACCTACTTGTTTGGCAGTAAACATGTCCTCTCTCTCTCTTTCTGTGTGTGTGTGTGTGTGTGTGTGTGTGTTGTGTTGTGTTGTATGTCAAACAAACATTCTATCACTGAGTTACATGCCCTAGCCGACGGTAGACATTTGCTTATTAGTAAGTTGCACATTACGGTGTTAACAGAAATTTTCTCAAGAAAGATCCAACTTCATTTTGTCTTTGTTCTAGTCTTTTTTCATGTGGACACAGCAGAAAGCCATTGTATCAGAGATTTATTCTGACTTACAATCAGCCCATGAGGGAGGGGCATTTGCTAATCCAGTATCACAAATAAACTGTTTTGGAATAAAGTCTCTATCTGAAAGAGATATAAGACAAAAAACAAAAACAAAAAACAAAACCCCAAATAATTTGACTGTTCTAGTAAGCACATGACCATGAACAAGCAGGATGACACAGTTTAGAAAGAGGTAAGTAGATCTAAACATTTGTGGGTGACTTCTTGGAGATATTCCAGAGTGACACTGTTTTCTCCATCCTGAATTATTACGAAAACACACCCGAGGAAACAGGAAAAGGCCAGCAGTCTACTGTACCACTCTTTCAGACTTTAGCCTTTTCTAGTAAAATTTTACCTTCTCTGGAGTCAGGCACTTCATGTTGGTTGACTTTAAGATATGTTGTAAATAGTCATTTAAGTCAATCATATTGGTGTTAACTGTCACCTGCAGAGGACAAAAACTGAGTAAATCTTACAGTGAAAGTTGCAGATAATTGGTATTTCATCCTAGAACTATCTTCCAACAATTTAGGGGAAGAGTGGGCAATAAAAAAGTGGCACCTACAACATCAACTGGCATCAGAGCAGTGCTTTCAGACAGACCCTTCACTAGACCATCAGGGAATAAAGTTTCCCATCAAACCATGAACAACACTAGAGCCAATGGTAGATTACCATCCAGACACAGAAGAGGGGGAATCCTGTCTACACTGTGTCAAATTAGTTACAGTCACAACTTGCTTAGGCCTGGTGGTGCATACCTGCAGTATCTGTGCTTAGGAGATGGACTGAGGTCTAGGTACTGGAGACTTGCCTGGACTACAGAGTGAGATACTGTCCCAAGATTTCAAAAAGAATTGCCATTCTATTTAATTGACAACAGCGAATCACTAAAGTTCTTGCATGATTTCTAGTAAAGGATAATTCACAGGAACAGATAATAAAGAACTGTTTGCTTTTCACTTTTGGTGCTTTTTAGTAGGAATTATTTCAAAGAACTCCTTATCACTAGTCAAAAGGAAGACAGGTAAAGGAAACCTCTCAAAGACTAACTTTATTTTCCCATTCAAATTCGGCCCACATCTGACGGAACTCAGCATCAGTGCAAGTTGCAGGCTGGATATAGTCCATGATGTCAATGTGGATGTCACTGAGGACCACACAGTTTCTGTCACTTGCTGCTCCAGAGACATCATAAACTGTAATATACATTCAGAAAGACCCCAATCAAAGGGTAGATGTTAGTGAAAAGTTACAAATAATTATGATATTAGCAAACACTGATATATACTAGATTCTAAGTGCTTATAAATATTACCAATTGAACAGGGCTATCAATCCTACCTTACTATTTTCCATCTCACAGAGTAGGAAAGCAGTGCAGCCAAATAAGTTGTCCAAGGTTACCCAACTGATAAGCAATAGGACTTAAGGATTTAGACTCAGGTATACTTTGTCTTTTGTTGTTAAGCAAACAGTTCAGTTTGGTGAATATTTATAGAACAGCTATAGTGGAACAGGTACTAGATATCCAAGTAGTTCAGTAGTCTCATAGTTGGGACCTATCTATGAATCCAAATGTTTTTTCTAATATTTGGATATATGTTGCTGAAACTTAGTAAAATAAGATTATCTGTGTCTATGACTGTCTCTTCCATAGAAAGATATAATCTGGGCTGGTGTGATGGTGCATGCCTATAATCCCAGCAGTTGGAGCTGAGGCTGAAATGTCAATTTCCTTGAGGCTAGTATGGGCTACCTACTCAGTGAGACCTTGTTTCAAAAAATGAAACAAAATATATTTAAGTTATAATCTGATTGGGGTCTACTTTTCTTCTCACCCCTTTTTACTTTCAGAGAAAACTGAAGGTTTATTTAAAAGATCTTTTTTTTACCCTCCCTTCTCTCCTTTATTTTCTTCAAGATTCACCTTTTTGCTGCCTATGATTCTTAGTTGTGTTCAGGACCTCACTCCACCATAATTATCTCTTTCAGTCTCACAGTTTTACTCTTCCCTTCTGTTAATTTTGTTACTGGCAGTCTATAAACACACCCGAGGATTTCTTTTTATTTTTAATTTATTTTTTTTTCTTGCTCAGTCTTTAACCCACATACTGCCAAAGATATGCCACAGACGTGTTTTATGACCAGCAATGGACAGATCCAAAGGCCTAACTTTCAGGCTTTATGTTTCTTCAGATACTTGTTGAAGACTTACCTTTCTAGACAAAGCTTGACCAACTGAGCTACACCCCCACCCCTCCCCCTATTGAGGATTCATATTTGGAGCTTTTTCAAATTTTAGACTCATGTCTTACTTCCCTTAAGTATACTTAGCTATTTGAACACTCCATTTGCTTAAGATCAGTTTCCCTTGTTCCTCTCACATTTGCCCTCTTTCCTCCATCAACCACCCAATCCAGGTACCCAAGGGCTCCTTCAACCATTTCCTCTCGGTTCAATAACTATCTCCTTAACATCGATCCGAGTCAGCCCTTCTTTCTACTCTAACCACTGCTCTGTCAGGACAGGCCTCCCCCTCTCACAACAGCCTACACAGGCAGTCTTCCTGCATCGTCTACAATGTTACTGTCTATATTGCTGTCACAGAAATAGTTAATCATAGATCTCATTTGTAATCCTCCAGTGTCTTCCTGTTTCATGGATAAATGCTTGAATCTTTCCCAGGGCAGGCAGGGTAGAGCTTTCATCGACATTCCTGATTCACTTTTGCCTACCACCACTTTCAAGCCACTCTGCCAGGCCTAGCAATCCACGTGCATTGTTCTGCCTGCACTCTTTATCATCTGCAGAATACTCACTGACTGCTGAAACCAGTTCAACCTAACATGGCTTTTCTAACTTCTCCCCAATCTCTTACACCACTTGAGAATTGACCAAATCCCTTCACGGACTCACACACTGCTTCTCATACAGGCTTCTTTCATAGCATTTAGCATTATGTAATCCTTGAATAATAAGCCTTCCTTTTCCCAGCTTCTCATACTATACTGTTTTCTTTTGTCCTTTTTTTCCCCCCTCCCAGAACTGAGGACCGAACCCAGGGCCTCTAGCAAGCGCTCTACCACTGAGCTAAATCCTCAACCCCTCCACTGCTTTCTATATGGCCCCAAAGTATGGAGTGTGTAAACCAACCCTAATCATGTCATTATTTTTGTCTCCTCATTTTGCCTCGTGGTTTCTTGAGGACTACGAGTCTATCTGGCTCATTCTGGTATATCTAGAATATAATATAAAAGCCTGGTTACCATAGAGAGTACCGTATAAATAAATGGATTCAGGTTCTGCCCTCAAGCCATGCCCATAGCTGCATACTACCAAATTCTTTACTAAAAAGCATTCAACTATCACGTGCTATAAAACAGAACCATACCTATATTGCCAAAAATTATTCCATTTTCTGTTGATGCTACCTTGACATTAGCTTTAATATTTGCAAAATCATGAGGAGCAAGAGTCAAAGGAGATGGTTTCTCCACAAGTTTCAGATCCCCTGGGAGAAAAAAAGGTTTGGACATAGTTAAAAACACATATTCTAATCATTAAACAGTATTAGAATGTATGCAAATTTAATAGTTTTTAGAAAAATGAAGTGTGTGAGTCAAATATTATGAGGAAAAAAAAAAGGAAATAATCTAATAAATATCCTAGGCAATGACAATCTATACAACCTCTGTTAAAGGGTAATAGACATAATTCTAATATTCTACACAGAATAACTATATTTATGAGTGGGACGGATACTTTGAGTATACCATTTTATTTCCATGAATGAATATGAGCTTCTCAGAAAGCTCAATGTACATATACCATAGTCTTAACCTACATACACCATTACAATGAGCAACACACCCTGCAAAAAACCTGTACATTCTGAGTCATGACTCACTGAAGATAGGGCAAAGTGTAATTTCTCTGATATCCTAATGTCCCCAAACTCTTGCATAAGCCCCATGGAATCTGGAGGTACTTCACTGTTCTATACATAATTTACATTGTCAACACTATATGTAGAAGTGGTTACAGAGAATCTAATTCATATGCCTTTACCAAGTGAAAAAAACACACTGAAAAATGCCAATAATGATGCACTGCTTTGACTACATGTGGCAGGTAACAGAAAATACTTAATTCCTTTCCAAGACAACTTAAATTTTAACTAAGTGAACTACTTGGTAAATATGTTTTTATTTATTTGAGACAGTGGGTTGTGTAGTCCAGTGATGTCCTCCAACCCCTGAAATTCCTGGCTCTACCCAAGTCATGGGAGTACAATCACACTGAGTTAATGTGGTGCTGGAGATGGAGCCCAAAGCCTTATG
Organism: Peromyscus leucopus; assembly: GCF_004664715.2. Classification (NCBI taxonomy): domain Eukaryota; kingdom Metazoa; phylum Chordata; class Mammalia; order Rodentia; family Cricetidae; genus Peromyscus; species Peromyscus leucopus. The sequence continues at coordinate 90,877,124 of NC_051063.1, read as the reverse complement.
CATGCTAGGCAAGCACTCTCCAAATTCACACAGTTACCAGATCAAACTCAGAACTGAACCCATCTCTCAAACGAAGAGCATAAGCCAGTCAGTATGACAAAGGTTCAGAAAATTGGTAATTTAAGGAGACAAAATTTTAAACCTTAAACTAAGCCTTGCTTAAACAATGTTACAAAGCTCTTGAAAGGATCTTTACACTGAAAGCTCTGACCCTTTCTTAGTAATTCACCATGAAGACCTATTATATAAAAAACGGTTCCTTAGGATAAACTTCCTCACCTAGAGTAGCTAACTCTAATGTGCAGTTCTGCAAAGTATCACTGGTTTGGTTTACAACAAGAACATCCAGGACAATATCATACTGATTGACATGAACATAAGCTTCTGCGTATACAGGATCCGAGAAACCTGTCAACTGGGTGACCTGTCAAAGCAAAAACAGACATAATCAAATGAATGAAACAATTTAGCAGGAGCAATAGGAAATGGGAATGGGAGTTACTGTTACATGGGTATAAAATTCAGTTTCACAAGATAGACAAATTCTGGAGATGGTTGTACAGTTATGGAGACGGAAGTAACACTACTGAACCACACACTTAAAAGGTCTGAAATGAGGGAGCTCAGCCTTGGGTTCTGGGTTCAACTCTCAGCAGTGGAAAGAAGCAAAACAAGTAGAAACAAGCATCAACAAGACCAGGTTAAAACAGTAAATTTTATGTTCTGTAATTTTTACCATAATTAAAAGAGAAACCTAAGCCAGGTATGGTGATGCACGCCTGTAATCCCAGCACTTGGAGGCAGAGGCAGGCGGACCTCTGAGTTCCAGGCCAGCCTGGTCTACAAAGCCAATTCCAGGACAGCCAGGGTTGTTACAGAGAAACCTTGTCTTGAAAAACCAAAACCCAAAACAAACAACAACAACAAAAACAAAAACAGAAAAAAAGAGAGAGAAATCTAAAATATGTGTAAGTGTAACACTGTTGCTAACAAGTCCTAATTTGTTGGATCTTGCTGTCTCAGTTTCCCAAATGCCAATTCTCAGTTTTGAGAAAAGCTCTAGCAATTCTTCTACTGACTTTTATTTGTAATGGTCAAATCAACTTGAGACCATTCACTCATCTGATAGGTGAGGGATAACTAGCTCACAATCTGTCTTTTTGCTAGGTAGCCCAGACTGCCCCTGGCCTTGTAATCTTTCTGTAAGTGCTGAGATTATATGTCTGGTTCAAATGAAGTCTCATGGACCTAAAAATCACAGGGACTGGGTTGAAATGGATGCTAGGACTGGAGGTACAGTTCAGTGGAACAGTGTTTGCCTGGCATCATGAAGATCCTAGACACATAGACATGCTCTCATGTGTGCACACACACAAGCTCCCATGTACCTCTCAATTCTATGTAACTAGTTATTTAATTAAAACAACAACAAAAATCTGTACACATGCACAGCAGGACCAGACACTTCCTGATTACTATATATATATATTTTCTTTTTTTAAAAAAGATTTATTATGTGTACAGCGTTCTGCCTGCATGTTAGCAGAAGGTGCCAGATCTCATTATGGATGGTTGTGAGCCACCATGTAGTTGTTGGGAACTGAATTCAGGACTTCCGGAAGAGCAGCAAGTGCTCTTAACCTCTGAGCCATCTCTTCAGCCCCATGGTTACTATAGTCTTGAATAGCCAATTTAAATAAATTTTCAACTGGGCACGGTGGCATAAGCCTTTAATCTCAGCACCCGAGAGAGAGCTCAGCAGATCTATCTGAGTTTGAGGAAAGCTTGGTCTACATAGTTAGTTCAGGCCAACAAGGGCTACACAGTGAGACGCCACCTAAAATGAACAAACAACAAACAGGTCATATATCTGAGACTGTGTTACCTTGTTAAGTTTGGATGCTAGGGGATCTGCTGCCTCTTTCCTCTGCGTATTGCCCATTGCTGCCAATAAACTCAGCTGAAACTGATCTTCCTTGCAGTTCATTTCATTCTTAGCAGTTAGTTGCATGAAGGAAATGGGGTCATCAGGTTGTACTGTTACATTCCTCTTTTCAGATTCTTTCTGTGTTGAAAAAGCAATGCACATGTCTTTTTATATGGAAAGAACAATAGCTTTTCATAAATTTTTCACAGGGACAGAATCACAGATAGAGACTGAGAAAGCAATAAAATTAAGATGGAAAAACCCCAACTTATAAAGCACTTTATGGATTTATCATATATACTTTACCTTTTGGGATAGTTTCTCTTCTTCGAGTTTGGCAGATAACATTTGGGAAAGCGACTGCCTACATTCCTTATTAAAAATGTCATTCATTAAAGGTGAGCACTCAGATAAGACCTTGAGGCACAGGGAAATTCGGTCTACATCATCATCAGTAATTGGCTTCTTAGGAAGAGAAGATTTTCCCAAATGAAGGATAGTTGCCATAAGCAACATAGCCTCAGCAACAAAAGACTACAAAAATAGAGAAATTGGTTATTGCTATGATTCTCCAATTGCAGTAAAGTCACTCAAACATAACTGAGAGACAAATCAAGAATTCACCAGAATTAAACTTCAAATTGCCTGAGTTTATTTCTCTAGTTATCCCCACAGCCTTCTACCTGTTTTGTTCTGTCAGCTTTCTAAGGCTTCACTGACTCTTAGTTCTAAAATAGCAAGGATTTCTTAATGCTTTAAACACCCCAAAAAGCTGAAAGAACAATGGGCTTCAGCAACTGTTGACTTTTTAACCATACTTGCTTTCTTGTGTTCACATTCATGTGGGTGCATGCACGTGGAGGCAGGGGTCAACCTCAGGTGCTGTTTCTTAGGAGCTGTCATCTTGCTTTCTGAGACCAGGCCTTACTCTGGGACTTGAGGCTCAATGATTAGGCTAGGCTTATTGGCCAACAAGTACCAGGGATACTTCTGTCTCTGCCTCTACTCAGATTACAAGCACGGCACTGAACCTGACTTTCTATATGGGTACTTGACTCAGGTCAAGATTGTGTGATAAGCACTTTAATGACTAAGCTACCTCTCCAAACTTCCATATTTGCTTTCTTATTAATTCATATATGCACACTTTGGCTGGTTATATAAAAATAAGATTCTCTTCTTCATAAGTATACTAGCAACTACTTACTAAGAATAAGGACAGGGGGCTGGAGAGATGGCTCAGAGGTTAAGAGCACTGACTGCTCTTCCGGAGGTCCTGAGTTCAATTCCCAGCAACCACATGGTGGCTCACAACCATCTGTAATGAGATCTGACGCCCTCTTCTGGCCTGCAGACATACATGCAGGCAGAACATTGTATGCATAATAAATAAATAAATCTTTAAAAAAAAAGAATAAGGACAATCTTATAAAAACAAAGTACTGATTTCTGATCAATCCCCAAATATATGTAATAGACTCTGAATTCAAATAAATCTTCCTAAACTACCTCAAAATGTTTTTATTTTACTTTTAAGCCCAGGATCAGCTTCACACATTTTAAAAGCTATTATTCTCTTCAGTCTCTTTTACACTAGACCAGTTTTTGTTTTTTTACTTTTTATTGAACCTTTGTAAATTCCAAATCATACACACTAATCTCACTCATCTCCCTGTCCATCCATGTAGGCCCTAGCTCTTGCAACCTCCCCCCAAATAAAAAAGCAAAAACAAAAATAAAAATATAAAAATGCAAATTAAAGAAAACAAAAAAGAAATCTCACAATGGAAGCTGTGGTTTGTCACAGTGTGTTACACAGTATACCCTTTTGCCCAAAACAGCTTTACTTGCAAATGTTTGTTGCAACGAGTCACTGGTCTGGTTCGAGGCCTCTGGCTTCTGCTACAGCTACAACATCAATACAGGATCTGCTCTGGGACTCCTCTCAGATATCCTATTGTCCTGTGTCATAGAGGTCATGGAGATCTTGCAGCTTTGGTTCTGCAGGGCTGGCACCTCAACTTGCTCCAGCAGTTCTTAGATGGGGTGAATGTTGGGGTGGGACAACTCAAAGCGTTGGATCTGGGCCTGGATGGTAGCTGAGTTGGTCAGTCTGCCTGCTCTCCTATGCCTGAGCCACCAGGGCCAGTTTTCCTGTTTTGCTCAGATGAGGGGAGGGGCTAGCTCATCCATACTCCCACACTGCACAGGTGAGGGCTGCACTCACAACCTCTGGGCTTGCTCACTTGAGGCCAAGCCATCAGGGCCAGCTGTACTGTGCTGCCCAAGCAAGGTGAAGGGCCTGCTCTCCCAAATGCTGCAGACAAGGAGGGGCAGGGTCAGCTACCCCATGCTGCCCAGGCAAGGAGCAGGACCAGTGCTCCCAAGTACCACAACCAACGAGGAGGAGGGCTAGTTCTGCACAGCCCTCAGATATCAACATGGCCTTAGGCAGCAGTCCAAACTAGGATGTCGCATGGTCTTTAGTGGTGACATGGGTCACAGACACAGACCCAAACCCTTGCTGTTGTAGGGCTGTGGACCAAGACATGGCCCTCAGCAGCACAGGCTGGGACATCACCACGGCATCAGGCAGCTTCAGGCTGTTCTTCACTATCCTTGCATCTCCAGTTCTGCCTCTCTTCACAGTGCAAACTGTTCTGCTTCTCTTATCTCTCCACCGCGTTCTTGCTCATCATATTGGCAACTACCCACCTGGGGCTCATGGATGTAGGCAGGGGGCCTCTCTGGTGTCTCACACACACCCCCAGTGCCATGTAGCAGTGGGCAACGGCATCTCTGGTGTCTGCTGGCCAGGCTCTCCAGTGTCCCTCACCACCTTGCCCAGTGCTAGAACACCAGGCATGGTCTTGTGGCTCCCTTGGTGTCTCATTGCTTCAGGCACAGCATCAGTCCCAATGAGGGCCCCAAACATGGCCCTCGGTGTCTCTGCTTCCTTTCTGGTATTACTTCTGATGCAGCACCAGGATCTCTGGCATGGCCTTCAGTGTCTTGTTGCTTCCTGGGTCTCATTGCTTCCTTGATTATTATTGTCTTGTTATTTCCTCTGTCTCATTGCTTCTGACACAGCGATCCTGGATCCTGGCCGGGACCCTAGGTGTGGCCCCCCATGTCTTGTTGCTCCTCTGTGAAGGGGACTCCCACACAGTGGGGTCTCCCGGATTAGGCACAAACCACACCCAAACAACTGTTTTTACAGAGACCCTTTATTAAACAGGGAAGAAAAGTTACAGCGGCTGCTTTCTGACTTGCAGAAAAACAGCAGCAAATGACCTTGAAGGTGTAATTTTTAAGAAAAAGAGGGGAGCTCTGTGTTAGAATTGGCTAGGATGCAGTGTTAGAGGAAATAGAGGACAAGAGAGAGGGGGAAGTAACAGGGAAAAGGGGCGTGGATATTTGTTGGGGGTGGTGCTGATAACAAAGGACTGCGTCTGGATAGAGACAGACATGGCACATAGGCAAATGGCAGCTTTATAAAGGTAAAAAGGAAAACCCCATGTTAGGATGAGGTGTTTAATTTTAAATGGGCATGCTAATTATGTAATCCAATGGAGGCTTTGGATTACTAAACTTTGGTAGTCTGCCTTAGGAGGAAGAAAGGCCAAATAAAGGAACAGACCTTGGTGGCTAGCTTTAGGAATATAATTGGTTTTTAGCAAAGCAGAGAGAGGGAATGGGAGAAAAGAACAAGGCATGCCAGAGCCACATGCTCGAGTGGGCTAGTGTCCCTTCACTCTGTATCTCATTGCTTCGGTCTTAGCACCAGGACCCCAAAGGGGCCCTAGGCATGACCCTCGATGTCTTATCTCTTCCAGCACAGCACCGCAGCACCAGGACCCCATGGGGCCCTGGCTGTGCCCGTCTGCACACGGTACAAATACGATTAATTCGTCGATTCCTCGATGTCTTGTCTTTTACGATGCACAAGGGAGGTGCAGAATGGTAGCACAAGACGGCGGTACAGGACTACAGCACTGGGAACTCCCAGCTGTGTCCGTATGCCCTATGCATGGTACAAATAGTCTCATCGATTCCTCGATGTCTCTTTACGATGCACGACGGCGGTGGCGCACGGTGGCGCAGGATGGTAGCACAGGACGGCGGCGCACGTTAGCACAGGATGGTAGCAGAGAGGACGGCGGCGCACGGTGGCGCAAGATGGTAGCAGAGGATGGCGGCGCACGGTGGAGCAGGATGGTAGCGCAAGTCAGCAGCGCACGGTGGCACACGATGGTAGCACAGGACGGCGGTGCACCGTGGCGCAGGACGGTGGTGCAGGACCACAGCCCTGGGACACCCCATGGGGCCCAGGCTGTGCCCATATGCACATTATACAAATACAATTAGTCTCATCGATTCCTCAGTGTCTCATCTCTTACCACACAGGAGGGTGGGGCAGGATGGCAGCACTGGGACCCCATATGCCCATATGCACGTGGTACACATAAAGTCAAACAGGCCACATACATAAACATAAATTAAACAAACACCTGGCCTGTGGAAGCACCAGCAGAGAAGTGGGCATAATAAGTCTGAAGGAGAAGGAAGAGAGGTGGGAGTGTTAAACCAATGTCTGAAGAAATTATGGCTGGAAATTTCCTAAATTTATGAGAACTATAAACCAGACTCCAAAGCTCAATGAAGCACAGAGGGAATGAACATGAGGAAAACTACACTAAGCCATGAACAACACATACTGCTAAAACCCATGATAAGAATAGTATAATGCTGGGTGGTGGCGGTGACCACTTTTAATCCCAGCACTTGGGAGGCAGAAGCAGGCAGATCTCTCTGAGTTTGAGGCCAGCCTGGGCTACAGTTTCGTGACAGCAGGGCTGTTATACAAAGAAAACTGTTTCAGAAAACAAAACAAAACAAAACAAAAACAAAAAAAAGAAAAAGAAAGAAATGGGAAGGATATAAACCAGCCATGTACAGGTGAAGGAGTGACGAGAGATTTCTCGCTAGGAAGACAGAGGACGATGAGCGCTACACCTTACAGTGCTGGAAAAAACAATGCCAACGGAGAACTCAATTTCTACAAAGACATCTTTCAAACTGTAAATGAAGGGGGCGGAGGGAGATAGTGCAATTGGTAGAATGACCGTGACGTAAGTGTGAGGGCTTGAGTTCAGACCTACATTATAATGGAAGTAAATGCACATTCTTTAGGCCTAAGATCTGTGATAAATGGACACTCCTATTTGAGAAGGCCAGGCAAATACCATGACAGGTTCCTAATAATTCAGTTAAGAACCAGGCCTCAGTTCCTAGTTCTGCCTTTTGAAGCTGGACGGACATTTCTGAGGAAGCCACCAACAAAGGGCAATCAATCCCCATGCTCCTGACAACAAGTACAAGGGGAACTGCACATACCAGGCCCCAGCCAGCCTCCACCGTATCTCAAGGCAAAAGCCAAATAAAGACAAACCTGGGACTTGTCCGGATTTGCTCAAAAATGGTAAAATTATAGCCTTAGCCAATCCCTGTGAGCCCTAACCAATCAGAAATGTACTAATATGATTGCCACTCACATAAGCCAATCATAGACCTCACTGCCTTTACAATTCCTTTAGCTGTGTATGAAAGACCATGCAAGGTTCTCTCAGTGTTGCCATTTTTGTGTCAGAGGTGCGGCCCCAGCATGCTGGAACTCTTAACACTCTTGCTGATTGCATATGTGGATGGTGGTCTTTTGTGGGACTTCTCTAGGACCCTAAGACTATTCACACAAAGAGAACAAAGAGAAAGGGAAATGGCACAAATGGAAGCATGAGAATGAGACAACAAAAAGCAAGTGTCCTTCTTTGTATGAAGCACAGCTGAGTGTACTAATAAGACCTTAAACTGATATTGCAAACATTCTCCTAATCATTCAAAAGTGATGCAACAATTCATGAGGAAATCAATTAGACTCTTGAGATAAAAATGGCTGGAGGCTTGGACTATAAAACTATTAAATATTATGAATATGCCTAGGAAGGGTTTATAAAAATATGGGGAAATGTTTGTTAAAATGTTGAGTAAAAATGCAGTTTGTAAAGCACAAAAATGATTTTTTTCAATTGGTGAAAAAAATATTAGATAGATACTAGCCAATTCAAACTCTAGAGGGTTTTAATGATCCTGTCTTTCAATTGTCTATCTTCACTACAGCATTAACAAAGCTTGTAGTTAACTGTTGTAATCATAAGTGACTTTCACTCAAATTTATTTATTTTTAGTGGTGCTAAGGTTCAAAACTGGGGCATTATATATGTTAAGTAGGTCCTCTACCACCACATTACAACCTCTTATAACATTCCTTGTTTACCTTAAAAATGAATTTAAAAATACATAAACATTCAGAATTATATCAGGAAGATACTTTTTCTTTCCAAGTGAAAGAAAAATAGGTAAATAAGTTCTGGGAGCTTTTCTTTGTTTGTTTCTTTTATTTATATATTATTTTCAGGCAAATAATATAGCCTCAATCTTGCAATCCTCCTGCTTCCTGAGTGCTTGGATTATAGGCATATATCACTAAACTTGGTTCTGAAAGAATTATTTACCAACTGACTTATAAGAATAATCAAGTTATTTAGGCAAAAAGAAAATTCTCCTGCCTCCACCTCTCAGGTAACTGGGATTAAAGACAGGTAGCACCATGCTCAGCTCAAAGAATTGACTATTATGACAAACTGTAAAGAGAATCTCACACACACACACACACACACACACACACACACACAAACAATATAGTTTTATTCAGCCTAAGGAAAGAATTCTGATGGAACATGTATGAACCATGAAGATATTCTGGTGAGTGAAAGGACAGGTCTCCTGCATGATTTCTTTTAAACACAGTACCTAGAGTAAGTAAATTTCTATAGACAGTTGAGTTGGTCTTGTAGTTAAAAGCACTTGCTATGCAAGCTTGACAACCTGAGTATGGATCTTCCGAACCCACATGAAAAGCTGGACACAGTGGTACATGTCTAATCTCAGCACTCCTGCCAGGAGATGCCAGGTAGAGACAGGAGAATTCCTTTGAAGGCTGTGGGCCAGCTAACCTGGGCATGCAATGCAATGGTAAACAACAAATGCCCTACTTCACACTTAAGCTGTCCTTTACATCTGTGCCACGGCACGCACACATGCATCCTAACACTATACTACACTACACTACACCACACACACACACACACACACACACACACACACACACACACAAATATTTAAAAAGTAAAATACAATAAATGTTACAAGGGACTGAGGACAGGAAGCAAGGCAGAGTTACTGTTAACTATATATAAAGTTTCCTTTTTGGATGATAAATAGAAGCACTGGGAGGGATGGTAGCCATGGTCACTTAACACATGAATGTACTTAAGGCCACTTAACTACACAATTAAAAACTGTTAAAATGGTAAGGTTCAGGCTATGTATCCTTTTACTAGAATCTTTAAACTCAGTAAAAAAGTACTTTGGAGCTGGGCGGTGATGGCATACGCCTTTAATCCCAGCACTTGGGAGGCAGAGGCAGACGGATCTCTGCAAGTTTGAGGCCAGCCTGATCTACAGAGTGAGTTCCAAGACAGGCTCCAAAGCTACACAGAAAAAATACTGTCTTGAAAAACCAAAAGTACTTTGGAAGGTGCTTAAACTTTTTGTCTTGTTTCCAGCTCTCAATATCTGGTCATTTCTCATCTGGATCCAGACACCAGAAAAAATATTGGAAAATGGATATTTATATTTTTATTTTCTGAGACAAAGTATCATGTGGTTTAGGCTGCCTTTAAACATAGATTTTCCTGCCCAAGTCCTCTGAGTGCTAGGATTTCCAAGTATGTGCCATCATACTGACAAAAATTATTATTTTTCCAAAAAGAGGGTTTATGAAGCAAAATAAGCCAAACTCAGAAAGATAAATACTATGTTTTCTCTCAATATGGGACTAAAATATGTGTGTGTGTGTGTGTGTGTGTGTGTGTGTGTGTGTGTGTGAATAAAACCAGAAAGAGGATCATAACAGGGGAAGAATGACCTTAAGGGAAGGAGGAAAAGAGTAGTGGAATTCATGGGACAAGAAAGCAGAAGGAAGACATTGTTTAGGAAGAGAGAACGGGGTGGGGGTGGGGGGGTGAGGGGTAGGGGGATATGAGGGAGGACAGTGAGGCTGGGGGTAGGTAGGGCAGTGAATCAGAATAAATATAATGACACCTACGAAATACAATAGGGAAACCCATTACTTTGTATGCCAACTTAAGAAATTAATTTTTAAAAAGAGGATTTGCTATTTATAACAAAATAATAATGCATCATAGCTTATAATGGATATGTGGTAGGAAATGTAGGACGATATTGCAAAGGGTCGGTGAGGTTTGAAAGAATGGAAGCACACTACTGTAAATGAGAATATACTCAGAACTCTCAGAAGCTGTAATCAGGTACCAACTAGAGATGTCATTAGGTATCAACAAAGATAGAACTATTTAAGACATATTGTAGGATAAAATAGGTGACAACAAAGATGCAACTGAGAAAAAGTCATTACTTTCATTGGCCACAGAAGTGACTTCATAACCCCTCATCAGACTAATCTTATTATTTTAGATTACTTTGTCAGTTTTATAGTCATGTTATACTACTGTGTCTATTTCCCCTACTAAGTCCCAGGCTCTTTTAGGACAAGACCGTTAGCATTAACTTTTAAGTTTTTCACTGTTCAATGGAGTAGACACTCAATAATCAATTACTGGGTAAATATAGAATAAATGAACATACGTTTTGCTTTTTCTTCTCCTGAACCAACGCTACATAGCGTAATGCAATCTTCGTGAGAGTTGTGGCAAGGGAGGCAGCAACAAAGAAATCTCCATCCAGGAGGAACCCTCTCAGGGGCGGTCTGCAAAGGAATCAGCGAACATGAAGCCCAACAAACCCTTGAACAGCACACAGCTTTTGCATAAATGGGTCAGACACTTCCTGTTTCTCTTCGGTGGTAAGGATGTCATTAAAATTCCTCATTAATTCTCAAAATGAAAAAGAATATCTAACTAACACTTTTCTCAAATAAGTCAACAGTCCAAAGAACAGAAGGAAAAGGGAACTAATAAGCTACTTCCAAGTGCCAGTTTATCTACCAGTTCACAGGGTTGCTTACAGGGCTCTCTCTTTAGGTCTAAATTCCTCTTCTTGAAGATGGAGATAGTACACTCTCTCTCAAAGGGTTGCTGTCAAGACTATAAGACAAACTACTTAGCCTGGTTTCTAGCACATAAGACATATTCAATAACATTGTATCCATCATTTTCCCCACCTTATAGATACAGCAGAATAAAGAGGAAAAAAATCCCAATGTAACTTTATCTGTTAGAAATGGATGGTTGGAACTGGGACTATAGCTCCAGTGGCAGAGCACTAATCCAGCATGTGAGCAGCTCTGGGTTTTATTTCAAGAGAGAAATGTACAATTAAATAAAAAGAAAAAGGAAAAACTTCAAAATATCTTTCTGAAACTGACAAGCAACCAAACTTAAACATCAACATAGTATTTCCTATGTGAACAAAGTTTTTGTTTGTTTTCTCGAGTAGGGTTTCCCTGTGTAGCCAGTGAACTCGATCTGTAGACCAAGCTGGCCTCGAACTCAGAGATCTGCCTGCCTCTGTCTCCCAAGTGCTGGGACTAAAGGTGTGTGCCACCACTGCCCAGCTGTAAAGTAAGGTTTTTTGTTTTTGGTCTTTTGGGATAGGGTTTCTCTGTGTAGCTCTGGAGCCTGTCCTGGAACTTGCTTTGTACACTAGTCTGGCCTTGAATTCTCTGAGATCTGTGTGCCTCTGCCTCCACCTCCAGTGTGTTGGGATTAAAGCTGTGCACCAACCACTGTCTGGCTGTAAGTGTTTTTGTTTGTTTGTTTGTTTTTAAGGATTACTTGTTTATTTAAAGGTTTGTGTTTTTTTTTTTAATTTTATATACTGCCCACTGTTCCCCCTCCCCCCACCTCTCCCCACACTCCCCTCTCCCCCTCCTCATAGGGGGTAAGGCCTCCCTTGGTATTCAACATAGGCTGGCATACCAAGTCGGGACAGACTCAAGCCCCATCCCCTGCATCAAGGCTGAGTAAGGCATGGCACCATAGGGAATGGGCTCTAAAAAGCCAGTTCATATACTCGGGATGAGTCCTGGTCTGATTGCCAGGGGACTCACAAACAGATCAAGCTACAGATCTGTCACCCTCATTCAAGGGGTCTAGTGAATGGAACTAGAAAAAAATTATCCTGAGTGAGGTAACCCAGACCCAGAAAGACACACATAGTATGTACTCACTCATAAGTGAATATTGGATGCAAAGCAAAGGATAAACAGGCTACAACCCATAAACCCAGAGAAGCCAGGTAAAGAGGAGGACCCTGAGAGGATCGCCCCAGGAAGGGGAAAGGACTAAGATCTCCTGGGAGGGAGGAGTAGAGAGGAAGAGATGAGGGATAGGAACATGAGGGCTTGAGATGGCCAAGTTTGGGGAGGGACAGAGAGGGAGAACAATGAAAGAGATATCTTGACAGAGGGAGCCATTATGAGGTTAGGAAGAAATCTGGTGCTAGGGAAATCCCCAGGAACCCACAAGGATGTCCCCAGCTAAGACTCATAGCAATGATGGAGAGGGTGCTTGAGCTAGCCTTCCCCTGTACTCAGATCGGTGACTACCCTAGTTGTCATCATAGAACCTATATCCAGCAACTGATGGAAGTAGATGCAGTGATCCATAGCCAAGCATTGGGCTGAACTCCTGGAGTTCAGTTGAAGAGAGAGGAGGGACTATAAGAGCAAGTGGGGACAAGATCATGATGGGAAACACCACAGAGACGACTGACCCAAGCTAGTGGGAGCCCATGGACTCTGGACTGATGGCTGGGGAGCCTGTAAAGTAAGTTTTAATAGAACATTTACTTCACTGCAAACAACAGGAACAAAGGACTAAAATCAAGAGACAATTCACAGGGAAACCTTACAAACATACTTTCTTAAGAACCTTAAAGGGCAAACACTTTGACTTAAGCATCAAAACCTAACAAGAGAAAGAAAGCACATGAATGCTTTATCCCCAAGAGTAACAGTACAGCAGTTGAGTAGACAAAGCATGGACCTGTTACCTGTCTTCTTCTTTCTTGGTAGGTCTAGAGCTGCTGAGGGCACTCTGGGTTGCATAGGTACCCATCTCTGTAACCAATTTCTGAACTGGCCCAACAGTTATTTCCTCTTCCGGTTTTAACTCGCCAGCTTCTTTCTTTATTTCTGACTCTACAATTGGGATCTAAAAGCCAAATGAACACTTGAATTTAATAACATCACAGTAGAGTTACATTGAGATAGTCAATCAACTTTATACAGAAGGCATTCTGAGGGATTTTGGAACATGGCATTCTGCTCTCCATTTTCTTTCCTTCCTAGGATAATGTAGCAGGAAGAACACAAGCTTTGAGCTGGTGATTCTCATCTGAATTCCCATACCACCACTTATAATTTGTATGACGCCGAGTAACATAATGAAATAATTTTGAATGTCACTTGTTGATCTGTTAAGGGGGTATCCTAATTCTTTCTAAACAATTCCTTAACAGAAAAATGCATATGACAGTGTCTAGCAAAACAGATGTGCAGTAGGCCTCATTCCTCCTCATTTCTGCCCTGAAATATGAACCTAAACACTTATTCTTCTAAAATAAAAAGTATAAATAACATCACCAACCACCTTTTTAGCTGATCAAAGGGCTATAATACAGCTTGTCTTTTTTGTTAACATTTTACCTTAAATTTATCATGTATGTAAGAACTCTAAGAGTCTTTAATTATAACTTATTTTAGTTTAGAGATGAAAAAACAGTCCAGGCAGTTAAACTTAAAATGAAGGTCTCAGAGCTAATTATTAACAGTAATTAACAGAGAACCCAAATCTTTTGACAAAGTAGTCTATTGTTTTTTGTACTCATGAATTTGTTTTGGTGAAGGAATGTTCCAATACTAGTACACAAACAGTCTAAAGTTAGCCTTGCTCTGAAATATACTTTCCAAACACAGCAGCAATAGCAGAATTTACCAGCTACTATGAGGCACGGTGGTGCACATCTTTAATCCCAACACCCAAGAGGCAGAGGTAGGTAGATCAGTAAACCTTTCGGTTCAAACCCAGCCTACTCTATTTAGTGAGTTTCAGGCCAGCCAGGGCTACAAAGTCAGACTTTGTCTCAAGAAAAGAAGAAGAAAAAAAAAAAAAAGGAAAAGAATTTTATTAGCTGCACAGAACATTCTGTTCAAACAAAATCTCACCCAAAGGTAAATAAACAATTTGAACAGGTTTTATGTTTATCATGGTGGCTGGGGGCACTATTAGTTTTCCACAGCCCCTGAGGCTTATTTATCTGGATAATTAAAATAAAAATTTCAGTGTTCTTTAGCCCAAACACTACAAAAACATAAAAGTGAACGATCACATGAATATCAACTGCTGTTTTTCTTTCTGCTTGTGCTAGGCATTGAACCAGGCATGTACTCAATCACTAAGCTGCTAGTCCAGCAGAGTTTTCTAAAGCACAAACCACCACACAAAGCAGAGTTTAAACACATACCTCCCCAAGGGACCTGCGGACCTCAGTCATCACACTCTGAATGTCTTCCTTTGTACTACAGTATTCTCCCAGGATCCACAATGCTCCTCGATAAATCCTAGAAGAATAGAAAATCTAGGGGTTGGAGAGATGGCTCAACAGTTAAGAGCACTGGCTACTCTTCCAAAGGACCTAGGTTCAATTTCCAGCACCCACATGGCAGCTCACAGCTGTCTGTAACTCCTGTTCCAGGAGATCCAATGCCCTCATACAGACATGCATGCAGGAAAAACACCAAGGTACATAAAATAAAAATAAATAATTAAAAAAAAATATATATATAAGATCCAAAATAAAGATCTGGGAACAAACCTTGATGCAGAAATGTTTCTCTGTGAATTTAGGCTAATACAAGAAAACAGGACTTTGTATTCTGGAGGAGGAGGAGTTTTAGAAAGACTGTGATAAATAGGAAGCTTTGTTTTTCTCCAGAAATCACAGAAAAAATAGCTATTTTCATTCACTGTCATTAGATACATCCTATATTCAGTGAGTCACGCAGTAAAAATTAAATACCAAAATGTTTCCCACAGCATTAATTTAGGGAACAGATAAAATAAACTTGGCTTAAATGAATGGAAACACATGAACTATGAACCAAAGGCTGATGGGCCCCCAGCTGGATCAGGCCCTCTGAATAGGTGTGACAGTTGATTGGCTTGATCAGTTTGGGAGGCAACTAGGCAGTGGGACCAAGTCCTGTGCTCATTGCATGAGTTGGCTGTTTGAAACCTAGAGCTTATGCAGGGACACTTGGCTCAGTCTGGGAGGAAGGGACTGGACCTGCCTGGACTGAGCCTACCAGGTTGATCGCAGTTCTCGGGGGAGGATTTGCCCTGGAGGAGGTGGGAATGGGAGATGGGCTGGGGTTAATGGGGAGGGGATGGAAGAAGGGAGAATAGGGGAACCCGTGGCTGATATGTAGAACTGAATGGTATTGTAAAATAAAATAAATTAAATTAAAAAAAAAAAACTTGGCTTTAACACTTTCTACTGTAAGAACTATATTATTTGAATACAGTTTTAAATTCATTACACTTTTTATCTGGAGTCACTTCAAGAGACAAAGTGCTGAGCAGAATGATGAGAGGAACTTGGGGTGGGGTCAGCTCACTGGCACCATGCTTACCTCAGATGCACAGGGGCTGGATTTGATCCCCAGCATAAAAAAGAAAGCAAACAATGACAGCCAGTTGTGGTAGGCACTCAGGAGGCTGAAGCAGGAGGCCAGTCTAGGCTACTCAGAAGTGCCCTGTCTCAAGAACAAAACAACTCCCCTATCCTAGAATGTTAACAAAGACAGCAATAATTTTCCATTTTAAAATGTTAAACTGGATAAAAGTTTAGCCATCCTTTTTTTTCTACATTTAAACTGAATTTATTCAGAAAAATAAAATCAATCACGGAAACCAAAGCTCCAGAAGATTATAGCTATCAAAAGCAAAGCTTTGGTATAATTTTTTTTCTCAAAAATGGGACAAATCTTATTTACTTTCATACATATAAACACACATTGTACATAATATGTGTATGGTATGTGTGCATATGTATGTATGTCAGTATATATCTTAGTCATTTTCACATTACTGAACCAATCTTGCACTGGTCTCAACCTATCTAAGTAGACATACTATAAATCTCTTGCAGTTTATCCATTTAATGCAGTAAGAAGCAAAATTTGTACTCAACAACCCTTTCTCATTAACAAAGGCTATCTGAATCTAACATACTATCAAGATTCAGGATGTGGTTTCAATCCTTTTTCAACAAATGCTACGGTGACATAAATAATAGTAATCCAAAAAATGATTTTAAGTAGTCCACTTCAAAACTATGCTTTTTGAAAAAAAAAAAAATGCTTCTTGGTCATTCTGGGATTCACAATGTTTTAGATGTAATTAGAATATAGAAGCCTAGCTAAAGTCGGGCAGTGGTGGCACACACCTTTAATCCCAGCACTTGGGAGGCAGAGGCAGGTAATTCTCAGTGAGTTTGAGGACAGCCTTGTCTACAAAGAGTTTCAGGACAGCCAGGACACAGAGAAACGCTGTCTCAAAAAACCAAGAAGAGGAAAAGGAAAAACAATCCTATACATTTTAATGAAAGCGGGGTGTGGCGCAGCTTAATCCAGCACTCGGAGCAGAGCAGCGAATTCTGTGATTGAGCAACTGGTAAATGAGCTCCAGAAAGCAAAACAAAAAATGTCTCAAAAAACAAAAAACAAAAAACAAAACAAAACAAAAAAACATTTTGAATTGAGAACAATGGTGGAAGATGTTGTACATAATGTGTCTTATTATCTATTTTATTTTCCACCAACTGACTCAAAATGCTCAACTTTACACGTCTGTGTATTTTAAACTTACTTGACAGACTTAATAGCATGGAAGACTTCAAGCATCTTTTCAACAATCAGCATTCTCAGGTTGTCAAAGCGCTGAATGGCTTCACGAACAAACTCCAAGACATCAGCAGCTGCGGCTTCATTACTGTCACTGAGAAACTCCATTAGCTAACAGAAAAAAGAAATGGGACAAATAGTTACACAGTTTTGAAATTATCTAAAGCCAGAAATAAATTAATGAACAAAGAATAAAAGTATCAATAGCCCTGTGTGCAGCAAAGTTTTTGATGAAGATTAAGACAAAGAAATCTGAGTTCTTACCCTAGTTAGAGAGGAATACACATAAAAATTTGAAATGTACAGTAAGATTTTTGTTATCTCGGACAGTTGCAATCACTGGAGATAAGATGTAAAATAACTCAAAAACAAAAACAGAGACAGGAGAGATGGCTCAGCAGTTAAGAGCACTGGCTGCTCTTCCAGAGGTCCTGAGTTCAACTCCCAGCAACCACATGGTGGCTCACAAACACCTGTAATGAGATCTGGTGCACTCTTTTGGTCTGCAGGCAGACTGATACAGGCAGAACACTATATACATAATAAAAAAAGAAAAAAATCTAAAAAAATAAACAAATAAAAACATCTTGAGAATCTTCCAATTAAGATGATAAGAATTACATACCACAGGGATAACATTTGCAGCCATATCTGGAAATCGGACAGAGCAGGAATGCAGGGTTCGCACAAGGAGTTGTCGGTATTTGTCAGTGTCTTCATGCTCAGACACATTATTTGTTTTAATTACTTCCTTCTTCAAGACAATAACCAACTATGGGGGGAAAAAGTAAAACCAAGTGAGAATTACATATGTTTGGACCACTTATAAATAGTGTCACCAATGTTCTATTTTACCTCTTCAACATTCCTAGAAGAGACAAGATCCAGTGCTAACTGCAGGGTTTTCTTACGCACTTCTAAGTCTGGTGTACTCAGTACTCTTAAGATGTCCATGACCAGATCCTGAAAAAGAACAAAAACTATAGAGTGACACCAGTCTTTTTCTTCAGAAGAACAACATCCTAATTACACCAGGGTACTTTTCACCCCTCATCACCCCAATCCTCTGACTAATAATGAAATTACGAGAGTTGGAAGAAGTAGATCTTCTGGGTCTCCTAGTGTAATGAGACATCAAGGATAACATCATATATGATGTAGCCAAGCTGACAATGTATTCTTTGACTCTATCAAGTTTTAGGTCCAACTTGTTTCATGGAAAATACAAAAGTCAGAGGAATAAGTTAAGTGACTTTACAGCAAAAAAACCCAGCCATATCCCAGAGGAAGAACATTTTACAAAAAAAGCTAGTTTAGTTAATATTCAACAAATCAATGTCATGTAAAAATCTAAAAGGAGGGGCTGGAGAGATGGCTCAGTGGTTAAGAGCACTGTATGCTCTTCCAGAGGTCCTGAGTTCAGTTCCCAGCATCCACATGGTGGCTCACAACCATCCATAATTTGATCCGGTGCCCTCTTCTGGCCTGTAAGCATTCATGTAGACAGAATACTGTAAACATAATAAATAAATAAATATTTTTTAAAAAAATCTAAAAGAAGATGGTAATATAAGAGTTACATCTCAGTTACACAAAATTTACACTGCCAGGCTTCAAGTTCTAGGTTAGGTTACCTACAGTGGCAAGGCTTGGGGATAATCTAAATATAAAGGATAACAACACTTACCTGGAGGACTCGTTCATGAGCAGGATGCTCTTTTAATTCTACCAATCGGTCCAGAACTATGAGCTTTACATTGTTATCACTCTCCTTAATAATTAAATCAATGTAACACTGAGCAGCAGCCTATAGAAAAAAGAAATTCATTCTGAAAATTCAAACATTGTGAAAATAAGAACTGCCCCTCACTGGGCAGTGGTGGCTTATACCTTGAATCCCAGCACTTGGGGGGCAGAGCCAAGCAAATCTCTGTGAGTTTGAGGCTAGCCTGATCTACACAGCGAGATCCAGAATAGGCACCAAAACAACACAGAGAAACCCTGTCTCAGGGGAAAAAAAAAAAAAAGAACTGCTCCTCCCCACAAGCCACTAAGAAGCTAACACTCAGTAGCCTTTGCACTGACATTTATGCATTTTATTTAGAGGAATGTGCATGTTTGGCCCCTAATTATAGCAAGTCTCAGTGTTACTCTAGACTACAAGGCATTGGAAAGATTACAAAGTGAAGGATGGAAAGGAGCGCCACAAGTAGAAATACTTATGGGCTAGAACCAAGGAAACAGTAGAAGAGGATAGCAAGTCTGAGTATTAAATATCTTTCACATCAGGGATAAAATATAATACATCTTTGTATCTTTATTACAGTGATAAAAAGCTAGAATATAAATAAAACCCAAGCTATGAAATATTTTAGCATATATTTAAAACTATTTAGGAAGTAGTGCTGGTGACTGAACCCAGGTCCTTGAACACCCCAATCAAGAGCTTTAGCAACTGGGCTACATCCCTAGTGCCCTATTATCATTTTTACATAAGACTTTTAAAGGTGCAATGGTTTATAGAATGAACAAGTCTAAAATCAAAGAAAAAAGTAGCCAATCTAGAAAAGGTCTCAATAGTCAAAGCTGGAACAACTTGGACAAAATAGATAATGATCACAGTGGATGATGATCTATAGAATAAATATTCATACTGATAGAAATGAAAAAGGAAAAGGAAAGTCAGCACTTCCTTACACAGGAATGCCATAGTAACTGTACAATGAAGCACTACAAAATCACCCTTAGACTATTTAGTAATAAATATTCCTGAGGAAAATCCACTTATTGGTATAAAATTAGTGGATACAAATCTGAGGGGTGACAGGGGGTCAACAGTCTCAAAGTACCTCGAATATATTTTAACTACAATGAGAAAAATCAGAACAATGGAGAAGTCAGGGAACCAGCACTTGATCTAACTGATTATGAGTAAGGTATACAGACGTCAGTACTAAGAACATTTACAATGGAAGATCAGTTCTGTGGTACTCTTCTCCAAACGCCTAATTGCAGTGATTATGAGAAAACAGGAGATAAACACAAGTTCTGGAACCTCTTATAAACAAACTGGTATTCTTTATGAAGGCATGAAAAATAAGGAAAGTCGAAGAACCCTTACAGGTTAGAGGAGACTCAGACAGACAACAAAATAAGCTGTGGGATCCTAGAGTGGATCATGAAACAGAAAGGGGCATTAATGGAAAAACTAGAGAAATTTGAACAAAATTTATTTAGTTTATTTGACAATACTATTTCAATGTTAATTTAGTTTTGGTAATTATATGATGATTACATGAACATTCTAGGATGCTAGAAGAAGAATGTATGGGAACTCTGTCCTATTTCTGTGACTTCCCTATAAGTTTAAAATGATTTCTAAATAAAAAGTGCTTTAAGTATTAATGGGTCAAACAGTAAATTCAACAATTCAACAGCTGGCTTTCCAGAATAATTATTCTCTGCTCATATTAGGTTTTGACAAAGTCTTGATGGAATGAACAAAAGAAAAGAAATGCAGTATTCTATTACTGAAGATCCCCAATAAAATTGTTTATAAGACATCATTATAGATCCAGTTTTTAACATAATTATGAAGAGAGATCTTAAAACATCAGTATAATTCTCTAGAAACTAGATACTGTTTTGTAGTGGTTTCAAAGAAAATGGTCCCCAAAGGAAGTGGCTATTATGAGCTGGTAGCTTTGTTGGAATAGGTGTGGCCTTGTTAGAGGAAGTGTGTCACTGTGGGGGTGGGCTTTGAGGTCTCATTTACTTAAGCTATGCTCAGTGTGACACTCAGACTACTTCCTGTTGCCTGGGGGTCAAAACATAGGACTCTCAGTTCCTTCTCCAGCACCGTATCTACCTGCATGCTACCATGTTGCTCCAAGATGATAATGGACTAAACCTCTAAAAATGTAAACCACCCCAATTAAATGTTTTTCCTTTATAAGAGTTGCCATGGTCATGGTGTCTCTTCACAGCAATAGAAACCCTAAGACACTATTATTTTCCACCTCTCTCTTTTTACATACATGTGTGAAACAGGAAGAAAAGGCTGAATTATTTAAGGAGGCAAATCATCTTACAAAATCTGTATTCTTCTCTACCACATGTGTCCAGCCTTTGGCCCAATAGCCAAGGGCAGCTGTGAATGTAGCCCAGCACAAAACTGTTCTTACTTAAAGCAGTGTGTGTATGTGTGTGTGTGTGTGTGTTGGGGGTATTGATTCCCACCCCCCCCCCCCCCCCCCCCTTTAACTCAGTTGTGTGGTTCTCAAGCAGGAACTTTGTAGATGATGTGGTAACGATGTCAAAGGTTGAACATATGGGCATCAGTGTATCAAGCAGTGTCATTAAATCATGAGGGATAAGACAGGATGTCTAGCATCTAATCCCCCAAGTACCTTTATTGCAGTTGGTGCACTTGACAGTGTTACCAATGTCCCAGCAGCTTCATATTTTACAGCAGGACTAGATGACTGCAGTAAGTTATAGATACAGCGAATGAAACGGGCCCTTTCTGATGGATTAGCATGACAGACCTAAGAAAACAAAACATTGAGGCTTCAGTTGTCTTCAAGGACACTATATACATAAAATACAACATGAAAGCTATGAATGATCTTTTAAAGATACACAAAAATACAAGCCAACACTGGGTGAGATGTAACAAACACACTGATAATTTCAGAAAGAAATGTTATTTCAAATAACTATCACAGGAGCTGCAAGATGGCTCAAAAGGTAAAGAGGTATTTGTGGAACAAGCTGGCAACATAAGTTTGATCCCTGGAACCCAAATAAAAGTAGAGAGAAAGCACCTCCTACTCCACAGTTATCCTCTAACTTACATAGGTGTGCTACGACATGTGCATGCACACACAAAAAATTAAAAAGTAAATTAAAGCAACTGTCATAGCTACTTGTGCATTTATTCATTTTATCATAATTTACATTTCATTGCTTCACAAAAGGTCTTCAATTGACTTATAAGACATATTTGTATTTTAAACAAGTGAGAGAAAAGTCAAAGTAAGAAAAGCTAGAACACATTCATCACTCTACTGATGTAAATGTCCTGATCGATTATTACATTTTATCTAATCTTTATTCTGGATGGACACCTGTGATCCCAGCACTCAGAAAGCTAAGGAAAGAAGATTGTGATTATGAGGACAACCTGGATGATATTTGTCTTTTGTTTTATCAGAACACTATGACAATCAACTCTTTCAGAAGACATTGCAAACTGTAGTGCAGTCAATGCTAGAGGACAGTTGATTCTGGGAGTTCAAGGCTAGCCTGGGATGCACAGTCAATATTCTGCCCCTCATTCCCCACAAAACCCCAACAACAAAAATGCTGCCAATAAAGTGCTGACCCTCCCCCCAGTTTTAACAGTACTAAGAGCAAATCCAGGGCCTGTGTGGGCCAAGCAGTATTCTACAAGTACTTTGGCTCACAACTAGGGCTTGATAGTCCTACAGTGTCCTCTGAGAACTACTTCAGGGTTTCATGAGACCCACTTTTATCTTTTTTTAAGTTATTTATTATGTATAAAGTGTTCTACCCACATGTATGCCTGCACGACAGCAAAGGGCACCAAATCTCATTTAGATAGTTGTGAGTCACCATGTGGTTGCTGGGAACAGAAATCAGGACCTATGGAAGAGTGGCCAGTGCTCTTAACTTTTGGGCCATCTCTCTAGCCCCCACTTTTATCTTTTAAGGGCAGTGGCCTTCAATAACTTCCTACTAAGTTTGACCCCTTATATTCCAACACTTCTATACTAACACACAGTGAGATTCAAGACTTTTTGGGGGACACACTCAAACAATATCTAAACCACAACACCACGTTTAATTATTTCTAGTATTTGATTCATATTGAGAGGTATGTCTCTTTTCTTTCCACTTAACCCAGAAGCCACCTTCGTGTTATTGGCTGGTAAATATTGTAAAATATTGACAATATTATTGGAAAAATACTACTGAGAGATTTGCTCACCCCAGGATTGCCACAAACCTTAAGACTGCAACACTCACAAATGTTTCTGAAGCATGCATGATAAGGAGGTATTTTCAGTTTCAGTGAGATGGCTATGTGGGTTAAGACACTTGCCGTGAAGCCTGATAATCTGAGCTCTGTCCCTGGGACTCACACAGTGGAAGGAGAGAACTGACTCTCAAAAGTTATCCCCTGAGGTATGCCACCAGCTCACAAGAAATAAATGTGTACAATATCAAATATAAAATTATCATAGTAATTGAGGAATATTCTAGAATAAGACTATTTACTTTTGTCTTAAATTGTTGAATTTATTTACATATCATATAAATTATCATTCTTACCTTATATATTAGTTCAACAATAACCAACTGTAGAATGTCTCCAAATGTCTGAACTTGATCAATACATGTGCTTAAATAATCCAAAGCTCGATCCTAAAAAATAAAAATACATTTATCATACTCTTCATTTAGTGCAATGAATTAATACAACTTTAGAAATATTACCTCCAAATATAAAACTAAAGAAACCGGGGCAAAAAGGAATTAATCGGGGGTGAGGTGGAGGATGGGGGAAGAAATGGGACAGTAAAAGAAACTAAGAAAAAAAAGCTAACACAAAATGGACTACAGTTACAGGCAGTTGTGAGTAGCCATGTGGGTGTTGAGAATTGAACCCAGGACCTCCGGGCTGGCAGTCAGTTGCTCTTAATGACTGACCATCTCTCCAGCCCCTATATTGTCTGAATTTTTTAAACAGGTAAGCCAGGGGGAAAGTACTAAGTCCTACATGACTCAGGATATTCATATAACTGAAATAAACCAGGCATTTAAACGTGTAAGTTATTCCTAAATCAGGTGTGGTGACACATACCTGTAATCCCAGCAACTTTTAGCACAGGCAGAAGGATCCCTGCAAATTTAAGGCCAGCCTGATCTACATAGCAAGTTCCAGGCCAGCAGGGCTACATAGGGAAATTCTGTCACAAAAATCCCAAAATGAAAGGAGTATAGCTATATTCCTATTACTGAAACCTGAAAGAAAAAATCTTCCAAGCAGCCCCCATGATCAGACAATGAATACACAGAACTTAATATCTTCGTAAAACCATTAATATATTTTTTTTTTTTAAGAGAGAGGGTTTCTCTGTGTAACCCTGGCTAACCTGGAACTTGCTCTGTAGACCTCAAACCATAGTACTCCAAACTAATCCACTAATTAAAAACATGCTACATGCTGAGGCTAGGCATAGTGGCAGATGCCTTTTATCCTAGCACTTGGAAATCAGGTGGATTTCTGTGAGTTCAAGGCCAGCCTGGTTCTAGGGCAGCAGAGCTACATAGTAAGACCCTGCCTCAAAAAATCCAATAAAGAAAAGAAACATGCTAAAGACTTTGTAGTATTTTTAATTTTAATTTAACTATAGAAAGAAAGTACTCTTCAGCACTTTACCTGATCTGCATGAATCAGCATCATAAATGCATTTCTTTTGCAGCTTGCATCCTTCTCATTTACCAGAAAATCATGTATCAACTCAGGAGCATCAGGTATAAGATGTTCAAAATTTCTTTAAACAAAACAGGTAACATCCATATTAAATAAAAACCCACTTTCCTATTTTAGTTAACTTCCCAGACATTAGTAACATTAAAACTTAAACTCTGTAACACAACTCTTTTGTTTTTAGAACTGTACATCAATTAGAAGTGGAAGAAATCATAGGTTATAACTTCATCTATTAAATTAACAAATTATTTTCTAGTTTAATCAGATAAAAATATGATTTATTTAACACATTTTATTAACTAATGTCAAATGACTGTCTTTAGGACTATAGTATCAATCTTCACAGTATTACAACCTTTCTTAAGAATTATATAGAGAATAAAACAGTCTGTTTTCATTATTTGTATAATGTATTTACTAACAACACTACTTTAGAAACTTAAAAGCATTTGTAGTACACAGAATGATAAATATTAGCATAAAAGAATAATACATAGGAGCAGGAGAGACAAGTCAGTGGTTAGGAACACTGGCTGCTCTTCCAGAGAACACAGTCTATTCCCAGCACCCACACAGTGGCTCACAATTGTCTATAACTCCATTTCCAAAGTATTTGAAGCCCTCTTCTGGCCTTCTTGGGTACTATTACGTACGTGATGCACATACATACATGCAGGCAAAACACCTACATACATAAAACAAAACAGTAATAATTTAAAAAAGGAACATTTAATAAAGTACATATCATAACAGAATTTGTTATCATAGTTCTAAAAATTTCTAATTGCATCATACAGCCAGATCACTGATCAAATTTTCAATTGTCTTTTAACTGTCCCCATGCTTATGTGTCATTTAAGTTTCTAAAATATATATAGTGCCTCTAGTAACATTTAAGAATTCAATTACATTATCAACAAAATATCACTTCTGTCAACAGACAGTATAACATAAAGATAAATGCCAACTGTGTTTCAATCAAGTAACATATTAAAGTACAAAGAGGCTTATAAAAATATTCCAGAGGTTGAAGAGATAGCTTAGCTGGTAAAGTACTTATAGACCTAAGTTCCATCCCCAGAACCCATGTTTAAAAAACAAACAGACAAAAAACACCAAGCTGGGCATGATGGTACAGGCCTTTAATCCCAGCACTCTGGGAGGCAAAGGAAGACAGATCTCTGTGAGTTTGAGGCCACTCAAGTCTACAAAAGGAGTTTCAGGATTGCCAAGGCTGTTACACAGACAAACCTTGTCTCAAAAAAGCAAAGAGGAGGGGTTGGGGTTGGGGGACAGGGACAAAGCCAGGCTTGATGCTGTGTACTTGGAATCCCAGTGCTGAGAAGGTGACTGACAAGAAGGTACCTGGGCCTCTCTGGTCAGCCAGCCTAGACTATTTGGTGAGTAACTGGCCAATGAGAAACCTCATGTCAAAGTTAAAGGTTGATGGTGCCTGAGGAATAATACCTAATGTGATTCTCTAGCCTGAGCATTCATATACATTTATACAAATATGCATATACACTACACACACACACACACACACACACACACACACACATTTTTTTTCTGTATTAAACTAGCAGTGCTAGGATTCCAACCCAGGACCACCCTCACACACTCTAGACAAGGACTGCTTCTGAGCTCTACCCCCATCCTTATAATCTACTTCTAAATAGACTGATGGCCATGACTATAACAATTTAGCACTCTAGCCTCCTCTGAACCTTACAATTGTTTTAAAGTTCAAAATCTTCAGCTTTATTATTTTACTCTACTGATTATTCCAAGGTCTTGTTCCTGCTAAATAAATACTCACCCACTGAAGCATGTCCCCAACCTTTTTCTATTTTGAGAGACTCATTAAGTTGCCCAGACTGTCCTCAAACCTGTCATCCTCCTGACTCAGCTGCCTAAAAGCTAAACTTAAGAGGATGCACCACTTGTCCAGGCTAAATTTTCAGCCTTATAGTAACAAAAATTAGTTAAGGATTGCAGCCTTTTTCACTAAGAGAGTTCCTTCCTCAAAGCCTCTAATGTAAGAACCAGTCAAAATGAGAATTTTAAAACAAGGTAAAAAATGCAATGCCTTTAGCAAGTAAATAAATGAACTAACTGAACTGCAATAATACAACTAGGAATGATGGTTATAGTCTTAAAGTAGAAAGCGTACAATAATGTTAAATGGCACTGTGCCATTCAATTTCAGCTGACTGAAACTAGGGTCCACTACTGCCTATCTTTTTGACTTCTCCATGTTAACAATTTACTGATAGTAAGGAAAAAAAATACTGTGTTGATTAGCAAAACACATTTACAAGTACATACATTCTGCAACCAACCATGCTGGAACCTCTAGTCTAAAGTATTTAAAATAGAAATAAAGCAAAGGTATCATTCCTTACCTGTAGATGGTGTAGATGGCCAAAACAGCATTTCTCCTAACATAGCTGTGACGATGTTCCAAACAAGCCCGGATAGCGGGCATTAAAGGTTCTAGCAATTCTGCTTCCTTCAGTTTGCAAAGGAAACGAAGAGTAGATCCACGAATAAACTCATTAGGATGCTGAAGATCCTGATATAAAAATTTCAGTAGGAAACACTGAGTTTCAGGTTAAAAAAACAAAAAACAAAAAAAAACAAACCAGTGTATTTAATTACTTATTTGTGTGCGTGTGTGTGACCAAACTTGGGTATCAGGCTTGGCAGCAAGCTCTTTACGTGCTGAGCCTAAGTTTCAGTCTTTTATAAAAATCAAGTTTTAAATGTAAAAACCTTCTAATTTGAAAAAAACTAAAGTTAGTTTTAGGAAAAAGATCTAGATTATCGATTTCCTTCTGATTCCTCTAGAGTAAAGCAATTTTCATGCATTTCACATTTTTTTTTTAATACACAAAACGTATAGGAAATGTAAGAAAAGGCAATAACACAAATTTTTTACAGTAAATTTTACAGATGCATCCAATCTTTTAACATTACAATAAGACACTGTCATCTACAAAGTTCATGCTGAGAGTCATGTAATAGTGTAATAGTTAGAAAAAAAAAAAAAAATCCCCCGGCCTCAAATCCACCAAAAAGTATCAGATAATATGTTAGGTTTTTATGTTGAGCAGCATTCACAGCTATCCCTGGCCTCAAGCAACCTAAGCCTATAGCTACAGGTTGAACACATTTTTTGAGCTTACAACTTCAATAGTAAATATTTATAATTTTTCATCTCATCAAAGATTTAATTTTGAAAACTAAAAGAGTACCTATGGCCGAGCGGTGGTGGCGCACGCCTTTAATCCCAGCACTCGGGAGGCAGACCCAGGCGGATCTCTGTGAGTTCGAGGCCAGCCTGGGCTACCAAGTGAGCTCCAGGAAAGGCGCAAAGCTACACAGAGAAACCCTGTCTCGAAAAACCAAAAAAAAAAGAGTACCTATTAGCACAATTTTATAATTACAAAAAAAAAAAAAAAAAAAAAAAACCACCCCAAAGCAAACAGTTACGGTTTGGCTTACCTTTCTATATGCATCACATACAAGAATCATTTCATGTAAAAGTCTCCCATCTGGAGTTGTTTTAGGAACAATCTCCCAGAACACGAGAAGCAACTTTTTGATGGTGTGATCCTGAAGAGGCAGCACAAAACGGATGATAGTCATCAGGAGTCCAGGAAGCTTTTCACCATTCAGAATCATAATGATTACTTTCTTCAAAGCTTCAGTCTTGGACTTCACATCACCTTTCTCTGATTCAATAATTTAAAAAAAGAAAAAAGCAATTATTTCAAAACAAAGTTGCTCAGAAAGTTTTAAAAGCTATGAACAAAACAAACTAAATTTACTACCAGTGTTAATAAGGTTACAAATCCAAATGACATGTTTTTGATTCTCTTTTGCCTCTGAATCTCAGATGCCTTACACATGATCTGAAGGTACTGGATTAGACTCCTGGTCCCTAAACAACTTAGTTAATATAGTTCCTGAACCTGTAACTACACCACATGACTTTGGTTTTCAAACAGCTCTGGCAACCTGCCCTCCCTAACCCCCAATACCAAAAACAAAAAAACGTAAGCATATCCTGTTAAGTACTTCTAAACTCAAAATAACTCAGTTTGTGTGCATTTTCTCAGTTATAGCCATTTTTTAAAAAAGGTGGCATGAACAGATTGACCTTTATTAAACATTTAAAAAAGGGTCCTCAATACTCATATAACTTTAGAGATTTTCTCTTCTTGTCCATCTGAACTGGAAAAAAAAATAAAATATTGAATCAGTAGCTACTGATTAGAATTAAGGATATATTATTTATAATAAAATATAAGTTTAATGTTACTAAGGCTAAAAACTATTCAATATAAAATATTTTATGGAGCTGGGTGGTGGTGGCACACACCTTTAATCTCAGTACTTGACAGGTAGAGGCAATCAGATCTGAGTTTGGGGCCAGCCTGGTCTACAAAGAGAGTTCCAAGACAGTCAGGACTACACAGAGAAATCCTGTCTCAAGGAAATAAACAAAACAAATTTTTTTAAGATATTTCATGAAAAAAATCATCTATAATTTTAATTACTATGAATACTGAAAAATTAATAATATTAAAAAAATCTCCTGGATCCAAAATTCAAGGGCAGACAGAAGTACAGAGTAAGTAAATTGCTACTGTAATTGTTTCAATCATAAAATAAGAGCTGGAGAGATGGTTTAGCAATTAGGGGCACTGGCTGCTCTTCCAGAGGAACTAGGTTTGAGTCTGATACCCTCTTCTGATCTCTGAAGACAAAACACTAATATACATAAAATAAAATTAACGAATCAAATATTTTAAAGAAGAGGGGACAAAAAGAGAAGGCTTACTCCTAAGGCTAGCATAAGGAAAATACTGACTATTGGGTCTAATTATGAGAATGGCTATCAAAAGAGTTCTTGGGACTGGAGCGTAGCTCCATGGTTTAGAGCCCTTGTTGCTCTTGTAGAGAGGACCTGTGCTTGAGAATTCCTAGCACCCTCATCATGGCTCACAACTATCTCTAACTCTAGTTTAGAGGATCTACACCTTTTTCTGAACTCTCTAGGCACCAGGCATACATGTGGTGCATATACATACATGCTGGCAAAGGACAATCAGACTGCAACCCACAGATCTAGGGAGGCTACCTAGCAGGGAGGACCCTAGGATGACTCTGACTTAATAATAAGTTTTGGTTTTACCCAATCACTGGGCAAGCTTTAGTGAAACATTTCACTATTAGGATAAGAATTTGTACCGTATCATGCTGATGAAAGAATACGCTGGCTATACATTCTGGAGGGGAGGCTAAAATCTTTTTAGATTATGGATTAGCCTATAGAAAAATGTCTGCCGTAAATCAAACAGTGAAGGGGAAGATGAATAGGAATCTCACTTACACAACTTAAGTAAAACATAGCTCTCTGAATTCTGTATTCCAGATTCATAGAATTCATAGATTCTGTACTCCAGAATCTAATCAATATTTATATGTATAATTCAGCTATTATTTGGCTTAAAAGGGCTTGAGAAATGTTATAATTTTTACTATTTTCTAGAGAAAATATTTTCCAGTTTCAAATAACCCTGGACTTTTGAATTATAAGCTGTTTTTATGTTCAAGCTATCTGTGTATTATTTCTCCTGCAATTGTACATATAATGTTTTTACATTCAAAAAAAGGGACAAATACTATAGAACTGTATTACATGAAATATATAGAATATACATATTCATAGAGACAGAAAGATTAGACATAATCTCAAGATGGAGAAGAAAGGAATATAAAGCAATGATTTCCTAAGTACAGAGTTTCTGTTTTGTGTGATGGAAAAGCCCTACAAATGGACAGTAGTATCAGGACATAATATCATGAATGTAATAAATCAATACAATTAATGTAATTAATGAATATCATAAATATAATTATTGAACAAATACTGCGAATGTAATCAATGAATACCACAAATGTAATTAATGTCATGAGTATAGTTAATGAATATCATGAGTGTAATTAATATCTTGAATGTAATTCATGACACTGAATTTTGAACTTAGAAATGGTTACAATTGCAAATATTATGTTCATTTAAAAAAATAAGGTGGAATGTAATCACCATACATTATATGTGTGTATGAAATTGAAGACAGCGATGTTCTAAAATAGAAAGTGGTGATGGTGTCATGGGCCTATGAGGATTCAGGACTAAAGTCTTATCAAATTGTGCAAACAGGCAGACTGTATACTATGTGAATTATTTGTCAATAAAGATTTTATAAAATGTTTAAAAAATGCATACATGTATATAAATTAATCTTTAAAACCATTTTAAAAGATAGTTCTTTTTGTCAAAGAGAGAGACTGTACATGACCACTCATTAGGATTACAAGCAGAGCTCCAGCTTCAGAGGAATCATACTAAGTCAGTCAGTTGCTTGTCACTGATCCTGATGGCACATTTCTGTAATCTCAGCAATCTAGCAGTGAGGCAGGATAATCAAGAGTCCAAAGTCAACCTCATCTACATATTGCACTGAAGGCCAGTCTGGGCCATATGAAACCTTATCTCAAAAACGAACGACCTCCCCCAAATGTCCTTTATCACTCTAAAGGCTGTACATTACCCATAGTTGTATCTTCCTATGCTGCAGAACAGAGAAAATCTTCATGTTTGATTAATTAAAGCAATGTTTTAATTGGTCAAAGCGGTACTCAGAGCCTAAAAGATCTTTTGTTTCTTTATTCTAAGCTTCCTCCCTGTTTAGGTTTTGTTTTGGTCCCAAGATTGAATCCAGAACCTTGTTCACGAGTGCTCGACCACTGGGCTACATTCCTCAACTCCCTTTAGGATGTTTCAGGTGTTTGGTTCCCTATTCTGTTTGATAATCTAAAAGACTCAAAGTCTAAAAGTCATAAAATTAGGCCGTTATAACCTTGATGGCTTCTGTTTATAAATTAATAAATTTCCAAAAGTTCAGCAGACTAGATCTCAATTTATAAGTACAGTTTCAAAAGCAAGTTTAACACCAAACAAACAAA
This sequence comes from Peromyscus leucopus, assembly GCF_004664715.2. Taxonomy (NCBI): domain Eukaryota; kingdom Metazoa; phylum Chordata; class Mammalia; order Rodentia; family Cricetidae; genus Peromyscus; species Peromyscus leucopus. The sequence continues at coordinate 90,845,567 of NC_051063.1, read as the reverse complement.
CAAAAACTTTATGCCATCTGTACTTTAAGTGCCCCGACTTCAATTTCCCTTTTTTTAACAACTTAAACTGAGAAAGATATGTTCCTTTTTCTCCAACCTCTGCCTCCTTAGTGCTGGAATTACAGGTTTGTGCCACCATTGGCAAATAAAATATTAAGTCTCTATAAACTTTAAAGTACTTCCTAAAGAATAACTTCCAATTATCTGAAATACAATTATCATTGTATTTAAAACAATGTTGGGTCAGGTGTGGTGGCTTACATCTTTAATCCCAGCACTTGAGAGGCAGAGGCAGGTAGATCTCAGTGAGTTCCAGGGCAGCCAGAGCAAATAGTGAGACCTTGTCTCAAAACAAAACAAACAAAAAACAAAACAGTGTTATCAGTTTGATTTGTACTTGCTAGTAATTCAATAAGAATCAATGTGACAGACTCACTTTGAACACCAGTCATGGTGGCACACACCTCTTATCTTAGTACATGAAAACTGAAACAGGAGGATCATGAGTTCATGGCCAGCTCTAGGACAGGTTATAGAGTAGGACCCTGTCCTCAAGTCCATACTCTAAAATTATACAACACATTCATTGTCCCCTTCCGAGTACTGGGTACTGAATTGCAGGCCTCCCGAATGCTTGGGAAGTGCTATACTTAGCACCATCCACAGCCCCTGTCACTTCATCGGGACAGGGACCTAAGTTATCCAGACCATTTCTGAAATGTGACCTTCTGTTTCAGTCTTTTGAGCAGTTGGGAATACGAATATGTATCACTGGAAACAGCCAGTATATACTTTAAAAGGGGCAGAGCATAGGCTTTCAAAATTCAAAACATATGTTTGTTTCTTTTGCAAAAAAATGTTTCCAGAATGAAAATATAAAATTGTAGGGAATATTCATGTTTAGTTCAGTATTGACTTCATTTATTTATACCAACCTATTACCTACAGAAAATTGTCACTTACATTTAAGTGTCATACATTAAACATGTAAGAAATTATAATATATTTTTTTTTTTTTTTTTTTGGTTTTTCGAAACAGGGTTTCTCTGTGTAGCTTTGCGCCTTTCCTGGAACTCACTTGGTAGCCCAGGTTGGTCTCAAACTCACAGAGATCCGCCTGCCTCTGCCTCCCGAGTGCTGGGATTAAAGGTGTGCGCCACCACCGCCGGGCAAGAAATTATAATATTTTTAAGGGACAAGTAATTAAATTTTTTTTTAGCTTTATTAAATTAGACTGGGATATTATTCTATTTCGCTATACCAATACTGCAAGTCTAAGGGGAAAAAATTTTCCTTTTTCCTAAGACAAAAGATCTATTGAAGAAATTCTCAAAAATTCTAGATGGGAGGCTGGAGAGATGGCTTAGGGCAGTACGTGCAATTAAAAAAGTCCTGGGTTCAGTTCCTAACACCCACATTGGGCAGCTTACAACCACCTATAATTCTGGTTCCAGGGAATTAAATACACCCTCTTCTTATCTGAGGGGACCTGCATTAATGTGCACATATCCACGTACAAGTATACATAACTTATCAAAAAAAAATCTTTATCATAACTCTAGAAAAATTAAGCACTTCTAACTATAAGGGAATGTGAAATATTAAAGAGTCTCTTGAGTTTAAAATTTTCACTACAAAATATCAATGTTTACCTGGATTCTAGCTGTTGTTTTACAAATTAACTATTGTTGTTGTAGTATATGTGTATGTGAGCATGGGCACACATGCCAAAGCATGTACATGGATGTCTGCTTTCAGGGGTTAAGTTTTCTCTTCTATTATATGTTCCAGAGATCAAACTCAGGTTGTCAGGCTTGGGTAGCAAGAGTTTTACTTTCTGAGTCATCTTGCTGACCTAAACCTAACCTTTTTCTTTTTTTTTAAATTATTTTATTATTTTGTGCATATTGGTGTTTCTGTCAGAATGTATGTCTGTGTACCATATGCATGCAGTGCTCCTGGAGACCAGAAGTGGGCATCATATTCACTAGAACCAGAATTACAGTTTGTGAGCAGCCATGTGGGTGCTCAGGATTGAACTCTGGTCCTCTGAAGAATAGCCTGTGCTCTTAACTTCTGAGCATCTCTCCAACCCCTAATCCTAGCTTCTTAAGCTGTGAGTCACAAGCGGATCTTGGGTAGCACAACTGAATGTGGAATTTGGCAACAGTGAAAGGTTTCTAAATACAAAATGAAAAAAAAAATTCAAAATCACTTAATGAATCCAGTATTTCTAGTAGTACTAGACTGTGTTATACTGTATGACTTCATTGTAGCCTTAACTTTTAACACACAACATCATCACGTTACACTGGACATGTAATGCAACACATAACACAAAATAATGTTGTTTGAAGCACCTCAGCTCAGACTCTAGACAATTGTGCGTTATGAGCTGCAATGCTTTTACTATAACTATTTTTTTCTCTTAAAGAAACAATGGTTTAATCATGGAAAACAGAGTTTTAATGTTTTCCTATGGTCATTCCTTAAGTGTAAGCATCAAATTAGTATATAATTGAATTGTATTGTGCTATAATGTATAATTTTAAAAATTGTTGTTTGCGCCAGGCATAGTTGCACCACGACTGCCTGGCAGCACACACTTTTAATCCCAGCACTTGGGAGGCAGAGGCAGGCGGGTTTCTATGAATTCAAGGCCAGACTGATCTACAAAGAGAGTTCCAGGATAGCTGGGGCTGTTACAAAGAGAAACCATGTCTTAAAAAAACAAAACAAAACATTGTTGTTTGAAGAGGCTAGAGAGATGGCTTAGTCAGTAGAGTGCTTGCCACATAAACAATGAGGATCGAGTTCAATCTCTAGCACCCAGGTAAGTCAGGCACAGCATATGCCTGTACCCTTAGCACTGGGGAGGAGGATCCCTGGGATCAGCAAGCTTCAGGTCCAGTGAGAGATCCTGTCTCTCCAGAGTGAAGGAAAGCACTGGGAAGGCCCAGCAGGTAAAAGGCACTTGCTGCCAGGCTCAAGAACCTGAGTTCAACGCCTAAAACCCACACGGTAGGAGAGAGCTGACACCTAAGAGTTATCTCATCACCACACTAGTGCTATGCACATTTGTCTGCCCACTTCCCACTAAAGAAATCAGTATTAAAAAATAAAAAAGTCTGGGAAATGGAAACAGCTCAGTGGTTAAGTGCACATTAACACTCTTGGCAGAGAACTCAAGTTCCATTCCCAGCATTCTCATCGGGCAGCTCACAATTGCCTGTTAACTCCAGTTCCAGGAGGATCCAACACCTCTGGTCTCCATGGGCATTTGCACACACATGTGCACCCCCGACCCCCATAGACATAATTAAAAAAAAAAATCTTAAAAAAAAATTGAAAATCTAAAAAACAAATAAGGTGCAATGTGACTGAGAAAAGGATCTAAGGTTTACCTCTGGACTGCACATATAATTACACACAACATGTACATACACCAGCACACATTTGTGCACATACACACATAATATATAAAATACTTCCTCAAGTGAAAGAGGAGTCGAGAGGAGAAAATTTTAAGATGTACCGATATACATCATCATAGAAGCTGAAAGTAAAAGCTGATTAATGGCCGTGTCGGAAATCTCAGCACTTCTGAGGTAAGAGGGCTGATACAAGCTTGAGGCCGCCCTGGCCTATTAGTGAGTTCCAGGCAGCCGGGGAAGAGTATGGATAGCCTTAATGTAAGAGAGAAAAAGAAAAGGAGGGGCAAGGGTAAAGGGAGAGAAAGGTGGTTAACCAAGGCTGGGGAGAGTAAGAAAGAAGGAAGGATGGGAAAGGCTGATCAATGGATACCGAGGAACAAATAAATTCTGGTATGATAATGTATACCAGGGAGACTGGTGTACATAGATAATAACTATGTACTCTATATTTTTGAAAATCTCAATGAAAGGATTCGAAATGTTTTCACCATAAAGAAATGGTGAATGTTGAAACAATTATATTTGACAAGATCTAATTATACAAATATACATGTGTATAAAAACATTAATTTGTCCACTTTTTAATGTTTTAATCTATCAATTAAAATAATTTATTTGAATTAAGAAGCTATTTACCCAGATCGTTTTTTAAGCTGATTTCAGAAGGAGGTTCTGAATCCATTGGCACGTTAATTAACGTATAGCACACGTTCTCAGCTGCTGTCATGGTTTCTGTTTATAATCAACACAATACAAGATGAAAATGACGAAAGGAGCCAGGAAAGCTACAAAAAATGAATACAGGTATCAATTAGAAAAAAAAAAAAAAGGTAAGTTTCGCAAATCACTCCTGATCTTTATACTGCCTTCAGTTCTTTCCGTGTCGCTTCTGAGGATGTCGATCTCGAGTGTTTCCCCACTTCCATGAACTCTAGGGACAACCACACCGGACCCTGCTGGTCCGCTCCCCGGCCCAGGGTGTGGAAAGCTGTGGAGTCGAGGTCCACACAACAGTGACAACCCTGAGCACCACGTCACCGGGCAGTGATTTCCAACACAACACAGCCGGATCTGCTCCAGGAGGGCAGCCCGCGAGCGAAGACGCTGCAGAACCTTGGACTCCGCCGCCGTGGCGGGTCCCCCGTGGGTGCGCCCCAGCCGCCCCTTCCCGGCCTCCGTCCACGCACGGCCAGGCCTCAGGCTGCGCAGACCCCGGTTCCACAGCCCCGGGGCCGCGGCCCAGCTCCCCGCCCCCACCGCCTGGCGCCGCGGCCTAGCCAAGCGCCCGGCGTCTCCCCGTCCGGTGGTTCGCCAACCCCGCGCGACTGGCGCAAACCCGTGGCTCGGGGCTCAGGCCGCTACCTGGCTCCAAGGGGCGACGGCCGGGAAGGAACCGCGGAACCGTGGACTACAGCTCCAGCCAGCGGCTGCCTAGACGGATCCACCTAGTCCTTGGCTGACGTGGAAGGGGGCGGGGAGTCGAGCCAGGATGCAGCCGCAGATCCTGTACGGCGACCCAGGCAGGACAAGCTTTCTTCGTCCTGCGGCTGCGCGCTGTAAGTACATGCTATCCTCTCCCTTTCTCAGGGTTGGTTTCTGCAACAGAGTGAGCAAGTATTTAAGTTTTCCCGGTGAGTAGGCCCTGACTTAAGCGCTGTGGTCACTGAACAGTTCCCAGGAACTAAAACTTGTACAAAAGATCAACAGAAAAGTCCAGCGGACTCTCTTATTACTCTCATTTATAATAAATTGGAAAATTAACTGATTATTAAGCCGATGATTTTAGATATTTTAATAAGGCAACTTGGTTATATGAAGATACACTTGAGGGCTTAACACCTCTGGTGATCTGAATCTGGCTTTATTCAGTTGACCTGGAGTTACGTGAATATCAGAAGTTGTCTGGCAACTATTAATTCTACTCTTTATTCAAGAACTGTCTTTCACGATCCTTTCAGAGCACCCAATAGTTTAAAAGTTTGTATGCATAAAGGAGATAGTCAGTCTCAAAAGATTTTACTTTGTTTCCAACTTACAGCTACGATTAGATATATAGTTCTTGTTCATTTGTGGTTCCATATCCCATGCCAATGTCCTAGTCAATTATTAATAACAAAATATTTGAAAACCTCAGCAGGGTCTTCCAAAATTGGTCTTGAAAAGAGGGTTTTCAGTTTCTGAGCAGTTGTAATTACAGGTGTGTACCACATGGATGCATATTGTGTATACAAGGTCTGATGGACCTGTTTTGTTGACCTGTTCACCTCACTTGGGAACACAGAATACAAATAGTATATCATCACCTGGAATGCAGCTATTCTGACATTTCTCTTTTCTGGAAACACTAAGTTAAAAAAAATTCCCCCAGGACTCAAAATATACCAGAGGACTGTATGTTTCCAACACTTTAAGGGTGACCTCTCTGATGGCATTTTTTTTTTAAATTTTAGATGGTTTTACTATATAAGCCCAGCCTGACCTTCTCCATCTTACTGCTCTCTTGCCTCAGCCTCCCAAGTGCTAGGATTACAGGCACTTGGCATCACACCTGGCCTGTGTGTTTTTTTAAAAAAAAGTTTTAAATCGGGGCTGGAGAGATTGCTCAGCGGTTAAGAGCACTAGCTGTTCTTCCAGAGGTCCCGAGTTCAATTCCCAGCAACTGCATGGTGGCTCGCAACATACATGCAGACAAAGGGCATAATGCAGACAAAGCACTTGTAAATAAATAAGTCACTAAATGCTTTTAATCTAGGTAATTGTAGGATAAAATTCTTCTGGCAAGCCCTATAGTTCCTTCCCCTGGTTCCTCTGAATAGTGAAGTCTTGGAGGAAACTGACCTGTCTCCTTATGGAGATTTGACCAGTTTAGATATTCTCATTTATGTACTTGCTTCTAGACAGTCAAGACAGAGAACAGTCCTACCAGAGACCCTCCTGCTGTCCCAACCACTGTCACAGCCATATGCCCACCTTAACCCTGGCAACTATCTATCCATTCCAGTCTATAAATAGAATCATACAATGGAGTCTTGAAGATTAGCTTTCTTCTACTCAGCATAATTCTCTAGAATGAGATGCATTCAAGAACGTTCCTTTTGTGTACTCATTTTTTTCACATGGAATGCAGTTATTAGTTTTCCAAATTCACTTGAAATTACACCAAACAAGGTATAGAGATTAGGTTTAGGAATGAGAAGGCTCAGCAGTTTAGGACCATCTTGGTGTAGTCTAACCATGTCCATGCATCATGTTAAACTTTAGGGTTCTTTATGACTGATTCACTAAGGAAACTTAGAAGTATGACAAGAGCCGGGCGGTGGTGGCGCACGCCTTTAATCCCAGCACTCGGGAGGCAGAGGCAGGCGGATCTCTGTGAGTTCGAGGCCAGCATGGGCTACCAAGTGAGCTCCAGGAAAGGCGCAAAGCTACGCAGAGAAACCCTGTCTCAAAAAAAACCAAAAAAAAAAAAAAAAAAAAAATAGAAGTATGACAAGATAGCATTTTAGGTCTGCACCTGAACTTGCCACTGGTAATGTGCATGGTTTTGCTTTTTAAAACTTGGAGCTTCTTGAGCAGATATCAAGACCTTATATAACTTCACTAATTTTTTGTTTTTTTTTTTTTTTTTGTTTTCTGAGACAGGGTTTCTCTGTGAAACAGTCCTGGCTGTCCTGGAACTCACTCTGTAGCCCAGGCTGGCCTTGAACTTACAGAGATCCGCCTGGGTCTGCCTCCCGAGTGCTGGGATTAATGGTGTGCGCCATCACCACCTGGCACTAATTTTAATAAAGTATATTTTCGAAACTTTTAACCCTAGAATGTCATATCATTTTGAATGTTCTCCAAATCACAAATTATTTCAATGTAAAAATTTGAGTATCAGAATTATAAAAGTATACAATTGAGCACACTAAGGACTAGAGACTTGCTCCAAACTGCTTAATGGTCAACACTAAGAGTTTAGAACATGAGTTTGTTTGTTTGTTTTGGAGACAGGGTTTCTCTGTGTAGTTTTGGTGCCTGTCCTGGATCTCGCTCTGTAGCCCAGGCTGGCCTTGAACTCACAGAGATCTGCCTGGCTCTGCCTCCCAAGTGCTGGGATTAAAGGTGTGCACCACCACTGTCCGGCAGAACACGAGTTCTGACATCTATTTTTCGGCTCTTTATTTTTGACAGTACCAGTTCTTCAGAACTGCACCTCAAGATGCTCAGATTCCAGATGACATCATCTTTGTGTCAGTGGGAAGACCTACATGACACTAGCAATCTAACTGCTCAGTTATTCAGCAGATTAAATGGAGTAACTGAGCGCAACAGACTAAACATAAAAGGACATCACAACGAACTCTGTAAGGTCCCTAAAGTGGAAAACTTTTGTGTGGGAGGTCCAACACCTGTACATATTAGTGGAAGGCTGGAGGAGCATAAGCATTCTGCTCTGTCATCCTGATTTACTCCCCAAAGCCAGGGTCTCACTGAACCTGGAGACAGACTAGCAGCCAGTAAGCAGCAGCCAGCCTGGTATCTTGTAGTGCTGGAGTTAATGGTGTAATTCATGCTGGCACAGCATGTGGCTCTTAATGAATTTGTTTTTTCTATTTCCAAAGTGGGGAGAATTTTGAAAATCAGTCTTTAGACTAGAACCGCATACACACTAGGGGAAAAACAAAAAACCCAACCTATTTGCCAGAGTCCAGCTCTAGCAGGGTTCACGTCCCAAAGATGAGGTGTGGAGTCAAGTCTGTGAGGGGAAGGAGGAGACTGACATAATCTGAGGGTGAATCGTGATGGCTGCCACTTTACTGAAAGAAAAGGCCATACTTTTATACTCACTAATTGCACAAGGATTAAATGGGAGAAAGGGGGCATGTGAGCTGGGGTGTGGCTTATGATCAGGGATTGAGGAAACATGACCTTCACAAGTTAAATAGGCACCACAGTCATATGGAAGGGCCACAAGTTCTCTTGCCAGAGACAAGAATGTCTCCATTTTTAGCAAGCAGAAACTTTCTTCAAGCCTGTGAGGGAATAGGGGCTTTTGTCTAAATGCCTGATCTTTGGAAAAGGACTTTCTTGGGGTACCAGACCATTATTGAACACTGCATTTTTTTTTTAAAAAATATGGCTTAGTTTATCCAAATAGCTAAAGCTTAACATAAGCAAAGATGAAGCTAGACAAGTATTACTGTGAATCTGAGTAGACCTTAGGAATTGATAAATCTTGATTGTTAAATATACCTTATTTATCAAACATATCTAAATTTTTCTAGCAGCTTGGTATTGACTTGTGTGGGCGTAGGCAGTTATCACACTATAAGGTTTCACAGTAGCCAGTACCTAGGGTAGGCTTTCGGACAAAAGGAGAGCACAAGGAAGGTGAGGTTGTGAGCCAGAAGCAGAGGAAGCAGATGAACATGCCATGCTGAAAAAAGGTACCACCACATGGTAGAGCGTAGAGAAGAAATATGGGTTAATTTAAGATGTAAGAGCTCGTTAGTAGCTAGTATCTAGTTAGTTTAATAGTAAACCTAAGCTCTTGGCTGAGCTTTTATAATAAGTTTGTGTGGTTATTTGGGAGCTGGCTGGTGGGACAGAAAAATCCCGCCTACACATCCTTATGCTCCACTGAAGCCCACAGGAAAGGTGAGAATCATTAAAAGTGAAAGTAAAGGGTGCTGGAGAATTGTGATCCACAGTCAAAATGCTGGAACTTTGTTAAGCAGCAATTGTTGCTATGTGGTCCATACCACCTACTAAAACTATCCTTAGAATTAAGTTCAATGTAAAACACTGTCACTTTTTAATCTTTAGTTGAGTTTTAGCCAAGTAATAGTTTGTATTTAGGAAACAGATTTAAAAAAAAAAAAGCACACGATTTTTATCTTTTAACCACAGATCCACTCAGCACGGGGAAGAAATACAAGTTATTAATTTTAGCCTCCCTCTCTAGACCATGCACTAAAGTCCAGGAAGTCAGGAACTTTGTAGTTGTAGTGTTTCGTATGTGCTTGATGCAACTCCACAGTAGTTTGCCACATGGTACTTGTGGCCAGTTCCCAAACTTAAATGACAGGTCTCTGAGGTTATTTCCAGTGCAGAGACTGACATTACCTACACACAAATAATCAGAGATAATAACAAAGCTATTAGGGTGTGTGTGTGTGTGTGTGTGTGTGTGTGTGTGTGTGTTTTGTTTTCTTTCCAGTCTTCCTTCAAGAAGATCTAGAGAGATCCAAGCAACTGAATTGTTTTTTGTTTTCTTTTTTGTTTTTGGAGACAGGGTTTCTCTATGTAACAGCTCAAGCTATCCTGGAACTCACTCTGTAGACCAGGCTAGCCTCAAACACAGAGATTCACTTGCCTCTGCCTCCCAAGTGCTGGGACTAAAGGCATGCACCACAATGCTTGGCCACAAATTCTTTTAACTATAGTATTTCTTGAAAGGGCCTCTCTAAACCAGGACTAAGTGATTTGTCTAAAGAGAAAATTCACTGGTTAGGACTTAGGTCTAAACTCTGGGTTACCATCCACAGAGAAACCTTCTCTAGAAAGGGGTGCTACACTGGGAAATCGCTCCTCCAACCTTAACAACACTGTAATGCTGTCTGCAGTTGAAACTACTTACAAACAGAAACTTGATACGACAGGAGGTGAAACAATTTTATTTCACAGTTGTCTTTAAAACTGCAAAGACACTATTTTCTTCATATAAAAACATTGGTATAGATACCTATACTTTCTAGAAAATGATTATGTAGACCCTTTCAAAGAAAATGCACCCATTATATGGTTTCTGTGAAGTTGCTTGGAGAAAACTCACATCTGGACTGATTCCTAAAACATACCACCCCATACTCTGCAGCTGTTGGTTTTAAGTACAGATTATTGTCACCAGTGTATGTCTCTGCATCCTCATATCTTTGTATCCTTTATCACTTAATGTTCCATTGGTTCATCAGCTTTTTCTGCAGGTTCATCAGCAGCCTGTGAAGGCTTTAAAAGAGAAAAAGTGAAAAGATGTAAAGTGAACATTTAATATACACTCCTAAATCACAGGTACGATGTAAGAAATTAGTGAGAAAAGGGGTTAAAAGATATCACAGACACTTGATTTCAGTACAATATCCTGTTAAAATTTTTTAATAAAGCTTTAAAAAAGTATACATATATATAAAAATAAAATTTCAGTTCTTCAAACTTAAAGATCATCCACAATTAATTCTACTTTTTATCATTTGTCTTAAGAGTTAAGACTTTCTTATTTTACACTACTATGCTTAAAACACAGCCAGTAGCACCTTTTAGATTTCCTTCTGTTCAGAAAAAACATCAATACCCACAAACTAGCTACATGGGACTCTAGAGCATTCTTCCTAACAGTGCTAATTCTTACTAACAACAACTAAAATACAGATCTTACCCTCCCAAACAGCACCAATAGTATATTTGCCAAGTTGAGGAAAATTAAAAAACTCAAGCTGGAAGAAACTCTACCACTACCACTCCTTTTTTGGAGAGGGTTTCACTGTGTTGGGATTATAGGATGATCCTATAATCTGTAGGTAAAATTTCTGAACCACTTTTTATATTTCACAGCCATGAAATCCACCTCCATTAATAGCAAATGTGAGCAGTGTGTGGAGTGCATGCCTGTTATCCTACAAGCTTAGAGGCTTTGGTAGGAAGATAAGTTTGAAGGGGAAAAAAATCAAATGCATATTCTCAGGAAAAATTTATAACCCTAGACTAACTTTATTTTCAGTTTTTAAATAATCTATTTATTTAAATATTAATTTAATTTAATTAATTTAAATATATATGTGTGTGTGTGTGTGTGTGTGTGGTGTTTTGCCTGCATGTATGTCTGTGTGAAGGGGTCAGATTTGGAGTTACAGACAGTTGTTAGCTGTCATGTGGGTGCTGGGAATTGAACTGGGGTCCTCTGGAAGGGCAGTCAATGCTCTTAACTGTTGAGCCATCTCTCCAGCCCCTATTTTCAGTTTTTAAATCAGTATTTCTTAATGTTTTTGGTCACCACTTATGGAGAGCCAACTTAAATGTCCAAAGCTAGCTCCCAACAAGTATTCTTTTCCAGACCTTTCTCAGAAGAATATAGGCTAGCCCTGTCTCTCACTTTAACCTAAAGAATGTGCTAAAGTGAAGTTGTATCAGTCCTGAGTTCTAGCCTTTAGAATGGCTGGCAACCTTCACTTTTGAGCTTTTCCAAGCTCTGCCTACCACTCTGTCAGAGGGGCCCTGAGAATACATAGACAGAAGCCTAGTCATTCTAGTAGTCTACAGCCTTCTAGCTGACTCTGAGTGAGATACCTAGAAAGCCAGTGAAGAATGAAGTCATCTTGGATGCTCTGCCCCTTCTTCAATCAGACTGCGGCATTTGTGAGAGCCCAAACGAGAGCAGCAGAGCCATCTAGTTATGCCTTGGTCCATACATAACAGAACTCTGAGAAATGTGGTCTAACCCTGAAAATTTTGGGGTCACCTTAATTATGTTACAATAGAAAACCAAACTCTTATCTCTTTTTGTGTTTATGGAGATCATTGCCCCTTCAATATTTAACTTGACTCAGTTTTCTCTTTGTTATTTCAATTATGAATCTATCTTAACAATTAAAAACAAAAGTAGGGAATTTACATGGCTGTGATAGGAACAGCAGCTTACAGTAAAGCTGACTGGTAACATACCTGTGCTTTTCTCTGTGGTCTTTCTTCAAGACCGTCCAGGAATGGCGACACATCATCATCATCATAGATTGTAAACTCCAAGTCTTTACCAACAATTCCAATGGAAACATTCTGAGGGTGGAAAGGGAAAATTAATGTGTATGATAAAATGCTGGGCAAAAAAAGTAGAAAAAACTAACACAGCATTTAAATTCAAAGTTTGAAAAACTGTATGCAGGTGTAAAAGAGTCAGGAAACTATGGCTCTTTTCAATTACAGATTCAATATTCACTTTTGGTTATCATGAGTAGCCTCAAAGGTCCACATTATCTAGAAACAAAGTCTTCACCTAGAGCAGTGTTCTCTACCTTCCCAACACTATGGTACTTTAATACAGTTCCTCATGCTCTGGTGATGCCCAACCACAAAATTATTTTGTTGCTACTTTGTAACTAATTTTGCTACTGTGATGGATGAGAATGTAAATATCTGATATGCAACCCCTGTGAAAAGGTTGTATGACCCCCGAAGGGGGTCATGGCTCATGGGCTGTGAACCACTGAAATAGATACTAAATAACAATTACCCAATAACTAACAAATAGCTTTACAATGCTATCACACTTAAAAGTATTACACCCAAGTATACCTTCCCTGCTCTTTTATGATCACACAACTTAGTTCTTAGATCATCCACAACCCCTCTCCCTCCCCCAGTGCTGAGGACTGCTTGTCAGGAGCAAGTACTTTACCCCTGAACCACACCCTAACCCCAATCTCCCCTTCTCTTAACATTCTCCATCCTTCAGCTGGAAACCTGTTTTTCCATTTCATTGAGAAAACAAAAGCAACTGGGAGACAGACAAATTTTCTTTCTTTCCATTACTATGAATAAATACTTATTTTTTCTTGATAGCCAATCTTTCCACATCTGTGTTGATAAAAGACACAGCTCTGACACAGCTCTGGCCAGTTTCCTCATATCTTTCCTATATAATAACTATTTCGTTTTACACAGAATTATTACTATAATCATACACCAAACGTGATGTAATTTCTTCCATCTTAAAAATCTTAAACAGTGAAAAATATTTACTACCTCTTTGCCCAGGCAGTACTCCATATTTGTCTGGAATAATCAATGGAAAAAAACTTATCTCCTCCAAAGAGATCTCTCAACTCCTCTTCTCTAGAGTCCATTCTTCTCAAGGCCTTCCTTCCCCAGTCAACTAGAATTGCTTGTCAAGTCCTTGGGCTACCACTGTTAATGCAGTGGGTAGTTTTCAATTTGTACCTTCTTGGTTTCTTAGCAGGTTTCTTCTCCAAGTCCCTTCACTTGCTTTCAAGGCTGTCTCATTTTCCAGGTTTTCCTCTGTCTCAGGTTGTCTTTCTGAGTCTCTTGCTAACACCTACTAATCTCCCAATCTCTTAAAGGTTAGAGTGTTTTTGGCCTAATCCTCAAAGTGATTATCTATTATCTTTAGAAACCATACCTATTCTACTCTTTAAATGTCATTTCTATGTAAAGACTCCAACATTTTTAACTCTAACCTGGACCACTCTCCACAGAAGTCTAGTGGGTACTGAAAACTGCTTCTTGTCTATCAATTAGACAGACAGGCATTTTGAATTTTATACATCTTAAACTGACTTACCTTTTTCTATAATGTCTGTCCCTAAACCTGTTCCTTCCACTCTCATAACCACCTCAGTAAAATGATAACTCTTTCTTCCAGTTTATCACGTCAAAAACCTTAAAAGCATCATGCTCCAATCCTAACAAACTTGTGAGCAAATTCTAATTCCCCAATATCTAACACCGAATCACTTCTCTATCACTGTTCCTGTATGTATGTATGTATGTATGTATGTATGTGTGTATATGTGTGTGTGTGTGTGTGTGTGTGTGTGTGTGTGTGTGTGTATATAAAAACATATATATCATTTCTGATTTCTTGCCTTCTCATTTTCATCTTGTTCACTGGCTCCAAGTCTACTGACTTCCTTCTTTAAACACTGGGAAAATTTGGCCTCATGATTTTTGCACATGTGTTTGCTGGAATAATCTTACTCCAGACACCAGTATGGCTCACTTACCTTCTTTAGGTCTTTTCTGCAAATTTCACTTCATTGGTGGTCATCCTTGATCACTGTTTTAAATTACATCCACTCACTAATGACCAACACTCAATAGGCTCTTTCTATTGTGTTGTTATTCCTTCAGCACTTGTCACCTTCTGATATAGCAGGTCACTTATTTATGTATATATTATTTACCCTCCCATTAGACTCTAATGAAGGCCAAGATACTTGTTGAATTATACTCTCAACACCTGGAGAATGTCTGAATACAGCAAGTGCTCAATATATCTGTTAACACTGTTAAAAACACAGAAAGGGCCTGGTGGTGCAGGCTTGCCACTCTAGCACCTGAGGTGAAAGCAGGAGGATCAGGAGGTCAAGGTCATCCTCAATTACAGAGCAGGTTGGAGGCTAGCCTAGGTTATACTATACTTTTCTAAAACAAACAAAACAAAAGTAACAACAAACCAAAGACAAAGGTATGACTAACTACTTTCCGAAACAAAACAAAACTGAAGAACATTCACATTTACTGATTTTATTGCTACATAAACTCCCACCCCAATTTAAAACATGACATTTCAAAACCAGATCTTTTTGTGAATAGAAAGGAAAAATGACCTAAGGCAGCCCAATTAAAATAACTTAAGCAATGCTATCTCATTACTTGTGATTGAGGATTAAACTACACTGTTAATAACTACAATTGGAACTATGAGTTACCTTTGTGGTCAGGTCCTGCTCTGCAGGGAGTGTTTCTCTTAAGGCACGCAGACCATGCTTAACCAGCTCATCCATATTGCCTGTATGCAATAAATTAAAAATAATTTCTTAGTTTCACTATCATATAAGGCTTCTTTTAATTATCAAGTCTATAGCCTGAAACTGTGGTTTGAGTGATACTGCACAGAATAAAATAGCCAATAGTTTAATGTTAGCTGTATAATCTAATCTAATATCAACCAACATCAATCACTATTTGATGTCTTTTATTAATAAATATGATGTTCTTTTACTAGGTTAACTAAAAGTCCCAATTCACAAATGCCATTCTAGTTTTGTAGAATGTTTTATAGAATGTTGGCTCTTATATTCATTCAAGAGCCTTTAACTCATCCTATGGGGTCATATTACCTGACACTAAAACCATCACAGAAAACTACAGACCAATCTCCCCTATCAATAAAGACACTAAAATAAGTGGCTCATATCTATTACCTTAGCACTTGGAGGGTATGGGGGCAGGGGTGGAGATTAGGAGTAGCTTGGGCTACATAGGTATTTCCAGGTCAGCCCTAACTACACAGTGTGATCTCATCTCAAAACAAAAAAGAAAAAAACAAAACAAAACAAAAAAAAAACCCAAAACCATTATTACCATTTCTACCACCACCAGAAACCAACAACATAGAGAAAAGATTACACATAATAACCAAGTGTGGTTTTTCTCAAGAATGTAAAGATGGTTAACATTTGAAAGGTCAATCAATGTAACACAATACGGACTTAATAGACTAAGAGAAAAAATATGTATGACCATTTCAATTAGATGTAACATGCATGGGATAAACTCCTACCTAATAAAAACATTCATTCAACTAGTATTTGAAGGAAACTTCCATCTATAAAATCTCACAGCTAACATCATATTTAAGAGAATAACTGAATTATACCCCTTCAGGATCAGGGGTAAAACAAGGACATATGCTTTCGGCACTTCTTTTTACCAGTTATAGACAAGGCATTTGATGAGACACAAAATGCACTGGTGTGGGAAGCAAGAAAGAAACAATACACATCAAGGCTGGGACTTGGGAAGTAAAACCACCTCTACTGCTAATGACGTGATCTAGTGGCATGATCTCAGATCTAAGGATTCCCCTGGAAAAAAGACTGGAATTAACGAAGGGTTCTTAAGGTTGGAAGACATGAGATCAATATACAATTATCAGATTTTTACAATGGGCAATCTGCAAATGATATTGAGAGACTCTTGTTTAAAACATAATGAAAAGAATAAAATGTGAATGAATTAAACAAAGAAAACACAAGACAAAAACTGAAAATTACAAAATACCATTGAAAGACTTAAGTAAATGTAACAAAATCCCATGTCTAGGCCTCAAAGACTTGTATAGATGTTGCCTAACTTACAATGGGGCTTCTCACAGTAAATAGCAAATGTTAAGTAAAATGTGCATTCAACCCACTTTGCCTACCAAATGTTAGAGCTTAGCAACATATGACTGTGTAGCTGGTCGAGACCATGCTGCCTCCCTGCATCATGATAGAGGGTCTTACCATATGTGACTAACTCATGATGAGATCAAAATTCAAATTCAGGAGTTCACTTCCTACTGAGTGCATGTTGTTTTTGTACGTCATAAATTCAAACTATCCTGAGCTGAGCCATCATAAATCAGTGTCATCTGTACAATAGTGGAAGTACCAATGCTCTACAGACTTAAACAATCCTTAAAGCTCCGTGGACAGAAGCATCACACAACTGCTATGACACTCCCTAAGGAATCCTTCAGGTTTCCGACTCATCTTTTCCTTCTGTGATCAAGCTTTGTGCCCTTATACTGCTCTAAATCTTACTTAGGGTATGACTACATGCTGAGTCTTAGTGCTCCAAAATCTCCCAATGTGTGGGTCATCTTGGGAACTCCCAGTCCAATTCTAACTCCTATATCCACTGAGCCTCAGATATTTCCTTCAAAGAATACTATATTGCCACAGGACAGGTTGTCTTAAAAGACAACCAAGAGAAATCTTTAAAGTCTTGATATTAACCCTTCTTCTAGTACAAAGCAAACACTTGAAAACCAGCTCATCATCTTACACCCTTCACCCTTTTCCCACAGCTATACTGACTTTTACTTATTTATGGGCCACTTAAAGCAGAAATGCTAAGTGGCCTAAAGTAGAAACAGACTTACAGACCAGAAGTTGTACACAGAATTTGCAAATAACAACTAGTGTAATGGTTTTCAGCTTTGGCTGGAACCTATTTCAGACCAAATGAATGAAGAATTTTCAACAAGGCTGGAGACACACCCACACTGTTTGTTTGTTTGCTTGTTTTTCCAAGACAGGGTTTCTCTGTGTAGCCCTGGCTTTTCTGGACCGTGCTTTGTAAACATCCACCTGCGCCTGCCTCCCAAGTGCTAGGATTAAAGGCATGAGTGCCTGGCTTGACACATTTATAGTTTGATAAAGTTTTCATATAGCTAGAAGTACAAGTTAGTATGTGTTACATAAACAGGCACTTTATGAACTTAGGACTTTTAAAAGCTAAAGACTAATGGTTTTCCTCATTTAGGATAGATTTACTAATTATATAAAGCCTAGAAGAGGCAAAACAAAGTAAAGTAAGCCAAACTACACTTACACTCCATAAATTCAGACATATGTCTCTCCAGGTAAGTCCGGGCTGACTGAGAACGGGCTCCAATAGACATAGCTCTGCAGTCAAAATAGTTAGCAGATGGACAGGTTTGGAAAATGTGAGGGCCCATGTCCTGTAAACAAAAAAACATACTATGAAACTTCAAAGTTTCTAGGCTTTAAACATTGTTAGGATATAATAGTGATAACTAGGATGGTTAATCACTGTCAATCTGACTGGATTTAAATCACCTAGGAGACACATCTCTAAGTTTGTGTGTGAAGGCATTTCTAGATAGGTTTTTTTGTTGTTGTTGCTTTCTCAAGACAGAGTTTATCTGTGTAGCCCTGGCTGTTCTGGAAATCATTCTGTAGACCAGGCTGGCACGAACTCAGAGATCTGCTCGCCTTTCTCCATATCGTTGATATTAAAGGCCTGTTCCACCATGCCCAGAGCCAGACAGGTTTAAATGAAAGGGGAAAACTCACTCTGACAGTGACTAACACCATTTCATGGGCTTTGTCCTGGCCTTAACTACAAGAGGAAATAAGCTGAATACCAGCATTCATCTCTTCCTGCATTCTAACTGGAATGCAGTGTGACTGGCTACCTCAAGCTCTTCTATGACAAACTTTGTCTCTTCCTTGGGTTGTTTATGTCAGGCATTTTGTCACAAAAACACAAAGTAACTAATACACGAACAATGCTCTAGGAACTTACATCATAACCAGCAATAAGCAGCCCAACACCATATGGTCTCCGGCCATACCGCTGTGTTGGGATCTGGGTCTCTGAAACTAGTTAAGGAGTTGGTTTCAACATTGTAATAAATTAAAGACTTTCAGCTGCTTCTTTGTTTTTTTTTTTTTTTCCTGAAACAGGGTCTCCATATGTAGCTATTGGCTGTCCTAGAATTCACTCTGTAGACTAGGCTGGCCTTGAACTCACAGAGATCTGCCTGCCTCTGCCTCCCGAGTGCTTGCACCACCTCTTCATGGAGACTTCTAGCCTCTTAATTGTTCCACAATCTTTTAAAAGTAAGTAATAGAATAGCATTCCTTTGGCCTAATATATATAAAGTTTGAATTTCCACCAAAGCCAAGCATGAACACCACAAAATGATCTCTTCCTATATAGGGATTCGTTTTGGATATAAAGGGCCAGAACTCTGGTAATAACTAGAACCATTAATAAATTTCACTCTCTAAAATTATAATTGAATAGTTCCCTAAAATTGGTCTGTTGTGTTTGGGAACCATCAGCTATTTATGAAGGCTAGTGAAAGAGTAATCCAGTTCCTCAAACCTTTACAATTTACAATCTGATTTATGTTTCATGCTATCACATTCCAATAACTAAGACAAATACTGAGTACCCAAACTCTTTAAGGTTTACATTTATAAATGCCAACATAAAGGATACTGCTTCCAATCAGAGACACAAGGCGAGATACTGGAAGTGGTCTGTCAAATACAAATCTGGAATCCAAACACTCCTGGCGCATAAAATTACTAAGAAAGAAAACAAACAAAAACTAGTTCATATTACAGAGAATAAATACAATCTAAACATTTAAACAAGGCAGTTTGATTCCATTTTGCTTTCCTGAAAACATTTTCATGGGGTACATACATAAAAATCAGAAAGATGAGATATGGCCAAAAAGATTCCTTTGAGTATGCACATGTGTGCAAGGGGCTACATGAAGATTTAAAAATAAATGACCAAGTGAGGCAGGGCAGCTCATCCCTATAATCGACCATTTGGAAAGTGAAGGCAAGAATTCTAAAACCAGGTTCTAGTAGTTTTCATACTAACTGAATGTTGGTCTGGTAATAGTTTAGATACTGAGTTAAGTAGCATGTTTGACCACATACCAGACTTCCTATTTTGAGAGCAGAAACACATGTAGTGTCATTCTACTACTAACTTAAGAGACTGGCTGATTAATTTGAAAAACCAATGGTAATATGGTCTTTACTCTCACATTCTTTCCTAATCAAACCCTGATGAACTGAAGAGATTAGCTTTGGCTACTTTCAGTTCTCTCCACTCTTTCTGAAAGTACTGTGTTAAGTGTTTTACATGTCAGGAGACTTATTGGGAAAGATTATTTAAGTTAACTAGCTCAATCTCAGATATTAAGTTATGAAGTGAGAATTTAATTGGTATGATCTCAAAGTCCTATCATTTCATTTATGTGCTATTTCTCAACAAGAAATATCTATTTCCTTGGGATAGTCAAAGAACTTGCCTATTACTCTCTATTTCACACCTAGTGTTATAATAAAATAGGTTTTAAGTTCTCTAAAGACAAAATCTATAACTGAGTCACCTTTCTATACCTGTATTATATACTACTGAGCTTTTTGAAAACAAATGTATAATAAATATTGACATAGAGGAGTGTCCAGCTCTTATGCATACAGGGCTTGAAACAATATACATGTCACCAACTATCTCATCCAGGGACTTTTCAAAACCATTAGGATGTTTAACACCACTATGAGAATTAGGAAATGGGAATACTTAGTAACACACTCAAATATTATAATTTATAATATTCTAGGGGCTGGAGAGATAACTCAGCTACTATTTCAGAGGACCCAGATTCAATTCCCAGTATCCACATGGCAGCTTACAACTTCTATACTCTAATACCAGGGGAATCTAATGTCCTCTTCTGGTTTCTGAGGGAACTGGGCACGCATTGGTACACAAACATACATGCAGACTAAACACCCATATAAATAAAATACATAGTTAAAAATTGTTAATATTCTGGGAGACAACTTCCTAAAATATCTTATTGGGGTATTTTCTAGAAAAATACACCTTTATGAATCAAAAGAGATACTTAATTTTTCATGGTCATACATACCATAACAGTCTAGCATCAGCAGTCAGACCCGCAATTGAGATACCAATATGGTTGTCAACATGGAGAATTTTCTTCTGGTGAGCTGCAAGTTCTGACTGTGCCCTCTAAATAGAGACACAGTATGATAGATATTTTAGTTTATACCTTTATTATTTATCAGTGAAACTTACATCTAATAGTTCTGTTTCCCAAAGGAGGAATTATCATTTCACTTACCTTCAATGCAACCAACACTGCATGTGTTTTTGACTTTAGACCAACTGTGGCTGAACCTTGTTTAACAGCTTCCATTGCATATTCAATTTGATGAATCCGGCCCTAAAAACAAAAAGAAAAGCACATCTTATAGTAACTTTAGAAGATCAATTTACAAATTAAAAATTAAAGTTTCCAGATCTCAGGTGAGCATAATTAAATTTCATTTTTAAAACCAATAAACTAATTCCCCCCCCTGCCCCGACTATCCTGGTACACCCATAATAGACAAGGCTGGCCTCCAGCTCACAGAGATCCCCATCTCTGCCTCTCGAGTGTGGAGATTAAAGGTGCGTGCCTCTACTACCCGACTAATTTTAATTCTAAGTTCAGCCTATAATTTCATTGTCTTTTAAAGATAAGGTTCTACTAAGCTGCTCAAACTGGCCTCCAACTCCATGATCCTCTGGCTTCAGCATCCTGACCAATAAGGTATGCACTACCAAGCCCAGTTCACAATCTCACAAGTTTCTGAACCTATTGCAGTCATGAAAAGCCACTTCATAGACATGGCATAAAACATTTTACCTGAGGGCTCCAAACAGTGACATCATTGTCATACTGGTTGCGAAACTGAAAGTGGAAGAAAGACAGATTAATATGAGAACATTACAAACCTCAAATTTTAACCTTTAAGACTTGTGCCTGCATGTGTTTCTGTTCAACCGTTAAAGACTTTCTGCTAGGGCAACTTTCCTGAAACATTATTACAGCACTCAGTTTGCAGGTCAATTCTACCTTAACCTTGGGCTGTTGGGATGAGTGGACCCGGGTCTTCCTAACTTCCTACTCTGCCACTCTCCACAGCACTCCCCTTGGGCAGTCAATTGCTAAAGTATGTATGTACACATCTACTTCTCTTTCTTTCTGCTTACACCATTCTCTTATACAGGGTTCAAATAATTTGCCAAAGGCCTTGAAATTGACTCAGTTTACATTATGATTAAAGTTATGTCTGGTTTAAACTTTGCTCTCTTCTTGTACCTTGTCACTGAATGAATTAACATATACACAAATCCCCAGTAAAGAGGTGGGCACAAATAGCTACAGTGGCAGAACCACTACAGTTATAACGCCATTACTAGAGCAAGTGCGTGTGCACTTGGGAGAATATTCGTGAGAATGAGAAGATCAAGAGTTCCTATGGCAGGAGCGACAGAAGTAGTTCAGGGCCCTTACGTTGTGAACCTGATTCCATCACTTCCCTTCTCATTTGTAACTAGGTGACAAAATAAAGTGACTGAATGGAGCTTCTTCCCATAGCACTCTAAGAAGTCGGATAAAGTCAAATGGACCCATGAAGAAGATGGGCATGGTCTAAGGACCTGACTGCGGGCTCAGGTCTGCGCCGGCGGTGCGGGAAGGCCAACTGGACTCCCATCCTCTTCCTCCAATGCAGTCACGAGGGACCACAGGGCCACCTGGAATCCGTCACTGAAGTAAACTGAGGGGCGAGGGTGGCTAGCTGGTCGAGAAAGAAGCGCCTGGACCCCATGTAAAGTGGAGAAGCCGCGCGAAAGGCCGCCCCAGCTACCGACCGCTCCTCGCCGGCCAGGCCGCAGATGCTGAATCACTGCCGGGGCCCGTTCGTCAGCTAAGCTCCCTCTCCCACCGCCCTGCGCCGCGCCAAGGGGAACAGAGGCCGATCCCCGACCGCGTCAGCGGACCTCAACCCCAAACCCTCCGAGGACCCGGGGCTCAACACACCATAGCTCTGGCGCGGCGACACTCAGACACAGCAGGAGACCCAGGAGCACGGACCCAACTACGGCTCGGTGATCTTCAGGGAAGCCTGCGGAGTTTTGACGGCCGCAGCGCAGGTAGCACAGTCTATCCCAGAGCCACGGATCGGCGTTTAACGCCTCCCCGCCTTCCAGCTCTGGGTGGGCGGGGTCTGGGGCGATGGAGGAACTGGGATTGGCGGGAAACTCTGGGGCGCTACTGCCTATGCGCAGAGAGAGCCGGGGCGTGGCTACACGTCATGCACGGATTTTCCTTGCATTTTTTTTTTTTTTTTGGCCAGGATTGCAGATTCCCGCCAACTCTCCATCCTCCTGCAGAACACCGCCGCCCAGTTCGGGGTGATGCGGCCATGCCGCATATCATCGCAGTCACAGTCCACAGAGGCTTGGGGAGTTGCCTGACAGAAAGAGGCTGCAGAAGAGGCCGTGTGTATGTGTGTGTGTGTGTGTGTGTGTGTGTGTGTGTGTGTGTGTGTGTGTGTGTGTGTGTTCGTGTTTCTGGTGTGTGTGTTTCTGACGTTTGCGTGTGTGGTGTGTGTATGTGGTGTGTGTGAGGTGTATATGTGTTTGTGTTCATATTTCTGGCCTTGAGTATCTTGAGGACTTGGAGAGCCCGTCCTTCATGGTTCCATGGTCATATCGCTCATTTTATGATCATTACTTGCTAGTGTCGGACTTTGAACTTCACCAGGGTTCTGTTCTGATATTTGATAATTCGCTGTCCACAACTAAATGCCGTGCCTGGTACATTAGGCCACTAGGGGGAGGGTGCGAGTTTCCTTACGAATTTTTACAGAGCATCTTTTGATTGTCCTCAAAATCAAGACAGCTCTGCGCTCTCTGCCTACCTAACATCTACATACTGCTTATTCTGTTGAAGAAAGGAGGACCCAGAGTCAGTTAGGGGTCCTTAAAGATCGGAGCTTTGAAGGCGGAGCAACACATCACTGAAATATTCGTGTTCAGAGCAATTAGTATCACATTCTAAATATTTTAATGTATATACATATATATATATATATATGTTTTTACATTTATTTGTTTTATGTGTCTGTTTTATGTGTGTGTGTGTGTGTGTGTGTGTGTGTGTTCCTGCATACACTTATGTGAAAGTCAAGATAACTTGAAGGAGTTGGTTGTCAACTTATTATGCCTATAAGTAATGACCTATATTATTCTTAGTAGTTTATGGAGGTCTAGTATATGGAAATATAATAATTTGTTATTGGAGCTATTAGGTTATTTTCAAGACTTTGCTCTTATGAAAGTAGTACAATGACTATTATACATGAAAACCTTTTGTGTACTTGATAAATTTATAAAACTTGAGAGACGGGCGGTGGTGG
This sequence comes from Peromyscus leucopus, assembly GCF_004664715.2. Taxonomy (NCBI): domain Eukaryota; kingdom Metazoa; phylum Chordata; class Mammalia; order Rodentia; family Cricetidae; genus Peromyscus; species Peromyscus leucopus. The sequence goes on along the minus strand of NC_051063.1, from coordinate 90,821,755 downwards.
CGCACGCCTTTAATCCCAGCACTCTGGAGGCAGAGGCAGGCGGATCTCTGTGAGTTCGAGGCCAGCCTGGTCTCCAAAGCGAGTTCCAGGAAAGGCGCAAAGCTACACAGAGAAACCCTGTCTCGAAAAACCAAAAAAAAAAACAAAACAAAACAAAAAAAACCTCGTGAGGTCAAAGGGAAGACATGTCTACAACTATAATAAATATGTTAATTATAAGGTTTAATATCAATTTGTACTCTGTGGTGCCTGACAGGCCACTTTGTATATACCTTCACCAGCACTGGATATTGTTTATTCCTTTTATGTTATCAAGTTGATGAGCAGAAAAAGATAAAAGCCTCTAATATGAGTTTACTTTGTCTTTTATTTACTAGAGAAAATCTTTTCCTGTGTGTCTTGGCTGAAGTTGTTACTTTAATGATTCACCCTTCCCTTTGCTTGCATTGTTTCCCATTAACTTGTAGTCATGGTAGTGCCACTGTGTTCCTACTAAAGAAAGATCTTTCTGGATACAACGAAAAGAAAAACCTTCTGACAGTAGCACACATAAAAACTGGTGTGTGTGTGTGTGTGTGTGTGTGTGTGTGTGTGTGTGTGTGTGTGCGCATATGTGTTTATTGTAAATGTATAACAGGAAACCATATAAACATTCAAGTTTTTGAATTTGAAATTCATAAAATTTAGGAATTTTGTTTTTTGTTTTTTATTTTTTGTTTGTAGCTCCTGTCTGGCCTGAAACTCACTCTGTGTATCAGGCTGGCTTAGAATCAGAAATCCACCTGCCTCTGCTTCCCAAGTGCTGGGATCAAAGGTGTGCACCACTATGCCTAGCTAGGATAGGAAGTTTTAACTTAAAATTTTCTTTTGAGACAAGACCTTATCATTTAGCCCTGGCTGTCCTGGAACTTGCTATGTGGACCAGGCTGGCCTCTAACTCAAATCCAGTTGCCTCTACCTCCAGAGTGTTAGGATTAAAAGCAACTGGCCAACTTTTAAGATTTTTACTGAGCATTCATAGTATCTGGAACAAAGCCTGGGATATTATATGGTGTTCACTAAATCTTGATTAAATGAATGAAAAGTAATAGACCTATCATTCAGAGAAATGCTCTTTTGATATTTATCTTCTCAGCAAATGTCCTTTTGATTTTTACCTTCATAGCAAATAATACGATATTTTTCTTTATTCACAAAGCTCCATTTATAGACCAAGAGAAAAGGCATGTAGTTTTGGTTCTCCCTCTTTCTGTCTCTGTTTCTCTCCTCAAGGTCCTAAAGCACATGTTATAGTTCTTCTATGCCTGTTTTTGAGGATTTGGTTAATGATGCTGAAAAAAAATATATCATTAAAGACATGTTGTGGGAACAGGAGCTCAGGAACCCACTGATGCTTTAAAGTTGTTAGTAAGCAATGCTAAGCTTTTTACTCTTATTTAAGTCATTTTTTTTTAATGTGTGGGTGTTTTGCCTGCATGTATGTCTATGTACCATGTGCATATAGTGTTGGTGGAGGCCAGAAGAGGGCTTCAGATCCCCTGTGATTGGAGTTAACAAAGGACTATAAGCCTCCATGTGGGTGCTAGAAATCCAGCCTGGGTCCTCTGGAAGAGTAGCCGATGCTCTTAACTGCTGAGCTGTCTCTCCAGTCCAATGATGGGCTTTTATTTTTTTTTTCCATCACAGGCAATTTATTTTGTTCTATTCATTCACAGTTAATACAGAAAATACTTGGAAACATTTCCATATAATGTTTGACACAGAAATCATCAAATAGAAGTATACAATGTTGACAGGAGGCAGTACATTTATAATTTATAACCCCAAATATATTTATAAATTAGAAATGGAAAGATCTACAAATGAAATTATGAAGGTTCACCAAAGTCATTTAATCTGTCAGTTTCTCATTCATTTTTATGTCTTAATAATATTCTATTGTATGAATAAGCCACATTATATTTCTCTCCAGTATTTGATAGCTATTTGAGTTGTTTTAACTTTTTTACTATTAGCAACACACTGCTGTAAACCTTCATGTACATGTTTCATAGGTGCACATTTTCAGTATTTTGAGGATATATTCCTAAGGGTAGAATTGTTGAGTAACAGAGTAACAATGTTTTGCATTTTGACCAACCACCAAACTGTTTTGCCAAAGTGGCACACCATTTTACAATCTCACCAAATCCTTGTTTTTAAGGCTCTGATTTTTGTACAAAAGCATTCAATCATTCTGTCAGACCAAACCAGGAAAAGTAAGCTATAGTTCAGAGCTGTTCTATTCCATTTACTATGCAAAGTCATTCTTGGCGTTTGCAACTCTCAGCCCTTTTGAGTATTCTTACAGTGTTCACCTTTTCCTCCACCACTTTTTTTTCTTCTTTTTTTTCTGGTTTATTTTTATCTATTACAAATGTATAAAGAATCCTCCATCAACACTGCTGATAGCACCAGAACCTTGAAAAATATACCTTTAGTTTGCCTCAGAAAAGGAACACATATTGCACTGTAAAGTTTATAAAATTGGCGCAAAACATTGTGATAATGTTACAATACCAGTTTTAAGAGTTCAGTGACTAATGGGGAGCCGATGGGATACATGCAGAACTGTGAAAGCGATCTCACTTAGCCAGCTGTACACGTAGACTGTAAATCTACATTCAGATCATTTCTGAACTAAGACTATCATCTCAGTTTATCTGTTGAGGTCAACCAGGAAACCCTACAATATACCTTGATTTTTGCAAAAAACAAAATAGGGGGAGTGTAGTGGGTAGCCATTCCAGCTTGGTTCTGGAAGTTCCAACCCCCATTGAGACTCTGGCAACTGTCACGCCTACGAGGCGGGGCGAGGGGAGGCGCCGGGGACCCGAGAGCTGGATGGGTCAGCACTCTCGCTGGGCGCTCTCTCGGTGCCGGGACACTGACCGGTGCAGATTGACTGTGCAGAGCTCCGGAGAACACCGCTGGACTGCATTACACCTTCCCCAGACCCTGCGACTTACCCATTACTTAATTTGTGAGTTACGCCATTAAATAAATATCCTTTTAACTACGTGGAGTGGCCAAAATAATTTCTCCAATAGGGGAGGGGTTTCTTCAGCATTTCAGTCCACGAGTAACAGTATCCTAACAGGCAAAGTGTTCTCTCACTGTCAACATAGAATGAACTGCTGCTGGAGGTCAACTTGGGCTTTAATTTGCATTAGCACTTACATGCATAGTAGTCCAAGTTGTTGACCTCATGACTTTAAAAAGTAACTCTAAAAAAGTAAAATGGCCCTTCTTGGAAGACTAAAGAAAGACATCCAGCCACAGTTGTAAAAAGTCTCATCAAAACAATATACCCTTTTATGAATTATGCCTCAATTAAAAAAAAAAAGTAGCCCCAAATAAGAAGCAGCTCGGAAAAAGAAAATATAACTTAAGATATTTGAAAAAAACAAGGTGAATACAGGTTCAAAAATAATTAAGATACATTTTCTTAAGGCTACCTAGAATTAGGCTTTAAAGAATTCTACCATTTCAAGTTTACCACTAGTTACTAGATACCTATTTACAAACAAGATGTTCACCTTTTTTTTTCCTTTATCAAGAGAAAAATCTACCTTCAGACTATGATGGGGAGGGACTAGAAAACAAGATTCAAACAATCCCATGCAAATATCACATTTTTCAAATGGAAGAACTCCAAACTGCACTAGAAGTTCCAATCACTAAGACACTTTCCATTGAAATGATTTAAGTACAACTACATGGCACCAAGGTTTAGGCCTAATATAGGCCTGACAACCAAGTCCTTGTTTTCTGGAAGAAAGGCCTCACAAGTCCCACTCAATTCCACATAACAATACTTCAAAGATCAATTAGGTTTTCCTTTTCTTAATATTTTTGTTTTTGACTTCTAATCTTAAAGACTAGATTAAAACTTAGCTCATTTCCCAGAAGGCATTGCTTCCCTTTGCTCTATGAAAGAGTCCACCAAGACCTCTTCCTCAAAACCATCTAGCTCCCAGCCTCCAGCCTGTGCTTGTGATGCATCTTTCTCAACATCCTGAAAAGGTAATGTAGGTAAAATATGCTCATAAACATTAAAACTAGTTGTTAGAAAGACGTAACTAGCTTTATAATTTGTTTTAAAACATAAATACTTGCAACTTAATCTGCACTGACAATGATTGTCGAAGCCTAGAATTCAACATTTACAAATTCTCATTCACACACACAAACCACACTATTATCACCCAACTTGTGTCTTGAGAGAATCTTCTGCTTTTTAAATCTTTGGCCTCCCAGTCAATCCCAAGTTCAACCAACTTTTCCGAGTTCTGGTAGTTACCTGGACCACTGAGGCATTGCCACAAGACTTCTTCTCTTTTGAAACATCCTTTTTCTATATATATTAGGATAGCTACACCAGCTTGTTTCTTCTGTGGTGTATGTTGGTGTGGGATTATCTATTGCTTGATTTTTCATGGATGTGTTTAGCTTCTTTGGGTTGAATTTTCCCTTCTAGTGCTTTCTGTAGGGCTGGGTTTGTAGACAGGTATTGATTAAATCTGTTTTTATCCTGGAATATTTTGTTTACTCCGCCTATGGTGATTAAGAGTTTTGCTGGGTATAATAGTCTGGGTTGGCATCCATGGTCTCTTAGTGTCTGCATGAGATTTGTCCATGATCTTCTAGCTTTCATAGTCTCTATTGAGTAGTCTGGTGTTATTCTGATGGGTTTACCTTTATATGTTACTTGGTCTTTTTCCTTTGCGGCTCTCAATATTTTTTCTTTGTTCTGTGTGTTTAGTGTTTTGATTATTATGTGGCGAGGGGACTTTTTTTTTGGATCCAGCCTATTCGGTGTTCTGTAAGCTTCTTGTATCTTCATAGGTATTTCTTTCTTTAGGTTAGGAAAGTTTTCTTCTATGATTTTGTTGAATATATTTTCTGTGCCTTTGAGTTGGTATTCTTCTCCTTCTTCTATCCCTATTATTCTTAGGTTTGGTCTTTTCATGGTGTCCCAAATTTCCTGGATGTTTTGTGTTACGACTTTTTTGTCTTTAGTGTTTTCTTTGACTGACGAATCTATTTTCTCTATTGTGTCTTCAGTGTCAGAGATTCTCTGTTCCATCTCTTGCAATTGGTTGGTTATGCTTGTTTCTGTAGTTCCTGTTCGTTTTGTCAGGATTTCTATTTCCAGCATTCCCTCAGCATGTGTTTTCTTTATTGTCTCAAATTCATTTTTCAGATCTTTGAATGTTTCTTTCATCTGTTTAATTGCTTTTTCTTGGCTTGATTTGATTTCTTCCCATTTTTTTGTTCATTTTTTCTTCCATTTCTTTAAGGGAGTTTTTTTATTTCCTCTTTAATGGAGTTTTTCATTTCCTCTTTAAGGGAAGTTTTTATTTCCTCTTTAAGAGAGTTTTTCATTTCCACTTTAAGGAAAGTTTTTATTTCCTCTTTAAGGTAGTTTTTCATTTCCTCTTTAAGGAAAGTTTTTATTTCCTCATTGAGGGAATGTTTTATTTCTTCTTTAAGGGCCTCTATCATCTTCTTAAAGTCATTTTTAGGGTTGATTTCTTCTGTTTCTTCTGTCATGGTATGTTTAGGTCTTTCAGGTGTAGAATCACTAGGTTCTGATGTTGCCATATAGGTCTTTATGTTGTTGCCTGTATTTTTGCACTGGCGTCTATTCATCTTTTCCTCTGTGCGGTGCAGGTGATGTCTGTGTCTGAGAGTGCCTCTCTTGTTCTAATTTTTAGTCTTGGTTTAGTAGGGGTTCTTGGTTAAATTGGTGCTATTGGGCTGTTTCTTCAGGGACAGCTGATTTCAGTCGGTGAATTATATACTTATGATTCTTGTGATCTGGTTTAGTGGCTGGGTAGCGCCTTCTTCTGTGTTCCCAGGTCACGTTTTATTCATTTGTCAACTCCTCAGCTGATCTTGTTTCTTCAGACTTCAAACTGTAGGCATCTGAATCCTCTCCCAGATGGGTTTCAGCTGAGCAGGGTAGTCTCACCAACACCTCCAAGTTGTTGGGTTTCACAGGATCAGCAGTTGGGCCCCGGGCTGTCCCCAGACAGAGTGCCCAGACTCGCCCTGGTTCCGACCCACGGAGATAGCCTCTTCCCCAGGTGTTGGGGCCAGGGGCGCCCCCGTTCCAAGCTGCGACCACCCCTCTCCGTCCCAGGGCCTGTCCACCCCTGTGGCCCGCCGCCACAGGCCCACCTACGTCCACCTGTCTCTGCCGCCGCCGGGCCTGTATGTCCCTGTCAGCTGCCGCCAATGATGGGCTTTTAAAGAACAGCTTTTTTGTTTGTTTTTTGTTTTTTCCAGACAGGGTCTCTGCATAGCCCTGACTGTCCTGGAACTTACGCTGTAGACCATGCTGGCTTCAAACTCACAGAGTTCCACCTGCCTCTGTGTGGTTGATATATTGTGTATCCTAATAAACTTATCTGAAGGTCAGAGAACAGAACAGCCACTAGATTAGACATAGAGGCCAGAAAATGGTGGCACACACACCTTTAATCTTAGCATTCTGGAGACAGAGATCTTCTCTGTGAGTTCAAGGCCACACTGGAAACAGTGTTAGGTGGCACACATCTTTAATCCCAGGACTTGAGATATCATGTATTGCTTGGTAAAGACACATGCCTCTGCCTCCAGAGTTTTCTGATTAAAGGCATATGCCATCACTGCCCAGTGTCAGCTCATTGTTAATAGCTAGCATCTTCAGGTACATGGCTAGCTTCTTTGTATGGAATTTTTTTTTTTAATCCCTCGACGTGATCCTTTTCAGTAGCCCAGTATGATTCAAAGAAACACTCACAGAGGAATACTTTGCCTCAGACCTCAGTGACTGTGGACTTTGACCAAACCCCAAACTCATTTTTCAGTGCATCAGCAAAACCCACTAGCTCCTTGGCTCCAGGAAGGCACAGAGGTTTTATCCATTCTGTTCACCAGGTTTATTTTTTAATACATACTAGAACAGTGACAATGCATGATAAAGTTATATGAGTACTGACTGAATGAACCCCTCAGTGGGAGCCAGGCACTGGTTCACTGTGGCCTCTGACTCTATGGTTATATTAGCAAAATTACACTAAATCCTTGAACTTTCTTTCCCTAGGAATAGCAAAGGAGAACCCCGTTTACTCACGATGCACCAAAAATTGCTCAAAAAATCTTCTAAACTCAGAAATTTCCCCCTAACTTAGAAGTGAGTAGATAGTCAAGAGTTGCAAAAGGCACCCCCCACCGTCCACCCCCTTTTACTGAGGATTTCTACTTTTGGTGGTTTTCCCTTTTATGGTGGAATAGCTGGCGTGTTACTTACTTGGAGAGTCAGCCAAAATCAAGACAGAGTCCCATTTTACCACTCACATAATACTTACCTTCACTTACTTGTTTACATATTGTCTCTCTCTATTAAGCCTTAAGCTCCTGAAAGACAAGAACTATGCCATGTTTCCCACTGCACATATACCAAATGTGTCCCACAAGCTCAGTGCTCAATGAGATGTAGTTAGAAGAGTCAGCAGTAACTGGCGAGATGGCTCAGCAGGTGAAGGTCCTTAGGACCTACATGGTGGCTAGAGAGAACTGGCTCCTGCACAGTCTTGAACTTCCACACGCATGTGAGTGTGCACATGCACACAAAACAAATGAAGGGAGACAGCCAGCCAGACGTAGCTGATATCCCCAGACAGGTGCCATGGCCCCCTTTTGCTCCCCACAGCCCTGACACTGAATAGGAGGATTTGACTGATGACGTCTCTTGATCTTTAGCCAGGAACTGAAAAGTTGATCAACAAAGACATTGTAGGACAACCAAACCAGCAGAGCACTGTTTCTTTAAAGCCATTAGTAAGCAATGCCAGATTCTTTTAGAACCAGGTAAGAGTAATTTCTAGGCCTGAAGAGATGGCTCGGCAGTTAAGGTACTTGCTGCTCTTGCAGAGGACCTGGGTTCAGCTCCTAGTACCCAACAGCCTACAACTCCAGTTTCTAGGAATCGAATGCCCTCTTCTGGCCTCCACAGGCATCTCAACCAATAACTATAACTCTGGGTCCATATACAGTGTTATTTTACATTTTCACCAGGGGGCAGGAGGCATATGATTCTCTTTCTCGTGTGAAAAAATATTCTGTTAAAGTGGAGTTTTATGTTATACTTAGAAATGTATTTCACATTTCAAGTTTGTGGTGTCAGACCTCCAGGCGCGGGTATGAAATAAATGGTGGGCATATGTGTGGAGGTCTAGACGGGTGTATTAGTTAACTGTTCTTGTTCCTGAAACAGAATCCCTGACAAATATGACTTGAGGTAGGATGAGTTTGTTTTGGCTCACAGTTTGAGGCTGCAGTCCATCATGGTGGGGAAGGCATGGTGGCAGAAGCTTGAGGCAGATGGTTGGTCACAGGGCATCCATAGCCAAGAAGCAAAGAAGATGGGTACTTGTGCTCACCTTACTTTCTCCTTTCAATGCAGTCAAGATCCCAGCCCCTGGGATGTACTGTGCACTTTTAGAGTAGGCTTTCCTACCTTAGTTAACCTAATCTAGATAATCCCTCACAGGCATGACCAGGAGCTTATCTCCTAGAGGATTTTTTTTTTTAAAGATTTATTTATTTGTTTATTTGTTTTGCCTGTATATATTCTGTATGAGGGTGTTGAATACCCTGGAAATGGAGTTACAGACAGCTGTGAGCTGCCATTTGGGTGCTGGGAATTGAACCTGGGTCCTCTGGAAGAGCAGCAGTACTCTTAACCGATCTCTCCAGTCCTTTCCTAGAGGATTCTTGATCCAGTCAAGTTGACAATATTAACCATCACAGTTGGGAACCCAAAAGTGAGGAGTCATGCTGTGGGACGGTCTGTATGTCAAATTGCTCTGATTGGTCAATAAATAAAACACTGGTTGGCTAGTGGCCAGGCAGGAAGTAGGTGGGACAAGGAGAGAGGAGAATTCTGGGAAGCAGAAGGCTGAGGCAGAGAGACACTGCAGCCGCCGCCATGACCAGCAGCATGTGAAGACGCCAGCAAGCCACCAGCCACGTGGCAAGGTATAGACTTATGGAAATGGATTAATTTAAGCTATAAGAACAGTTAGTAAGAAGCCTGCCACGGCCATACAGTTTGTAAGCAATGTAAGTCTCTGTGTTTACTTGGTTGGATCTGAGTGGCTGTGGGACTGGCGGGTGACAAAGATTTGTCCTGACTGTGGGCAAGGCAGGAAAATTCTAGCTACAAGTCATTTTCATGGACTGGAGTGAGAATATGCTGGGGCACCCCGTAATTATGATAGAATATGGAAAGTGTAAGTTCTTTGGGTTTGGTTTGGTTTGGTTTGGTTCCAAGACAGGGTTTCTCTGTGTAGACTTGGCTGTCCTGGAACTCACTCTGTAGACCAGGCTGGCCTCAAACTCAGAGATCTGTCTGCCTCTGCCTCCTGAGTGCTGGGATCAAAAGTGTGCACCACCACTACCCAGATAAAAGATCTTAGTTTGAATTTAACTATTTATAAGCCTTGAGGTCTTTTATAACTTATTTGACCTCTCTGAGCCTTCATTTTGTTGTTGAAACCCATTAAATGAAGACAGTCTATAGAGATTGAAGTTCACTGGTGGAATGTGTGCCTAGCATGATCAAGTCTGAAAGTTTGATCTCCAACATTGTCCTTAAAGTCAACTCCAGATAGGTCAAAGACAATGCAAACCCTCAAACTCCAAAATGGTTAGAGGAAAGGCAAGGAAAACACCTTAAGACACAGTCTTAGCAAGGACTCAGTTTCTCAGAAAATAGTCCTAGCACTTGACAAATGGGATCTCACAAAATTAAAAAGCTTCTGCAAAGGAAGAAAATGATTAAATGAAGGGACAACCTAAAGAATGGGAGGAAATCTTTGCCAGCTATGCATCTGACAGGATTAACATCTAAACATACGAAGAAGTCAAAAGTAATAAGAAATAAAACAACAAATAAGTGAGCTAGTAAGTTGAACAGACACCTCAAAAGGTGGAACACACATGACTAATAAACACAAGAAATAAATATTCAGTTTTACTTTTATCAGAGAAATGCAAATTAAAATCACAGTCAGATTTCTCTCACCTGAATTGGGATGGCAGTCATTGAGAGTATAAGTAATGGGAGCGGAAGTGTCCTTTCCTTTCTGCTGGGTACGGCCTTGCTGTTGAAATGGGCAAGTTCATGAAACCCGGGAAAGTGATACTGGTCCTGGCTGGACGCTACTCTGGACATAAAGCCATCATCGTGAAGAACATTGATGATGGCACCTCAGACCGCCCTTACAGCTATGCCCTGGTGGCTGGAATTGACTTCTATCTCTGAAAAGTGACAGCTGCCATGGGCAAGAAGAAAATTGCCAAGAGGTCAAAGATCAAGTCCTTTCTGAAAGTTTATAGCTACAATCACCTCATGCCCACAAGGTACTCTGTGGACATCCCCTTGGACAAAACTGTTGTCAACAAGGATGTCTTTAGAGACCCAGCTCTGAAACGCAAGGCCAGGTGGGAGGCCAAGGTCAAGTTTGAGGAAAGATACAAGACAGGGAACGGCCAGGTGGTGGTGGCGGCAGCGGTGGCGGCGGCGCACGCTTTTAATCCCAGCACTCGGGAGGCAGAGGCAGGTGGATTTCTGTGAGTTCCAGGCCAGCCTGGGCTCCAAAGCGGGTACCAGGAAAGGTGCAAAGCAACACAGAGAAACCTTGTCTAAAAAAACCAAAAAAAAAAAAAAAAAAGACAGGGAAGAACAAATGGTTTCGCCAGAAGCTTCGCTTTTAGGTATATTTTTGTTCCCATCATTAAAAAAAAAAAAAAAAAAAGGAATGTTAGTAATGGGCTGGGCAGTGGTGGCACATGCCTTTAATCCCAACACTCAGGAGGCAGAGGCCGGAGGATCTCTTTTGAGTTCGAGGCCAGCCTGGTCTACTGAGCGAGATCCAGGACAGGCACCAAAACAACACAGAGAAACCCTGTCTTGAAAAAAAACAAAACAAAAAACAAACAAACAAAAAGAAGGAGAAGGAGGAGGAGAAGAAGAAGAAGAAAGAAGAATATAAGTAATGATGGCTGGGCGTGGTGGTACATGCCTAGCACTCAGGAGGCAGAGGCAGGTGGATCTCTGTGAGTTCCTTGCTATGCCATGTCTGCATAGCAAGTTCCAGGACAGCAGAGCTACATAATAGAGAGAACCTGTCTCAAAAACCCAAAGTAAACGAATATAAATTTTAAAAAAGTTAACAAGTACTGGCAAGGATATGAACAAAAGAGAATCCTTCTATGTGACTTCTATATTGACTTCAGTCAATATGGAAATCAGAATGCTGGTTATTTTTTGAATTATTTATTTTACTTGTTTATTTTTGAGACATGCTTTCACTAGGTATCTCGTCCTGGAACTCACTATGTAGACCAGGCTAGCCTGGAACTCACAGGTATCCCCTGTCTCTGCCTCCAGAATGCTGGAATCAGAGGCTTTCACCACCATGCCCAGCAGAATGGTGGTTCTTAAAAAAAAAAACTAAAAATTGATCTATCATATGGCCCTGCTTGACCATTCTTAGGTATTTACCCAAAGTATTCAAGTTGACATATAGAGACACTTGTATATCAATGTGTACTGTAGCTCTATGCACAGTGCTTAAATTGTGGAAACAACCTAGGTATAGGAATGTCCAACAGTATAGGAGTGGTAAAATGTGGCATATACATGCAATGGAACTTTGCAGCCTTAAAGAAGAATTGAAGTTATTCATTTACAGGAAAATGGGTGCAACTGGAGATAACCACATCATGCAAATTAGGTTAGGTAAGTATCAGAAAGATAGATATTGTGTATTTTCTCTCATTTGTGGTTCCTCTATTTTATGCAGATAAAATCATATGTATCTATGATATGCAAGGAGAAGTAAAATTGTCTAGGGGGAAATGGTACTAAAAGGAGGGAGCTGAAAAAGTTAGGTATTGGAATGGGGGAGTATGCTCCAAATATGTTATATACTTGTGTATATCCTTTTGTATGTTAGCTCCTTTTCCATTGCTCTGATAGAATGCCATGGTCAGAAGCAACCCCCAGCAGAGTTTATTTGGGCTTACAGTCCAGAGAATCTATAATGGCCAGATTACGAAGCTGAGAGATTACATCTTCTCAACCACATGCAAAAACCAGAGAGTAGCCAGGCGGTGCACACCTTTAATTCCAGCACTCGGGAGGCAGAGGCAGGTGGATCTCTGTGAGTTCGAGGCCAGCCTGGGCTACAGAGTGAGTTCCAGGAAAAGCGCAAAGCTACACAGAGAAACCCTGACTCGGAAAACAAAAACAAAAACAAAACAGAACAACAACAACAACAAAAACAGAGAGTGAAGTTGCTATAAAAGGTCATCTCCTCCAACAAGGCTCTGCTCCTAAAAGCTCCATAACCTCCCTTCAAAATACCACCAACTAGGAAACAAGTGTTTGGATATGTGAGTCTGTGGGGGATATGTTTCATTCAAACTACCACAGTAACCTATTAGCATGTATAGTGAACATACACCAGTGGACAAAATCCAGATAGATTGACAGCACTTCTTAGGATCATTGTGACAATTAGGGGAATTTCTCATGTAAAGTGCTTAGGTTACTGCTCGGCATGTGATAAGTAGTCCCTGAGTGCTAGCTGTCATCATCATTGCTTTGAGAATCCAGTTATCTTCCGAAAGCTGCTGTTGCTGGAGTGATCACTCCTGCTGGGACCATCACAGCAGGTGTAATGCTTACTGTTTAGCTAACTCAAGAGCAGCAAAATGGAAGTGTACAGTGAGCTGCCCCCCCTCCACTCCCGTTTCTCAAGTAACCCTTTTAGCAGAAAACCTAGCTTTTGAAGTCTTTCTAAATTTTTTTTTTCCGAGACAGTGTGTTTTAGTTAGAGTTTGATTGCTGAGACAACATGACTACAGCAATTCTTACAAAGGAAAATATTTAACTAGGGCTGGCTTACAGTTCAGAGGTTTCATCCATTAGCATCATGGCAAGAAGCATGGCAGTGTGCAGGCAGACATGGTGCTGAAGAAGGAGCTAAGAGCTCTATATCTTGATCCGCAGGCCCAGAAGACTGTGACACGAGGCCTAGCTTGAGCATATAAGACCTCAAAGCCTACCTCCACAGTGATACACTTCCTCCAACAAGGCTACACCTACTCCAAGGCCACACTTCCTAATAGTGCCACTCCCTATGGGCTAAGCATTCAAACACTTGAGTGTATGGGGGCTGTTCCTATTCAAGCCACCACACATGGTCTTAGTGTGTGTCCTTGGCTGGTCTGACTGGGGCTTGCTATGTAGACCAGGCTGGCCTTAAACTCAGAGATCCATCTGCTTCTGTCTTTTGAGTGCTGGGATTAAAGGCATATGCCACCATGCCTAGCCCTAAATATTTATTTTAACTTATTCTTTTTTGCCAATTTTACCCATTTTGTTTGGTTACCAAGGTTGGTGAAGCATAGCAATATAGTACCCCTTGAAAGACTTTGACATGCAGGGTGCCTGACAAAAGAAAAAACCAGTTAGTAGGGTTTGAAGTACAGACCCCTGGGGCTGGGAGGTGGCTTGGGTGGATGCAGTGGTGCCCACATTAGGTGAAATGGGAGACAGAGACAGGAGACTACTCCAGGTCCTGCTAGCTTGGTGTCTGCAGCAGTGAACAACAAAAAACCTAGACTCAAGCAAGGTGGAATGTGAGGACCAACACCTCACCTGAGGTTGTTCTCTGACCAGCACAGGCATGCCATGGTACACACGTGTACTTGAACTCACATACATATACCACGCATGCACACAAATGCAGAAATATGAACTGAGATTGTTTTTCTTTTCTTTTCTTTCTTTTTTTTTTTTTTTTTTAAAGATAAGGTCTTTCTATGTAGCCTTGGCTGTCCTGGAACTTAGTAGCCTTGAACTCACAGAGATCTGCCTACCTCTGCCTTGAAACTGAGATTTATAAAGAAAGACACCTTTCTTTAATATATTTGAATAATAGTTTCATGTAGAAATTATTTTATCCCTTATAAGTGCTTTCTATTTTTTCTAAATAAACTTAAGCTTACTGTCCTAGCAGAATAAAATACATTCTGCTCTAGTTTTTAAAAATAGGAATGTATTCTGAGGTTATTTGGAAAAGTGCTTTCTGTACTAAAAACAAGTATTTCTTTCCCTATGGGCCACAGCCAGTGTCTGTCTGTCGGGGATGGCTCCAGGCTTCCCTTTCCTTTGGCCTGTTGCTGAGGTGGCTAAGGTAACAGGAGAAAGGACATTTCATGATGGAAGTAATATTTTTATAAATAATTCAAACATATTCATCTGCTCTGTTCTATTTTTTTCCTCAAGGAGAGAGAAAAAGTCAATCCTGAAGTAGGCTAATGATGTCTCAGGTATTGTTCACAATAAAAGCAATGAGCCCTTTGGAAATATTTTCTAGAACTTCAGTCCTGAGCTAAGTGTGAAATTCCCTTCTCTGCTGTTAGGTGGCAATTAATGCCTTGGAAAGGGGGGATGGGGAACCCATTAAAAAATTAAAAATTCTTCCTTCACTCCATCCACTGTGCTTTGAAAGACAAGTGTATTTTCTTTGGTAGGGTTGGATTTCTCTGAAGGATACTCTGCTTCATCTTGTCCAGCTGAATTTGCATTCACTTCTCCCTTTCATTGTTAAGAATCACACATGCAAATCAAACAGCACTCTAGCCAGGGGAGAACAGATGGTATCTTGAAGGAGGTGGCTTCTACAGTGTGCTGGAAAGTGATAGAGAGAGGGAAATAATTGCTACAATTTCCATCTAGGCTATTTTTCTTTTATTGTGTATTCTTCAATTTACTAGGGAAAAAAAATCCCCACAAAAAGAATTTCAGTTGACCCATACTAACATTATGCCTAATGTAATTAATTATAAATGTAAGTAAGAATTACTTTTCAAGTGGCCTATAGGAAAAATAAATCTTTAGAAGACCAGCAAAGGGTGATCTATAGAAAATAAAAAGCAACTTTTCCTCCCAACTAATCTATCCAGATTTCCAGGAAAATTATTGAGACTCATTAAGAGTCTCTATATACCTTTAAATTTAGAAGATCTGCTCTCTTTCATATATATGGATATATCTGTGAACACACACACACACACACACACACACACACACACACACACACACACAGAGTGGGAATCAAACTCAGGGCTTTGTGTATGATGGCTAAGATGTCTTCTTTTGAGCGCAAGCCCCGTTTCTCTAAGTATGTTTACTCGTGTATACATTGTCCCAGTGAACTTTTTGCAAAAAAAAATGTGTAGTAGTTGCTTGCTTTACATAAAATTCAAAATATCAAATCCCTGTCACAAGAAGAAGAATATAGTTTGCATCTCAAACCTAAGACTCTCCAGGCCAGACTCAGTGAAGCCTAACACTGAAAAGGAAAGTTGCTGCTGGCATTCTGGGTCTTTCCAGCATCCAGATGGCCTGTCTGTAGCCTCGCCAGAACCAAACCCTTCCTGCTGCCTGTTCAGCTGGCCTTGGATGCCAGCCCCAGACTACACCAGCTTCCATACCTATTAACTCTTGATTGCCCAAGATTTTTAAGAAGAGGTAGGACTTCTAATGTGACTTTGGTTGAAAAGGTAAATCAAGTTTTAATTTAGAAGCTGAGTTTATGGAATATCGAGCCCTGTGACTTCCCTGCTCCATGACAGGCTTCCTCTCACAGCAGCTCAGCCAACTGTTGGCATGAGAGAAGCAGCATTTTGGAAGGGAGTGTGTGTGGGCAGCTTGCAGGTGAGGAGGGCAGGACTGCCAAGGCAGACCATGCGGTTTGTCCGGTGCCGACACCCAGTACCTGACTTGGGCCTTTCCAGAGCATTTGTATACACAGGGCTGTTCTGCTGTTTGGGGTGTGGTTAGTTTCAAAAAGCATTAAAAAAAAAAAAAAAAAAAAAAAAAAAAACCTCATTGGCAAGACTTTCGTGCAGCAAACAAGAATGCGTACTGGCAGATATAAAATGACCATACATGGATTTAAGGGGGGACTTCTCTAAAGCAGTTGAGACAGGAAAACAAACCTGCCCTGTGTTTTTTAAGCACCCTTGGAAATCTGACTAGAGGCAGCCATTGTTTTTGTTTGAATTTCCCAGGAGGTAATACACAGCAGCAAACTTGCCATGAAGGTAGCTAGACTCCTCTGTGGCTTTACTCCTCTTCATCTAGAGGTGTTAGTAGTTCTCCTGCCAGGGTGCTTCTCAACTGGCCGGAAAAGGTATTTCCAGTTGAAGCTGTGACTCTATGTCACATTCATCCTTATACTTCCGTGCTCACTGTTATTTAAATTTTATCATTATTACTATTATTGTTGTTGTTGCTGTTGTCAAGAGAATCAGTGTGGCACAGTTGATTAGAGACCTGAGATAGCCAGGTCAATACAAAGTCCTGGTTTGGGGCTGAAGATGTAGCTCAGAGCCTCAGGGTCCATCCCCAGCACACAGAAGGTGGTGTGGTGGCGCACATGGAATCCCTGCACTCGATAGGTGGAAGAGAGAAGGTCAAACATTGAAGGTCATCCTCAGCTACATAGCAACTTCAAGGCCAGCCTGGAATACATGAGGCCCTCTCTCAAACAATAAACAAACAAACAGCCTGACGGTGGTGGCACACTTTAATCCCAGCACTTGGGAGGCAGAGGCAGATGGTTCTCTGTGAGTTTGAGGCCAGTCTGGTCTATAGAGTGAGTTCCAAGACAGCCAGGGCTATACAGAGAAACTCTATCTCGAAAAACAAACAAGCGACAAGAAGAAAGAAAAGAGACAAGTTTCTGGTTTATAGATCAGAGTATGTGAACAAAGGTGGAAACATTTCAAAGTGTTAGGTTTTATAGAGCTCTGAGAGGAGGGGGATCAGAAAAAGGGAAGAAAGATTAAATAAACAAACAAACATAAATTAGAGCTGTGAAGAACAGAGCTTAAAAACAGTACTTATGGGAGGAAGTATTAAAAAAAAATAAAATGGCAAAGGATTCATACTATCTGCTCTGACTGACTGAAAAGGGCAAGGAAGCTACTTTTGCAGTTGGCACCCATCACTGCAGCCTCACAGTTGAGAAAGAGGGACATAGAAGGCTCTGGTGACAACCCACCCCCAACTACCCTCCCCCCCCAAAGTAACAGCCTAGACTGGAAATCATCAGAGAGAAGTCTTAAAATTGTGATAAGGGGCTGGGTGGTGGTAGTGCACGCCTTTAATCCCAGCACTCAGGAGGCAGAGCCAGACGGATCTCTGTGAGTTCGAGACCAGCCTGGTCTACTGAGCGAGATTCAGAACAGGCACCAAAACTACACAGAGAAACCCTGTCTTGAAAAAAAACAAAAAAACTAAGAAACAAACAAACAAACAAAACCCAAAAAATTGTGATAAGGATGCTGAAGTGTAGCTCTCCACGGCTGATGGCTTCTGGTGGGGGTGCAGGTAGGGAAGGACTCAGTTTTCTTTAAGGACTGGCCACTGTGTTTGACATGCTCCAGTGAGTATATAGGCAACACAAATTGGACTGTTTGTTTGTTTGCTTCATTCTTTCCTCCTCTTCCTTCTTCTTTGGGGGAGGGCAGTCATAAGGTAGGGGTGGATCTGGGAAGACTAGGAAGTGAGTGTGAAATTCGCAAATAATAAAAATATTACAGAATTTTATTCAAGACAAAAAGGAAGTATGTAACGGAATAAGAATAGCTCCTCTCTGCTGATTCGATGCATGCAGCCTGTAGTGATGGGTGGCTACTCTAACCCGAACATCTCAGCAGTCAACACCGAAGCTCACTCCAGCATAGGCTTCTTCTGTGGCTTCCCAACTCAAACTGCTGCCTTGACCCTCTCACCCTCTCAGCTCTCAGCAGATTTTTCGCTCCCTTGTTTTCGGCCTCCCTACACATTTCTCTGTACAAAATGCATAAAGTTGCCTCCTGTAAAAAACCTTGTCTCCTTGGCAACGTACAAAGATAGTGAAAGCTGGGACTGTGCATTCAGCCATGATGTCTCAGGCCAGGCTGGGTAACGCTCCTCCCAGTTGGACCTAGTCCTCAGGCTCTTTCCTCTGGAAGACACAGTGCATTAGAGAGGCGCTTAGGGAAGATTATGTCCCCAGGAGAGGTGCACTATCACCACCTTCATGTCACAGTTCAGTGCACAGTTCCAGAAAAGAAGCCAGCCGCGACCACCCACATGCAGAGAGCAAAAAGCACACCATTTCTGCATGCAAATGTCTGTTTTTCAGTTCTACGCTTGCCTTCTGTCTAAACACTGATACAATTTGGCTTGCAACTGGGTTCTCATAGGACAATAAAATATTACCACCATAGAGGAAATGTGAGAAGAATTATTACGAAAGCAAAAAGGGAACTCAGTAGGGTTTAGACGTCAGCCTTTCCTCTTAGAACGTCTGAAGATAAGCTCAAAGAGGAAGACTGGTAAAAAAGGAAGAAGAAAAAAAAGGTTAAGTTGTTTAATGTTGGTTTACTATACTTCTTAAAGTTTTTTTTTTTTTAAGTACGCTTCAGTTTTGTGAAAAGAATTTTACTTTTCTTTCATGGGAGAAGCCCAAAACTTAGGAGACCATTCCCAGGGTCTAGTGTCAAAGAAAACAGTTGTTGGCATGAAAAATACAAGTTGATGCATAACAACAGTTTCCTCCCTTAAATAAAATGCTGTATTTTTCTCCATCTCCAGGAAGGAATTTTTTTTTTTAAAGAGCATCCTTGCATAAAACCCTTTGACCAAATTTCACAATGCTCGACTTATGCTAATAAGTCTTTATTTAGTTTCAGTCTTTCCAAACAAGCCTGTGAGTTTTTCTGACGCAGCACACAGCACGTACTCATCTGGTTCTCACTGTCCCCTGTCCCTTGACCCACTATGAAAACCTGGTTCAATCTCTTCACTTACAAAGGTGAAACCAGACCCTATGTCCAGCGAGCACGTTTTGTTTGGGTGCAGGGGTTCACAGAACTGTGTGCAGCTCCTCTCTGACCCAGGAAGGAGGTTGAGACTGGCCGCCATCCAGCCCAGCTGCCTCAAGAGCAGTGCAGTTTCCTTGTGGCTCTCACTGACAGACAGCCCCTTCCCAGCTGGCTAGTAACTCCTCAGCAGGGCTTATGTGCTCTGACCCGCTACCTCACTGCCCACACTCCTCTTCCCAACATGGTTGGTACCTCTTGGAGAAGGAACAGCCCGAAAAGTGCTAGGGAGAAAAGGGGGAGTCCTGACTGTGGAGCCCTTAGGATTTTCTCCTTTCCTTGAGGAGGGAGCGGGGCTGTTAATTTAAAAGGATGCCAACATGTTCCGGGGAAGAGTTTGCAGAGAATTTAGCATGACTTGTGCATCAGGGTGGCTGGTTCCCATATGCTAGGAGAACATGCTACCCACCTTCTGCAAATATATCATAGGAGTTTTTGTCTGCTGTGAGTGTATTTGGGGACTGAACCCCCTGCTCAACCACTGGGCTACACTCCAGTGGCCCACAAAATGTTTTAATTTATTTTTGTAGGTAAGACTTTGCTCCATTACTCCATTACTGAATTTGAACTCTGATCATCCTAGGATTACAGGCTTATGGCTCCTCACTTCATATTTAGTGATGGTGGTGGTGGTAAGGACATAGTTTGCCTTCTATTTATAATTATCACCAATATTTCTACCATGTGGAAATAGATTGCATGTTCTATTTATAATTATCATCAATATTTCTACCATGTGGAAATAGATTGCAAGAAGAGTTAAAATGCATTAAATTGCTTTGGAACTTGAAGCTAGAATTTTTGAAAATGCAAGATTTATCTTGAATTTAGTTGATTTTAAAAGAGACTCAGTCAACCCTTATTTAAAGTCCTCTACAACATATCCCCGCACCCCAGAGAGAGGGTCTTGCTATGTTTGTAGACCAGGCTGACCTTGAACTCATAAATCTCTTTGCTTAGCCTCCTGAGTGCTAGGGCTACATAGCTGTGCCACCATGCCCTGTGACATTTACTCTAAAGAGGAAAATGACACAGAGTAGTAAAATTGTTGAAGTGCCTTTATGAGGATAAGGGTAGAACCCTGGCTGTATTTTTCTCATCTTTGTTCCTTCTGATGATTTCAGCCACAATGACTCAGTTCCATGCTTTCTTCTATTGCTGACATTATCCTACCCATCTCCTCTCTCATTTGGGGGTTTCTGTAACCCAGTCATCTAGCCCCCTTTATTTATTTTCCAGAAGCTGGCATTCAGCCCCACCTAAAAACAAAACAAAACACACTTTCCAGTTTGCTGGCAACTGTTGGAGGTAATTGACTGCTTTTCGAGAGAGACCGTTTCCTTCCCCTATTGGGTCACCTTTACTCAGAGCTCTGGCCGAGTCTTCCTGTGAGTGCCAGACAATGGCTTCCTTTGGGAAAAAAAAAAAAAAAAAAAAAAAAAAAAAAAAAAAAAAAAAAAAAAAAGAAGTAGTCAGCTTTACAGACTTGAGGTATTTATTGAAGCAGCACTGGTCTCCAGTCAGTGTCTGCACAGAAATACCACCACAGAAACGGGAGGGGCTCCAGACCTACTCTTTCCCAATACTGTACAAGAGAGGAAAGTGAAGCCCAGAGAGATTAGGGGTGTTCAAGTCTAGAGCAAGAGTTCTCCTTTTCTGTGCCGTAGATCATCTTGTCTGGCCAGGAAACCCTCATGGGTTCCCTTGGAATACTAATTTTAAGGGTATAAAATGAAACACTTGAGGCTGGACCCCTTTCTTGAACTATATACAAAAGTTAACTCTAAACACATTATGCACCTAAATGCCAGAGTCGAGACTAAGTCATTCTTAGGAGCAACAGGAATGAATCTTACATTGTGGATTACACAGTGCCTTTACTTTATTGAAATACAATTCATATATCAAAAAATGCATCCAAGCTGTGTGGTAGTGGTGCCCACCTTCAATCCCAGCACTTGGGGGATAGAGTCAGGCAGATCTCTGTGAGTTCAAGGCCAGCCTAGTCTACAGAGGATAGGTCTATAGAGGATTTAGGATAGGGACCAAAACTACACAGAGAAATCCTGTCTCGGAAAACAAACAAACAAAAAGAAAAGAAAAAAATGCATCTAGTTGAAACACCTAGAATTTGGTTGTTTTAAAATCTATTTACAAAGCTGTGCAACTAGCTCTAGGATCAATTAAAAAATAATATAAGGAATTTATTGGCTCATCTACCTTTTTTTTATTATGACATTTTTTTTTCTTGAAACAGCTTCGTCGAAACTCATTCATAAACTATCCAAGCCATCCATTTATAATATACTATTTGATAGATTTTGGTATATTGCCAGAGTTGTATAACCATTATATAGACAATAATTTTAAGATATTACATCAAAAGTTCTGTCAGTAAAAGAAAAAAACTATCTCAAACTTGAAAACATCTATATTTATTTATTATTGTGTTGGAGCTTAGGTGTGTGTGGGGGCATATATGTGACCATTCAGAGGCTAGAGAAGGCCAGAGGAGCACAGTGAGTGTTCTGCTCTATCACTCCCTGCCTTATTCCCTTGACAGGGTCTAACTTTGAACCTGGAGCTAGACTGGTGACCAGCACGCCCCAGCATCCTCTCTCCACCACAGTTCAAAGGTTACATCTAACTTTTTTGAATGTGTGCCAGGGATTTGAACTCAGGTACTCTTTTTTTTTTAAATTTCTTTTCTTTTTATTAAGAAATTTTCTATTCATTTTACATACCAAGCACAGATCCCCTCCCCTTCTTCCTCCCACCCCCAAATATTCTCCCCCATTCCCACCTCCTCCAAGGCAAGGCCTCCCATGGGGAGTC
Organism: Peromyscus leucopus; assembly: GCF_004664715.2. Classification (NCBI taxonomy): domain Eukaryota; kingdom Metazoa; phylum Chordata; class Mammalia; order Rodentia; family Cricetidae; genus Peromyscus; species Peromyscus leucopus. The sequence continues at coordinate 90,799,876 of NC_051063.1, read as the reverse complement.
AGCAGAGCCTGATACACTCAGTTGAGGCAGGTCCAAGCCTCTCCCCCTGGACCAAGGCTGTGTAAAGTCTCCCACCATAGACAGTGGGCTCCAAAAAGCCGGCTCATGCACCAGGGACAGATCCTGATCCCACTGCCAGGGGGCCCCTTAAGCAGACCAAGCTACATAACTGTCTTGCCTATGCAGAGGGCTAGTCCAGTCCCATGGAGGCGCCACAGCTATTGGTCCACAGTTCATGAGTTCCCACTAGTTTCGTTTGGTTGTCTCTGTACGTTTCCCCATCACGATCTTGATGCCACTTGCTCATAGAATCTCTTTTCTCTCTCTTCGACTGGACTCCTGGAGCTGGGCTAAACTCTGGTACTCTTAAGCAAGTGCTCTTACCCACTGAGCCATCTCCTCAGCCTACAAATTAAATGTTTTTCTCTTCTTCTTCTTCTTCTTTTTTTTTTTTTTTTGAGATAGGATATCACTATATAGTTGTCGTTGGCCTAGAACTTACTACTATGACACCACCCGCAATGGACTGTGTTCTCTCTCATCAATCACTAATTAAGAAAATTCCAACAGGCTTGTCTGCATACAGCCCAAGTCATTTGCTCATTTGAGGCTCCTTCTCAGATGCCTATTGGTTGTGCCAGTTGACAAAAAACTAGCCAGAATACTATGTAAACCAGGCTGGCCCTGAACTCACAGAAATATGCCTTCCTCTGCCTCCCAAGTGCTAGGATTAAAGGTGTGTCCCACGATACCTGGCCCCAAACTACAACTTTTTTGTTATAAATGATAACATCAAGAAAGTGAACAGGCAGTCCACAGAATGCAAGAAAACATTTGCAAATCATGCATCTGATAAGGGCTTTGTATCCAAAACATATAAAGAACATTTGTAACTCAACAATAAAAAGATAATACAGTTAAAGCATAGACAAAAGATTTGAGTAGATAGTTTCCAAAGAAGATAAACACATGCCCTTTAAGAACATGGAAAAATTGTTAGCATCATTAACCATTAAGGAAATGCAAACAAGTCACACAATGAGTTACTGGACTCATGCCTACTAAGATGGCTATAATGAAAAAGACACAGAATTGCTGAGGTTGGAGAGGACATTGAGAAATTGGAACCTTTAAATCTACTGCTGATGATAGAAGAGGGTGCAGCCACGCTGGAGTACAATCCAGCAGTTCCTCAAAGGTTGAAACATAGAGTTATCATGCGACCTTGAAATTCTACTCCTAGGTATAATACCTAGGCAAATTAACAAGCACAGCCAACAACTTCTATACCAATTTTCTTTCTTTTCTTTAACTTTTTTTTTATTAATTCTTTGAGAATTTCACATCATGCACCCCAGTCCCACCCATTTCCCAGTCCCTCTGTATCCACCCCTCAACCTTGTAGTGCTCCCCCAAAGGCAAACTATACAAATAAGAATAATAATTAAAACAAACAAAAAAACTGCTTTGCTTCTCCATCTTTTCCCAATTCTCTATCCCCTCTTCATCCGTCTTAGTGGCATTGGGAGCTTCGGTGTTACTGTGAAGTATACTCTTTTGTCCAAACAGCTTTACATGCAAATGTTCATTGTGTAATGTATTGATGGCCAGGTTCAAGGCCTCTGGCTTCTGGTACACCATCAATGCTGGACTCTCAGCAAAACTCCTCTTGGATATCATGCTGTTGCCCCAGTCATGAAGATCCTGTGGCTCTGGTTCCACAGGGCATAGATGGGGTAGATGTTGGAGTGTGCCAACTCAAAGCCCTAGATGTGTGTCTGGGTAGTAGCTGAGTTGGTCAGTCTGGGGTGCTAGGACAAGCCTCCTCAGGTGAGGGTTGGAGCCAGCTCTCCCATACCTCAGGTGATGGGTGGGGCCGGTTTTCCCAAATGAGGGGGCAGCACTCCTTAGGCCAGTGAGGGGCAGGGCCAGCTCAGCACGGCCCACGTCCTTCTTCACATGGTTCAATATGTTTAACACATGGCTCGCATGGGTTGCTGTGGTTACACGGGCAATGGACCTCTACATGGACCCCAGCTGCATCAGGACCACTGACCCAGACATGACCATAAGCAGCAGCTTGGGCCTGATTGTCACTATGGCCCCGGGGGAGGGGGAGGGCAGTGCAGGCTTCTCAGGTTGGGAAGGGCCCACCCAGCAGTAGCGTGGTCCCGGGGGACTCCAATATGGCCCCAAGTGGCAGCTTAGATCCTGGGCAGTTGCACGGCCTTCCATAGTAACAGGAGCCACAGACATCAACACAGATCCTGGCTGCAGTAAGGCCACAGACCCAGACATGGCCCCTGGCCACAGCTCAGGCACTGATGTCCCTATGGCCCCCAGTGGCAGCACAGGCCACTCTGATCTGTATGGTCCTGGTGGCAGCCTGACCCTCTGGCACCAACATGGTTTCAGGTGTCGGCCCAGATCACGGACATCTGTTACCAGCCTTCAATGGAAACAGGAGACATGGACACTGATGCAGACCCTGGCTGTGACAGGACCACAGACCCAGACATGGCCCTGCAGCAGTTCGGCCTGGACTACACCCTGGCCCCAGGTGGTAATGCAGGCCATCCAGATCAGGATTGCTCCAGCAACAACATGTCCCTCTGTGGAGGCTTAAATTATTCAGGGTCAGAGAATCTGAGCTTGTTTTACCCAGCAGGGCTGTATGTATAAGAGGATGATTTGACCACAGGTGTGGTTACCAGGTGTTTAGAAGGGTTTATATTTGGCTGTGCAATGTGCTTTGATCTAGCAAGGGGGAGCTCTTTTGCCCCGCCCCTTGGCATTGTTATAAAAAGCCCCTTTGAAGGGGCAGAAGGGGTCATTGGGTTTTAATCCAGGTTCTCCCAAAGCTATCCTGTGTTTCTTTCTTCTTGTCAACTAGGTCTCTCATTCTACTTAATATTTTCCTATCCCTTTCTTCTCCTCATAGGAACCCTGGGAAAGGTGAGAGCTGGCCTCCCACATCCCTTAGACCCCAGCATGGCCACAAGTAGTAACCCAGAATCCAGGCATCCTTGTGACTTTTAGTGGCAACATGGGCCATGAACATCAACACAGAAACCGACTACGGTAGGATCATGGACTCAGACGTGGTCCTTGGCTATGGCTCAGACCAAGATGACACCATGGCCCCAGGTGGCATCGCAGGGCACTCAAACAGATCTGTATTGCCCTGAAGGCAGCATGACCCTTGGATATCATCATGGTCCTCAGTATTGGCTCAGACACCTGGCATCTGCACAGCCTTTGTACACCAATATTCTTAACAGCATTATTCATGGGGAGCCAGGACAGAGGCAGGAGTGAAGTAGGCACTTGCTGGCATTGTTAGTCTTTATTCTAAGCACACTTGGTGTGGGTATGGCGTGTACATGTTTCTGTATGTTTGTGTGCAGGTACATATGTGCATAATATGCATGTAGAGGCCAGAGGTTGAGGTTGGGTGTCTTGTTCATTCTCCTTTCCCTTTCTATTATTCTTCTCTCATATATTACATCCCAACCACAGTTTTCCCTCCCTTACCTCCCCCCCAGCTTCTCCCTCCACCTCCCCTCTCCCCCATATTCATGCCCCCTCTGTTTTCCCCTCAGAAAAGAGCAGGCCTCCCCCCTGTACCCACCCCAAATGCTGCAGGTCATGTGTACCTCAGGGTAAGTGAGTCCACCAGGGTGCTGGTAGTGCTGAGACTGAGTTTCTCTTTTGTCCAGTGTGGTCACTCTACCAGTGGGTGTCTGTGGAGTGAACCAGAAGTGAGAAAAGGAGAAAAATATCTGAGATGGTCGGGTGGTGGTGGCGCACGCCTTTAATCCCAGCACTGGGGAGGCAGAGCCAGGTGGATCTCTGTGAGTTCCAGGCCAGCCTGGGCTACCAAGTGAGTCCCAGGAAAGGTGCAAAGCTACTCAGAGAAACCCTGTCTCGAAAAACCAAAAAAAAAAAAAAAAAAAAAAAAGATTTTCTTTAAAAAAATACATTAAAAATTTCATTACATGAAAAAAAAAATCTCTGAGACAAGGTTTTCACAGATACAAAAACCCTGAGATTTCCTAAGTCTTCAAATCCTGACTGATTTCAAAATTGGTTTTGTATTTAAGATCAAAATGAGGACAAGAAACAAAATGCTTCTTGAGATGTTTTTGTAGTTTATGGATGATCAAGCTTTGGGGCTCTCTGCAGCACTTAGTTTCTCATAAAGAAGATGCTTAAATAAATTTAAAATCTTTTGAATGTGTAAATAGTAGTGTTGGTCCTGTGTGTTTCAAGGAAAAGGACAGCTGCACTTTTTTTTTTTTTGCACATTGGATTAAATTACCTTTCATTGGCATCAAACATCAGACTGTCTTAACTGATATTAAAGATAATCAGACCAAATGTTTATGTTTTCCAGTGTTTTATCACTGGCTGCAGTCTTTGATAGAGGCTGACTGCCTTTTCATAGCCATCAATCAGAATTATGAACTTTGTTTAAATACTAAATGTGCTTTTAACTATTTCCTTAGGAATATATTGAAACACCAACAGAGTTTGAATTATGTTCTGTAAGAAAGTACTAGACGATTGTTTTAGGATATGTACAGTTGTAGAAAGTGCCAACTTTTAAAGTTCATGTTTGGTTCTTAAGATTTTCTTGCCGGGCAGTGGTGGCGCACGCCTTTAATCCCAGCACTCGGGAGGCAGAGCCAGGTGGATCTCTGTGAGTTCGAGGCCAGCCTGGGCTACCAAGTGAGCTCCAGGAAAGGCACAAAGCTACACAGAGAAACCCTGTCTCGAAAAACCAAAAAAAAAAAAAAAAAAGATTTTCTTTAAAAAAATACATTAAAAATTTCATTACATGAAAAAAAAAAAAAAAAAGAGCAGGCCTCCCAGGGACATCAAACAAACATGGCATACTATGCTACAATAAGACCAGGCACACACCATCACATCAAGGCAGGATGAGGCAACCCAGTAGGAGGAAAAGCATCCCATAAATAGGTAAAAGGGTCAGTAACCATTCCCACTTTCACTGTTAGGAATCCCACAAGAACTCCAAGCTACTCAGCCATAGCATATGCAGAGGACATGGGTCAGACCCCTCCAGGCTCTCTGATCTTTGTGAGTCCCGAGCAGTTGATTCTGTGGGCCATGTTCTCTTGGCGTCCCTGCCCCCTTGGTTCCTCTGATCCTTCCTCCCCACTCCTCACTTGGACTCCCTGAGCTCCGCCTAATATTTGGCTGCGGGACTCTGCATCTACTCCCACTGGTTGCAGGATTTAGATTTTCTGGTCTCTTTGATGAGAATTCAGCTAGGCTCCAGTCCCAGAACACTGTGCAGGCAGGACAAACTGTAGGTCAAAGGTTTTGTGGCTGGGTTGGTGTCCCAGTCCCTCCACTTGAGGCCTTGCCTGGTTACAGAAGATGGCCGTTTTAGGCTCCATGTCCCCCATTACTAGGAATCTTTGCTAGGGTTATTCTCATAGATTGCATGGATTTGCCATTGCACTAGGTTTCTACCTAGCCTCTGAAATACCCCACAATTCCAATAATTTCTCCCAGAACTTTCTCCCTCCTCCCCACTGGATGCCCCAGTTCACCAGTAAAATCTATTCTATTTCCCCTTTCCAGGAAGATACTTTCATCCCCCCTTAATCCTTCCTTGTTATTAGTCTCTCTGGATCTGTGGACTGTAGCATGGTTATCTTTTACTTATAAGTGAGTACATACCATGTTTGTCTTTCTGGATCTGAGTTACCTCACTCAGTATGATTTTTTTTTTCAAGTTCCATCTATTTGTCTGAGAATTCCATGATATTGTTTTTAACAGTTGAGTAATTCTCTGTTGTGTAAATGTATTACATTTTCTTTATTCATTCTTCAGTTGAGGGATATCTAGGTTGTTTCCAGTTTCTGGCTATTATGAATAAAACTGCTATGAACACTTGGAGAGATCAGGGATATAAGGGACATACCTAAATATAATAAAGTAAATTTACAGCAAGCCTACAGCAAACATCAAATTAGATAGAGAGAAACTCAAAGCAATTCCACTAAAATCAGGGACAAGATAAGGCTGTCTACTCTCTATCTACTCAATATAGTATTTGAAGTTCTAGCTAGAGCAATAAGACAACCAAAGGAGATCAAGGGGATACAAATTGGAAAGGAAGAAGTTAAAGTATTGCTATTTGCAGATGATATGATAGTATACATAAGTGGCTCCACCTTATTTTTTGAGCCAGGGTCTCTCATTGGACCTGGAACTTGTTATATTTTAAAAACAGTGAGAAGGAGTCATACCATACAAGGGCCCACGTGGGAAGTTTATTGAGGGGAGGGGAGGGAAGGGGCAGAGAAGGGGGCAGAGACTGGTCCCTGGGGACAAGAGCGAAGGAAGAGAAAGAGATGAGAGGCAGGTAAGGCCTACCTTTTATGAGGAAGCATAGCAAATGTGCACAGGGTGCTCTTAGTGGCTGCAGCTGAGGATATATCCTGTCAGGACCCTAAGGGCAGCCGGTACAGATGCCTAAATGCTAACAGAGCTTACTGTTTCAGCTGGACTGGCTGGCCAGTGAGTGCTAGGGATGGATCCCCAGTGCTTAGAATTACAGGTGCATGTCAGTGTGCCAACTTTTACAAGGACGCTAGGAATCTGAACTAAGGTTCTGATGCTTGCACACCAAACACTTTAGTGAGAGTAATCTCCCCAGCCCCGTGAGAACACATTTAATGTTTTGTATGAATGATTAAAACTGTGAAGAGGTGATATTTGATGGGCCCTTAAGTCTGACACTCTCCAGTGTGCAACTGCTGACCAAGCATCTCTCTCATTACAGCCCAGCTATTCTAGATACTACAATCGCTTGGAGTGTGCTCCAGCAGTAGGAGGACCCCACAGCTCCAGCTGAATACACACTCCAGTCATAACCCCTCCTGACAGCCGGCACCAGCTTCTGAAAGCTGCCCGCTAAGCAAAACAAGCCTTGGTGAACTTCATGTGACCCTGGGGTGCTTTTCACCTAAACAATGGCAGGATCCCTTGGCGGTGGTCTGTGACTGGTGCAAACACAGTCCTTGGTTTGCATGAAAGACTGTGTCAGGATTGGTGCAAACACCCTAGCCACACACCCTTTTCTCACTATTTAAGCAGGGTCTTTGGCTCACCTTTTGGGTTCTGTGCTGACCCCTGGTGTAGCAATTGTAGGTTTACTGCCAGCTCTTCTCTAGTCGTCTTTCTCTCCTGAATTAGCCTTTAGCATGACCAGGGTGGACTGAACGGATAGCACAAAGAGGAGGCAGGGGGGACCTAGCAGCGGCTGTGGTAGCAGAAGTGGCAAGAGGCCAGCTGAAGGGTTCCATAAAGTGACAGGGTCTAAGGTTGGATAGGGAGTGGGTGGCAGAGTGACCAAGGCAGCAGAGGCATGGGGAAACCACCGGAAGAGTTACAGGGAGCTGGTGAGACCCACAGGCAGAGAATGTGAGCACACAGGACCTGTGTTTGAATAGCTAAAAAGTAGAAAGAGTCAAACTGCCCGACAACACAGATAAATAAAACTCGGTACAGCCACACAGTGGATTATGACTCGGCAATAAAGAGAACTAAAGCTCAAGAGAGCAGAGAGGAGTCTCAAGAAATCAGTAGTAGGTATAGGTTTATTTTGTAGTGATGAAAATGCTCCAGATTAAGATGATAGTGATAGTTACACAAGTCTGGGAAAATAGTAAAGCCATTGAATTGTACCCTTTGGACAGTGGAGGCAGTGGGGGCAGTGGGGGTTGTGGGACTGCGGGGCTTGGAGAACCTGGAGAGAAGCCCTCCAGCAACAAATGGCGCCCAACGTGGGGCACGAACCCACGACCCTGGGATTAAGAGTCCCATGCTCTACCGACTGAGCTAGCCGGGCTTTTTTTTTTTTTTTTTTTTTTTTTTTTTTTTTTTTCCCTTTTCTATTTTAATAAAAAGAAAAAGAAAGCAAAAGGTTATAACTAACAAAGGAAAACTATATACAAAAGTACAATAACTTTGCTCCTGGCTGCACCAATTGATCCCGAGAGAATGTTGGGCTTCTAAGACATTTCCATTTGCAAGTTTGTCTTTTGGCACAAAATGGCCTACTGGGCAAAGAACTGCCCTTGCCTTGACGGCTGACAGTACAAATGCAATGCTGTCCTTTCTGGACAAGCGGGACACAAGGAAAGCGACCACTGTACTCTGCCAAGACAGGGTAAGATGGTCTCTCAGAATTCCTGCTTCTAAAAATGGTCTGTCAGATACTCTAGGCCTGTAGCCAATTTGAATGCACCAACAATGCTGAGAAACATTAGGTGACTGTCCAGGCTGCCAGCTGTCTTGGTCTACTCTTGCAAGATTCCCGAAGTTGCTTGCATCCGTCTACCATTTCTCAGGTACCATTATGTTCCTTCTCAGGTCTTTGATGTGGTTGAAGGCTAGATAGTCGTAATTTCCTCAGTTATGATAAAAGATAAGTTAGCTATAAAACCTTAAACTCACAAATATAAGATAGATAGGACATCTTCTTTAATATTGTAACTATAATTCTTGCTCGGTAATTGTTTTGTTATATGTAATTTTACCATGTTAAAGTTAAAACCTTCCTTTTTAAAAAAGAAGAAAGGGGAAGTGCTGTGGATATCACTCTATGTAAATAAAACACTGATGGTCAATGACCAGGCAGGAGATAGGTGGGACAAGGAGAGAGGAGAATTCTGGGAAGCGGAAGGCTGGGGGGGAGAGACTGCAGCCACCGCCAGGAGAAGAGCATGTAGAGACGCCGGTAAGCCACCAGCCACGTGGCAAGCTATAGATTTATAAAAATGGGTTAATTTAAGATAAAAGAACAGTTAGCAAGAAGCCTGCCACGGCCATACAGTTTATAAGTGATATAAGCGTCTGAGTGATTATTTTATAAGTGGATTGTGGGACTGCGGGGCTTGGAGAACCTGGAGAGAAGCCCTCCAGCAACAGGGGGCAGTGGGGGCAGTGGGAGCAGAGTCTCACCAGGTGTCCCTGGCTGGCCTGGAACTTGCCACATAGCTCAGGCTGGCTTCAACTTGTAGCAATCCTCCTGATTCTTCACTTGAGGTGCTGCTATTACTAGCATGTACCACTAGGCTTAGCAGCCTTATACACTTTAAATGGGTGGATGTTTTCAATAAGAATGTTTTTAAAAAGATAAAATATTCAAGGGTCCAAAGGAAGCAAATTCTACTGAAAGCTAATGACTATTTAAAAAAAAAAAAACAGCATTGCAGTATAGCAGTGATTCTCAACCTTTGTGCCTCAACCCCTTTGGGAGGTCGAACAACCCTTTCACAGGGGTTGCCGAAGACCATTGGAAAACACAGTATTTACATTATGATTCATAACAGTAGCAAAATTACAGTTAGGAAGCAGCAACAAAAATAATTTTATGATTGACCAGGTGGTGGTGGCACACACCTTTAATCCAGCACTTGGGAGGCAGAGTCAGGTGGATCTCTGGAGGCCAACCTGGTCTGCAGAGTGAATTCCAGGACAGCCAGGGAAGTTTTACAGAGAAAATATTTCAAAAAGCCAAAAAGCGGGGGGGGGGGGGGGGGGGGGGGGGGGGGGGGGGAGGGAATTGGGGCACACAGACAGACAGGATGCAGAGACAGGCAGAGAAAATTATGGTCAGTTACCACAACATGAGGAACTGTATTAAAGAGTCACAGCACTAGAAAGATTGAGAACCACTGCATTATAGGAATAAGTGTTTGTTGTTGGACTATGAGATGTAGCAGTGAGTCTATTGAAATATGACACAAAGTAGTGATTAGAGAATATGATGTTTTGAGTTACACATAATGAATATAAAAGTCACAGAAAGACAGCTCTGATCTCTCCTGGGGAAACCTATAACGTCTGTGGACACTCAGCATCTGCATTAATAACTGAAGGGCTGTGTGCCAGTGTAAATCTGTAGATGGGGAGGTAAGGGGGGTGGAGGTGGGGCAGACCCTGAAGGAGTACTGGGTTCCAGGCAGAGCTAAATGAAGACAGGATGCAATTTGTTTTCTTTCCAAGTTCACTAACACCCTGAATTCTGTTTGTAGGAGTTGTGGGACTCCTCAATCTCAGGTTACAGACCTCTGTAGGGAGGGAGTAAGACAGAGACAGGGTGAGGTAGAGAGATCTCTTGGGGTAGGAGAGTGTGGCTCCACTGATAGAATGAGGAGGAGGCTTTGCATTTGGTCCTTACCACTGCATAAAACCAGGCATGGTGGTACACGCTTGTAATCCCAGTACTTCATCCTTGGCCACATAGCAAGTTGAGGCCAGCCTGGGCTACATGAGACTATGTCTCAAAAGAAATCTTGTCTCTTGACTCCATTTCCCCCTTCTTTGAATAGAGGGGACTGCTGACGTAAGAATGAGTTTCATTTTAACTGCTAGACAGCTTTCAAAACGGGTAACAACTGGAATTGTAGGTCAGTAGTTTAACACCCTGGTTCCTGGGTTCAATAACTCACAGGACTCAAACAAATAAAGAGACAGCCAGCCTTTGGGCTGAAAAGACGGTGGGAGGATTGTTTCTGGGGGTTTCTGAAGTAGACTGCTATAACCCTCCTCTTACCCTTCAGTCCTGCCACTGACTGGACTCCACATCCCCATGCACCATGCCCACCCTTTTCAACAGGAGATATTAACTTAGAGAACTGGTTGCTGTTAGGGTTCTAGTAGAAATAGAGATTTTGAATTTTCCTTAGAAGAAATATTTTCTAAAATTTGCCTTTGAACACCTGGGGAGTCAAAAGAGCTGCCAGCCAGCAGAGGTGGAGTTAGTGGGAGACATGGAGAAGTTTCACAAATAATCATAGAGGGACCTTCCTGCTATAAACAAAAATTCTTGGAAAGAGATTTTGTCCACAAAGACTGATCGACTGATTAAAGCTACAGTAACATGGAGAAGTTGTGATGTTGCAGGTTTGGAGGCTAATTATCTTCTCTTAGGACAGCCTTGCACACACCCCCTCAATATTTTATTCCTTGCCCACCTCTGTTGGAACTCACATCCTGTTAGTAGATAAAAAAAAAAAAAAACCTTTTGGAATCTATTAACTTAGCAGACCACTAGCTTCCACAAGCTCAAAAGCTGAATGTTATCAGATAGCATATGACACCTATAGAGAAGCTTCCCCCATCTTGCTATAACCACCTCTTTGATGTACGCACTAATGTATTTTAAACTTCTTGGCTTGGGATTGTCTTTGCTCTGTAAAACTATAAAATGTCATGACACTGCTTCCACATGGAGCATGGGATTTGGGATCACTTAAATTTGTGCTCCTACGTTGTGCTCACTCAAAATGGGCCCCAGAATTAACTCTCTCTTATTCTGTTTAAGATTTTCCTGTGATTTGAAAGCAGGGCAGCATTGTTTCTGGAGGCTTCTCTGAATTTCCCCACCATGTGAGATGGAAGGAGTCTTTAGACAGTAGAATATGGACTGTGGCTTAGAATTAGAAACTGAGACTTGTGGCCACCTCAGTCCTAGGATTTAAAAAGGTCAGGTGAACCTTTCAAAAATGATACTTGTTCATACTCCATACGAAACAAAAGGACTGGGCAGAGAGTGTGGCTCCATGGTAGAGCACCTGCTTAGCATGCGTGTGACCACGAGTTCAACCCCCAACCAGGGGTGGGGCACACAAAAAGCTGTATTTTCAGCATGGGATTTCAGTGTGAATTATAAAGAATTCATTATAAGTAAGGTAGGTGGACACACCTATAATCCTAGTACTTGAAAGGATTGCTGTGAGTCTGATGACAGCCTGGGCTCCATAATGAGCTCTAGGCCAGCCTGGGCTAAAGAGTAATACTCTATCTCAAACTAACACCCCTTTATTCCTCAGATTACAAAGAGAGAGAGAACAAACAAACAAAACAAAAAAAAGAGAGAGTACTTTTAATACAATTTCAGTGTAGAAAATAAGATAATTCTGCTGGGCATGAGAGCTCACACCTCTAATCTCAGCACCCAGGAGGCTGAGGCAGGAGGATTGCTGTAGGTTTGAGGTCAACTGGGTGACACAGTGGTAGGAGAACAACTGGGGCTTCTTCATGGACACTTCAGAACAGGTCCCGACCAGTCCTAAAGCTGTGTTTTAAATTAACCTATATTTATTTATTTGTTTTAGTTTTGAGACAGGGTTTCTCTATGTAGCACTGGCTGTCCCAGAACTTCATCTGTAGACCAGACTGGCCTCAAACTCATAGAAATCTATCTGCCTCTGCCTCCCAAGTGCTGGGATTAAAGGCGTGCGCCACCACTGCCCTGGCTTAACTTATTATTATTTATTTTTATTTTTATTTTTATTTTTATTTTAGACAGGGTTTCTCTGTGCAGCTTTGTGCCTTTCCTGGAACTCACTCTGTAGCCCAGGCTGGCCTCAAACTCACAGAGATCCACCTGGCTCTGCCTCCCAAGTGTTGGTATTAAAGGCCTGTACCACCACCGCCCGGCAACTTAATTTTTATTTAGTTAAAAAGATTCACTACATTGTCTCCTTCTAGCCTTTGATGAAATGTGCCCATGGGTTGCTGAGAATTTGAATATGAAACATTTCCTGGGACCCCACAACTTATTTTGTTAAGCAGAATAAAATCCTCCAGATGTAAATTAACTTCCTTTGCTCAATATTTATTGTTGTTTCATCTGCTCTGAAATGAGCACAAGAAGCATTTTGATAAGTGGGTTGAAAAGCTCCTGCATCTCACCGTCAACTCTCAGACTGAGCCCCTATTGTGTTCAGTAATCTGATTTTGTTATTTCCTATAATGAAAACCACATCTAGCGAGACACTCTTGCCACCTCATAGCACATGGCAACAGTAGGCAGCACTCCTCACCCTTACGCCTACTGCATCCTCCTGGCCAAGTGAGTGTCAGAGTGTGCTCAAGGCCAGAGTGCTGGCTGGGGCCATGAGAATAAGAACAGCTTGTGTCCTGATGCTCCACCTGCAGGAGGGCGGAGTCAGCAGCTAACAGCAAGTGGGGCTGGATCCTTTTTATCTTAGCAAAACAAAGCGCATTAACTCCTCTCAGCCTCCCGTCCCCTTCACACCTTGTGTCCTGTATTTAACAACCTGTACCTTGGGTGAAGTGGTCTGTACAGACTGTGAGCACATGCTAAGAGACTAAGGCCACCACCATATGACTGCCCTCTGGGTCTAGGACTCTATATCATCATTGAAGAGGACAGAGCTAAATACTACCAGCTTATTATTATTATGTCAAGTTTACATAAATGAAGAAGGTCACTACAGCAAAGCTCAAAGCAGTAGCTGGAGTGTGTGAAGGAAGCTCCTCACGTCTTGGTGGATCAGTATCGGGGACTATAGGGGTCCAGCCCCTCGATAGTCCCCTCCCAGGGTCCAGGAAGAATCTACAACCAGCTGGTAATTAATCTTTGATATAAAGAAATGAATTTATGTACACAAAACTCCTTAGTCCATATACTTTATTATTCTGTGTCAGTTACAAGCTTATATTCTGCTCTCATATTTAGCTCCTTTCTTGCCTGATTTCTCTCTACACTTATCTGCAGTCCCCTCTAGGTCCTATCTTAATTCCTTCATCTTAGTTCTGCCCCTTCTAGGTTCTCATCCATCTTGTTCTTTCCTATATCATCTCCTCTCCCATTTCCTTCTCCTCTCCCATCTCAGTTTGTTCCTCTCAAGTTCTTACCCATCTAGTTCATCCAGTTTCTTTCCTCTTCTCTGTCCTTCATGTGCCCTGGAAGTTCTGGTAAATATACACTTACAAGCAGTATTCCCTTAGCACTGCAAAGCCAGGGGTGATAAGAATCACATAGGGAGGCAATAACTGTTAATTATCATTTGCAACCCCAAAGGGGAGTGACCAATGGTGAAATGAATTAACTAAAGGCTAAATTCAGGTATTATCTAAGTAGAGGGCTCTTATGTGCTCAACTATAATCTTGAACGTGATTAGTAGAAAATGTTAAGGATCTATAAGTTGCTACATCAATGGGAGAAAATAAAACTGTCTTCTTTTTTCCTGTGGCTCCTATCTGTCCAAGCTATCTGCCATTTTTTCTGCAGGGTGGGGGAAAGTGTGCTTGGTCGCTAGGCAACCTGTGTACAGGTAGATGCCGCTAGTGATAGTTAAAGGGAGATCTGGAACTAGGGGTAAGGTTTGGGAAAGGAGGAAGTTAACTTAATTGGCACATCCGCCAGGCCTTCTCAAACAGGTAGCCTGGATGCTTAAGTTTGTTCTTAGAGAGTACAGAGGTATCTCTGATAAAGTACTTTCCTCCATCTGGCCAGATGTTGCCAATGATAATAATTACAAGGAGGCTTTAATTGGGGTTCTGGCTGAGCATAGCTGTCAGTGCAGAAGGTTATCTAAATATTCCTAGAAGTGATTAGGTAAGGAGTTAGAGGTCTATAAAGTTAGTAAGGCTGTAAGAAAGGAGGGCCCGAGCTTGACCTAGGCAGTGTCTCCTTGTGGAATTTATCTTAAATCAGGAGACTTGCATGTGGACTGTTATTACTGCTAGTCCTTGAAAGTGGCCAAGAGAGATATCTGATTTCAGAGAAAGCCTTTCCTGAGGCTGTTCTCCAAATACCTGGAATGTGTATGTCCAGAGAGTGATCAGTCCACACTGTTAGCCCTTCTTAGGGAAAAGTCAATTGGGAAAACTATGAAGGCACACATGATTTTCATAACAGAAGACAGCTGATATATAACAAGCCAAGTAACACCAAAAACTCCTTGGAATTTGGCTTCCTCTGGAGGAATTCCCTGATCCTTCCAGGTAGTGACTTTGCCATAACCAGCTGAGTTCTTATGATATATTCCTGTGGCCCACAGCAGATCAGAAAAGCAAAAACCTTGAGCCAGAAGTAGAGCTGGGCTTTTAATCTCAAAATCCCACGTCCAGTAACCCACCTCTGCCAGCCATACCTCCTGTTTCTGCAATCTCCCCAAATACCACCAGCTGGGGACCAAAAGTTCATCCATACAGAGGGGTATACTGTACATTCAGACCATAACAGTTTGTGTGTGTGTGTGTGTGTGTGTGTGTGTGTGTGTGTGTGTGTGTTGTTGAATCTTGAGTCCTGGGTTTCATGCATGTTGTGCAATAACTCTACTATGATTTATAATATATCTCCAGCCTGTAGGATTTTTTTAATGTATCTGTGTTGTTTTGTGTGTGCATAGCATGTTGTTCTATCTAGCACATGGAAACACCCATACAAACAGTACTGATCTAGATACAGTTTTATGCTGTTTTGTTACCATGAGATCCCGCATGCTATGCTGCTATGGGCACACCTCTGTTTCCATCCCTAGCACCTCTAATTTGTTCTCCACATATGCGGTTTTGCCATTTTAAAAATGTTATGTAGATGAAATCACATAGCATCTAATATTTGAATCCTGGCTTTAAAAACGTTCTGTTGATAACAGTCCTGGTTGCTGAATCTCACTGGTTCATTTATTTTCATTGTTGGGCAGTAGTCCATGACATTAGATACACCACAGCTTTTGTCAGCCACCTAGTCCAGGATTATTTGGGCTGTTTCCAATGCCAGGCAATTACAGGTAAAGCCACAATGGGCGTTCTTATCTTTACCTTTTGTGTCTGTTTGTGTGGGTGCATTTGTGCCCACATAAATATAAAGCTAGTGACAACTCGAGGTGTCATTCCTTGGGGTCCTTCACCTTGTTTTTCCTCCTCCTCCTCCTCCTCCTCCTCCTCCTCCTCCTCCTCCTCCTCCTCCTTCTCCTCCTCCTTGAGACAGGGTTTCTCTGTGTAGCTTTGCGCCTTTCGTGGAACTCACTTCATAGACCAGGCTGGCCTCGAACTCACAGAGATCCATCTGGCTCTGCCTCCCGAGTGCTGGGATTAAAGGCATGCGCCACCACCGCCTGGCTTGTTTTTCCTTCTTTTTGTAATTGTTTTTGACACTTGGTCTCTCAGGTCTCTCCTTGGGCAGTAGCTCCCCAAGGAACCTAGGTTGACCGGCCAATGAGCGCTAGGAATCTGCCTGTCTGCATCTACCCAGTGATGAGATTAGCTTGAGCCATCACCACACGCAGCTCTTCTATGTGAGTTCTGGGAATCAAACTCAGGTCCTCATGCTTACAAGTAAGTGGTTTACCAGCTGGGCTCTCTCCTCAGTCCCTACAATACTCATGTACTGTTTCTGCGTGTGAACACTTCTTTTCTCTGAGTAAATGATTAGGAATATGATTACCGGGTCCTATGGTAAACATTGGTTTGGTTTTTGAATCAATTGTCAAGGTACACTGTAGAGTTGCTGTACCATCGCATGTCACCCCTGGTGCTGTCTGGGGAAGTCTGCTTCCTCCATTACGTCTGCTGTTTCTACTGCTTGTGCATTCTGACACACCAGTGGGATCTCATGGTGGTTTTCATTTGTGTTTTCCTAGTAGCTAAGTAGATGCACTTTGACTTGCTTACTTGCCTCCCTTGCAGAAATAGTTCCTTATGCTTCTTGTCCTTTTTCTGGATTGTTCATTACTAGTTGAAAGCTCTCTATGGTCTTTTGTCAGCTGTCTGGTTAACAGTGCTTCTTGCTAGTTGTGGGGGATCACAACTTTGATCCCAGCAGAGGCAGGTAGATCTCTGTGAATTCAAGGGCAGCCTGGTCTACAAAGCTAGTTCCAGGATAGCCAGGGCTGTCACACAGAGAAACTCTTGTCTCGAAAAACGAAAACAATAACAACAAAACAAAACAATGTTTCTTATAACACTGCCGCCTCCTCTGATCTTATCTTTTTATCTTTGGAAGGATCTTTTATAGAGTGAAGGTTTTTTAAGCTTGATCAAGTCCAATTTATCAATTTTTCTCAAACGATTTTTGGACATCAAACATATGAACTCCATTGAGCCATAGGTCTGGAAGATTTCCTCCCCCCTCCCCCTATTTTTAACCAATGATTTTTATTTGTTTGCTTGTTTGTTTGTAGACAGTATCTCACACAAATCAGGCTGGCCTTGAACTCACTCTGTAGCTGAGGATGACCTTGAACTTCTGATCCTACTGTCTCCATCTCCTGAATGCTGGAATTATGGTGTTGGTCACTGTGCCTGGTTGATGTGGTGTTGGGGATGGAACCCAGTGCTTCATGCAATGCTAGATAAACACTCCACCAACTGAGCAACATCATCAGCCCCTAAAAAATTTATAATTTGGCATTTTCCTTCTAAATCTCTTGGGCATTTTGAGTTCATCTTTGTGTGAGGTATGAAGTTAGGCTGAAGTGAATTTCTTGCCTATGGGGATCTCAACAACAGTTTGGCACCATTTGCTGAGAGACTATTTCCTCCATTGAATTATGAAGCCAACATTTCTGTAGAGATTACATTGTTATTATTCTATTTCATTGATCCGTGTCTATCCCTCCACCAATATTATACTGTTTTCTGTTGTCTGAAATAGATCTGTGCTGTTACAAATGCAGGTCTGAGTAATGGAAACCTTCCTAATTCTTCTTGTTTTGTTTCTATCTGAGTCTCACCATGCTGCCCATGATGATCTCAAACTCTTAGGCTCAAGTGACCTTTCTGATTCTACATTTGTGTGCTGGGAAACAGGCACCACCCAGGTCATTCAGTTTGAGCAATGAGTATTTTATTTTTAAAGTTCTATTAATCGTCACAAAATCCTAAGAAATGATTATATTTAGACCCATTTTTATAGATGAGAGCACTGAATATAGACAGAGTGGTTATGTAATTTGTTTGAGACATTTGGAAGCTGGGCCTGCTCTCTAACCACTAGGCTTTACTGTGAATATGCTTTTCTCTCCTCTCAAAGCTGCTTTCAGTGGGCTTGGTGTTGGCATTTTGCCAGTGACCTATGCTGAGAGACAGGATAAGCAGTAGCTCTCTGGCACTGTTACATTTACTGTAGGCAGGTTGAGGATGTGGTTGACTATGTCACATGGTGTCCTCTTTAAGTGGACAGATGGGAAAACTGTCTCTCAGCCCCAGTACTGCAAATAGATCTGTTTCTCCTGAGTAAGTGGTTTGTTTCTGTCTCTTGGACACTCTGAAACTATGCAGATGCTTACATTTCCCACTTTGTGCTGGCTGCTACAAGCTCAGAATTGAAATTTAGCCTCCCAGTCTCAGGAATGTACCCTGGACCTAGATTCACTCCTGATTCAGTTTAGTATTTTCTACCCTAGTATTTTCGTCTCTCTTATTTCCCACAATCTGAGTTTTTAACCAACCAACAAACCAAACATAAGCGCATAATTAAAAGCCCTGTATGAGATTTTAATTAACAACAAGACAGTGGTCCATTGGCCATGGCTTCCCCTCTGATTCTGCCCCTACAGCCATTAGATTATCTCTTGATTTCCTAATTAGGTTAAGATTTGGTTCTCATGACACCATAAACAACACACCCTCCCTCGCCCACCCTTGCCTTCTCATGATATCATACTCATGCTTACATCTCTTTTCAGGGCTCAGACTATTTAGATTGTGAAGACATTTTCACGGGTGACTACCTTCTGTTCTCTTCCTATCTGACAATCACTCTGCTTTTCTTTGGCTTAAGCTTTTTTAAGCTTCAGTTTCCAATTACGAATTCCTCCCCAGTGCCTCTGACAGTGCCCTCCCTCCCAGCCTCTCACAGACCTGGCTTTGGATGACAGTGTGGACTCCTTCACTGGTCCAGCTCTGGGTAGGGACAGTTGGTGTCTAGTCAGTCACCCAGGTGTCTGAGAGTTCCCCTTTCTTAATTTCTTTTTAAAAATCCTCTTGTGAATTCCTTCTGCACCAGTTCTTTGCCATATTGCCTCTTGTCCAAGGTTTCCTCGCTTTCATCTCCTAATTTTTGTATTGAATTTAAAATTCCTGCCAACATACATCAATTTTCTGATAGTGTTTTTTTTTTTTTTTTTTTTTCTGGTTCTCCAAGTGTTCCTCCCATCCCCCTTCTCCCCACCAGAATTCCTTTATTGGATCTTGTACATTGATCTTGCACATGACTTTCCTCTACCCATTTAACCTCCCCAAACCCCCCACCCCAGTGATTTCCTAATTTTTCTTCTAACATTTCTATTAAATTTAAATTTTCTGCCATAATAATTTTATTTTATTTTAAATTTTTCTGATTTTTTTTTCCACGTCAGAATCTCATTATGTAGCTCTGGCTGTTTTGGAACTCTGTAGATCAGGCTGGCCTCAAACTCACAGAGATCCTCCTGTCTCTGCCTCCCAAGTGCTGGGATTAAAGGAATGGACCACTGCCCGGCTCTACTTTTATTTTGTAGCAGCCGTCTCTGGTTCTCTGAAAGTTCCCTGATGTCCATTTGCTTTAACTAGTGTTCTATTTTCTTTTTTTCCCCCTTCAGTTCTTTTATTCATTTTTATTCACTACAGAGGCAATGGTTGCAAAGGAACGCATTATGTAAAACTCAAATATACACAAAGGAAGTGAAAATACCAGCAATAAGCTAAAATCCATTGAAAATCTAATGCCCCTTGGAAGTGACTATAGAAGATCCCAACGCTAACCTTTTGAACCACTAAGCGGCAATTGTTTTAATGTCTTCTCCTGGTTTGTAACAGGGACTTTCTAACCAGAGGCCCTCCGAGCTGTCCCTTATCTGGGGAAAATTGGAAGTTTTGAGGATTCCCATTTCCTGGACAGCGTCCCCTGAGGCCACCACTTCTCAACACGAAAGTGTGTGAGGGCAAAGAGGCTGCGGGGTAGCCTGGAACTTCCGCTGTGCCCACAGCTTGGTTAACTGTCTTGGTCATGGTCATGGAGGCATCGACTTACTTCTTCAACAGCAAATTCGAGGGTACAGTCTGCTGTGGTGGGGAAGGAGCCTCTAACTGCGATGGTCAGAAAGGCTCTTTTCTTTCATTGGTCAGTTTCGCCATCAGAGAAATCTTTTGCTAATGGCTTTATAGATCCAGCTCCCACCTTTCTGTAGGCCAAGGTTCATCATCCAGCATGCAAATTTCTACCTAACTCCATTTTCTTTTTTCTTTCTCTCTCTCTCTTTCTTTTTTGTTTTTACATCCCAACCAAAGTTTTCCCTCCTTCCTCTCCCTCCCAGATCCTCTCCCCGATCCTCATCCACTCCTCTTCTTCCATTTCTCTTTAGATACAGGCATAACTTCATTTTCATTCATGAGTGTCTGAGCCAGCCTTTCAAAAGAACAGACCTTCAGAATTTTTCCAGGATGATGGACAGCTGTCATCTGGCTCTGCTGTGTTGAGAAGAAGATCTGGGTTCTAACCAACTACTATGAACGCTTGCCAATAATCCCCTCCTCCCACATGTACCCCACTCCCATCTTCAGAGACAGCCCACTCCCATCTTCAGAGGCGCTTGGTGTCTCCATTCAGAATTTTCCAGGGTTCTGTAGTAACATTTATCTTCATTACTTTAGCTTTCTGTTTTTTGAAATTTATTATGTCCATGTGAACCTGTGTGTGTGTGTGTGTGTGTGTGTGTGTGTGTGTGTGTGTGTGTGTGAAAGTGTATGACACATGTGTGCATGTGTGTGGAGGCCACAACTTTGGGTATTGTTTCTCAGATCTTCCAGCTACCTTACTTCTGACAGAGCCAGATTGCTGAAGCAGAAAGAAAACAACCATTCCAAGGAAAGTTTAAGTCGCAACTACTTCTGGCATTCAGCATTTGTCGTGCAGTCTCAAGAAAACAAGGTCTTCAAATTCAAAGAAACAGTGTCAGTGCTGCTGGTGAGGCTAACAGCTTTCTGGTCATATACCATCTGCAAGTTCTTTATTATTGTTGTTATTATTATTCTCTTTTACTGAAAATAGATTCCTTTTTTCATACACTATATCCTGATTACAGTTTTCCCTCCCTCTACTTCTCCTAGTTCCCACCTCTCTCCCCTCCAGATCCACTCCTTTTCTGTCTCTCATTATAAAATGACAAGTGTCAGGGTGGCAGTGGCGCACGCCTTTAATTCCAGCACTTGGGAGGCAGAGCCAGGCGGATCTCTGTGAGTTCGAGGCCCACCTGGTCTACAGAGTGAGATCCAGGACAGGTACCAAAACTACACAGAGAAACCCTGTCTCAAAAAAAAAATTAAATTAATAAAGCATACGTAATCTATCTCTGGGGGTCTTTAGCACACCTTTCTGTTTATTAAAACATATCTTTAAAAATAACTTATTTGTATTTTATGTGTATTGGTGTTTTGCCTGCATGTCTGTGCGAGGATGTCAGATACCCTGGAACAGGAATTGTAGATAGTTTTGAGCTGCCATGTGAGTTCTGAGAATTGAACTTGAGTCCTCTGGAAGAGGAGCCAGTGCTTTTAACTGCTGAGCAGTCTCTCTATCCCTTTAAGCATATCTTTTAAAGTGTGATTAGATCTTTCTATAACTGCTTGTCCTGCAGGATTGTGTGGTATATCTGTAATATGCTTTATGTTGTAATATGCAAAACAACTTCCATTTACTAGGGACATATGCTTGAGCACTGTCAGTCTTAATTTGTGCAAGTATTCCCATAATGACCATGTCTTCTAATAAATGTATAATTACAGAATTAGCTGTAGCAGGAATCTTAAAAAGTCTTATTAATAAGAAAGAACCTGAGGCCAGTTATTGTGGTGAATGCTGGATCAGAGAAACAGAACAAGCCACAGCTACCTCACCTTGCCGGATCCTCAGCTGGTCTTGTTTCCTTAGACTGGAGACTTCTGTGTCCTCATATCCGAATGGCTCTCAGCTGAACTGTGCTGCTCAAAACCCAAAAGCTTAACCAGCCAAATGCTTCTAGTTTCTGGTCCTCATGCACTATATACCTTTCTGATTTCTACCACCACTCCCTGGATTAAAGGCGTGTGTCACCGCGCCTGGCCGTTTCCAATGTGGCCTTGAACTCACAGAGATCCATAGGGATTTCTATCTCTGGAGTGCTAGAATTAAAGGTGTGAGTGCCACCATTTTCTAGCTTTTGTGTCTAGTGGCTGTTCTGTTCTCTGACCCCAGATAAGTTTATTAGGGTGTACAATATTTTGGGGAAAACAATACCACCACAATTAGCCTTTTCAGAACTCACAGCAGTTGCCCATTGAAATCCTGAATATGTATCCATGGTATGGTACACACACTCAGAAGTGGTTTGAATCTGCTGCAATTTTACTTTTGCAAATCAGTAGTTTATATACAGAAAAGAAAACTATCAAGTCATACAAGGAGCAACAAGAGCTTGGCAATAATTCAATTACATCATCTTTAAAAAACAGCAAGCACACAATTATTAATCAGCACTAGACATATCCCTTCACACATAAGAACTTTATGACCCAAAGAGCAGTCTGTGCTTTTTAAACTTAGTACAGTCTCTAGACTTGTGAAGGCTTCTTTGCGGTTGCAGTTGTGTCCTTCATCTTCATCTCAGCCGCTCTCTAGTTTATTATGCACTTCTACTTTTCTGGTTCTCATGACCCACTTAGCCAATTTGGATGCTGCAGATCCTCTCTAAGTCTTTCTTTAGTTCTTTTATCACATATCTCTTTTAATATAAAACCTTTTTCCTGTTGGAATATGGACTCTTATACTTTTATGCCTGTAAGGGGAAAGGATTCTGCTGTAGTCCTTAAGTTTCCCATGCTGAACTTCCTCAACAAAGGGGCCCACCATCTGTCTCCTATGAGATAACGTCTTTTGCCATAAAACACTTTAGTTGGGATTTCTAAAGGATTCCTAGTGGGTGAGTGTTCATTCCCTAGAAGTACCTTAACTATTATACTTTCTTTATCTAGCGGCTTGAGGTCTTAAAAAATAGCTCATTCTGCTGCATATAATTAAGATCCATGTCCAACTTCCCCTTTCCTCCATAGTTCACAACCCAAGCATTCATTAATTTTGGCTGCTTCATAAATTAATTAGAACATTATCAGAAAAGCAATTATACAGAACCCATAGCCCAGGGAGCTCATGATCTGTGAAGTACATCTTTTTTGAGAAGGAAGCATAACTCGGGCACTCTGTCAGGGACCTCCAGGGAGCTTAGTCCCGTCCGCTATTATAGACATAATTGTCTGTGTCACACGAATGACACTGGAGTTGGTGTGGCATTTCCCGGTTTTTTGTTTTTAAGATATAGCTCCAGCAGATTCAAACCACTTCTGAGTGTGTTGTCTGTCTGTCATTCGCTGAATCCTTGCCTTCCTGACTACCCAAGCCCTGGTTCTCCTGCGGTCGTGGTACTCCTGATGGGCCAGTCTGTGGTAATCCACCTTGTGCTTTGTTTTACCTGAGATAAAGTTCCAATCCCTAGAGTTGAATATTTAACGATTGAAAAGGCTGATCTGGATGTCAAGATTTTGGTGAAATTATTGTTACATCTGCACCTGTGTTAGCCATTTATTTGTATTTTTAGCTTTAGTCTGACTGTTTATAGAAGTTTGCCAAAATACTTGTTTTATGGTCTCTCCTAAAAATTTTTTTCTATTTACTGAAGCTCTTCTATCATCTGGAGCAGTATGGTTTTCAGGGAGTTTTTCCAATGTTGATAGGAAATGATTGAACCAGATTTGACATTGGGCCCTGAGAGAGGCCCTCTAAGGTGTTTCCCAATGGCAAAGGGTTACCTTGCCTGACCCTTGTTGATCTGCTTTCATTAGTCCAATGCCAGCTATTGGTGAAATTATTATGCCCACTCCATGTAGTTAAAAGGGAGGTTTATTTTGTGGGGTAACTTACAAGTGAAGGGATAGTTTACAGGGTCTGGGAAAGGTGTAGGCAGTCTGGCAGTGTTCTCTGGAGAACTCTGCTCAGTCTACCTCCAGCATCCAGGGTCCAGGAACCAAAAGAGCCCACACATCCGGATCTTGGGTCTTCAGTGTCCTCTCTCAGCCCTGCCTTGTAGGTGTGACTGTTACCGAAGCCTCAATGGGGGTTGGAATTTCCAGGTCAAAGCTAGAATGGCTACCCACTACATCTCCCCCTTTTGTCTAAATAAGAAGGTTCTAATCTAATACAAGACTATATACAAAGGAATGGTTATCAAATATTGTCCAGGAGTAATGAGGGATAATGACGTAGATAAGATGGAACTACATTCAATGTGAACAATATCAAGCAAGAAACACATACTAAAATCCAGAGAAGTCTAGAGTGTGGGTAAATGGCATATTACAAAGATCATTCCAAAAGGTGTCCTATCCTAAAGAACCTGAATCTAATACTTAATATGTTCTATCTAAGATATTATATATATACTAAGTTGTAACTATAACTGCTAGTCTTCAGTCTCATCAAAGATCTGAGAAGGAATATAATGGTACCTGAGAAATGGGAGAAGGATGCAAGCAATTTTCGGGAATCTTGCAAGAGTAGACAGAGACAGCTGGCAGTCTGGACAGTCACCTAAAGTTTCTCAGCATTGTTGGTGCATTCAAATTGGCTACAGGCCTAGAGTATCTGACAGACCATTTTCAGAAGCAGGAATTCTGAAAGATCATCTTACCCTGTCTTGGCAGAGTTTAGAAGTCACTTTTATTTGTGTCCCGCTTGTCCAGAAGGACAGCACTCACATTGTCAGCAGTTGAGGCAAGGGCAGTTCTTTGCCCAATAGACCATTTTGTGCCAAGAAGACAAACTTGCAAATGGAAATGTCTTAGAAGCCCAGCATTCTCTCAGGATCAAATTGGTGCTGCCAGGAGCAATTGTGTCTCATGTCAACAGAATTTGGCTAGCTCAGTTGGTAGAGTATGACACTCTTTTTTTTTTTTTTTTTCGAGACAGGGTTTCTCCGTGTAGCTTTGCGCCTCTCCTGGAACTCACTTGGTAGCCCAGGCTGGCCTCGAACTCACAGAGATCCACCTGGCTCTGCCTCCCAAGTGCTGGGAGATTAAAGGCGTGCGCCACCACCGCCCGGCGAGTATGAGACTCTTAATCTCAGGATTGTGGGTTCATGTCCCATGTTGGGCGCCAGATATTGGTGAAATTATTATGGCCACTCCACATAGTTAAAAGGGAGGTTTATTTTGTGGGGTAACTTACAAGTAAAGGGATAGTTTACAGGGTCTGGGAAAGGTATAGTGCAGTCTGACAGTGTTCTCTGGAGAACTCTGCTCGGTCTACCTCCAGGGTCCAGGGTCCAGGAAACAAGTGAGCCCATGCATCCAGATCTTGGGTCTTCAGCATCCTCTCTCAGCCCCCGCCTTGTAGGTGTGACTGTTACCAAAGCCTCAATGGGAGTTGGAACTTCCAGGTCAAAGCTGGAATGGCTACCCACTACAGCCAGCCTTTGCCACACCTTCTGCATACTCCATAAGGCTAAGGTCTTCTATTTGGAATATCTCTAGAAAAAAACATGGTTGTTTCTAGGAATACCTTGCCTACAATCCCTTTTCAGGTGATCTTCTTAACCACAATGAAAACATCTGACATTTAGATTTTTCTTAAAATTTTTAGAAATCACTTCTCCAATCAAAGTATCATAAGAGTGAGATCCAATATTAGCCAAATTTCTAATCCATTCACCTATTGGTGCTGATCTTGCCTTTTAAAGGCCTAATCACTCTTTTGCATTCTGAATTACATTTTCAAAAGCCAAAGACTCAATTAATATTTGTCTGTCTTCTAGTTCTGATACTATTCTATTTATAGCTGAAGTCAATCTTTGCAAAAAATCAGTGAAGTCTTCTTTGGGACCTTGCATAATTTTAGTAAATGACTCAGACCTCTTTCCTGAATCTTCAACCTTGTCCTGAGCATTCAAAATTGCTTGATGACATAGGGCCAAGGTGTGATAATCAAATCCAAACTGTCTTTGCAATTCACCAAGAAACTGGTCTTGGGAAATACCTCTGGCCCTGTTTCACTGTTTTATGACCCTAGTTTCCTCTCTCCACCATGTTTTCCATTGTAACTGAGGACCAGCTTCCAATATTGCTCTAGCTAAACCTTTCCAGTTTTGGGGAATAATTCTGTTCTAAGTTGCCCATGAGTTTAACATCTGCTTCAAATAAGGTGAATGTATACCATATGAAATGACTGCTTTCTTAAATCTAAAATCTAACATTTCTACAGGATTCCAGTTAACTTCTTCATAGTCCTGGGGGTGTCTATTATCTAGTGGTCATTCTTGTATGGTAACTTGGTTATGGTAAATTAAGGTTGGTTTAGTAATAACCTTGGACTGCTCCTCTTCTATTTCTTCATGCAATGGTGTGGTAGATTCTGCTGTATATTCCTCTGTGTGAATATTTTTCTTAGCTTCATTAGTAGATCTTTCTAAGGCTGATGTCTTACCAATAGTAAGTCTTTCTCATGCTTGTATCTTATCAGTCAATTTTTCATATTTGGCACAGTTATCAATCCACTTTTAAAAGGATAAAGTATGAATTATTAAACTGATAATAATTAGAGTCTATGTTATGTCAATCCCAACTAAGTTGGTTGGTTATACCTTTATTTAATTTTTCCTTTTTCAAGCTAACATTATAGAACTATACAGAGACCTAAATCCCTGTATCATATTAATGTTTCCCATTCTCAACATGGGAAAGATTTTTTTAAAAATAAAACTTAATTCTTTCCTTAAGAATTCCCAAGTATCAGCCAGGCGGTGGTGGTGCATGCCTTTAATCCCAGCACTCGGGAGGCAGAGGCATCTCTGTGAGTTCAAGGCCAGCCTGGGCTACCAAGTGAGGTCCAGGAAAAGGCGCAAAGCTACACAGAGAGACCCTGTCTCGAAAAACCAAAAAAAAAAAAAAAAAAAAAAAAAGAAAGAAAAAAGAATTCCCAAGTATCTTACCAGATCTACTGATTTGTCAATTTGTCCACAGCTGGGACTACAGAGATGGTAGAGCTGTTTGGGTGTTGGGGGCTGGGGGGGGTGTGGGAGTTGGGGGTGAGGAAGTAGGGGGGTAGGGGTGGGGAGGGTGTAGCCAGCTGCAGTGTAGGTGCTCAGCTGAGTGTGTGTATGTGGGTTTGGCGAGGTGCCCAGGTGCTGCTGCAGGCTGCAGTTGTGCTGCACAGGCTGGGCTGAGGGCACCTGTAGCTGCTCACAGCACAGGCATCCATGGGCTGAGGGTGCAGGCTGTGGTTGTGTGGCAATGACAGAAGCAGCAGAAGCTCAAGCGGGTATGAGCATGCATCAAGGCGGTATCAAGGTGACCAAGCTGGCACAGGGTGGCCCCGGGAGTGGACCCAGGGAAAGCCTAGGGAGCTTCATGCAAGGCCCTCCTTTGTGTAAGGGCCTCCTGAATGACAGAGCCGGTGTCAGGTGGCCATTAGAGAAAAATATCCATTTCTTTTAGATTTTCCAATTTGGTGGAGTACAGGTTTTTAAAGTACGTCCTTATGATTCTCTGGATTTCCTTTGTGTCTGTTGTCATTTTCCCCTCTTTGTTTCTGATTTTGTTAATTTGGATAGTCTCTCTCTCTCTGCTTTTTAGTTAATTTGGATAAGGGTTTGTCTATCTTGTTGATTTTCTCCAAGAACCAACTCTTTGTTTCATTGATTCTTTGTAATGTTCTCTTTGTTTCTATTTTATTGATTTCAGTCCTGAGTTTGATAATTTCTTGCATTTATACCCCTCTTGGGTATGATTACTTCTTTTTGATTTAGAGCTTTCAGTTGTGCTGTTAAGTTGCTAGTAAGACATATGTCTAATTTTTTTTTAATGTGGCACTAATTTGTGTCCCATAAGTTTCGATATGGTGTGTATTCATTTTCATTGAATTCTAGAAAGTCTTAAATTTCTTTTTTTCTGACCCACTTTTCATTCAATAGAGAGTTGTTCAGTTTCCATGAGTTTGTCAACTTTTTGTTGTTGATATCCAGCCTTAATCCATGGTGGTCTGTGGGGGCCCACAAAGGTTTCCTAGTGGGATCTAAGCTCGCTTTACCTAGCAGGGCTGCATTAGGTGATGGCTTGACCATGTGTGTGGTTACCAGGTGTTTGGAAGGGTCTGCACGTGGCTGTTCTGGGGGAGGTCTTTTGCCTGCCCCTTGGCATTCCTATAAAAAGCCCATTTGAAGAAATAGAAGGGGCCAGTGGATATTGATACAGGTCCTCGTGAAGCTATCCTGTGTTTCTGTCTGTCTTCTCCACACTATCTTTCTATCTAAATATTTCTTATCCCTCTCTCCTCAAGAGATTTGCTTTGTGTTTGAGTATGTGGTCAGTTTTGGAGAAATTTCCAAGAGGTGAGGAGAAGAAGGTATATTCTTTTGTGTTTGGGTGATATGTTCTGTAAATATCTCTTAGGTCTGTTTTGTTTATAACATCTGTTAGCTCCAATATTTCTCTGTTTAGTTTTTTGTCTGGAAGACCTGTCCAATGGTGGGAGTTGGGTATTGAAGTCATCCAGTATCAGCGTGTAGGGGTCAATAAGTGATTTAAGCTGTAGTAGTATCTCTTTTACAAACTGTGATGTTCTTGTGTTTGGGGCATAGATGTTAAGAATTGAAATGTCATGTTGGTTGATTTTTTTTCCCTTGATGAGCTATGTATTGTCTTTCCCCATTTCTTTTGATTAATTTTGCTTTGAAGTCTATTTTGTTGGTTGTTAAAATGGCTACATAAGCTTGTTTCTTAGATACTTTTACTTGGAATATCTTTTTCCAACCTTTACCTTGAGGTAATGTCTATCCTTGATGTTGAGGTGTGCTTCTTGAATGCATCAGGAAATATGGATTGTGTTTCTTGGATGCAGCAGAAGGATGAATTGTGTTTCACATCCATTGTGTCATCTGTGTCTTTTTATTGGGGATTTGAAATCATTCATATTGAGAGATATCAATGACCAATGATTGTTAATTTCTGTTATTTTGTTGTTAGTGGTGATAGAGGTGATGGTGGTGTGTGTTTCACTTCTTTTATTTTTTATTTTTATTTTTTTTGGTGTGAGATTATTTATTACCTTTATTTTCATGGATGTAGTTAACCCCTTAGGTGAGAGTTTTCCTTATAGCACCTTCCATAGGACTGGATTTGTACATAGAGATTGTTTAAATTTGACTTTGTCATGTCATATTTTTCTCCTTCTATGGTGATTGAAAGTTTTTCTGGGTATAGTAGTCTGTGGTCTCTTAGAGTCTGCACGACATCTGTACAGATCCTTCTGGCTTGTAGAGTCTCCACTGAGATATCAGGCATAATTCTAATAGGTCTGCCTTTATGTATCATTTGGTCTTTTTATCTTGCAGCTTTTAATATTCTTTCTTTGTCCTGAATGTTTAGTATTTTGATTATTATGTTTCAAGAGGACTCCTTTTCTGATACGATCTACTTCATGTTCTGTATGCTTCTTGTACCTTTATAAGTATCTCCATCTTAGGTTAGGAAAATTTTCTTCTATGATTTTGTTGAAAATATTTTCAACAAAACATTTTTGTTTGAACCCAGACTTTGAGCTGGAATTCTTCTCCTTCCTCTAATCCTATTATTCTTAGGTTTGGTCTTTTCATAGTTTGTAGTAGTTTGGATGTGTTGGCCCCCACAATCTCATAGGGAGTGGCACTATTAGGTGTGTCCTTGTTGGAGTAGGTGTGGACTTGTTGGAGGAAGTGTGTCTAGGGGGTGGGCTTTGAGATTTCCTATGTTCAAGCTACTCCCATTGAGATAATCTACTTCCTCTTGTGTACCATGCTTTTTCTTTTGGGCCACCAACCAGCTCCAAATCATTACACAGAGACTTATTAGTTTTGAATGCTCAGCCTAGCTTAGACTCCTCTCTGGCTAGCTCTTTTAACTTAAATTAACCTGTTTTTCTTTATCTACCTTTTGTCTCAGGACTTTTCACTTTTCTTTCCTTCTGTATATCTTACTTTCACTGCTTCTTGTGTCTGTCTGGCAGCTGCCTAGCTTCTGGTCCTGGGTGTCTCCCTTGTCCTCCCCTCTCTTCTCTCATTCTTTTCTTCTCCTGAGCCTAGATTTCTCCTGATATTTATTTTCTCTGCCTGCCAACACCCGCCCCATCCTTTCTCTGCCTAGCTATTGGCTGTTCGGCTTTTTATTAGACCAATCAGATGCCTTTAGGCAGGTAAGGTGAAACAGATGCAACACATCTTTACAGAATTAAACACATATCCTACATCATTAAACAAATGTAACACACCTTTATACAATTAAAGTAATAGTTCACAGCATAAACAAATGTAACACATCTTTGCCCAGTTAAAATAATATTCTACAACACTGTTTCCTCTGATCAAGATGTAGCCAGCACCACATCTGCTTGCATGCTGCCATGCTCTCAGCCGTGATGATAATGAATTGAACCTCTGAAACTGTAAGCAAGCCACCCCAATTGAATGTTTTCTTTATGAGTTGTAATGGTTATGGCGTCTCTTCACAGAAATAGAAACCTTAACTAAGACAATAGTGTCCAGATTTCCAGGATGTTTTTTGTTAGGAATTTTTCTGGATTTAACATTGTGATTAATGTATCCATTTTTTATTGTATCTTCAATGCCTGAATTGAATTTAATCTCTTTTTTATTTTATTGGTAAAACTTTTTCTTTGTAGTTCTTGCTTGAATTCCTAAATTTTTCCTTTCTAGAATTCCCTCAGTTTGTGTTTTCTTTATTGATTCTATTTCCATTTTCAGGTCTTGAACAGTTTTATTTGTTTCCTCCAATTGTTTGTTTGTGTTTTCCTGGCTTTCTTTAAGAGATTTATTCATTTCCTCATACTGTTTGTGTGTTCCTGGATTTCTTTAAGGCATTTATTAATTTCCTCTCTAATGACCTCTATCATGTTCATATAGTTGGCTTTAAGATCTTTTTCTTGTGCTTCAGCTATGTTGGAATATTCAGGGCCTGCTGTGGTAGGATAGCTGGGATCTACTGGAGACATGTTGCCTTGGCTGTTATTGTGTTTTTATGCTGGCCTAGATATTTGGGTTTGGGAGGATTATAGGTCTAGGTGCTGATTTCTGGATTGGCCTTTGTTGGGTGGGTGGTTTGTTCTTTGCTTTCTGTTTTTTCCCCTTGATTTCCAGAGAGTGTGATGGCTGTGTTTCCTGTTTTCCTGGCCTGCTCAGCTGGTGTGTTCCCAGGAAGTGCCTGGTGGTGTGAAGGCTGGGAATACTGAAATGAGTTGAGGGAAGAAAGGTTGGAGGAGAGGATCTGTGTGATCCCTTGGGGGATAGGGTCAGAGAGGAAAGGGATTTCCTGCTGCAGAGCTGGGGATGAGACTGTGGGATTGGATCTGGGGGAACAGTGAGACAAGAGAAGGGTTCCAGACAGTCTACCTGGTTTCCTGGCAGGCATAACCTGTGGTTTAGCCCAGGTTATCTGCTGGAGTTGGGGGTTGGGATATAGCAACAGCAGAGGAAGGAAGGTTAGGAGGGGATGATCTGCAGGTGTTGGAGGTTGGGATGGTGGGATGAGTTGGGGGAAGAAAGGCTGGGGGAGAAGATCTTTTTGCTCCATTGGGGGTGGGATCAGAGAGGAAAGGGAGACCACAGCAAGTTTTCTGCTATAGAGTTGGGGATGAGCCTGGTTGAGAGGTGTACTTGTAAGTTCTTAATATCTACCTGCAGTTACACAGCTAAAGCTTTGTTAGTATTTTTGTTAACAATACACGTAACTGTTACACACTGAGCTTTTCAGAAATAGACTCAGAGATGGATATTTGCATACAAAGAGTTCATTGAGGGAGTGCTCAGGGATTTAACGTCAGAGGACTAGGGTTGGTTAGAAACTGAACTGCAGTGGAGTCACAACAGAGGCCTCTCAGCCAATCCTACAGGGAACGCTGGACTTAATACTTGCATGGCCTGGTCAATAGGTGTGTGCTGCCAATGAAGCTGGATGAAGTTATTCTCAGACAAAGACAGTATTGGGAGAGAGTCACCTGAGAGCCATCAGCTGCCAATATTTTTAGCAGCTTAGGGGATGGTTACTTCAGTCCCACATGGTTGCATGTTGTAGCATGGGTAAAAAGCCAACCTATTGCATGGGAGCTATTTACTGTGTATGATAAATTCTGGAACAGCTCTCCCATATCCTGGTTGGATTTTCCTGGGGAAACTTTCAGGAAGAAGGCTACTGTGACAAAATACAACTCCCATTAGCTGTATGGGTGGGAAGCTTGCAACTGGTAATCACTGAGTCCCTCCTGTACAATCCATTTTAATTTCTTTAGCTCTCATCTCTGCTGACTATGTGGTTTATTTGTGGCCTCCTGGTTACCATGTCCTTTCAAGGTGGCTATAGCTGCTCTTGTTTCAACTCAGGAGATACTCCAGTCAATCACCAAAATCTCTAAACTCAGAGCCCAGAGTTCTGGAACAAGAAGCACAAATCCTATAAATAGGTATGTCACTGTGGGGGATGATAAACAAGGCTTGGGATCATTCCTGCTTCCTTGTCTTGGATCCTAGGACTGTGTTTCCGATGTATTGAGACACGAGCTAGTATTATTCTTGTAGATTTAGGGTCCATGCTGCATTCTGAAAGGTACCACTCCATCTTTACAGAGCCTCCCCTATGCAGTAGCACCTTAGCTGGACGTTAAAAGGCCGTTACATCCACACTATTAGCGTGCAACTCTGGCAACAGAAGTTGGATAGAACAGTCAGCCCACTGTCATATCCATGGATGATTTACACTGCTATAGTTTTCTGACTCCAATAAAAAATTTAGGCAAAACTCTGTGATCAGATACCCCATATTTGCTTAGATAGGGTGTGGGCTGGATCTCTGAGGGCAGAAAAGGTAAATTCATATTCAGACTGTTGTTAGCTCTAGTCAAAATAAATCACGGATCCTTGCAATGTAACCAGTTTGCTATCAAGGGGATGGATGACTTGGTTTCATGGAAGAATTGGGAAAATGGTGTCTTAATGGAGGCTCAGTGTTGGTGGCTGGACAAAGTGGTACACGCTGGGTGTGATGGAGCACACTGGTGATCTCAGCCTGCAGGAGGCTGAGACAAAAATCACGATGAGATTGAGACCAGCCTTAGCTACAAAGTGAGTCTGAGGCAACCCTGTGTCAGCAACATCTAAGACAAAAAAAAAAAAAAAAAAAAAAAAGCAACAAAATGCAAATCCACTACCATGGACAAAACAAACAGACAGACAAACAAGCAAACAGTGATGGAGTCACTGTAGTGATTCCCAGGAAAAGAGACTTTTGTAGGAACTATTCTTCAGAGCTGTCCTTCACAAGGCCTTATACCCTCTCTCCCATCATTGACCAGACATTGGAAGCTGCTGAACTCCAGGATAGGCTTGTAACTTTGGGCACGGCAGCTTTCTTCAGTGGAGGGAAACTCTTGGAAAAATAGGAAGCCAAGAGTTGGCTGCCAACTCCCTTATCAGGTAAGAGAATAAATAGGCACTTCATTGAGAAGGGGGCATCTAGGTAAAGCAGCATAGAATTCACTGCAATAGCTAAACTGGGAATTTCAGTTCCAAAGTTCAGCAATTCTAGAATGGTGATGGTTTGGAGGAGAGGAAATTATGAGATGAACTACATGCCAGTCATAGTTGGGTTATACAGGAAAATTCGTTAAAAACTGTGCACATTGATTTCATGTATATTTAATAGCAAACATTATTTCTAAGTAGGTCAAAGAAACGAAGACTGCCTTTGTCATCAAATTCATACCAATTCCAAGCTCTTGATTGCTTCTACTTTATCGTGGAAGGTATCATGTTTATTGTGTATGTTAATAAATAATCCTTTTTGTGTAGGTATCATGTTAACATGGTCCTAATCAAGAGGTATTTTAATTTGTGCTTTTGTTTTGCATTAGTACATAATTTGTAGATTTTATTATGTTTACTGGCAAGTTACTACCTTACCATAGTAACAATAATATTTCTAGGATGATTTATGCCCTCTCTTTGGAGTATTTTACCTCCATACACTTTCACTATAGTGTGTGGCACAGGTATACAAGTCACTTTGGCGTTTTCCTTTCATCCTCCCTAGGATGGAGCTGTCTGCTCTGCCCCTTTCAGAAGGCTGTGCTAACTCATGGCACTGTGAAAACAGTGTGTGAGTGCCTTCTTGCTCAAGCCTAGGCTGACAGTGCTCTTTCTCATTTTGACCTTGGATGGTAGAGTGAATTTTCACCTCATTGTTATTTTAAATTCTGTCTCCTTAATTAGTGAGACTGATAATGTCTCCAGGCTTTTATTTGTCTTTTGTTTTGTGTATCTTTTGACGATCTCTTTATAGAACAATGGCCTTTCAGACTTTGATCACACCTTCTTGCTTAGAGAGTGAACTTTGTCAGTGTGTTATCCATGGTTCCTCATTCCACTGTTCTTCATTTATAATTTACTTTTTTTTTTTTTTTTTTTTTTTTTTTTTTTCGAGACAGGGTTTCTCTGTGTAGCTTTGCACCTTTCCTGGAGCTCACTTGGTAGCCCAGGCTGGCCTCGAACTCACAGAGATCCGCCTGGCTCTGCCTCCCGAGTGCTGGGATTAAAGGCGTGCGCCACCAACGCCCGGCTTATAATTTACTTTTTAATGAGATAGTGTAGCTAGAGTTTTCTTGCCTTGCCCACAGTCAGGACAAATCTTTGTCACCCGCCAGTCCCACAGCCGCTCAGACCCAACCAAGTAAACACAGAGACTTATATTGCATACAAACTGTATGACCGTGATAGGCTTCTTGCTAATTGTTCTTATATCTTAAATTAACCCATTTTTATAAATCTATACCTTGCCATGTGGCTGGTGGCTTACCAGCATCTTCACATGCTGCTTGTCCTGGCGGTGGCTGCAGTGTCTCTCTGCCTCAGCCTTCTGCTTCCCAGAATTCTCCTCTCTCCCTGTCCCACCTACTTCCTGCCTGGCCACTGGCCAATCAGTGTTTTATTTATTGACTAATCAGAGCAATTTGACATACAGACCATCCCACAGCAAGATAGTTTATTTTGTTTAATAGTGTAAAACTCACTGGTTTTGACATTCATGACTTTCATGATTTCTTTAAATACTTACATGTCAGAAGGGTGCTGGGAATTAAACCCTGGGCTTCACGTTTGCTCGGCAAACACGGTATCACTAAGCTATACCTCGAGTCTCTCTAAAATTGGCAGCATATTATCTGTTAGGATTATCAGGTTTTATCTTCCACATTTTATGATAAATATTTAAAATTTTAATCCAAATGAAAATAGATTTTAATTTGGTGGCTCTTAATTTTTCAAGGCATACAGTATAAAGTGTATCATAAATGTTATTTTATTTCTGCCTGCATAATTGGAGTCCATTTGATTTAAAAGCATATGCACCTGGCCTCACACACAAACACATGAACATTCAAACAAAGAAAAATTTGATGGTGGTTAATGTTGAGTGGTTGGAGAGCAGTTGAACTTAGTACTTTACATTTACCTATTCTAACATATATTATGTCCACAATTGTTATCATCTGCTCCTTATTTGCTTATAAAAAGAGAAGCTCTTCAAATAAAATGAGGAAAATAAAAATATTAACTTAAATAACAAAGCATTTATAAGAAAATAATAATAAGAAGGGGGAAGTTGGGAAATATGTCACATTAAGGAAATTGCAGATGATGCCTTTGCTCCCATTCCTTCAGCAGGACACCCTCCAGACTTCTGTGTGAGCAGATCTCTCAACAGTAGCTCCCTGGTATCTGTGAAATGTCCTCTGCTGTTCCCACCTTATCTCAGTTCTGCTCTTAGGACAGATGCCATTTACCTCTGAGTGGGCTTCAGCTAAGACTTCTTCCTCAACTTCCCCTTCCACAGAATAATCAGAATGGCTCCTTAAATTCAACTAATTTTCTTCTTTATTTTTCAACTTGTTTTACTATTCCATACTTGTATACTGTGCACTGTGATTATATTCCTTCTACTAACTACCCTCACTCTTCCTCTCCAGCTCATGCCTATTCCCTTCTTCCCAGATCGTTCCCTTCCTACCTTTATGTCCTTCCTTCCTCCCTCCCACCCATCCCTCCTTCTTTCCTACACCTCTCCCCCTTTTGAGCAGGTCTTGTGCAAGTGGTCACAGCTGCTGTGTGTTCATGATTATGATGACCATGCCATAAGCAGGAGCAGTTCACAGCACTACCTGCAATTCTCCAAATTGCACAGACTTTCCACATCCCCTTCTGTGATAGTCCCTGCACCTTGGAGGGGGTGACATAAATATCCCTTTAGGGCTGAGCATCCAACAGTCACTTATTCCCAGGAGTTTTGACCAGTTATGACTTCCTGTTTTGACTGTCCTCCAGTGACAAAAGAGGCTTCTCTGACCAAGGCTGAGACTGCACTGGACCATGGGTATAAATGTAAATACTTGAAAAGAAGTCTACCTACATATCCATTTTGCAAGCATTGGTAGTAGATTCCTCCATAGGGCCTGTGACCTCCTAACCATATAGGCTTTTGCCTGGGTCTACAGTGCCAAGCATAAATTTACTCCCACAGAGCAGATCTCCAATCGAATCAGGAAGTAGATAGTTTCTGCAAAGCGTTTTTTGCCACTTTTATACCAGTGGGTCATATTTTGCCAGGCAACCAGTATGGCAGCATGCAAGTGAACTAAGACTTTTGGTAGTGTCTAATTGCATTAGAACATCACAATGTTTTAACATCCATGAGAAAGTTCTGTAACATATTTTTCTTTCTTGCATGGCACTAACAACATGCTTCTATTGATGTAAAATTTGCTATTGTTTTGTTATTCTGTCTCATAAAACCCTTAGCATCCCATCAATCAATGATGCATTTGCATTGGTTACTTTTCTCATTACTGTGACAAATGGCCTGACATACATAATCTAGAGGAAAGGTTTATTTCAGCGCACAGTTCTGTTGCTTCTATCCTGGGCATGATAGAACAGAAGAATTCACATTGTGACAGCAAGGACGTAGAGAGAGGGGACAAGAAAGGGGCCAGGGACAAGACACTCCTGAGGACCCTGTTCACTGTGACTCACATTCTTCAGCTAGGTCCCATTTATTGAAGCTTCTGTAACTTCCCAGAATAGTGCCACCAGCTCAGAAATAACTATTCAGAAAGTAAGCCTGTGGAGACATTTCATACTCAAACCATAGCAGCATTAAATATGTGAGTGGACATGGAAGCGTTGTGCCCTTTGCTGAGTCTTCCCAGTATGCATAACAACTGCTCTCCATCTAGTCTGAGTTCCTTTGGTGTGTCACTATGGTTTTGGAGTTTTCTTAATAAATTCTTGCTAAATTGGCTCCAAAATATTCAATGGGATTCCCATTGTAAACGGGATTACATTTTCACTTCTGGCTACTGAGGATAACTTTATAGCAATGGCTTTAAAAGCTGTGTTTCCTGCTGACCACTTGAAAGAGCCACCGCCCAGTGTGAGCAGCAGTGCTTAGCAGAGCTGGGTTTTCACTGCCTGCTTCCTTCCATGCCTGTGTCTCTTGTGGACAGTGTCTAACAGTGCTTGCCCCGGGAGCCAGGTGGGTGGTGGACCTTTACCATTTCCCTCTGTCAATAAGCCAAGTTAACTGACCCGTAGGAACTGAATGTGTCTCTAACCCCAGGAACACAGCACTCCAGGCCTTCGCTTTCACCAGCTGTCATTCTAACTGCCAAAGCTGCCTGGTTACTTTGGGAGCTGTTGGTTTCTATGATATCGAAGGCCGACCTGACAAATGACTTGAGGACTGGTTGCAGATTTTCAATCAACAGATAGGGCTTCTAAACCACGTCTTAAAGTGTGGTGTGCTTTGAAATTACATAAACTGTGTGTTCATTACAGAAAAAAAATGAGAAGATGAATAAGCTTAAAATGCTACAGCTGCTATCTTTTTCTAATGGTTTTCTGTGGGATGTGCACAATCACACAAACAAATGTGCATATTTAAGATAGTTCCTTGTGCTGGGAGTGTTTCTCCATGGTAGAGGGACTAGTTAGTGTGGTTAAAACCTTGAGTGTGAGTCTCAGCACTGCATATTTATCTATCAATCTATCACCTAGTTTGAAAGATATACTTTTGCACATCATAACATTTCTAAAATTGAAAAGCAGTTTTAAATTCTTTCGTTTTCTCTCCCTTTGAAAATACAATGTGATATAAAATAGGAAGAATGGAGTTTGGGAAGAGGAAGGGACTAGTCAGGATGCATCAGGAATATGGATGGAGGTGGGGGGGGATGAATGAATGTATAATGGCATATTATGTCAAACATCACAGTGAAACTGGCCACTTTGTATACTCTGTACTTTAAAAAGTAATCTTTTAAAACCTGAGTTCTGGGATGTGCTACTCTTTTAAGCATCTGAACTGGAGAAACAGGAAAACAATGTGTGCGAAGAAGCAATCAGTAGTCAGACTTCATGAGTCAGCAGAAACCATGAATAAACAGGAGCGCTGAGCAAACAAAGCCATGAGGCAGCAGAAAGATACACAGAGCAATGACAGAAGTGACGAGCCGTACAGATCAGACTCCCAGGAGAGAGAGCCAGGGACCAAGCCCGACTGGAGGCCGACACTGCAGCCAGAGGTGCTCTCAGTCCATCTGTTCCAAGAAATGCGAGTGGTGATAGACAGGGCAGCATGTCAGGTGTGCAGTGCATAGGCCTCGTAGAGTCTGGCTAGAATCAGTGCTGTGGAAGCTGAAACCACATAAGAGCCAGTGTATGAAGGTGCAGGGAAGCCAGAGGAAGCCTATCTGCAGAAAGAAGCAGAAAAGGACAGCAGATACTCCGAACCACAGGAGGAAGGCAGAGGATGGAGCCATGTGAGAGGTGGAGCTGCTTCTGTTTTCTGTCAGTCCCATTCATGGTGGACTGGTTGTGACCCTGGCACTTAAGTGTTCTCTAAAGGTTACTTCCTGTATGTACTTAAATGCTACCACCTCCTTCTCCCCTGGAGCAGGAGCCCTGTCTGGCCTGGAATTCACTATGTGGACCAGGCTGGCCTTGAACTCACAGAGATCCACCTACCCCTGCCTTCTGAGTACATATAAAGATATGGACCACCATGCTCAGCAATAGCCTCTTTTTCTACCTGAGCCAGTAGGAATAGATTTTGATTTGTGATCCAAGGAAAAAGATAATGTATTTGGCAGGAGATTTCTTGGTGTCCTCTTACCTCTCAGGTTGGAGCACAGCAGATGGGGTGCAGAAAGTGAAAATGCACTTATTTTGGTCTACAGAGCTACATGGCATCACAGAAGCACGTATGTGCTCTCACACACACCATTTGACCTGTAGTGTGTGAGAGTACCATCACCTAGGCTCACCAAGGTTTACTGCAACCCATGCTCATTCATACATTCTATAATTGCAAATCTGTGCACTTGATGACATTTGTCAGCCCCAATCAATCCTTTTGTGACTCTTCACAGACAGGTGCACAGAGTTAAAACAAACAAACAAAAGTTGTTCAATGTGCATATTTCCAGCCTTGCTAGAGCAAAGCAATAGCTTGCCTTGTTTCTGCTCTTGCAAGTAAAGGAGATTCTTTTTGCAGCCTACTTACTGCTGGTTCTCCCATTTCTGTGTTTTTGTTGGTGGTTTCATTTTTTAAAATGGTCCCAACTCTGATGCTAAAGTGCCATGTAGTGTTCTTAAGCATAAGAAGGCTGTTTGTGCCTTACAGAGAAAACAGCATGTATCACATAAGCATCATTCAGTCACATGTTATATGCATTGAATCTCAAGTTGCTGAGTCACACACACATACACACACTCTCTCCCTCTCCCTCCCTTTCTCTAGAAGACAGGATCTTGTTATATAGGCCAGGTTGGCCTTAAACTTGTGATTCTCCTATCTCAGTTCTGAGTGTTGAGATTACTGGTGCAAACCACTACACTGAGTTACAGTGTATACTAAAATATCTTTAAATGAATGGAATGAAATGATGTATTGACTACTGATGAAAATGTGAGCAGCAGCTTGCAGGCACCAAATTTTCTGTCTCCCCAGGACTAAGATCATTTGTGAACATTCATTTTGAGTTCACAAAG
Organism: Peromyscus leucopus; assembly: GCF_004664715.2. NCBI lineage: Eukaryota > Metazoa > Chordata > Mammalia > Rodentia > Cricetidae > Peromyscus > Peromyscus leucopus. The sequence goes on along the minus strand of NC_051063.1, from coordinate 90,759,924 downwards.
ACTTCACAGAGCACAGCTAGTGAAGAAGAAGAATCGACTGGGACACAACCAGGCTCAGTCAGTGGAAGGGTGTGGTGCCTAGTTCCAAAGTCATGCTTTCCCGAGTCTGTCACTCTGTGTTCGCTGTGTTCTACCATGCTTCCTTCAGAAGAGTTAAGCCTCTGGCCCTCCTTCCTTCAGACGATGCTGCCATTCCTAGAACTTATGGCCCCATTGAGAAGTGAATAGTCATAAACTCTGGTAAAAATGAAAATTTTCCACATAAATGCTAAGACAGGAATGTGTCGTACCTTTGTCTTCACCCGTCACTTAGACTGACAGAAATTGCCAATTTAGCTTAGCTCCTTTTCCTATGGAGCACACATGGAGTCCTATAATTTTTCTCAGCTCAAGACTCCAGGCAACCATGCCATGTTGATGAGAATTGGCTATCTAAGGTGAAATTGTCACTCTTCCTTGCATGATGATCCATGACCTTATAGGATAAGCATATATTTGGGGGTTGAAGTTGTAAAGCAAAATTTTCAATCTGTTTCGAAGCCTAGACCTTATAGTAGCTCAGAGCATCTCAGCTGAGTCTGGCTTAGAAGGGCCTCAGGGAGCCCACTGAATAAGAATTGGCTCCTGTAACAGTTGGCTGGGAACATCTTCCTTGTTGATCTCTGAATCACCAGTCCAAAATATAGCTGGTATTCAACGTGTTTGTTGAATGAATGCCTAGATCGATACCTTGGTAGCCACACTTTTCCTTGCAGATGCCAAGTACCTTGGACGGCAAAGGAGAAAATTGGTTCATGGTGTCAGAGGTTGCAACCTACAGCCAGTTTGTTCCTGTGATGGTGGGCAAGTTTGGTGGAATAGAACTGTTGACCTCACAGCAGTTGGGAAGCAGAGAGGGCAGAGGAAGAGGCTGGGGACAGCACACATCCCAGGCACAGGGCCCCAGTGGCCTACTTTGTCTTACTAGGACCCACCTTCGAAAGTTTCTACTACTTTCCAGTAATGCCATCAAATTATGAATCTGCCAATGGACTGATTCATTGATTAAGTTAGAGTGTACATGCTCCATTCCCCTCTCAATGATTGAATATACCAGCTGGAGACCAAGTCTTCCAACACATGAGACGTTGGTCTAGTGAGCACTTCATAGCTAAACCACAACAACACCTTTCTTCCCCAGGGAGAGAACACTGGTGTAGGCTGATAACACAACAGGAACTTCGGGCACATAGTAGAACCAACACTGCTAAGGGAAGAGCTCTTTAGAGCAGCAGTCGAGGGACGGAAAGAAACTGAATTGGACAATTATTCTATCAGCCACCTCGGTTTCCTTTTTAATCTCTCCTTGGCTTACCTCTACTTCTCCTAGAAAGATGGGCCTGGGTATCCCATACAAGAGTGAGGGTGGAGGAACAAGGAAAGAGGAGGCAGGAGGCACAATGCTTAGGCTGTGATACCGTCTTGACTCTGAGCCAGTAACTGAGCTGCTCTTTCCATACTTGCTAGGCGCACAGTGCTGTGCCTGTCGTATAGGGCTCTGGACTCTTATCCCTTACTTTCCCTAGCTTAGTCCCTCTATGACATCTCAGTTTCCTCTCCACGTTCTGTTCAGCTGCTAAGTGAGGCTGGTCCCTTAACGGACAAACTGCAGAGTCCTTTATTTTCTGCTAGAACTTTATGACAGAAGTTAGCATGCCCAGTGGCCTTTTCTGTAAACCATTTTAATCTTTTCAACACATGCTGTGCTCCATGACCATGAGCTAAGTATGCCCAAAATACAGCTACTACTGTTCCTTCTTAAATTAGGAACTGAAACTGAGCATGCTCAGGAATGGGCCAACACCTATAAAAATACATATAGGTTCCCTGAATAAAATCCCCATGCTGCTTATGCTCAAGGAGATCACTGCTTTATAAATAACTCCCATGTTCTTTTTGCTTGCTGCAGGAAATAAATCCTTTTCATTGGCGGACATGCTTGTCTTGGGCCTTGCCCTTGCCAAGCTGAAAACCCACCGTTGTTACCCTTTCTTCTATTACTTATGGCAAATCAGATTTGAGAGGAAATAGGGATGAGGAAGGGAAGAGAACCCACAAAGAAATGGATACATTTGACTGGGAGCCTAAGGAGGGAATGTCACTCAGGGGACAATATTAGCAGGAAGTCAGGACTGAAAAAAAAATGTTATTGATTTCTGAATCATTATTTAATTGTCATGGGTGATTTTCTGTTCATATCTCAGGATCTGGAGGCCCCTGATAGCTAGAAGTAGTGTGGAGCTGAGGCAGTGGGTTGTGTGGTGTACAAAGGACAGGGACTCTGGAGTAAGACTGAGCTGGGTTACCACTTGCATAATAGGGGACAAGCTTTTTAATTCTTCTGGATTTTAGATTTTTATGTATGGGATAAAAAGATTTACTTTATGGGATCATAGTAATTAAAAGGAAGAAAGATAAAGACAAAGTCTATAAAGTGTGTGTGTGTGTGTGTGTGTGTGTGTGTGTGTGTGTGTGCGCGCGCGTGTGCACGTATGAAGTATGCTTATAAAACTCAGAGGGTATTTTTGTTCACAAGAGTAATACTCTTATGTCTGGTGTTTCCTTGTAGAAGGTGATGGCTTTTCTTTTTGTTTCCAAGAAAGCTAGCAAAACATTGAGTTCTACGAATCAATGAGGAAGATGGGTGCTCGCACGTGATAGAGTCTTATCTTCTGCACCAGAAGCAATCTTGGTAGCATGTCAGGAAGTCTGAAGTCTTCCCCAACAACACAGTAATCATTAGCTACTAGTTCCTAAAACTACCCACAAGTGACCTTAATTTTATGACATGCATGTAAAGGTACATGCATGCACATGTACACACACACACACAGACACACACACACAGACACACACACACACACACACACACACACATACATACACAGAGTAGTGACTGTGATAGGGAAAATATACCAAACATTTCCTAAAGATGTATGAGGTGTCATTTTACACTAAGGGGTAAGAAGAGGGAAGCAACATTGAGAACTTGCTCTGTGTCAGCAGTTCCCATGACAATGCAGGAAAGCAGCTCTCCTAAACTGTGGCCCAAGGATCTTCTAGTGAGAGGTAGAACTCCATATCTGACAACAAGCTTGGCTAAGTCAAAGCTTTTTTTTCTTTCATCTGAGCAGTTGGTAAGGCAAGGAGAATGGACTAAAACAGGATATTCACACCTGGCCAGGTCGTGAGCCTCAGGGATTCACGGATACCTGTAGGCACTTGTCAGATTGTAGTAAAGGTTTTTGGCACTAAGCAAACTGATTGGATTGAGCTTAGGCTCTTTTGCCTTCAGGACCAGTAATTCTGTTACAAATGTTAAACCTTGGGAAACAAGGTAATATATCAGTGTAAATGGTGTATTAAAAAGTGGGATAAAATTCTACTAAATTAGCTTTTTTTTTTTTTACTTAATACAAAAGATATTTATTAGTAATTGATGGTTCTTTCCATTACTTTTAAACACTAACTAATCCAATAAATATTTATTGAATACAAGCTAACAGTCTAAAATCTGTGAGAATATAAACACATATATGATATTACTTGCAACACTCAGGAGAATGTTATTTTAGTAAGAGATATAATAACACTTCCTTTCAAATAATAGTGGTTTTGTTTTTATGGTGTTTTGTTTTGTTTTTTTGAGACAGAGTTTCTCTGTGTAGTTTTTGGTGCCTGTCCTGGATCTCGCTCTGTAGACCAGGCTGGCCTCAAACTCACGGAGATCCGCCTGGCTCTGCCTCCCTTGTGCTGGGTTTAAAGGCATGTGATGCCACTGCCTGGCAATACAGTTTTTATTACTACATGTGTCAAATGTGATTGGCAATGTATTTCCTTGTTACATACTTTATGAGACTGAATTGTATACATAGATTCATTCATTCATTCATTCATTCATTCATTTATTTTAATGATGAATGCTGTTTATTGAAGGAGGGAAGAGGTCTTAAATACAGGCTTACAGCACAATGGGACAACCCTGGAGGGCAGAAGTTCCCTACCAATGTTTTACAATCTTGCATCTAAGCTGTTAACACCCATTATGCAGGATACACAGACAAGGAACTTCCCTTAAGCATTCAGGAGGGTAGAACCCAGCAGGGAATTAGCAAAGGGAGTATATCAAGGTTAAGGTCAGCAAGCAAGGCAACAGTTACCCAAAATGGGGGCCAGGACCCTACAGGTCCCCCTTTTACTAAAAAATGAGCTTCTGACTTAGGTTTCGTGGGACGTCAGCAGGTCACCTTACCCATCATGGAGATGCCTGCCCAGGCCACACAGATTTTTATTAATATAATTTAATATAAAAGATACTGAATATTTGCAATTTTTCCAATAGTAGAACCTGATTTCAAAATGCAAAAAATTATAATTTAACTTTGTACCACTTCTGATTTCAACACTAGACTTTAAAATTTCAAAATTACACATTGTATTTTTACAAAACCCTGAGCTATCATCTCTCTAGATAGTTTTTTGTTTTTTCCATATAGAGGTAAAAAACTAGGTTATATGCTTATCATAAGAAAACATCATCTTGGAGATATTATTATAAACAATTATCAGGGATAAGAGCAAAGAGACTATATTCATTCATATTCTTTGGCTAAAATCTGCCATGTCAAAACAGTGTTGTAATTGTGACATTAGACCATTAGCCTGGAATCTGACCATCAGCCCCGTGATTTGGAGCTTTCTGTCCTAGTTTTCCCCAGTCAATCAGCTCTTTCAAAGTCTGGCTTTTTACCGGATGCTCATGAGGGCTTTGTAAGGACAACGGTTTGTGGAACAAAAGAGATTGTACAGTGCATCTCATTCAGTGAGTGAGTAATGCAAGAATTATACAGAAGAAATGAGGTCTCCAAATAGTAATCTGTACCATAGGCATAGTCTTCAGAGAGGAAGTGAGACTTCTGTTGGAAATGATGGTGATTGGGCCCTACACAGTGGAAGCTGTTACAGAAAAGGAAGCCCTTACTTACCCTGATGGTGATGAGGTATGAGAAGGCACACAGTGCTTTTGAGAATCATCCAAAGATCCTGTGGAGTTAGGCTATCTTCTCAGAGTCTGCCTTGCTATGTGAAGGCTTGGCTCAGAGAAAGCCAATGTGCTACTCTCAGAGCAAACGAAGTCCCACATTTGAATCTGTAAAGGAGATAACAACATCTTGGGCTGGAGAGATGGCTCAGAGGTTAAGAGCACTGACTGCTCCTCCAGAGATCGTGAGTTCAATTCCCAGCAACCACATGGTGGCTCACAACTATCTGTAATGAGACTGGTTCCCTCTTCTGGTCATACATGCTGTATACAAAATAAATAAATAAATCTTAAAAAAAAAAAACTTAAGTTGGCATCTAATAGTGTGCAGTGTCCAAGTGAATCACTATAGCAACAAAGAGTAGAATAAGATGGAAGTCATATCTGTTTTTTTCCTGTTGTTTTGTTTTATGACATGTTGTGTATTGCTGTATTTCTCAGTCTAGCCTCATTCTTGAACTCAGACTACCCTCCTGTCTCAGCCCCTCAATAGCTGAGACTAAAGGCATGTTCTTTCATCCCTCATGTGGTTGATAACTCTTATTACTGCCTCCTGAAATCACCCTTTGATTAATGCTCAAAGAAGGACATTTAAAATAGCCATCATTGTGCTGGGGAGATGGCTCAGTGGGTAAGAACATTTGCTGTTCATGCATGAGGATCTGAACTCATATCCAAAGCACCCATATGAAAAGCTGGGCATGGTCACCTGTGACTGTCACTCTAGTGCTAAGTGAGGACTGAGTTTAGTACTAATAGTTGAAGAGGCTGGGACAAGAAGCCTTTGTTATACCAGAAGCAGTAAGTCCATCAGTTCAGGGGCCAGAAAGAGGCCCAGATACTCAGCTGGGCACAGCTCAAGAAGCAGCTTGCTCCTTGTTCATGTGATGGCTTGTCTACAAGAACCAGAACAAAGTCAAGGAGGCTTTCTTAGTTTGGTCCAGGGGAAAGCCAGGCTGGCAGAAACTCTTCAGCTCTCTCCGCCAGGAAGCGGCAATCTAAGTAAACAGGAAGTAGAAAAGGTTGGGGGAGAGGGTGGTGGTTAGGTAGTGAGAAACAAGAGCTGACAGCAGATGGGTCTAAGTGGTTACATGCAAAAGAGTCAGAGACTGGCCCAGGCCTTGTATGGTGCACCTGCCAGGGCGGTCCTTGGAGGCTTTTCCTCGCAAAGGGGTCTGGGTAGTGTGAGTTGCAAAAGGATACATCTTCGAGCACCTTACTTTTGCCAAATGTCTGCTAGATAGTTTCGTTTTGATTATCTTACCATTCTGTGAGCATGGGACTAGTGGAAAAGTTGAAAAAAGAAATTGACTCACAAGGAGTAAGTTACTTTGCTCAACTTCATTTACATAATATCATTATACAGCACTTTGGAAAATTGTCTTTCCTGAAAACGGTTAAGCATGACCTACTACTAACAGATGTGGGGCCAGTGTGGTGGCTCTGGGTAAAGACTGTTGCCACCAAGCCTGACAACCTGAGTTTGATCCCTGGAATCAACACATGGGAAAGAGAGAACTGGTTCCTGTTAGTTGTCCTCAGACAGAGGTGTGGCATGCATGTGCTCTGCCTCCAGTAAAATAAGTCAATGATACATACATATATTATATATATAATATATATATATATATAATATATATATATATATCATGCCTGTCCCCCACTGTGTGTGTGTGTGTGTGTGTGTGTGTGTGTGTGTGTGTGTGTGTGTGTGTGTATCTGCCTGGCTGGCTAGGTGGTTGGCTACCTCAAGAAGAAGCTGAATATCTTCTCAGTCACCAGCTCTCAGAAACTCATTGAACTGGAAGGAGAACTTCATATTTTTTATGAGAAGCGAATGGCCACAGAAATTGCTGTTGAGAGGGTTTACTTATAGTCAGAGTCCAGTACAAAATAAGAGTCTTTAGGAGTAACAAATAAATGATCATATCCAGAAAAAAGAGATGAATTGAGGAGGGAGACTCAGAGAAGAGGATGTTGATCAAGGAGGGTTGTAGAGGGCTTTAGGGAGGAATAGTATGATTAAAACATATCATATGCACATATGAACATTTCACAATGATATTATTTTTAAAAAAGACTTTATTTTTAAACCACATGTATGTGTGCTTGTGTCTGTGTTTTAGTGCACTTGTGTGCAGGTACTTGAGGAGGCTAGAAGAGGGAGTCTGACTACCTGAGCTGGAGTTACAGGTGTTGTGAGCTGACCAACATGGAGGCTGGGAACTGAACTTGGGTCCTCTGCAGAGCAGTCCTATACTGTAACTACTGAGCCCTCTCTCTTGTGGAATATTTAACTATGTAAAGATGTGTTGCATTTGTCTAATTATGTGAAGAAGTGTTGCATTTGTTTAATTTGAGGAATATTTGTTTAATTATTAAGGATGTGTTGTATTTGTTTAATTATGTAAAGATGTGTTGCTGTTTTACCTTGTCTGCTTAAGGCACCTGACTGCTCTAATAAAAAGTTAAACAACCAATAGCAAGGTTGGAGGTATAGGCAGAACTTCTGGGCAGGGAGGGTAAGCAGGAGGAGGGATTTAGGCACAGAAAAGAAAGAAAAAGAGATGCCAGGGAGATACCAGGGGCCAGCCAGCCAGACACGGAGGAAGCAGGAAAGTAGGCCATACAGAATGAGAGAAAGGTAAAAAGCCTGAGGCAAAATGTAGATGAATAGAAACAGGTTAAATTAAGTTAAAAAGAGCTAGTGGGACAAGCCTAAGTTAAGGCTGAGCATTCATAATTATTAATAAATTTCCATGCCTTTATTTGGGAGCTGGTTGGTGGCCTAAAGAAAATCCCAACTATACTTTCTAGCCCCTCACAATGATATTTCTAGTATGATTAATTAATTAATATGCACAAATAAAAAATGAAAAAAAAATTAGTTTTCTAGGGAATAGCAAATTGCCACAAATCTTGTGGTTTAAACCACAGCAGAAATCTGTAATCACTCTCTGAAGGGTAGAAATCTGAAATCCAGGTGTCATCAGGGCCACACTTCTGATGGCTCTAGCAGAGAATCCTTCCTTAACTTGGCCAATTTCTGGTAACCTAACTATAGTCTTGGTTTCTATCTCTGCATGGCCATTTCCTCTTTGTCTTTTTCTGCATTTTTCTCTCATAAGGATGCTTGTCGTTGGCTTTAAGGCCTACCTGGATGACTTCATCTCAAATCCTTAAATTATAACTGCAAGGACCTGTCGTTCAAATAAGGTAGCATTTTCAGAGGCTGGATATTAGGACATGAGCATATTTTTAGAGCCAATATTCAACCAAGTTTAAGGAATATCATTACTAAAATATACATACTGATTTTATAATATTTTTAGAAACAACCTTGGAATTGAAAGAGATATTGTCTGGATTAAAATTTGCATTTCCATATCCATATTTTTATTAAAGAAACTGTTTAAAGACAATAGAATAAAGTCAATGAGTCATCACTGTAGTAGAAAGAAAGGTTGGCGGAGTAGGCTTATAAGACCAGAGACAAAGTAAAACAGCGACACTGTTGACATTTCATTGTTTTTAACAAAGACACATGTATGCCTGCTAACCTAAGTGATAATTCATAAGCTTAGGCAGTTGACAACATTTTTAGAAAGTAGATAACAACATTCAAATAAGGCATTATAGAAAGTTTTACAAGGAACAAAATGTTCACTGTAATCCTTTTAAAAGGTTTAGTCTGTTTTGAAAGATCAACAATGAAGTTTTTAAAAATCAAAAGAAAATTCCCACTCCTAATCCTAAGGACATAAGAAGTGCTTGCTGGCATTTGTACTTCACATGTCTGGAATAAAATGGGCCAATGTTTTAAAACACTGTATAAGGATTGATTCTTTGATTTAGCACCAAATAAAATAAACATATAGCTCATGGATGATGTAGTTTTTTTTTCTTCTACCACTCATATTCTCCTGCTTTTGCTAGCCCACAATACATAAGGGTACATCCATGACCCACTAAGGAATCTAAAATGATCAAGGTTTTAAAATGAGTGCTCAAGCTAGCTCTGGCTACCCACCCTTAATTCCAGCATTCGGGAGGCTGAAGCAGAAGGATCATGAGTGTGAGGCCAGCCTAGGCCACCTAGTAACTTTAGAGGCCATCTGGGCTCTAAGGCAAGGCCCTGTCTCGAAAGCTAAGGGCTGGGAATGTAGCTCAGAGGTAGGGTGCATGCTCAGCATCTGGAAGGCCCTGAGTTTCATTCCTTGCACTGCTTAAATGCCACCAGAAGATTTCTTTCCTTTTAGTATAGAGTGGCAAATAGAGACACACACAGTGATCTCAGCCCTTGAGGGAGGCTGAGGCAGGGAATATTGAGTTCAAGGCCCTTAACTGAGGAATAAAATGTTCTTGAGGGAGCTCAGTTACTTTGATGGTCCTTTTTAACTTATCATGTGAATTCCTTTTATTACTATATCTTTTTGCTAATTAATTGGTAGTTATGTCAAGGACAACATGTTCTTTGAAAAGCTTGATCTATTTCTTTTTTCTTAATGATAAACTGTCTACACAGTGCCATGGGTGTGTTCTTATGCTTTCTTTCTTTTTATCGTAACTTGTTTATAAAAGCAGGATATATATATTCATACACATGAATTAAATGATTCTTTAAGAAAATTAAAAAAGGAAGCAGAGGGTCTGATTGAGTTGAATTCTGTCATCAGATGACCATCTCTGTTCTGTCTTCCTTAGATTTAATATATATATCTCAGATATAGAAACTGGTAAATGTAGTAGGTAGCCATTCCAGCTTTGGTCTGGAAGTTCCAACCCCCATTGAGGCTTCAGTAACTGTCACGCCTACAAGGGAAGGCGGGGCGCTCTGGCTGTCGGTCCATCTCTGAATTATTTCAATGATAAATTGAAATCTAAGGTCAAATGCAATTTACATGACTGCCTTACATATTTTTTAGTTTTTTTTTTTTTTTTTGGTTTTTCGAGACAGGGTTTCTTTGTGTAGCTTTGCGCCTTTCCTGGAACTCACTTGGTAGACCAGGCTGGCCTCGAACTCACAGAGATCCGCCTGCCTCTGCCTCCCGAGTCGTTAAAGGCTAGGCTCACAACCAAAAATATTTTCTAGTTTTAAAGCAGCAGTAGCTTTATAACCTACAGCTGATCTATAAATTTTGAAAAATATGTAGTATCTCCCAAAAGGATGTCCTCTGGGGTTATAAGACACCCTTTTTTGGGCAAAAACCTCTAATTAGATATTAGCCCCAAGTGATATGTAATTGTATAAAATTTTCAAGAAAAACATGAAAATTTTATTAATAATTTTTCTGATTGGATAAAAGTCTAGATTACTTTTAGCTGGTATTTTAATCTCACTCTGAGAGATTAAAAAATTAGCAACTATGATTTTTGAATTGTATATCTATAGATGACAAATGGATACAATATACTAGATGATTTTAACAGATCAGTCTTAGTATCCGACTCATTTAGCACATCCTTCAATATCTGTAACAAAATCAGGAAAGATAAATAATATTTTTCAAACAAGTCATATAATGTTGAGTCTTAGGAAAGGAGATGCTAGATGCAGACAAGGAACTCCTGCTCATCGTATTAGCTGTTGCCTTCTTCCTCAGCGCGTAAGAGAGGCTTTCTTGACTGTTTGCCCATAAGAAAGCTAGAGAGTGGCTTTAACAGTAAAGAGAACTTGTTCTTGCAGAGGACCAGAGGTTGTGTTACAAGCGCCGACCATCTCTAGCTCCAGTTCTAGAGGATTTGATGCCCTCTTTGGGCCCCTGTGGGCACTAGGCCCAAATGTGGTACACATACATACATTCAGGCAAGACACTCATACACATGAATTAAATGATTCTTTAAGAAAATTAAAAAAGAAAGCAGAGGGCCTGATTGAGTTGAATTCTGTCATCAGATGACCATCTCTGTTCTGTCTTCCTTAGATTTAATCAGACGTTCTCTCTCAAGTCATCAATGCCTACAGTTGAGGGAGGGTTTAATGCCATGCTGTACCCTTGGCCGCTGAAGCCTTCCTTAATGATCTCAAAGGGCACATTCAGGCTTTTCCCTGTGTCTGGTAAGCTCTATGTTGGGCTTGTGCTTGTGGACGTGTCTTGGGGAGAGCATCCAACAGCCAGCTTCCCTGGGTGAGGTTTTCCAGCTGAGTCGTGTGTAAAGTGATACAATCAGGTCTTGGCTTCTTCTTCTTCTTCTTCTTCTTCTTCTTCTTCTTCTTCTTCTTCTTCTTCTTCTTCTTCTTCTTCTTCTTCTTCTTCTTTTAAAATCTCAGCTCAGATTCTTTCTTTGCTATTTGTATTTTTGGGCAGCTTCCTAATGTCTGTTGGCAATGTCAGACTTCCATTCCCATCAGTTTTAAATCTGAACCTGGTAGAAGATCTGGCAAAAACTTTGGTCCCCGATTATTGATAGCACAAACTGGATCGAAACTGGATCATGTGCTCATTTCCGAATCAGTTTCCATCTCCCTCATTGGGTAGGCTTGGATCATGTGTCCACCACTGGGTAGACAGAAGGACATTACCACAAAGGCAAAGGTGCAGTTCCCAGGGAAAAAGCAACAGAGGCAGATAGGGATAGAGTCAGATTTTTTTTATAGAACTTGAAGCTTTGTAATTTTAGCCTCCAATAAAAATAATTTAAAGGTTTAAAAACAGGTATAAAGGTGAGTTTTATTTAGGACCAAAAAGTAAATCCTAACAGAGGATCAAAATCTTGGTGATTTGTGTTATTTTCTCCTAAGATATAGTTAAGCAGTTCACCAGAAATGCTAGAATTCTCATTCTGGGTGATGGTTTCATCACCTCACTTGAACATTTCATCACTACAGGGACCCAGGCAAGGGGAGGATTCTAAGGCTGAAATTTTGTGAGCTTCACAATAAATTCTCTTCTGGACACAGAGCAAATAATATCTGGGAGGTTTTCATTTCTTAATTGCAGATTCCTTGTTTTAAACAACAGAGATCTGGATGTGTATCCAAGCAAGTCTGTCCTGGCCACTACATCTGGGAAACTCAGGTGTTGGCAGTATGCATGATTATCATTTTGTATCATTTTGTGGCGCTGGCCTAACCCAGTTGGATTTTTGCTACACTGATTTTAACAGCATTGCACTCACGTAATTCAGTGCTGTAAAAGGCCATGTTTTACTTGGCACTGATGCTCCAGTACACTCACAGGGACCATTGGCCTCAGGAGCCTGACGCTGAACTTGTTCCAGCACAGCTCCTGGTTGTGTCCTGACCTCCTCCTCTTCTTTTCCGTCACCTCCTCTTTTCTTCCTTCTGTTTTTCCCACCTCATTCCTTCCTCTTTTCTTATTCCCTGATTGTTTTGACAGATCATTTAGTTCAGACAGTACATCACACATGAGGCCTAAATTATGAGTAAATTCCATTGACGTCAGGCCTTTTGTACATCCAGTGAATTTGGCTCAGTTTTTGGCATCTCTGAGCTGTGTCCATTGCAGCCCCAGACAAGTGCCTTCAGGGCAACAGAGGCATTCCAGATGGTAGTACTCAGCTGTGAATACTCCCCCAGTACAAGGCCTCCCATCTGGACCAGCACTCAGCATGCCATAGGCCACTGTGGGCACATCCCTGCAGCTGCTGTTGACTCTTGGAAGGAGCACAGCAAACACACTGTGACTTATCAGGGGAAACCTGCAGATGATTAACCTGGGTTCATTATAGGGTGCATTTCCACCCAAGTGGACTCTAGGCTGGGGGTAAAAGCAGAGTAGCAAAGAGGGCAGGGATAGAACACCAGGAGTTTGATGATGATTTTAAATATATTCCGTAGCAAAGGAGACATAACAGCAGGGAAAAAAATCTGAAGAGCTACACACATGGATTCAATCCCCTGTTTTTACTTCTACCTGCGTGAGCCTGATAGAGACAGGTATTTGATCATTGTTTTTTTTTTTTTTTTCTTTCTACAGTCTTACTTCTGAAAAGAGCAGTCTCTCTTGCCTTGGCAATACTCTTCCTTTTCCACATGACCTTAGGGCTCTGTCCTCCAACCCACGAGCCCTTCTTTCCTACCCTCAGAAGCAGTGCCCAGTAGGGTCAATTGCAGCATCAGACCATTTAGACACAGTGAATGAGTTTGAGGGTTCATGCTAGCCCACTACACTCCTTTCCTGAAAGTTCTCTCAGTTTTCATACTGGCTCAGAGCTCCATAAGAATGCTGAAATGCCTTACCAACAGCAAAATAATGGAGAGAGGAAAATAGTAGCCTCTGCAGCTGGGAGAAGTAGGGACATCCAAAGTCAAAGACACGCTTCTGAGTCATGCCACCACTGTCTAGATTTATGGAGGCGGTGCAGGTATGGAGTGATTACAAACATGTGAAGTTATCATTTCAGGAGCAACAGGACCCCCTTAAGAACAAACCAAAACTGTGCTATTTGCCAAGTTTTCTAAAACATTTCATGTATATCCCTTACCCTTAAAATTGAGGGCACCAGTTTTAAACTTTTCTAGATGGTTCAGGGGCATCAAAACAAGCATCAACTAATATGCTGTGTGATAATATGGCTTGGATGGACTCCTTCCTCCCTCCCTCTTTTTCTTTCTCCCTTTGCTGAAGTCAGGAGCTATGGAAGGACAGGTCTAACTGTTGGCTTCTGGGGCCAGTGATCCCTGTAAGTTTGCTGGAAGCACCACTGCCAAATAAAACAAGGCCTTCCATATCAGAGGGAACAACCGTCCTTCCTTCTTCTCTCTTCTCCCCTTCTCCATGCCTCTAACTGTCCCATCCTGTACTTCCCAACTCCTGCCTTCTTACCTTAACACCATAGGGCAAGCTCCCAAGCAGAAGGAACTTGAGGTCCCTGGCCTCACACGTCTCTTCCTATCTTGAATCTCCCCTTCCTGAGGTACTCCTTGACTTCTGCATACTTCCTGCTGTTAAGTGGGCACTTTCCCTTTGGATCTCACCTGTGATGCAGCTTTTCTGGAACTGGCCTTTGGTCCTTCTCCTCTCAGCACTTGGACACAGTGTTGCCTCCAGTTGTCAACTGTATAGCGCTAAGCTGGAGTCTCACGACAAGGGGGCTGATGCTGGTGTTTTGGTTCCTTTCATATGTTTTAGTGGCCTGGGGTTATTTATTGCAGGAACAAATAACCTTAGGGTACTATAAAAGTCTCTAGGGGAAGACTGAATATAGCTGAACTAGGGAAGGGTTATAGAAGATAACAGTATGGGAATTATTTCTCTAGGGAATGTCAGTTATAATTTTTAATTGATTAACTGAATTACAATTGCATTTCTGGAACTGCCAATTTTCAAATTCACTCAGCTAAGATGATTACTGGCCCCAATTCTCTCCAGGCCTTACTTTCTTTAGTTCATTCTCAGTTGATCCACAAACTAACGGCTCCTGAGGTTAGAACATTGTTTCAATAAGTTAATCTCTCTCTTTACCTCCAAAAAGATGGCATAACAATAGTAACACAGAATCCGTGGCTGATATGTAAAATTAAATTAAATTATAAAATAAAAAAATAGTAAAACATAAATGTATTGGTATACATGTTAAAAGTGCATCTTAACACTTCTCAAGACCTAAGGAGTACTAACATGGTCAAAATATCATTCTGAATGCATGGATAGTCTTGTTTAAAACCATAGGAAGCATGGCAAAGGATGAACCATTCCGAATGACCATCCTTACGTTAAGACTTTATAGATCTCTAACCCATCCTATGTTCTCAATAACTCACCGAGCCGCTCCTCTTCTCATTCCTCTTTTACAGAGCCCCCCTAGACACAGAAAGTACAGCCCTACAGCCCTCTCTCTGATATGGATATAGAAATGTGCTCTCTCTGCTTACTCTCCTGTTTATTCCATATCCTGTTTTTGCCTCACCTTGGCTCTACAATCAGAGTGTAGTGGGTTTTCTGTGTGTGTGTGTGTGTGTGTGTGTGTGTGTGTGTGTGTGTGTATGCACATGTTTTATAGGAGCCAGAGATATGTGTTGACTGGCTTCTTCAGTTACTCTTCCCCTTATTTCAGAGTCTCTCACTGAACCTGAGTGAGATGGGCTGGTTGGTCTCCACCTCCCCAGCCACCGGGATCATAGGCACACCCCGACAAGTGGCTTTCACTTGCGTACTGGGGATTGAACTCATGCTTATGTGCCTAGCCCTTTACTGATTGAGCCAGTCCCCCAGGCATTGTGCAGTGAGTTCTCATCCCTGGCTGTACGCTGGATCATGTCTTGGAGGAAAAAAAAAAAAAAAGAAAAATAAAAATGTGATGCCTTGATGCAAATATAACTATTACATTAGAGTCCCTGAGCCTGGTGCCTAAGCACAGAAACCCCTCTCCAACATTTTATTAAGAAAAAATTCAAACAGCAGGAAGTTGAAAATTTTACCTGTATAACCACTGCCTAGAGTCTGCCATTAGCACATGGTTACATATCAGCGTCCATTGAGTAATATGCATTTTTCTTTCTCTCCCAATCTCTAAATCAGTCATTGTTCTAGACACTAACCCATCTTATTTTTATGTGCTAAAATAAGTTAATTATGGGTGTGAAGGAAGGAAATGTTGAGCATTTATTTACTTGTTCAGAATTTCTGTTATCAGAGGAACGAAAAAGTTTAGAAGCTGTGCTTGGAATTGTACAGCATGTGAATATAATATCACTGTACACTTAAATTGTTAGAAAGGCATTTTTCTTTTTCTTTTCTTTTCTTTTTCTTCTTTTACATGGAGTCATACTCTGTGGCTGAGGCTGGATTTGGACTCTGAATCCTCCCCGTCCCCCCCATTACTTTAGTCTCTCAAATGAACTATCATATGTGAGGGCTAAAGTTATATTCTAACTTTAAATTATTGTGCTTAATAATTTAAAGTAAATTTAAAGTAAAACAAAAATGCCTCTAACCTGTAAGCCCCATTTGGCCAAGGACAGATAGCTTCCTGGAATGCTGGGGGCTATTGTTCATGTAAGATAACAAGCCATGTGTTTTTGCTGCTGTAAACAAGCTTGGTTGCCTCAGCTGCACAGGATGTGCTTGATCACACATAGGCAGGAGGTACATAAACAGGAAGTACATCAGAATGTATGCTTTCCCCTGATTGGACATAGGTGGGAAGTACATAGCCTTGTGGGTTTTGCCTTTATAAGCCTTTGACTAATGTAATTTGACACCATACTCTGGGAATCTTGGGTATGGACCTTACCAGTATTCATAGACCTGGCCCGTCTTTAATAAAGCTTTGCTTCAATTTTGGCTCCAAAAACTGTGGTAGTGGTCTTATTCTCACCTGATGGGATTAATGTTTTCTGGAGGTCCCAATGAGGTCATACCACCAACCCAAGTTATAAAGCCAGACATTCAGTCTGCGACTTCAGGGGTGAAGGGCTGCCTCAGGAGGTATGCACCTTAATATGTTCCAAGGCTCCGAGGTGTGCCTTTGGTTCTGTGGACTATTAGAGTGAACTGCTGTGTTGAGAGAAGCAGCAAACATCTACAGAGGTCTCTTCTGGTAAGTCATAGTAATTTTCTGTGACATCTGTGTAGATGTAACCAACCATCTTATTAAATAAGAAACACAGAACCAATGCAAAGAAGAAAGCCAAGAGGTCAGAGCTAAGAGCTAAAACCTTACCCTTCCTCCTGCTGTGGTCCTACCTCTCTGAAAGAGAGCTACTTCCTGTGTTAAAGTCTTTATAAAAACTTTCAGTTCTGCCTTCTCATTGGTTGTAAACCCAACCACATGACCGCCTTGTCACTGCCTGTCTGTTCAGACCTCCAGGTCTTCTATGGTTGGTATTGAGATTAAAGGTCTGTGTCTCCAATGCTGGCTGTATCCCTGAACACACAGAGATCTACCTAGCTCTGCCTACCAAGTGCTGGGATTAAAGGTGTGCACCACCACCACCCAGCTTTCCTATGGTTTGCTAATAGCTCTGACCCCTGGGCAACGTTATTTATTAACATACAAATAACATTTTAGTACAAAATAAAACATCACCATACATCTGGTCTGTTGAGATCCCAATCTGGGATATGGAGGGGTTTGACAGGACTCAAATATCTCTTGACCAGGGCCAAAAGTGAGACGTTGCCTGTCGTCCTGGTTCTGGTTATTTGGAAAGTTTTGTCTGTCTGTTTTGTGTGTGTGTGTGTCTGCGTTTTCTGGTATGTTCGTAAGTTGCAAACATGGGAGCTGGGACAGAAATGGGTCAGACTCAGTTGGATGTATGAATGATGGTGGCTACCACATGATTTTGTTTCTGACTGGTCTGCTTTGAGTGTGTGAGCTTTCTGTGTTCTGTGTTTACTGGTTTTGTTTTTGCTTTCTCTGCTGCTGCCAGTTACCACTGTGAATAATGCTTGCCATGGCTGCTTTGATGGCTAGGGTTCAGAACTGATCTCTGAGTTTTCTGGTCACTGGGTTCAGTTTAGTAGAGATTCAAATGTCTTTTGGGTATGGATAATATTAAAGTTGTTTTATGCTGTTCTACTTTATTGAAAAGCTGGTTCTGGAGTTGGGTTATGGTTATTTAAAAAATCTTAAAAAATCTCCCCCTCTCCTATGTCAGGAGATCCACCTGACTCTTTGACAGGGAAAAAAGAGCAAAATAAAACAGCTAAAAAATTAGACTACTGATTTCATTTAACTGCCTAAAACTTTTGCTAAAATATAAACCTTGTCTCGAGATTTGTAAGAATGTTATGTGAACTTATTGTACCTCAAGATTTGTAAGTTTATTGGGTATGGTTAAAAATCTTCAAGTTTTGTCAGTTTGGAGTGCAGGCACTCAATTTTTCTCCCAAGGCTGCAGCTACCTTGTTAGTTCATTTCATATGTAAAAATCAGGCCTTGCTTTTTCTAGAGCTACTAGGTCTCCTGCTGAGAAAGGCAGACATAGGTTTCATAAGTAACTTTTTACTATTCCTGTATTTAAAAGAACTTGCTTTGTAATGACTTTTCTCATTAATAACCACTCATGTCTCTGGTAAACGATTAGATGGAAAGAAAAAGGTTTAAAGTTTATAAAAGTTCTGAGGGCCTAGGAAAGTGTTCTAAGGCAAATATGAGTTGTAAAGATCTAATGATGTGAAAACTTAAGCAAGCTGTGAGGGTCTAAAATGTGTAAATGTAATTTATAAAAGTCTATGGAAGTGACTTAAGGGATGTAAAAAAAATGAGAAAGTTTCATATTTCTTTCCCTTCTATGTTATTGTTTTACTAATATTTCAAAGATTCAGAGTTTTAACATTAATCAGTGGAGTTCTGGTAAGCTTGTAAAGCACTGACTATTTTTAGTCACAAGCTCAAGATTTTAAATTTCCTTTGGTTGTCTTCTAAGTATGGACTTAAATGTGCTTCTTACCAAGCTAAAAACATCTCTGCCCAATCTATATATCCAGCTCTCTGGACAGAGAGAAAATGTTCATGTTTTTAAACCCAAAGCCATAGCTTTTGCTATGACTCAATGACATGAGTCTACTCTAGCTGTTTTACAGTCACCTGTTAGCTGCTTTTCCTACAATGTGGATTTCAGTACAGATTACAGTGGTAATGTTAATGTATCTAAAACTTTTATATATTTGTAAACTAAAAAATTCATGGAAACATCAGAGAGTCAAGGGAGTTGTAAGAGTTGAATCCACCTGTTACAGGTCAAATGGACTCTGGATAAGTACTCCTGTCGTGTCAATCAACAGCTTAAGCTTCCCTGCCTATGCTACTCCTGAAGGGGAAGCTCCAAATGTAATATTTTCCTTTAAGTTCCTAAACTTTAACTGTTACCCCTAGTCTGTATCTGTCCCAGCAGATTTCAACTTGGCTGACAGACCTCATGAAGAAATTGCTTTGGACTACAAACTGCTCCAAATGGCTGTGAGCCCTGGGCTTGCTGAAAACTGATGTGAACCAGTCTAGCTGATGTGATTGCTGTCTGTTTCTTCAGCTGGGTCATCTAACCAGATGCTTCTGAGAATGCCCCATTGCCTGAATCCCCTCCCAGCCTTGCTTAGCATTCTGGATCCCTGGGTCCTGACAATGACATTGTAATTTCAGCAGGAAGTAGTTACAGAAGACAGTACATTACCCCTTATTCTCAACAGGCTGGAATGTTAGGTCAAAAATACAACCTACCACCACCACCACCACCACTACCACTACCACCACCACTCCCTGGCATATGGGGACAAAATGGTTACCTATAGTGCCGATTGGCATACCAGGAAATGTGCCTGCTAAAAACCAAATAGGCCAAGATCTAGCAAAGGTAGATTCATTATCTGAAGTAATTCCACAATATGATAGGGCACTCAACCTGCTCCATGTAGAACAAGGAGGTTATTGTGCTGTTTCTATACAATCCAGCTGGGAATCTTTAGAAATAATCTGTCTGTACCAACCCATCCCCCCCCCCCAAAAAAAAAAACAAAAACAAAAAACATTGCAAAAATGGGGAGGTACCCGAGATAAAATAAAAATATATGACTGGTCCCTGTTGTCATTTCAGATTCCTCCTAGATAATAACTCTTATGTCAGCCATCACAGGGCCTTTGGCCCTTCTGTTTCTGCTAATTACCATTGACCTTTGCATCATTAATGCTTTATCTAGATACATGAATTCCCATCTGGGTGCTATTAAGCTGATGGTTATTAGATTCCAATATAAACAGATAGCCACCACAGAATCAAGGATTTGACTCAGGATACAACTCAAGGCGGAATTTGAGGTCTAAAGTTATGTTTTAGTTTTCAATTACTGTGCTTAAGAGATATATAAAACAAAAATGCCTCTAACCTGTAAGCCCCATGTGCCCAAGGACAGATAACTTCCTGGAGTGCTGCGGGCTGTTGTTCATGTAAGGTAATAAGCCATGTGTTTTTGCTTCTGTAAACAAGCTTGGCTGTCTCAACTGCACAGGATGTGCTTGATCACACATAGGCAGGAGTTATGTCAGGATGTATGCTTGCCCCTGATTGAACATAGGTGGGAAGTACATAGCCTTGTAGGTTTTGCTTTTATAAGCTTCTGACTAATGTAATTTGGCACCATACTTTGGGAATCCTGGGTATGGACCTGGTCAGTGTCCATGGACCTAGCCTGTATAATAAAGCTTCAAATTTGGCTAAAAAAAAAAAAGTGGTCTTATTTTCACCTGGTGGGATTAATACATGCCAGTTTCACACATATTTTTTAATCAAGAATTTTTTCTGTAAATAAACACTGATAATCATGTGTCAATTCCTGTGCCTCAATAGCTATATGGTTGTTTTTCATTACTCTCTATACTGTGCACATATATTATAGACACTTCATCTTATCTATGGAGTAAAGAGACTTGAGATGACTGAATATATTCTTTGTCCATAGGAAAATACTTAAGACAGTTTCTGTCATGAACATTCTGTCAGTTATGTTTTGTTGCTGTGATCAAAATCTTATTGAGACAACTTAAGGGCAAGAGACTTTGGCTTATAGTTTTAGGTTTTAGTTCATCATGGTGGGGGAAGGCATGGCAGTTTAGTTCATGGCAGCAGGAGTGTGGCTGAGGCTGTTCACATCATGGCAAACTAGGGAGGAGAGAGTTGGGGAAGAAGGAACCAGAGGCTGGGTTCAGAAGCTCACTCCTGGTGACTTATTTCAGCCAGCTAAGCTCTACCTCCTAGAGGTTCCACTGTTTCCCCAAACAGGACCACCAGATGAAGAGCAAGTATTTCAAACATGAGCCTGTAGGAGATATTTCAGATTCAAGCCACAACAAACACTTACTTTTATTTACTCACAGACCTACTGTTCTGTGGGACTCAACATTGCTTTTTGCTCTCCTGCTACTGTTGCTGCTCCCAATCTTTCCTCCTTTTGAATTTACATAGTATCTTTGTCATTCATTTGTGTCATTTGATAGTTCTTATTTCAGTAACAGAGGGTGCATACTGGTATAACTATATGCTGATTTCCCACCCATCCAGTACTCTTTGTTATTACATCTCACATGTTCTTTCTTCTTTGGCCCTTAACCCACCTAAGTAGTGAGAAGCACCTTAAGGAGTCGGGCAGCAGGGAAGGGGGAAGCCAGGGTATCTCTCTCTCTCTCTCTCTCTCTCTCTCTCTCTCTCTCTCTCTCTCTCTCTTTCTGCTTTTTGTGGAATATGGCCTCTTGAGCCATACAAAACTCCACAGTTTTGTTTTGTTTGTACTATGAGGACACCCTCTTTTCCCAGTGTCACCCCATGCAATAAAAGGAATGACTTCCTGATTTCATTAATCTGTAGATTACTTCATTATTTTAGATTTGGCTTCTCAATACTTCCATTCATCTGTAAAGAAAAAGTAGTTCCTGACAGACCTGTTCCTTTTTCTGGCTAGATCTTGGTTGGACCATTAATAGTGAAAAGAGCACAGACTCAGAAAGAAGCTAGATGACCTAAGTATAAAAACTATCTACCTTGTTGATTTATTTCCAGGGTTTAGAACATAGTAAGTGCTTAATAAGCATTTGTTTGGTAAATGAGTGAATGAATGGCTAATAACTGCCTCTGTCTACTCAGAGAAAAATTACTTAGGGTAAATTTTTTTTTTCTCAGAAATGCCCTTCTATGATTCCCATCTAAAACATCTTTGGTGGTTTGAAAAAAAAAATGGCACCCGTAAGCTCTTTGGGTGTGGTACTATTAGGAGGTGTTGCCTTGTTGGAGTAGGTGTGGTATTGTTGGAGGAAGTGTATCATTGGGAGTGGGTATTGAGATCTCAGAAGCTCAAGCCAGTCCTAGTGGCTCACTGTCTCTTCCTACTTTCTGTGGATCCAAATATAGAACTCTCAGCTCCTTCTCCAGCACCACGTCTGCCTGCATGCTACCATGCATCCCACCATGATGATAATGAATTAAACCTCTGAAAATGTAAGCCAGCTCCAATTAAATGTTTTCCTTTATAAGAGTTGCCCTGGTCATGGTGTCTCTTCACAGCAATAGAAACTCAAACTGAAACAGAAGTTGATACCAGGGACTGGGGTATTGCTATGATAGGCCTGACCATGGTTTTGTTGGAGGAATGTGGTCTTTGGATTAGAAAAGCAGTTGAATGCTTTAAATGCTGCTTAATGGACCATGCTAGTAGGAGCATGGAAGACAGAGGTGCTGAGGTGATTTGAATTGTGGGGGTCTGGTTCAAGAGGTTTCAGAGGAGAATATTTTATGTAGCCCAGAGACCATTTTTGCAATATTTTGGCAAAGAATATGGTTGCTTTTTGCCCTTGTCTGAAAAGTCTGCCTGAGGATAAATTGAAGAGATTTAACTGTTTTGGCAGAGGAAATCTCAAAACAGCCTAGTATTGACTCTGTCATATGGCTATTAGTGTTCACTCTTATGTAGATCTATAATGAAAAGGAGCAAGCTGAGCAAGGAAAAATATAAAATGTGCAGTTTGAGGAGAAAAGGGGCATCAGGAAGTAGAATGCAGTTAAGTCCTATGTTCAAGGAAATAAACAGATCAAAGGAAAACCTGGTGCTAATTGGAATAAAGGGATTGGTGACCTCAGGGGAAGACCCCACTCAGCTTCCAACTTGTGAAAAGGAATTAAAGAAAAGCTTAGACCCCAGCGGTAGTGATGCACACCTGTAATCCCAGCTCTCCAGAGGCAGAGGCAGAGGCAGGAGGTTCATAGAGTTCAAGGCCAGCCTGATCTATAGAGAGAGTTCAAGGACAGCCAGTCTTGGGCAATGAAGGAAAACATTGAAAACTGAAAGCTGGTGACAATGTTTTTGAACAATGGGGCCATGTTCCAGCTCCAGCAAGCAGCAGAATTTGGCAGCTTTGGCCACATGGTTCTGGCTTTTGAATCACAGATATAAGAAAGAGGTTGTGGAATCTCCCTCCATGACTAAAAAAAACTGCTGAGGCCAGGCATGTGTCAGGGGTTTCCATGACTGGAGGCCTAGAGAGGCCATTGTGTGAAGTTGTGAAGGTGAAGTCTGGATTTCCTTTGAGACTCAAGATGTTGGAGATGCCAGAGTCATGGGGTACCTGCCAAGGAAAGCTGCTGACAGGGGTGGAACCAACCCAAGAGAAAGAAGTGTGTTACAGTCAGAGCTAAAAGGAATTAGAGATCTGAAGAGCTCTTTGACATTAGACATGGAGATGCAGAGTTTGGAGTTTGCCAAGCGGGTTTTTGGTTGTGCTTTGGTCCAGTAATTCCTCACTATTCTCCCTTCCCTATATTTTGAAATGGTAATGACATTTTATGTTGGAAGTATGTGATATGCTATAAACCTATGGGGGCCAGTGAGTGGAATGTGGTGGTTTGAAAGAAAATGTCATGGTGTGTCTTCACAGCAATAGAAACCATAACTAAAACAACATCCTAGTCATGGTCTACAACGACGTTGTTACATTCCTCCAGAGTATTCATCACAATTTGAAATGGTTCCATTTGCTTTTTATCTGCTTATATTTGTCTTCTGTCTCCACCATCTGATTGTTGGATCCAGAATGCCTGGGATCTTGGCATATGGTGGATAACCAATAAACATGTTAAATGAGTGAATGTACAAAGCACTGTGGTGAAAGCTCCTCATGGATACCTCATTTACGTCTCGTAGTAAACCCAATTAAGTTTTAAGCATCATTAGGTTCCCTTTTCCCAAATGAGAAACACAGGATTATGGAGCCTGCACAGCTGAAAAATGATAGAATCTAGATTTGAACACAGAAGACTGGATCCTATTAGCTCATTATGAGTTATTTAATGGCAGGATTCCTCATAGCCTTTTTAATGTACAAATGACAAGAAAAAGAAGCATGTTCATCCCTGTTCAAACCTATATGACCAGAGTCCTTTTAAATATAGTATTTCTAGAGTGTCAGGGATACATTTTTAGAAATATTACCATTTTTTTTTCTGTCCTTTTGATTGGGAAGTTGGTGAAACTTGTACAACTTAAGAATACCAGTTTATACTGAGATAGGGAGAGATGAATATTACTTTTGTTTCAGCAAAATCTGAATCTGTTTCATGTGTGGTCCTAAAAGTTAATTTTAGCATTACCACAAATGAATAGATGCCAGTGTTGTTTATTAAGCATCAATTCTCTTTCTTCATCATTTCTACAAAACTGTGATTCTCCCCTTATACCTCATTCTCTTTCTGTCAGCCTAAACGAAGACATATTTTAAGGTGTGCTTCCCTATACCAATTATCTTCCTCATCAGTGAATGACATAGAAACCAACAGGTTGCCTTCTATAGTTCTGGCTAAAGAGTATTCTGGGCATTGTTTGATTGTTCATGACTAAGATTCGAATGGGAAAGTGATGCTGTGTCTGCATGTGAGGCTGGATGATAGAGAAAGTTACACTATAATGAGAGATTCTGTATCTATGGGTAATTACTTAGCTAACCCACAAATCTACTTGCATTTCATATCATGTGAGATAAAAATGTTATAAAAAGTTATTTTTTAGGTTTTCTGTTATTTTGGGCAATGAATATTACCTGTACATGTAGCAAATAGGACCCATCACATCCCCTGCATGTATTCTTGCAAGCCATAGTTTGATCACTAGGCAGAAGCAGTACAACACTGAGGTAATCCCCATAATGAGGTCTACATCTCCTTGGTAAGGTATATAAATGAGCTTCAGAAATAGGTGGGCAGGAAAAGGGGGATGAATTCTGCTTATATTTTAATTATGTCTACTTCAAGGCAGGTAGTTGTATAAGTTAAAAATGTATGTTTTTAACCCAATAGTCACAGAATATTTGTTCAATATTATTTAATAGGAATGGGAAATCTGACTTTTTCTCATTGGAATTATGGGTTTCTTTCTAGTGTTTGAGAGACATCACATATATTGACTATAATTTAACACTAACTTATTTGGAATAAAAAATAGCATAATATTAGATTCTGGTTGTTACATGTTAGTTAAGGTTAAATGTAACTTGTATGGACATAGTGATCATTGATTAAACATATAGAAAAATCTCCACTTTTGGTTTTACTTCCCACTTTTGTGTGGTGCTTATTTTTTTGTAGTTTTCTTATATGCTTCTCTTCTTTAAGACAGATATCTTCAGGTGAATATTCAGTGGGTCAAACTTCAATTTCTATTTATTTTTATGTGAATGGGCTTTCTGAATTTATATCTGTGTACCATGTGCATGCAGTGTCTGTGGAGTTCAGAAGAGGGTATTGGATCTCCTGGAACTGGAGTTACAGATGGTTGTGAGCCACTGTATAGGTGCTGGAGTGGAACCCAGGTCACCTGGAAGAGCAGCCAGTGCTCTTCACTACAGAGCCATCTCTACAAGCACCTTTAAACAGTCCAACTTTAAACAGGGAAACAAGCACTCATCTCCAGTGGCCAGCATTCTGTCATGCATTATTAGACCCTGTTTTAGGCCATTAGTTGACTGGCTCAGGACTGGGGGCCTGGGTCTTTGTCATGCAACTTGCATAAAATTTTGCAATACAAATAGGTTAAGGCCAGCTTGAGGGTGCTGTCTAAATTGATGGGAGTGAGACTTTCATTGAAGAGAGACAGGAGGGACATAGCTGTCCAATCAATAGTGTAATAGTGGAGAAGACATCTCCAAACTACTACAGCTGAGGATTGACAGATTTGTTCTTTTCCTAAACTGGGTTCTTACCTTCTGGATACCCACTTATATGGATTTCTCTAGGTCTTATTTAATCCCCACTTAAAATCACAATGGGTTGCCATTTTCTACTTCAAATCACAAAACTGGTTCCCTTCTTGCCTTGGAGCCTTTAGCCATGGCTCTTCAAACTAGTCTCCTGGGTTGTTGGATTCTCTTTAAGCAATTATCCAGGCTATATGCTCCCTGTAAGGGAAATTCAGCTTGCTCTGGGCTCTAGAATCTGATTTAAACAAACTGATGCTTTAAAGAGTAAAAGTGAGTGTTTCTTAACTTAAGCTTCTAAGGTAGTTTGTGTAAGACCACATATATAATAAAGAATGATAATTAAAATCCAAGTTACCTAACTTTCAAAACGTATGCACATAACTATTATGCTAAATTGGTTTTCTGTCAAAATCTGTGTCAAGTAACTTCACATGTGAGAAAATACTGTGACAGGCTTAGGCTAGAAAAGATAATGAGACTCACTTCCTTGCCCTCACTTAAGTAACTATGCTCAATATTTCATTCCTATCCCAAATTTAGTCACTTTGATTTACTGGTTCTTTGATATAAATGTGACTTTAGGCTTTGCATCCAGCATAGGCAAGCATAAGACATCCACACTCAACAGGAAAACCTATGAGGGCACACCAATCAAAAAATTGGACCTAACCATGGAGGAACACATGACCGGTGAGGGATCTCAGTTGCTATAACAGAGCTGGCTACCAGAACTGGACATGTGGGCAAAACTGTCTAGTCCAGGGAGAAAGCTGAGTGATTACCCAAATGTTTGGCAATAGTAAGGAAAATGACCTCAATCATCACCATGTTCTATAGCAATTTCCTCTGAATTGAAACATTCCTTCCTGAGAGGAAGCTCCTAAGACTGAGGAAGCTCAGGCAAGGACAAAATTCATTAGGCCCTTTCCCCAGATTATGAGGGCAATATAGACTTGCTTGGAGGAAAGGCTGTGGGGGTGCTGCCTGTAGATTGGACAGGGAGCCCCAGGGATGCAGTTTCCTTCAGCTGTCATCCATGCTGACGAGGCTTTTTGGTGATTAAGCTATCTTTGTGTCACTCATGGTCCTCAAACTTATCAGTTCACTAAGTCAGTTTTGTTGGAACCATTTTTTTGGTCTGTCATTAGTGCCCCATCTGGGGTGAATAAACATTTGTTTATGTTTCTCTAGGAAAAATTACACAGAAACCCCTTCTCTGGGGCATATGTTTAAGAGAAAAGAGAAGATTTTATTTCATAGTGTGTTTTGTGACTTGGTACATTCACTCACAAGCTCCTTATGGGTCTTCTCAAGAAAGCTCAGCTGTGGAGTAGAAATATTTGGAGAGGTGCTAAAAATGGTTGCTTGATCTGTCTGAGTGTGGTAGCACATGACTTTAATCCCAGCACCCAGGAGGCAGAGGTAGACAGGTATCTGAGTTCAAGGCCATCTTCATCTACATAGTGAGTTGTAGGCCAGCCAGGGCTACAGAGTGAGACTTTGTCTAGAAAACACAATAAATAGTTTGGTAGTGCAATGGATGAGTGGTGATGAAATTTAAATATATAAATGTAGATAAGTAAGATAAGAGGCTTAAGCTATTAGTGTGAAGTGCAGGGAAACAAAGACAGAGCTAAACCTCTCTTGAGCATTAATTGCATCTACACTGAAAGCAGGGAAAAAAGCTTCTTATGGAGTAGTAGAGGGCTCTGCAGAGCAGAATTAGTCCATAATCACTTCACATTTAGTTTACAAGTCCCACTCAGAAAGGAGAAATAACCCCAAAGAGGGCTGGCTTACTTGATTTACTCTTCTTTAGGAGGAAATGTAAATGACCAGTGGAAGGCAGAGCACAGGCCCTTCAAAATGGGGGCTTTTAGAGATACTATGGGAAGAGAAGTCAGCTTTGACTATCTGCCAGAGTTGACTGTAGACGTTAGCTGTAGCTAGAAGCAACTATAGTGCAGACAGATGCTTCCTGTCATGATTTATACTTCTCCCATTTTAATCCTGGATGAGGAAGAAGCAGCCTAAGGGTGAGAAAGGAAGACTCGAAACAGAGCTAATCAAACAGTTTTGTGCCACCAAAAAGTACTTTTTCAGGGGATAAGTTTCAACTTTAAATAAAATTCAGAATTTTACTCATATTTATGTTATAGAACATTTGGAATACTGTATTATAACAAGGCATACTTAGAAGATGTGTATTGTTCTAGAATGGTCTGTTCTGACTTCTCTTGAAGGACTAATTCCTCTACATAGGTAACAAGAAAGAAAGGAAAAGTTAGTTTTGATTGTTTGTTGTGATGGTTATTCTTTATTTAAAAAAGGTTTATTGTGATTTTATGTGTATGCGTGTTTAGCCCTTCTGCATGTATGCATGTGTACCACATGCATGCCTGGTACCTATGGATATCAGCAGAGGGTGTTGGATCCCCTGGAACTGGAGTTATAGATGGTTGTGGGCTGCCGTGTGAGTGCTCTGCAAGAGTAGTAAGTGCTCTGAGACATGGAGCCGTCTCTTCAGTGCACACCTCCCCACTTTACAATTGTTTTTTAAGTTAAGTTTACAGGGCTGGAGAGATGGCTCAGTGGTTAAGAACACTTGTTCTCATAGAGGATCTGGCTTCAATTCTCAGCACCCATATGATTGTTCAAAATCACCCTTAACTTTAGTTCCAGGGGACCGGATTCCCTCTTCTGACCTGTGGATACCAGGTATACACATAGTACATAGACAGATATGCATACAAAACACTCACACATAAAGGATTTTAGAGTTTATACTTATTTGTTTGTGTATGTGTGTGTGTATGCGTGCACACTACAGCATGAGCGTGTAAAAGAAAAATTTATAAGAGTCAGTGGGTCTTGGGTTTTGATCTCAGGTCATCAGGTTTGGCAGTCCCTTTACCTACTGAGCCATCTTTCAAGTTTATGATGGTTAATCTTGATTGTCAACTTAATAGGATCTAGACTTACCTACGAGAAAAGTCTTTGTGTGTCGTTTTTATCTAAGTTGTTCTATTTACCAATAAAGACTTGGGAGTAAGATATTGCAGTGAAAACCTGCTAGATCAAGAAGTTGAAAAGCAACCAGCTGATCTTCCCTTTTGGCAGGAGGTCCAGCAAGAGAGTGTCTCTCCTTCCATCCCAAACCAAAGAGGACCACGAATCTCTAAGTCCCTCCCTATTCCTTCCTGCTCATCTATCTATCTGTCTTACTAGGTCCTCCATATCTCTATGGCTAATTCTTGTCAACTGGTTGCTGGATCCACCCCCTGATTGAAGGCTAAGTATGATCAAATATCACACAACATTCCCCCCCTTTTGTCTAAATAAAAAGGAAAGGTTTTAACTACAGCACAGTAAAACTATATACAATAAGAAAAATGATCAGGTATGAAATACATTCACAATGCCCAGTCCATAACTATTTGACAAATTTGGAAAAAGTGCTCTATTATCTATCCTGCCTTGGTGAATCCAAAATTTTGTACCTAAATCACTTTCTATCATAACTTCTATTATCAACCTAAAAATATCTTAGACCTTGAAACATTTTCGTAGATAAACAACTTAAGATTTTGTATCTCTCAACTTTATAAACTTTACATATCTTTTGTAAGTTTCTTTTCTGAATTTGGTAACAAAGAAAATGGTATAACTATCTAGTCTTCAACTCCCATCAGAGACCTCAGAAGGATAAAATATTACCTGAGTAAATAGGCGGTTCAGAGCAAGCAACTTCCAAAACTATAGAGATAACAGAAACAGCTAGCTGCCTGGACAGTTACTCAAGGTTCCTCTGAGATGTTGGGGCATCTATCTTTAGCCTAAAGGTCTAGAATATCTGACAGACTTTTCTGTGAAGCAGGAATTTTCAAGGACTCACCTACTTTGTCTTGGCGAAGTTCATTAGTCACTTCCTTTGTGTCCACTTGTCCAATTTGGACAGCATACTATCAGCAGTTGAGGCAAGGGAAGTTTCTTGCCTAGTGGCTAGCTTTGCAACATTTAAAGCAAACTTCATGTGGAGGTTCTTTGATGCCCACCATCTTCTCTGAAGTAGATTGGTACTGCCAGGAGTAGATGTATTTCACTGTCATGAAAAGCCTTATATTATTAAAACATCTTAAATGCCATAGTCTGTAGATCTCTGAAGTGTTTGAAGATCATCTATCTATCTAAAATACATGAAGCTAAATTAAGCTTATTTCTGTGTACATCTAAACCCTTACTACAAATTTGATTGTTATATTAATTATCCTTAGCAGTTTATAATAGGAGCTTTCAAGGACTAGAACTTTACAGTACAATTCTAAATGAGTTGCATAGGTACAATACCTTACACTATGTTGTAACAAAAATAACCTTAAATTTGTATCAATATACAAAAATCCATACCAATGTAAAAATTTGAGACTAGTAGTTGCTTTTTTAGCCTAAAAGTAGATTAAATAATATATCCTTTTATCCCATCATCCTATATCCCCCATTTTTCTTTCATCTTATATCCCCCCTTTTCTCTTCAGAAAGAGATCCTTGAATCTAATCTCCTTTGTTTAGTTTCCTCCCTGACCATGACCAATAACAGCTTGCAATTAATCCCCCTAAACAATGACAAGCATCCATAACCCACTAAATGACCAAAAACCACCCACTCCACCTCTCGGGAATGTGGACACCGTGTTCTTAAAATTACTTCCTGTTGTCTGGGGGTGATAGCATCTTTAGGGGACCCTGAGAAAACTGGGATAATGGTCAAGTCCTGTGACAGCTAGTTTTATCATTTGTTATCCAGTCTGTGTGATGGGAAAGTGTAGGACTTATCTGAAGTCCTGGCTGGTGTAGTCTGTGAGGCAGGACCATCTTAGCTGACCTAAGTTAGGTTGGAGTTGTCCTGAGCAGTTTTTAGTCCAAAGGTGTATTCGTCAGTTTAGTGACATTATCACAATCCAGGTGGATTCATTGTTGAAGGGCCCCATTATCATCTTGGAGACGTCAAAGGGCACTGCCAGGAATGGTCACGGTTCACTGTAGAAAACTTAAGACATTTTAAACATCATATACAGCAGATCCCCAAAAGGTTAAAGGACCTCAATCTTTTAAATACATCTGGAGTATACAAACTTAGTTCCCCATTACCTGCTTCAGACTCAAAACCCAAAACATGTACAGATGAAGCTTATTTCTAAAATTAATTAGTACTGTTTGACTACTGATATCCTGACAGAAATATGTATTATACATATATATGTATAATCTTATAGATTTTGAGATATTTGTGCCTTAAGAAAAGTTTTAAAGAGTCAGACTAAAACCAAAGGATTATGAGATTAGTGGCAATAGAATAGTCCCTTAGTTTTGGTTTTCTTCTATTCCATACCTGGTGGCTCTTCTGACATGAGACAGATGTTTTTCCCTTTCTCTAAACCCAAGCATGTTTGTTAAAGGAAAATCCAGAAACACACTCAAACTCCAAAGCCAGCTTTGATTTTCAATTGAATTGGGAATACAAAAAAACCATTTGCCTTTTACATTTGTACAGAGCAACAAAAACAAGCATTTGGGAAGATTTATGAAACTCTACTCTGTTGGAGGTGTGCTAAACTATTAGGCCACATTATTCTTTTTTTGGGACATTTTCTCTTAATGACTCATCTTTCTTCAGATATTTCATTTTTCCAGTGCTCTTTAGATTCTTTAGTTGGATGTTTTTTATTTTCCTGGAAAGAAAAAAACAAAACCTAATCCTAATTTTGGGGAGTTCCTTTTTTTTGGGCAGATTATATCTTTGTTTAGGAAAAATGGGTTTTTTTTGGCAAGAGGAAAAGTATTATTGTTTAATAATAAAAATATTTTTTTCTGATCAAATGAAAGTTATTTCTTACTCTTGTAACTTAGTTTGGTTTGAATGGCCAAGTTAATTGATGAAATATTGCCTCTCCTAATTCAGAAGTCTCTCCTGTTTGAATCTAATCTTTATCAATGTTATTCTAGCTGATCTTCCCTTTTGTCAAGAGACCCAGCAAGAGAGCATCTCTTCTTCAGTCCCAAACCAAAAGGGACTGCAAATCTCTAAGCCTCTCCTTTCTCCTTCCTTTTTGTCTCCCTATTCATCTTACCAGGTCCTCTGTATTCTCTGTCTTATTCTTGTCAACTGGTTGCTGGATCCACCCCTGATCCAAGGTTAATTTTATTAACACAGAATTGGAGTTCAGAGTGAAATCAAATATTCCACAACATTGTGCATGCCTGAGATCTAGGTAACCAGATCAGATTAATTGAGCAGTGCCATTCCACGGAAGGAGAAAGAGTTCTGAATACCAGACATTTATTGTTTTCTTCTTCCTAACTGTGTATCCAATATGACTAGCTGCTTCAATTTCTTGTCATCCTGACTTCTTTGCCATAATGGACTGTGTACTGCAACAATAATAAAAAATAAACCCTTCTTTCTTAAATTGCTTTGACATATACTTTGTCACAGCAACAGGACAAGCAATTAATACTGGTCATAGTGCTTGAGGTTGTATTTTTTTCTTATTTCTAATGTTTCCAATTCCATTTCAGATATTCCATGGATATATTAAACATCAAGTATATGTAAGATGAATTTCTTTCTTTACTTTTTTTTTTTCAAGACAAGGTTTCATTGTGTAACAGTCCTGTCTGCCCTGGAACTCATTTTGTAGATAAGTCTGGCTTCAAACTCACAGAGATTCTCTTGCCTCTGCCTCCGAAGTGCTGGGATTAACAGCACATACCATCACTGCCCAGTCAATGAATTTCTTAAAGTCATATCTTCCTTTAGATTCTAGCTCTCTATGCAAGCTGCTGGGAGAGATATATAGGAAATGGTCCTACCTACCTGTGGACCCAATGAGCTACAATAATAATCTGCCTGACAAGATGTGTCAACTGGCTCAATAGTGAAATGGACTATGTGGAAGTGACCAACCACATTCTGATTGGATTTGATGCCCACTCCACAGGAGAAAATTCTTGCATGGTACTACTACTGAGAACTTGATTGAAAGCTCATGTCTTGGTAAGTCATAGGCCCTAGAGGAGAGTTTGCTACTGTTGTTTTGCTAAATGGACATAGTGTTAAGCTGCTCTCTGAATACTTATGTTTATCCCATAGATTAGTGCCAAATTCTGTTGCCAACATAAGATATAACTTGGAACCCTTGGACTATAGCTGTATTAGTTTCTGTGTGCCAACTTTGTGGAAACACTTTCTTAGGCAGTTGCTTTTGAGGAACAGGGAACACTTTTGCTTAAGTTTTTTTTCTTAAATGAATTTAGCTCTTTACAACATGGATCCTTCTTTGAGGGGCAGGATTCTGCTCTCAGGATACTTTCCCCATTGTACCAAGGTAGTGCAGAAAGTTTCTTTAAAATGGTGGTAAAATTTTCATCAGTTACAGATGTTTTTCTTTTTGGTACCAGCCTGAGTACCATCCTGCCTTGAAATTTCCTTTGCCAAATACATTAGTCCATCACCTTCAAATGTAACTCCTTTTAACCTTTCAGGTCATATGTTTGGTATAGCCAGATTCTTGGCTTAAACACCTCATACATACCTTATCCTAGTTCCAGATAAAGCCCTTATTTTCTGTGTAAACTCATGAGCCAGGTATCTAATATCTGTGTGTCTCCCCACATGTCTGTCTTCCAAGTTCCACTGGAATGACCCATTAAACTTAGCTTCTAGCATCCAACAGCTTCTCCAGCCCTATATAAGTAATGCTTCTATAATCCTTCTATAAATAAATTCCAAGGCTTAAATGTCACATAGACAAGTTCATCATAGCAACAGTGCTGTTCCTCAATAATAGTGTCTGTCTTAGTTTCCTTAGTTGCTGTTAGAAAACACATTGACAAAGCAACTTAGGGGAGTGTGATGGTTTGTTCAAACTGTCAATTTGGCACAATCCAGGCACAATTCATCATGGGTCTTTCAATTGTAGTTAATCCATTTGAGAAATCCTTGATAGGTATGTCCACAGGACAGTATAACACAATGATTCTTATTATGATTATTCTCTCAGGTGATTCTAAGTAATGTCAAATTGACAATTAAAACTAACCATCATGAAGCAGATGCAGAGATCCACAGCCAAGCATCAAGCCAAGCTCCAGGAGTCCAGTCAAAGAGAGAGAAGAGGGATTCTATGAGCAAGGAGCATCAAGACCATGATGGGGAAACCTACAGAGACAACCAAACCAAACTAGTAGACACTCATGAAACTTAGACCAAAACCTGTGGAGCCTCCATGGGACTGGACTAGGCCCTCTGCATAAGCGAGACAGTTGTGTAGCTTGATCTGCTTAAAGGGTCTCCTGGTAGTAGGATCAGGATCCATCCCTGGTGCATGAGCTGGCTTTTTAGAGCCCACTACCTACGGTGGGACACCTCACACAGCCTTGAGGCAGGGGAAGGGGCTTGGACCTGCCTCTACTGAATGTACCAGGCTCTGCTGACTCCCCATGGGAGGCCTTCTTATAGAAGGGAATCTGGGTGGGTTGGGGGGGGTAGGCTGGAGGGGCGGGAGAGGGAAGAGGATCTGTGATTGATATATAAAATGAATAAGAAATTTCTTAATAAAAAGGGAAAAAACATTGTATGAAAAATTTATTATTAATGAATTACCAAAAACAAAAAAAACAAAACAAAAAAAAAAAACAAAACAAAAACCAGCAACAACAACAAAAAAATCCTGACCATCACAGTGGACATAATGTCAAACTTCCTTCTCAATACTATGTCCATAGATTAGTGTTGCTCTTAGTTCTCTATCATGAAAGATTCTTTTTGCAGATCCAGATGAGGAGGAATGATGTTTTCTGCATATGACATTGATGAACTCATAGTAGTTGTGGTTACTTGTCCAAGACTTTCACAAGATTGGACCTGTCATGATTTCACAAGGCCCCGACACTCACTGAGAGACTATGATTGGTTACTGGTTGTCTGGGGGAGGGGATACCATTATCTTCAGTGGTGTAGCCTCTGGTAAGTTTCCCATGTTCCATTTATAACTCCTGACTCATGTTCATGCAAGCAACCTAAGTTAAACAGAGTGGGCCAAGAAACCAACCAACCAACCAAACAGAAACCAGACATTAAGGAAGGGGACTTGTTAGGAAGAAGAAAGGTATCAGTGGGAGAGAGTGGAATGTGGTAGGGGCAGGTAAAAATGGCCCAAATTCAGTATATACATGTTTGAAACTGTCAATGTACATACATACATACATACATACATACATACATACATATATACATTATACATCTCTCAGATTATTAGAAAAGACAGTAGTAATAAAGAAAAAACATTAGGAAGTTCTGAGGATGATTTTTAGGGAGCCAATATCATATTCTAAATTTCTTTTCTTTTCTTTCTTTTTTTTGGGGGGGGGTTCAAGACAGGGTTTCTCTGTGTAGTTTTAGTGCCTGTCCTGGATCTCACTCTGTACACCAGGCTGGCCTCGAACTCACAGAGATCCACTGGCTCTGCCTCCCGAGTGCAGGGATTAAAGGCATGTGCCACCACTGCCTGGCCCATATTCTAACTTTCTTAAGGTTAAATTTTAGTTCTTATAAAGGAATCAAATCACATGATTTATTTTTGTAAACAGAGCTATGGAAAAGAAATATCTCTTTTCATATGAATTCTTTTTAGAAACTTTTAAATTTAAAGGTTTTTTTCTCAGAATTTCATACATGAGAACTGAATCATTTCTCCCCTCCTTCTCCCCACTCCAACTCCTCCCATGTCCCTTTCATTTCCTCTCAAGTTCATGACCTCCTCTTTTATAATTATTGTTTTACACATACGCATACACCTGCATTCCCTAATGGGCCTATTTAGCTTTCATGTAGGTGCATTTAGGGTTGACTACTCATAGCTGAGAGTCACAGGCCATCAATGCCTACTGAGACAGGGAGAATCAGGCTTCTCCTAGATCAGCCCCCTTCCCTGACAGGTTATCTACTTCCAGTAGTCAGCCATAGAAGAGTTTTTGATATTAGTTTCCTAATAATAATTTTAGGGATCTATGTTTTCTATTTCTATATATTTTTTGAATAGCTTAAATTTTT
Source organism: Peromyscus leucopus (assembly GCF_004664715.2). Taxonomy (NCBI): domain Eukaryota; kingdom Metazoa; phylum Chordata; class Mammalia; order Rodentia; family Cricetidae; genus Peromyscus; species Peromyscus leucopus. The sequence continues at coordinate 90,724,096 of NC_051063.1, read as the reverse complement.
TTATTAGATAGTTGGCCAGAGTAAGAATAATTCACCTGAAGCTGAATATTTTCTACTTTGAGCATGCTGCATAATTCCCATCTCTGTTACACTTGAATAATTGCAAGTATTAATTTTGGTTTTTATGTTTTCCACTCAATTTTATAAACTAAAATGTCCAACTTATTGCACAAACCAACAATATAATTGGTGACTGGTAAAAACTTCATGAAAACTTTGTTAAGAAATATTTAAGAACTCCAGCTCAGATGCAGGGAAGGGAGCATGTGGGCAGCATATGGATTCTTATCTCAAAAAGACATTTGGATTAAAAAAATTACCTGATAAACTTCTAAAGGCTAAAATTAAGAATGTAGGTTTAATGTCTGGTGGCAATGGGCTTAGTAATGGGCCTACAGTATTATATCTGGTAGTGCTGAACGTATGGGTTTCCCTATGAAGGAGCTGCCTCTGTAAAATATTTGTGTCATCAGTCCTGAGTCTGTGTTGAAGAGAGACTCTAAGGGGGCTTAGTGCAGAAGCAGGAAGATCATTTGGGAAGATGTAAGAATCTAGAAACCTAGACAAAGGCCATAACTGTAGGGTAACATGGTTGAATTTTTATATAGTTTGATGACAGTCGTTTCTAATTTTCTGGAGTCAAGAAATTGTGGGATATATCCTGTACAAAATTCAACTGAAAATGGGTCAAAGACCTTATAAATGGAACCAGACTAGGTGTTCATCAACAATTAATGGATAAAAAATAGGAGGTACATATACACAATGAGATTTTATTCTGTTGTAAAGGGACATGAAATCACATTTGCAGGTAAATGGAGCTAGATATCATTATGTTAATTGAAATAAGCCACACTTCGAAAAACAATTGTCACATACTTTTGTTTATATATGGAATATAGATTTAAATTTATACACATCTCTGTGTGTGTATACATGCATGCAAGTCTCTCTCTCTGAATGTGTATGTGTAGGACATGAATGTAGAGAAGGGACTATGTATGAGAAGGGAGGGGAAGGGGGAGAAGGTGAGTGTAATAGAATACATGTGACGTGAATTCAGGAGGGACAATTGTGGGAAGGAAGGAGATCATCATGGGGATCAGGGAGATAGGAGTGACTGTGGAGTGGTTAATAAGAGAAAAGTATAGTGATATATATGTATGAATATATTATAACAAAAACCATTACTTTGGAAATAATAGATTCTTACAAGTTGTCTTCTGACTTCCACGAGTGCACTATTGTCACATGCACATTCCCATCCCTAATAAATAAAAAAAAAAGAAAAAAAATTACAAAAAAGAAACCAACCTCTCACTTCCAATCATGGATCAAGAGGACCTCTGTATATCACCTCCTTTCTTTGAGGGTTTCAATTATAGTACTTCTGGCTTCTAAAAGTTTTAATATCTCCATGTGGGAGCATTCCTTATCAACAGATTTTACTAAAAGTGCTTTCCTTTCTATCTTACATATTTAAGAACCTCTTAATTTCTACTGTCCCTATAAGGCCCATGTTCCTGCTACCTATGCTAAAAAGAGGGCTTGTATCTAGTGCAAAGCCCTCTGTGATGTCTTATGAACAGGTCCCAGTCCATGCGACAGTAGCCATTGCTTTTACTGCTTCTTTGGCCTAAGACACTTGTCTGCTATGAATGACTTCCTCTTGTTTCCTAGAGTTGCATTTAATCCTAGAACTTAATTTAGCAGAAGTCTTAATTAAGTCTAATTTGGAAGCCTGTGCTTCTATTGGTCTGGGGAGTTTCTATGTCTGCCATGTACTACTCAAAGCCTTGTCTTTTTTTTTTTTCCTTTGACTATCACAATCTTTAATAGCATTTCTCTGGGCTATATTTTTGGGATATATAAAAATTCAACCATTTTGCATAATACACAAACATATTTTATGAAGCTAAATATAAAAAAAAAAAAAAAAAAAAAAAAAAAAAAAAAAAAAATTCAACCATTTGCAAACCCACAACTATGGCCTTTGTCCAGGTTTCTAGATTCTTCCATCTTCCCAAATGATCTTCCTGCTTCTGCACTGAGCCCCTTTAGGGTCTCTTCTTAACATAGACATGCAGTGTATTTTTCTCCTGTGTCCTACAATTGTTCATCAAAAAGGCTCATCTGAGTTTATAACAATTCAGCATGTAATTCAGCATGGTCTCATTGTTTCTGTACCTGCGATAAGAAAATGCTGTGTTGGATTTTACTGTTCTTTTGCTTTCTTACCCAGATATTCCCCCCTTTCTTGCCCAGACATACATTTTTTTTTTTTTTTTTTTTTTGGTTTTTTCAAGACAGGGTTTCTCTGTGTAGCTTTGCGCCTTTCCTGGAACTCGCTTTGGAGACCAGGCTGGCCTCGAATTCACAGAGATCCGCCTGCCTCTGCCTCCCGAGTGCTGGGATTAAAGGCGTGCACCACCACCACCACCACCACCACCACCACCACCACCACCACCACCACCACCACCACCACCACCACCACCACCACCACCACCGCCCGGCCCAGACATACATTTTTGTTGTATTTCCTCTAGGTTTTGTATTTTGAGGTATGATGGTTCACTGTGATTGTCAACCTGACTAAATTAAGAAACTCCCAGTAAGTTCCAGGACAGCCAAGGCTAAATTGTGAGACACTGTCTGGGGGCGGGGGGACTTATAGGGTATTTATAAGACACTTTGAATGTATATGAAGGACTTCCAGAGAGGATTAACTGAGGGTAAGGAGACCTACCCTGAATGTAAGCTGCACTGTCCATCAGTCTGGGATTTTGCTGAGGAAAAAGTGAAAGAGGAAAAAGCCAGCTAACTGACAGGATTCTCCTTTCTTGGCCTTCTGGTACACTAAAATGTGAACAAGCAACTTCATTTTCCTGCTGCTAGAGCCAAAAGCTGCTCTCACAGCCTTCCCTGCTACAATGGGCTGCTATAACCCTTCACACCATGAATCAAAATACAACCTCGCTCCCCTAAGTTGATTCCTTTAAGGTATCTGGTCCTGGCAGGGAGAAAGGAAACTACTACATCGAGTCTCTTGTCCAGACATTGTGTTTCTTTTTTGTTGTGGCAAATATTTTGCAAAAGGGAAAATGATTGATTGTGCTAGTTTCGGAGAGTCACATTCTAGAAGGTGCACACATGGTGACCAGGAAGCACAGTGTATATGCCTATGCTAGCAAGATTCTTCCTTTTCCTTTTATTGTTTTTGGGCCCTAGGGAACAAATGCTGCTACCCATACTTGGTGTTAACTCTTAGTTAATCCTATCTGGAAGCCCTTATCAACATATCCAGAGGTGTGCTCTGTTAAACCAGATATTTCTCTACCCAACCAAGTTAACAATTGAGATTAATCCCCACATATATGAACTATATGAATTTTGTGTTTACTAAAAGTAAAAAAAAAAATTCTCACCTTCACCTTTTTTCAGGAGACAGTTTCCTTGTAGATCCAAAGCCTACCTTGAGCTTGACTTACCATTATCTTTGCCTAGCCATGCCAGGCATGGCCTTTGCCACTATGCTGCTGGTCTTGCTGAGAGAAGATCAGGACACATGTGTTTTGGAGGTTTGAATGTCTAAGTGAATGGTGTAGATAAAGGAACATCAATGATGTTTGCTCTTGCCATAGACTGCATTCCTTACTTGAAACTCAGTGGTGTCTTCTTTACCCTGCCAAAGCCTTAGTAAACTATACATAGGTGATTACTATAATGTATGTCATTCCACACTGAAGGAAACAACAGGATCAAGGAACAAGTGCTCCAGTATAAAATCAGGCAAAATTGTTATCACCACACTGATAATAAAATTCATAGTAAATGGTGACTAATCTATAGTAGTACTGAGAAACTGAGAAGAAATTTACTTCCCAGTTTGTTTACAGGTAGAGCTAACACAGAAGGGTATAAATGGTAGTCACCCAGCTGGCCATATTCTGCAACACTGCTTTTTAGTTTCTCTCTCAGATTTGTAAAATATGTATTTAGTCACTTTTTATGTGTATATGTATGCACCTGTGTGAGTTCATGTGCACCATATATGTGAAGGTGCTTGTGATGGAGGCCATAGGGTGTTGGGTCCCCTGGAGAAGTTACAGGTGGTTGTATGTCATCTGATGTAGGTGTTTGGGAACTGAACCTGGGTTCTCTGGAAGAGCAGCAGGTGTCTTTAACCACTGGGCAATCTCTCAGCCTCCTTCTCAGGTACATAAAAAAATAGAACTATATGCCTCAAATTGTCTTTTTGGTGAACATCTAGGATACAAAAAGAATGTGATTAAGTCTTATGTGAATTCTTTTTCCCCCTGTTAACCATAAATTGTATTAATCTTAATTTTTGACCTTAGCACACATTTCTCATTGGCTCATTCCTTTGTTCTTTTTGTCCTTTCCCTTTCTTTCCCTCTGTCATATCTTCTTTCTAACTTGTGCCCTATCTTAGAAGTCTTCAACATGAATGCTTTGAGTGGAAGGGAACTTTCAGATTCCCTACCCTTCCACCTATTGTATTTGTTGTGTTAAATTTGGAATTTGAGTAAATACTGAGTGTGACAGGCTGATCACATCAGGAGGAAAAAAATTGCCATTTCTTTTGATTTCTCTAGAATTCTAAGTGCATCCCTAGAGCTCATAGGAAGGGTGTGGTTTTGACTCAAACTTTGGCCTATTGGCCAACCTCAGGGAGTCTGGGTTGAGTTACAGGGAATGTAACAAAACCTGACAGTAGACAAGTCTGATGTGGTTTGAAGTTTCATTATGAAACTTCTGTGTACTTCTGCTTTTCACCCAGTTGTGTCATAGGAAAGCAACCCAAATATTTGGTTCAGTTTTTTTGCTGACCATCTGCTTAGAAAAACTCAAATGCACAGTATTTAAATATTCTACATTGTCACTAGAAGTTTATCTTAAGATGTTGAAACTAAATCATTTACTTATTCATAAACCAGTTTAAAACTTTTAAAATGTTTCTTCAGTTGTGATTACATATATACATATACATACACTATATACATATTTGCAGCTGTCTTTTGGTATCTATGGGATTAGATTCCAGGACCTTCCTTGTGTACCAAAATCTGCAGATGTTCAGATGCCATGGTAATATTTTCATATAAATTATATCTGTCATCCTATATACTTTTGAATCATGATGCTAGATTACTTATATTTAATACAAGGAAAGTGCTATATAAAGAAAACATGTATGTGCTCAATACAGGTGAAATCTTTTTCAATAATTTTGATCTGTAGTTGGTTAAATGTAGGCATGAAGAGTCCACAGATATGTAATGTCAACTGTTAATGTACAACATCATATATCTATATAGAGTATTTATATTAAAACACAAAATATTGGAAGTTTTAATTAATTTACTATATAAAAGTTTATAGTTATTATAGAGCAATTGGATACTATAACAATTAGAAATTAGAAAATAGGTATGGCATAATTTCTTCATTATATTGGCAATATTGTATTAGGTGTTGAGAAGAACTCACAGATGACAGTACATAGACTGATCCTTTAAGAGGGAGACACACAAATAAAACACATATTTTAAATAGCCAAGTAAAGTCTAAAATTTCCCAGGCATTTTTGACACTCCAGCATCAACCTGTTTCTTTTAGTCTTTTATATGTAGGCTCAGTTCACCCAGAGATCAGTGATTTGAGTGCAGGGAACTTACCAAGATTAAACTTGAAACATTCAAAGAAGGAATTAGGGGGAAAAAATCTTTCCATTTGTTAGATGGGTTGAGAGGGTAGGTGGATAAATATTAAAAAAATGCAAAAGTGCTGTCTGTAGAAGGCAAAGAAACTATCAAACTGGAGGTGGGGAAGAGTCATGGTTATGCATGTACCTATAGTTTTTAGGGCTAAAGCTGAGACTCTGGAAGCCCAGTAGCATAGGTCTAGCATTCCAATTAAAGAGAAGAGTAGTGGTAGAAAGCAGTGGCCCCAAATCTGTTTTGGAGATATTGTTATGAAAGTTAGGGCAAGGTGTGGTCTGGTTGAACCCTGACTTGATTCTTGTGCTACAAGGGGGTCTGATGAAGTCCTCATGTCTGTCATCCCTTGAAGAGATCAATCTGGCTCCTACAAAATGATCATTTCTGCTCCCAAGTACAGCCTTACCATATAGATTATTGTCCTTACCTGGGCAGGGTCTGTCCTGTGAAGATTTGTTCTTCCTGGAATCCCAGGTAACTTCAAGTTTAGGACAATTATTTACCTCTGTGCTGTTGTGGAATATTTATTTAACTATGTAAAGATGTGTTGCATTTGTTTAATTATGTAAAGATGTGTTGTTATTTTACCTTGCCTGCCTAAGGCATCTGATTGGTCTAATAAAAAGCTGAATGGCCAATAGCAAGGGAGGAGGTATATGTGGAAATTCTGGGCAGGGACAGTAAGTAGGAGGATGAACTTAGGCTTGAGAAAGAGAGAAAAAGAGATGCAGGGGGCCAGCCAGCCAGACATAGGGGAAATGGGAAAGTAGATCTTATAGAATGAAAGAAAGTTAAAAAGCCCTAAGGCAAAATATAGATGATTAGAATAGGATTAAATTTAAAAAAAGCTAATAGAACAAGCCTAAGCTAAGGCTGAGCACTCATAATTAATAAGTCTTTGTGTCTTTATTTGGGAGCTGATTGGTGACCCAAAAGAAAATTCCAACTACACTGTACCTTCAGCCAAAGGAGACACAAAATAAAGACATGATGTCAGACTTTGATTCTGCTTTTAGTTATCTGTGGTCCAAGTGAGGAGTTAATACTTTTTAGCAAAAGCAGCTTCTAAGTTCCTATTTCATGCAGTGCATTCCACATTTCACAAGATGAACAGCCACACAAAACATAGTATTTTAGAATATTATTTTGAATAAAAATTTGAAAGGAGAAAACAATTTAAACAAAACAGAATGTAATTAATGGTTGCTTCCTCCTAATACAGGGGATCAAGCCAAGGGCATTGTAAATGCTAAATAAGCACTCTATCAGAGTCACACCCTCAGCACCACATAATTTTTAGTAGATATATTATGTCACACAATGGTAATGAATAAAGTAAAAAAATCAGTAGGCTCTACTGTGTCTCATCATGCATGACTAATGGCGGATTTCCTGTTGGTTTCACATAATCAGAACCAGGCTTCTATAACTTCAGAACAATTATGTTGGAGATTACACAAAAGAAGTCAAGCTGTGAGACCATAAACCTGTGTATTTAACCCATGGATTAGCAGGAATAACACCATGTCAGTTCTTAAAAAACCCAGTTAAGACAGATAGACACAAAGGAGAATTCAGCAGTTTAATAATTCTGCCTGTCTCATGGATGAAGTAAAACTGGACAGCTTTTAATTCTCTCTTGGTTGTTTTAAAATAAATTACTATGTACATATAGAGCTTACAACAAGATCAAAATAACTTTAATACAACCTACTGCCTTCATTTATCAGTCTGTCTACCTGTTCAATAATTTCTCCAGTAAATATTTATTATATACCGACTATGATGGAAAGAGCTCTGCTAGTACCTGTTGTTGTTGTTTTACCCTTTTGGGGGGCCTGCCACCCAGCTCCCAAATAAATACACACACGGAGGCTTATTTTTATTTATAAATACCTGACCTTACCTTGGCTTGTTTCTAGCCAGCTTTTCTTAACTTTAAAATATCCTAGTTACCTTTTGCCTTTCATCTTTTTCCCTTTCTTACTTCGGTATATCTTACTGTTGTTGTTTGTTTTTGTTCTTTATCTCTTTGGGGGCCCAACAACCAGCTCCCAAATAAACCACACACAGAGGCTTATTCTTACTTATAAATGCCCAGCCTTAGCTTGGCTTGTTTCTTGCCAGCTTTCCTTAATTTACATTATCCTGTCTACCTTTTGCCTCTGGGCTTTTCCCATTCTTTTACTTCTGTAAATCTTACTCTTACTCCATTGCTTGCTGTGTAGCTGGATGACTGGCCCATGGAGTCTTCCTCCTTCTCTGGCTCCTTGTTTTTTTCTCCTCCCAGATTTCTCCTTCTATTCTCTCTGCCTGCCAGCCCGGCCTGTTTCTTTCACCTGCTTCACTATTGGCCGTTCAGCTCTTTATCAGATCATTAGGTGTTTTAGACAGGCACAGGTACACAGCTTCATAGAGTTAAACAAATGCAACATAAACAAAAGCAACACACCTTAAAATAATATTCTACAACGTCTTACTTTCACTCTTACTTCATGGCTGGCTATGTAGCTGGGTGGTTGGCCCCTAGCGTCTTCCTCTCCTTTTTCTTTTGCTCTTTCTTCCTTCTTCTTGCTCCTTCTATTTATTTTCCCTGCCTGCCAGCCCCACCTATCCCTTCTCCTGCCTTGCTATTGGCCATTTATCTCTTTATTAGACCATCAGGTGTTTTAGACAGGTAAAGAATCACAGCTTCATAGAGTTAAATACATACAAAATAAAGGAATGCAGCACATCTTTATATTATTAAACAAATGTTCCATAGCATAAACAAATGTAACACATCTTAAAATAATATTCTACAATAGTACCAGTATTAGCAAATGCCTTAGTTGAAAATTAATTACATATCACTGGGATGTGGCCTACAAAATAGAGTGAAACTGCTATGAGAAACTTAGATTTTATCTACAAGAGTAAATGAGTTTAAATTTAAAGGGCAAATAGCCCTTAACGTTCAAAACTTACAGTTGTGATTTTTTTCCCCTAAGAAACAAAACCAAACTACAAAACTACCATGTAAATTCTAAATTAAATCACCAATAAACAAACAGAAATCCTTCCCATGGTAAGGAGTATCAGCAGTGTTTATTTCTGAATCTTATTGAAGTTTATTTCATTATATGATGAGTCACATTTTCCCTTTGCTACTAACAGAGGTTCAGAAAAATCTGGTGGGTACGTTTATATAAGGTAAAAAATTTCCCCTAAACTGGTACATCGGATGGTCAACTGGCCACCACCTAATGCTCCATAATTATAATAAACTCAGTCTGATAAGGCTGAAATCTGGCTAGACTCCCATGAACCAGACTCTTTCTATCTTCTGACTTACAGTGTCACCACTTACCTAACTTCTGATGTTAGCTGTACTTTTTGTAGGGGAGATACTCTTCATTTTGTGTCATCAAATTGTTAGTTCTATTTTCACAAGAGGCCTAAAATCTTCATTTCATTATCACTGCCACTGCTGTAGTGCCACCATCTTCGTCATCACCATATTACAAAGACCTCTAAAATGATATTTCTTCTTCTGGACCTTGGTGCTATAGTCCACAACTTCTTAAACTATAGGGTGTGACTTGATATGGGGTTTGTGCAACTTAATGTGGGGATCATGAAACAAATTTTGCAACAGTAAATATTTCTAAGTGTGCAACAACCAAAAATGATATTCAAAATTAAATGCCCAACAAATCTAAGGTATTTCTGAGCATTCTTGCCTCTGTTGTATCACATGGCTTCACTGCAGCCTTGGCTGTGAACACACAACATGCATACTTGGCACTGTACATGTTACCATGCCACACAATGCCAATGACTGCTGCCTAAAACATCAAGGCTCAGATTTGGGACTATAGTGTTATGTATTTCAGTGTTTTTACTGTACATATAAATTTTCTTACATAAAGGTTTAATTATAGAAAACCAAGACAATATTTTCTTACTGACATTATTCAGTACGACAGTTATCAAATTAGTATGTCTTTGGATTATATTTAGAATGTTTGATTTTAAAAATTGCTGTTTAAATTGGTGACTTGATTTTTATAAAAATTGCTAAAATTATATTTGTCTTCCAATTACAATGGAATTTTCTGTGCTTTCTAAAATGTCCCTAAACACACTTCTGTCATTTTGTACTATATATGTGTGCAAAGTAATGTTCTCATGATTAACAATTATGAAATTAAAATATCAATAAACTCTGAATAAAATATTGAAGATGCTGTATTTCTGCAGTATTAAATATTCAGATGCTGGCAAGATGGCTCATCAGGTAATGTGCTTTCTGGGAAAGCAGGAAGAACTGAGGTTGGATCCTCAGCACACGTAAAAAGGCTGAGTGTGGTGGTGAGTGTCTCTAGCCTTAGCAGTGAAGGTTGTGGTAGAGACAAGGTTTGCAGGTTGCAGGCCAAAACAGAAAGCTCTAGGTTCAGTGGCAAACCCTGTCTCAAAAAAATGTTGTGGGGTAATATAGAGGATGATACTTGACATCAACATCTGGTCTATAAATGTGCATGCATAGTTGAGCATACCTGCACATACATCTGCACACATTCACGTGGTGTGCATCCACCACACCATGACACCCACACACAATTGTGCACATACAAACACATCATAAAACATTAAGCTAATATTTAATTCTCGATGTTAAAAAAAAGCAAGCATGTTTCTTTTCATTGGTATGCAAAATTTCCTTCATTTTTAATAAATGGTAAAATTATATGCATACTAAAGAATTATTTTATTTTTTCACAAGAATTTTATTTATTTATTTACATATTTTAACTTTGTTTTTATTTATTCATTCATTCATTTATTTATTTAATTTTTAACTTCCTTTTAATTTATTCTTTGTGTCTTTCACATCATGTATCTTGATCCCATTGTTTCCTGTCCCTGTGTACCCACCCTCTGAACTTGCAGTTCCCCTGCCCCAGATAAAATTGAAGAGAAAAAAGAAAAGAAAAAAATCTCATTATGGAAGCTGTAGTGCAACAAAGTGAGCCACACAGTAAACACTTTTGTCTATACATCTTTACTTGCAAGTAGGTGTTCATTGCAAAGACATTGGTCTGGTTCATGGCCTCTGGTTTCTGCTACGCCATAGATGCTGGGCCCCCACTGGATCTTCTCTTGGCTATCCTGCTGTTGCCCTGTGTTGTGGAAAATCTGCAGCTTTGGGTCTACAGGACCAGTCCCTTCACATACTCCAGCAGATCACAGATGTGATGGATATTGGGGTGGGCTAACCCATAACTCTGGTTCTGGGCCTGGGTAGTTGCAGGGTTGGTCAGCCTGCCAGCTCTCCCTTGTCCTCACTAGAGTGAGCTCTTCTTTATTGCCTTGACAAGCTCACACTTTGCAGAAATGAGCAGGGAGTGGGGCCAGTTATCCTTCTTTCATGTCCTCAGGGTCAGTTTTCCCACCCTGAGCCTAAGGCAAGCTCTACTGTGTTGCCCAGGTGTAGGGGCCACTCTTCTGAGTGCTGCAGCAGATGAGGGGCAGGGCTAACTCTCCTGCCCTTCTGACTTTAGGGCCTCAGGGCTAACTCTCCTGCCCTTCTGACTTTAGGGCCAGCTCTCCTACCTGCCTCAGGCATTGATGGGCATGGGGGGCAGGAGGACATCTCTCATCCACCCATGCTGCCACATGACAGATGAGTAATGGAAACAGCTCTCCCATGCTCACAACTTTGGGGCCAAATCACCCACATCTCCACCAATAGGATTGGCTCTATTGTGCTGCCCAGGTGAGGTGCAGGGTCTGCTCTCCCAAGAAGAATTATTTTAAAACAAGTATATTATTTTTATAAACAAATGTTTGATTTATAAATGGATTTTATTTATTTATACACTTGGGGTCACATAAAACTTCCTAAGCAAAAGGACCACAAGTGGGAAAAAGTTTGAGAAGTTCTGTTCTAATGGATACACAATGGGTCACCTATTCCAGCTTAACTATGCTCATGTTACTTTCTAAAATCTTTAAATGGATTCTCATTTACTACAGGAGACTTTATAATATTTTCCTAACAATTTCAAGATCATTTCTGCAAGTAGCATGTGCTTTCCCCAAATGTGCTAGTTACTTTTCTGTTTCTGTGATAAAATACATGACTAACTAAGACAGTGTATTTGGAAGGAGTTTATTTTGGCTTGTGGTTCTAGAGGGATAAGAGTCCATCATGTTGGGAAGGCACAGCAGCAAGCAAGCAGCAGACCTGGTGGAAGAAGCAGGGATCTGGCTGATAACACCTTTATTGGCATGTGGGAATCAAGAGAGCAAACAAGAAGTACAGTGAGACTATAAACTCACAAAGTCTGTCCCAGTAACATACTTCCTCCAGCAAGGTTCAGCCTCCCAAAGGTTCCACAATCTCCCTACTCAGCACTACCACTGGCAACTAAGTGTTCAGATAACTGAGCCTATGGGGAACATTTCCCATTCAAACCATTACATACTGCTTGTCTAAACCGACTATGCGTGTTCTTCTTATGTTTATGAACAACTGGATATGCTATCCCTTGCCTGGAATGTCTTTACTTCTTTACTTGGTAATCTACTGATCTTCTGTGTCTTACTCAAATATCATCTCCTCTAAAGAGTCTTTGAAACCCTCAGTTTGTTTGCTCTCTGTGCTAAGCTTAATATGGGACACCCCTTTCATAATTTTCTGCTTGCCCTGTGTCCTCAGAGGTTGAATTTTTTGGGACAACATTAATCAGGTTTCTGTTTCTGCTTTATGCTGGCCTGTAACTATCAGAAGCCCTGGATGAAGCTAGGGGAACAACAGAGAGTGATAATGATAGTAATATTTTCCCAACTCCTTTTGGCAGGGACAATACTACTATCACTATATTAAACGTCTTGGCAGGGCCTGCATTAATCTACTAAGTCAGAACTCCTAATAGAACTCTTTGATAGATTTATTTCTGGATTTCAGTAATAATTGCTTTAGGCCTAGAGGGGTCAAGTGGTGGCTCTTTGTAGCAGGCTTTCTTGGACCGCCAATCAACTCCCAAATGAAGACACAGAGACTTATTAGTTATGAGTGCTCAGCCTTATCTTAAGCTTGTCCCACTAAATCTTATAACTTAATTTAACCTGTTTCTCTTCATCTTATGTTTTTCCTTGGGGATTTTTAACCTCTCTTTCCTTTTCTATATCTTACATTCATTGCTTCTCGTGCCTGTCTGTCTGTCTGGTGGCTGCCTGGCTTCTGGTCTTGGGGCATATCACTCTCTTTCTTCCTCATTCTCTCCCCCTTCTCTCTCAAGCCTAGATTACTCCTCCTACTTATTCTCTCTGTCCTTCAGACCTGCCTATCCCTCTTCTGCCTAGCTTTTGGCCATTCAGCTTTTTATTAGATCTATCAGCACCTTAAGCAGGCAAAGCAACACATCTTTACATCATTAAAAAATGTAGCATAAACAAATGTAACACATCTTTGTCTAGTTAAATAAGTATTCTATAACTGCCCTTCATTATCTCCAATTGTGTGCACCTTTGTGAATAAATCTCTTATTACACTCTTTTAAATCATTTCTTTTGAGCATGTCATCTGTTTAGTACAATGACTGGCTTATTCTTGGGGTTCCATTTATATCTATATATCTATATATCTTTAATTGTAATTAATTATTTTATTCCAAATGTTGTGGCTTTTCTATTTCTCTCATTAATTTCCCTAGAAGTTAGGTCTGAATCCAGAATAAAGGGCAATGTGGCTATGTAGGGAATTGCCTTCTTTTCCTGAGAGGGCTATGTAAACATGGTAGAATATGCAGATGCCTGAGCAAAGAGGAATATGTAGAATGTGATGGACCTGGGAGCCATCTTTTGGGTAAAGAGATAAATGACAGTTTGGTATGTATCTTGAAGTATCTTCATCTGATAGAAAGCAGTACATGCAGAAAATGCTGGCTTTGAGGTAACCTGGTCTTGGAAACTCACTTTGCATCTTACTAGCCATGCAACACTGGGCAGATTATGCTTGTGGCAAAGGAACTATGTTCTAGCTGTTTTTAGGTCATTTTATCTGTGAGGACGTCATCTGCTTCTCAGACAGATGCCCATTTCATTACTTATTATGGAAGTACTTACGCCCTATCCCATGTCTTTCCTTTCCATTTTTGAAATATCCCTGCTTTATCTTCCAGATATCAGATTATGTTGTCTGATAGCATGTGACTATCCAGAAATGTGATTATTCTTCTTACTTCTTTAATTTTTCCTGTTTTTCAAGTTCGAGATTGTATCTCATTTAACTATTTCCTTAGTTACTCATTGACCTAATGGAATCCAGCTTTACTGACATAATTTCTGAACTTTGTCTACCTCTAACATCTATTTGAACCACAGAAGCCTGTCAAATTGCCCTGTTATTTTTATTGCCTCTTCCAGAACTACTGAAGCTTATTACCAATGGTCACTTCAAAATGCGTCAGCTATTTTAGTCTCAAATTCAAATGTAACACTTTTCCTTGATCATTGAAACCTGTGTGTTTTGTACCTGGCAGTGTATATTTCTGGGACTACTACATAGAATTCTATATGGAATTGCCCATATCCTTAATGTATAAATAAATAGCCATTTGTACACCAAAACAGAGAAACAAGTAATTAAAAAAGCTTTCAAGGACTGGTTTTCCACAAAGAGACTTTTATTGTATTATAAGGCAGCTTTCTGCTAACCTTCTCTATTTCCTATTCCTTCCATGGTCCTCCTAATTTAATGAGCCAAGTATTGTTTTTGTTTTGTTTGGTCACAGATTCTTGATTCACAGATTGAAAAACTATTTGCTATAGTCTACTAAGTAATATGCAACAGTGACATTTGGTCAACTTTATGCAGGACTTCAAAGTTTATATGTTTTTTTCCATTGGATTTGAGTCTAGAACACAGGATCTTACATGAGTAACTTTTAAATTACTAGTATAATAATTCTTTGGTTAGTATTTTTGATATACCCATATATTTCTGTTTCTAAGGCCATTACTCATTAATTAATTCAGCTAATATTTGTTGATTCTTCACTGTATTAGGCTCCATATTAGAAATCCTATACAAAAAAGAGATAAATACGACATAGCCCTTACATTTAAACCAGGGAGAAAGATTTACAATTAACAAGCAAAAATATGATGTTAAAATATTGTCATATAGGGGGATGGAGACATGGCTCAATGGTTAAGAGCACTGTCTGCTCTTCCAGAGTTCCAGAGTTCATTTTCCAGCACCCACATGGCAGCTCACGGCTGTCTGTAACTCTAGTTCTAGGGCTTCTGACACCCTCACACAGCATACATGCAGGCAAAACACCAATGGACACAAAATAAAAATAAATTTAAAAATATTGTCATATAAATTTATTTAAAGAGTTAAAAGAATATAGTAAAAGAGGAAGTTAATTCTTGCCTAAGATTTGTGGTGGCTCAGGCTTCCAACAAGAAGTAATTATACAGAAAACAACAAACAAGCAAATCATAAAACCTTGAAACAAAACAATATTAAATTTATGTTTTAAAAATATTTCATATAATATTTTTTCTTTGGGGGCATGTGGGGATCATACCACAGAGGGGATAGTTATGAAATCTAATAAACAAAATAGGATATTGCAATTCCAACAGGTGGAATCATTGTCTTACCATAAACATCTAATCACTAGATTTTTCAGACCCCTTACATGAAATTTCTAGGCATTGACTACCAGAGAAAACTTATGCCACATAAACAGAACTTCAGGATTTTAATTGAATCACTTATTTATCTTTAATAATTATGAATTGGCAACTACATGGCATCAGATTCTAGGTTAGTATTTTCTGTTTTTTATATAGTAGCATTTTAAGTTTTATACTTGAATGATATTGGTACATACCTTCAAACATTTTTTTTGAGATGCTAGGGATTGAACCCAGGTCCATGTAGATTCTATACAGATACTTTACCACTGAGTTACAATCCTTAACCTTTGAGGTTGCAAACATTGTGTATGTGTTCCAAAGACTGTTTTTAGCATTGTAACACACTAAGAAACTCTTCTTTAATTGTGTTTAAAAAGCAACTACAACAGAAAGAACAAGCAGGATTTCCTCTATAACTAATATTGACTTAACTTTACAGGGTCCCAAACCTGGATGCCTCTGTTTAATCATGAAATAGAGCCAAGCTATTGGTCCATTTGGATTCATTTCCAACTTTGGCAGTTCAGACTGTTCAGCCAGTTTAACTCTTGGCCTCTCAGGTGAATTGACTTACAAATGTTATAGGAAAGGCCACAGCAGTGCTGTTATGAAAGAAACCCATGCCCTGGAACACAGCCCAGTAGACTAGAGTCGCTCAGCAAAAGAGTTTCCACTAGTTGCACTTGGGAGTTACCCTTGGTTTCGCCTTTGTCTCAGACCATCTGGATGTCAAAAGTGCTAATAAGCAACTGACTCACTGGTGGAATAAATTCAATCTGTTGATTCTGTTCTGGAAAGCTCTGTAATGAAAGAAGTACTGGCAATAAAGGAGCAGAGCAATTTCTCAAGTTTTGAGGTCATATAAGTCTAGTTGTGACATGGCATATCGATATGAGTGGGCACTGGAGATTTAGCATTTTTTTTTAAATGAAAGAAGCCATGTTTAGATCTTGGCCAACAATGCTTTTTTTCTCTCTTAATAGTAGCAAATGTGGATTTCTTTTAAGAGACCTTTGGTTTATTTCATAGCTCTTGCTGTGACAATTACTAGGAAAGTTTTGAGAGACCTGGCAGTTCCCTGAAAGTTATCAAAATAATTTAAAATTTGACCACTAAGCTAATGGCAGAGGATAGATGCACTGAGTTGTAGTAGAATATTTTAAGGTGTGTTACTTTTGTTTATGTTGCATTTGTTTAACTCTGAAGCTGTGATACTTTGCCTGTCTAAAATACCTGATAGTCTAATGAAGTGAATGACCAATAATAGCAAGACAGGAGAAAGGATAAGTGGGACTGGCAGGCAGAGATAATACATAGAAGGAGGAATCTGAGAAAAAAGGAGCCAGAGAAAGAGGAGGACATCAAGGGCCAGTAACCCAGCCACACAGCCAGCCACAGAGTAAGAATGAAAGTAAGATTATAGAAGTAAGAAAAGAAAAATGGCCACAGGTAAAAAATAGATGGGCTAATCTAAGTTAAGAAAAGCTGGCAAGAAACAAGCCAAGCTAAGGCCGGTCTTTCATAAGTAGCAATCTGTCTCTATGTATGTTTATTTGGGAAATGGGTGGCAGGCTCCCCAAAAGAGCCAAAAACAAACAATGGCACTGAGTCCTCTCAAGTCAGAGTACACAAGAATAATGATGCCTTAATGAGGACTAAACATGCATGTATCCATCAGGAGGTGGTGGCGCAGGCCTTTAATCCCAGCACTCAGGAGGCAGAGGCAGGAGGGTCTCTGTGAGTTCAAGGCTAGCCTAGTCTACAAAGTAAGTTTCAGGCAGCCAGAATTGTTACACAGAGAAACCCTGTCTCAAAACAAAACAAAACAAGACATGCATGTATCCTATCATCATATAATACCTTTCAGTTTTTTTGTACTAGATCTTAAACTGACCCATGTCAGAAATAAAAATGTGAATGTGTGACTGTTTATTCATTAGAGACAGATGTTTTTTGTGGGGCGGCGGGAGAGACAGGGTTTCTCTGTGTAGTCCTGGAATGTACCCTATAGACCAGGCTGGTCTTGAACTCAGAAATCTGCTTACCTCTGCCTCCTTAGAGCTGGAATTAAAGGTGTACACTACTATGCCCAACTGTAGAGCTAGGATTTTGATACCTACTGAGGCTAGCCTTAAACTTGAGATAGTTCTACTTTGGTCTATTAAGTGGCTGGTTTATTTTTATATGGAAACAGGCATTTAGGTAACAGAAAACATCACTTTGTGGGATGGCTAGTGTATACAAATGTATTCATTCATTTTTATTTCAAAACTATAGTTGATTTTGTGATTACTAAAAAGGACTTATCAATAATTTCAACTAGAAGATTTTATAAAATTATCTTAAAAATAGAAATGCTCTTGTCAACTACCATTTTGCCTCATTAGGTTAAATGTCTGTTTCTAAGTAATCATTTCTTTCTAGCTTTTCCATTATTTTTCTTTTTAGTTTTTCTTGGAAACCTCATGCTTTCTAGAAAAAAACATTCCAAGTACTTTCACTTGAAAGTACAACCCATATCTCTCACATTTCTTTTAAACCTCTAATCAAGGAATTTAGCCTAATGTACCATCTCCTTATCACATCTGATGGTTTTTCTGTGACTTGGAAAAATACAATTGATAAGGTTTACTGAGTGTTTTTTATGTGTCAGCCATCACTGTGAACACTCTCAATTAGTAGTTACTTAATGCTCACAAAAACTCACAATTAGAGGCAGGTCATATAAATCTACTTATATTAGTAACCTTCTTCCTGAACTTTATACTTCGTTCATTAATCCATTTATAAAGCAAATGGTTGTTAAATATTCGAGACTATGTGCTCTAGATAAAACACATTTAATATGGGTATCTTCTTTGACTTTTAGGAGTTCAAGGTCAAGAATTAGCAGCTCTATTGCAGCTGTTTTGCTGGACATTGTGTAATTGATAACGCAGACGAATAAGGCCTCAGGCACATAGTATGTGGCAACTGATATGGTGTGTTCTTTTCTATTATAATGGAAGATTCAGAAGCAGTTCACATTTCTGTGAGTCACATAATAACATTCAGGTCTATATTAATTCTGCTGTCTTAATAAATTCTGAAGAGATCTGGACTGCATAGACAGTCTCCTCACAGATTACATTGATCATAATAACATGCTGACTTTCAGTATTCACAGGAAGGGACTAGTATGTTAAAGGCTTTGATGAAATATGGTGTTCCAAAAAGTTGGAAATAAATTCTATGAACATTTAGGGATTTGACATTTCAGTGAAGGTTTTAGGGATTCAGTGGTCAAAATATGACAAGATATCACCTCTAAAGCAAAATGAAATGTTTCACAACTTCTATTCAGTATAATAAAGAAAGGAATAAAGTATCTAGCAGACCTCTTTGGGTTTTTGAGGCAACACATTCTAAACTTATCAACACTGTCCTATAAACAGAGTGATATATTTTTGATTGAGGAGGTCCTGCCTATAGTATAAAAAACTATGTAAGTTTGACCATAAAGCCCAGCAGATCTTATTGTGTTGGGTATGTCAGTAGTGGGAAAAGAAGCAGTGTTTTAAGCCAAGTATCACTGAAAGAATAATGATTCAGAGCCCTGTGATTCAGCAGCAAGGCCATTTACTTCACATAATTATACGTCTTTTAAGAAAAAGTTCATGTGAGTTGTTGGGACAAAGAGAGACACAATGGTTTCACACTGGGCATCAAGTGACGATGGTCTGAAATGCACATTATAAGTTGGGTTCTAATGGATATGTCTAATTACAAAATTGTACAGGCTCAGAACTAGGCCAGTGTAACACAGAAATTATGCATCTGGGATTAAGCCTGAGCAGGACAAAAGCCACAGTACATAGTTCAGACTGGTGTATTCCTCACAAAAATGACAAGACTAATCTTCTCAGCTTGCTTCTTTGCCATAGGAGTAGAGGAGGAACTGTGGGACCAAAATAAGAAAGAAAAGTCTACTTTTGTTTTTGAGTGGTTATATTTTTTATATAAGTACAAGCTGAAAATAGGCCATGGCTCCATTACAAACATATTCAAGGTAAGCTTTGAAAGACTATGGAGAAGGAAACTCTTCCCAGTAAGAAGAGCCATGAACAATGTTCTTAGTCACTAACTTTTGACAGGATGGGGAGTAGTCCAGTAAATATATAACTGACAAATGAGTAATGGCCTGTCTACTCAGGAGCCTGGAATGAAAAGCATTGGAAGCTTAGAGACAAATGTTTTAGGATAAAAAATGTAGCTACTATGAAAGAAGTAATGAGCAACCAAGTTGATATGTTAACTAGAACAGTTAGCATAAGTATGCCTTTATCATTTGTCACATACAATTGCCATGATAGGCAGAAGAACAAAGTGGTTATGGTGACAAAAGAGTAGGCCTTGAGCCCAGGAGCACAGACTTCTTTCTTATTACCAAGACTGAAGTAGCTTCTGCTGCTTCTGAGTGTCAAAGTCTTCAGCAACAGAGACAAATGCTGGTATATCATTATTTCTTTATGAAGCCAACTGACCATTTAGTAGTAAGTCAACTGTAAGGGCTAAGAGTTTGTCCTTACAGGTATAGATGCCTATTCTAGATACTAGCTTATCTTTACTGATTGCTGTACTTCAGCCAAATCCTGAAGCTTATGGAATGCTGATCTATGAATGTGGAATCTCACACAATACAACGTGTGAACAGGTGCCCCATTCCACAGTGAAGAAATGTGGGATTGGGCCAGGATTTAGTAGGCACTAGCCATACCATCTAGTTATAGGACATCAGAAGCAGCCTTCTAGAGGCACAGCTGAAACAAGAGTTGAGAGTCAAGATTCTGAAAGGTGGCAGTACTTTTCTTGATTGAAGGGCTCAGAATCTTTCTTCATCCTTCAAATAGCTGTATGAGAATCTTTCTTCCTTAGCCTCATTTTATCTGTAGGCAAAGCTGGAGGAGGAGCACTGCTTTAATTGTAGAAGATGACTTGGAAATCTGGGCTAAATCAGCTAAGTCTAGGTTGTGTCATGTCCCTAAGGAAGAACTTAGTGACCACCACTAGCTGGAATGTCCTCATTTGTTATAACTCCTCAAAACTCCCATTGGAAGACTTTGTGCTTTCTCTTTGATACTAGGTTCCTCAAGGCTGGAGGTTCCCAGAAAATAGATTTTTGTCAGGAGACAGAGCAAGCATCTCACTGACTTATAAGCAATGAATACTGCTAGAATGCTTTGGATTCCTTGTTTTTAGAGATTAGCTGGCATAAACAGTTCTCATATCTTGCCAGAGGTAACCAACCCTGACCACAAGGAAGAGATAGTGTTGGTCTCCCTACACAGTGGTAGAGTATGTATAGTACTAAGTTGATTTACAAGGGAGCCTCCTGCCACTCACCTTCTTGGCCTTTTGTGAAGGACAAATGCAACAAATCTGCCTTGAGAAAGTTATGGTTGCTAAGGGATAAGGCCCATAGGAATGCAACTTTGGGACACAGGACTAGATAAAGTATTGTGTCTTGTCAAGGTGGCAGCTGAGGTTTTGAGGGAATCAGAATGGATAACAGAGGTGGGAGATGATGAGCATCAGTTGCACTGGAAACTACTGCAGCCCTGGGATCTCTGGTTCATCTCACTGACTTCTCTTACAAGCAAGCATTCCTTCTAGAGTAGAAGACTGACAGATCTGTATGCTAAATCTGCAAAAAGGAACCTATCTGTCCAGATCAAGGGGTGGACCACTGCAACCATGAAAAAGTGCTGCCAAATTCTTCTGCTGTGGGGACATAATTGACTGTTGGGGCCTCAGCTGCTTTAATCCGTTCCTTGTTTTGCACTGGGCTACACTTTTATTCAGTGCCAGCAGAGGTTATAATATAGGCGCATTGCTATTTTAAAAGCAGTGCCTTTATTTAAAACATGACTTCTACCAAGGACTCCACACTGGCCTGGATGAAATTTCCTTAAGAGTCTTTCTAAAGTCTAAGATTCTTCTTACTTTGCTCTCTTGTCTTTTCCTGCTTCCACTACTTTCAGAGTTGCATCACAGCCTGAAACTTCTTCCTACTTTCCATATTTTCCCTTATACTTTCTCTTAGTAAATCTCTAGTGTGTCTAATCCTGTCCAGACATCTGCTTCTCAGAGGATACAAATTGACAGTGCTACTGGGGAAATGACACTTTAGCTAAAAATTAAACATTAAGGTATGAAGCTGAGACTTAAGCCTACTTTCCTGTACTGGATCTATAGAGACTTATCCAATGCTGACTTTGTTTTCCCTGATTACCAGTTTGTTTCCATAATTGTGCTGTCGTAATTCAGAACAAGTGCTTGCAAAAAAAAAAAAAAAAAAAAAGGAACCATTTCCTCTGTCTTTAACTACTCTTTCACATTTTCTATTTACAGTTTTCTGATGTTTGTACTTCATTAAATAAGCAGGCATTCATCTCACTTAGTGTGTGAAAAAAGCAAGTCTACTATTAGACTATTCAAAAGTTTGCTCATAAGTTCCCTAAAGGATTAAAAACATAATTCTAATTCAACCTAATCCAAACAAGTGGGAGCAATTTATTATTGCTCAGTTAGTTGTTTAAGATGAGAAATGAACATTAGGAATCTTGTATAAAATTGTGATCTCATCTTTGCTATTGGTATACAGATATATCAACTTAGTATATATTATTTATTATGTTAATGTAGAACTAGACTACGTGAACCTTTTCTATGTCAACCATATCTCATGATGTGTTTATGTGTGAGGCAGGAAAAAATAAGATTAAACTTTGGGGTTAGAATTCTTAACTTTGTTCTACAACATTTAAGAAATCTGAACAAGTCCTATTGCCTCATTGAACTTTGGGTAGCTCATTGGCTGTTACAAAGTTCAAGTGCAGCGGAACATGAGAAAAAGCTTTGTAAATTATAAAACACTTTATCAGTTGTGAATTTTTGTGATGTGATGATAATTTGGAATCTCCTTTGGGGCAGGTTCTGATATATGACAGATATAGGAGAAATAGGAAGTTAACTGGGCTTGAGGTATTAGTTTGCCAGGGCTGTCATGACAAAATATCACAAACTGGATGGCTTAAACAACAGAAATTAGTTTTCCTCACAGTTTTGGAACTCCAAAATCAAGGTGTTGGCAGGTTTTGTTTGTTATGAGGCTTGAGACTTCCAAGTCTTGAAGATGGCTGCCTTTTTATGATGTCCTCATGTCTTTTTCTCTGGGTGTGGGCATCCCTAGTGCCTCTTCTTTTAAAGACGCCAGTCAGTCATATCAGATTAGAGCCTTACCCTTATAACTTCATTTAACTTTTACCTCTTTAAAGGGCCCACTTGCAAATCCAGTCATATTGGGAGTCAGGGCTTCAACATATGAATTGTGTAGTAACAATTCAGCCCCATAACACACATTATTGTGTGGGTCAAATCCACTCAATGTTTTAGGTTCTATTCAGAACTGCTGGTCCACCTCTGGAGCTTGTGGCTCCTAGATATTCTGTTAAGGGAAACTTGAGGCATGGCAGGGAAGCAGGTTCTTTACTCCCATCTCGGGTTTACAGAATCATAATCTTCAGTGTTGAAGTTCAGAAATCTGCATTTTTACCATATGGGTACATATTATCTGGGTGATTTTTACATACCTATTTTTATAATTATTGATGTAATGGAAAGCATATAGGATCCCTGGAGTCACACAGCATGGGTTTAGTCTTGGATCAGCCTATTACTGCATGATTTTTGCCAAATTACTTACTCTCTATGTACCTCAATTTCCTCATATGTAAGATGAAGATTATTATTACCTCTGTATTGTGAAAAATAGTAAGTGGACTAGAGGACGCAACATGTTGTTGTTGTATATTTTGATTTTCATCATTCTCCAACTTTATATCCTGGTGAAACAATGCTTTCATGGATATTTTCTTCACATTTATACTTTTTCCTCATTTCCAAATTATACCCACTTCTTAAAGATATATTTTTAAATGTGTTTGTGTAAGAACCTCATACATGCTAGGCAACTGCTCTATCACCGAGCTATACTTCCAGCCACAGAGGTATACCCCTATTCAAGACTTACTTCATGCATTCCTTTGTGATTTCTATTGCAATATGGCTGTCTTTTAGAAAAATTCATTTTATATTATAGTGTTTTTTGTGTAACCATTTATAGCTCATCTCAACACATACATGCATACATACATCACATCATAGTTCTGCATGTGATACACATTCCTTGAGGGTGTCTAGGATAGGTCAAATTAACAAATACTTGCTTACTGCAATAAAGGGAGATGTGATTTTTTTTCAAAGTGATATTGTATTTGTGAAACTGAGGTTTTTTATGACTATGATAATAAGTAGTAGGTCATAATTAGGGAACAAAAGTATGCTGGAGAATTGAGAACAGAATTTTGACAAATGTGAATGCATGTAGGGAATTAAAGCAGTTTCCCCCATTCTTGGATCCTGGAAAACAGAAATGTAAACTTTGTTCTTATTATGAATATGTGGCTGGAGAGATTTCCTGAAAGGCAGCTCTAGAAGATAGAACTTGAGAGCAAGACTGACAAAGAATGAAGGAATTTTGATTGTTAGAGAAACTTGGAGCCCACCATTTATTTTGAAACTATTTTTAGTAATGATTTAGTCAGGTTCATTCCAATGAAGGTTTAGAAATGTCTGGTCTCTTTTATAGCACAATAAAACCTCATGGTTTCCTGGTTGGCTGGTATTTGTTTAAAGAGAGTGGGTTGCTGGTACTGACAACATTGTGGAAGTTAGAATTGGGGGAAATCTGATGTAAACCTTTTCACCTGTAAAGAAGGGGGTTGCTAAGGATTAAAGCCAGCCAAGCCTGTGAAGTATTTTTGATTTGTTTAAAGTCTTGTTCATATTAAAGTAGATGTTAGTCATCCTTTCCAACACGATTAAACATTCCCAAAATACAGTATTAAACCTTGAATTTATGTAAGGGTCTTTATTTTTCAGTTTTCCCTTATATTTAATATAGTTACCAAAGCACCAAGCCATGCTAGAGAGTTGTCACTGGGAACAGTCCAAGCATAATTTGAGTGAAGATTGATGTTAGGTTAAAACGGAAGCACTATAGCTAATCCTGGTTATTTAGCAGGAAAAGGACATAAAAAACCATTGGTTTTGTCTGAATTATCTAACCAAGCATTAAAAAAATTCTCTAAATAAACAAATCTATACTTTACTCTTAATTAGTAGATCTAGTTGGCTATTTGCTATTACCAGAGTGATGAAAATATAGTGATTTTAAGCAAAGAAAATTGAGCAAGGCTAAATGATCTCATCTGAGTCATTTAAAAAATGGAGACTTGTCATTGACTTCAAAGGGGTACATGAAAAAAAGAATTGGGCTCATATTGCCATATTCTTTGAAGCTGGATGGATAATTGTTCAATTAAAAGGCTTTCGGATCTGTTGGGGATTCCTATTCATTTTTGTATTATGAAGACTGTAGTCCCACTCTTCTATTTTGTCCTCTTCCATCTCTAAGACATGAATATGAATATAAAACTATTGCTAATTTATAAAATTTACCTGTAAGAATATACCATTCAGAGAAATCTGTCAAGTTCATTCATGGTCTGGGATTGAACTCAGGGCTTTGTGCATACAAGGCAAGCAGCACAAAGCCAGCACTCTACTGTTTAGTTGCAGCCTCAGCCTTTTTTTAAAAAAATAAGAAATTGAGAAAGTCTCCCTCAGTGACAAGACTGGTCTTGAGCTTGTCCTCTTCCTGCTTCTGCCTCATCAGTAGCTGGGATTTAAAGTGTGTGGTGTGTGCCACCATGCCTAGGAAACTTTTTCTTTATACAGCCAAAAACTAGAGGTATATCAACTTACTATTATTTCACTAAGCCATTTAAATTATTCTTGTAAGGCCAAAACTAATAAAAAAAAGTATCAAAGCAACTAAAAAACGTTATCTCCTGGGTAATTTCTTAGAATTAAATTTTTTTTTTTGGTTAATTCCAACATAAGTATGCATTCATTCTTTAAGTCACTGCCAATTGCCTTTGGGCTATACAATGCAAGTTCTGGTTCACATAATAGCAACAACAGTTTCTGGTGGGTGCTTTCCTGTCCATATCTTTCTCTCTCTCTTTTTCAAACCTTCCTCATGTTGATTTGAAGCACTTATATTGTCCAGTTCTCTTTCTGGCATTGTTCCTTCCTTCATAGTCATCCTTTTGTTCCTTATTCCTTCATGTTGGTGTTCTTCACAGTTAAAACAAAACAAAACTGATCTTGTTTCATCTACTCTACCTATATACTATAGGATTCCAATCTGTCTTTCCAATCTCAATTGCTCTTGAGTTTCAGATTCTTATATCTAACAGCAAGAAACATCTCCCTTTGTCTTCAACCTGCTTAAAATGAAACTTGTAATTTTCACTCTCAGCTATTCCTCTAATGTTTTTTAATCCCCATTAGTACCTTTAAATTATTCTGGTCATGCTGGGCGGTGGTGACACACGCCTTTAATTCCAGCATTCAGGAGGCAGAGCCAGGTGGAACTTTGTGAGTTTGAGGCCAGCCTGGTCTACAGAGATCCAGGACAGGCACCAAAACTTCAGAGAAACCCTGTCTCGAAAAAACAAACAAAACAAAACAAAATTATTCTGGTCACTTTGATTAGACAAAGAAAACTTTCTTTATAGTACCCATTTAAATCATTTGGAATTGATCAGACTTATTGTAATTCTTTCTTAAATGATTTTCCTGGCTTTGGCCTCACATTCTTACAAACTATCCCTATGCAGTACTGGTACTGATTCTCAAATGCACAATTAAAATGGATCAGGCCTTACTCCTGCTTTGGGACCTTTAACAGTTCCTTATTATCCATACAATCAAGTTGTTCAGACTTCTCAGTGATGCTGTGGATATCACTCTGTATAAATAAAATGCTTATTGGCCAGTAGCCAGGCAGGAAGTATAGGCGGGATAAGCAGAGAAGAGAATTGTGGTAACAGGAAGGCTGAAAGGAGCTGCTGCCAGCCACTGCCACGACAAGCAACATGTGAAGATGCCAGTGAGCCATGAGCCACATGGCAAGGTATAGATTAAGAGAAATGGGTTAATTTAAGATAGAACTAGATAGCAAGAAGCCTGCCATGGCCATACAGTTTATAATTATTATAAGTCTCTGTGTGTTTACTTGGTTGGGTCTGAGCAGCTGCAGGACTGGCGGGTGAGAGAAATCTGTCCTGACCGTGGGCCAGGCAGGACCAGGAAAACTCTAGCTACACAGTGACCTAAAGGGTTTCCCACATTTGGTCTCCACATTTCTATCTTGTGTTTTTCCACACCCACCTTCCTTCCACCCCAAATTATACCAACCTGCTTACAGTTCCAGAACTTCTTGTAATGGCCCTCATAGTTCTGTACATCCTGCTCTTCGTCTGAATTCTTGTCTTTCTTCTTATACACTTGGGAATCCTTTATTTATTCTTTAGTAATCAGCTAGCATCTTTTCGTCTGAGAACTCCTCTTTGTTCCACACTGTATTTGCTAAGAACTCAGAGCATTTCACACTATGCTGCCCTTGTTTACATAGTTTCCCTTCTACTAAACCAAGGGAAGCAGCTGTAAGTTGTTTAATTGTATTTGTAACTTCAGTGTCTAAATAGTGCCTGGTACATGCTAAATGAATGAATAAACTTCTGAAAAACACAAATATTTTCTTGTCTGCAGGATGTTTAATGTTATTATAGATGAAATGGGTTGTCAATATCAGTTTTTTCTGTTTCGCCTTGTAATCATGAATAGGCCCCAAATCAACATATTTTCTGTGATATAAGTTTCCATAGGCCTACAAGAATAGGCTAATACATATGGTTATTCCATGGAAAGTAATGTATTAATTTTACATTTTTATTAATTGGGGACCTAAACCCTGTGTCATTTGTTTGGGGATGAATGAGGGCTGTTAATTTATCTATATGATGGTGAACTGAGGAAAACAAGACATAGAATGAAATTAAGTTGAAAGTAGGTCTTGAGAAACAGTTGAACAAATGGTGAGATCTAGAGATCTGGTTGGTCAGGAGACTGAGCTAGACTGAATAAGAAAATTTTCATACTTGAAGAGTATACTTTAGAGGTAGCCAGGAAAATATACTGCAACAACACAAATATTTAAGAAATAGTAATGATAACTCTAGAGATCTGTAAAACTCAGAATTAACAGGATTATGGGAAGTCCTGACGGAGTATGGGAGGTAAGGAGCAGGGTAGATGTAAGAAAATAAACATATGCACATGCGTGTGCATACACACACACACACACACACACACACACACACACACACACACACAAAACCTATTCATTGTTATCTACCTTAAGTATGTCATTTGATTTAATACATAATAAAACTCCAAGAGCTGGACATAGGCATTTTATAGATGAAGTAGGTAACATGAGACACCAATAAGCTCCAAGGTTATGGAGCTACAAAGTGGTAACTAGAGTAGACTGACAGTGAGGTTCTTTACTCACATCATGCTGCGTTCTCTTTCCAATAAATCCTCAGAGCTGCTGTGCTGCTTTGTACAGCTTAGTCATCCACATACAAATACAAAATTATTTGATTCTATTTGCAATGATCATGTATAGGTGGTTCATTTAGCAGTTCAGAATAATACAACTATAATTTTATTTTCAATTCCACCCTGTTAAATCTATAAAACAATAGTTCACATTTATTGATGATGTTAGTTAATGCATCAGATGAATTCTCTTGCAAAAACAGCATGAATAAATTTTGAATAGGTTTAGCAGAACAAGCTGACTCCCACGGTTTTCTTGGTGTGCTCCACTGCTGGCTCTGTTTGGAATCCAGAAATGACTGCTGTCTGGTGTAAAAGACATTTTGCTCTTGCTGCCTCCTGTAGATTGCTCTGCCTGGCAGTTTGTCACTCTCCTGGGCAAGTATCCAGCTTGTGGTAGTGAGGTGGTTTTGTGGCAGAACTCCACAATTAACCACAAGTTCAGTGTCAACGGTAGGCTGCCACCGTCGCAGCTGTGATCCTTCTGGTCTGCTGGTATAGTCAGAGTTGAAGAAACTCCTGCTTGTCTAAGGAGGGAGCAGGAAAACTTGGAAAGAGTCTGCATTGCTGTTTATTGTTCAAGGTTGAGCTTTTAGATGTAAAGCAAAAAAAAAAAATCCAGGAAATTTCAGATTAATAGTTAGATATTTAAGAACTTTACCAGTTACTATATTTTTAAAACTCATAGCAGTGAATGCTTGGCATAGATATAATTGTTTTTCTGAAAATTAGAAAGTAAAAAGGGAAACATTTCAAGCATTAGAATCTTTATTAGTCTTTTATAGCAAAAAGAATTAGTCTTTTATAGCAAAAAAATCTAGGTAATATCACTTGATTTAAAAATTTAAAGTTCACCTACATTTCTTGTAAGAATTTAGTTTATACTATAATTTAAATCAAACATAAGTGTGTATTTTTTTTTGGTAAACTTAAGTGTCCATTTCTTAATTTTGTGAAAATGGATATTATAAATATTTATAAAAATATGGAATCTTGTTTTCTGTTAAATTTTTTAAGGGATTTCTATTAAAATTCTTTGATGAAGCAAAATATATCAGAGAACATATAACTGAAAGTCTGATGTATAAAAATTGCTTTGAGAAACACAAAAAGTGATCACTTGTGATAGAATGAAGATTATGTTGGTCAGGAGACTGAGCTAGACTGAAAAGAGAATTTTCATACTTGAAGAGTATACTTTAGAGATAGCCAGGAAAACATATATTGCAACGACACAAATATTTAAGAAATAGTAATGATAACTCCAGTTCTATGTTGCATAGCATCATCTCTAGCCCCCTCATACCTAAAACGTACTTTTTTTTTTTTTTTTGCCACCATATACTTTATGGGCATAGGGTGCTTGGAGTTAGCTTAAAAATACAAGGGTTGCATTAGTACAGAATTTTGCACTTGCTTCCTTTGCTCAGATTCTCTTTTCTCCCTACTTTTCTTAGGTAACTTCCATTTGCCTTTCAATATTGACCCAGACATGACTTCCTTCAACTGCTCCCAGACCCTTACTCCTCACATGCTATTCCCAAGACAGTCTAGGTAGGTGATCTTGCTCTGGCCTTCCTGAGTGCAAAGAACCTAATTCAGCTCTCCATCAAAGATTCTATTCCTCTGATCTTTAGTAGTTTTTTACTCTATGTTCCACGAGACGATGGAGCATTATCATTACAGTATCTTTGTTATCAGGGACCAGACACTTAATAAATGAATGCACCTATTAAGGATGGGATAGTAAATGTTTGTGGAGAAGGGTGTTACAGAGGAAGTGAAAGTGAAGGAATTAAAGGACAGGGATGAAAAAAGAAGTATGGAGAGAACTGTCATAGACAAGAAGATACAGTGAGACAACATGAGACAGATACACAGTGGGGGCATTCTGACAAGAATAATTTTTTTCTTTAATAGTTGTCAATACTTGCAGCCAAGTGTTTTTTTTTTTTTTTTTTTTTTTTAAGACAATGTTTCTCTGTGAAACAGTCCTGGCTGTCCTAGAACTCACTCTGTAGACCAGGCTGGCCTTGAACTCACAGAGATCTGCCTTCCTCTGCCTCCCAAGTGCTGGGACTAAAGGCGTGCGCCACCACCACCCGGCTGTAGCCGAGTTTTTATGTGATATGTTGCACCTTTTAATAGTTTATGTGTATATGCCCTATTTCCTAGAGACAGCTGTAGCTTTGAGGAAGTTCTGAAGAACTGTTTATAGTCTGTTTTTTTTTTTTTTTAATATAGTGCACTAAGTATTCTGCAAATAGATACTTGATGAATTAAAAGTAAGGGGCTGGGGACACATATAAAGTGCTTGCTGCATGAGGACCGAAGTTTAAATCTTTACTACCCATTTAAACGTCCAGTAGGCCTAGTTTCCAACCTATAATTCCAGCACTAGGAAGTTGGAGATGGCATCCCCAGGCAAACTGGCTAGGAGACTAGAATTGGTGAGCTCTAGGGTCAGCTAGAGATCCTACCTCAATGAATAAGGAGGTAAATCTTGGGCCTCCATAGGTATACATATGTACCCCTACCCACTGTATACCCCCACACATGCATACACATATGGATATACATACACAGAAACATTGAAAAACAAAGGTGTTATTATTCTTAGCCACTTCTGGGGTCACATGACCCCACAGGCACTGTCAGCAGTCAGGCAAAATGCTTAGTTATTCTAGGGCCGTACGTTCTAGTAATCCGTTTGCAGCATGATCATGTAATCTATGCACATGTGTGGTGTAGTTACATAAGCTCATATATGCATGTGCAAGCTGACCTATAAAAGCAGGCTCTACCCAATCCCTGCTTGCTCCCTCTCACCAGAGGTAGCGCGTTGTCTTTCCCTCCTACCCCCCATCACCTTTCTTTTCAGTAGGCCTACCCACAGCCACCCTTTCCCTTCCCTAATAAAAACTCTTATAGTGGATTCCGTTGTACCCCGTGTTTTCTCCCACCTTGTAATAACGCTGATAAATAAATAACAAAAGGAATAAGTAAAAGGCAGACTCCAGCCAGCTGGTGGTGGCGGCGGCGGCGGCGCCGGCCTTTAATCCCAGCAGAGCTAGGTAGATCTCTGTGAGTTTGAGATCCAGGACAGGCACCAAAACTACACAGAGAAATTCTGCCTCGAAAAACCAAAAACCAAAACCAAAACCAAAAACAAAAGGCAGACTCCATTCTGAGAAGGGTATTAGAAGAAAAACATACTGTTAACCTTTGGACAACAGAATTGTTTGCATTTTCAAAACAGAATGATCTTTTCTATACTGGAGAAAGGTTTGTTTTTATTTTTTCAGTAAGTTAGTAAATGTTCATTCTCTCTCTTTCTCTCTCTCTCTCTTTGGTTTTTTGAGACAGAGTTTCTCTGTGTAGCTTTGTGCCTTTCCTGTAACTCACTCTGTAGCCCAGGCTGGCCTCAAACTCACAGAGATCCGCCTGCCTCTCTGCCTCCCGAGTGCTGGGATTAAAGCAGTGTGCCACCACCACCTGGAGATTCTCTCACTTTTTCAAAAATCTTACAAGGTTCAATGTAACTTAAGAGAAAATATTAATATTTAGAAATTTGAAACCTCAATGACACTGGTTAATTTACTTATTTCTGAAGGTTTCTTTGATACTTAAAATGTGCCAGATTGCTTTCTATCTTTTTATCCTAAAAATCTGAGCTGTAATTTACTAAATTCTGTGAAGTTATGTTTAGGAAGAATATTCAGGATTTTTTTTTTTTCATTTTTCCAAGTTCAATTCAATTAACATTCCTTTTCTAGGTATTTCAGAGGTTTCAACTTTATTATTATTTTTTTTCCAATCAAGGGTTCCACATATTGGTTTAGCTCTGAATAGGAAGTGCTAGAGACCTACTGAGTGGTCTGAAATTTGTATTTAAAAAAGAACAGCCTAAGGCTGGGCGTGGTGACACATGCCTTTAATCCAAGCACTGAGGAGGCAGAGGCAAGTGGATCTCTGTGAGTTCAAGGTCAGCGTGGTTTACATGGCAAGTTCCAGAACAACCAGGTCTCAGTAGAGAGACCCTGTTTCAACAAACAAACAAACAAACAAACACCAAAACAAAGTGAAAAGCAGCCTATCACTTTCATAACATTTTCCTGAAAAGTGTTTGAAAATCATGGTTGAAAGTGATAACATAGGGAACAGTGTTAAAAATCTTTTAAAGAACTAGTAAATATTACTCTCTTTCCAAGGCCTCTTAGTAAATACTTCATAATTTCTCTACCTTCATCCTTCTCTCTTCTTTTTTCATTCCTCTCACTTTCCCTCTTCTTTTCCCTTTTTTTCATGTTTTGAGTTAGGGTGTGGGATAGCTCAGGTTGCCCTTGAATTCATTCATGATCCTCCTGCCTCAGTCTCCTGAGTGTTGTGATAACAGTCATGTACCACCATGCCTGGTTTCTCTTAGCTGTCAGAACCCGAGTTGTCTGATTATGCGACTTTTGTCTGACAATAGAGATGAGATTCCCAGGTCTTATTCAATTTCCTGTCCTATATTTTTTTCTAGTTACATTCCACAATTGTAATTATAATAATCACCACAGGTGCAGCAGTCAAGATTCATTGAAAACAATTTGATTTCGGAAAGGAATTTCTGGGAATATTGATCTAGAACTGGATTGTCTTTATTTCTGGGTATTAGAGTTAGGAAATGATCCTATCAAAAACAATAGTTGAAAATACAAGTCACAAGGATAGGAATTAGTTACTAGAAGATAGAGTAGAAGGAAAAATGGTTGAGACCAAACATGAGACCTCTTTTTGGCTTTACTAAGAACCATTTTTGATGCATCAGTGACTAGCACCAGAGGTTTCATCAGATGCAGAAGGTATTCTAACAGCTGGGCAGACCCTAGTGCTGGAATGTCTCAAATGGTGCTTGTTAGGAAACACAAGTTGTAGGCAGGTAACATCTGTCAATGGTAAAAGTGTCCTTAGGCACTAAACTAGTTTTTAGGGCCAGTTCTAGGCTCTGAGAAGGAGAAGATCAGGGCAGGGTTCCTCCAGAGTTAGTGGATGCATCAGTGGCTTACTGTAGTAGGGATTTATATTTAAGGGATATAGAACAAAATTCTCACCCTTTGTGCACATACGGCAACTCTGGGTATTATTAGAACAATATAATACATAGGGAGTTACATTGTTCCAGAATGACTTAGGAGATGAGTAGTAAGCACCAGGATTCCATGTCACTAGAAAGTGGAGAGATAGGGATCAAACCCAACTCAGGTAAAACGAAGCTGGGCTAGAGAGAGCTAAGACAAGTTAGGCATATATATATATATATTAGGTCTTCTGTCACAACAAATAATGGCCATAGATTCTTGAACCTCAAAATGAGAACAAAGGGAATCTATTAGTTGTTTAAGTTTGGCAGAAGAATAATTAATTTGTCCTCTAAGAAATGCAGCCTAGTAATCTTTGACAGAGACTATAAATAGAGAAGGGAGCTATTATAAACATAGCTAGCTCATTCTTTTTGTTAAGTAAACTTCTGATGGTCTTGTCACAAGCCTTACATTTTATTTTAGAATCTTCAGGTACTGGGTTGGTGTAGAGAGGGATGTGCTTCATCTGTTGGTTACTGAGAAAGTTGGGGTTTAAGACCTACAAAGATTTTGATGGCAGCTAACAGATGTTTAAAGAATTGCAAAATAAAAGTTTTGTGAAAGCGGCTTTGAATTTTATTTCCAGGCAACAGTTCTTTGTACAAACACCTTCATTTTCATTTATCAACACTGAAAAATTGGGTGGCACAAATAATTCAAAGGTTGGTTGTGTCAATTTGATACCACCATAGTTTGGAATATGGACACTATAGCTTTCCAAAACTAGAAGACTTTAAAAGTCATCTAAGTTAAATTACTTCCTTTTACAATGGAAAAGAATGAGTTATTTAAAAGCCATGACTTGTTTACTATCAGGGCATGAATAGCTGGTTGGAATCCAACTCAAGAAACAGCTTCTCCTCCATTACTGTTTTCATCACCATGTCTATTCTATCTCAGATGACAAGCTCAGATTTAAAAATCACAATACAATAACTTTAATCTAAACCTGTTTTTATAATTTATTATTTTAAAAAATTACCTAAAATGGGTATTTTAGTAATGTTCTTTTGCCATGCCCTTCTATACAAGCTCTAAATATACAGGCAAAGTTTCCTATTTAATCTTCAGTTTATTGTGTGTATATGTATGTGTGTGAGAGAGAAATATGATTTCTATTTACAGGATTTAAAACACATATTTGTTGAGGTTAGCTAAAATGAGGCCCCACTTTCATTTGTCTAGCAGAAAAAAGACCCAAGGATTTTTATCATTTAGGACATTTAGTAACTATTAGAACACTCTATTAAATATTTTTCCTTTATTCAATACATAGAAAAGCCAAGGAAATTCTGGTTTTTCCCCACGTTTGTCAAATTCTTATGTTAATTCATCACTGATTTCTATTATGTATGTGAACTATGTCCATATATGAAAATGGTCTGCTTTAGGTCATGGCTGTGGGCTGAGATTAATTGGTGAAAAATAGGCCTGTTTGTGGGATTTACCACACATTAAGGTTTCTCATCTCCCTGGAAAAATGTGGAATTAGTTTTTTGAGAAAAGCAGGCCTGTCATGAAGTTGAAGCGAGAATTTCAGTGGAGAGAAACAGTTCACACTCTCTAAGGCAGTTATGCCTGGTTGGATTCCAGGACAGTCCTTTTGGTTCAGCAAAGTTCTTTCTCCCACTTCTAAGTCGGTCTTTCCTAGTGTTGTTCCCACTTTTTTCTTTCCTAAGGTGGCCAGTTCCATCAGTCCTTCACAGAAAGCATCTTATTTGGCTTCTTTTCATCTGATTTAAATCGATGAGTGAGTGGTCTTAGGACTATGGAACCCCCTACCCTCCTTTGCCCCAGAAAACACAGTTGCACACAAAAAGTCTCTTACTTGGAAAGAACTTTTGGGACAGCCAAGTCTAGGCTGTGGTAGAGGGATAGAGAGGGTGAATCTGCGCATGTGTGGCAAGGATACCAAGCATAGGACTTGGATATTAGTTCTTAGCCTCACTGAAAAAGGTTCCTCAGCAAGATATGCTTGATGTCAGAGTGCACTCTCCAGGGGCCCTCCTCTCTTGAGCCACTGAAGGCATCATCTCGGGGCTGCTGCAGGGCCCCCAGAGTCCAGGTAAAACAGTGGAGGCCAGATGGAACAGTGCTGAGTTTCTTCATCCTGACCCTGGTGTTGGCTGACCCTCCCCCTTCACATGTCTGGAGTCAGGCAGTCGGATGGCACACCACGAACCTACTCTCACCTCGTTATGTCCACTAGGCACTTCCCTTGGGGTCCGTTTCCCGAGACCTCGCAGTGACCTGACTGAGTCTTGCAGGGCCGTGTGTGACTTACCGCCTGTGACTGGGCTTGGTGAGGGGGTGTCTCAGGACTACGGCCAGTCCCTCCCATCTGCCCAAGAGCAAGTCGTTCTGTGTCAGTCCGGGTGGAGGGGTTCCAAGTGCAGCGGTCCCACTCTCGGTGGCCCCCGCGCGCGCGCGCTCCCCGAGGGGTCCGAGTCAGTCAGCCTGACGCGAGGGAGGAGGTGGGGGAGCGGGCTCCCAGGAGCGACCAGCCGGGCCGCGGGCGCGCGCTCACCCGCGGGGTCCCGGATGCGCATCCTGACGGGGGCGACTGCCGCCCGAGTGGCGACCGGCCGAGTCACGGGAGCGCGCGCGGGGGCCGCCAGCGGGGCGCGCACCCGGCAGGGGCAGCCGCCGCGGGGGGGAGGAGCGCCCGATCGCGCGCCCAACGGACCAGGCTGCAGCCGTGAGGTAACTGCTGCAGCGCGCGGGAGCGTGGAGGCGACGCCGCCGTCTCCTGTCCCGAGCGGTGTCTGAGGTGGGAGGAGGGGGGGAGGAAAAAAAAGAAGAGGCGTCCCTGGCGGCCCCGGGACACAGACCAGGCCCTCCCGCCACTCTCCTCAGGCAGCATGAGGCGGACGCCGCCGCCCCTCAGCCCGCGCGCCGGGGATCCCGGGTGGCGGCGGCGGCGGGCGCAGCCCTGACCGCTCTGCGAAGCTCGGGGCGCCCGGAACGCGGAGGGCGCGGGGTCGGCGAGCGCCAGCGGCTACCCCTGCGACCCGGGGGAGCCATGAGGAAGGACGAGCGCGAGCGGGACGCGCCAGCCATGAGGTCGCCGCCGCCGCCGCCGCCGCCACCGGCCGCCTCGCCCCCCGAGAGCCTGCGCAACGGCTACGTGAAGAGCTGCGTGAGCCCGCTGCGCCAGGACCCTCCGCGCGGCTTCTTCTTCCACCTCTGCCGCTTCTGCAACGTGGAGCCGCCGGCGGCCTCGCTCGGCGCCGGGGCACGCCTCTCGCTCGGCGCCCTGGCCGCCTTTGTCCTGGCCGCGCTGCTGGGCGCGGGGCCCGAGCGCTGGGCGGCCGCGGCGAGCGGGCTGCGGACGCTGCTGAGCGCCTGCTCGCTCAGCCTCAGCCCGCTCTTCAGCATCGCCTGTGCCTTCTTCTTCCTCACCTGCTTCCTGACGCGCGCGCAGCGGGGCCCGGGCCGAGGAGGCGCCGCCGGCTCCTGGTGGCTGCTGGCGCTGCCCGCCTGCTGCTACCTGGGCGACTTCGCGGCGTGGCAGTGGTGGTCGTGGCTGCGCGGGGAGCCGGCGGCGGCGGCGGCGGCCGTGGCGGGCCGGCTGTGCCTGGTGCTGAGCTGCGTGGGGCTGCTGACGCTCGCACCCCGCGTGAGGCTGCGCCACGGCGTCCTGGTGCTGCTCTTCGCCGGCCTGGTGTGGTGGGTGTCGTTCTCCGGCCTCGGGGCGCTGCCGCCCGCGCTCAGGCCTCTGCTCTCGTGCCTGGTCGGGGGCGCCGGCTGCCTGCTGGCCTGGGCTTGGACCACTTCTTCCACGTCCGGGGAGCCTCTCCTCCCCTGCGCTCGGCGACGGCCGCGGAAGAAAAAGTGCCTGTGATCAGACCCCGGAGGAGGTCCAGCTGCGTGTCGCTGGGCGAAAGCGCCGCCGGTTACTATGGCAGTGGCAAGATGTTCAGGAGACCGTCGTTGCCTTGCATTTCCCGAGAACAGGTAGGGGCTCTTGGGCGAGCAGGGGCTGCGGGGAGGAGTGCGGAGGGGAGCGCTGCTCTGCAAGCGCGTTGGCTCTCGGTGGAAAGCAAGGGGCAGGAACTGATGTTCTGTGCTGGTGAGGCTGCCCCCGGTACGAGGGGCTCTAAAAGAGCAGAAGCCAGTGGCTTTTCTTCTTCTTCTTCTTTTTAAATCAGCGAGTGGAAGTGAAATAGCCCACTCTCCGACTTGATTTATGCAGGTGGAGAGCTTTCAAGACTGAGGTGACTGACTTGAGGTTCAATAGGTTGACCACCCCCACTTTGGACATACTAGGCTCCTACACATGGCATTTTGGTACCATTGATCTGTTTGCTATTGAAGCGAGGATGTCTGCCTGGAGGTGACCAGCAGCCTTTAACATGAGAGTGTTTATGGGGATTTTCAACAGTAAGGGGCTTGTCAGGAATGGTGATAACTGAGAGGACAAATGAGTGTTTTTCTAATTAAAAGAACAGAAATGAGACTTAATTTAGATGAATAGACAGCAGCATACACTAATGCAATTTAAAAAAGTTTTTACAGACTAACTCATGGGCTTGTGTATTTCTTGCATAATTAGGAGAAAGTTTTAGCAATTTAACCTTTAAACTTAGTAATGTGTGGAAAGATGCCCAAAACATTTCCTCCTCCACCCCCATAGGCTTTCTTTTTTTTTCATTTTTTTTTTTTTTTTATTGAAGGAATTGGAATCATCACGAGGGAATGAACTTGTATCTCTATAGTGTTAGGAAATCCACGTACCATGCCAAGAGAGCTTTTAAGTATAGCTATTATATATTGAACATTTGCCGAGTGTAAATACTTTTACGTTTATTGTTTTAGATCTTCCTAAGGACTGTGTTGGTGGGGTGACATTAACATTAGTTTAGGCAGACGTGTATTCGGGCAGACAGGGAAGATACAGGGCCAAAAAAGTGGCAACATTAGGGTCTGATTAGATTTTTCAGTTCTGGGAGGTGTGTTCTATACAACTTAGAGAGTAACTGTAGCAGCTGTATGGAGGATTGTATATACTTAGCTGTCAGATTTGCTGATTAGTGATATTTTTCACACTGTGACCCAGTAGATGGGAAACAAATGTTTCTTGTTCTTTACACATTTGAGGCACTGGTCTCTCTGTGTTTTGTGTTCTCTTCAAAATAATCTATGAGCCACTACATTGATTTTATGGCCTGCTAAACACTGCTCTATGTATCAGTATGTAGTGTTTCATGAGACCTTTTTATGCTGCTCCTTGATTTTTTTTCTTTTTCTTTTTTGAGACAGTCTTGCTGTGTATTCTTGTCTGGCTCTCCTGGCCTTCAACTGGAGGACCCTTCTGTCTCCTGTTCCTGAATGTACCACTTTGCTTGACTTTGGAGGCCAGCTTGTGTTGTTGTTATTTGGCCAGATGCTAGGAAAAACAAACCAGTTACACCTTTTGTTTTCTAAGTTTACTACTGGCAATAGTAGACAATGTGTAGAAAAATGTTTATCAAGTGAAAACTTGTTACAAGATTACCTGTCTATCAGATGTGTCAGCTGTTTTCTTAGATTGGAATATATTTGACTTTTATGTGACTAGATTGCATTTTAACGTTGGAAAAGCCTTTTTAGCATAGTTTCACCACTTTTGTAGAGAATTTTTAGGCAAATATTACAGTTTAAATATTTTGGTAGTAATTTGTTGGTAAGTTATGAACAGTTAGGTATGTTCTTTTGTAAACTGAAAAATTCTAGTCTTTTCCTAGTGTGGTTCCCTTGCTATCAAGTCAACTTTTTTTTTTCATCCTTTAAGTGTGGTATTATTCCAGATAATGTCACTTATTATTTGTAATAGAAGAAAATACAATTCGTGTTTGTAAAGACAGCATATTTTCTTAGAGTAGAAAACCCTTACTCAGATTCTGCTCTTGAGTAAAAACATTTTGAGTGTCTTAAAGTATATGTTAATAGTTTAGAGGTTTATACTTGGGTACTTACTGTTCAGTGCTCTGAAAGTGATACTATTTGGGCATTTCTAGATAAGGGTATTTGTAACCTAGCAAAGATTACAATACAAGAATTTTTATTTATGCTGTTCTTTAAGTTTAACATTCTAGAGGATTTGTGCTTTTTGCATGTGTTTTATGTTAAAAAGTTAAGAAATCAGTACTTTTATGGAAGTAGAAGATCAAGCAGTCTTCTAATTGTTCAAGTGTTATATATGATAATTGTAAAATAAGAATTTAGGTGAAACTTGACATAAGGGAAAATGATCTGGATTCAGAGGCAGAGGTTTAAGGATCAAATCTTGGCCTTACTGTTTAACTTTGGAGACATCAATGAACTTCTCTGTGTCTGTGTACCAGTAAATGAATTCTATAATATCTTCTGATTCTAAATTAATTTCATTCAGTGATTTTTTTTGCTTTCAGTAGTATATAAATAAAAGCATATGGATTCACAAATGAATAATTTTAAAAAAAGGTTTATTTTAGTATTGAAGATTATCCCTGCTATCCCTGTATATTTTCCAAGGTATGATTGGGGAAAAATGAACAAAACTGCATTTTTTGGAGAGAACTTTCTTTTAAAAAGTGAATTCATTCTTGTGATAAAATTGTTGAAACATTTTCTAGAATTTAAGTGTCTTTATTAAAAATCTTTGAAAAACACTTGAAAATGCAAAATCAACACAAACGTTTTTGTTTACATGAGAATAGAGTAAGTAATATTTGACTTTTTGCATGTTATATTAGATACGATGCTGAAAATAACGGCATGAATGTAAAATATTTGTATTATATTTGTAATTTTAAAATATTGTATTTATATCAGTTCTTAGGTAAGGTCCTCTTTTGGAAACATATTTAGGAATTTAAGGTTAAAATCTAATTATTACTGACCGTGTTCTTTGGAGGGTTAATAGAAGCAGTAAGTTTACAGTTGGCCAAGAGTAGGCTGCAACTAAGAGGAAGTTTTGAGCAAAATCAGTTGTCTATAGGAAAGTCGTGACGGGAACTGAACTGCATTTCTGTTTCTTCAGTTATATATCTCGGAGAGTAGTGGTCAGCTCACAGCACTGCCATTACATGTGTCATTACTTAAGTGTGCGCTTTAGAAAAAAGAAAGTTAGTTTGTAAGGGATTTTTTTCTATACCTAAAATGCCAAGGGCTTTCTAAATGGTTAGGTAAATATTTAAAAATCTTGTGGCCTTAATGCTCATAAATACTATTTAAAGTGTTAATTTTATTTGAAAAAAGTGTGCACATGTAAGGTGAAGACTTAAGAAAAGGAGATTTTTTTTTTAAAATTTTTTTTTATCTATATATTTTTTATTTTACAATACTATTCAGTTCTACATAATAGCCACAGATTCCCTTGTTCTCTCCCTTCCTGCCCCCCTCCCCTTCCCCCCAGCCCACCCCCCATTCCCACCTCCTCCAGATCAAGGTCTCCCCCGAGGACTGGGTCGACCTGATAGACTCAGTCCAGGCAGGTCCAGTCCCCTCCTCCCAGATTGAGCCAAGTGTCCCTGCATAAGTCCCAGGTTTCAAACAGCTAACTCATGCAATGAGCCCAGGACCTGGTACCACTGCCTAGATGCCTCCCAAACAGATCAAGCCAATCGACTCTCACCTATTCAGAGGGCCTGATCCAGTTGGGGGCCCCTCAGCCTTTGGTTCATAGTTCATGTGTTTCCATTCATTTGGTTATTTGTCCCTGTGCTTTATCCAACCTTGGTTTCAACAATTCTCGCTCATATAAACCCTCCTCTTTCTCGCTAATTAGACTCCCAGCACTCCACCCAGGGCCTAACTGTGAATGTCTGCATCCAGATTCCTCAGTCCTTGGATGGGTTTATGGCACAACTATTAGGGTGTTGGGCCATCCCATCACCAGAGTAGGTCAGTCCCAGCTGTCTCTCGACCATTGCCAGCAGTCTTTTGTGGGGGTATCTTTGTGGATTTCTGTGGGCCTCTTTAGCTCTTTATTTCTTCCTTTTAAGAAAAGGAGATTTTAAAGTGTGACTATTTACTGTCCTCAAATAATTTTCAAGCCATAACCCACTGTAAGTTTCTTTAATAATATTCTAATAGTTTTGAAATTTATTTCATAGCTTCAGTGAGCACTTTAGTTTCATGTTAAAATTTGTTAGTAATAACAGCCAACAGGACAGTTTTTCTCCTCTTGTTTCTCTTGGATATATGCTGCCACCAGGTATCTTTGAAGAATAGAGACTTGGCTAGTGTCCTCACCCTCTTAAAAAAAATACTTAGCGGCTTTTTATTATACACAAGCTAAAGTTCATGCCCTTGACCATTGCTTGCAAAGACCTTCATAACCTGCTTTTAGTCCTTTTCATTTTTTGTTTTAAATTTGTTATTATTTATGAATATAATTTATTATTATTTATTATTCATTTTTTAATTTAGGATTTGTGGATCACCTACCCAGTGTTCATATTAGTTGTAGCTATTTGAGGGTTGCTTATTGTTAGTGAGCTTGTATACTTTTTTCCTTTGCTTTTACCTTTCCTAACAGTTGAGTTCTCTTTTAGGAAATAAATAGGATTAAGATATTTGGACAGATAACTAGTACTTAATAGGTCAGTGGAGAACAAATCTTTACTGTTGCAGAGTTGACCATATATAAGAATAAAAGTTGACTATGTGGCAGAATATTTTAATTATATTGGATAGTAGCATTTCTATAACATGTTTTCATATACTGAGCGAAAGGCACTCACAAGTAAAGCTGTGAAGTTTGTTTTCATCATTCTTAGGCTGACTTCCCCAGTGATGGGGCTCATCTCTCATTCTCTTCTCTTTTAGGAAAAAGAGCACATTACCAGGTCAGCCTATTTCCCTGGTACACTCTCCAGGCTTTCAATGTCCCTTCTAAAGCAGACATGCTGAAAAGCATATCTTAGTGTAAATGTTTGTATAGATGATATTGGAGAAATTTAGAGTTTAATTGAAATCTCATTACATAAAAGGGAGAGAAATTGAACCTCAGAAGAATGAGAAGATTGACTCCAGTTTATGTTGTAAGATGCTGTGAGTGAGGCCTAGAACCTAGATACTGACTTCTAGTTCACCTGTACTTTTCCCAAAGAGCCCATGGACCTGCCTGCAGTCATAGTTTCCTAAAGCTGTAGTTAATTTTCCAGGTATTGTTAATTATGTAATAAAGAACAATGTCCTTAGTTATAGGAAGTCGGGGGAAATAATGGGAGAGATGGGGGAGGAGGGAGTTTAGGTGGGTGTCTTGAAAATCAGGTCATTATAATCCTCTTGAAGATGTTACGTTTACATATTATGTACCTGGCTTTTCAGGGTGTAGCTAGTCTCAAACTCCAGTGCCATCAGGCCAGCCTGGTAATGAATCTTGAGACAGGGGAGAGGGAAGAGAGAGTAGAGAGCAGAAGTGAGCTGATGGAGTGCTGTGTGCCAGGATGCCTTCGATAGCTGGATTCTGTCTGTGGGTACTTCTTGACAGGTTATAGCCTCAAGCTGCTGTTCACTTTGTTATTTACAAGCATACCTAGTGTTATGTAGGTATTTGTTAGAAGCCTGTTATTTTGGTAGACCTACCAAAAGTCAGAAGAGTGTATCTCCCAGTGTTTTGTTTTCTTCTTCTGTAACCTAGAACTTTCTTATCAGCATTGGATTTTCTAGGAGGTATGTTCGACTAGTTCTTCATTACATGCATTTCATACAACTTGTGTTCAGCACATTTTAAATGTATTTAATTATAATTGAAATTTTAAATGAGAAATGTCATACATAAAGGACTCTATATGCCTGTATATTTTATATGATTTAAGGGAAACAAAAGAAAATAGGTAACATGGTCACTGCTTGCTTCCTTTGAAAGCCCTTTCTTCCCCATCTGCTCTTTCATCACATTCTTCTTTCTCAGGCATTATATGCCCATTTTTCCTGTGTATCTAGTTCCCTTGCTTATTTTTTTTTTTTTAGACACTCTGCTAGTGAGCTATGTATACCTAAATAATATCTGTAATCCTGCTTGTTTTTTAAATTTATATAACATAGAAATATACTGCATACATTCCTCTATAACTTCACATTTTGCTTGACAATTTCTGAGGTACATCCATGTTGAAGTGGATAGTTGTATTTTATTTTCAGTGTTGTGTATTATTTCATTGCTGAAACATAGTAAACTTAGTTATCCTTTTTATTGCTTGTAGACCCTTGAGGTTTTTTTTTTCCCTATTTTTTTTGCTATTAAGAAAAGTGTTATTGTGAAAATTCTTGTTACTATCTCTCATTACAAATGTGTGTGTGCAGAAGTAGAATTGTTAGGTTGCAATATGTATTTATATTCAGCTTTCATGTCTATAAGCAGAGTAGAAAGCAGTCTAAAAGATGCCTGTGTTCTAATCCCTTGAGTTTCTATGTTACCTTATATACATAGCAGAGGGACTTTACAGTTGAGATCAAGTTAAGGATTTTGAAATGGGGAGATTATCTAGGATTATCTGAGGGGCCTGGTGTAATCACATAGGTTCTTAAAAAGGAGTATGTAGGTGGACTTTTCTTTCCTGCTCACCAGTTCACAAATAACCAACACATAGACTCAATATTAATTATAAATGCTCAGCCAAAAGCTCAGGCTTGTTACTACCTAACTATTACATTTAAATTAACCCATATTTCTTATCTGTGCTTTGTCATGTGGCTTGGTACCTTTTCTCAGTATGGCATGCCCATCTTGCTTCTCTCTGCATCTGCTCACTAGTCCTGGCTCCACCCTACTTCCTCCCAGCATTCTCAGTTTGGCTCTCCTGCCTAACCTTATCCTATTCAGCTATTGGCCAGTCAGCTTCTTTATTAAACCAATAAAATAATACATATTCACAGTGTACAGAAGAATTATCCCAAAGCAGGAGAAGAGAGAAGCAAAGCAGAGAAGGCAGTGGGGCAGTGGGAATGGTGCTGGAGGAAGGCAGTGTTAGGCTTCAGTTAGTTTGCCTCTGCTAGTTCTGTTGTTGTAAGGATAATGAGCCAGGGAAAGCTAGCCAGGAAAAAAGCTGGAAAAGGCAAAGGACAGATTTCTTCAGAAAGTAGTGAATCCATGCCAACCCCTAGACTTAGGTCAGTGAGACCTGTGTCAGTCAGATTTTTGTCCTGTAGAACTGTGATACATTTGCCTTGTTTATGTCTTTGTTTCATTTCTGGGATGTACTAGATTGCTAGAGCTGTAGCAGCAAAGTACCACAAGCTGGCAATTTAAAGACTTTAAATAGCCTTACATTTCTGGAGGCTAGAAGATCAAGATCAAAGTGTCCCCATGCTTGGTTCCTTCTGAAGACTTCTATAACATTTTTATGACTTGCCATTTTGGATATGCCAAGCTCTGAAGATTCTAAAATGGCAAGTACAAAGTATTTCAAGGAGATCACATACTAATAATAGAAGATATATAATGATGTGGTAATTATAATTTGATGAGGCAATTGATGTAATAAAGGTATGAACTAGGTATCATGAGACTGTCATACAAGAGACAGCCAACCTTCTGTACAAGTTAGAAAGCCTTCAAGAAGTATGCAACAATTTAGCTTAAATTTTAAAGGAAAATAAAAACTAAAATTTTTACCTCTGTGCTTTTACAAGGAAAATTTAAAAGTCTCTTGTTATCTCCCTTCATTCTAAATATAAAAATAAGTGATTTTTTTTAAAAATCAGCCTAGAGTTTGAAAAGTCATATAAGGGCTGGA
This sequence comes from Peromyscus leucopus, assembly GCF_004664715.2. Taxonomy (NCBI): domain Eukaryota; kingdom Metazoa; phylum Chordata; class Mammalia; order Rodentia; family Cricetidae; genus Peromyscus; species Peromyscus leucopus. Next base: position 90,679,246 of record NC_051063.1, on the reverse strand, counting down.
GAGATGGCTCAGAGATTAAGAGCACTGACTTCTCTTTCAGAGGTCCTGAGTTCAATTCCCAGCAACCACGTGGTGACTCACAACCATCTGTAATTAGATCTGGTGTCCTCTTCTGGCCTGCAGTTGTATATGCTGCATACATAATAAATAGATAGATAGATAGATAGATAGATAGATAGATAGATAGATAGATAGAAAAGTCACATAAGATAGACCCTGTGAAATCAGGTAAGCTGTTCACCATTCAGTTGCTAATCAGTGCTAACAACCAAAATAGATAAGTTCTGCACCAGAAATGCTAACATCAATAGTAAAAAAAAAAATAATACAGGTAATTTAGATTTAGAAAAGAGATTATTCTAATAGATAGAATGATTGTAAAGTGCTTACCAGCCCTGTGAACTAAGTATTGGGCCCTGTTACCAGCTAGAAATGTATGTGGAAAACACTGTAAGATGCTAAGTACCATTTTTAGTATAGAACATGCCTCTGAGAAATATCCCAGTTCAAGGGGGCAGGTGAGATAGCTCAGTCAGTCAAGTTGAGGGAACTGGAAAGATAGTTCAGTCAGTAAAGGGCTTGCTGTACAAGCAAGAGGACCTGAGTTTGATACACAGAACCCATTTAAAGAGCCTGATTATGGAGGTGGATGCTAATGATACCATTGCTACAGAGGTGGAGACAGGAGGATCCCTAGGGCCTCCTGCTTATCTAGCCTGATTGATGAGCTCCAGAGTAATGAAATATATAATGATGTTTTTGAAGATGACACCAGAGGTTGCCCTCTGGCCTTTATAAGCACACACATGTACCTCTGTACATACACACAAATGCATGTTAAAAAAAAAAACAAACAAACAAACAAAAAACTTCCAGTTGACAAAGACTAGAAGTCAAACATTTAAAAACATCTTTTGTAAAAATTTGTAAAATTACAGTTGAATTGGCATGATCAGAAAATATTAGGACTAGATGTATACCTCAGGTGTAGAGCAGTTGCCTTGTATATGTGAGTCCCTGGGTTTGATCTCCAGCCCTACCAAAATGAAAAAAAACAAAAACAAAAACCAAAAAACAACCAAAAAACAAAACAAAAAACCCCCAAAAACTGTAAGACTTAAGATACCTCCAAAAAGATCAAAGTAGAAATCCTGTGAGGTTATTAGACATTGAAGTCAACTTTCACTTGAAGAATTTCTGCCATTTTCAGAGACCTTAGATATTTACTTCTGCTATGTATGCTGTGCTAGAATACAAAGCCTAGATATGTTGAAAGTAAGGAAACCAGTAGAAAACCTCTGTATAAAGCTAAGACCTTTAAAAGTGCTACTTGTTCCATTGTAAAGTAAATAAATTAAATATGGCATTCAAGATTGGATTCCTAGTTTGACCTTGACACAAGGGAGCCATAAAGGGTTTAAATCTCCCCTGAAGATATTTATATGTTATCACAAGATGGCTTCAATGTGTATGTATGTGTACAAACATATGTAATAATTTTTAAACTTAACTTGAGGTCAAATATGCTTAATTTTATAGTCAGTTATTTTTATGTGCACAATTTGTTCACAGTAAGTACATTCATGTAGCTGTGTAGACATTAGCCACCATTTATATATAGAATGATTTTTACCTTTCCAAACTGAGTAGTACTCCATACCTGCTAATCTAGTAGCTCTCCATTCCTCCCTTTTCTTAAGCCCCCAGCGACCACCATTTTCCTTATTGTCTCGGATTTGACTACTTTAGGAACTTCATATAAATTATCGAACAATAGTAGTCCTTTCCTGACTGGCTTATTTCACTTAGCATTATGATTTCAGGGTATATATGTTGAATGGGGCTATGTACTAGATTAGGTTGCTTCACCTTCTAGCTATTGTGAATAATACGATGTTGTAAACATGGATGATTGAGTTCCTGCCATTAGTTCTTTAGGGCATATTCCCAGAAGTAGAATTATTAAATTCTATCTACTGTACTATTTTCTACAAGTGGCTGCTTTATTTTATATTGTTTTTCTGTGTTATTTATTTATATGATTATTTTAAAATTTTGTTCTTTGAATTATAGCCAGGCAAGCTAGAGTAAGAGTAGGTTATCTCATAAGGTAATGATTTGGGTATCGGGAATGTTCAAGGGAAGACCAACCTTGCTTTAAAGTATACATATGCCTCAAATAGGAATCAGACAAAATCTTTTTAAAAATTTATTTGCTTTTATTTTATGTGCATTGGTGTTTTGCCTGCACGTGTGTCTCTTTGAGTGTGTCAGATCCCCTGGAATTGGAGTAACCGACAGCTGTGAGATGTTTGGGTGCTGGGAATTGAACCTGGGTCCTTTGGAAGAGCAGCCAGTGCAATTAACTGCTGAGCCATTTCTCCAGACCCTGTCAAAATCTTGATATAATCTCCCAACTACAATAGTCTATTACTTTATTTTCCAAGTTTATGAAAATTGAAGCTTATGGAATGTGTTTAATTTCCTTTTCCTTATTTCTCCTTGTACTTCCTGATAAAACTGTTCCTGACCTTCTCCCAATGATACAGTTTAAATGCCATCTTTCTTTTGCTTGTTTTTTGAGATTGAGTCATGTAGCCTAGGCTGGCCTTGAACTTGGTTTGTAGCCAAGGATAATCTTGAATTTCTGGTCCTCTTGCCTCTACCCACCGAGTGCTGGGATTATAGGTATGCCTGTCTTTCTGGGTTTAACAGTATTTATTGTGTATGGAAAACGTGCCAAGTTTTGTTCTGTGTTCATTTTTGCTGTAATAGAGTGTAAAAAATTCCGAGAAATAGAAAATAAAGTACAGTGAGATAACTTGAGGTAGTTTAAATACTGTAATGCATGGACAAAGCAGAGCTTAGCAGTGGACAGAGAGATGCTAAGACTGGACTTGTAGAGGTAGGTACAGGTGTGTGGCTTTCAAGTATGACTGTCAGGGAAAGCCTCTCTGAAGAGGTGCTGTTTTAACTGGCACATGAATGTTGATCAGGAACTGTCATGCTGTGGGGAGGCACTTAACCAGGCAGAAGACTAACAAAGGTAAAGGCCCCATGGTGGGAAATAGTTAGCATGCTTTGGGGTTAGAAAGAAAACAGTGTCTAGAGAGTGGTAGAAATGGTAAGAGTGTGGATCTCAGAAATGCCTTGTAGACCATGTTAGCATTTGCATTTCATTATAATTGAATCCTAATGAGAAGTCATGAGACAGTTTTATGATATCATTTATATTTTAGAAAGGCTATTCTGGCTTATTTATGGGCTGTTGATAGAGTAGCTGTAGTGGAAGTGGGAAGATAGGAGGCTGTTGCAGTTGTCCAAGTGAGAGATAAGTATCTCAGGTAATTTTTCCTTTCTATCTGTTTATCGATACTTAGAATATTCTTTTAAACATAGTTTGTAGTACTTATAAATATTCTTAAAATACCTTTACAAGATATTTTAGTTAGGTGTGCAACTGCTGTCGTCATTAGATTTGTGGTTTCTTAAGCATAGGGTAAAAATCTCATCCTTCTTCCTCATATATTACCATTAGCATTTTGGGTAGCACAAAATTACTAGTTTGGTGTTTGTATTGGTTAGTTTTATTGTCAACTAGACACAACATGAGAAGGGAGAACCTCAACCAAGGGATTACCCAAATCAGATTGACTCTTGGCCATGTCTTGGCCTTGATTATTGATTTATGTGGGAGGGCCCAATCTACTGTGAACAGTGCCACCCTGGACAGGTAGGCTTGAGATTGGATAATAAAGTGAGCACAGATCCAGGAAGCATCTGTCCGCGATAGGTTTTGCTCTGGATTCTTGCCATGACTTCTTTCAGGACTGTTACTTGGAAGTGTAAGATGAAATAAACACTTTCCTCCTCAAGTTGCTTTTGGTTATAGTGTTTATGACAGCAACAGAAAGCAAATTTGAACAGTGTTTAATAAATTCCTACTAAATAAATTCATAAAAGTTACTATTACCTGAACAGAAGGCTTTCTGCAGTTAGTACAGATGACACAAATCAGTAGCTACAGCGACCTAAATTTGCTATGGAATAAACACATTTCCTCATACTTTATACGGAGAATCAATATACACAGTATGTAGCTGAGAAAAACCTACTAATAGAAAGCCAACAGGTTTTTGTAAGGGCTGAAACAAATCAGAAAGATTTAGGAAAATAAAACCCAGAGGTTGTTTCATTGCTCTATTGGATAAAGGCTGGCTGAGTGTGACAAGAGACAAACATACAGTTGACTCAAATAAGATGGGTGCTTATTTCCCATGTAGCAAGACACACATTAAAATTAGAAGTTTTTTTCATGGGTTCTGGCCTTCTGATGCTTTGTTATCTTTAGGGTCTTATCTTCAAAGACTGCTGACACTGTAAAGAAAATGATGCTAGTGATTAATACCATTTATTTAGGTCCTATAATTAATTTGAAACTATTGAAATAGTGGTTAGTTTTTAACGTGTAGAAGATTTTTTTTATTAAAATAATTTGAGATATTCAGAATTTTAAGTGATAAGAAAATATCCACAGGATGACCCTATACCCAGAAGTATGTAGACAGCATAGATTGGAGTCATTGGGTTATTAAATTAAAAAAAAAAAAGAGGTTAAGAAGTTGGTAGTACATAGAGGTAGGCGTGGATATGGGAGGAGTTAGGGATAATAGCTAGGGGTGAATATGATCGAAATATACTGTATGAAATTCTCAAAGGATTAATAAAGATATTTATTAAATAAACAAAATATCTAGTCTTTTCCACTGGTGACTAAAACTTAGAGAGGGAGGTTAAAATTGAATGATCTTTGTACCTAATTAAAGATGTAAAATGACAACATTTGCTTAATTTTGTTATAAATATGCCACGCCTTTATTAAAATGATTTTTGAAGTTGGTCCAGGGGATGTCTTACATGCAGTTTGGACATAGGTTTTGTGTCTGGAGCCCATGCATTAGAACAGCTGACCTTGCCTTAAAAAAGTAGAAAGTGAGAATCATCCTGAAAGTTATCCTGTGCATGTAGGTCTGCATGCTTACATATGCATACACAATAAGTAAGTAATTAAAAAATAAAAATCCCCAAATGTAAGCTTACTATTTAGTTATATTGATATTTTTTGGTAACATGATACTGTTATTAAATCCATACAAAATATCTCTCAGATATCCTTTTTGCTAATAGGTTTGTAAGTGAATAGGCATGTCTGAACTATGATGTTGGTTAGATTAAGAGGATTAAAGTGCATTTAACTTGTATTTTCAACTTATGATGGGTTTACTGTGGTATAACTCCATTGCAAGTCAAAATGTATCCATACTCAGAAATAGCTGAAGAATGCCTGGATAGATCCAAGAGTAGACAGAAGTTCCTGAAGGAACTTTCCAACTTATCCACAAATTGAACTATGATGAGATTATGGAGCTATGACAAAAAAATTCTGGAATTCCCATTTTTCCTATTTTAACTTGTCTAACAAGCATTTATTTTGCCTCTTCTTTCATTGGTCAGTTGGATTTACAGTTCAGTGTATTAGTATCCAGTTAATTAGTATTTATTCTTAAATTATGTTTCAAAAGGTAAAATCTACACTAATTAGAATTGCTAGTCAGCATTTTCTCAAATTTCTATATAATTTGCTTTTATTGTACAATTCAAAATATGTAATTTTTATTACATATAATATATATTAATAAGAATTGAAAAGAAACATTTTCTACAAAACCTACACTCAGAATTTTGTCTCTATGCTGGAAACTGAAGTATGTGTTTTCATTTTTTATATTGAGATTGTGTTGTTTCTAGTAAAGAAATTAAAATTTTCACTTTCACTTGTTTTTAACCATAGTGAAAACATGAGTGTTTTGAAGAAATTAGATATTTCAAAAATTTCAATGACTTACTATATTTCAAGCAATCCATTGATCTTTTATATGTGAAATCTTCAGGAAATCGGAGTTGCATGTTTTCAGGCTTAGAGAAAAATGGACACTAGATCCTAGCAACTGAAAGCAAATAAAAATACTTCACTACCTGTGTATAAACACTTAGGTCAGCAGTTTGTCTTGTTTACTTGGGAACCCTTGTTCAGTTGTATGTTTACAAAGAGGTCTTTCAGTGGAACATGGATGCATGACTGAATATGTATGTACTTTGCATTGTCTGAGTACGTTCTATATATAAACTAAGATATGTGTATAGGCCCATTTATTGATACTGGTATTGATATTTCATTTTATTTATTTTCATTATCAAGAGCATGTTACTGTTCCTCTTTGCTAGCTAGTAGTAGGCTATTGACTGTTTCTAATATGGCATTTTTGTGTAGGGTGCTAAATATGATTCTGGATAAATTATTAAACTAGATTCACATGGCTGACAAGCTACATGGCTTCTCAAGAATGAAGTTTAAGATTTAGAGGTGTAATAATTTGGGTTTGGCTTGATTAAGGCCTACAATTCAATTGTGCCCCTTTTCTTAATGATTATTAATATTATTAAAGACTCATTTAAAACAACATTGAAAATTAAAATAAAGTTGAAATTATTACAAGTATTATGGAATTGTTTTGTTGTTTATATTTCTTGTCTACGTAGAAAAAGCCATTAAGCTGTTGGAAATAGTGTGAGGCCAGAAATATACTTTGTTATTCAGTATGTTTTATTGCCAGCTGTGTGTCTGAAGGGTTTTGGCTTTGGAATGCAGAATACAAGCTAGCCACCTTCTTTTTCTGTCAGGTTGATAATACAGCACTAGATTTTAGAAGGGAGGATTGTTTATTTTGAAAGTCATAGTTGACATTTAAGAATGGGTGAGATTTAAAAAATTTAATAGGTATTTTAATGTTGTCAGTTTGCATTCTTATCTTCATGGCATGTAGCATTGGAGTGATGTTTAGGTAGTTTGAGAATCCAGCTGAGGGGAAGTTGAGTTTGGGATGTACTCTTTGTTTAGGTGTCACATATTTATGTTTTTCTTCTGCTATTTCTGAGTATACATGCATCTTGACTTTCTATGGAGTTATATCCCAACAAAGCCACCATAAGTTGAAAATATAAGTTAAAATGCACTGTAATTAAATATAGTTCATCTTCACCAAGCCTTGTTAAATATGCCTAGAATACCATATTAGCCCACAGTTGGAAACAATGATCTAACACTGAAGCCTGTTTTAAGATAAAGTTATTGAATATCTTATGTAATTTATGGAATACTGTACTGAAGGTGAAAAACAATGGCTGTATGAATTCAGGGGACACAAATGGGCATTTTGTAGACTAGTAAACCACAAAACAGTGTCCTCAAACTGCTAGTAATTTTATGCACAACAGAGCAGTGGTTGTTTGTATTTGTGATTCTGATGATTGGGAGTTCTAGTTCACTTCCTGCCCTGTGTTGTGCAAGCTTATCTTACACAACTGTGTGTCAGTCACTAGCTTGAATAAAGGTAAAAGGATTCAAAAGTATGGTTTCTCTTGAATTCATTATCATTTCACACCATTAAAAAGCTGAGCATTGTATGTTAAACCTTTGTGATTTTAGAGTGTTTTTATAAAATACACCTGGAGACATTCTTGTACCTATTTTGCTGACTCATAGCTAGGATGCAGTGATGCAAGGCCAGATGTCTTAGGGTGATGAAGCTATTGTCCATTGTCTGGCAATAGAAGAATGTGGTAGAGGCAAAGTTTGAAATAAATAGAACTAGAAACTAGTCTATAAAACCTTTTTGGTTTAATACTGTACAAATGAAAGAAATAATTGAGTTTTCTTAAATTTGACAGCAGTACTAAAAGTTTACATGATATAACCTGTAACAGTTTGTGAATCCCAAACTGTATTTTCTAAAATATAAATAAATGAATTTTTGAAAAATTTTAATCTGTTTCTTCATAGAAACATCTGTGATAGTCGTACCATATAAAGAGTGCTGAAGATACTTAATAAAATCCAATAAAATGTAGAAGCAATAAATAGAAGTGTTGTGGGGAATTATTGATAAAAAATACCATTTTAAATGCTTTTTGTGATGCTGTGATTCTTTTTCTCAGTGTAGATTGGTTTTTACCCTTTTACCTAATTTTTATTTGTAATCTTTTTCCCTTTAAGAGATCTCTTTGAATTGTTTGATGCTCAGGTCCAACAAACTGAGAAGTACAGAATCATGGTTTGTAATGAGTCTTTCTCTGTCTCATTGCCAGCTCCCAAATAATGACACAGAGACTTGTTATTAATTATGAAAGCTTGGCCTTTAGCTTAGGCTTGTTTCCAGTTAGCTCTTATAACTTATATTAACCCATATTTTTTTTTTTTATTAATATACGTTCTACCATGTCGCTTTTACCTCTGTCCCATTTTATGTGTCTGACTTGTTCTGAGTCTAGCTGGTATCCCTTGCCAGTTTCTTCTCTCTGCCTGGAAGTCCCACCTATCTCTTCTGCTTAGTTATTGACCATTTAGCTCTGTAAATTAAACTAATTGGAAGCTGCCTTAGGCAGAGACACATCTTTACAGAAATATTCTACAACAATGGTTTACAATCAGCAAAAGTGGTTCATAACAAAAACCGTATTAGTATCCATTATAGCTATATTCATTACTGATTCCCCAAATGAAATCAACTCAAATGTCCATAAACTAAAGAGTAAATAAATAATATATGGTACATTTATTCCACAGAATACTACAGAGAGCTAAAATAAACTAGTGATACATTGTTGATAAATTTTATAGGCATCATTTTCAGAAAATAATGGATCTAAAAGATGACATATCGCACAATTCCACTTTTGTGAAATTCAAAAAGTGGAAAACACAGAAATTAGAATAGTGTCAACTGTCTAGACAATAATGGCTCAATGAGTAAATAAAAATTTCTTCTGATGTGTTAGGAATAGGTATTTCCAGACCTAGGTGGTGACTGTGCAAGTATACACCCCTTAAACTATTCCTGAATCATATATCTAAAATTAATGTACTTATAGTATGTTTGGATGCTCCCCCCGGGGGAGGGGAATACCTTCAAATTGGAGAAAGAAAACAGAAGCTTCAGTCTGTAATTTGGAGGTATGCATGGTAAGGTGGGTATTTAATAGAAGAGTAAATCATCCTCTTCTTTGTTCATACAAGGCATACACACAAAATAATGCAGAGTAAGTCATGCCCCCAAACAGAGGTTATTACCATTTATTTAGAGTTGTTAGTAAATTGAGAATTCTGTCAATGCAGTGTAAGCACAACCTTACAAAAGTTTATTTAAATTATGTAGCAAACCTATAGTCAGGTGTTAGTAAATATTAAAACCAAGAAAAACCAAGATAAGTAGATGGTGCTCCAGTTAAATTTTAAGTGATTTTTGCCTTAGTAAACACATTTTGGTTTGCAGAAAACATTTTTTAAATTTTCTAAATTCACTGACCAAAGGCACATTTTTTTTTTATATCACTACCCTATCTAAAATACCACTTTCCACATCCTTTTATTATCTTACTGTCTCTTGTTTTCTTTCATAATAAATACTATGTGATAGCACATATGTGTGTGTTCATATATATGCTCATTGCTTATTTTCTATCTTCTCATTAGAATTTGAGTTCTGTAATAAAGGCAGACTTTGTTGATGTTGCTCATGGATCTATCTTCATGGCCTAGACCTGTGCCTGGTACATGAATACTCACTATATATCCCAACATCCTCAATTCTATACCTTTTCCATACCAGTTACAAAACTAAGAAAAATAAGTTTATGTCATATCTTTTATATTATTTGATTTAAAAAGCCCAACCAGTAAAAACCATGATGTATGTATATATTTTCAAACTGTTCAAATAGTTCCAAAAATTTGGAAACTTAGGTTTAATGTGGTTTTAAAGTACTGTAGTTAATAGACTTTAATGTTTCATGAAACAGATATTTAATTTTAACTATATAAATACAAATTTGAAATTAAGTAACAGCCTAAGCAATAAGATGGGCCAGATATCTATGCTACAAATTACAAAACAATATATTTTGGGTGTGGGGGAGATGTTATTGGTTTGTTTTGGTGCTGGAAATTGAGCCTCAAATCTCACATATGAGGAAAAATAACCTTGTAAAGATATAATTCAGGAAGTTAGGAGGAAACAGTGCACAGACAGAAGATACAGTTTTGTATTTGAGGTACCTAGGGAAGGGAGTGGGATTTGGTGACAAGGAGTTGCTGATGACCTTCAATTGTGAACATAAATTTAGGAATAAGAAATGATGGCTATGTACTTTTTAAGGAAAGTAGCTGTAGACTCCAAGATCAGTGGTTTTAAGGAGCAGTGAAGTCCAGTAAAGTTTTTGGTGTGTGTATGTTTCAAAGATAGTTAGGTGGACATCCCAATATGGTAAAGAAAGCAAAAGATCCCAGTAACACAGTAGGAAAAGCAAAGATAATAGCCAAGTGAGTTGAGGTAAAGTAGAAATATTAACCAGAACAGGGAGGCAAAAGAAATGGGATCAAGATGTAGCAGGAGACAAGACAGCCATAACACTGAGCAGTGGTATTCAGTTAATACTGCTTATTTAGTCATTACTATAGGTGGAAGTTTCTGTCCCACAAACCACTCCCAAGTAACCACACAGAGACTTAATATTAATTATAAATGCTCGCTCAATAGCTCAGGCTTGTTATTACCTAACTATTACATTTAAATTAACCCATATTTCTTATCTATGCTTTGTCATGTGGCTTGGTACCTTTTCTCAGTATGACATGTCCATCTTGCTTCTCTCAATGTCTGCTGGCGACTCCTGACTCTGCCCCTCTTCTTCCCAGTGTCCTTAGTCTGCTTCTCCTGCCTAACCTTATCCTGTTCAGCTATTGGCCAGTCAGCTTCTTTGTTAAACCAATCACAGTGACAAATTTTCACAGTGTACAAAGGGATTATTCTACAGCATATCACTGTGTTATGATTGTACTAGTTGTGTGTGTGTGTGTGTGTATATATACACATATATATGACTACTTATAATATACTGTGTACCATATTTGATTTTGATTTGATTTTCATTTATTATTTTTGTTTTCAAGAAATTCTTTGAATTTTTATATTTATTTATGTATTCCTCTGTTTCAGTACCCCTGAGTGTACGGAGGCCAGAGACCAATGTTGTATGTCTTTTTCAGTCACTTTTCCATCTTACATATTTATTTATTTTTATTAACAAATTTTCTTCTTTGACAATTTCACATGTTTCTATAATGCACATACAGTTAGTCTGCTCCTACCTTCTTTTGTTTCCCTTCAATCCCTGTTGGCCTTCAATTTTTTTCCTTACAAATCTTTCCCCCATGTTTATCACTTAATTTTATTTGTTTTGTGGTTCACAGAATTTAACCTAGGTATGTGTGACCCTGGGTTTGGAACTATCTGGTAGGGCCTAGTATGCTCATTAGTGAGTACACAACAGAAAATAATATGCCTCCCCTTTTTCTGGGATCTGCCAGTTGCCATTAAATCAACAAGGCCCTGTCCATGGCTGGTTGTTAGAAGTGTCTGACTTGTGTAGGCTCCTGTCAATATGCTCCACCTTATGTATTTGATGGACTCTCTCCCTAAACCTGGAGCTCACCTATTCTGCCAGCTTGGCAGGGCAGCAAACCTCAGGGATCCTCCTGTCTACTTTGTGAGTTCTGGGACTGTGGCCTACTACACTAATATTTGTTTGTTTATATTTTTGTGGGTATTGGGGATCTAAACTCAAGTCTTCATGCTTGTGTGGCAGGCAGTTACCAGTTGAGCTGTCTCTTTAGCCCCCTTTGCTAGCTTAGATTCTTGTTGCTACAATAGTTTACAAGCTTACCAACAGTGAATAAGAATTCTTTCATTTATTTTCTTGATGATTTCTGTTTTCTCTGGGGCAAGATGGACTCTGAGAGTAGTTTTTATTTGCATTTCTCTGATGAATACAGATTGAACACTTCTAATTTTTTTTAATTTCAGTTTTATGACAATTTTAAAGAAAAAAATTAAAGGACTCACACTGCCAGATTGAAGATATGGCACAGACCACTAAAAGATAGTCCAGCATAGGCTTTATACAATGGATACAACAGTAAAGACCTAATCGTAACATATTCAAGACACACAAAGCAATTTAAATCAGTAAATATTTCAAGAGGAATATTCAAATGGCAAATGACTTTGCATAAAATATACTCAAGCCTCACTAGCATCAAAGACATACAAATTAAAGAAATAAGGAGACACAGCCACACACCATACCGAACTCATAAACACTCTGCTCCAAGAGTCTGTAGATGTGAAGCAGCTGGTGCTCTCACCTATGGTCATTGGGTTAGTCAACTGGTATGATTATGGAAAATTGCAGTTAATCATGTACCTGCCCTTTGACTCTGTAAACTCCATAGCACGTTTATAACTTTTTGTTTTCTTTTACTTACCATTTTACTGTTTTATTGTTGGCATTTGGTTTTTTGTTATTACATAATAAATGTTTCATAAATTTTATATTTTACTAGTTTGTACATAGAAATACAGTGGGTAAGTCATGAACTTGTATCGAAAACTTTACTAGATGGACTTATTTATTTATTTATTTATTTACTTATTTACTTATTTATTATGTATGCAGCAGGCCAGAAGAGGGCACCAGATCTCATTACAGATGGTTGTGAGCCACCATGTGGTTGCTGGGAATTGAACCCAGGGCCTCTGGAAGAGCAGTCAATGCTCTTAACCTCTGAGCCATCTCTTCAGCCCCGGACTTATTCTTTATAGCTTTTTATTTGTAGATTCCCTTGGGTTTTCTATGTATTCATGTTGTCTGTTAGTGTGTCTTATTTGTACCTCATCTTTGTACTTTCTCATAACTTTATCAGCTGTTTTCTTGGTTAGAACCTGTAGTTTAATGTTGAATAGAAGTGATGTTATTGAATAAACCTTTCTTCACCCTAACCGGGGGAGATATTCTGTGTTTTACCATTGAGATTGGTGTTAGCTGGAGGTAGTTTATGTGTTACTATTGTTGACACTAGATACCTTTGATCAGATAAGGGGAGTTTTCTTCCAAATCAGGGTACTGACAGTTTTTTTTAAATAAAGCAACAGTGAGTGTTAAATCTTCCAATGCTTTTCCTGTATTATAGAGATGATCCTAGAACTTCTCTATTTTGTTAATATGATGAGTCACTTTATGTTTGAATGTTGAATCAAATATTTTCTTATGGAATAAAATTCTAGTTGGTTATGTTTTTTACATGTTGCTATTTCTTACATTTTTATTCTGATTTTTAAAATTCTTCATCCATGCTCATAATAGATTCTGGTCTGTAATCTTTTTTTTTATGTCTAAGTCAGGTTCTGATATTTTGATCATGCTGGTCTCATACAGTGATTTAAAAAGTGTTCCTCTTCCCCACTGTTTGTTGCTATACACAAGATTGATTTTTGCTACTTTTAATTTTTATCATCTCTTCCATTTTAACATTCATGCAATAGTTATCAAAATAGGCCATAGTTTTCTTCTTTACATTTAAGCATAGAGAAATTGAAGCTTAGAGAAGTTTAGAACCACAGGCCTAGAACCCTAGCACTAGAGACACAGACAGGAGGATATCAGATTTGAAGTCACCTTGGCTTACATAGGGAGACTATCAAAATCAAACCAAGCCAAATCCTAATTCTGCTTTACTTCAAAGCCAGTGTTGCATAGTGCAGGTGGAAGAAACTCACTGCCTAGGTGGGTCTTAAGAAATTTCAGAAGTTTTCTTTTGAATACTTAGCAGGCGCCTCTGGAAACTCTGAGCCAGGCTCTTGAGGAATGTTTCTTGGTTGTTTGTAGCTTAGCTAAGCTTTGTGATTCTGCTGGCTCTGTCGAATAAAAAGTCCACCTATTCCAAGACTGAACAAATCGGTTTTATTTCTCTGTAAGAAACAAATAGTTACTTGAAATTTATTGGGATCCTCTGACCCCCGAAATCCACATAGTCTTGGCCATACCTCTTTGGATTTGTAGAGGTTAGGACATTTCCAAACTTGACTCATTCTCGTATATGATAGGATAAGGGAATCAGTTCATCCTACACTGACAGGCCCATGGATAAGGGAAGTGGCTTCCTACAATGGAAAATGAAGCCAGATTCAATCATCAGGGCATCTTTCTTATAAAAATAAGTTGCAGCTGTGTTTTCTATGGAAGCATCCTTTCCTTTAAGTGACACAAAACATTTGGAAAGCTATTCTTGTTTGTTGATTACTTTTTTAAAAAAATCTAGTCTTCAGACAATTGATTACTAATGAATTATTTTTGCATAGTTACTTGAAGGTTTTTCTTTAGATTGTATTAGAAACGTTTGGCTCCTGTATGACTTTCCATCAGGTCTTAATGCTGCTCTGTCAGTCCAGTTTATACTGTGCCAGTGGCTTAGTGGTATGCTTCATATGAAAGCCTCACCAAGTTTTTCTCATATCCAGTTAACTTTAGTAGAAAGTCTGTCTCCCTTTGCAATAGCTTCTCATTTTTAAAGCATAAAGTTATTTAGGGAAACCAATGAGAATGTTGTTAGCAAAGATGATGCTTTTGAATTGAAAAAGTTCTATACTAAAATCTTAGAATTTGAGCTAGAGAAAGAGATAAAGCTTTTCTAGAGCTTGTGATATTGCTATTTTAGCAGAGTAACTTCCTTGACAAATGTAGTATTAAATACTTAAAAATATATGTTTATATTTTTAAAAATTGTTATTAATTTTGTATATCTCCAGTAATTGTGATACAGTTAGTTAAAGGGTTAGGCATTATGTGGGATCACCTTACAATGGAATTTAGGTCTTTTTCCTTCCTTGTAATTCTTGTAGTAAAGATCCTGACTCTTTCACTCTTCTGTAGGTCTAGTAGGTTACTGTGTGGACCGGGTGTTTAGCAGGTCAATTCGTATGAGAAGGATTTAATTTTCTTGTCAATTGTTAGCTAATGGTAGTAATTATTTGTGCTGAATGACAACTTTAGTTTCAGAGGATTGGTACATTGAGATTGGAAACATTTGCTCTAGAAATTGTTTTCAAATTCCAAGGTAGAAAAAGTTGAATGATTTTAGTATGGCAATTTTGTGAAACAGGGACGATGAGATGCCACCCTCAGCTATCAGAAGTAAGTATGAGAAAGAAAGATTGGAATTTGAAGTTACTTAGGAGCTGCTATCTATAATTCTTTGTTTAAAAAAACAGTATTATGCTTTAAACAGTTCTGTAGAGAAGGCTTGCCAATTCCTCCATATTTAAGAAAATTATTTCTTAAAACATTTTCTGAAAAAAAAATTCCGGTTCAAGTTTTTCTTTTTGATGTTCTCATTTCTGACATCCAGGCAGTAAGTATGGGAAGCTGTCTGCAGGCGGTGTCGCCAGACATTAAATGCATTTTTCTCTTGCTCATGTCTGCCTGTCATTGCCTTCCTTTTCTGTGTTTTATCTTGGTTTAGTTATTTTGTGGGAACCTGACAGAGAGGGCAAAAGGTCAGTTGGAAGACAAATGAGATGAAACTGAAACTAAAAGTGGTTAACTGTACACTAGTCATTTGTCAGTTCCTACTTATGTGTTACCCACAGGAGAATTCAGACTTGTCCTGACTGTTTGTTCTTTAGGGCGCCTCAGTTAAAATCAGTTCCATCATCTAGTTAACAGTCCCACATCTGATTTCTGTGACCATCCAGTTCACTGCTTACACTAAAGTGATGAGTAATACTCTTAATATTTGTTCTATAAAGCATACAGAGCTTAATTTCCTTCACATACAAGACTTAAGCATCTCACAGATTTTATTTTGTGTATTTCAGTTGCAAACTGAGTGGATTTACTCATCCTGTAGCCCTCACTATGGATATGAATGAGCAGGTTTAACTGTAATTTTTTTTTTTGGCATAAATGAATAATAAATACTTGTTTTCTGGTTATTTTATAATAACAATATTTTCAAAAATTTGAAAAATTTAAATGTAAGATTGATGTTTAATTTTTATAATTTGAATTTTTCAGACTATTATAGATACATATTTAAAAGTCAAACATCACTAAAAGATATAAGATGAAAATTAACAATCCCCTGCCTAGTTTTTCCTTAATATCTGAATCTGCACCACAGAAGCAGCCATTCCTAATTCTTTTTCCTATTTCTTAAGTTGTTTCTCCCCCCCCCCAAACATACTTAATTTAAAGTAGTACAGGCTCCTCTTCCCATTTCTTGGCTTATGTAATTCTCTTACAATAATTGATACTAAACTCTGGCTAACTCTCCTTTTAATCTCCCAGTTTCTTCAAGTTCAATGCTGTGGGATGTCTTTCTGTATGCTGTGAATATGTGTTGCTCTGATTGGTTGATAAATAAAGCTGCATTGGCCTATGGCAAGGCAGCTTAGAGGTAGGTGGGAAATCTAAGCAGATACTTGAAGAAGAAAGGCAGATATGAGAGAGATGCTAGCCTGCTGCCGAGGGAGCAACGTGTAATGGGAAGCAGGTAAAGCCACAGAACACGTGGTGATACATAGATTAATAGGAATGGGTTAATGTAGGATGAAAGAGTTAGCTAGCAAGAAGTCTGCCACAGGCCATACAATTGATAATTAATATAAACCTCAGAGCTGCTGGACTGTGGGGCCGCGGGCCGGCGCTGGCAGGGTGGGACCCTTCTGGCTACAGTTCAATGAACTCTTTGTGTTTTCTTTAAAATCCTTGAATTCTTTTTATCAACTTTTGTGCTTTGGGGTTCATTTAGGTAATTCTCATTGGTGAACATTTCTATGGGACTGAATAATTTTTGGGGAGATACTGTCTTGATCTTTTATATTGTTTGTATTTTTGTGTTGAGATCTAGGCACTTTTTTGTTAATTCTTTGTGGACTTCATTTGTTAACCCTGCCTGATAATGGACAGAAGAGCTTGGGGCAGAACACAGGATGAGGCACTGAGGTTGGGCCTAAAGATGGAAATAGCTCAGGTGGAATGAAGTCAGTTGGATACAGGGGTTTGTGTTTGTATGCAAGTTGTACATCCAGGTCTAATCTTGGAGTTGTGGTAATTTGGGGGTTGAGGAGGGTCATAGATGGGAGGATTGGGCAGATTGACTGTGCTAGACCCTGGTGAAAGGTGTGCAGGATATGGGTGAGCTGAGAGGTTGGTTGCAGCATGGGAGGAAGGGTCCTGGTGGAGGCCCAGAAGTTGTGGGCAGTGCAGGCAGGGGTGAACAGACTAGGCCAGGCTTTGGATGTTGGACTAAGTCCATATCTGGGGGCTTAGTGAGAGTGCTTGCAAGGAAGGTCAGCAGACTCACCTTGCTAGACTCTGGTAAGGTTGTGTGCCTTATTTCAGTTTTTTAATTATAATTATAATTATATCAAAAATTTTAAATCTATTTTCTGCATTTATATTTTTTGATTATGAAATACTGTTTACTTATGAAATAAATAGTTCACTTTTTTTTTCTAGTCATCTGAGATTACTATTAGAAAGTCAAGAACCATTCTGACTTCTCTTTGGAAGTGTTTAAGATTTCCTTTAGCTTTGATAGTCACAAATTTTGTTATGTAATGCCTTGGTAATGTAACTTTTAAGAAATCTTTATGCTAGTATTTGCTGAGTTTTTTTATTTAGGAGATTCCTATATTTTAATTTGGGGTAATTATTTTCCTGTGTGTGTGTGTGTGTGTGTGTGTGTGTGTGTGTGTGTGTGTGTGTGTGTTGGTAATTTCTGTCCTCTTTTGAGTCTTTTTAGACTTTCTGTGGATTGGACATTGTAATTCCTAGATTAATTTTTAATTTAAAAAGCCTCCATGTGTTAGCCCATCTCTTAGATTTTTGTATTATTTTTCTAGTTGTCTCTTCTTTATTCCTATCTGTAGCCCAGGCTGGCTTCGAACTCACAGAGATAAGCCTGGCTCTGCCTCCTGAGTGCTGGGACTAAAGGCGTGCACCACCACTGCCCGGCGTGGTACTCTGGTTTTAATTTCTCAGTATCTTCTTCTCTTTTCCTATTTTGGTTTTTGTTTTTGTGGTGCCTGGGATTGGATCTAGGGTTTCATGTAAGCTAAGCAAGTGCTCTAGCACTGAGTTATAGTCTAATGCTGTTCTCATTTTTGACATAATGCATTTGTTTCTTGAATGCAGTGTCTTCAGGCACTAACTTTTCTTGTGGTGCTAGGGTCTTGTTTATGCTAGACAAGCAACGTCTTTCCCCTTTTTGTGTTATTTGTGTGTTTTCCTGTGTGTGGGGTATGTCTGTTTGCATGAGGAGGTCAGAAGTTGACAATAGATGTCTTCCTTGATCATTGTCCACTTTATTTACTGAAGCAGACTCTCTCCTTGAACTTGAAGCTCTCTACTTTAGCTAGTCTTAGCCTGTTTGTCCCAGAGATCCCTTGTCTCCTCCCAAGTGCTGGAGGGCAGCCATACCCACCTACCATTTTTGTGGGTGGTGGGGATCTGAATTCTAGTACCAGTGCTGGCAAGCACTTTATCCACTGAGCCATCTCCCCTGGCTGCAGCATTAGTTGTTGTCTTTGTAAGATTCTCAATAGTTGATTAACATTTTCTCCCATTCCTTCATGTTCTTAATGTCTTTTGCTCATTTGATCTTTGCCTTTTTATTGGAAATTCTTCATCAGATTCTTGAGTCTTAAATTTCTCCAAAACTGATCTTAAGTTACTCTCCTTGGTTAATTTGGGAGGTAAGCCAATGAGTTATAACATGAGTAGATGTGTGAGACAGAGAAGGGAAGAAAGACAATAAAGAGTGTATTGGTTGAATAGGTTATTGCTTTGGGCATGTGGAATGCGGTTCTGTTGGAGATCCTAATAGACTGTATTGAGCTGTACTGTCCATTATTCATTAGTAGTTTCATGTGGTTCTACAAATTAAAATTAAATTGACTAAAAAGAGAAATTGAGTTTCTAGTCACACTAGACATATATCCAAGACTGAGTGGCACATGTGCCTGGTGACTGGTATTGGCATTAGAGTACAGAAAGAATATTCCCATCTTGGTTTAGAAAATATCTCAGCATAGTCTCACTGAGCTACAGGAAACCAGGGTCTACCTCTTGATGGCTAAGGGTTGCTCCTGGATATAACACTCTTGACATTTCTGGACTGCCAGATATGGTCTTGGCCATTCTGTTACTGTACCTCAGGTTGCTATTTAATTCTTAGTGACCTTAATATTGAGACTCTAGTTCTCCCTCACTGCTTGTGGCCCAACCCTACTGGGGATTGGACTCAAGGCCTTGTGTCTACTAGGTTAAAACTCTACCACTGAGATACATTGCTAGTTCTCTAGTTCAGTTTTTTTTTTCAGAGACCAAAATTGAGATCTTTTTTAATCTGTTAATCTAAGGAGATTAGTTCCTTGACTAAGTGTGGTAGAGGACAGAGTCTTTTATAAGTATGCACATTTAAAACAAAATT
Source organism: Peromyscus leucopus (assembly GCF_004664715.2). Lineage (NCBI taxonomy): Eukaryota > Metazoa > Chordata > Mammalia > Rodentia > Cricetidae > Peromyscus > Peromyscus leucopus. The sequence goes on along the minus strand of NC_051063.1, from coordinate 90,659,799 downwards.
GTCCAGATTTTAGGGCAAAGTCTTATTCCAACACCCAATTAGTATTGCTAAATTCTGAATTCTTGCAGGGTTCTGTTGAGTAAATTGACTTATTATTTTTTTCCCTTTACCAGAGGCATTGTGGTTTCAGTTAGTTCTGATTTGAAAATTACTACTCACAGCTTAAGAGAAGCTATAATGGATAGTGTTTCAAACATAAAGAAAGGCATATGTACAATTTGTAGTATAAATCTGACTAGGTTCCAAGATGGCTGAAAAAAGACCAAGAACCAAGAATATTTAATTTGATTAAACTTTAGGGAACTGCCACCACTCTTTGACATCAAGGCTATATTGTCTTTCGTCTTCTCTTTTGCTGTTTACTTGGCAAATTTTTCATATTTATTTGTATAAGACATTTTGACCTATTATGTTCACTTTTTAAAATGTCTATCCTCATTCATTTTGATGTTAAGGTAATGCTACTCTTTCTCTGCTGCCTAGAATTGAGATTGTTCCTTGAATGCTTGATTTAACACCTTTGGATCTGCTTGTGTTTTGTGTGTCATATTTCTGTCTGGTTTGATGCTTCATAAGATACATTAAAAAAATAGTTCTTTCAGTTAGGGTCTGCTGGTGGTTAGGTTTTTTTTTTTTTTTTAAATACATCCAAAGATTTAAAATTTAAAATTTAAAACATTTAAAATTAATTATTTGGGCATGTGTGTTCACACCTGGTGTGTGCATGTGTGTGTACAGGTGTGCATATAAGGACAGGCTTGTGAGGTTGGTTCTCGTGTTCTGCCTTTACATAGGTTCTGGGGACCAAACTTGGGTCATCAGACTTGCATGGCACACACTGTCCCTTGAAGCCATGTGACTGGTCCTGAAAACTTTTATTTTATTTTTTATTTTTTAATTTTTTTTATTTTTGTGAGACAGGGTTTTTCTCTGTAGCTTTCGTGCCTATCCTGGAACTCACTCTTTAGACCAGGCTGGCCTCGAACTCACAGAGATCTGCCTGCCTCTGCCTCCTGAGTGCTGGGATTAAAGGCGTGCACCACCACTGCCCGGCTGGTTCTGAAAACTTAACTTTTGCTTTTGAATGTTAGCTTATCTGAGTGTAGAATTTTAGGCTATCCCCTTCCCCCTTTATTTTTCTTTCTTACATCTTTTTATTTTTTGAAATTTTATAGATTTCCCCCTATTTATGTTTGTTTGTTTTTGCTTTTGTTTTTGAATGCAGGGTTTCAACCCTGGCTGTCCTGGAACTTACTCTGTAGAGCAGGCTGGCTTTGAATTTACAGAGATCCACATGCCTCTGCCTCCCACGTGCTGGAATTAAAGGCGTGCGCCACCATTGCCCAGCTAGATTTGTCCTGTTTTTGAAGTTTGGCATAATTACCAAATTCCCTGATACTTAACCTGAAGTTTACATATCATAGGTTTAAGTAGAAATTATTTTTTTGTGATAGGTGTTCTAGTTCCCAGTTAGATATTACCAATAGCTTTGACAAAACATTCTTAAAACTTCAGGTATCCTTAATTTTAATAGATGGAATTAACTTCATTTTAAGTGGCTATACCAGCATTTCTGAGTCATGGTTACTAATGAAAATGCATTGCTGTTATTAGTTTGGGGTGGGGATGCTGGCCTCAGTTTTTTGATTTTTGTTTTTTTTTTATTAACTGTGCCTAGATAATTACAAACTGCAATCCAGGATTGAGAAACTGATCAACATTGAGTTCAGCTTCAGTGATTTCCTGATACAATCCCAGTATACTTTTTCTTCCTCCTAAGAAATCAGAATTTTGATTTTATAATTTTAATGGACATACAGTAGACAAAACAGTGAAAGTATGTGTTTTGACTTACATTACTTTGATATTTCCCTAAAAATAATGAGTGATATTAGCAATACATGGTTGTTTTGCAAGCACATGCATGTGTACGTGTGCGTGTGTGTGTGCATGTGTGCGTGTGTGTGTGTGTGTGTGTGTGTGTGTGTGTGTGTGTGTAACTGCCAATGTAATTCAGAAGAGAAGTCAATTCTTTCAAAAATTTTACTGGATCAAATGTATAACATATGTGGAAAATATTGAACACTGGTATTTACCTCATATAATGTAGAAATCTGAACTCAAAGTGCTTTATAGTACTGAATTTAGAAGAACAGCAACAAAAAGCTGTACAATACCCAGGAGAAAATAGAGCCCACAAAATCATAACTATAGAAGACAAAAAATTAAACTGATTTCTTGAAAATAGAAAATCTGATTTTTAGAACTTACCGTTAAGAAAATGATAAAGCAAATTCTATCTAGTATAAGAACAGATACTCAGAATACATATATCTGAGAAATGACATATATTCAGAATATAAGTAACTTTTACAACTCAATAAAATGAATTAAGCGACCTAATTAAAAATAGGAGATTTAAATACTGTGTATAGAAACGGAGAACCACTTATATGAGGAATGTAGATGAGCAGATAAGTAAATTGTGTAATATCCTTTCTGGCAAAAGGAATTTAGTAACAGATATTGACAGCATTCATGCATCTAAAAGCATCCACGAAATACCATAAGCCACACACAATGAAGTACATGTTGTCTAATGCCTTTTATGTAAGATTACAGAAAATTAAGATTTATAGTATGAAGAAGCAAATTGTTGCCTCAAGCTATGGGTAGGTAGAATCAACTGCAGGGTTTTGTTGGTAATGGAAACATACTTTAATTGTGGTAGTCGTTACACAACAATAACATTTGTCAAAAATTATCAAACTATCTGGGCCTGGTGATGAAGCCCTGTCATCCTAGTTACTCAGTAAACAGAGGCAGATGATTACAAGTTGAAGACTAGCTTGGGAAAGTAATGAGACCCTGTTGCAAAATGAAAATTAGAAAGAGGACTGTGGATAAAGCTCATTGTTCGAGTGCTTCCCTGCCATAAATGAGGTCCTGGGTTCAGTCTCAAATACCATGTACACACAACTCATCAAACCACACATTTTAGACAGGTAGAAATTTTACTTCAACAAATTTTATTTTAGGAAAGGTATTACTGGATTGAACAGCCTTATGTTCTTGTCTAAGAAGCATAGTACATAAATTTGTGTCTTATAAGAACAGGATCAAAGCTGCATTTTAAGAAAGATTCAATGTATTCTGTTTAACTGTGCATGTGTGTAATCTTTACCATAGGGTATCTGTAGGAAAGGTCTCACTTCTTCCTGGAATGACCCTTTTAGTATGTTCTGAAGGACACTGTGACAAGATGACATGTGTGTGCTTTGAATGATGAGTAGTCATTCTCTTGAAGGGCTGGGGATGGATTTTCTTTTAGTCAGTGGAGAATACATCTGCATATTAAATGTGATGAGCTTGGTATTTAAGTAGATCAGAAAAGTATACCTATTAAAAACCATGTACCTCAGAAGCTTTTCTTCATCTGTCTCCTTACCTATATATCAGCCACTCTGGCATAAACTAGATAATGCTTATGGTCAGATGAGAGTTCAGGTCCCAGAAGTGGCTGTATGTTCTCCAGAATGTACATATTTGCTGTATGTTGGTCTGATTTTCACCAGTTACTACCCTGGTAGTCTGGTAATTAATGCCAACCCAGAAATCAGTGTGATCCCATTCTACAAACTCTATGGTATTTTTGGTCTTGATGATGGTAGCAACAGCTATTATATAAATATATAACATTTATATTATATAAATATATATTATTTAATTATATAAATATATAATATTATTTTGATAGTAATGTCACCGTGGTGTAACAGGTAGCAAAACTTGTGCTTTCTATGGTGAGGGGCATGCTTTTTCACCATCTGGTGGGATGGCTTCCTGAGAGCATGGATGAACTCTGTTCCAAAATGCTATTTTGGTAGGTTTTTATCAACAGAGCTCACAGGGGCATATGTTGTCAGAGCTGGTGGGTATAGGAACAGGACCTCATGTTAGTCTGGGAATCCTGCCATTAATATATAACATTCATGGTTCTATCAAAATATTTTTATTATTTCCATTATTTCATGTGTATGGATGTTTCATCTGCATGTATATTTGTGTAGTATGTGAGTGCTTGGTGCCCTCAGAGACCAAAAGAGGGCATTAGATCCCTCAGAACTGTAGTTACAGATGGTTGTGAACCACAGTGGGGGTGCACAGAATCAAATCTGAGTCCTCTGGAAGAGCACCCAGTGCTTTTTACTGCTGAGCCATCTCTCCAGCCCCAGTTCCATAAAATTTGTAGGAAGTCACAAACTGACTTGCCAACCCATTGAGGTTAGTATATATCAGGAGTATGGTATCAAAATTTCTTATCAAGTGTCATAGGTGGCTTCTTTATCTGCCACAAAAGCACAATGACTTTATCCTTCCAGTTTTAATGTTGTATCTTTGTTCTCATTCACAACAACATGAATTCTTAAATTCTGATTCCTTGTTTTGTAGATTCTTAAGGTTGTTGTTTGGTTTCTAAATATCAGAGGGATTTAAATTGTATTTCTGTTACCTATGGATTAATGTTATTGATCCATTAATGTTATTGAAATCACAGAACATGCTCTGAATAATTTGAAAATTCTTGAGGCTTTATTTATTCGCAAACATTCGGCTAATTTATGGATATATGCCATGCGTATTGAAAAACCATTTGATTCTTCATTGTTGGGTATACTATTGTAAATGCAATTGTATGGTTCATAGTGTTTTGTCTATTTGTACTATCAGTTGAAGGGCAACATCTGTTCTTTTATGGTTATACTTTGCTTCTCCATCTTGTTTTGTCAATTTTGAAAATGTCACAGGTGTTATATGATTTTTAGTTGGCCTCTGTTATAGTTCTTTTTCCTGAGATCTTAATTCATTATTACCTCAACTAGTCATCTCTCTGATTCTTTTAAAAAATCTGACTGTTTCAGGCCAGCAAAATGGCTCAGTGACTAGGTACTTACCACTAAGCCCCAGGGCCTTTGGATTCCCAGAATCCATGTGGCAGAAGAAGAGAACCAACTTCTATAAGTTTTCCTCTGATCTACATACATGTGCCATAGCACATGAACCCATACCCATACACACATGTAACAAATAATATAAAAAACTTGACCTTTTTCTAACTGTAGCCAGCTGGAACATTATTCTACTGTGAACTTCTGCAGTAAATCTGCAAAATAGAAACTGCTATTTTAGTTTTAATGATAGAATGCCTAGATCCATTTACTATAGTAATATCAATTAATTTTTTGGGAGGAATGCTTTAGAAATGTTTTAGAAATGTTTTATTACTATGTATATCATTCCTGAAATGTAGAATATAAAATTAAACACTCTAAATATATGAACATTAAAATTTCAAACCAACCTTTATTTATTTTTTTAACTAACCATCAAAATAATATTTTTAAATGTATAATATGGACTCAGGATTTTCATATGCTCTTTAATTTTCCTTAAAAGTATACTTTTAAGATGCATGTCATTTTTTTCTCCTGGAAATTTTCTGGCTTGTTCAATGTTTATATTTCTGGTTGGTTTGTTAAGAATAACTTCCATGATGATGATTGTCATGGTTCATATTGCATGTTTTGGCCACATTCCATGCTAATTACTTTAGATACATTATCCTGGATACATCTCTCCTATTGCCTAGCACTGTAGCACTGTGGTGCTGGAGCTAGGAAGGGTTGGGCAGGTCTCAAGGAGCCAGTTCTTTCAAATTTCTTTAAGCCATGCAACTGGTACCAGTGAAACAAAACAAAACATGCTTCACATTGTTTATGGTCCTTATCTTGATGTTCCATTGCTTGAAGCCAGACTGCCTGAGTGGAACCTTGGCTACACTTTTTAGCTGGTGAAATTGGGCTAGTCACTTAACCTTTGTTTATTCACTTGTAATTTGAAGATAAAAATAATATTTACATTACAATGGTTATATAAGTTAAAACATTTAAAATCTTTAGGGCAGTGTTTATTACCTGAAGGATGCTTTGTGGAAATCAACTGTTGTTTCAATTTTAGTCTGTTTTAATTTGTACTATTTTCATTTTTAATGAAATTTAAGGCTTGTTGAAAACTCATCACCTCTCTAGTGTTAGTTATACCTTTCTGCCATATAGGTAAATCAGTTGTACTTTTGGATTAGATACCATAGTTAATATGGAAGTGTGTTACTGAGTGACTTCTAGAGAATCAGTATGAAACATGATTTCTCATGTCTAGAAATTCCCTGAAAGAACACAGTCTTTTTGGGAAATCCCAGCAATCAAGAGTTGGAGAGCCAGAGGACATGGAATTGGAGGTCAGTTTCTGCCACACAACGAGTGCAAGGCCAGACTGAACTACACATCGAACTAAACCCTGTTTAAGTTTTGTTGTTCCGAGAAAGGGTCTCATGATTTAGTCCAGGCTAGTTTTGAGCTCATTATGTAGTCCAGGATGGCTTCCAATTTACAATCTTCTCATTTCAACTTAATGAGTGCTAGGATTATGAGATTACAAGCTTGTTCACTACACCTGGCTTTTTAACACACACACACTGTAGTGGGTAGCCATTCCAGTTTAAATCTGGAAGTTCCAACCCCCATTGAGGCTTCTGCAACTATCACACCTCCAAGGTGGGGCCAAGGGAGGACCCTGGAGACCTGAGATCAGGATGGACCAGCTCGCTCTCTGTTCCAGAACCCTGGACAGTGGAGGCTGACCGAGCAGAGCTCCAGAGAACACCGCTGGACTGCGATACACCTTCCCCAGACCCTGCGACCTACCTATCCCTTCATTTGTAAGTTACTCACTAAATAAATCTTCCTTTTAACTACGTGGAGTGGCCTTAATAATTTCACCAATACACACACACACACACCCTTTTCCTTTTTGGTTGGACTGAGAATTGATTGCAGACTGTTTTTGTATTCCGAGTACCCTTTTCTCCCACAGAGCTATACCTCACCTGTGGGGACTTAATTGTTAATAAATGTTCATGTTCTAAGTTACAATGGAAAGTTTTTTTAAATGTTTGAGATGAAAGGAGATTGAAGAGAATAACTAAGTGTTATACCCACTTGACTGGATCCTTTAAAAGTACACTATAACAATGTTACTGGGTTAGGACAACAATTGATTTGGACTGTGTATTAATCAGGGTTCTCTAGAGTAACAGAACTTATAGAGTGAATTTCCCTACATGTAAAGAAAGGGGATTTATTAGAATGACTAACAGGCTGTGGGATGGATGGATGGATGGATGGATGGATAGATAGATAGATCACACACACTAAAGAGTTTAGGGTGAAAGGTCATGCTGTAAGTAGCTATAAAAAGTAAGATCTCTACATCTAGAGAAATTTATATAAATAGATCCATATGTATAGAGTTCTATACATAAACAGATTTCTGACTCAGTCTTTCTAACACACACACACACACACACATACACACACACACACACACACACAAATTGCTTTCTTCTTTTTTTTTTTTTTTTTTTTGAGAAACTTTAGTATAAAGTGACCAGAAAGTTATAATGGAGTAGATAGAATTTAAACCAGAGTCTGAATTATTGTATAAGGGAATTTTTCTAGTTAAGATGGCAAAGAAAAACTACTTTAGGTAGCAGGAGTAGTACATGATGAAAACAACTCTAGCCAGCATAATTTGGTTAGACTTCAGAATGGTTCTACTATTGTATATATATAGCCTTTTGGGGGGAGGTAGGAGGAGAATACCAGAATTACCACAAATCTGGCTAGTGCTGCATAGTGGCAGTGGTGGTGAGATAGATTGAATACCAAAGAGCGGGATAGGTGAGAAGGCTCTGTCAAGGAAGAGAAAAATAATTTTGGCTTGTCTATCTGGATGTATGGTGACAATCAAGACGGAACGTCAGGAAGAGGACAAGTGTAGTAGTAAAGGTCACTCACTAGTTAGCACTTGCTGAACTTGAGATACTTTTAAAGCATCCAAGTTGAAATGTTGAGAAATACCAATATGTTGCATTGTAAACTCTAGGTTGTTGGTAAAAATGTTAAAAGTATGCAATTGGATAGTAATTGAAGTAAAGGATGAGAATGCTTATGATAGGGGTTCAGAAAAAAGGCTTTTGAAGTTAGGGATCTTGTGTGCCAACTGGCATGCTGAAGGGACTGTTGCCTACAAAGGAGACAGTAGGAGGATTTGTCACTATTCTCATATCAGTTTCTCAATGCAAAACATAGTTTTTGGTCTAAAGGAAGGAAAAGGTATCTACTTTGAGCCAGAAGTGGGCAGCTGTGTCCCAAGAACTTGGACTTCAGTTGCCCTGAGTTTCAAGACGTATGTTGGAAGAGGTACACAAACTTTTATAATTACAGAACAAAGGGATGTGATAAATCAATGCATTTATCAAATATATTGGTGGGGATACCAGGTGGACACATTATAGAGGATCAGGAAATTTCTTCTGTAGGTTTTAGATACAACAGCATTTGGTGGAAGCTCATCATTTGCCAAAAGCTTTACCTGTTTAATAGTCACAAAGTGTTAGGTCAGATCTAGAGGTTGGTAATAAATGGGAGTTAAGGAGTTAAAGATAGTCCAAGATAATTTTGTCTCTTGATCTGTAGCATTCTGTTTCTTTCCAGCCATGAATTTCTGGTCAGTTTATCAGTGTGCAGAACTTCAACACAGGTGTAGCTTTTCCAGGAAACTCAAGTTCCACACAAAAAACCTGCATTGTTGTGGACAATATGTAAATACCTTAACTCATTAAGATGGAGACAAGTACTAAAAGGAAATATAAGAGGGTTGTGTGCTAGTTAGGGGGGAAGATGAGAAGAGAAATGAGGCCTTTCAGGAAAACCAAGAACTTTCTTTTAGCCATACTACTTTTGAGATGTCTGATAATCTAAGTGACTAGTAATGCATTCTTACATTTTCCTCCACCCTCTTACTTCCTTCCCATCTCTATCATCCACCCTTCTCCCTATAAGTCTTTCTGCATTCATGTCTTTTGTTTTTTGATCCACTTAGTTTAGCTAGAGCTGTCATTTTGACAATAAGTTTGGAGCTGTTTGATGCAGCCTGGTGGGCTCATCCATGGTAGACAGTTGATGGCAATGACTCCCCTTCTCCCAGAACCTGACAATAAGTAATAGTTCAGCAGTGAGGAGTAGATCCTTAGCTCCTCCACACCCATATCTAAGCTTGTATGCAGACCCAGTGCGGCAATCTCAGTTGGTTGTGAGTTCATGATTGCAATTGTTGTGCCTTGTCCAGAAGATAGTGTTTTGCAGCTCTTTCCTCTATCTTCTGGCCCTTACTTTCTTGACCCCTCCGTGTTTCCTTAGCTGTAGAGGGACAGCATAAATTTCTTATTTAGAATTGAGCAGTCACTGCCACTTGTTCTCGGCACCTCGAGTAGCCATGGGTCTCCAAATTCAACACTGTTTACTAGAAAAGAGGATCTTCTCTGATTATGGCTGGGAGTAAAATTTGTGAGTAGAAACATAAGTATTTAGAAAGCAATTGATGCCATGTTAATTTAGCCAAAATCAGAGTTAAGTTCTCCCTGAGGGCCATGACCTTTTTAGCTATGGGTTCTTTATTGGTTTCATGGTACCAGGCATTAGATTCCCTTCTATGGAGATGACCTCATGCCAGTCAGAGAGTGACTGGGTGCCTCTATGCAGCTGTGCCAGTATTGCTCAAGTGTACTCTGCTGTGAGCTCTACAAACCACAGCACTAACCTGCCTACTCTACTTTTAACATATGTACCAGTCTGATTACTCTGATTATTTGTATTATTTCTTTAGTCCATGCTACCATTTCCTCTTACCTAGACAATTAGAACAACCTCTTCTCTTTACTATCAATACTATCTTCTTGTAATCTGGTCACACATGACAGCTAGAGTAATCTTTAAAAAAATTACATCTTACCATTTCATTTTGATTAACTCCTTCAGTTTTACAGTACTCTTAAGCTCAGGTCACTTTAATGACTTCACGTTGGAGTACTCTTTCATTCACTGGTCAGGACTCTCTGCTGTTCCTTCCAGTATCAGTATTATTCCTGGTTTCATGCCAGCTGCATTTGCCGTTTCTTCACTTGGAATACTCTTCATATTATCACATTACTTGCTTCCTCCATTAATAGCAGTCTGTTCAAATGTGACCTCATGTGAGAAGTTTTCCTTGAGCTTCCTTTGTATACTTTGTCCCTGTCTCTTTTTTTAATTTTAAACTTATTTATTTTAAATTCCAACCACAGTTTCCCTGCCGTTCTCTTTTTCTAACTCACCTCCCCTGTCTTCCACTCCTCCTCTGTTTCTATTCAGAAAAAGGCAGGCCTACCATGGATATCAACAAAATGTGGGATAACAAGTTGCAGTAAAACTAAGCACCTCTCCTTGTATTAAGGCTGGCAAGGTGATACAGTATGAAGACTAGGGTCCCAAAAGCCAGTAAAGGAGTCAGAGACAGCCCCTGTTACTGTTAGGAGTCCACAGTAAGACCAAGCTAAACAACTGCCACATATATGCAGAGGGCCTAGATCAGTCCCATGCAAGCTCCCTGGTTTTCAGTTCAGTTTCTGTGAGCACCTGTGAGCCCAGGTTAGTTGATTCTGTGGGTTTTCTTTTTTTTTTTTCTGTCTCTCTTTTTAAATTTAACTTCTTTATTGATTCTTTGGGAGTTTCACATCATACACCTTAATCCCCATCACCTCCTGGTTCCCTCATATGCTCCCCTCAACCCTGCAGTGCCACCCAAAAGAAAACAAAACAAAGTAAGCAAGTAAGCAAACAAAAACAAAAACCTCTCTTTGCTTCTCCTTCTTTCCCACCTTTCTAACACCTCTTCATTTGTCCTGGTGGCATTGGGGGCCTCTTGTGTCATATAGTATACCCTTTGTCATACTAGCTTTACTAGCAAATGTTTGTTGCAATGAGTCACTGGTCTGGTTCAAAGCCTCTGGTTTCTGGTACACTGCCATCACTGGATCCTCACTGGAACTCCTTTGGGATATCCTGTTGCCACCCTTTTCTTGGAGAATCTGTGGGTATTGTTCCACAGACCAGTTACTCCATGAGCTCCAACAGGTCATAGATGCAGTAGATGTTTGGGTGGGCCAATCCAAGGCCTGGCTGTGGCCCTGGGTAGTAGCTGAGCTGGTCAGTCCATAATATCTTTGAGGCCTCTGGCTCCTACAATCCTTCTCTTTCTTCAGCTGGATTCCCCAGGCCTGGCCAAATGTTTGACTGTGGGTCTGTGCATTTGTTTCCATCAGTTTAAGCCTTTTTCTGTACCTGCCTATCATTTTATATTTTCTGAAGTTATCTTTTTAAAAATTATACTTTTTACTGTGCATTTATTATTTTTCTCTTCCCTCTTGGATGCACAGATTTTTGTCTTATTTATTTCTGCTCAGTAGCCTGGAATAAAGCCCAGTACCATAATGAGTGCTTAATAAGTATTTGCTGCATGAATATATGTCTGTAATACAGAAGTGTTTTCAGTCTTGAAATGTAAATTTGATAGTCAATAGCATAGAGATGGAACTTAAAACCAATGACTAGATGAGCTTGCCAAGGGAGCATGTATATACAGAGCACAAAAGGGGACCCAAATTTGTCTTGGGTCACCAGTCCATTGTAAACCCGAGGAAGAGGACTTGAGAAGAGGGAAAACTAGGAGAGAGATAACTGAAACTGAAGAAGAAAAGGGTTTGAGGATACAACTAGGTGAAAAGCTGATACAGAGGTGGTTTGTAATTGCTATTGGATTTGGCAAGGTGAAAATTGTTTTTGTCCTTTAAAAAGTTACCTCAGCAGAGTAGTTGGGATAGAAATCAGAACAGTGACTGGGAGGAAGAGGAAGCAGGGATTCTTCTGAGAAATTTAGCTTCTAAGGGGAATGACACGGAGAACTGAGTGATCACCGATGGAGGAGGGAATGGATTCAAGAAAGGGTTTTTGTATTCTCAAGAGTTCTACTGAACTTGGGATGCATCTATCCTTGCTATCTTTCTCAAATTGAAGTCTGTCATTCGTCAGTTAACGGGAAGATTTGGTTCTGAATGTCTTTTTGCAAGAATGAAAAATTAGTTTCTCTTTGAAACTTTCTATCTACTAAAGTTCTTCCATTTTGTTAAGAGTCCTCAGCAAATAGTTCCTGTTTCTTTATTCTTTATTGAAGCTTCTACCTTTCTTGCTGATTTTATTATGTTGTATAGCTCTCAGAGAAAATTTCAAGTGCCAATGATAGTGTCAATTGTAATTAGATAACATATAGTGACATTTACTATGTATGTTGAGCTATTTGAAAAGACATGTTTAAAATTTTTCTTTTGATTTGTGTGACACACACACACACACAACACACACACACACACACTTGCCACTAGGCATGAGGTGCAACAGTATACATGTGGAAGTCAAAAGACAACGTTCATATTTTTCTCCTTTCACCTTGTTCTGAAGCAACATCGCTCATATTGTTTCTGTCATGCAGTGTACTCCAGAACTTCTAGGTAATTTCGGTTTTCACCTCCCTTGTTATGCTGTTATGTGAGTGCTGGTATTACTACAGCTGCCCTTTAATGTGGGTTCAGAGGACTGAATTCAGGTCATCAGGCTTGTATGGCATGTTTATCAACTGACCCTTCTTGTTGATCTCTGGGTTTAAATTTTTAATATTGAAAGGCAGGCATGGTTATTAACCTCAACAGAGAATCTGTGGACCGAGAAAGCAGCCTGTGTGGTTGTAGAGCTTTTCTTCTCAGCCACCTTGCTTACTGGGCTCTGCATTTAGAAAGCAAATGTCTCATCTTGTAATTATGTTAAATATATATCTCTTGGTGATTCATTTCAGCAAATAATTCTGTGCTTTTATATCTATTATAAAAGTGTATATTTAGTATTGGAAATATTTTCCCTACCGTGTATCTTAGAACACTAACAATAATGACATTATTGATTGATGGGAGCAAATGACATATAATACTGTTACTGATCAAATTCATGCTCAATTTTTAAAAAGCATTTCAAATAAATGATAGTAATGTATTAATATGATGGCTCCTTTCTGAGGTTAACTTGGATATACTGACTTTTATTTATTTTTTAACATTTCAAAGATTACATTGTGCTTATTTTCCCAGTGACATCTGGCCAAAAGCAATAAACTTCTATCCTGTGGAGAACTAGGCTAGTTGTTTCTCAAATTTCCATGGTGAGATATTTTACTCTAACGAAAACAACTCACATTTTCACTGCTACTTTTGTTTATTTCTCCTGGTTGCAGAAACGAACTACTATATAATAAAATATCAAAATCTTTGTAAGTTCCTTAAACAAAAAATTTTGTTTAAAAATTTGTATGGTGAAACTGGTGTGAAATAAATGATTGATATTCAGAAGTGGCATCTAATTTTTAGTGCTATGTCAGTTAGGTAAAATATAGTTAATTTCAGTGCAAGTTCACAAGCAGATTTTGGGTATAAAATGGTGCTTTCTTCTGATAGTCCTGTGTTGGCTCTGCTTCTTCAGTGTTGAGCCTTTCAACTCTGGCGACTCACATACTGCTTGTGTGATGCCTACTGTGACAGTTACTGGAGACAGCTTTGTTCCTTGACCATTTGCCAGCATCATGGTGCCATCTTCACTTGGGAGTTTTTTCTGTTGTACGTGAACATCAGCCACATATGAACCAAACCATATCGAATATGCCTTACATTTGTTTTTTTACTCAGTTTATTTAGACCATAAGAAAGTAGCCAGAAAAATGAACTCTCTTTTTTCTCAGTGTACATTTTTTTCTTTTGTGATGGGGTCGTAATTAGAAGTTCAGGCATGTTGCAAGTCAAGATTCTCCTTCTCAGATTCTGAAGTGCTAAGATTACACACACACACACACACACACACACACACACACACACACACACACACCACACCTAGCTTGCATAAATATTTTCAGCTCATTCTAAGTATGCAGTGAGATGGATCAGCAAGTAGACATTTGTCACCAAGCCTGAACACCTGTGTTCCATCTGTGAGTTTCTAATTTTTGTCTTTTTTACAAGAACAACTAATTATGTTAGGTCAGTATATCTCAGTTCCCTGGGTTTTGTGTTTAGAATTTTTTGGGGAATTTTATTTATATAGTAAATAATAACCATATCTCTTCCCTGTCATTTTACATTTTGTTAAATGTTTTAAAGTTTTAAAGGATTTTACTTTGATTATATATATTTTTTAAATTTTTGTATTTTATTGTTCTCTAATACTGTACATCCCAAACATAGTTCCTCTGTCCACTCCTCCAATCCGCCCCCCCCAAAACTTCCTTCTACCCCATATCCACTCCTCCATTTCCCTTCAGAAAAAAGCAGGCCTCCCAGGGAAATAACTGAACATGGCATATCAAGTTACAATAAGATGCATTTGTCTGTATGTCTCTGTCTCTGTGTGTGTTTGCACATATATGGCACATGTGGGAGGTCAGAGGACAGCCTGTTAGGAGTTTGTTCTTTCTTTCCACCTTGTAGGTTCTGGGGATTGAATTCAGGTTCAATCAGACCTAGCAGCAAATGCCTTTACCTGCTGACCTAACTCTACCAAGATAACTTCTGCAGCTTTCACCTTTCTCCCTCAAACTAGGTAAAGTTTACATATTCATTACATGTGGTTGTATCTCTCATTTTCTTCAGTCTTGGACATCATTTCACTCACCACATTTTTCCTAGTAAAGTGACTTTTTAGAGAATTTAGGCCAGTTGTCTTGGTAGAGACTGACCTATTCCCATCAATTATGTATTTTAAGAACTTCTGGAATCTGGCTAATTCAAGACATGTTTTATATATTATTACAAGATACTGACTTTTCGAAATTTGTTTTTAGTAGAAATTAATTAGTATTTGTAGCTTTTCGGCTACAATTGAAAGTTATGATTGTAGTTTAGTTCACATAAAACAACACAGTTGTCTGTATTTTGTGATTAGATGTAATTATAGTGGTAAGAGAAATTTTAAAACTTTATTTGGACACTCATTGGCTACTTATTAGGTACCTAGTGTATCTTTTTTTTAATCAGCTAAATGCTGGGATGCCCATGTGTCAGACAAGTGTTTTTGTCTTTCTAGAGCTGATATAGTAGTAGAGAAAACCAGAGAGTTAATGTTAAAAAATCATACCAGTCATTTATAAGGAAGTATTAGGATAAAAATTAAGCAACAAAGGTTAAAAGGGAGATGGATCATTGAAATTTTAAGTAGGGTTGTTGAAGAAGACAAAATTAGGAAGGTGACATCTGAGCCCTAAAGCTTGACTCAAGAAGCTCAGGGAATGGGGAAACACTTTAATCATTTAGCCACTTCCCCAACCCCTAGGTACTTTTTTATGCTCCATTTTTTAAAAGTTACTTTGATTGAAAGGAAAATAATGTCTGTATGAGAAACATGGAAGATAACTGACTGGGATATGTCATCTAGGTTAGCACTGTAGTTCTATTTTTTTCCTAGCATGCTTCTTGATCTTTTATATTGATAACATGATACTTATTTTGTGCATTGTTTCATATGAGCATAATGAAATTTGCCCTTTGCACAATGATAAGGTACATTATACTATTTTTGTGTGATATCTATCTATCTATCATCTATCTATCTATCTATCTATCTATCTCAATCTATCATCTATCTCTCTATATCTATCTCTCTATATCTATCTATCTATGTATCTATGTATCTATCTGTCTGTCTGTCTGTCTACCTGTCTACCTACCTACCTACCTACCTACCTACCTACCTACCTACCTACCTACCTACCTGAGAGTGTGTACATACAGGTGCTGCACATATTTGTTGGGTGTATGTGTGTATGTGTGTGAAGGCCTAAGGACAGCTTTGAGTATTGTCCCTCAGGAACCTTCTACTTTTTATTGAGACAGGCTCTCTCACTGATCTGCAGTTCACCAGGTTAACTAGGTTGGCTGGCCAGTCATCATCCCCAGGGATCTGCCTCTCTCTACTTCCAGAATGTGCTACCATGCCCAGACTTATTTTATGTGGATTCTGGGGATCATTAAGGTCTTCATGGTTACAAGGTAAATTACTTCACTGATTGAGCTATCTCTCTGCTTCTACTCTAATATTCTTAAACTATTTAAAAAATGCTTAGTATAAAAATTCATTTTAGCAAACTAATATACTTATTTTTGACTATTAGTTTTGTGTATTACTTAATGAAATGATAATATGAAAAAATGGTATTCAGATTCCTTTTCTGAGATGCTTTAACATCTTAATTTTCCTTAATTAGGTTTCAAGCTTTGATAGTCAACAAGAACTAACAGGGAGTTTATGAGAAGGATGTAGAATTTCTTGGTTTTGAAATTAAAGTTAAACTCATGGCAGTTATGGCCAGAAGACTATAGTATGCAATTAGAAAAGATTGCACACACAAGAAATTAAGAATGTGTTTGTTTTTAAGCACAAAGGCTAAATAAAGTAACATCCAAGATTATCACTTGGAAGTCTGAAGCATAGGCTGGCTACTATAAACCAAGGGAAAATAGAACATAGTAATAAAAAAGAAACAGCAAGGACGCAAATGAGGCAAAAAAGGGTTTGGCAATGCATTCCATCAAGAAAGTATCATTTGTTCTTGTTAGCCATAGAAGATTCTAAATATTGTGGAAACCAAGTGAAACTTTGCCCTAGCCCCCTCTGTTAAACACAGGATGACAAATTTGTCTCATTTATTGTTTTATGAAATATGGTATTCATGTTTGAAATGTGCCTTTGTGGAACAAAGTTCATTTCTGACGTAATGCATCTGACCTTCCTCAGTTTGTGGCATTTCTGTTTTCTTGAACACGTGTTTGTCATTATTGTCTTTTAGAAAGTCTGCAGGCAATCATCCAGGAAAAGAAAATAACAGAAACTAAAACTTCTCTGTATTATTTCCTAGGCTAAAAAACACTGACTTTTTAAACTACACCAGATTTTCTTTCTTTTTCCTTGCCATATTTTATATTAGAAAAATTTATGGAGAATACATACAATAGACATTATAATTATAAAAACTCACTTTCAGGTTGGGCAGTGGTGGCACATGCTTTTAATCACAGCACTCAGGAGGCAGAGGCAGGCAGATCTCTCTCTGTGAGTTTGAGGCCAGCCTGGTCTACAGAGTGAGTTCCAGGACAGGCTCCAAAGCTACATAAAGAAACCCTGTCTCGAAAAATAAAACAAAAACAAAACAACAAACAAACAAACCCCAAAAAACAAAACAAAAAAACC
The DNA here is from genome assembly GCF_004664715.2 of Peromyscus leucopus. Taxonomy (NCBI): domain Eukaryota; kingdom Metazoa; phylum Chordata; class Mammalia; order Rodentia; family Cricetidae; genus Peromyscus; species Peromyscus leucopus. The sequence continues at coordinate 90,642,526 of NC_051063.1, read as the reverse complement.
CTCACTTTCCCCCTAAAATTATAGTTTTATCTATCTTTAAATAATTACATATTGGTATTTACACTTCAGTCAATTGTTTTTCTGGGGTCAGAAATTATATTCCTTGTTTGTTATAGTTTTTCTTTAATTAGGTTTTAAAACTACTATTTCCATTTAACTGCATTCTTTTTTTTTTTTTTTTTTTTTTTTTTTTTTTTCTCTGTGTAGTTTGCGCTTTCTGAGCTCATTGTACAGCTGCTCGAACTCAAAGATCGCTGTCTGCTCCGAGTGCTGGATTAAAGCGTCACCCCGCTTAACTGCATTCTTAAACGTATAAACTCTTAAATGAACAATTGAGGGTTGTTGGTTATTTTTTGCTGTTTTGTAGGGCCTGCAACCCAGCTCCCAAATAAATCACTCATGGAGGCTTATTCTTAATTATAAATGTCTGGCCTTAGCTTGGCTTGTTGCTTGCCAGCTTTCCTTAACTTCACTATCCTGTCAACCTTTTGTTTCTGGGCTTTTCCTCTTCTCTTCTGTAAATTTTACTTTTCTCTGTGGCTTGCTGTGTAGCTGGGTGGCTGGCCCCTGGGTCCTTTTCCTTTTCTCATTCCTAGGTTTCTTCTTCTATTAATTCTTTCTGCCATCCAGCTCTGCTTATCCTTTCTCCTGCTTTGCTATTGGCTGTTCAGCTTTATTAGACCATCAGATGTTTTAGACAGACCCAGTAACATAGCTTCACAGAGTTAAACAAATGGTACATAAACAAAAGTATCACATCTTAAAATAATTATTCTATAACAGAGGGTCATGTTTAATGTTAAAATTAATTAATCTTAAGCAGCTGGAGAGATGGCTCAGAGGTTAAGAGAAATTACTGCTCTTCAAGAGGACTGGGGTTTGACTCCTAGCACCTACATGGGGGCTCATAATTACCTGTAATATCAGTTCCAAGGGATCTAGCACCCTCTTCTCGCTTCCCTGAACACTGCATGCATGTGGTGCTCTTATGTACATGCAGTCAAAACACTCATAAACATAAAAGGAAACCTTTAACAATTATTATTTTGTTATTAATTATATCATGAGTTATAATTTCTAAATTTTCATAGCCTGGAATAACATAACTTTTTAAAAAATAATTCTATAGAAAAATTTTAGGAAGTCTGTTTCATACATGCCCAGTTAATTTAACTACAATGTATTCTGTGGTATTTAATTTTTATAATAAAAGGTTTTAGCTATTAGTGTCTAAACATTAAACTATCATGGTCTTGCTTTTTTTTTAAAGGCAGTGTTTTATGTAGTTCTCTCAACCTGATCTTTAACTTCCTGTGTATCTTAAGGATATCTTTAAATTCTGTCGCTGCCTCCCACATGCTGGGATTGCAGACATGTGACACCTTGCCTAAATATTATATTTCACAAGCACTTTCCCCATGTAGTTTTTCATTTTCACCTATCATTCTCTAGATGAGGTAGATAAGTGGGTAGTAGATGACTTGGTTACGGTCTCTTTGGAATCAGAAGTACCTTCCTCTAATAATTGCTGTACATTTAAAAAACAGGACACAAATAATTTCTTCTGATAATGGTAACATTTCTAGACTATTTTGAGTAAATATTTGATGTAACTTCCTTTCCCACATTGGTCTCATTTTCATAAAAGCAGAATAAGAATAAACACTTGTATAAGCCATTTAAAGGTAGATCTAATTAACTATTTGTGTCAATCTTGGGAACAAAGTACTCAGTCATTAAGACATTCTTTATCTAAGTACTGTGCCAGGCACAGAATAGGAGCTCCGTTTGCTCAATTTAAAAACAAGTATCAGTGGTAGTAGTTGGAAAAATCAACCCTGAAATCATATAGGTTCAAGTTCTGATCTTGAATATTTAGCCCTTACACAATTAGTCCCCTAAAAGGCAAGTTATTTGAACAATCTGAGTTTATATTACCTAATTTAAAATTGGAAATACTAGTGCTTTTATTTAGCCCTTACATAGTTAGCCCCTTAAAAGGCAAGTTTTTTGAACAATCTGAGTTTGTATTACCTAACTTAAAATTGGAAATAATAGCTTTTATAAAAAAATGTTCAGCATGCTTTTACATATGTCCCTTTTGTGAGGTGGGGAGTAGCTATAGGGCAGTCACCTCATAGGATTCTTAGAAAAGAGCTACATGAGATAAGTCTGTTGCTCTTCTCAATAGACTCATATCAGTTCTTACCAATCAATACACTCTTACAAATCACGGTTACCAAACGGCTCAATTACAGAAAATTCTGTCATGCATCTATTTAACTTTTGCACCTCCTAAATTCTGTTAAAGGGCCCATTCGGTTTACAGATGTTTTTTTACTGAAGAGCTTTAATGTATTGACTTTGAGGAACATGCCAAATTGCCAACAACCACATGTGAGATAGAAGATGGTTTGAACTTTAAAGAGAGGCAGAAACAACACATTATAGAATATGAGTAAAATACAAAATAAGTTTTGAAACAGAAAAATACAACAAAAATGTTCTTTAGTGTTGCAGTATGAAGTACTTGACAATATCCCAGACCAAATGTACATAATTATATTTGATTAGAAGGAGGCTGATACTGAGTACTGTGTATCGTGTTGAGTGTTCAAAGTCATTATTTGTTTTCTTCAGAAGATAGATCCTAAAAGAGCTCTCTAAGAAAATACTATATTTGGAAAATGCTTGTGTGTGTGTGTGTGTGTGTGTGTGTGTGTGTGTGTGTGTGTATCCAATTAATCAGTAGAACCTTGAAAACATTTCAAGACCAGTCATCATATATTTTCAAATCAGGGTTCAGCTCAGACAATATTGATCAACTTTCAAAAATAGATATCTGTCATTTATTGTTTGACAATTTTCTTTGACAATTTTATACTTGTAAACAAGGTACTTGGACATATCCACTCCTGATTCCCCCTACCCCCTACCCCGTCATTGAGGCCAGTTAGTGCTGCATTCTGGGTTGACGATGAATCTTGTAGGTTTGCTTCTATACGGGCCTTGTTAAATAATTTAGCTATAGTGATTTCCTAGTGCAATGCCCATGCCATCTTTAGAAGACAGCATTTTGTAGCACTTCTCCCATCCCGCAGCCCTCATATTCTTTTTGCTCACCTTTCCATGTTCCCTGGGCCTTGTTGTGGGAAAGCTGATAGAGATGTCTTATTTAGGGCTGAGTACTCAGCACTTATTTGCTTATTCTTGACCATCTATGAGCCTACATTAACTGCTAACCACTGCAGAGAGAAGCTTCTCTGACCAAGGTTGAAGGCAGTACTAATCTATGTGCATGTAAAATTAAATATTTAGAAGGCAGTTTGACAACAGGTTCATTTAGCAAGACAATAATAATAGTTTCCCTCCTAGGGATATGACTTAAAGAGCCATGAGATTTTTACCAGTTTACAGTTCCAGAATTGAAATCTTTCTTGTGGAGCAGGCCTCAAGTCCAATCAGAAAAGCTGATGGTTACCCCCATAATCTTTGTCCTTCTGTTGTACCTGAGGGCACATCTTGTCTGGCATGTCAGTGTTTTAGCATTCAAGGTTCTCCACAGGGTAATACCATTGATAGCTTTTCTCTCCCAGTGGCCTGCATAGCACCCTGGTGCTATGAAAGCTAGCCAGGAGGGAGAGAGTTTTCAGGTCAGTTTCAGCTTGCTTCTCTCTATGTCTTATATCCAGAGTATGTTGTGTCTTTAGCAATAGGGTCTTACCATCTAGTTCTAGTTGGCAATCAAGAGCAATGGCAATAGTCTTTGTTGTTTGGGAGCCTTTGGGTACTCTTTGACCAATAATTTGTAGGGAGATATGTTATGTCTGATTTTCATTAATAACCCATGTCTTTTGAGGAAAGCATTGCCCACCTGTGGATAATACCTGCCAAACTCCTTCTTTTAAAAATTAAACATTTTAGGGCCTGGAGAGATGGCTCAGCAGTTAAGAGCACTGTGACTGTTCTTCCAGAGGTCCTGAGTTCAATTCCCAGCAACCACATGGTGGCTCACAATCTCCTGTAATGAGATCTAGTGCCCTCTTCTGGCCTGTAGGGACACATGCAGGCAGAACATTGTATACATAATAAAATAAATACTAAAAAAATTAAACATTTTAATTTTCGTACAAACTAGTGGGTTTACATAAGGTTTTTCATGTATCTTTAGTTTTGGTTAACTCACCTTTCACCACCTGCCCTTGCTACCATCCTTGTTTAATGGGCATTTTAATAATGATTATAAGAGTTATGCTATGTAGAAAGAGTGTTAGACTTTCTATTGCAAAGAATGGAAGAACAATCAGATGTTCTCTAGAATTGAAATCTAAGAAAAACACTTTAGTGACTATATGGAGATAGGCCATAATTGTCTACTAGTATACTTGCTAACCACAAAAGGCCCTTTAAATGTAAATTTTTACAACTAAAATACAGATGCTCAGTGTCTCTGTCACTCTGACCAGATTTCAAGTTCTCAATAGCCTAAAGGAATAGTATATTGTATATCACAATGTTTCTACCACCAAAAATGTTTAATTGGACAGTACTGTAATATAATCTGTATAAAGTTGTACATATAATTAAGTGGCATCAATGAGCTTTTTAAGACTCATTAAAGTCTTAAATGCTTTATATGGTAGTGTATACTGTCAGCCTAGCACTCAGGAGGCTGAGGTAGGAGGATTGTAAATTGTAGACCAGCTTGAGCTACAGAGTGAGAACCTTGCATGTACTGAAGAATTAATACACGCAGATATCAACAGTTGGACATAAGCTCAGGGAATGCCTTAGAACACAGTACTGTTGTGAAAAGACTGAAACTATCTTTTGCTTTCTTTTTCTTTTTATTGTTTTTTTTCGTCTCCACACTTCTCCATTTCCAGGTTTAAAACAGTAAATATTGGAACACAAGATGACCACTAACTTAACAGTACAGAACTTAGTGGCTGCTATAGGAGGCAAATACTACAGACTTTAAAAAACAGTTTATTGAAGTTACCAAATAAGGCAACAGTATCCCACAACAAAAACAAACACTAAGTAGAGGAGAGAATCTGTTCTCTAAGACTGACACATTATGTTAAAATGTTCAGTTTATAACAAAAGTGTGACAGTTTATAACAAAAATATATGCAAAGAAAGCAGAGCTCATTCATAAAAACAAATGAAACAATAAACAATGTCTATGAAGAAGCATAGTATTAAACTTACTAGCTAAAGACTATGAAGTGCTTAAATTTGCTTAATCAGTTAAATCACATCATGGACAAAACTTACAAGGAAATCAGAATAAGAATATATCTCCAAATGGAGAATATCAATAAAGAGAAAGAAAAATTTATTGTAATAGCCAAAACATCTTGAGCAGAATGAGCAAAGTTGGAGAAAACCTTGATAACTGATTTCTGGTTGTACTGTAAAGCCATAGTAACAAAAACAACATGTAATATGGCACAAGAACAGACATGTAGACCAGTGGAATAGAGTAGAGAAATCAAAAGTACACTCATATAGCTACAGCCACTTGACTTTTGACAAAGATATTGAGAACATTGAAGAAAGAAAGAAAAACAAAACTCTTGAGCTAAATGGTGTTGAAGAAAGTAGATGTCCAAATATATCTCATTCTATACAAGAATCAATTCAAAACAATTCAGAGACTTAATGTAAGATCTGGAACTCTGAAACTGCTAGGAGTAAAAGATTGAAGTTGTAGATATGGGTAAGGGCTTCAATAAAAGGATTCTAGTGGCCGATGAAGTGATTGCAAGATTTGACAAGTGGGATTACATGATATTAAAAACTTCTGTGCAGCACTGGGTATAATTGTCAGTGATATAATTGTCAGTTTACAGAGTGAGAAAAATCGCCAACTATGCAAATGACAGGTGATAAATATCTAGAGTACATAATGAAGCCCAGAAATTAAATATCAAAGAAAAGACTTCAATTAATAAATGGGCCAACGAACCCACAATTCTCAAAAGAAAAAATACAAGTCACTAGTAAGTGTATGAAAAAGCTGTTTAACCTCCTTAGCTCTCATAGAAATGCAAATCAAAACTACACTGAGGGTTTATCTCACACATGTCAGAGTGGCTCTCAACATAACAACAAATGGTTATACACTGCTGGTTATAATGTGAACTCCTATGTTCACTCCTGAAATCACTCTGGAGGCTTCTCCCAAAACTCAAAATAAAGCTTCCGTTTGATCTAGCTCTACCACTCCTGGATATATACCCAAAGAAATCTAGGCCATTCGTATCACAGAGGTACCTGAATATCCATGCATGTTTCTGTGACACTATTCTTTATTTAATTTATTTAACATAATTTTGGGCTGGAGAGATGGCTCACCTATTAAAGGCTAGGCTCACAACTAAAAATTTATTTAACATAATTTCTTACTGAATTTTTGGGATACACATCATGTATCCTAATTCTGCTCACCTCTCAGTCCCTCCATATCTTCTCCTCACCGCTGCAATGCCCTCCCCCAAAGAAAATTTTAATAATCAAAACAAAACAAATCAAAACAAGCAAACAAACAAAAAGAAAAAAAAAAAAGAAAACCCTTTGCTTCTCCATCTTTCCTGCCTCTTCAGCACCTCTTCATTCATCTTGGTGTGGCATTGGGAGCTGTGGTGGTAACACTATTTTTAATAGCTAAGATATGGAGTCAGGCTGGGTATCCACCAACAGGTGAATGTGATATGTGTACATAGTGGAATTTTATGTGGCCATAAATAAGAATGAAACTTTGTCATTTTCAGAAAAATGGATGGAAATAGAGATCATCATGTCAAATAATATAAGATGGTCTCAGAAAGACAAAAGTCTGTAGCCAGAAGTTTCTCCAGTTCCACCCAGCCATGTGGTCCTGCAGCTGCTTATAAAATAATCACTCAGAGGCTTATATTAATTACAAACTGTATGGCCAATGGCTTAAGTTTCTTGCTAGCTAGCTCTGTCATCTTAAATTAACCCATTTCTATTAATCTATGTTTTGCCACATGGCTGTGGCGTTACCAGTCTGCTGGCATGTTACGCCTTGGATGGCAGGCTGGCATTTCTTCCTGCCTCTGTCTTTTTCTTCCTGTTTCTCTCTTGGATTTCCCACCTGGCTATAACCTGACTTGCCATAGGCCAGAGCAGCTTCTTTATTAGCCAATCATATAGTAACACATATTCACAGCCTACAGAAAGACCATCCCACAGCAAACGTCACATATTTTTTCTTATGTGGAATCTGTATTAACTGTACACATACACAAACAAACAGAACATAAAATAGAATGGGAGAGGAGGAAGCTGATCAATGGGGTGGCATACAAAGGGTATTCAGTGTGAATATGAGCAAAGTACAATGCTGTATATGTATCAAAATGTCATAATGAAACCGTTATTTTGTTTGTTAATTTAAATAGATATATATAAAAGAAGAAAAAAGAAACATGAGTTTCATTTCTAAACTTGATTCCCATCTAAACATTTCATTATATATACACAGACATGCCAAAATCTCATTAATTCTGAAATCTGAAATACTTCTGGTTCCAAGCATTTGGGATAAGGTGTACTCAGCCTATTCAACTACTGCTTATCTTATTTGGCAGGAAATTAAAAAAAAAATGAGGGTTCATTTTCTAGATTCACTTGAGCTTGTGGGACTAGATATCTGAATGAGCCAGGGAAAGAATGGGGATATAGGGCAACTGTCAGTCATTCATTCTTTGTTTCTTTGTCAACAGCTTCTCTTTAAGATTGAACTATTTATTCCACTAAGGGCTGGGAAAATTATTCACTAGTTTGAGCAGGGAGTACTGCTCTGAAATTGTTGAATTGTCTTGAGTCTTTCTCAAAGAAGTTGGTACACTCTAGCGAAGAGCACATTAAATGACTTACTGATGTGGAGCTATAGAATCTAGAACCTTCTTTACGAAGTCAAGGCAACTTGGAATTAATATCTTAATCATTCCTTTGTAGTTTCTAATAAGTTTTGAAAGTTGAGTACAAAAACGTGCCAAAGTGTTTTTTATTTTTGCCTAATGTGAAATGATGTTTAAAAATAATGCTATGTTTTTGAGACATTTGAAAGAGCTTTAGGTTCTCTCAGCCATTGTTTAAAGTGTCAGTCATCACACAGGTATAAAAGCAAGTGGTATATGACCCAGAAAAGTCCTGAGTGTGGCTAGAAACAATATGAGTGTATATTCAGTGTTAGCATTTAGAGGATCTTACTTGATGTGGCAAAGATTTAACTCTATAGAATTTCATTTGCTTCTCCATGAGGGCAGCCACTCTGGTTCTAGAGGGATTGGTATATAACTACAGTGTTGTAAAGCCATCCAATTTGCCATTTTTGAATGGAATCATGCAACATATTGCAAATGTTATGTTTCAGGATTGTGAAAAGTAACGTAAGTTACAAAGATGAACAAGTCATCAGAAGGGTGAATGCTGTCATCACTTTCTTTATATTTAGGACAATCAGAAGTCACTCTGTATAGAACTTGTCAGTTGTGGTTGAATGCATTACTGAGAGACAAAAGGGAAGCTTATAGTTTTCATTTTGAGCTTTTGTCTGATGCAAAAAAAATTTTAGAAAAAACATTCCATACATAATTACTATAGCATAAAGTCTAACAGTGCAGTATGACACAGTAGTATATGCAATTCGGGGAGCTGGGAGCAACAGGAAAGGGCTTTAAAAGTAACATCTTCAAATACCTTTCTTGCCCTTTAACTTTCATATTTTGAACAAAACAATTTTGGAAAAATAAAAAGCTTTATATATATATATACATATATGTATATACACATAAATATATAAAACATTAAGCAGCAAATAGCTTATAGATATCTTTTTTTTTCTTTTTTTCGAGACAGGGTTTCCCTGTGTAACTTTGCGCCTTTCCTGGAACTCACTTGGTAGCCCAGGCTGGCCTTGAACTCACAGAGATCCGCCTGGCTCTGCCTCCCGAGTGCTGGGATTAAAGGCGTGCGCCACCACCGCCCGGCATCTTTTTATTTTTATAGTACTAGAAATTGAGCCCAGGACCTTGCTCATGCTAGGCAAATGCTCATCTGCATTGCTATATAGCAGTCCTTTTTTTATTTTTTTTCTTGCTATTTTATATTTTGAGACTAGGTGTTACTCATTAAGTGCCTGGGCTGGGCTTGAACTCACTCTGTAGTCTATGCTGGACTTGAACTTGTGATCATCATGCCCCAGCCTCCTGAGTACATTGATGGGATTGTGGGTATGTGTCACTGTGCCTGCCATTTGATGCCATTGAAAACCACTTTAAAGAAATAATCATTACATATGGGATGCAAATTAATTAAAAAGTATACTTTCAGTGATGAAATTTCATGTTTCATAATTTTACTGAATGTCATGGTATAGTATTTTTAGCATTATATTGAAAATGAATAAGAAAACTATAAAACTTAAATTCTTTAAATATAGCACCCTATAATACTTGAAAGAATAGATCATGCATCTTAAAAGTAAGTTTCATAATACTGAGAAATCATTTAGGATGTACTATTGTAATTTCACATTGGAGCCTCAATGTTGAAATTGATTGCTAAATGGATAGCTGTTCTGTCCTTATTAGTTGTTCTCATGGACACATAGCTGTTTATGTTTGAGGTTGGACACAGTCCTGTTTGATCATTGACAGCTGTTTGATTTGAGGCAGATGGCCTGAAGAGGCAGCATCCATAAATTAAAACACCTTTTCCTGTGTATTTTTAAATATTTCCCAGAAACCCTAAGGCTTTTCAGTACACAGTAATTTTAAAGTCTTAATGTTCTTTGAATTTTCATGTAATCAGTATATATTAAATGGGATTTTGTAGTCAGTATTTTTTAGCTTTATGAAATAACTAATTACTTCAAAGTAAAACTAAAATGAAAAGGTACTAATATTTTTATGTTATACTTCTTTCAAAATAATATTAGTTAATCTAAATAGAATGGTTATTATATTCATACTTTTAACAATTTCAAAATTGCAAATGCTATTTCAAGTGTACTTATCATCTAGTAATTCTAATCATTGTTTTTACAGACTTTATTTTTAATTGTGTGTGTGTGTGTGCCCGTGCGTGCGCGCGTGTATGTGCATTTCGGTGCAGGTACACATGGAAGCTAGAAATCCAGATCCCCTGGAACTGGAGTTAGGGGTGGTTGTGATTCACCCAATTTGGGTACTGGGAACAAATTCAGGTCCTCTGTAAGAGCAGTATCATAACTGCTGAGCCATGTCTTCAGCCCCCTAGTTGTTTTTTTAAAGATCATTCATTATAGTTTTGGACAGTTTCCAAGACAGTGGAATTAAGGTAAAGGGACAATAATGTTTCTTTTCATTGTTTGAAATATTAAATGATTATGCTTTAAAGCATGCTAGCTTTGTGATAAAGAAGTTCTCGCTGCCCCCCCCCCCCCCCACCGTGTGTGTGTCTGTCTGTCTTTCTGTCTGTGTCTGTGTGTGTGTATAGGTCAGAGATAACTTGAGGGAGTTCGTTCTTATCTTCCATCCTGTGAATCCTAGAGATCCAACTCAGGCCTTCATAACTTGATATGGGAAAGTGCTTCTACCACTGAACAATTACATTGCCCCTTCTTGTTAAACAGCCTTATTTTGAGAAATTAATACTTCTTTTTTTGGATATGATATCTAATAGTTGACCTTGTTAAAAAAGAAATGATCTGTAGAAGAATTTTTCTGTCCTTCCTGCCAGCTCCCAAATCACGATATGGAGACTTATTATTAATTATGAAAGCTCGGCTCATAGCTTAGGCTTGTTTCTAACTAGCACTTATAAGTTAAATTAACCTATTTCTATAAATTTTCTTTCTGCCTTGTACCTTTATTACCTTTACTCTGTACTGCCCATGCTGCTTTTTTGCTTCCTCTATCTTTGGCTGGCAACTGTCTGCATCTTCCCCCTTCTTCCCGGCCTCCTTTCTACCCCCAAAATCCTGCTTCACTATTGGCTGTTAAACTTTTTATTAAACCAATCCAAGTGACTAATCTTCACAGTGTACAAAAAGATTATTCCACAATAATATCACTGTTTCTTTAGTGAGTTGATATCAATATCTACTAATTGCTACTTCATTGTATTTTTTTAAAAACATTCTTTAAATATTGTTTGTGAGCAATTAATATTAGCCCTAGTTTTTTTGATTTGGGTCCTCTAAAAGTCATGCCTGAGGTGGAGAGATGGTGTTGGTAGTTTATTTGTGATTCTAACAAAGAATTATGAATAGAAGTAGAGAAGAGTATGAGATGAAAGTAGGAGAAGCCAATAAAAGAATGCATCATTGTGATTGTTATTCTGGATAGCTGACTTAGACCATTTGTCTTTCTGCTCTTGTATGACATTGGCAAATGGTCACAGTCTCTCAATCTAGGAAGTTGTCATTTCCAGGCTGTTCTTGCTCTTAGCCAAGGCACCAGTACACTGTTACTTGAAAGCTTTGCTACAGAAGGTAGAGAGATGGCCAGATGCATGTGTGAAGTGACAGTCTGTTGTGGGCTGAGTGTTCTGAGAAAGTTTTGCTTCAGGTATTATTCAAAATGCTGAGGGGCTTTGACATGAGGCACTAATGACAGTGGCTTGTTCATCTTATTTGTAGAACTAGCTATTTTCTTGTCTCTAATCATCATTTATATTTGTTTTTCTTTGTTATCAAAGACCACTAGCAACCTCATTGCTACTTCTTTCTGTCAGTCTCCTGTGACTATAACTTATCCTGTCAGGGCCTTGGATTTTCCTGTTTTGAACTTTAGTTCTACTATAACATTATAGCATTTTTTAAAAAAGCCTTTCTAGCCTCTGCCTGAGAAAAGTTTGACAGTCAAGGTATTAAAGAGTTTTGCTTTCCTTCTGTTTTTATCATACTATCTTCTAAGATAAACCAATTTTCTCTTTTATTGGTTAAATCTAGAATTTTGTTATCTTCCGTTTTTTATTCCAATCATAGGTAATTTTGAGGATTGACCCTTTTTTATGTGCTGGCTAAGTATAGTTGCTTTCTTTAACATCCTCAAATCCCTTCTATCCATTCTTCCTTTGCAAAGCTTTATTCTTTGGGATCATTTATTTTTGTCATTTACTTGTTTAGTGCACATTTCACTGTCATCTATGGGCCATGAACTTTATTAGTTACTGATTTAGGCTGGAATTATGACTGTTGCTAAAAAAATATTGAAATGTCTTAAATTTAAGGACCGTTTATATTTGACCATCTCAACTCTGAGCTGAAATGGCTACTTTTTTTTCTCTTGATTCTAGTGAACACCGTTTTTTCATCTTTGCATACTACAAAGGCTTCTGTCATTTTTGCTTTCTCACCCAATTCTTCCTTCTTTTCTCTTTTCTCATTCCTCTTTTTTTTCTTCTAAAGATTGTCTAATATTCTAGTATGATCTGACTTTCATTCTGGACTCTTCTCTTATATTTTCTTTTATTCTATTGCTTTGTGTCTTAGGGTTTTTCATTGCTGTGAAGAGACACCATGACCATGACAACTCTTATAAATAAAAACATTTAATTGTGGTGGTGGCTTACAGTTTCAGAGGTTCAGTTCATTATCATCATGACAGGGAGCATGGGAGCCTGCAGGCAGATGTGGTGCTGGCTACATCTTGTCCAGAAGGCAGCAGGAAGAGGTAAAATATAATTGTGTTTCCTCAGGAACATAGGACTCCCATTTTTCACTTTTCTACCTCATCCATCAGCTGTCACATCACATCAGAGGAATAATAAACAATTATTAACTTTTTGCTTAAGTGAAATATTATTTGGTTGTATAGGGCAGAAAGATACAGAAATTTCTTCTTAGCGGTTATAGAGTTAGGAATATGTTCATGCATTTTCCTTTAATAGATATTTTAAAATAATTTTTTCTTAATAAAAATGAGACAATATGGGAAATAGTTCAGAATGTAAAAAGAGAACTACAAAAGGAAGACATTGAAAGCAGCAAAGAGGAAAATATTTGAGAAAAAGAAAGATTTGAATATTGTGAAGTCATACTGTTTATAACAAAATTAATTCTTTATTGTTAAAGATAAATTCAAAAACAAAAGTGGGAGATAGCATGGGTTATATAGCTCTACTACAATTTTTTTTTAAATTAGAGGGCCAAATGCATGACTTATTTTCTGATTTTAAGCAAGTTACTAAAGGGTATGTGCGTGTGTTTTCTCACAGTATACACCTCACATTTCTCTCTCCTATATTAGATCAGATAGCATGCTGAAACAGTTCAGTATGCAGAATGTATGCAGTGTCTTAAATCATTGGTTTTGTTTCAGGGTTGATGAAGTAGACACTGGAGATTTCTTAAACTGCACTTGATATTAGATGACTAAAGTTGGAAAACAGAACTTGTTATAAAAATAGTTCATTCCACACCAACAAGAATCTCACTGGTTTATTTATTTTTATTTTTGAACATGATAGAGCTAATGTGGAAGATTGTGTTAGGAACTTCCTGTGCTATTTAGATTATATTAAATATATTAAATACAGACGCATAAAAAAACCTCTTTTTCTAAACAACTAAGTTTTTAGATGAAGTAATGTGAGTATGAGATGGTGCTTGACTCAGGTAGCTAACAGCTTGGAAAATTATTTCATGGCATAGAGATGGTTCACTTTTCATGAGTTGTTCTTTGCTGAGTTGCATAGATACTGTAGAAATTAAACTTTATTTTTTACTTGATGTTTTGATTGTTTAACTATAACATTTTGAGATATTTTCTTTCTTTTTAAGTTTTTTATTTTTGAGAATATTATATATGACCATTATATTTACATCATTTCCACCCCTCCTTCTCCCTCCTTGAACTCGTGTTCCCTTATTTCCTCTCAAATCATGACCTCTTCTTTAATTATTATTGTTACGTGTGTGTGTGTGTGTGTGTGTGTGTGTGTGTGTGTGTGTGTGTGTGTGTGTACTATAGATATAATCCCCTGAGTCCATTTGGTGTTGCTCATATATATGTGTTTAAGACTGACCATCTAGGATTGGATAACCAATTAAGGGACTCATCTTCTTAGCAGCCATTAATTGCCTGTAGATCTTTATCTAGGGGTGATGCTTTATAAAATTTTCCCTAGCCACATTGCCACAGTTGCTGTTGTCATTGTTCAGATCTTGTTTAGACAGCTGTATTGAGATTTCATGCTTTCAACTTCCCTGTCATATATAGAAGATGGTATTTCACAGCAAACCTTCTGGTCCTCTAGCTTTTACAGTCTTTCTGCCCCTCTTTCACAGTGTTCCCTTCCCTGAGTGTTAGGTATTATTAGGGTTTTGTGGTAGATGTAACAATTGGGGTTGGGCAAACCACAGTCAGTTTTCCTTTACGTTTTGATCAGTTGTGGATTTTTGTTATGGTCTCCAGCTGCGGCAAAAGGAAACTTTCTTGATCAGTGATAATTTATCCACTTACTTGTGAGTAAAGTCTGTTTTTCGAATGTGGCAATTATACTGGTTTGGAAAGTGGCAGTAGTAAGTTCTCTCTATGGTACATAACCTCACCAACCACGGGTAATGGCTAGGTTTACGGTACCAGGCATGAATTCCTTCTTATTGACTAGGCCTCAAGTACATTTAGTATATTAGTAACCTCAGTATAATAGTGCTACTATTGCACCCTTGAGAATATCTTGCCTTGCTGGTCATCATTGTGGTCCATAGGCTTTACAGGTGGGTAGGCTATTGATTGATTTGCAAAGTATTGTTGGCTACTCTGTGAGCTATTCCTCAGGCATGAGGCTTCTAGCTTGTTTCTCCAAGTCCTGTGTCCAAAGTGTATGGTAACTTCAGCAATAGCATCTTACCTTCAATCTGGGAAGCAACCAAGGGCAGTGACAATAGCCTGTATTTTTTGGGAGAGATTTGAACTTCCCTGACCAACAACTTGAAAGGAGATACTATCTTTAACATTTAGTTTTAATGTTTGCTTTTTTTAAAAACTTGTAAACAAGTTCCTTAAATCAAGGGAATTCATTATTATTAACACAACTAGTGCTAAAACAATTCTGCTCATATTTCTTGAGATCAGCCTCTATAAATGAGACTGCAGGACCATTGTGGATATGACCTTCTTTCTCTCAGCAGCCTGAATTATTGGTATTATTATTATTATGTTTATTTTATAGATGAGATTATTATTATGTTTATTTTATAGATGAGACTACTTAACAGAACTCTTAGTAAATCTTTAAATCCCTTTAAAAAAGTGAGCAGTGCTGTGGACTTCAGGCACCATCACACTAGTTTTCTATTTTGTGTATCTGGACTTGGAATATGTCAGTAACACTATGGACTTTGCTATTTCTAGATTTCATATATTTTTTCATTAAATTTATTGTTTGTCAATCTTGTCTTTTTTGTACATTCAGACATGAGCGCTCTATACATCTTTTGACTGTGCATCCCTATGGTCTTCTTTTCTCCAAAGCAGGAAGTTAATAGTCTTAGAAAAAACACTATCTGTAGCTTTTATCCTGTAAAAGTTTTTTAATTAAATTTTCTAATATTTTAAAATTCAGGCTTGGGAATAAAAAAATTTTTCTGAGTGAGAAGAATTATCCTTAGTTGCTAATGGCTTTGAAAATTGTCTTTTACTGCAGTCTTAATGTTTTTCTAATAAATTCTACCTAAAACTTCAAGGAATAGCAGAACCTAAAATGCAAAATGTAAAGCCAGGCAAAGTGGCAGACACCTTCAGTCCTACAACTGGGAAAGCAGTGGTAGAAGGATTGCAGAGTTGAGGCCAGCCTTGGTTGTGTATAATGTGGCCTGCTGCAAAAACAACAACAAAGCAAATGAAAGGGTAAGGTTTACTGTGATAAAAAGGAATTTTCTTGTTTGTTTTTCAGGACAGGGTTTCCTCTGGTAATAGCCCTGGCGTCCTAGAACTCACTTTGTAGACTAGGCTGGCCTTGAACTCACAATAACAAGATTATCTTCCCTTACAATGTGCATTTCTTAGACCTAATTACATTTATATTGATGGTTTGAAGACCTCTATCCAAGGGTTTCCCATATTTCAAATTTTAACTGTGGAATTGAGTGATTCCTTGTAATCTTCAGTTGCAAGGGATCATCTAAAATATAATAACTTGATGAAAGGCAAGTCAGGAAAAGAATCAAAGAATTTATAAGCTCCTTCCAAGTGGTAAATGTGTTTATTAATTGAGACCATTTACATTGAACCACTGGTTTTTGTCAGACCTACCTATTGATGTGAAAAGAGATTTTTAAACAATGAAATTCATAAAATGTCAATGACACCAATGACATTGCACATGAACAGTTGGACATCAACTTTTAGGATGAGGAATATCAACTGAGAGCCCCAGCTAAAAGAAAATATTCATTCTCATTGGTATACTTGTATTATAGAGAAGTCCTTATTAGCATATTTATAATTTATCTATAAAACTTGGTAGAAATGTATCTGTAAGTACATTGCCTTGATTTTGTTTCTGTAAAGCCTAATTTATTCACTCTCTAGACTGTTCTATTTTGAATTTGTTAGCCCTGAACTAAATAAATTTCTTTTACTTTTTAGAGAGCCCATGCTTATCAAATATAGAAATAAATCTTTGTTAGTAGTATTTCAACTATTAATTGAAAAAAAATCTACTTAATTCCTTGAACAGGTTTTAGGTGATCATTTATTACAACCAATAACAAATTCCTTAAAAATTCAAAGTTTAATGGAACATTGTTATTGGTCAAATTGAAAACAATGAAAAATTTTCATTTTATGTCCAGTGTCCTTTCTAGTATACTATATATACAATGCTTATGTTGAATGCCAAGAATATAAGAAATATGATCATTGTGTGAATGTCATCAGGGAACATTATACTCTAGCTAGGTCTCTAACATTATATTCTAGGTCATGAGGATCATTTAATGAAGAACTGTTTATGAGGAGACAGACCTATGGGAAATGATCACCATCACTAATGGCCTGAATAGAGAGACAAAGGGAAGCCGTAAGAGCTATGGGGAGGACACCAGTAGGAGCTGTGGCTTTTCTTGGGCCATCCAGCTGTTGTCAGCCTGTGCTGACTAAAAAGGGCTTAGTTCTCCTTTATCAGCAACCTGACCTCATTCTCCTCTTTTCTCTTAGTGTCACATAAAAGCCAGGCGACTAGTAGCCTTTTATAGTAAGGAGTCCAAACAGACTAGCAACTTAGAGAAAGGAAGTGTTTGCAGAGTAAATCTTCAGCAACAGGGTGAAGCCTAAGGATGAAGATTATTTATATAATAATAACACATTCTAAGTGTGAGGAATCTGGACAACATATACTTAAGGCAGTAGCTATTAACACATAAATTGTGAGCATTTTGTAGTGCTTTTCATTTTATAAAATACAGTTCATCTACAATGAATTTAAGACAGTGTGTTCTTTTCTGCACTGACATCGGTAGAAAGTAACTGGGTCCTTGGTGTTGTATATTGACAGTTCACTTTTGTGTGTGATTTTATAACAGAAGCAGATGTCAGGGTCAAGAACTCTGCTTCGGGAGGAGGCTGACCCTAAAAGCTAGGAAGGTAACATGTTGCAGGGGCTAGTCCTTTGAAATTTTATTTTCTAAAGTTGAACTGGCCAGGCGGTGGTGGCACACGCCTTCAATCCCAGCACTCGGGAGGCAGAGGCAGGCGGATCTCTGTGAGTTCGAGGCTAGCCTGGACTACCAAGTGAGTTCCAGGAAAGGCGCAAAGCTACACAGAGAAACCGTGTCTCGAAAAACCAAAAAAAAAAAAAAAAAAAAAAAATTGAACTTTCTGTATAATGAAAGATGCTCATGGAGTGTGGAGATTCATATGTGGCATAAATATGAATTATAAATTTGTCATTAAAATGGATTATTTTAGTCAGCAAGATCAGTTTAAGTTCTGGTTCTACCTATTTACTTGCCATGTAAAGTCACACAAGTTGCATAGACATTTAGCTATAGTTTATTATAAAAAATAGGGAAAGCCATAATATTGATTCTCTAGTTTTAAGTGAAATAATAGCATATATAATATATAATAGCTCTTGTAATTTTTACCTACCATTAATAACATTATTAGACTCTATAACCAAATCTTAAAATGTATTAAATGGGACACGTGGTATGTGTAGATTAATTCATTATACAAGTACTTTTTTAATTTAAATTTATTCATTTATTTTACATTCCAACCGCATTTTCCCCTCCCTCCTTCTCGTCTCATTCCCTGCCCCCATCCATTCCTCTTCTGTTTCTGTTCAGAAAGGGTAAGGCCTCCCATGGGTGTCAACAAAGCATGGCATATCAAGTTGAGTTAGGACTAAATTCCTCGCTTCATATTAAGATTTGGTAAGGCGGGCCGGGCGTTGGTGGCGCACGCCTTTAATCCCAGCACTCGGGAGGCAGAGCCAGGTGGATCTCTGTGAGTTCGAGGCCAGCCTGGGCTACCAAGTGAGCTCCAGGAAAGGCGCAAAGCTACACAGAGAAACCCTGTCTCGAAAAACCAAAAAAAAAAAAAAAAGATTTGGTAAGGCAACTCAATATGAGGAATTGGTTCTTCAAAGCCTACCAAACCATCAGGGACAGGCCCAATTCCCACTGCTAGGAGTCCCACAAGTAGACTAAGCTGTCATATATATACAGAGGGTCAAGGCCGGTCCCATGTGGGCTCCTTAGGTGTCAGGTCCAGTGTCTGTGAGCTCCTATGAGCCCAGGTTAGTATACAAGTACTTATTACACAGCTGTTACACACTAGGTACTCATTCTGTTTGAGATCCCAGTAGGAACAAAACAGACCTTGTCCTTCTGCAGGCGGAAGGTGTGGATTTTGTTTGTTTTGTGTTACTATTTGTAGAGTTTTAAACAAGGCCTACATTGACATACATTGCAATGTGTTTATTTAATTATCCTTATCTCTCAAAACAACACAACAAACCAAAACAAAAACCAAGAGTTTATTTTCCAACAGTTTTATGGTAAAACAAACAAATAGTTTATCACCATGCTAGACTCTTTAATCCTAGCAGAACACTAAATTCCTGTGGCTTTGTCTACTAATAAGTGACCAACCATAATTTAGAAGAAAAAAAATCATTTTGTTATTTAAAAAAAGTATTTTTGAAATCTAAGAATCCATTGATTATTCATATACCTTGATATAACTACCTTGTTTTCTTTTTCAATGTTATTTGAAACTATAAATGCTAATTTTTATTTGAATGCTACTGTCAGAAAATTCACTGTTTGGAAAAATAAAATATTCCAGTTGCTTTCATTTAGATATGTTGGTTAGAAGTTACTTTCAACAGGAATATGATTTGTCAGTGTCTTTAACTGAGTCTCACCACACTGTAGTCACCATCCATGCAGTGTGAAATAATTCGTAGACTTTTATTATTCTAGGCTCTGTTATATGTGGAAAATTAGCATTTAGTAGTCTTCTATTCTGCAAAATTTTTCCTTCAAGTTTTCAATTAAATAGTGTTAAATTTATCTGCAATTATAAAACTTTTCCTAAAGCTTCCTTACTTAGGCAAAACATAAAACTTTTAGCATAATTTGCTTCACAGCTCTTGGATATCATAATAGTCTTTAGAGAATTTGATCTTTTTAAACAAGGGAGAGATTCCCAGTTTTCATTTTAAAGTCAGGTTGCTGTGGAGCTAGTATCTTTGTTTGCTTAAATTTAAGCTTGGTTACCATGACAAAATGTATTTACTCAGCTAATATCTAGCAGTGTCAAATAGATACTGCTGGTCACTTGAATAATTTTGTTTGACCAATAGAGAAGTCCCAAATAAAAGTGACAAATTTTTATTTTAAATGGAAAATTAATTGGATAGAAATTGATTTTTAACTTTTTTCTTGGTTAATTAAAATAAAAATTTTGTTACCTTAGTGTTGATTTTGTTTAATATACATCTCTTAAATTTAATATTGAGTTCTAAAACAAAGGCAAATGAGAACAAAGTAAATTTGCCTTTGTAAAACAAGCTTTTTCCTGTGAAGTTACTGTTTAAACTCACAAGTGCTATAGAACACTCTCCTCCGAGCACATCGCCGTCATCATCATCACAACAGCTGTTACTGCTGTGAGCAGCTCCTGTGTTTAGATTTATTGACTGTTGAAGTTACCTCATGAAAGAGGGGGTTTGAAGTAGATTATTGTATCCTTTCTTGGGATTCTCTGCACCCTTCTGTACCTCCTGGTCCTGTTCATTCATCTGTCATTCTGCCCTAATTGCACATGGTCTTTTGGTTGCTACAGTACACTGTGGAAGGTTGATGGGGACTTACATAAATCTATGGAGAGGTGGGTATTTATGCTCTATTAATATTTTCTGATGCTTTGGGGTTGAGCCTGCTGCTGTAAGTAACCCCTTAATTCATGCTCTGTAAGTAGCCTGATAAACTCACTGCCTCCTCAGGCTGGACTCCAGGTCATTCATTCTTCGGGTTCTCCCTGTAAGGAGTGGGGAGATGTTTGTTTCTTTAGGGAAAGGGCTACCATAAGATGAAATGTTAAGAAAACATTTTTACATACACCACGCTATTTTCCTACATAGTCCCTTTGGGAAGAAATGCCTTTTATTTCTCTAGAAAATCAGCCATTTGACAAAAACAGTGAGCTCCCACCCCCCTATTAATGGCCCACACTCTGCATATTGTCCTTGCTCAAATTGAGTAACCTAGTTTCTGATTGTTACTTTCTCATTGAATTTGGTGTTTTTTCAAAAAACTTTAAAGAATATATATTAATTGTGTTACTGTATTTTTTTAAGTAGATAGATAAGGTAGTGAGAGTAAAGAAATAGGAAGTAGAGAGTAAAACCCAGGGGAGAAGGGGGTTGTTAATAGAATGCAGGGAATGCCAAACAGGCTTTTATTGCTGGACACATTCTCATTAGTTTTCAAAACTTATCAGGTTAAGTGTTTGGTAAGGAAGGTGAATTGATATCATTTTAAATTTATATTTCTCTTTGTGGAAGGCTTTTTCCGTCTAAGAAGAAAGGGTTGATTTGTTTGCTTGAATGTCTGTATGTATATAGGTTTTTTTTTTTTTGAATAAGGTTAGGCACAGAAATAATAAGTCACTTCCTCTAGTTGTAGTTTTATTTATTTGCGAAATGATCTTCTGTATAAAGTGAGTAGAATTATAAAGGGAAAATTAGAGGTTGTTGAAAGTGATGTAATGTAAAAAATATGGTGACTGACACTGTTAAATGTGAAAAACATGGTAGGAATAGAAAACCAGACATATCTAGAATGAATTAGAGTGAAATGGTGAAGGAGAGAGGAATTTTTAAAATTACTTGTTCATTTAACAAGTTATTTCATCTATTTTTCATTATACACATTATAAAAAAAATCCTGATACTAATCTCATGAGTAAGGTTGCGTGTGTGTGTGTGTGTGTGTGTGTGTGTGTGTGTGTGTGTGTGTTTGAAAGCATGTGCATGCCTCGTACAGTGAAACTGCTATGGTTTTGCCAGATTTGGATTGAATCCTTTCTTTGAGCTCAGATTTGTTTAAATAGAAATAAGACACAAATCTGAGGACATGAAAAGATAGAGATTGATTAGCATATCTTTTCACAATGTTTTCACTTTCAGATTGATGGCTTCAATAATATTTAGATTTTTATCTATGGTTCTTTATGTCCTGTGTCTACAAATGGAAACGAACTGTCTTCCTGTTTCTGGACTTTAACTGGAATTGATAATTTCCATGCTAGAGAGGGCAAACTATAAAAGGTTATCCTTTTGCAGTTGAACCCTTATAGAGAATTACCAGGGTTTTTGTTTGTTTGTTTGTTTTGCCAGGGGAGTATGCTGTCCCTCTTCTGTACTGCGTTTAGGTAAAGATTACAGATAAATCAAAAGATACACATGTCAAAAGAGACCAGCAGTAGAATTCCTAAGCAAAAGGATTTCTAGCAGATAATGTTGGTATTTGGTGGATTTATTTTTCCTTTTTCTATAGAGATATGATTTATTTTACCAGTAAGTCTGATTTTGGCTCCTCAATCTTCAGGAAGTCAACAGAAATGTGTGTTACATATGTTTTGATAGGGACAAAGTATACCCAGGTGAGCTAGTTCCTTTGTTTTACTTGATTGTCTGAGCTGTTTGTGTGCATTGTGCAGAGCTGCTACAACAGCCTCCCTAGTCTGTTCGGATCAGACATCAGTAGATTGTGTTGTACTGTTTAGAGAGCCTGGGTATAATATTAGAGTGACTGAATTATTATATGTATACATGGAGCAGCTTTACACTTATTTATGAAAGCCACTAATCTAGATAGATGATTTTTAATTTTTTAAAAAGTTTTTATTTTATTTAAAAAGCATGAGTTAAAAAACCACATATTATTACTTATTTAGCATGGTAGAAGGAAATGAAATCAGAGGAAATGAGCCTGACTTCATAGTCTGTCATTTTGCAGTGATAGAAAAAAACTTAGTTATGATAGCCCTGTATGACTTAAGGGCTCAGCAGAAAACAGAATTCAGCCAAAGATGGTTTAAATGAGAATGCTGTAATAAAAAAAATCTAGATAATGAATACAGTTAAGAACATGGCTAAGAGAAGGCTAGACAACTAGAGACTTGCAACATTAGGAAGCTGTTACCTTACCTGTGGCTTAAAGACCACATGATATTTTCAGAATTTGGTCATCACTGAAACTGTGAAGGAAGAATCATCTAGTGACAACTGTAGTCTTAAAGGACCAAGTTGTTGCCACGGACATGGTATGCAGATCCCAGGAAGCAGCGTGGAAGAATTAACCTAAGTTTCTTTTCCTGAACTCTGGTTTCCTGCTGTTGGCTCTTGCGGTGCATGTTAAGTCTACACAGAAACCAGCTGTAATGTTGCTTAGGTGACACAGAATATAGGGTTTGATTTCCCTGTGATTCAAAGGAGAAAAAGAATGGTCCTGGAAAGCAAGAGTAGAGTAATCTGTACCACACTGTGCCTCCTCTTCTCATACATAAAGTTAGCAACATGAAAGTTGCTGTGCTTTTTACGTGCTCTGCCAAGCACCTGCCACATTGCTGGTACACAGCAGTAAATAAGTGTAAGATGGTATTTCATAATAGCTAGCAATCCCTAAAGCACCAGAATAAATCTAAAGTGTGTCTAGTCACATGACTTTGGAGGTCTGTTTTTTCATGTGTGAAATGGAGAAGGCCCAGAAATGAGAATTATAGTAAAGATTAAAGGAGACAATGTATATTAAGTACCTAACATTGCATTGGTATATAGCATGTGGTGAGAATCACAATGACCATAATCCTATTGGTTATTAAGAAATAAATAATACAAGGTTAATACTAGTACCTTCACTGTCTCCAAGCCCCTCACAGACCCTTTTCCCTTTCAGAATTTCTGAATGGGGTTCTTTTTTTTTTTGTCCCATAGGGATCAAACTTTGTTTGCATATTAGAGTCCATTATAAACTATAGCTTTAGTTATTTTATCATTTTGTCCACTTTTATGTTTTTATGTTCAATAAACACTGAGTTAAATGATTGTCTCCACTGTGCGTAAGATGGAAGGCACAAAAATAGAAAAATTGAAGTACTGGAATTTGTTCAGTTTCAATAGCGCAGATGTGAACAAGAGGCTCAAAAAATAACAATACAGCATGTTTTCACAGTTCACTTGGGAATGCACCACAGTAAGTATTCTTTCAAATTTGAAATGTGTGTGGCAGTTCTCTGAGTCTGATTTGAGGATGCATATATGTTTTTCTTTTGAGCTACATAGGGAAAAATGAAGTAAAACCTCATTGACGTAATTGAACCTGATAACATCTCCTGGTTGTACTGCTGATGATTCACTGTGGTTTTGGTGGTTTTGTAGAACTCTGTAAAGCATGTTAGAGTTATAAACATATTCAAACAGAAACTTTTATCAGGATTCAACTTTTAACCACAGAGAAAAGATGAATTTAAATAAATGCAGCCTTGGGTACAACTTTATCAAACCAACTAAATTAAAAAAAATCATATGCATTTCATATGCTACTTAGAGAAAGCAGTAGTGTTCTTAAAATTAACTTCAATCTGTAGTGATAGTTTGTGAAAAGGCACAACCATTTCAGATAATGCATGAGTACTGGCATTTAGAAGGACATAGATAATATTTAAAAGTATACTATTGTCATTGAGATGTTTTTATTTTGATATACAATTCAGCTTTACTTTTCTATTTAAGTTGTTTTAGTGGTGCGGAAGTTGAAGTTTAATTGCCTATAACTTTGCTGACTTGGTAACTGTGCAGAGTTTGGCTGTCTACCTGGAAGCAAGATTTCAAAAGGGCTACATATTATATAGGAGAAATCAATACTCACACAAATACTTGTAAAACTCAAAATTTATACCTGCCATGCACTGTGCACTCAGTATGTTTGATAGTTACCCACAAGTTTTAGGTAAATGTGCAAAACAAACTTTTACTGCTTTTATAAACTAAAAACAGAATGTTTTTGCTTCACTAGTGCTGTTTGCAGTAACAAAGGTATTTCTAGTTAGCTCTACGACAAGTAAATAGGTTACATTTTAGGTTCATTTATATCCTATCATTTTCTGCTTCATTTAAATGAGAAAAATTAAACCACAGTTATACTAGGGGAGGCACTCAGTGTTTATTACTGTTGGTTCTATACATTCATGAACCTTGGAATTGTAAATTTATTTTTCACTAATGTCTACTTTTAGTCTGGTTTAGTTTAGTTATTAAGTTGATGAGCCATAGCATATTTAAATTTTGAGAAATAGAATTATTTCATATTTTGTTTAAAATATTTTAGTAATTGCTCCATTTTCTAAAGCATAAGAAAAAGATGATCTGGGGCTGGAGAGATGGCTCAGTGGTTAAGAGCACTGGCTGTTCCTCCAGAGGTCCTTAGTTCAATTCCCAGCAACCACATGGTGGCTGACAGCCATCTGTAATGAGATCTGGTGCCCTCTTCTGGCCTGCAGGGATACATGCAGACAGAACACTGTATACATAATAAATAAATTAAAAAAAAAAAAAAAGAAAAGAAAAAGATGATCTGTAGCCAAAATGTGTTTACATCTGTGATGTTTATATTGAATCACTCCTAACATGTTTTAAGTATCAGTTGTTTTCATCAAGTAAAAGCATTGGGTAGCTGGGTGTGATGGCACAGCTTGTAATAATCCCAGCTCTTGGGAGGTGGAGTCAGGAAGATCAGAAGTTCAAGAATTTGAGACCAGCTTGGTCTGCTGTACAGGGCCCTGGGCTCTGTCTCACCCTCCCCTAATGAAAAGCAGCATACAGATTTGTGTTATTATGGCATTTTTATTTCTTAATGAAGCTTTTTGCTTTTCAGATAACAGGTGCTGTCTAGGAACATTTCTTGATTCCAAGGCACATTTCCAAGTCTATACTAAAGTTTATAAAACAATGACTAAAAAGGAACAAGCCAGCTTTTATAACGTGGGTCTTTCATGATAAACATAGAAAGTTAGCTGCTGATCTTCCTTGTGTGGGCAGTTTGCACTTTACTGAGTGTTATCAGCAGCAAAGTGAAGTGTCTGTATGATAACTCCTTTGCATTGTGTGCTTTTTCTAGTCAGTGATGTCTTGAGCTGTCACATGGTTCATACATTTTTAAATTTCTCTCTCTTTCAGCATAATGTTGATGTTTCTAGTGTCTAGTTTTGTTAAGTCTCTCAGCAATGGCTTGTCTTTTTAATGTGCTTTTGCAATGAGGAGTACAGAATCTTAGTGGTAGCCTTGATATATATATATATATATATATATATATATATATATATATATATATATATATATATATAAAATTCAGAATATATGTCCTTTCATCCATGAAAACATTATTTTCTTGTTCTAGAAAAAAATGTTAGTTTACCAACGAGGTCTTTAAAAATTTGTTTGTTTTCCTATCATTATTTGACAAAGTTTCAAAGTAGACAATATTCAGAAGCATGTAGAGGAATGGATTGCCATTTAACAGTTCCAGTTTTTAGGTAATAGCTGTGGCATGTCTTAGTGGCACTTCTGCCTTCATGAGCTTGGGTAGTGCTGTCACATTACAGATGTGTAGCATTTAGACTGGGCAATTTACTTTTGAGTTATGTCACTGTGCTTACAATGCTATGAGTCTTTACAAAACTTAGTTTGAGCTGTTTATTATTTCTACATAGTATATAGAATGTAACACAATTTAAAGAGCACAAATTTAAGAGATATTAATAATGTTTGAATGATAAAAAATACTAGTTATTTTGTATTCTTATCAAATAAGCAGTCTTTGGACAATGGTGTATTTTTTTTTTTTAATAAAATTAAGGTTTACTATTATAAACCCTCAGCTGTAGTCCAGGCCTGGATGTCTCCATGGCCTTATATGGCAACACAGTCCACACAATCTGTATGGCCTCAGTGGCAGTTTGACCCTCGGGCACTAACATGGCCTCAGGTGTTGACCCTGGGCATCTGCATAGTCTTCAGTGGTAATAGGAGCACTGACATCGATGAAGACCTTTGCTGCAGTAGGGGCATGGACTCAGACTTGGCTCTGAAGAACAGCTTGGGCCTAGTTGTCACCATGGTCACTGGTGGCAGTGCAGGCCACTCAGATTGTCATGACCCCAGCTACAGCAGTCCTTTCCTCTCTACCATGGTCACAGGTAGTGAGCCAGAACCCAGGTATCCATGTGTACCTTGGTGACAATATGAGCCATCAACATCATCACAGTTGCCATAGAACCATGGATCCAGATATGGTCCTCGGAAGAAGTAGCCCAGGCCTGGATGCCAACTTGGCCCCAGGTGGCAGCACAGGCCACTCAGATTGGCATCAACCTGACTGTACGGTGGCCCTCAGGTCCAAATATGACCCTAGGTGGGGGCCCAGACCCCAGGCATCCATGTGACCCTTGTGGTAACTGGTACCATGGACATCAGTGCAGACCCTGGCTATGCAGACATGGTTCTTCCCTGAATCTCAAGCCTGGATGACTCCATGGTCTTGGGTATCAGCCCAGACCATTCAGGTCTGTATGGTCCCTGCTCTGTGGTAGCGTGGCCCTTGGGCATCTACATGACCACATGTGGTGTTCTCAACCCCAAGCATCCTCACGGCCCTCAGTGGTAATAGGGACCATGGACATCTACACGGATTATGGCTGAGATAGGGCCATGGACCAAGACATGGCCCTTGGCAGCAATCCAGGACTGGATGACACCCTGGGTGGCAAGCAGGCCTCCTACATCAGGTTGTTCTTCATGGCCTTCTCTTCTTCAGATCCATCTCTCTCTATAGGACATGAACTTCTCTCCCTACCATACCCTCACCATAATGGTGCTCAAATGCTTTGGGTGTGTGTATGTGTGTCCATCTCTGGATGCTTGGTTTTAATGTTGCTAAGCAGGCTTGTGGCTTCTTCCCACTCACCCATACTCCAGTATTTTCTTTAATATTTGTAAGTATTCTAGATTTTGAGGGACAAGTAAGTCAAAGATTATAATTTGATAAGCATTGACTAATAATATTATTGTATTTCCTAGTTAAAAATTTTCTCTAGTATTATAAGTGCATATGTATTACTTATATATGCATAATTTGATATTACAATGACATTTAGCAATATTTTCATCAAAGGTTTCCCTCCTTGGGTGTGGCTGTGACTCAGTAGTAGAGTGTTTGCCCAACATGTATGAGGCATGGATTCCACCTAGGACTGACCAAGTGTTTTGCTCCTTTGGCTGCCTCTGTATCTAGTTTCATTACTTCTCTTAGCATCAAGTACAAATAACCTGCAGAACCTGCCATGTAAAAATGTCAGAGAACTGGATCCATTTCACTCTTGCCTTTACGTCACAATTTCTTAAGCATGTTCTCTAATAACCATCTCTATTTCTCTGCCTCCCTAATCTCTTAACTTCTTAGCCAAACAGAGGTATATTTAAAGTGTGCATAAAATATGGAGACTAAAGACAAACATCATTGATCCACTATCACTTTCTTTTATTTTTAAGGCATGGTTTTGAAGTGTAGCGGAGGCTGACAAGGATCTCACTCTTCAGGCCAATTTGGTCTACAACTTGTGATCTTCCTGCCCCAGCTTCCTGAGTGCTGCTTTTAAAGACAAGTGCCATCTTTGAATGTTACCATTAGCATTACTGTTCCCTGTTTACCATAGGTCTGACTAGCTTCTCTTCTCTAAAGGTATATCCCATATACTCATATTTCTAAAAGTACACCTCAATATATATATATATATATATAATATAAATATTTTTTTCACGTAAATTTATCCTTTTCTGACTTGTGTTCAATTGTCTTCTAGGATTCACATACACAGTCCATAGCCACATTTCATTTATTGTCACTGATTGTATGCATATACTTTTTTTTTTTTTTTACCAAGTTTTGCTGAGAGATATTTGTGTTGTGTTTAGCTTTTTTCTATTCTAATATCTTGTATTGCTGTGTTGATTTTTGTTTTTGTCTCCTGGTGTCACATTATAGCAAAAGATCAAGCTCTGGTTTTTTTCCCCTAAATTTGTTGTGAATTAAGCTTTTATAAAGGACAATAGAAATGTCTAACTAGTGCCAATTTTCTAATGCTTAGACGCTGGTGAGATGGCTCAGCAGGTAAAAGTGCTTGCATGTGAGCCTGACAATCTGAGTTTAGTCTCTGAACCTGCACTGGAAAGGGAGAGCCAATCCTTGAAAGATATCCCCACTCCCCACTGTGACATGTGCATGAACACATACCACAAATGAAACACAGTTTTGAAATCTTTGTTCTTTAAAAATCTTTAAATTGGACACATAGTTGTGAATAGAGTGATAATTTCATATATATATTCAGTGTATAATGACTGAATCAAAGTAATTAGCATTCATATCTTCTTAAACTTTAAGATTTCTTAAAAAGAAATCTTAGTATTTCTTTGTGTTGAAGTTTTGAACTTTCCTAGTTCCTATAAAATATCTAATGAGTGTGAAATATACGCACTTTCTGTGCTGTAGAACACTAGAAATCATTCTACCTATGTAACTATAATTTTACCTCCTGTTTAACTCCTCTTTCCTTCTCCAACGCACTCTTCCTTGTCTGTACTCTGTTTTTATGAAATCAACTCTTTCAGCTTCCACATGTGAATAAGAACATGTGATACTTGTCTTTCTGTGTTTGGCTTGTTTTGTTTAATATGTCTTCTAGCTCCATCCATATTATTACAAAAGACAGTATTTCATCCCTTTTCATGGCAGAATTATATCCCCTCATGCATATTCAATACATTTTCTTTATCTAACCATAAATGGAAATAAAGACTGACTCATCTATTTTGAATAACACTGCAATAAACATGAAAGTGCAGATAGCTCTGATAAACTTACTTAAATTCTCTTGAATCTATATCTAGTAGTAGGATAGTTGGTTCATGTAGAAGTTCCATTTTTAGTTTTGCACAGACACTTCATTTTTTTCTGTGCTAGTCTACCCTCCAAAAATGGTATATACGAAATTGCCTTTCCTTGTATCTCTATCAATATTAGAAAAATCTTGTATTATAATTTCTCTTTATTCTTGAGAATTTTCTACATGTATCTAATAAAATGATAATATCCACCCTCATTTCCTTTGTTCAACTCCCTAAGTATCCCCTAAAACATCCTCTCCCAACTTATGTCTCTCCCCTGCCTCTTTTGAATAACCCACTAAATCCAGTTAGTTCTTCCCATTTATATATGTATATAGAGCCACCATTGGAATGTGGGTATCCTGCTAGTGGGAATACCATCAAAAATCGGTTGGGTTATGGTTGAGAACTGAGTAGGGAACCTGAATTGCAAACTAGGAGTTACTATTATTCTTGGGAATCTCCCTCTCCACAGCTGACAACTGCCAGTAGTTTCTTAGTAAGGAGTGGGGACTGGAGAACACCTCTGCCATCTAGGCCAGATTTTTTGTTGTTGTTTTTTTTTGCTTAATTTTATTCAGGTCTTATGCAGGTAGTACCAGCTGCAGTAGGTTCCTGAGTGCCATAGCCATGCCATCTCCAGAAGACAGCCTTTCACCGAAATCCTGACCGTCTTCTAGCTCTCACATGTTTTCAGTCTCCTCTTCCATAATGTTCCCTGAGTCTTGGAGAGAGGGGAATTGATAGAGTCTATTGGTATAAATATACATATTTAGAAGACAATTTAACAACATGACCAGTGATCAAAATAACAAGAGCAAGGTCTTCACTAAGCTGCCATAGACTTCTGACAGGAATACAGAACCAGGCTTGAATTCCCTCCTGTGGAGAAAGTAATTGAGTCCTAACACAATAGCCATCCCAAATGGGAGGAGATAGTATTTTCCTTGAAAAGTTCACACCTTTTCTAAGGGATTTATCATTGACTTTTTCTTACATCTCTTCCCATAATTAATGTCTGTTCATCAAGCCTGTGTTAAATAATTTTCTTAATTAACTTGATAAAAAATGGAGTGAGATAATAGTCCATTGTTGTAGCACAAATCTTAAAGGGTCTTATTAATAAAAACAAACTGGAGCCAGTTATTGGGGTGAATGCTGAAAGATCAGAGAAACAGAACAGGCCACCGCTAACCTCACCTCACCAACTTCTCAGCTGATCCTGTTTCCTCAAACTGGAAGCCTCTGAGTCCTCATCCGGAATGAATCTCAGCTTAACTAAAAAGCCTAAAAGCTTAACCAGGCTCCAGTTCCTGGTCCTCACACCTTAAATAACTTTCTGCTTCCTGCCATCACTTCCTGGGATTAAAGGCGTGCGCCACCACCGCTTGGCTGTTTCCTGTGTGGCTTTGAACTCACAGAGATCCAGACTGATCTCTGCCTTCAGAATGTTAGGATTAAAGGTGTGTGTGCCATCATTTTCTGGCCTCTGTATCTAGTGGCTGTTCTGTTCTCTGACCCCAGATAAATTTATTAGGGTTCACAATATATTGGGCAACAATATCACCACACATTGTGATTTTCATTTTTCATTTCCCTGGTGATGTTGATCTTTTTTCATATACTTTCAGCCTTTTGTATTTTCTTTTGAGAAATACGAATTCAGATATTTACCAATTTAAAATTAGATTTTTTATTTTAATTTTGTGAATTCTTTGTATATTCTGAACGCTAACCTCCATCACATGAAGAGCCAACATCTATTTTCTTCCATGCTTTAGGGTTATTAATTTTGTTGATTGTTTCTTTTGCTGAAGCTTCTTCAGTATAAACCCATTAATTTATCCTGATATAATCTAACTTATTTATATGGGCATCCATCCAGTGTTTCTTGTACCATTTTTTTTGAAGAAACTCCCATTTTTCCAGTTGTTATTTTTGACAACTTTGTCAAAGATGAATTGGCTGTAGGTATCTGTATTTATATACATGTTTATGTTTTACTCCATTAGTGTGTTTCACTGTCACTGCTGTGTGCTTTGGTTACCATAGCCGTGCAGTATTTTTGAAATCAGATATTGTGATACTACTGTCTTTTCTTCCTTATGGCTATTCATTTGTGTGTGTGTGTGTGTGTGTGTGTGTGTGTGTGAGAGAGAGAGAGAGAGAGAGAGAGAGAGAGAGATATTCCATACAAATTTTAGGATTTTTTTTCTTTGTTTCTGTGAACAGTGTCACTAGAATTTTAGAAGATATTGCATTGAGTCTGTAGATTGCTTGGTGAGTGTGGATATTATAGCCATATTAATTCTTTTAAACTGCATATATCTTTTAAATTGATATATATTTTTATTCCTGTGGCCTTTTTAGTTTCTTTTATCCATGTTTATAACATTGATTATAGGAATTAGATTGATTCCCTGCTTAAATTTTTTTCCTGAGTACTTTGCTTTCATAGCTATTGTTAATGTTTTTGTATTTGTGATTTCTTTTTAGCAAATTCATTACTGATAGAGTTTTGCTGGTTTTTATGTTACTCTCGTGTCCTGAAACTTAACCATTGTTTATTGGTACTAACAGATGTATGTGTCCTTTATCATCTTAAATTGTTTTTGGATTAATATTTAAAATAATGAGTTTCATTGTGATAGTTTTATTTTCATACATATATTATAGTTTGTATTAGATTTTCCACATGTAAGATGTTCATGTTTGTATTAGTTACTTTTTTTGTCACTGTAACCAAAATAAGCAAATAAAAGAGAAAGATTTATTTTGGTTCAGAGTCAAGGAGTCAGTTTGTTGTTGCTTGGCTCTATGAACTTTGGAAAAACAAGTAGGAGCATGTGGTGGTGGACAGCAGTTCACATCATGACAGAAGGTAAATGGATTGAAAAAGGAAAGGGGAGAGGAGCAGAGATAACCTTCAGAGGCCCACTCCTAGGACCTACTTCCTTTAGTTGTGCCCACCTCTGAAGGTTCTTATACTCTCCCAAAAGAGCACTGTCACTTGGGGACTGAACATTCAAACATATGAAAGGATATTTCCCTTTCTAATGGATATTTTCTAGTCGAAGAATAACAATTGATTTCCTGCTTCCCTATTGAAATGACCTTTACTACTTCCCTATGCTTTGTTGCTCAGGCTTCTCCCAGTACTGTGTCAAACAGTAAAGTGGGCATACTTATCTCATTTCTGATATTAGAGGAAACACTTTGAGCTTTTCCTCATTCAGAATGATGTTGACCAGGGGATTGAGGTATCAAGTACTTACTTTGTTGAGCTACATTCCTTTTATACTTATCTTTAAAGGATTTTTGCTATGGAGAGTATTCAACTTTATCAAATGCTTTT
Source organism: Peromyscus leucopus (assembly GCF_004664715.2). Classification (NCBI taxonomy): domain Eukaryota; kingdom Metazoa; phylum Chordata; class Mammalia; order Rodentia; family Cricetidae; genus Peromyscus; species Peromyscus leucopus. The sequence goes on along the minus strand of NC_051063.1, from coordinate 90,609,687 downwards.
GCTGAATCAATCTATGGAGTACTACATTTATTGATTTGTGTATGTTCAGCAAGCCATACATCGTTGCAAGTAGTCTCCCTTGACCATGGTACATATATGTCTTTAAATATATACTGTTCAATTTAATTAGTAATTGTTGAGAACTTTACATCTGTATTCATTGGGGATATGTCCTATCGTTTCCTCTTGTCTGATTTGGGTAATGCTGTCCTCCTAGAATGACTGTGGAGTGCTTTTTCTCCCTTTCAATAATTTGAAATCAGTAGACACTAGTTTTTTTTCCCCCCACTTTAAAAGTTGGATACAATTCAGCGGTAAAGCCATCCAATCTTGGGCTTTTCTTTTTTTGGACAAGGTTGTTGATATATTCAGGTTTTCTTCATGGTTCAATTTTGATATGTCCAGAAATGTATGCATTTCCTCTAGATTTTCCAATTTATTTGTGTATAAATAATATTAATGGAAAAGTAAAAAAAAAAGTTTTTAATAATAGTCTCTAATGATCTTTTGCACTTCTTTGGTATCAATTATAGTTCTCTATTTTATCTCTGGCTCATTTATTTGAATCGTCTCTCCATTTTTTCCATACCCAGCTAAATGCTTGTTGACTTTATTATCTTTCAAAAATCATTATTTCTTTTATTTATCTTTTGTGTTCATTTAGTGTCTATTTTTTTCTCTGATTTTTGTTATTTCTTCCTTCTGATTTTGGTGTTAGTTTATTCTTGTTTTTTTTTTTTAAGTCCTTAATTTGCATCACTAGGTTGTTTGAAATTGTTCTTTTTTTATTGATTTACGTGATTATTACTACAAACTCTCTGTATCTGATCTCCTTAGATTCAGTATTGTTTGTTCTACATAATTGAGGTACTCTGTTATTGGGTGAATATATGTTTGTAATTATTTCCGCTTGTTGAATTGATCACTTTATCATCTTAAATTATTTTGTCATAATGAGTTTTATTGTAAAAGTTTCATTTCTATACATTTCCATTATACTTTGTTCTTGTTTGCCTGGTTACTGCCTCTCTTCCTTCCTCCCTCAAATAATCCCTCCTGATTTCATTCATATACATATATACAATGTTTTCCTCTTTCATTTCTTTTCCCATTTCCTTTAGATTCGTCCTTCTCTCTCACAGTCTCTTTCTACTTCCATGAGTTATATATAAATGTCTTTTCATGATTTTTTAAAAATATTTTATTATTATTATGTACATGCATATGTTCCATATGAGTGAGGAGGATGGAGAGATGTCAAATCCCCTGGAGCTAGAGTTACAGGCAGTTGTGAGCTGCCAGATGTGGGTGCTGGGAGTTGAACTCAGGTCCTCTGGAAGAACAGTATGTGCTCTTAATCACTGAGCCATCTCTCAAACCCCCCATTTTTTTTTTTTTTTTTTGGTTTTTCAAGACAGGGTTTCTCTGTGTAGCTTTGCGCCTTTCCTGGAACTCACTTTGGAGACCAGGCTGGTCTCGAACTCAGAGAGATCCTCCTGCCTTTGCCTTCCAAGTGCTGGGATTAAAGGAGCGTGTGCCACCACTGCCCGAGATTTTAACGCCAAAGGGTTTTTTTTTTTTGTTTTGTTTTTTGGTTTTTTGAGACAGGGTTTCTCTATGTAGCTTTGTGCCTTTTCTGGAACTCGCTTTGTAGACCAGGCTGGCCTCGAAATCACAAAGATTCACCTGCCTCTGCCTCCCAAGTGCTGGGATTAAAGGCGTGTGCCACCACCACCTGGCTAAAAACTTATTCATTTTATTTATTTATTTATTGGTTTTTTTTTTTGAGACAGGGTTTTGCTGTGTAGCTTTGCGCCTTTCCTGGAACTCACTCTGTAGCCCAGGCTGGCCTCGAACTCACAGAGATCCGCCTGCCTCTGCCTCCCAAGTGCTGGGATTAAAGGCGTGCACCACCACCACCACCACCACCCGGCTCATGATTTTTATCTTTAAGCATATTTTATTAAATACATGTACTACTACTTGCTCATACTTTGTTGTGCTTATGTGGAATCTCATTTTCTGCCCCTACAATTTCAGTCTTTATATGTGAAGTTAATTTCATATACTTTTTTTTTAAAGTTTAATGCATACAGTCTAAATCTTTTAATTCAGAAATTTAGCTCATTTAAATTTAAGGTTATTAATATAAGGATATATTTCTGTAATCATGATCATGTTTTTTTCTGGTTGTTTTATACTTACTCTATTTAATTCTTCATTAATTGTTTGTTGTGGAACATTTTTTAAGATGTGTTATATAGGTAGACATTTCTGTCCCACCCTCCTAATTCCCAAAAAACAAATGCTTGGCTGATAGCTCAGGCTTATTACTAACTAGTTCTTACAACTTAAATTAACCCATTTCTATTAATCTATGTATTGCCACATGGCTCATGGCTTTGTCTGTCCTCCAGCATGTCTTGCTCCATCTGTGCCTCCTGGCGAGGTCAAATATACATCACATGTCTTGTAGTTTTTTAGGTTATTTCTTTATGTCTAAATTTATTTCAGGATTTCAAGGGGTCTTCCTCTTAAATGATCTATGTCTCTGCTGCTAGCAAACAGCCTACCCAAGAAAAGACAGTTGCCAAGAAGCTGTGTTTGATTTAATCTTTTTGTGGTTTTATGACCCCTTTTTAAAGCTTTGTCAGATCTTATGTGGAAATTCTGGCCCCACATTGGATGCCATTTGTAGGCAGAAGTTTCTGTCCCACCTGTCAATTCCCAAATAACTGACATGGAGACTCAATATTAATTACAAAGGTTTGGCTGATAGCTCAGGCTTATTACTAACTAGCTCTTTCAACTTAAATGAACCCATTTCTATTAATTTATGTATTGCCACATGGCTCATGACTTCACCCATCCTCCAGCATGTCTTGCTCCCTCTGTGTCTCCTGGCGACCCTACTGAGTCTACCTTTCTTCCTCCCAGCATTCTCAGTTTGGCTGTTCCACCTATACTTCCTGCCTGGGTACTAGCCAGTCATTTCTTTATTAACTAATGAGAGTAATACATATCCACAGTGTACAGAAAGATTATTCCACAGTAGTATTACATTCATTTATACTGTGGAATATTCATTTAATGATGTAATGATGTGTTGCATTCTTTTATGCTGCATTTGTTTAACTCTGTAAAGCTGTGTTACATTGCCCACCTAAAAATACCTGATTGCTCTAATAAAGAGCTGAATAGTCAATAGCTAAGCAGGAGAAAGAAAAAGGCAGGGCTGCCAGGCAGAAAGAATAAATAGGGGGAGAAATCTAGGCTCAAGAGAAGAAAGATGAAGGAGGAGTGAGAAAAGGAGGAGGAGAGGAGGATACCAGGGTCCAGCCACCTAGCCACACAGCCAGCCACCAAATAAGAAGGAAAGAAAAATATATAGAATAAAGAAAGGTAGAAAGCCCAGAGGCAAAATGTAATTTAAGAGAAATGGGATAATTTAAGTTAGAAAAGCTGGCTAGAAACAAGCCAAACTGAGGCCGAGCAATCGTAAGTAAGAATAAGTCTATTTATTTGGGACCTGGATGTTGGGGCCCCCAAAGAGTAAAAACAAAACAATAACAACAAACCAACTACAGTTGTTCTTTGTAGCTTGGTATGTTTCTCTTTTGGTAAGACTTTTTTTTTTTTTAATCTTTTTTCCCTCGTCTATGATGGTAGATTTTTATTTTCATTTTCTTTTTCATTCTAGTATGGCACGTCTCAAGTGTTTCTTGTGAGGCCAGTCTGGGGAGGTAAATTCTCCCAATTTTTGTTTCTTATAATTTCTGAAAAAAGCCCTTGTTGGATATAGTATTCCTGATTGACAGGTTTTTACTTTCAAGACTTTACATATGTCATCCTAGACTCTCTTCACATGTAATGTTTCTGTTAAGAAATCTGCTGTTTGTGTACTGGGATTCCCATACATGTAACTTGACACTTGTTTGCTTTTTTTTTTTTTTTTTTTTTTTTTCCGGTGGTATCACTTTGCCTTTAATTTTTAACAGTCTGATTACAGTGTGCCTCGGGAAAGCCTTTGTTTGGAGACTATTTGGAGACATTTGACCTTTAAATCTGGATGCTCATATCTTTCTGAAGGTTGAATATTTTAAAATATTTAAATGAATAAGTTTTCTATGCATTACTCCTGTTGTTTTCCTACTGTAATATTGCTAGTATTTCTTCAATTTATGGTGTTTTATATAGATCTTGTGTTCCTTCCCTCCTTCCTCCTCTTTGCTTTTTTCCTTCTGCTGCTTAGTCTAGCCTGTCATCAAAGCTCTTAGCTATATTTGTTGTTCATTTATTGAGTTCTTTATCTCCAAAATTTCTGTTTTATTAAAATGATCTCTATCTCTCTAATGAATTCTTCTAGATCATAGATTGCTTTTGTAATTTTGTTGATTTGTCTGTAATTTCTTGGCTCACTGAATTATCTTAGAATCATTAGTTTTAATTATTCATGTAGTCTGCCAATTCCCTCCTATCTATTGGCAGAGAACTTTTATGATGTTAATTTGATTTCCTTTAAATGTTTCTTCTGTTTATACTTTAATATTTGTCTGTCTGGAGGAGTACTTGCTCTTACTAATTTAATAAGGTGGAATTTGTAGAAGATTTTCTCATGTATATGTTTTTAGAGTGTTGGTTGAATAGGTATGTGGCATTGGTTAAAGGATGGTTGAAATAGTATAGTACTTGTGGATCTTAACCAGCAATGATTAATGGTGGTCATGACATGTGCGTTTCTTTGCTCTCAGCTGTAGGGGTTTGTAGGATTACTCCACTAGTTGTGATGAAACTTTCTTAGGCATGGTGGTTTTTGCCAGTGGCTGTGGGTGTGACATATGGCTGCTACTGTGAGGTGCCTGTCAGATTTGTGGGTCGTGTGCTTGTAGTGCCACTCTAGTGGGCTTGGAAAGGCATGTCACAGTGTACATGACAGTGAGGGTAGGATGCTGAGAGCGCCAAAGGGCTGCAGGCAGTGAGCTAGGTACTTAGTAAGTTGACGGTTTATTGTGTTCCTTCAAGAGGCTTCAGGATCCAAGTTGCTCAGGGTGTGACTTTTGGCTGTTTCCTGGGGACAGAGGTGAATGGGCAAAGCTACCCAACCACTTCTCAGTTTGGTAGGCTAATTACATGATTCCTGAGGTTATGTGAGGGTGGGCAGGAGCAACCAGCTATTCCTTGAGGCTGTAAGATGGCATCCTGGCAGCTTCTAGGGGAACTGGCAAGCTGATCCATTTGGTAGAAAGGCTGCCTAGCAGTGTGTTGAATCCTTAGGAAGATGGCAAGTGTCACCCAGTTATTGTTTCAGGAGGTGGGCTGAGTATCCTGGCTACTTAATGGTGTTGCAGGGTGATGAGTATAATCACAGCAGAGCTACTTTCTGATTAGGTGGGCATATAGGACCTTCTGGCTGGTTCATGTGTGTTCTTTTGATATGTTAAGTATGATTGAGTTATGCGTCCCCCCCTAGAGCTTAGCTGGATCATATCTGTCTTCTAATTCTATAGGTAGCTGAGGAGGACCTTTTGATCATCCTGCTTCCATCTTCCAACTTCTGGGATTTAAAGTGTGCACCACCATGCTGAATTGGTTTAATGTGGTGCTGAGGAGTGAACCTAGCATTTCATGTTTGAGCTACATATCCAGTACCAGTCTCCTCCTTCTTCCCAGCTTTTAGGACAGGGTCTCATATATACCAGATTGGACTAGAACTCACTACTAGCTGAAGATGTTAATATCTGGATTTGCTCTAAAATATAGATCTAAATGTGGACTCTTGGGCAATCATTCATTTGGTGCTAATTATGTAGAAAATTTCATTTCCTCAAAATCTCTAATGTTGTTATTGTTCAAATTACACAAAAGATATTTTACTAGTTTTTGTGGCATTTACTGTATCTGCTTTTATTGAATAAGAGAATTTCAGCTTAAGAACTGCTGCCTTTTGGTAATTGTGATCCTGTAGAAAGTAGCTGAAAATAATGACATGCTGATGCTTAAAAGTTGATTTGAAGCCAACTTTTAGCCAGGACAGGTGTGGAGAAGAACATGATAATGAGATAAAGGTCCACAAGGAGTGAATTTATTAGAGGAAATAACCTTCAATAGAAAAATGATACAGTAGAGAGGATCTGAAAGTAGTGAGCAGAGAGGACAAACACTACACATGGTAAGGTTTGATGAACCTCTAGGATTACAGTGGCCTCTGAGTAGTCCACTTTTCATTTGTCTAAACTCAGAATGTAAACAAAGATGGGATCAGTCTTATAAACAAACATCAGAATTCCTTTATCCCAAAGTCTTTAGCATATTTTCATTATAATTCCCTACCCCTGCCCAGGAAGCTCGAGACATTTTTTGTTTGTTTGTTTTTTGTAATGATTTTTCTTTTTCCTAGATACTTTAATACCAAAGTGTACAGCACATCTCTTTTATACAATATATCTATTTATGTAGTATAGCTATTGATTAAGATTTTTCAGGGTCTTAAGAACCAGTCTTATTTGTTTAGGGGCAATGGTACCTCCACTAAGAACACTAGGTATGACTATAAATATAGTTTTGGGCAATAGAGTACAACTAACTGAGAGGGTAATGTTGATTGATCAGATGAGTCAATGAAGTGGGGAGAATACTTGGTGTTAAGCTATTAAAATACAAGTGTGCTTGAGGTAATAAATCCATTTATGCTTTGACCAATGCATCTTGGAAATGAGACATCAGCTTATAGAACAGAATGCAAATTAATAGATTACAGTCTGTGCCTTAGGCAATTTTTAGCTACACATCATATGACTGTTTTCACTTGACTATTGTAGACTTTTGTTGGTAAACTTGAGAAAACATCAGATTTATAGAAGTCAAAATGAGGGGAATGGTGATTAAGCTAGTCGATATCCTCAATCACCAAGAAACTGCCATAAGGACAGAATTGAAGTATTACAGCTAGATCTCCAAAGCCAGTCCTCTACAGACAGCATGCAGAGAATGGGTCATAGCAGTCTCAGGGGTTTTAGGTTATTAGTCTTAATGTCTTAAACTGCATTAGTGTCTCTAGAATCCAGATTGCATGCTCATTAAGTCACAACCTAAAATAATTATTGCAGTACTCTACTTAGGGCCATAAGAAACAACTATGTAAATGTAGTAATTGTATCCATTAAAATGTAACTTTGTGTAGCTTCACCACAGCCATTTTGAGGCATGGGTCCATGAGGTCTCTTAAGAGGATAGTGTATTTGAATTTTCTTTAGAAAGAAATAGATTTCAGTAGGAAGAAGAAATTACTTAATGAAAGGATGTTGATGAGGAGATAGTAATAATAACCACAGCCCTTTTTTTTGAATGACCAAAGGTGGTGCATTTTCTAAAATAGAAAGCACCAAATTAGAGCCCACTGAGACTATTCTCTTAGCAGTCTTATTCTGAACTATTTTTCATATTTTTAGAGATTTTAAAGAAAAAATAAGCAAACAAACAAACATGAAAGAATATGTTATAAAGACCATATTTGGTTTGCAAAGCCTGTACTCTGTTCCTTTACAAAAATAGTTTTACAACCACTAGAATGGTGACCAAATAGGAAACACATTAAGATTTTTTGCAATTTTTTTTTGTTGTTGTTGCTGTAGCCATCACCATGAGTATATTCAGGTTTCAGAAGAGGCTGCCTTTTATCTGCTGAGGTAAAAAGGAGGTCTGGTTTGACCCCAGTGAGACCAATGAAATTGCCACTGCCTGTTCCTTCCAGTAGATCTGGAAGCTGATCAAAGATGGACTGATCATCTGTAAGCCAGTGACTGTCCATTCCCGGGCTTGATACCAAAAAATATACCTTGACTAGAGGAAGGGCATGTGTGTGGGCATAGCAAAAAGGTGCTGCATATTTTTGAATGCCTTAGAAGGTGCCTTGGATGAGAAGGATGTGGTTCCTGTACTGGCTTCTCAGGAGGTAATATGAACTCAGGACTGACCACTGCATGTATCATAGCCTATAGGGTATGTGTTTGAAGACAAACAAACAAAAAACGACGACCACCACAATAACAAAAAACCCCAAGCAGATTGTCACAATCAATCCCTGCCACACATACCACATATAACAACAAGGAAAAGAGGCATGAATTTGAATGAGAGAAAAAAGGAGGGAGTATATGGGATAAGTATATTATAAATTCAAAAACAATTTTAAAATTACACAAAAAGAACCATTTAAAGAGGACAAAATCAAGAAATAAAGCTTACCTCTCATGTATGCATATAGTAAGTGGCCTTTGTAATATATAACATCCATCAGTCATTAAAATAAAACAAGCCTTTAAAAAAGATTTTTTGCAACTAAAAGACTTAAACCCAATGGCAAGAACAAACATAAATAGTGAAGTATAAAAAAAAAAAGTCAGGATTTTTATTTAAAATGTAGTAGACTTATTCAATATTAGGGTTCAAAGTCTTGTAGAAAATGACAATTAACAAGGAATTAGTTAAGCAAAAAGAAAAGACTTATTCTTTAACTCAAAACAGTTCATAGAAATTTAGGGTAGATAGATGGTCATGACTGTGATAGCTTACTAAATTCAAGTTAACTCTGTCTTGTTGAATGCAGTGATTGTTGTACTAGACAAGCGGGTAGCCAGGAAGCCTTCTAGGAAAAGGCAGAGAAAGCAAAGCTGGCCTGAGAGTTATACCAGTGGTCTTGGAAAGACATGAAGACAGTCACTACTTATTTATGTATTGAAAAGAGTGTACTTTGATATTTGTAAAGCATTTCTTTAAATATAATTTAACCTAGGGGGAGAGGAAACTCTGAAGCTTTGTCTATGGGAGAGCCTTATTAGTAAGAAAATAGCTACACACATGGACATGAGCTTAAGATGATGGTGATGACTCTTTGTGAGGGGCATCTGCTGTTATTTAATTTTTCTTATATTTTCAGTGACGTGATTTTGGATCTGTTTTTCCTATTTTGTGATATTTTTATACTTAAATTTTTTTTACTTTACTTACATGTATGTGTTTGTCTGTATGTGTGCCATGTGCACACAGTGCCTGTGGAGTACAGAAAGGGGCATTGGATCTTCTAGAATTAGAGTTACAGGCAGTTGTAAGCCACCTGATGTGGGTGCTGGGATTTGAACTTGGGTTATTTATGAGAGCAGTAAGAGCTCTTAACCTTTGAGTCATCTTTCAGTCCAATAACAAATATTTGAAGGTTAATAATAAGTTACTATAGTGCCTTTGTTCTGAAAATGCTTTATCTTTTGTATTACTCAGTTGTAGATTATATGAATTAATGAAGTAATCTATAAAGAGATTATTTTTATTCTCATCTCCCCGACTCCCTTTCTGATAGCTAAGCTATTGTAGACATCTCCAGTGGAAGAGGGTGCAGATTGATTGTCTTGGCATGTGTTTGCTCACAGCTGTAACCTGGTGCTCTTTTACAGATGATTCTCTGGGACTGGGACTTGAAGCAGTGGTGCAAACCTCATTACCAGGTAAGCACGAGTGGTACTGATGTCTGTTCAAATTACCCAAACTTTAGGTAAAGTTACACTCGTAGGATTTCAATATGATAAAATGTTCTTACCTGAGCTAAGTTAGCCAGAATTTTTATGGAGTTAGATTTTTAAAAGTTTATTAAATATAAATGAAAAATAAAATAACAAAGTAGTTGTACTTCTAATATAATCATGGCTCAAAATAAACTATTATCTTTATATTAAAGATGAGGGTTTCCCCCCTTTTTTTGGATGGGACACTGATGTACAGAAGGAGAGAAACAGATGTTAGGCCATGTATGAAAGACTAAATAAATTGGCAAAAAAAATTTTATAGGGAAGCAAAATGCTCTACTTTGATTTTCTGAAATATTTATTGATTTTTACCATATGTACAGAAAACTGCACAACTCTGGTTTTCACAAGCTAAGCCTTCTGTGTAACTAGGACCCATGTGAAGAGGAAGCACTACAACCTCAGAGCCTCACTTACACCACTGTATCCCCAGAAAACCCCTGTCCTGACTTCTAGTCATTTTTTTTTCTTATTTTCACACTATATATGCATGTATAAATGGAAATGGAGTAATGTGTACTTTAAGATCATTTTTGATCACTTAAGCATTATATATCAGTAACAGAAAAATGAAAATAGAAGTATAGGAGATAGAAAAATAATTCAAGAACACCATGAATTGTATGTTATATATTGTTATAGCTGCTAATTTTTATTTTAGTAGATATTTTTGAATTATAAATGTGCACTTGTATAGTCTACTCTATAAAACTGATTATTTCATATGACATTTTGAAATACATTTTTTCACAATATATTATTTCACAATAATAGAGAAACCTTAAGTATATATGTTACAGGAATTTTAGCATTCTCTTAGCTTTATTTTAATAGTTGTCTCAACACCAACTTTTTAAAAAAATGAATGCCACTTTGAGTGGCTGTTTTTTATTTTGTATTTAAATGTTTCTAGTTTTTTTTTTTTTATTATTATTTTTTGCATTGTGGCTGTAGGTATGCCTGTGGATGCAGAGCTCCCAAAGGCAAGAAGAGGGTGTCTGGAGTTACAGATGGTTGTGAGCCACCTGTGGGTACTAGAAACTGAAGCCAGGTCCTCTGGAAGAGCAAGTGCTTTTAACTGCTGAATCATCACTCCAGCCCCCTGATTTTTATTTTCAAACAGTGTGTGTACAATAGCCACAATAGCCCCTAGGATGAAAATGACCTCTGGACCTTGGTAAGCAAAATTATGCTACCACAGTAATCAGATAAAACCAAGGAGTAGGCACATCTGACTTGAAATGGGATACCTCTTTGACTAGTTACATAATAGACTTTATCATCATTCATATTCACAGAGATCCTCAATTTCCAGTTAAAAGAGAATCTAAATTAGTGGCAAAATCTAAAGATAAATAAGCATAAATAGTCAGAACCATGGGCTTGTCTGACAGGCTACTATATATTAGGCATCTCTACTGTTTTTGCTTTTTCCTCTTTCTTTCTGACAATCCTTATCAAAGGATAGCATTCATCTATAAAAGTACACAGCTCATAAATGAATAACTTGATGTATTTTCTCACACTGAAGAATTAACATTCCCTATTCCTTCTAGGCCCTTTTCCTAGTTATTCAGCTTCCCTCTGGGGTTATGTCAGTCCTAAATTCTGCTGTTTCACCCTAGCTTTTTTATTCTTTTAAAAATAGAAACATTGTACTTTTTCTATTAAGTTGGCTGTGAGATAAATTAGTAGTGGATATAGCAGTAACCAGTTTGTTTTCCATTTGTTCCACTGAATTAACATATTACAATGTATTTATTGATTGTATTGTTGTGCTCCATTTTTGTTTTATGCTTGTTTTTTTGGTTTTGGTTTTTTGTTTTGTTTTGTTTTTGACTGTTGCAAGTTATATTGCTGGAACAGTCTTTTTGTTGGGTATGTAACTTGGAGTGAATTGCTAACTATATATATGTTCACTTTCAGTTAATAGTGTCAGATAATTTCCCAGTTTGTGTTCATTTTACTCAACAACCAGTGTATGAGTATTCTAGTGGCTTTGCATTCCTCTAAACATTTAGTAAAAAAATCCCGGTAACTGTATAAAATGCTCTTATTGATAACTCATCAGATTGAGGGCTGTTTCTTATGTTAGTTGGACACCTAGATATCCACTGGTCAAAAGTTTTTGTAAGTTTTTCATCTTTCATTTAGCAGTCAGTAGGAGGTCTTTATGTATTCTGAACATGAACATATATGTACATGTCCATGGATGTATATTTCATATGTGTGTGTGTGTGTGTGTGTGTGTGTGTGTGTGTGAATTATATGTTTACTTAAGAACTCTCGAGTCACGAAGATTTTCTTTCTTCCATGCTACCTTCTAGGTGCTTTGTTGTTTAACTTTCCACCTTTAGATCTGTAGTACATTTAATTAATTTCTTAGTTTGGGTAAGTTTGGCTTTTTATATATGTGTCATTTAAGATCCCTTAAATTTTTTGTTACGTTTATTTATTTGGGTTGGGAGAGGCATGTGGATGTCAGAGAGTTGGCGCTTTCCTTTCACCATGAGGAGTCCAGGGATTGGATTTAGGCCTTCAGGATTGGTGGCAAGTACATTTCACTCACTAAGCTATTTCTCTGGCCCGAGATGCTTTTTTTTTTTTTTTTTTTTTTTTTTTTTTTGAGACATACAATTGACCCAATTCTAATTTGAAAGCTCTACCAAAATAGAAATATTTTTGAGAATTTCTGCTTTGCTTCTCCATCTTTTGCCACTGTTTCTAAATGAGCAAATTCCTTCAGTAGAAAAGCAGTTTTTTCTTCTTTCTTTCCTTCCTTCCTTCCCTCTTTCCTTCCTCTCTCTCTCTCTTTCTTCCATCCTTCCTCCCTTTTCATTCCCTCCTCCCGTCTGTCTGTCTGTCTCTGTCTCTATCTCTGTCTCTGTCTCTTGTTTTTCAAGACAGGGTTTTTCTGCGTAACAACCCTGGCTGACCTGGAACTCACTTTGTAGAAACCTCTAGCTCACCGAGATCTGCCTGCCTCTTGCCTCCTGAGTGCTGGGATTAAAGGTATGTGCCACCACTGCCCAGCAGAGCAGTTCTTAAATAAGCTTGTTTCTTTGTTAGGATCTTGTTTGGCTTTTTAAGTCCTGATTTTACTGTCTTTTAAACCTTGCTTGAAATCTGAATTTGTTTTCCCAAATTGGAGAAAGGCCCTTTGTGTTTCCTGTGAGTGCTCTGCCTCCCATCCTCTCTGTCTTGTGCCAATTATTAGTCGCTAGCAAAGTCCGTGAGGGAAAAAGAATAGCATAGATTTAAAAAAATGTATATGTATATGACTGTGACTGGTCCCAGAGGCCACAGACTAGAGCTAAAGGAATTTAGAGTTACAGGTGGTTGTCTATACAGGTGCTTCATAGCCGGTGCTTGGCAACCAAACCCAGGCCCTCTGGAAGAGCAGCAAGCAAGTCATACTGAGCCATCTAGACTTTTGAGTTCTTTTCCTTCTCTCTGCCTCTGCCTGCCCCCACCTCTCTCATTCTCTGCCTCTCTTTCTGTGTCTGTCTTTCTTTTTTGAAATCAGAACGTTTATTTTGACTGATTGAAATTCTCAAGATGAACTAGATGCTACAACAAACAGCTGCCTTCTTGGGTTTAGGTGTTCCTTCACAGAATTCATGCCTGAATCTTCAGTATAAAATTTTCAGGTGCCTCATCTGCCCAGTCCCAGTAGTGTTTTGTCTCTTAGCCTTGGCAAGGCATAACTCCAGTTACACTTTCTCTTGCACTTAGCAGGGTAGCCACGTTTGCCAGAGGTCTACTTCTGAAGGTGGCAGGCCTTCGGCCACAGTGGCAGCACAATTATTGCATTGCTTTCTGAAGGATGATGTTTCTTTCTCATCTTGCTTCTGCTGCCCTGTCCAAAGAGACTGGAAGAGAAGGCACTTCTACTTCCTTTGAGTTCATTTCTATCTTCTCTCTTAACTATGAGTCCTTGACCTTTTATGCCCTGTGTTGCTTGAATGTATGCTATAGTATTTAATTCAGATTTTCTAGTTTTAGGCCAGAGTTGGTCTGATGCCAACTAGTCTCTCTCTTTCTTATAATAAGATCAATGTATTTCAATGTTGTAACATGATAGATAGCCCAGTGCTATATCAAAGTAGCAAAAGTGAAGGTTCCCAGTGTTTTATAAACACTATGAATGGCAGTACACTTGCATTCAACTTCACAAGAAATTCTCTTCAGGTCCATGAAGATTCATTGACAGCTGCGGACGTGGGTGTGTGTAGATTGAGCAGACAATGAAAGTCTCTCAAACCAGACTGACAAGAATGGGATGTAATGGCAGGATGGCCAACTGCTGACAAAATTAACTTTTAAAATTAGTCATTCAAAGCAAACATAGCATATAGCAAAGCTACAGGAAATAAATAATGGAACAATAAGACAACACATGGGTTAGAGCTCTAAAGCAGTGAACATATTTCTTCCTGTCTTGTAATAGAAGAAGCCATGGAAACAGAGTTCTGCAGCTGTCCATGGTGCTTAATCTACCCCCCCCCCCATTTACCTCTCCTCCATCCCCCATGGATATCAATGAAAAACCTGGAATTCCCTGCTCTATAAGATTCTGGTGATCCTTGGCCGGGCGGTGGTGGCGCACGCCTTTAATCCCAGCACTCAGGAGGCAGAGGCAAGCGGATCTCTGTGAGTTCGAGGCCAGCCTGGGGTACCAAGTGAGTTCCAGGAAAGGCGCAAAGCTACACAAGAGAAACCCTGTCTCGGAAAAAAAAAAAAAAAAAAAAAAGATTCTGGTGATCCAACCTAGTCTCTTTTATTGAAAGTAATTTGAGAGTAATATTGATTTCCTCAGAGAACTAGTTGAAATACTAGCTGCTACATAGTAGAACTAAATAAAGATGTGAACTCATGTTAATTTCAATAACAGTAACTATTAAGCATCTCTAAAATTGTAGTCTAAGAACGATCATAGACTAAGTCTTTTAGTATTTAAGGGCCATGCAGTCACTGCCAGTGCCTCAGTGGCAAGTTCTCCTTGCTTTCTTCTCCCTCTCTCTTTCTGTCTTTCTTTCTATCTGCCTGTCTCTCATTTAAGATGCAGAACATTTAAGATACAGAAACAATTTCTTTCTTTAAAATTCCTTTCTATAAAAACGCAAGAATCTTACTTAATATAAGACAATGAGAAATGGAATCATGTTCAGTGTTAGAAGTTGTAAATTATTTGAATATTCAACTTAATGCTGTGTTGAATCATGTTGCTGCCTTGCTCACTACTTTTCTATCTCACTCAGAATTATAGAGCAAGACCTTGTCATAGACTTAAAAGAATTCATTCACTGTAGTAAGTTCCTTTCTGCTTTTTGGCTCTTGACTCACAGACTCCCTCCTCTATCATTAATTTTCTTCCAATTGCCCTGGTGTTCTGCCTCAGAGAGGCCAGGCTGACTTCTGCTTCTGCACTTTGTGTTTGCTAGAAACTGCACAAATACTTGTTTTCTAGACTTCTGTCGGTTTTTGACATACATTTGCCTTCTAAGTGAACACTGACTATCCTCTAAATAATCCTTGCATTAGCTCCTATATCACCCTTTGTTCTCTCTTCTTTTTCTTCGTATTTTGTCCTTTTTTTTTTTTTTTTTTTTTTTTTTTTTTTTCTTTTTCTTCGTATTTTGTCCTTTCTTTTTATGATACTCAAAGTCTACATGACCCTCCATTGACAAATAACTTGAGATATAATGTTCTCAACAGTTGTAAGTAAAATTCTACCAAAGTTTTGGGTTCTAGCTCCAATTATGCCATTCATACATTTTGTCTTCATTGTTCGGCTCACATGTACCACTTGTTCCTTTGAATCCTTACACCATTTTTCTGTACTTTTGTCCACATTTTTCATAATAACACTAATACTCTTTTAAGTATATGTATTATTCTTGTTTTATATGTTCTACATGTATTTATCAGATTTATTTTCATATCAGCCTAAGAGTAGATGTTATCTTCTTTTTTACATTAAAAGAAGCTAAAACATTCAAATGTTAAATAGCTTGTTTAAAGTCACAGTTAGGTTTAAAGTCTAGACTTCAAACCCGAGAAGCATGGCTCTGTTGTGATGCTAAACACTCCTTAAGTAAGGTTATGAAAAAATGGCTTTCCATGCTTATAAGTTTTGCCATGAAAGAAAGGAAGTCATCTATAAAGTATTGAAGTAACAGGATTGTAGACTTCAAAATAAACACATATTTAGTTGTATGCAAGTTATAAGATAATAAATGCCATTTATCATGAAATAGGCTAACAAAAATAAAACCAGATAATAAATAAAATACAAAAAAAGGAAAGGCTAAAGCTTACCATATCTGCTACACACACACACACACACACACACACACACACACACACACACTCCAAATTGGAATTCTATTCTTACATTATTCATGCCAGGTCTATGTGATTAAAATTTTGTAATTAACAGGGTTATATTATTTAAGTATTGTAAGATTCACCTTAGTTTAAATCAGAGTATTTTTTTAATGTTAAACTTTCTGTGTATCAAATACATAATTTTCCTTTTTGTTTTCTAGAATTCTGGAGGTGGAAATGGAATTGATCTTTCAGTGCTAAATGAAGCTCGCAATATGGTGTCAGATCTTCTGATTGACCCAAGCCTTCCCCCACAAGTCATTTCTTCTCTGCGGAGTATTAGTAGCTTGATGGGTGCTTTCTCAGGTTCCTGTAGGCCAAAGATTAATCCTCTCACACCATTTCCTGGATTTTATCCCTACTCTGAAGTAGAAGATCCAGTAGAGAAAGGAGATCGAAAATTTCACAAGGTTAAAATACAGTAATCATCCAGCTTTATTTATCTCATTTAATGATTTGTTTTCATGAAAAACATTCCTCTAAATGTCTTATAATACACAATTTCCTTTCCAAGGATCGGCTTCTTTTATATTATATCATGCTGCCTGTGGCTTTACAGAGAATTGCAAATGAAAGTAATTCTCTACTCATTTTTCATTAATTACTTCTCAGTGCTGGGGATTGAACCAAGGGACTTACATATGCTGTGCAAATGTTATGCCTCTAGCAGTTTTTATCTTAAATAGCACTGCTGTACTTAGCAGTTACAATTTATATGCTAAGAACTAGGTGGTATCATTGTAATAAGAAGTAGAAAGTACCAAGGAACTTAGTTCCAGGCTTATATAACTAGTAGATCATGTCATTAATCTTTTTTCTTTTATAGAGTCCAGGAATTACACTTGTTGAACCAAGAACAAATGACCATTATAATAATATATTATTATTACTTAATGATTTTTTTACAGATTTAAAACCTTGCCTCCCTTTACTCACTGCATTTTTTTATATAGCTCAGTGGGCACTGGTTTTTCCACAATTAGATATGGAATTACTTTTTTGGAATAAAAAAATTATTTTTATTTAAGATAAATAAGATTTACTTTAGACACTAGTAATACATGCGGGATATACTAACTTGGTATTTATTATGCTTGTTATAGTGCTGTTATCTGTCACTGTATTGTGACAGCTTTACTAATAGCTAAAATAATAAATATTTAAAACTAGAAATACTTTGCCGGGTGATGGTGGCTCACTCCTTTAATCCCAGTACTCAGGAGGTAGAGGCAGGTGGATCTCTGTAAGTTCGAGGCCAGCCTGGTCTACAGAGCGAGATCCAGGACAAGTACCAAAACTACACAGAGAAACCCTGTCTTGAAAAACAAACAACAACAACAAATAAAAACTAGAAATATTTTAAGGATTATAGTAGTTCAACTGCTTCTATAGCTAAGAACTAACCAAGAAAAGGTAAAATTCAAATAAGTTAATTTTGTCAAATTGCACTAGTTATACAGGTATACCTAGAAAAGGAAAATACAGAATTTTTAAGGACCTTTGATCAGTTAATTTCATATTATCAGATCTTAACATTAGGGTTTAGAAATGTTGAAAAATTATGCAAGGATAGTTAGGGACTTGAAAACTATTGATCATCTGGGTCATAGATAGTTAATTGATGCTTTTACTTTTAAAAAGTTTAGCAAATGGTGCCTGTAACCCATTAGAGCTCACTTAACAATGATACTGACTCGTGTGACTTTTTCAGTATACCACATAATCACAAACACCAAAAGTGATGAAAGTCAGTAATTAATGACATGATTCTAAAATATTCTTGAGTTTTCACCCAATATGTTGTTCTTTTTCATTTCCCACTGACATTTATTGATCTAAGATAGTGATTTTTAAAGACAGTAATTCTTTAAAGCTGTAACCATTAGCCGGATGTAGTGGCACCTTGCTATAATTGCAGCACTTGGAGGTGGAAGTCAAGGGACTAGGCTACATACCAAGACTTTGCCCCAAAACTCTGAAAAGGAAAACAGACAATTCTAATCAGAAAAGGGCCATTGAAATCATTATTATGCTGTTGTATTGAGTGTGTAGAAAAGTTTTCTTGTACATTTTACATTTTAAACATGATATTAATTAAGCAGAATCTCTAAAGTTGCTCATTTCCTAAGCATTGTAGTTAATTACAGTAATTTAGGGTGCTAGAATCTGCTGCTGTAAGTCATGTAAGAACCAGAAAGTAACAATCTTGCCTTTTCTTTGTGTTTTTTAAACTCATTAGGATTTCATATCTAATTTGTCTCTGATTTTGGAAAAGCATATAAACACAAAGTCTTAATTTGCTTCAGAAAAGAGCCACAGAATTGGTGAAAAAAATTAGTCACCAAAAGGGAATACAGACAGATCATTTAATAGAATATTTTATAAATATGTTAAGAGCTAAGAAAGATTATATGAACTTAAGTCAAAGTAAGGGTTATATGGAGAATGTTGTCACTGTATACCTAACTTATCGTGGACCTTTACAAAATCAGCATCCTTGTGAAAAGTTACATATACTATTGAGATTTCTGATATTGTTGAAGTGTCTGCTAGAGAAGAAAATTTATACAATAGACATTACATTAGGTGTATCTCAGGGACATGGTTATTTACAATGGTTTAAGAAAAGATTTATTCCCTTTAATTGAACATTTAGATCAATTGAGAATTTACTCAAAAATTACAGTAAAATAATGTTTAAGATGTTCTGTACTTAATCATTAATTTAAAAAGTAACCGAGAACCCTGAAGTTTTTCCACATTAGCTATCCTGTACTTGAGATACCTTTTGCTGAAAATATAAAAAGGATGGTCGTCCTGGGCCTAACTCTGTCCTCTGAAGCAGATTTTTAGTATCAATCTTCCATACCTATTTTACAGCTTTAATGTTTTCTTTCTCTTGAAACTATGAGTAAAATGTCAAAATTAAAAAGTGTAGTTTAAATCATAAGAGTTCAGGAGCTTTTTTATTAAGAAAAAAAAAAGAACAACAATATGGAAAGTGGAATTTGGACATGGAAGTGAAATATTGGAAGATTTTTAGAATGAAATTTTGTTTTACCTGTACATATTATATGTGTCTTAAATATAGCATGTTAAAGGATGATAATTTATCCGTTTTGAAATTATTTGACAGGGACTGAGTAGTAGAACCAGTTTCTCAACTGCACAGCTGAGGAGGAGCTCAGGAGCATCAGCATTGCTGGCTAATGAGCACTATTCCAGGTGGGACCGCAGCAGTGGCAGAAGACCTCACCAAGAACTAGGTGTTCCAAGGTAAAATTCTGAGAGCCTTTGAAATCTAAAGCATCCATTTTCTTTTGACAAATAACATTTGAAATTGTTTTAAAATCAAGAAAGTATTGTTGCAGTATTTTTAGGACAACATAGGTAGAAATTCTTAAAGTTGGTAACCCTTGAGAGCAAACTGTATTGAGACTTCAAGCTAGTGTTTCAGTTCTTGTCTCTGTCAAAGAAAAAAAATAGAAAGATGAGATAAAGTAAGGATTTAAAGTTAATTATAAGGCAGAGAAATACTACTCAAGGGATGAATGAATTCAGACTTCTAAAGAGAGATTAGCCCTGTGGAATTTTGGTTAGCTTGATAGGCAAGCTTTACTGAAGGAAAGTATTGCTAAGGTATTGTTCTAAAGAGAGGAAAAATCAGGGAATTCAAGGAATGGTTGGAATTTTCTTTGGAATGGGATTACTCCCTTTTCTGTCCTTCTATGAGATTTTCAGCTGTGGGGCATGACATCAGATGCATGGTGGGAACAGACAGTTTTGGGTTACCCCTTCTTTTTCTAAGCCTACATAACTCACCTTAGCAATAATAGTTACAATCAAGAAACTGATTCTTAAAAAGAAGGCAACACTCTCTCAAAACTTAGATCAGTTGGGGTACAGAAAATGCTGGAACCTTAAAAAACATGTCAGTGCTTAGTGGTTCTCAACCTCCCTAATGCTGTGACCTTTAATACAGTTCCTCATGTTGTGGCAACCTCCAACCGTAAAATTATTTTGTTGCTACTTCATAAATGTAATTTTGCTACTGTTATGAATCGTAACGTAAATATCTGTGTTTTCTGATGGTCTTAGACGACCCCTGTGAAAGGGTCATTCTAATCCGTAAAGAGGTTGCGACCCACATGTTGAGAAACACTTGCTTAGAGATACTAAATCAGTTTAGCATGTTGTGTTTCTGGATCCTTTCTGCCTCTTCTGCAGAGGTTCAAACCTAGAGCTCTGCCATATGCTAGGCTAGGTTTCTACTATTATGCTTGGGGCAGCATTCAAATTTATGGAGGCAGCCACCAATTCATTGTGTAGGGTGCCATGGTAGGTGATTCTACAGTTACTGACTTGGAAAAAAAGAATATTCTTCAGACTTATTACAGTTGCTAGTGTAAGGTAGCAAGAATGTTCCAAACCTGTTCCTATGTAAGCTGAGACATTGTCATATTATATACTCTCTTGAGAACTGGCTTGAAATGAAACACTGCCAAATCAGAAATCACAGTTAAATGAGGCTGGGAAAATACAGGAACTAAAAATTTATGAATATTAATAAATACCATTTTACCTATAACAAAAGATTTAATACTTCATCTTTTGAAAGCCATTAAAGATACAGATCTCTTGTGTGGGTAGAAACTTCTTTTCAGTCAGTTACCTGGGTTATTAGAATTGTAATGAATGGAAATTCCATGTTAAACTACTGTCTCATTACCTACTGAGCAGGTGGCAAGCTAAACTTTGTTTAGTTTGAGCTATGTACAGTTACACATTTGAAACAGTAGATGGCAGGATTGAATCATAGCTGTTCATATGTTAAAACCTATGTTAAGATTTATATGGGAAACACACACAGATTCCCGCATTGTTTTGTGGTTTATTAATTTGAATTTTGTAATATTTGATCAAGCAGTTTCTTTCTCATAAAACTTTAATGTGATAGAACAGTAGATTGAATTATGAATTTATAGTACAGGAAAATGAGAAACAGTAAAAATTTTGTCTTAAACTTAGACATGATAGTTTTTTATTTTTTTAAAAAATGGTAGTATGATGTGGGGAAATGGAAAATAGGAAATAAACTAAAGATAGATTTCTTTGCCATAGGAAGGAATCATAATTTTGGAAATATGGTGGGTTTAAAAAGCAAGAACAGGGGGCTGGAGAAATGGCTCAGCTGTTAAGATCACTCGATGCTCTTCCAGTGGTCCTGAGTTCATTCCCAGCAACCACATAGAGGCTCACAACCATCTATAATAGGATCTGATGCCCTCTTCTGGTGTGCAGGTATACATGCATAGCACTCTTACATAAAATATAAATAAATAAAATTTTAAAATGTTTAAAAAAAACAAAAATGACAGGCTTTTGTTTTACTCTTCACATTTGCATTACAGCAATATATTTTCAGTTAAAAAAATGTTTGACATATTCAAGTCATTTTAAAAATAGAAATATAATTTAGAGAAATCTCAGTTAAGAAGTGTTCATGATATAGGTAGATTCTAGATTCAATGAACTTAAAAAAAGTCATATTTTTCATCAGAGATTTAGAAATTTGACCAAAACAGTTATTGGTGTTCTGTGTGTCACTCCTTTAAAAAGATATATACTCTAAAGACTAAATAGAGTTTTTCTTGCATGAAGAAGCTGGAGTTTCTCAGTAATAAATTTCCAAATGTACTTTACACATAGTTGGGATAAAATGGTGTGTTTGCTAGTTTTATATAAACTTGACAGAAGCCAGGGCCATCTGAGAAGAGGAACCTCAGTTGAGAAAATGCCTCCATTAGACATCTTAGGCAGGCTGATGGGGCATTGTCTTGATTAGTGATCAGTGTCGGAGGGCCCAGCTCATTGTAGATGGTACCACCCCTGGGCTAGTTGGTAGTTCTGGATTCTATAAGAAAGCAGGCTGAGCAAGCCATTAAGCAGCACCCCTCATGGCCTCTGCCTCCAGGCTCCTGCCTTGAATTCCTGCCCTCACTTCCTTCAGTGATGGAGTATGTCCTGAGAGTTATAAGTTGAAATAAATCCTTTCCTCCCCAAGACAATTTGGTTGTTATTTAATCAAGTCAGTGAAACTTTAAGACAGTCAGGAATATGTAAAACATCAGCAACCATCACTCTTTTCTAATACAAGTCTCTAGATCTGTGCTATACAAAATAAATTTATGCAGAAACAAGTATTTTATATCTGTACTGTCTAAATTGTAGCCCCTAGCTACATGTGATTATTGAACATTTGGACTATGTCTAGTATGACTAAATAATTGAATTTTAATTAGATATTAGGGAATTTAATTCAAACAAAGTCATGTGACCATCATCTAGACATACACTATGTGACATCAATTAATACGAATGATACTTTTATACAGGTATCTTTAGGGTTTTAGTAATAGCTCTGTATTCACCCTGATATTGTTATAGTTCTCTCCCATGCTAGGCTTTTGGGCCTTGATTTAAACTCAGCTTTGTGTCTGATTATAGCTTCCCTGACTATGAATTTACACGATAACAGTTATAAACCTCTCTAAATATAACTGAAGCCAGACTTCTCATCCCTCAGCCGTCTTTAAAAACAAATTCTGTTATCATTATTTGGCCTTTGTTTCTTGGCATAAATTTTTGTAATGTTGCCCTCTGTTTCATCTTTGCCTTTATTACTTTGTCTACATTATTTCATAGTTTTGCTACAGCTCTCTTGGGCTATTGAATTAGCCACTTATAGACAATTTTCAATCCTTCAATTGTTCCATCTTCCTTAAGCAAAGCTTTGATTGTGTGGTTTTCTAATCATTAAGTCTTGGGATCCCTTATTAATATCTGTAGAATGATTCTTAAGCTCTTTGTCTGGAACTTGAAAATCTGTTGTTACCTTATGAGAGCTCCTCAGCCATACTTGAAAAAGATGGAACTCAGTGGAGCAGTCTTTCAAAGTACCAGAGTGACAAAAGGCACAGGGTTTAACTCCTGCACTGAAAAACAGAACAGAAACAACAATGTTGCTGATTAAAAATACAGCATTGAGCCGGGCGGTGGTGGTTCACGCCTTTAATCCCAGCACTCGGGAGGCAGAGGCAGGCGGATCTCTGTGAGTTCGAGGTCAGCCTGGGCTACCAAGTGAGTTCCAGGAAAGGCGCAAAGCTACACAGAGAAACCCTGTCTCAAAAAAAAAAAAAAAAAAAAAAAAAAAAAAAAAAAAAGAGCATTGAAAATAATATAAGCTCCATACATGAAAACAATAAGCTACAACTTGTTTTAGACTTCTTAAAGCTTTCTAATAACCAGTTAATTTCCAAATAACTGAATTATCAGCAAATACTATCACCTGAGAAAAGCAGCTTTGTTCATTAAGGAGAAGTAATAGGTTCAGCTTGTTAATTTCCCTAACACCTTCTTTCTCCCTGCTTTCTGAAACTTTTCACTTTCTATCCATTCTTACCCATTAGTACTGAAGTCTTTGAATTTCAGTGAAGGGTTTATGATTACACTAACACAGATCTTTGAAGACAGATGACTGCTTAACTGCCCTGTAGGGGTATGGCACCCATGTTGGATTATGATGTTGATTCTGTGAAGAAAAAGTACTCACTCAAAATTTCAGAGTAGACAAGATCTGTTATTTTCTGTAAAGACCTAAAGAGTCTATTATTTATTTGCCCTCCAAAATCCTTTGAACACCTCTCTTAATCATTGTGCTATATCTGAAATGAATGTGGACATGAAAAAGATACAGACCCAAAAGGAACTCACAAGGGCCTGGGTCAATGGCTCAGTGAAAAACTGCTTGTTATCCAAGTGTAAGGGCCTGAATTTGGATTTCTAGCACCTGTATAAATGCTGGATTGTGACCTGCTGATAATTTCAGCACTCAGAGGACAGACAAGGTATCCCTGGATCAAGCTGGTTACCTAGCCCAGCCCCGATCAGCAAGCACTGGACTCGGTTGTAAAACTGAGTGAGGTTGAAGACAGTCAATGATGATTACCTGTGTCAGCCTCAAGCCTCCTCATGCATGCTTATACACATGCATGTGTACCTGTTGTGAACACACACTTGTGCCTACACACATATGAACATGTATACATAAATGCCCTCATACTACATAAACACTCAAAAAATTTTAAGCATTAAAATTATGAACAATTTGGGACCATTTGTGATAAATAAATACCTCTGAGGCCAAAACTAGGCCTTCATTGAGTAAATGGAATTTGATAGCAGGAAGGATGGAAGGAACTAGGGAGGATCTTACTGAGAACTGAGCCTACATCAATAAAAAGTGAAAGAAAGTAGACAGAGAATGTAGTCCTGAGGCCTGTTCAATTTGCTGTGAAGAGTTTGGCATACTTGTAACTATGAAGAAAATGGCTGCTAAATAAATGTCTTACAGGAATGGTGTTCATTATGTCATTAAGGTCACATTTGGAGTCAACCAGTAAAGGAAAGTAGGTCCATAAATAAATAAAGAAGGGAAGATATAGCATTTATGTGTTCATATACTTTGTAATAGATATTATATATTTTATTTATGGTCTTAGTGTACTGTGATTAAATGTCGATAGTATATTATCAATATTTAATTTCTTAGTGAAAGCCCTAGAACCTATAGTAAATATTTCAGTTCTATAAAATGACTTGGTTACTGATTGTGTCTGTGAGAAAGGGGAACAGAAAATAAGGGAAAACTTTACTTTAGGTCAGTGGTTCTCAGTGAGGGCTCTGGCTCAGCAAACCTGCATCATGTAAAACCTTGTTAGAAAGCCATATTACCTGGCCTTATGTGGCCTGTCCAAGACTTACTAAATTGGAAACCATGGGGGTGAGACCAGAGTCTGTTTCAAGAAGCCTTCCAGGTGATAACTTTAGGAATGATCAGTAAACCACACCTGCTGGGCCTAATCTGTTCCGTACTGTTTTTTTGGACAGCATTTTGTGGAAAATCACCCATGCCACTTTATACTGTACATGGTTGCTTCTTTGCTACTGTGGCAGGATTGAGAAGTTACATTAGAGACATTATGAAATGAAAAGTCAGAAGCATATTTATTTATTTATTTATTTATTTATTTATTTATTTAATTTATTTATTTATTTGGTTTTTGAGACAGGGTTTCTCTGTGTAGTTTTGGTGCCTGTCCTGGAAGTCACTGTAGCCCAGGCTGGCCTCAAACTCATAGAGATCTGCCTAGCTCTGTCTTCCGAGTGCTGGGATTAAAGGTTTATGCCACTGTTGCCCGGCCATAACATTTTTTATTTTACCCTTTTAATAGAAAAGCTTTGCTGTATCCCCTCTAGGCCTTAGGCAGAACTCTTATGTCTGAATGTAGAAATATAAATTTGCTAATTGGTTTGCCAAGAGAAAAAAGAATAAAAGGGAATTTTTATGATCTAAGAATTCTTACTTTTTCCTTTTATTAGTCATGGAATGCCCCTAAATGGGCCTTTCAGTTCAAATCTCCTGACAGTTCCAAAGCAGAGATCATCATCTGTGTCGCTGACTCACCATGTAGGTCTGAGAAGAGCTGGTAAGAAATACTCCTGTTTTTAAAAATACGTTTTTAAGAGGCAAGATGTTACTGTTGTAGAGACTGGCTTTGAACCCTTTGTGTCACGGGCTCTTTCTACATCAGCCTTTCAAGTATTTGGAACTATAGGTGACATCACCTTCTCTGGCTTACAAATAAGTCTTTATGAATTAAACATGAAAGTCCTTAAAGCACATGGCAAGTGTAAATTCTTATTTCACACATTTTAATTTGACTATCTTAGAATGTTTTGACATGTTTAAGCTATTTGTGTTGGCTACTATTTCTCCATTTTTTAGTTCACTGAGTAAACATTTTGGACATCTATGTACTATATACTTGGATAGTCACTAGCATTCAGATAGAAAATAAGGAACCATTTTCATGACTTGAAATAGTTGCAGATCCAGAAAAAAAGGAAAAAAAAATTTGAAGAGTGTATTGATTTTGTAAAATGGTGATTGTGGTAAAAATATTTAGTATTAGAGTAGAAAAATCCCTGATTACATCCTGACAAGTCATTCTAACACAGTGGTTCTCAACCTTCCTAATACTGTGACTCTTTAGTACAGTTTCCCATGTTGTGGTGATCCCCAACCATAAAATTATTTTGTTGCTACTTCCTAACTGTAATTTTGCTACTGTTATGAGTCCTCAGGTGATAGTAACTGAATCAATAAAATTGATTCACTAAGCTGAGTGAGTTCTCAGTCATTAAAGAAGAATCTCAGATAAAAGTCAGTTTCCTGAATTGCAAAGATAAAAAGAAAAATCCCCCAAGGAACTAGGAAAAGATTATTTTCAAGGGAAAACACTAACACAATGACTTCATCAACAACTTTGGAAGCCAAAGACAACAGAACTGTGTCTGAAAAATTTTGAAACATTTAAAAAAATTTTCCAATGTCAACCTCTCTATCTAATGCAGTAACCATGGAGAGTTAGTGGTATAGAAATCCCTTTCCACTGTTTTTTAGCACACATGCATGCACACACGATGGGTGCATTTAATGTGCTTGTGATAACTGTTTCACAGTGTATAGTATATCAGTACAGCTAGAGAAACTTGTTTTATTTGCTCAGGAAAGATGCTAGCAAATGAAACAGTTTTTCTTATATACCAAAACTGAATGAATTTGTTGCTCTCACATCTCACTGAAATTCTGCAAAGAAAGTTCCTTAGATAGGATAAAAATAATTTGCATTCCAGTATGGAACTGCATAGTAAGAGAAAAGAACTCTTTAGCCCAAGTAAGTTATTATAAGGAAACAATTAATGAGTAACAAATCCTCATAGCATTTTATAATATATGTATAATAACAATAGCAGGAAAGGGTACAGAGTGGGTAAATAGATGTAAACTTATATGGTACTAGACATGACTAAACAAGGAAAAGAGTTATAATTGCACACAGACTGACGCTTCACAGATGCATATAATATAGAAAAGGCTAGCATTGGTAATAGAGACGAATGATTTAAAAAGTCGAATAATCTATAGAATTCAGAAAAAAATAGAAGGAATGATGAAAATGAATTCTAAAATAGGTTAAAGACCTAAACAGAAGGAGAGTCCATTAAAGGGGTGGGGTAGAGTTTTGTGAAAAAGAAAAAAAAAAGAACTCACAATTCCAGTCATTAAAACTTATTACAAAGTTGCAGTAATTAAGAGAGTATGTTATTTGTAGCTGAAGTTTTCCTGTGTTCCATCTGGCCTATGGTTAGGACAAATTTCTCTTACCTGTCAGTCCACAGCCGCTCAGACCCAAGTAAACACACAGAGGCTTATATTATTTACGAACTATATGGTCATTAGCTCAAGCTTATTACTGACTAGCTCTTACATTTAAATTAACCCATAATTCTTATCTATGTTTAGCCACGTGGCTTGGTACCCTTTCTCAGTTCTGCCTTCACATCTTGTTTCCTGTGTCTGGCTGGTGACTTCTGACTCAGCTCTCTTCTTCCCAGAATTCTCCTTGTCTGCTTATCCCAGCTATACTTCCTGCCTGTCTACTGGCCAATCAGCATTTTATTTAACAACCAATCAGAGCAATGCATATTCACAGCATACAGAGCAACATCACCCATCATTAAATGTAGGCGAATTTCTAAATGGTCCTATTAAATAAAAAAACACAGAGCCAAATATAGGGGTAAAAACCTTAGATCAGGGAAATAGGGAAAGTCACCAGCCAACCTTACCTCAGCAACTCTTCAGTTTCCAAATGCATGTTACTTCCTGTCTACCACACCTTTATTACCATGCTGTTCTGCCTTCTCATTGGCTATCTTAGCCCAGCTACTTCACTTCTTCTTCCTACACAGCTCTGTCACTTTCTGTCTGTCTGTACAGACCTCCAGGTCTCTATGATTGGTACTGGGGATTAAAGGCATGTGTCACCATGCTTGGCTCTGTTTCCAAGTGTGGCGTTGAGCACACAGAGGTCCTGCCTGCTAAGGGATTAAGGGTGTGTGCTCCCTGACTTCTTGATTCCTTAAAATGGCTGGCCTTTCCCTGCTGATCTCCAGACAGGCTTTATTTATTAACATACAAGCAAGATCACCACATTTCAGCAAAATTAAAATATCACCACAGTTATTGGCATAAATAAACTTCAATTTGGGTAATAGAATTCAGAAATAAACCTTTATATTATGGTCAAGGCCCTGATGACTTGGTAGTAGAATGAAGTATTTTCATTTCACATGCTGCTTTAAGTAGATATTCATATGCAAAGGAATGAATTTAGAACCCTGCTTCTCAAAAACTATCTCAGGTTGTGTTATAGAACATTTATGATATGATACTAATGCTGGAGAAGGTGTAGAGGAAAGGAACCTATAGTTTCATATTAGGGATGAAAATCGACATAGCCTGTCTGGAAACCTCAAAAATTATAGCTGGAAGTATGTGAACAGGAGTCCCTTTTCTAGAGATAACAGGAAATAGGTCCAATGTGGTTGTACATATTCTTCCATGTCCATTGCTGCATTAGTCACAAGTGCTAAGATATGCAAACATGAATACTTAAAGATGTGTGATATATAGTCACCATATAACTGTTTTATTGGATCTTTAATTCCTACCAAAGTATTGCCTCTGTGTACCTCTCCAGGTAAATCTTTATCACTTTAGCCCAAGGAGTTCACCAAAGACTCCACCAGTGCTACTTGGTCTTGAAGGATTTTTGACTTCATTTTATTTGTGTTATTCTCTTTACTGTGTTCTAGGCTTATTGAGTTGCAGAGATACTATTTTCTCCATTGTGAAATTCAACACATTTTCAGCATAAAGTAGCCTCTCTCATGTGTTTGATGAATGAGCAGGAATTCATGGTTTTATCTTTTAAAAGCCTGTCACTGTGCTAGTATAATTTCAACAACTTGCTTAATGTTAAGAACTTTAGTTCTTCAATAATTAATGTAATGAATTAGGAAAAATTTCCAATACTTTGTCATATGGACAATCTTTTTTTTTCTTAAAATCATGGGCCTTTCAAAAAATGTAAAGATCAAGACCAATTTTAACTTGAAAAAATTTATGCTGTGCATCCCACACCTTTAAAGGAATTCTCAATATTTACCTACTATGTATTGTTGTGCCAGAGGCTGATAACTACTAATTACTTAGTAGTGATTAGTAATGACAAATACAACACAAAATATAATTTTGCTTAAATTCTTAGATTGTCTCAGAGCCCAGCACAGATAAAAATTTATTATTAAATTGAAATTTCTTTCTTTTAGGAGGCAAATGCTCTTTATAGTAACTCAAAACATATACAGTAAATACACACTTATTTATATGTCCTTCTTAATTTTTAGGTGCTTTGCCCAGCCTGAGTCTTGTGAATTCCTCAAGCCATGTACCAGTGTCTGCTGGCTCTCTAACTAATCGATCACCCATCGAATTTCCTGATACTGCTGATTTTCTTTCTAAGCCAAGTATTATTTTACATAGATCACTGAGCAGTGTACCCAATGCAGCAGATTTCTATCAGTACCTGAGAAACCCTGATAGCAATCTGTGTAGCAGGTAAGTTCCCTAATCTCCTTATTTCTGCTTCAGTATATAGGTTCTCTTGAAAGATATTGGTGGTTTCCTGAGTCTGTGTTATAAGTGGAGGGTGGATTAAGATTACATCCCCTATATTTAACCTAGTAGTTGTTATTATAGTTAAATGTTTTTCTCAGTTCAGTGCTTTTAATTTCCAGATAAATAATCTCCATCTAAGGTGAAATATAGTGGTATTCTATTTCTCATAATGTTTTAGTAAACATAATTTAATATATACTACACTACTTAGTGCTTATTTTGCAGTCCCTTGTGGATTTGGTGTTCTTATTTGGCTCCAGTAAAATACAGGTTTTATCTTAGACCCCAGTGTTTACTTTCAAAAACATGTTATTTCCTTTAAGGATACAAAGGAGCATCTTACAATAAAATCATTCAGGTTTATGCACAGATTAGTATATTAGGATATGTTGCAGTTAGGATCTTATTTAAGAATTAGGCAGATTCCCTAATTATGTTTAGGTAAAAAAAAACCCTTCATTTATTATATATTTATTTATCTATTTTATTTTATAAGCTGTGGACATCAAATACTAAAGTATGTTTCAACATGTGAACCCGAAGGTACAGATCACCACAGTGGAAAATCAGGTGAGACTGCATCAATCATATGTATTTGAGTTCAAGGCTAGTTTTACATTGGTTTTTAACTTCCATGTACCTGGTTTTACATTTCTGGGTTTTTGTTTTTGATTTGCTGGGGATGAAACTCAAAGAGTCACATGTACTAAGTGAATACTCTACACTGATTACATTGCAGCTCACACTTCTCCATCTTCACAGTGAAGAATACAGTGTTTATACTTATTCTCCAGGAATTACTAAGAATGACACTGACAGATGGTGGGATATTTTGAAGAGTAAGAAATGTGTTGTACAGATGAATATAGTCTTTGGTTGTGGCTAGCATTGTAAATAGTGAAATTAGTGATGTTGAAATTTGTATTACACAATTTAAGTTTGAAAGGGATTACATAGTTTTTTTATGGCATTGAGAGAAGTGATTAATGTCATTTTATACTCAGACAAGAAATGCTGTTGAAATTTTAGCTGTTCTATAACTTAAAAAAAAAATGATCATGGAAGGAATAAACTTTAAAAGGCTGTAACCTTGGTAAAAGGGGGTCACAGAGAAATAGGCTCTTATAAAATGCACTTTTAAAGTATACATACAACTCAACAGTTTTAAAATTATTTATTTGTTTAATTTACGTCTTAAAAGGCTGTTTAAAAGCAAAAGAGGACTGTGACTAATCCTTCACCCACACTCTTCTAAAAACAGAGGAAGTAATACCTCCCAGCTTACTTGTTTGACTTACATTACTTGAACACCACATCTACACAGAATCGTCACAAGAATAGGCAACAGAGTGATACCTCTTATGTATGTAGACATAAAAATTCTTAACAAAGTAATAGCAGACTGAATTTAGCAATGTAAAAATGCCCCCCCCTCCCGTGGTCAACTGGTATTCCCAAAATGCAAGAATCATAAGGCATCCATAGGTTAATCAGTGATACACACCAAAGTAATGAAACAGAGAGGGAAAAAAAATCACATGATATTCTCAAGAGATAGAGAAAAAAAGAGAAGCACTATATAAAAGTTAACAGTTTTTTTGTGGTTAAAACCAAACTTGTAATCACTAGGTAGTTCTTCAACTTCATAAAAGGTAGGTATATTCACAACTAATATCATTAATGGAAAAGAGACAGTAATATTTTAAAATTTTATATTACATTTATTTATTTTTATGTTGTTGAAGCTTGAACTGAGAGCACTATGAATACTTGGCAAGGGCTCTACCACTGAGCTATATTCTCAGCCCTCTTAAATTTTAGTGTGTGTGTGTGTGTGTCTGTGTCCATGGGCCTGCATGTAAGCCTGCATGTAAGTATATGTGCATGAAGAACATGTGTGAAGGTCAGAAGGCAGCTTGTGGTAATAAGGTCTTGAACTCAGGTTATCAGGCTTAGCAGCAAGCACCTTTATCCACTGAGCCATTTTGCTGACCCAGTTAACATTCTTTTTATATTTTTTAATATTTAATTTATTTTTAATTATGTGTATGTGTATGGATATATACATGGAATGCAGGTACCCACAGAGGCCAGAAGTATTTGTTAGATCCCCTAGAATTGGAGTTACAAGTTGTTAGGAGCCTCCCTATGAGGGTGCAAGGAAGTAAACTTGAGAACAGTATGCTGATGAGTCATCTCACCAGCCCAAAATTGTTCTTTTTGGAGAAACACTATTGCTTTCCAGAAGCTCATTAACAGCTGAGGAGAATGTTTGGTCACTTCAGTTTTGTTCAGCAGTATACTAATGCTTTAGTAAGAAAAATGAGAAAGAAAAATAAATGAAATCATCTATAATCTAAAGGAATATCTATTCATAAATCATTATATAGATCACTATGAATTACCTATCATCATCCAGCAAATAGATCATTATCTTTCATGATCTATTCATAGATAGGTCTTTTCAGTATAAACTGTAACACACACACACACACACACACACACACACACACACACACACGCAACTCACTCACTCACTCACTCACTCACTCACTCACTCACTCACTCACACACTGCCCCTCTCCTAGAACTGCTAGAATCCAACAAGTTCAATTCAATTCTGTTTTTCCATGTTAGAAATAAGCTGTTAAAAACTGAAGCTAACAAAATATTTCATTCAAAGTATTATCAAAAAGAATAAGGTAGCTAGAATAAGTCTAACAGAACAAGTAAAAGAAAATTCATACACTAAAAATTATAAAACCTTGCTGAGACAATACATAAACAGATAGACATTTCGTAGGATTTGAAAACTTAGTGTTAACAAAATGACAATTCTCCCAAATGGATAAAAACAAATTTAATATAGCCCTTATAAAATTTCAGACAATTCTTATTTTAGGGGGTGGAAAGTGTAAATTAAGATGTTAAAATATGGAAGTACAAATGGCTTACAATAGAAAATGTGAATTCAAGATGTTTGCTATGGGCACAGAGATGAAGTCCCCAGGTCAGTGGAATAGAACCAAGAGTCCATGGGAAGAGCTTTGCATTAATGATCAACTAAATTTGACAGGTAAGCCAGGATTGTTGAGAAAGGAAAGAATGGCTTTCTCAACAGATAGTGCTGGGATAGCCACTGGCCAGAAAAGGAACTTGAATACTTACTTTTACTACATGCTTAAAAATTAATGTAAACCACAGTGTAAAAAATTGTAGAACTTGTAGAAGTTATAGATCAAGTTGGTATGCCCTTGGTTTGAAAAAAATAATTTTTAAATACAAATTTTACCATTTTCGACAGAAAAAAATAACAAATTTGTCCTTAGCTATTCAAAGCTTAAATAGACTTGATGGGTCAGACCTTGACAGCTACTCAGGAGGCAAGTACACACCCTGTTTGAGCTATAGAGTCAAAGCCAGTCCAGCTCCAGAATAAATTCAAGACTGTTCTCTATAACTTAATGAGACCTGTTTGAAATTTTCAATTTTTAAAAAATGTGTTTTGTCTGTGTGTATGTCTGTGTACTATGTGCAGTTATTGCCTGTGTAAGCCAGAAGAGGGCATCAGTTGTTCCCCTTGTATTTGAATTATGGGAACCGAATTCCAGATGATTTTGAGCCACCATGTGGGTGCTGGAAATTGAACCCAGGTCCTATGGAAGAGCAGCCAGTAACTGTTCACTGCTGAACCATCTCTCCAGCCCCCACCCCTAAAATTTAAAAGTAAAAAGAGAGCTGAGGATAGCTCAGTGGTAAAGCTCTTACCTACAACCACCGTAAGCCCCTAGTTCAGTACCTACTAGTACATAAAGAAGGAAGCAAAAAAAGGAAATAAAAGAGGTTTTTATTCAAAAGGTGTGAATAAGAAAGTGAGAGGACAAATCAATAGTAACAGGATATAGGTGCATTTATTTGTCTCAGTAGGAGTTGTATCCCATTGTATCCTTTAAAATTTCAATAGTAGTATGTCAGACTACTTAGATAAATATGGAAAAATATACTTGTAGTATGAATATAGGAGATAGAGGCAAGGAGTTTTTGAATTTGAGGTCAGCCTGGGTATATAGTACCATCTGTGTCAAAAAACAAAAGCAAAAGAAACAAACAAAAAACACAAAGGAGAAGAAGCGGGAGGAGGAGCTATTTCATTGACAGTCATTTGGCAAATGAGCTAACTGGATAATTAAAATAGAATAAAATGACAGACATCCTCAGGGAAATGCAGTTTACTACTACAATGAGATAAAACTAATATTCTAAGTAGGAAAGCTAAAATCAAAGTTACTAGTGGAAGGATACAGAGGAATTTGGACCCTTGTTCAAAAACATTTGTCAGTTTCTAGAAAGTTACATGTGGATTTACCACTTGATTCACAAATTTCGGCATGGTAGTGCAGATCTGGAAGCAATACGAATAGCTTGTGAGTGAATAAATGCTATAGGTATATGTCTACAGTGGAATTTTGTTTAGCAGTTAAAGCAATGAATTTTTGTTGTATGATTCAACACAGATGATATTGTTTTAATTGAAAGAAGCAATGCTTAAATATTTACATATTTTATTATTACATTTATAAGAAATTCTCAAAGGGTGAATTTATATGATGTCAGAACAGTTGAGACTTAAGAGGATAGTGGAGATTAGCCTCAAACAGGCATGAGGGACATTTTGGAGATGATGAGAATG
Source organism: Peromyscus leucopus (assembly GCF_004664715.2). Classification (NCBI taxonomy): domain Eukaryota; kingdom Metazoa; phylum Chordata; class Mammalia; order Rodentia; family Cricetidae; genus Peromyscus; species Peromyscus leucopus. The sequence continues at coordinate 90,575,384 of NC_051063.1, read as the reverse complement.
TTCTAAAAGTGGATTATTGTGATAGTTTGTGTAACCTTGTTTACTAAAAATGTTCAGTTGTATACTTAAGGGTACAGGCTAAAATTTCTTTTATTTACCCCAAATTCAGATACTAAAACCCTGACCCTCAATGTAATGGTATTAAGTTTGGAGCCTTTGGAAGGTAATCAGATTATGAAGGTGGAACTCTCAGAAGTAAGATTATTTCTCTTAAAAGGGACTCACTAGAACTTTGTAGCTTTCTTCTCTACTGTTTGAGAAAATGGCATTGTCTAATCTGAGAAAACTTTCTCAGAACTCCACTGCACTGATACTCTGACCTAATGCTTGGCCTTGCACTGTAAGAAATAAACTTCTGTTGTTTTTAAGTCACCCAATATAAAGGTATTCTGCTATAGTGTTCTCCACTGACATGGTAGGTTTTAATAGCATGCCATTACACTTAATACAACTTTTTAGGAAATACATGGATCATACACACACACACACATACACACTTTTTTTTTTTTACTACTTCTCTTTGGAATGATGAGTCTCAGTGGGGGAATTTCCACTTGAGAATTTTTATTTTTTTTTTATTTTTTATTTTTTATTTTTTTTGGTTTTTCGAGACAGGGTTTCTCTGTGTAGCTTTGGGCCTTTCCTGGAGCTCACTTGGTAGCCCAGGCTGGCCTCGAACTCACAGAGATCCGCCTGGCTCTGCCTCCCGAGTGCTGGGATTAAAGGCGTGCGCCACCAACGCCCGGCTGAGAATTTTTATGTTAGTGCAGTAAAATGTTGGCCAGGGCACCAGTAATGTGAAGTATTACTGTGCTGAATATTTTTTTTATTTCTTGTTTAATGTGACATTCTGTCTTCAATTAGCAGGCTTCCAGATGTTCATGAATTTTATATTCCACCTATAGAGTCATTTCTGTTTCCCACCAGAGTGCAGGGTGGTTTGTGCTCTAGAAACTCAATTGAAAACATTTTTTCTAACTTGAACTTCAAATGGCTAAATATTTATGTTATAAATTCTAATTATAAGTGTTCTCTGAGATTAGAGGACTTTCATTTTATCTGAGTTGGAATTTTTAAAAATTAATTTTTCTTTTATTAAAAATGTATTTTTAATCTCAAATAATATATTCTGATTACAGTTTCCCCTCCTTCTATTCTTCCCAGCTCCTTCTCACCTTCCCTCCCATCTGGATCCACTCTCTTTCTGTCTCATTAGAAAACAAAACAAGCTTCTAAGAGATAACATAACTAATGTAACATAACATAATATAATATGATAAAACAAAAACTACCACATTGGAGTTGGACAAGACAAACAAGTAGAAGAGCCCAAGACAAGATATAAGAATCAGAAACCCACACCTTAGCACACTTAGCAATCCCATAAAAATACTAAACTGGAAGCCATTATATATATGCAGAGACCCCAGAGGGCCTGGTGTAGATACATGCATACATGCACATCCTGTACATGTTGCCTTAGTCATGAGCTTTGGTCGTGTTAGTTTAGAGGACCTTGTTTTCTTGATGTAGCCCATCCTCTCTTTCTGCTTCCTCTTCCATGGGGTTCCCTGAGACCTGAGGGGAGGGATTTGATGGAGACATCTATTTAGGGCTGAGTTTTCCAAGGTTTCTTCCTCTCTGAATAATGTCTGGTTGTAGGTCTTTGTATTTGTTCCCATCTGTTGTAGGGGGAAGCTTCTCTGATGATGGTTGAGCAAGTCACTGATCTATGGATATATCAGAATGTCATTAGAAGTCATTTTATTGCTACTTTAAAAAAAACAAAACAAAACAAAACAAAAAAAAACCAGTAGTATTTGGCTTTAACCTAGATCCTTAAGCTATCTAGTCTCTGGTTCTTGATTACCCAAGCAGCATTGGGTATGGGTTCCATCTGATGGAGTAGGCCTTAAGTCAGATCAGATATTGATTGGTTATTTACATAAGGTTTGTGACCCATTGTTCTAGCATGTCTTGCAGGCAGGACACCATTATCCATCCAAAGGTTTGTGACTGGGTTGGTGTTTACATTTCTTTTTTGTACCAAAAACTCTAGCCAGAGTGTTAAAAGGTCTGTGAATGCACTGGCTCGACTTCTCCATGTTCAGTGACAAATGAGTTCTATGGTGTTGTTATTAGCATTGAGGCCTTGCTGTCAGTTTGTGGAGCAAACCCATAGTCGTGGTCTGGGTTGTTTGGGGTTTCCCATGAGACTCCTTTCACCAGCAATTCAATTAGATGTAGCCCAATCCTGGTTTTGGAAGCTTCATTTGATAACAAGAGATGGCCAGTTGGGAGTTTTTGTTTCCCCCATTGTTTGGCAATTTCATTTAGATTACCTTCAAATATGTTTATATTTTAGGAAGCTTCTATTGTATTTGTCTTTCATACTACTCATCAAATAGCCCCTAATTTTAGTTATTTCTCCCTGTATTCCCTCCTTCATGTACTTCTCCCAACCACCTCTCCCCTCCTACTCCCCATGTGATTCTCCTGTTATACCTGCATACATCCACAACTATTTTCATTTCCTAATGAGATCTATCTGTATCCCTAGTCCCTTACTCTACATCTAACCTTTGTGGTTCTGTGGATTATGGCTTGGTTATCATTGACATACAGCTAATACCATATATAAGTGAGTATATATTATTTTTGTCTTTCTGAGTATAGGATACCTCATTCGGGATTATTTTTTTTCCTAGTTCCATACATTTACCTGAAAATTTCATGATTTTATTTTTTTCAATGACTGAATAATACTCCATTGTGTAAATGTACCACATTTTCTTTATCCATTCTTTGGTTGTGGGACATCTAGGTTGTTTCCAATTTCAGGCTATTACAGATTTAGTTACAGATACAGCAGTTTTTTTCTCCAAAGAGGTCTACAGCACTTCCACACCTTTCTGAAATGCATTCTAAGCACTCCTCTCTCATGAGAACTTACTTATTTATCAATACCATGGAATCTCAAGAGACCTCATGAGTGCTCAAAGAGAATACATATGAAATGACACTATAGATTGGCATCTCCCATTTCCTCCTCTTTCAGAATATAGCCAGCAAATTAGAAGTCTAGGGAAAGGCCAACAGGTGTCCATCTTAAAAATTCAGCTCAAGCACTTCCTGCCATGGAAGAAGCCAGAATTTTCAGTTGTTTAAATCACTAAAAATCGTGTAAAATACATGTTAAATGCCAATGATTTTTTAATTAGATTTGTTCTTCGACAACTTCATTGTACAGAATAGATTCTGATTACTCTCTCTACTCTCTTATATCTCCCTCTCACCCTTGTCATTCCCCCACATAGATCTCTTTCACGTTTATGTCTGTGTTTTGTGATCCACTGAGTCTAACAGGCCTGTGTTTTAACCATGAGTAGAGAGCTATCTAGCAGAGCCTAGTGGTTAACCAGTAGGTACATGTTTGAAGGTATTCCCTTGTTTCCCATTTTAGTAGCCAACAGATCAGCAGAGAACAAAAGGCCCACAAACTCTTCTCCCACCCATTACTGGCTATTGATAAGTCTAGCCTTGTACAGGTCCACCCCGTGAAAGCAACTGCAACTGTTGTGTTTGTGATTGTAGTGGCTGTTTTTTTTTTTTCCCCCCTGGCTTCCAGCTCTTAACAGTCTTTCTGCCCCCCTGAAGTGATATTACCTAATCCTTAGAGTGGTCTAATTGTCCTCTTTAGGGCTAGGCACTCAAAAGTCCCATTTTCTCATCACTTTGAGCATCCATAATTTTTGTAGTCATTGTCATTAATTGTAAAGAGACGTTTCTCTGATTAAGTCTAAGAGTAGCTTTTGTCTATGAGTATAAATAAGTGTTTAGAAGGCAATTTGATACCATGTCAGTTAAACCAAACAATAGTAGGTAAGTTTTCCTCTAGGGTCTGTGATCTCCCAAGCCATGGAAATTTTAATCAGGCTTGCAGTACAAAGCTTGGAATCCCTCTCATAGAGGGGGATTCAAATGCAATCAAAAAATGATTGCTTAGCTGGGTGGTGGTGGTGCATGCCTTTAATCCTAGCATGCAGGAGGCAGAGGCAGGCAGGTCTCTGTGAGTTTGAGACCAGCCTGAGCTACAAAGTGAGTTCCAGGAAAGGCTCCAAAGCTACACAGAGAAACCCTGTCTCAAAAAACCAAACAAAATGATTACTTGTTCCCTATAAGTCATAGCACTTTTCCAGCAGTGCATCTTGCCTGGTGGGTTGTTATTATAGTTTGTTCACAGCTGGGGTAGATTACTGATGTCTTTTCTCCTCCAGCAGCCTACATAGCACCTTCTGTCCAGCAAGGAGGAAGCTTCCAGTTCCCAAATGTGTAGTGTGTGGGGTTTTCAGCAATAGGATTTTCCATTTAAAGTACAACAATTTGAAACAAACTTCTAGTTTAGAGTATCATCGTAGCTATTGCCCTTATTTACCGAGAATATTTGAATATGATAGTCTTTCTTTTCTACAGGCATTATTTAGTAAAATACTCAGGTGGGTACTAGGTGTCAAACAGTGGGAGAGCCATCCAGCCCAGATACACTGGATAAAGAAGTGACTGGCGGGCGGTGGTGGCATACGCTTTTAATCCCAGCACTCGGGAAGCAGAGGCAGAGGCAGGCGGATCTCCGTGAGTTCAAGGTGCCAGGTGGGCTGGAGGACAGTGAGGTTTCAGCACCCTGTTTAGACGTGCACACGGTTTGAGTTACATGACTTGTATAGACTTTTCCATGGAGCATTTTGAACCATGGTTGACTATGGGTAACTGAATTGGAAAATGAGGCTTTAGATAAAGAGGCACTATTGTATTCTAAATTTTATTTTATAAAACGAGTATGTTTTATTTAGAAAAGTAGTACCTTACAAACAATAGTACTTTTTAATTCTAAATTAATGAGTTTACAATTCAATATGTTAGGCACAGAATTCACTAATTTTCAAATCACTTATTATGTTTAACATCTGGTAAGTTAGGTTAGTTACTATCAACATTTTATAGGGAGGAGAAGCTTGCTATTAGTTTAAGTACAAACATCAGGCTTTGAACCTACATCTGAAGTTTAACTTCATGAGTACCTTTTGTTAAACTTTTTCCCCTCTCTATGAGATAGTGTCTCTCTAAGTTGCCCATTTTGGCCTCAGCTTAGTGACTGACTCCCTGTTAGCTGGTATAGGCATGGAATACTGCCCTGTTCAGTGAGTACTTCGTAACTCAGAAGAGGCAGCATACTGGCTTATGCCTATAACGCTATCACTTGGAAGAGTGAACATGAGGCTTGCTGTTAGTTCAAGGCCCAGCTTGAGCTACATATTAACAGTTCTAGGCCAGCCTGTGCTACAAAGTGAGACGTGTGCAACCAACACCATAAAACAAGAACATCATCATCATCAACAACAACAAAACATATAGAAAACCCAAACCCAAACAAACAAACTTTTCAAACAGCCAGCCCTATAGTGGATGAGGTGAGAGATTGCTAGTTGAGCGGAGACTGGGCAGTTTAGTGAGATACCATCTCAGAAAATAAACAGAACAAAAGATTTAAATTCCTACGTATTGAAGAACACACAGACTTTGAGTGTAAAGCTCCATGAATTTTTATACATTGTTCAATCTTTACCCAGATCTAGAAACTAAATGTTATCTTAAAATTTCCCTTTATGCACCCTTGAAGCTGTTCCCCCTAAGGTAATGATTTCCCTGTCTTTCAGTGCTCATGTGTACCACTCATGCATATCATTAAATTAAAAAAACTATTGTGTGTTTGTGAATGATGGCAGGCTGGGGGTGGGGAGTCCCTCATACCATGGTATTCATGTGGGGATCAGACAGCTTTGTTGAGTTGGTTTTCACTTTCCACCTTTAAATGGGTTCCAAGGATTGAACTCAGGTTGCCAGGCTGTGTGGCAGGCACCTTTACTGGCATGGCCATCTCCCGGGCCCAAATACCAGTTTTGAGACTTAACAGTTTCATAAGGAGAATAACAGGGTGTGAACCTTCCCCCTGCCTTTCTTCATTGGTCATTTTGTGTTTAAGAACTCACTCATGTTTAATGTAATTGCATTTATTCTTGTTATTTACTAGTGTACGACTCTACCACAGGAAAATTAACTATTTAGGCTATTATAAATAAAACGAAACATTTAAATTGTGATTAAATACTGTTTGGCTACTGGTGCTACTCTGCTTTTCCATGTAACTTGAGAAAAAGAACATTATTAATCAAATAAGCAGATAGAAAACTTAGAGTTTGTCATATTGTGGTTTAAGTTTTACATGTGGCTTAATTGTATTCACATATAATTATGAATTTAGAGTTTTTTTTTTTTTTTTTTTTTTCTGAATCTCATACGAGGATTACTTAACACCAAATTGGCAAGAAGCATCTGTTGATAGGGACTGATTTTTTTTGTTTCTCACTTTTATGAAGGTTTCTGTCACCCATGAGTAGATGTAGAAACTGAGTCCCAAATGTGAAGTGTTTGTGCTGTCTGAGCATAAGACCCTGTACACAGAGTCAGCAAGATAGAACTTGATGGTATGAATAAATGATTTAAACTGAGTTGCATTGTGGTTCATTCTGTTAGAATACTTTTAAATCAGTAACCAGTTTTTGTAACAAAGCTGCATATTTAAGACACATTTTGTTTCTATTTATTGCTATATATACTTTTTGAAAGGTGAAGAAGACAACATTGTTTTCTCAAAAGAACCATTGGACATTGTGGAAACTCAGGAAGAAGAGGCCGTGCAGAAAGACTACAGGGAATTGTCTTTGGAAGGTGATAATCACCTAATGGAAGAGGCACAGCAACAAAATGTAAAAGATCAACTTTCAATATCATTATTTTAGGTGACATACCATACGAGTTAGTGGTGGCTTCATTATTTTTACACAGAACATAATTACCAATGTAATGACATTTTAATTTTTTCATTGAGAAGTCACAATTACTGAAATAATGCCTGGGTCATAAATAATAGTTCTAAGCCTATCATCCAGGAACACCAAAGATTTACTTTTGTATGAATATTTAATTTTATGGTAGATATATTTCATTCTCTTATTGCTTAATTGGATTTAAATGCAAAGATATATGCATAGCCATTAAAAGACAGAATAATTATTTGCATGGGCTACCAAGTTGGCTCAGTTGGTAAAGGTGCCTGGTGATCTGAGTTCGATCCCTGGATCTGCATGGTGGAAGGAGAGAACTCTGAATCTAAAAAATTATCTTTGACTTTCACAGACATACACTGTGTCACATGTGTGAATGTACACACACAAAATATAAAGAATAGAACAATTACTTCTAGTAGTACCATTTTTCTGGAGTTCAGTATATAAGTTGGGAGGACAAAATCCCATTCATGTACTTGGGGAGTACATGAAAATAATGAATTTTAGATTGACATAGTCATTTGGAAATAAAATGCTTACTTATATAACCAATGTATAATCAGCCTTCTGATGCTAAGAAGACGTGTTTAAAGTTGTCTTGAGATGGCATTTAACAAATAGAAGAAATAGAAGGCAAGCTGAATATTTGAGAAAACCACTACAGAAATATGGCTGTTGTTAATGTTCAGTTCTAAGTTTTCTCACTTAGATGTGGGTTTAAAAATATTGAGTGCTCGCCGGGCGGTGGTGGCACACGCCTTTAATCCCAGCACTCGGGAGGCAGAGGCAGGCGGATCTCTGTGAGTTCGAGGTCAGCCTGGGCTACCAAGTGAGTTCCAGGAAAAGGCACAAAGCTACACAGAGAAACCCTATCTCGAAAAACCAAAAAAAAAAAAAAAAAAAAAAAAAAAAAAAAAAAATGTGTGCTCACACATAACATACAATATCTTTTAAAATGCTTTTATACTGATTAATAATATTGAAATGATAATATTTTAGATGTATTGGTTTGAATAAAATAAATGACTTAGGTTCGTTAAAAACAAACAAACAAACAAAATCAAATATTTGTAAAGGATAAAGTTGTTTTTTCTCCTGTGTTCAGATTGACCAGGACGTGTTGCTGGACCCAATGTTACTTGAAGACTATGACTTGTTAATAGAAAAGATGAGCAACTGGAATTTTCAGATTTTTGAGCTTGTAGAGAAGATGGGAGAAAAATCAGGAAGGATTCTCAGTCAGGTTTGTTTTCGTATCTCTACTTTATTATTATAATTTTCTCTCATATATTTATAAAAGCAAAATCTAAATCATGATACTATTTTAAGTAAAAATTCAGAAATGGCATTGTCATTAAATTTATCTTTTCAGGTAGACCTCAAAGCATGCAGCTAAGTGTACATGATACACATATGTGTTATGTATTATATGTTTTATAAATATGTAATATAAATATTTATATATAAAAATCATTGATTTGACTATTTGCAATGTCTTTCAGTAAATTTGGAATAAAAAGCTAAAGAGAAGTCAGGAAAAAAATTTATATTGGAACATGATGCATGTGATAAAATTTCTTTGCTTCCTTTTTTATTTGTTTGGGAAAAATAATTTTTGAGAAGCTTACAATGAACTAACTTAAAACGATGCACTAAGATTTGGAGAGATGGCTCAGTGATTAAGAATACTTGCTGCTCTTCCAGAGGACCTGAGTTTGGATCCCAGTTCTCCTGTCAATTGGCTCAAAACTGCCTGGAACGTCAGCTCCAGGGGATCCAACAGCTTCCTCTGTCCTCCACAGGAACCATCATACACCTGGAACACCCCCGCCCCCCCAAGCATAAATAAAATAAAATAATTATGATGGACCTGGTGCCACAGTCTGTAATCCCAGTTGCTTGAGAGGCTGAGGCAGGAAGATCTCAAATTCAAGGCCAGCTTAGACAACTTAATGAGACTGTACTCTAAAAACTGAGATGGACTGTGGACATAACTCAGTGAATAGAATTCTTGCCTAGTATGTGGGAGTCTCAGGGTTCAATCCCAATATCTCAAGAAAAATAAGATATATGCATGGTTATATTTCTAAATATACCACAAACTGAGCTACAGAGAGACATTCTGATTTTTAAAGTGAGCTTCATTTTATTTTACATTTAGGTTATGTATACTTTATTTCAAGACACTGGTTTATTGGAAACATTTAAAATTCCCACTCAAGAATTTATGAACTATTTTCGTGCATTAGAAAATGGCTACCGAGATATTCCTTGTGAGTATTGGCATACCTGGTTAAGTTCTAATAACATGTCTTTCTCTTCAGATAAGCCCCTAAATATTGTTTGAAATACACATTAGATAATTTTAATAGATATTTTAAAAGAGTATTTATATCCTATTACCTGGTGTTAACTAACTTGTTAATTCTGATATATCTCCTCTAATCCTTTCTTCTTAGAAATTTATTGTATATAAAATAGATTATAATATCAGTACTTATTTATACTAAATTTTCTTCACTTACATGTTGTATAGTACATATCATTTTTTTTTGTGTGTGTGTGTGTGTACTTGTGTTGTGGGTGTGCAGGTGCATGTGTAGGACAGACTAACTGAGGTCTGCTTTTTCTTGAAACTCACCAAGTAGCCCAGGCTGATTGGTCACTGAGTCCCCAGGATCTTCCTGTCTCTTCCTGCCCCACACTGGGTGTGCAACTGTACTCCACAGGGCTTGGCTAGTCCCGCCTCATCCCATTATTTAAGTGTAAATGATTTTTTAAGAGGTTAAATCACTTGCTGGTTGTTTATTTTTTGATACAACCAGAAAATAGCAGGATACTGAATCAGGAGAGGCTGTGACTGTCTCGGGGGTCACCATAACATTCTGTAGAGGGGGCTAGTTTTATATCCTACAACACAAAGCATACTTGGAGTCTTGGTCGTGCATTTGTGTCTGGAATATTTTCAGTTATTTCTGGTCTCGTATTTCTAGTAGAACTGTATCCTAAAAAACCACTCCTTGGTCCTTGCCCTGTCAGAACTGTCTCTGGTCATGGTAGTCCATTTTCCTAACAATTGTGATAATGTGCTGTGGAAGATTGAAATTTTGAATATGTACTGTATGTGGCATAAAATTGTGAGTCAGTGGAATTAATTAAGAATTGTGAGCATTTGATTGTTATGTGAGGTCTTAGGGAAAACTTGCCAAGTTTAGGATGGAACATCACTGGAATAAGTTCAAAGAAAAACAATACATGGCTCTTTTGGGTACGTGAACACAATGTATGACTCAGAGTTTGGGCCCATGTTTTAAGAATTGAAATGTCTGTGTACTCAACCAATAAAGTCTCAGTTGTGAAAGAGTAAAAAAATAAATAAATAAAATCTGAGTTCTGGGGTTCAACTCAGGTCTTTGTGGTTGCAAAGAAAATATTTTACTAACTGAACCATTTCTTTAGCACAGTATATATCTTATATATAAATTCTTTAAGTGTCTCATATTTTTTTTAGTATTTATTGATATTAAATCAACAATTTCAGAAAATTGTTCATTTAAAAAGATTTAAAACTTATAATTTTTTAAACTGTGTTCTGACTTAGGGAATGCTTTGAACTTTTATACTGAATATGAATAGAATTTCATGTTAGGAAATATGTTTTTCTTTGTGTTAGACCTTTCTATAGTTCCTTTCATATGAACACATGGGTAAATTATTCCTAAATTAGCATAACTAATAAGACTGCTTAATAGTTTAAAGTGAGTTATTCAAGCTTTAATTTCCATTTAATCTTTATAGGAAACCTAAAAGATGAGTATTTCTAATTTTTTTGGTAAAACATAGGTATGCAGACTATATAACTGTTCAGTGAGCAAAACTATTTTTTCTGTGTGTGTGTGTGTATATGTGTGTAGAGGTGGATATGCCTATGTGCACACAAAGAAACTAGAGTATGACTTTGGGTAACCTCTGTATCTTACTGAAGCTGTATCTATGCTGGAGACCAGGCAAGCTCCCACAATCCTCTTCTCATTCCCCCCATCCCGCCCCCAAACCCTGGCCACGACCAAAGTACCGAGATTATAGTTCACATACAGTTATACCCAGCTTTTCACTTGGGTGCTGGGCTCTGACCTCAGATCTTCATGTTTACATGAAGTGCTCTTATCCACTGTCCATCTTTCCTGTTCCCCAAACCATTGTGTCTCCATAATCCAAATACCACATGTTATAAAAGCCATGAAATAGAAATCTCAGTAATTTTTTCATACCTTTCATTTATCTTAGTCTTCCCTGTCTGTTCTTTGGGCTCTTACTATGTTTTTGTATTTTATCTGAAAACTTCTAAAAGTTTTTTTTTTTTTTTTTAAAAAAAAAACTTTTAATATACTAAGATATCTTAAAAATAGAACAAAATATAATTGTGGGAAATTCCTTTAAGTAATATGTCTTACTTGCTGGAATATAGTATAACTAGACATTTTTTTCACTTTTCAAATGTCTTATGCCAAACCTAAGCAGAATGGTGCTATAATAAAATATCTTGTTAATTTCAGATCACAATCGTATACACGCCACAGATGTCTTACATGCTGTTTGGTATCTGACAACACGACCAATTCCTGGCTTACAGCAGAGCCACGATAATCATGAAGCAGAGACCGAAGCAGGTACTCTCTTTTATAAATCTTTCTTTTAATTATTTAATTAGAAATATAAATGCAGCTGTCTTATATAATAGCCTCTATTCTCTAAATTTTTTTTAAAATAAACTTTGGTACATGTAAAAGATTGTGTAAGTTACAGTGCTTAACATGACATAAAAATTTTAAATGTTACTATCTTAAGTACTAAATTATGATCCAGAACTACTGTATCCAGAACTAAATTATGATCCAGAACATGTTTCCTTCTCTTCTCTCAGTACCAATATAGTCATTATCTTTTTGTTTCAGGTCTATAATGTATATTTAAAATATATAATAATACCAAACCAAAGGAACATGTTTAAAAATACCACAGAAGTGTTTAAGTGATACTTAAAATGTTTGCAAACATTGTAATTTAGGTTTCAAAAACCTAATACTGTCCTTCATCATAAATATCACTGTTTAAATAAGCCCCATATATTATAAGGTCCTATATCTCTTATTTGAACTTATAAAAGAGTGAAATACTCTAGTAAAATACATCTACCAGAGTATCGTTTGTATGAAATACAAAACTGCACATTCTGTAGTCTATTTTCTTCCTATCTGTTGCACTGGTGAGATAGTGCTGAGTAGCTCCTGTTGACTAAGAAGTAATGAATGGGTGTTGGAGAGATAGCTCAGAAGTTAAGAGCACTTGTTCTTCCAGAGAACCCAGGCTCATTTCCAGCACTCCTGTTGGGTGGTTCACAGTCCAGTTCCAGGGGATCTTTAGGCCTCTTTTAACTTCGGCAGTCATTGTGCTCATGAGTGGATGTACTGAGGCCCCCCCCCCCACACACACATATACAACCTCTATCTGCCACAATCCTTTGAAACTAAGGCTTGGATTTTATGTGCTACCCAGAGTATGAAAACCATATGAAATGTTTCCCACTTGTATAAGTTGCATTTCAAGGTGACTGACCAATTCAGCAATGCTCATGGTATTTTTTGCAGATAGGTTTCCTTTCTGGAGCCTCTGTAGACCACTGAAATAGAATTACAATATATCAGTCCATAAGTTTTTAGATAAAATCAAGCTGTCTTCCTTAGACAGCTATTCTCCTTTTGGTAAAAGTTTCTAGATTATTACTGTATTATGATGTATTTTGAAAAACTGGCCATGGTACCTATATTACTACATATAGGGTCTTCTGATCCTCTCCTTCATTTGTCCATATTTATGACTTCATGGGAAGGTTTCTGGAACTTGCTTACTGAAGGAAGACCAAAAGGCCAGGTTACTGATGGATCTTTGTGTGTGCCTTCTGAAAGTAGATGAGTATAGCTTTATAGGCTTAGACAAGAGAGTCGTGTTGATTAGATAACAGGGAGAGTTAAGATTTACCAATGAACAGTACATGAAGCAGCCAATCTTGTACACTTGGCCTAGAAAGAGAAAAGTTTAGAGGAAAGGATCTATACTCATTTTTAGCCAGTAGCTAAAGCTTTAGAAAGAAAAAGATTAGAGATTTGTCCAGAAGGAGTTCTAGGAAAGAGGTTTGTGTGTAAAACTACTCAGAGTAAGCACTGAATGAGGGATATTAGTTTTCTATGTGACTATGTACTGTCTTAGTTAGGGTTTACTATTGCTGTGAAGAGACACTATGACCCCGGCAACTCTTATCAAGAAAACATTTAATTGAGGTGACTTGCTTACAGTTTCAGTGGTTCAGTCCTTTATTATCATGATGGGGAACATGGCAGTGTACAGACAGACATGGTGCTGGAGCTGAGAGTGCTATATCTTGCAGGCAGCAGGAAGTCAACTGACTTGTCACACTGTGAGAAGCTTGAGAAAAAGAGAGCTCTGTAAGCAGACATTTCCTGTCCCAACTACCTGTTTCCAAATATCCGGCAGCTGCTTCCCAAATGACCACACAGAAGCTCATGTTAATTATAAATGCTCAGCCAATAGCTCAGGCATAATACTAATTAGCTTTACACTTAAATTAACCCAGAATTCTTATCTATGTTCAGCCATGTGGCTTGGTACCTTTTCTCAGTATGACATTCTCATCTTGCTTCTCTGCATTTGCTGCAACTCTCTGACTCTGCCCTTCCTCTTCCCAGAATTCTAGTTTGGCTGTCATGTTAGATTTCTTCCTGCTCAGCTGCCAGCCAATCAGCTTTTTATTAGCAAATGAGAATAATACATATACATAGTGTAGAAAAGGATTGTTACTTCAGTTGAGGCAGGACCAAGCCCTTCCCCACTTAATCAGGGGTGAGTAAGATGTCTGACCATAGGTAATGGGATCCAGAAAGCTGGCTCATGCACCAACAATTCTGATCACACTGCCAGGCGCCCCTCAAAACAGATCCAGCTACACAAATGTCTCCCGTATGGAGAGGGTCAAGTCTGGTCCCATGCAGGTTCCACAGCTATTGGTCTAAAGTTCATGAGTTTCTTTGAGCTTGGTTCAATTGTCTCTGTGTTGGAGGAGGGGATGAGAGGTTGTGGGAGAAGGTGGAGGGAGCAGGAGGAGGGATGAGAGGGGGATCTGTGGTTGGTATGTAAAATGAATTAAAAAAAATTTTTAAAGAAGAAAGAGAAAAGGAATTGTTCCACAGAAGACCTCAAAGCCTGCCCCCACTGTGACACACTTCCTCCAACAGGCCACACCTCCTAATAATGCCACCAGTTCATTTCTATGTACATACACACACACACACACATACCCTAATACTTTGGAGAAGCTTGACAAAAAAAATTACTTAACAGTATTTACTGTGGAGGTTTTCAGTAATCAACTTGATGAAATGGTCTCTTCCCATGATCATTATCAATCTTTTTCCCCTGTCTACTCGAGTTATCATGCAGTAGGCTTATGAATACAACAGCAAAGATAGTAAAAGTAAAGCATATGTATGGGCTCAGTGTCATGAGCTTTTTCTCATTTAGGTTGGCCTGGTTCAGTTCTCTGCTGAATACTCACCTTGCTAAGAGCAGAGACTAATGATAAACCCTCAGTTTGACTCCATTCCCTGGGGGGATCCAGGCATCTCTTAGTGGTGGGTTTATTACAGTGGATTCTTTCTTAATGGAAGACACAGAATTGCTTTCACTGTCCTCAACAGTGAATTTATGAGGTGTTTTATTCATTATGTTATTATAGACAGTATTATATCAGGTCAAAGAACTAATTTTCCTATATAAAATAAAAGCTGTAAGCTTTATTGTAGCTTTATCCATAGGACTTATTGCTCTCCCCCAAATCATACCAGCCCACCGCTAAACTGAGTCAATGATGCGATGACACATTATGAACTCTGATGTGGCAATTGTTAGGTGTAAACATTTTGTGGAGTTAGAGTGCTGTCTCCCAAGATGTTTGTTTTTTGTTTTCTGAGACAGTGACCAATACATGGTACCTTTTTTCTAAGCCCCAAATAACACTTAATTTTTTATGTTTTTGCTCATGCTTTTTGTGTCTCAAATTTGGGCAGTTTTCCTTAACTCAAGATCATGGGAGAATATATTTTCTTTAAAGCATTTCATAATTCTTCAGTTAAGCTTAGATCAGTTACCTATTTGTAGTTAATTCTGGGATATAACATAACAAAGAGGGCCAATACTATTTTGTGTACGATAACCCATTGTCTCAGTAGCATTTATTTGTTTCTTTCTTTCTTTCTTTTTTTTTTTTTTTTTTTTTTTTGTGTGTGTGTGTGTGTGTGTGTGTGTGTGTGTGTGTGTGTGTGTGATGTTAAGAAAAGAACCCTGGGTCTTGTGGATGCTAGACAATCATTCTACTGAGCTACAATCCTGAGTTCTTAATAGTATCTATTAAAGAATTCCTTACATTTTAAATATAGTGGACTCTTAGATGTTATGACATCAGTGAGTTCACCTTATAAAAATGCTGTGACCATGAGGTAATGTGTAAAAGTTCCTCCTGTCATGCAGAGTGCATAGTTATCTCTCAACACTCTCTTGATACTCTTATGAAAGTCAGTAACCATAAATGTCAAAGTATTTTCCTGAACTTTCAGTTCTATTTCATTTATCTGTGTTTGTCTTTATAATAGTACCACATGTCTTTATCACTTGAGCTGTGTAGTAAGCTTTGAAATTAGGAAATATGAATTCTCTAATGTTCATTTTTTTTTTCTTTGTGATGATTTTGGCTAGTCACAGTCTCTTGTATTTACATGTTAATTGTATACTCAGTTTATATTTTTATGTTAAAAAAAGCCAGCCTGGAGATATATATATATTACTGAATCTGCAGAACACTTTGCAAAACACTGCCATCTTAATGTTATATTTCTGTCAGATTTATATGCACTGGTGTATCAAAAACCTATTGACTAAGCTGTAGGTAATTACTGAGTTTTTATTTTGTTTTGATTTTTACATGTTTTTGATTTTACATTGTTGTTGTTTGTTGTTTTAACACAATATTCTGTATACCCCAGATGATACTTGAACTCCCGAGTGCTGTCATGTACAGGCCTGCAGTACCATTCTTAACTAATTTTTTAGTTTTATAGGGATATGTTTTGCCATTTTGATTTTTAATACTTAGTTTAGAGTTATAAGGGAATCTGTAATGAATATAATAGAAGAAAATGTTCAGTATATTGGCCTGATATTAATAATTAAAGTCCTTTTCATAGCATAAATTTAACTGTTTTTTTTTTTTTACAAGTATTTTAAGGAGTGTTAGAGTACAGTTTTCTAAAACTCAGTATATATTGGAAACATAAACAGTATGAAAATAATGGATACTTTAAAATTATCATTAGCGTTTTAAAGTCATTATGTTAAAATATTCTTGTTATAACAAATATTGACTCATTATGATTAAGAAATCATTTGGACTTTGACAAGGCATTATTTCTAACTGATGAACACAACCAAGGATGTCTCATATCTCTTTTATCTTTTGTTTTGTATACTGTCTACTGTGTCTTTTACTTTTTTTAATTTCTTCAAATCCCTTTAGCAAAAATGATGGCCTAATCATGTAGGCTTGGCTAATAAACAAAATTAGCTGGTGAGGTGTTGAACCGGAAGCACTCTGTGAGGAGAAAACATGCTGTTTCTAACAGGAGGAAACAGAAGAATGTTCTCAGTGTTTCAGGCCTTTTCATGTTCATATGTTTTGTTCTATTCCACTGTAAAAGAACTTCGTGGGAGAGAAAAGAAATTGTAGTCAGGGCAACAAATGAAATAATTCTTGAGGATGAGATTTGAAAAGCAGTGTCTGTATTGAGGAGCTTAGTTTAGCGATACAGCAAATTTCTACATGTTCATATTGTTTTCATAATCAAATTTTATTCTCAGGTTTTGTCCTCTTAGATCCTTTTCTATGACTAGTATATATATTTAAAAACCTTGTTAAAATGTTTTCATCCAATACATTTGGATCATATTCTTTCTCCTACCCCAATTCCTCTTAGGTCCTCCACATCACCCTATCCACCCAACTACTTGTTCCTTCTTTCTGCCTCTCAAAAAAATGGGGGAAAACAACAACAAAAAGAAAATCAAAACAGGCAGCTTTTGAAAAAGAAAATTAGACAAAAAATAACAATATACACACACAAAACAAAATATGGAGTCTGTTTTGTGTTAGTTAACAACCCTCGGGCATGGGGCCTGTCCTCAAGTGTGTTTGATATATACCCACTGACACTGCATTGGAGAAGATTGATTTTCCCTTTCCTAGGAGGTATCCGTTGTAGGTATCTTCTTGGTTAGGGGTGGGACTCTGTACACACTTCCCCTTCTTGGTGCTAGGGTTTTCTATGGCAACTATATTTAGCCCTTAAAAACAAGTGTTTAGAAAGTTATAAATTTAGAGTTTCTAGAAATTAATTAGCCTGAGCAAGAAAGCATCATCCTGGCATTAGAATTCTCTAATGGGCTGCAAGATAAACAATAGGAAAAGTAACTCTTTAAGTCCTTTGAGTCTATTTAAGTTCAACAAGTTAGTACTGATTTGGAAAATCCCATCCTTAGCATAATTGTCAGGAAGTTACACCCTAATGTTGGTTTGCTGGCTTTTATCACACAGATTCAGATGGTAGACTTGGTTCTGGACAGATTGCTTACATTTCTTCGAAGAGTTGCTGTATTCCAGATGAGAGTTATGGCTGCCTGTCTTCCAACATTCCTGCTTTAGAATTGATGGCTTTGTATGTGGCAGCTGCCATGCACGATTATGATCACCCAGGAAGAACAAACGCGTTTCTAGTGGCTACAAATGCACCTCAGGTAGGAGAGAAATGTCTTGAAAGCTTCAGAGTAGTTCTGAAAGTCTTTCTAACCCATTGCATTTCCCTCTATAATCCATCCTTCCTGTGCCCTGTTGTCATTAGGCTCTTCATTGATATTAATTGATGAAAATACATGATGATGAATGCTAAGGGAATTTGGAAAAATTAGTTTCTTCAGCTATAAAAAAGGAATAAATAGTTTATGAAATAACTCCATGTTTCATTAATTCTAGATCTTGATAGAAATATTTTTGTCTTTAACCAAATCAGTAAAACTCTGGCTGGATCTTTGTTCCTTCTGACTGGGTCCATAGTATGGCTGAAAGCTATAATGGCCAAGGATATCATTAATGGTTTTGTTCTTCTCATTTCTCTCCTAACATTTGTCTTTATATCTTGATCTTCAGTCTTTTAGCTATAAATATATTAGTGTACTAACAATTTTTTCTGGGACTAGTGAGGCACCTTACCAGATAAAGGCACCTCCCTCCAAGCGTGATAATCTGAGTTTGATCTCTGAGGCCCACTTAATAGAAAGATAGAACCAGTTACCCACAAGCTGGCCTCAGACCACCACAAATGTGCCAGGACATGCACATGTATCCCCACCCACATACACAGATATGTACATACAAATGTGTTAAAAGATACATAATAATTTATTTTGGTATAATACTTATTTGGAAGGAATATAGCTGATAAAGTATAAATTCTGTTAGGATCACAGAACAGTTTAAGTCAAGTAGTATGAGTTCCCACTGTGAATACTGTAACTGCAATAGCTTTAAGCATGAGGACTTAGAACTAAACATATGGCTTTTAGAAGAATTTAATGTGATTTGAGGTGTTCGTTTGTGTAGGAGATTGCTGCCGTGTTGTATGTATGTTTCTAATCATATGCCTTACATAGAGACTTATTACTGTTTCTGATGAATTCCTGTCTCCACTTTATCATTCTGTTTTAACCTCAGTTCTTACCTTTTCATCATTTGTAGGCATTTTCTGTTCCTCTTTTTGTCTGTCTTCTTCAAGCAAGCAGGCCAACAGTTTTAAATATAGGAGATAAATTCTTTTAATCTCAAGTTGAATGATTTAGGTATGTATGTGTGTGTTAGATACGAGAGAGAGAGAGAGAGAGAGAGAGAGAGAGAGAGAGAGAGAGAGAGAGAGAGAGAGAAATGAGTTAGGAGGACCATATAATTTCTCTATTGACAATTAATACCTCATGATTTCTATAGTAAGCTTCTGATAACTTTAAATGTGATTATTGATATTTGTTCACTTTGTTAGTATTATTTGGGAGACATACATATTTGCAATACCATTCTACAAATTCAGAGGCCATTCTAACCTTCATATAATGTTGGATTTGACTTACACATTTGGTAAATTACAATCCTTTGAGGAAAGCACTTGGACACTTGTATTTGATTTCTGGTTGCCCACTTGTTCCCGAGGTATGTGAATGTTAATGAAAGTTTATCTCTTGGAGCTGAGAGAGGGCTCACCTCTTAAAAGGGTCTGTGCTGAAAGCATGAGGAACTGAGTTAAGATCCCTAGAACTCTGTTAAAAAGCCAGGCATAGTGGCATGTCCTTGTAATCCCAGCTTTGGATGGGGAAAGCCGGTGGGTGTCTCTGAAGCTTATTGGCTATCTTTTCTACCCAAACAGTGAGCTACAGAAGGTTCACAAAGGGACTGTCACAAGAATAAAGATAGTTTTCAAGAAAGACATTCACCATCAACCTCTGGCTTCTACATGCATTTGCATACACATGTTCACCCATCTATATTAACAAGTATGTATAACACACAAAGTTTTTCATTGGAACAAAAATTGTGATATTAAGGATAAAAAGAAACAACATATAAAAAGTATGTTTTTATAAAAAAAATTGTTACTCTGATAAAATACCTAAAGCAGACATCATGTAAAAAGGAATGGTTTATTTTGGCTCATCATTTCAGAACTTTCAGTTTACAAGGCCAGCAGGTTACATTGCTTTTGGCCTGTGTGGATGTAACTCATGGTGAGGAGTCTGTAGTGAAGCAAAACTCTTGTGTCAGGGCAGTCAGCATGTGAAAAAGATAGGAAGAGACTGGCATCCAACAGTCCTTTCCAAGAGCATGCCCAGTGACCTAAGTCTTGCATTTACCTCCAGGCAGAAGACTTAACTCTTAAAATATCAGAGGAAGCTGCCTGGAGAGAATGAGTCACTAGTGTGGGTATCAGTCCTCAGACTAAATAATTCTCAATATAGAAGTGTGGTAGGTGGCACTCAGCTAGGGAACAGACCCCCATTCACATTCCCAGAGTTTCTTCTCAGAGACTCAACTCCTTACAACACAATTCATTCTCATATCCACAGGTGACTTGGTCTTTCCTCAACCTGTTCTTAGTTTTCCCATTAATTTGAAGTTTCTAGTATGGAGATCATATATGGACTCTGCTACTGATTTTGATTTTTGCTCCCATTTTATTTCTCTTTAAGTAATTTCCAAGGACAGTTTGTGCAGTAAAGGAACTGGAAACTTTCTCTTTTATTTTACTTCCCTGGCTCTGAGAGATTTTAAAGCCAGCTAGCTAGCTTTAAAAAATTATCATTGAAGAGTGTGTTAAAAACATTACTCTCTCTCTCTCTCTCTCTCTCTCTCTCTCTCTCTCTCTCTCTGTGTGTGTGTGTGTGTGTGTGTGCGCGCGCGCGCGCGCGTGTGGGGGTTAGAGGACCAATTTCAGGGGGTTTCACCTTATGTGGCTTCCAGGGATTGAACTAGGTCATGAGGCTTGTGTAGTGAACACTTGTACCTGCTAAGCCATCTTACTGGCCCATGAACAATGTGTTTTAATGACCTGGGAGTTTCATTACTTCTTTCTGATATGATGGAGCTGTTTTGATAGCTTATTGGTCTTCATTAAATTAAACATGAATTTTTCAACACTGTTAAATATAAATTGTTCCTTTGTGAAGTTTTTGAAGTGAAGTCTTGTTAGGGGGATTTATGATGCTTAATTCTCTGAAGATTGATGGGAGGCTTTTTTTTGGTGGGTCATAACTGCTTAAATCATTCCATTGTGTAACATGATCACATGATGGCATGCAGGTGTGCTTACATCTAGGCACTAACTAAATTTCAGATAACAGATATAGGAATCAAGCTCACATATGTCTCACCTGATACTGCTTCCTCTGTTTATCTGTCTTCCTTTCCAATTAGGCAGTAAGGATCAGAAAAACTTGAACAGAGTTTTGTTTCTGCTTCTTAATCCCTGGCCTTTAATATAACTTGACATGTTTTTTTTTTTTTTTTTTTAAATAATTACTGCTTCTTTGGCAATTTTGAAATTCTGTATTCTACTGGTTCTGAATACCCCTCAGGGTTTTCCGCTGGTATGAGGGTAGAGAAAAGCGAGCTCATACTGTTGAAACCAGGATATTTATGATTTTACCTAGTTTATGCTTATCTTTCAGTACTCAGGCATGTCAGGAAGGGAATATAGACTACGTACTCAGACACAGGGGTCTCTGGCTTACCCTGGACATCACTTCTTCCTCTTTAGTTAACTGTGTTGGCTGCAGAACAGAGCTCTATCCTAACCCTGTTCTGTATCCCAATGGATTTATTATCAGAAGCTTTACAAATTGAATGTTTACTTCAAATCACTTTTCCATCACTTAGGAAGCAGCATGGTATTGTAGAGTATCTGAGGACAACTCTTATGTTTTAGATGTGCACATCAGAAGGAAAGGTGTCCTTAGCCTCTTTGCACTTTTTTTTTTTTTGGTTTTTCGAGACAGGGTTTCTCTGTGTAGCTTTGTGCCTCTCCTGGAGCTCACTCGGTAGCCCAGGCTGGCCTCGAACTCACAGAGATTCACCTGGCTCTGCCTCCCGAGTGCTAGGATTAAAGGCGTGCGCCACCACCGCCCGGCCGACCTCTTTGCACTTTTGTAAACCATTACAGCCTTTCATCATAGCTAGGAAAATCCTGGAACATGTCTCATTTGTGGTAGGTGCATATGATTCTGACCTGTTCTGACATTGACTTATTAAAGCTCCCATATGTAAGATGTGTCTCATTTTTCTTTATTCTTTTTAGGCAGTTTTATACAATGACAGATCTGTTCTAGAAAATCATCATGCTGCATCAGCTTGGAATTTGTATCTTTCTCGCCCAGAATACAACTTCCTGCTTAACCTTGATCATGTGGAATTCAAGCGCTTTCGATTTTTAGTCATAGAAGCAATCCTTGCCACAGATCTCAAAAAACATTTTGATTTCCTTGCTGAATTCAATGCCAAGGTTTGTTGTGTAAAGTAGTGTCTGATTTTGAAAGGGAAATTGTTATTGTTAGTGTTATAAATGAAATATGAGCTTTGATGTTAATTTGAAATTACATTACATATGAAATAAGAGTAAATAACTGATATTAAATAATATTATCATACTATTATTTATTTATTTATTTTGATTTTTTGAGACTGTGTTTCTCTGTGTAGCCTTGCCTATCCTAGAACTCTCTCTGTAGACCAGGCTGGCCTCCAACTCACTGAGACCTGTCTGCCCCTGCTTCCTGAGTGCTGGGATTAAAGGTGTGTGCCACCACCACCCAGCTATCACGATATTTATTTACTTATTTACTTACTTTTTTTTTGTTTATTTATTTGTTATGTATACAGTGTTCTGCTTGCATGTGTTTTTGCAGGCCAGAAGAGGGCACCAGATCTCATTATAGGTGGTTGTGAGCCACCATGTGGGTGCTGGGAATTGAACTCAGGACCTCTGGAAGAGCAGTTAGTGTTCTTAACAGTTGAGCCATGTCTCCAGCCCTATCACACTATTTTAAATAAACATTTTTATTATTATGGAAATATATCTTAAAATATTGCTGCTTGCTATGCTTTCTTTTTGACAAATAGATGAATTTTATTGTGGCTTTCTTTCAAATATTAACAAACCAATTAATTATATCCAAAGTTTTTAAAACAAACTTTGAGTTATTCAGTGACAAGTGAGACATTTTGTGAAATTAAAGTTGTGTTTCTAAGAAGTATTAGTAATTTTCTACTGCTGACCTTGCAGAAGAGCAATGTCTCTTCTCTTCTGTTTGACAATGGTTTGTTTCCTCATTCCACAGCTGCCGTGTGTGTGTGTGTGTGTGTGTGTGTGTGTGTGTGTGTGTACACGTGCGTGTGTGTGAGTGTGTGTGTGCGTGTGTGTGCATGCGTGGGTGCGTGCGAGTGTGTGTGTGCGCGCGCATGCGTGCGTGTGTGTGTGTGTGTGTGTGTGTGTGTGTGTATGTGTGTGTGTGTGGTCACTGTGCTGTGGATTGGGGAAAAGCAGCTCACAGCCCCTCCCTTCAGAGAATTCATAGTCATTGTGGCATCTAGAATCACTAAACTGCTGACAACAGTGATAATGACAGTGACAAAAGTTGAGAACCATTGTTTTACTTTTGAAAGAATTAGGCCCTGCCTCTTTATTGTTAGCTAGCAGGAAGCTGCTGATTCCTCAGTTTTTATTTCCAAGAGGAAATAAGAAGCATATTAAATTTGCCTATCTAATAATGATAACTGCACCTAAATAATGCTAATTAATATTTACTTAGCTTTTATTATCAACCAGGCACTGTGTTTATTCATCCTTATGGCAGTGTTTGACAAGATTACCATCTCTTCTTTATAGAGGAAGAAATGGATTTGAATAGGTTAAATGCTGAATTAATATCCTTGTGAGTTACGATTTAGACCATAGAGTTGAATTTATAAGACTCATGTCTTTGAACTTTATCTGCCTGTTAACAGCTAAAACTGATTTTTTCCTTAGCTCTTTTAAGTGGCCTTTAAAATAGAAACAGTTACAATTCTTATGATTTACAGATTCATATGTACATATATTTAATACACATTATATATACATACATATACTTATACATGTAGCTAAAGTTTTCCTGCCTTGCCCACAGTCAGGACAAATCTTTGTCACCCGCCAGTCCCACAGCCGCTCAGACCCAACCAAGTAAACACAGGGACTTATATTGCATACAAACTGTATGGCCGTGGCAGGCTTCTTGCCAACTGTTCTTATAGCTTAAATTAATCCATTTCCATAAATCTATACCTTGCCACGTGGCTGGTGGCTTACCGGCGTCTTCACATGCTGCTGGTCATGGCTGCAGCTGGCAGTATCTCTCCGCCCCAGCCTTCCGCTTCCCAGAATTCTCTTCTCTCCTTGTCCCACCTACTTCCTGCCTGGCCACTGGCCAATCAGTGTTTTATTTATTGACCAAACAGAGCAATTTGACATATAGACCATCCCACAGCATATACATACATATGCATTGTTATTCTCTGTGATAATTAATAATGAAACCAAAACTGTCTTTTTTAAAAAAAAAATAAAAATAAAAAGCTATGCTTCCTTTGAAACAAAATCTTATTACTTCAGTGGGACATTTTACCACATAGGTCCACGTTACCATGTATTCTGACTTTAGGGAAGTATTTACTGAAATTTCTCCCTGTCCTTGGCACAGAAAACAATTTTAAGGTAATTGGTATTAACAAACATTGGAAACTCTTTGTGACTCAGAACCTAAAACACAATTCTGTTTGTCCAAAATAGGCCAACGATGTAAATAGTAATGGTATAGAATGGACCAGTGAAAACGACCGTCTCTTAGTCTGCCAGGTGTGCATCAAACTAGCTGATATAAATGGACCAGCAAAAGCTCGGGATCTACATTTGAGATGGACAGAAGGCATTGTGAATGAGTTTTATGAGCAGGTAAGGTGAAACATGAGATTGGCGAGATTTTGAAGGGCTGCCATATGAAGAAAGTACCTTTGGGGGCTTTGATTGCTACAGGAAATATAAGAGTTAAACATTGCATGTACCTGGGCTCTTAGTGGTTTTTCAAGTTTACCTTTGCTGCTAATATTTTTTTTAATTTTGTGTATATGGATATTTTTATTAATTATTTGGACATTTCATACAATGCATCTTGATTACACTCACTCCCCATTCCTCCCAAGTCCACCTTCCCATTGTGTCCCCCAAAACAATACAAACAAAAAACCCCATCAAGTCCAATTGTGTTGCCCCTATACTCATTGGAGCATGGTCAAACTCCCACTGTCCAGCAAATTGATGACTGCACCATATGTGTGCCTGGTTCCTGTAGAGGTCAGAAGAGGACTTCAGATTCACTGGAACTGAAGTTATAAGATGGTTGTTATCTCCCATGTGGATATTGAAACTTGAACTCAGGTTCTCTAGAAGTACTTTCAACAACTGAGCTATCTCTCTAACCATTCATTACTGCTAGCATTTAAAGTAGCAAACAAAAATATATAGCTTATTACCTGTCTGAAATAAGCTGATTATACTCTTGACTAAAGGTTTCCAAAGTCACTTTGAGAATTTATAACTTAAAACAGTTGATTTCCAAATGAAGTAGATTTTTCCCCTCAACATAATATTTGTATTAATTATTTGGGAATTTCATACAATACATCCTGATCACACTCACTTTCCATTCCTCCCAAGTTCACTCTCCCACCTTGTGCCCCCCCAAAACAAATAAAAAGCCCCACCAAGTCCAATTGTGTTACCCATATACTCACTGGAGCATGGTCAAACTCCCAGTGTCCAGCAAATTGACTGCACTCGTAACTGAGAATGAAAAGAATGAAGGCTTCTGTGACAACACCCCTTCCTATCCCCTACACCCCCGCACCCCCAAAAATGAAACAGTCCAGACAGGAAGCTATTGAAGAGAGTCCTTAAAAACTATGATAAAGATGGTGAAGTATACTGTAGCTTTTAAGTGATTTTTATGGTCTTCTCAGAGCATATTTAATCACCTAAAGACATTTTCAAGTCTGTTATAGAAAGACTTTCTTTGTATTGGAAATATCTATGGGACAAAAGACCTGACAGAAAATAAATTAAAGGATAGAAGTGAGTTTAGAGTAGATACTGAGTGGTTTTCAAAGACTTGAATTATAAATATGTTATTTTTTTTATATCTTTTAAAATCTTGGCTTTAAAAGATTCTTACCCATTTGCAGAATCTGTGCCATTTGCGGGGGTGGGGGGTGAGGGCATTCCCCATAATGTAGAAGAAAGATGATTTCCCTACAAGCTTCAAATGTCATTATCTTGAAAATATCAATACCACCTATACTATATTCTTTTGGAGTCCTTGGCTTAATAACCATGAATACTCAAGATGTTTACAAAGTTAGAGCTCCTGTGTGTAAGAAAGTAGGAGTAATGAAGTTGAGTCTGTCTGATCATGCATTACCCTATGTTGTATTGTAAAAGGTATAATGTCTTTTACCCACCCTTGGAAGTTATAAAATACCATACTATGTAGCCTGTTATTGAGAATGGGAATAGAAGCATGAAAGTTACATTATAATCTTAAACTAAGAAAATATAGTCATTTATTATGCCAAACCAAATAATTTAGCTTTAATGTATTAATTATAAACCATTAATGTTGATATTACAGAATGTTGCAGGTTGATAGTCAAATTATCTTCCCTGTTAATTGAATATCATCTGTACTAGTTGATATAAACAGAATCTGAGAATACAGTTTTGTTTAAAATTTTTCAAATGGAGAAAAGACAGAGTAACTTCTTTCCTCTGCTAGTAGTCTCTGGAACACCAGGTGAACATGTGCCCATCAAGCCACACTGCATCCTAACAATAATTACAGTCATTAGTGTATTGTGTAAAGTTTATTTTGATGTAGACTGTGTATTTTTAAAACCTCAAGATTCTGGGTGTAGTGGTGCACACCTTTAATCCCAGCACTCAGGAAGCAAAGGCAGGTAGATCCCTGTGAGTTCAAGGCCAACCTTGTCTACAAAGTGAGTTCCTAGACAGACAGAGCTATGTAGAGAGATACTTTCTAAAAACACCAAAAAGAAAAAAAAGAAAAAAAAAAACCCAAGGTAATTTTAATGGTAAACCTTTATGGTTGGATTTTTGGTGATTAAATGTATTTTTCTTTTTGAAATGCTCAGGGAGATGAAGAAGCAACCCTCGGTCTACCTATTAGTCCCTTCATGGATCGTTCTTCTCCTCAACTAGCAAAACTCCAAGAATCTTTTATCACCCACATTGTGGGCCCTCTGTGCAATTCCTATGATGCTGCTGGCTTGCTGCCTGGTCAGTGGATACAGGCAGAAGAGGATGATGATACAGAAAGTGGTGATGATGATGATGATGATGATGGTGAAGAATTAGATTCAGATGATGAAGAAACAGAAGACAATTTAAATCCGAGTAAGAATAGAAGGAAACTATGTTTTATTTAATACTGCTAGCTACAAATATTCCTTAATTTGGATTTAGACTTTTGCATCTTACAGATATGTTAACTCCTGTCTAAGTGTTCAGATTCAATAGTCAGGTTTTGGATAACTGCTGTGTGCTGGTACTATGTTACTTCTATGGTATAACAGGGACTCTTAATGAAAGCAGCATTTCTCATGATGCTTACCTCCAGAAAATGCTCATCTTAACATTTCTGAAGTGAGTCCCAGCAGTTAGACTCCTCATCTCACCCTGTTCAAACATCAGAACAGCTTGGGAGCACAACTTCAATGAATCAAAATAGTGGGGACAAAAAGAGAACAGAGCCCCTGGCTCTGAGAGAACCAAGGTTTTGATATTAAGAATAAGTTATATAGCAACATATTTTTCTGAATAAGAAGATAAGTGGAAAATAAAAAAAAAATCTGTCTTTGAAACTGTTAATGAAATGCCACTTCCTATTTATTTTAAAGTAAGATTTTAATTATGCCTAACTAGACACTTTTTTCCCCTAAGTATACTAAGAATCAGAACTGTAACACAGTGTGAGTTCCATTGTTATTTATTGGAGGTACTTCTCTGTAGATGCTGTTCAGCCATTGCTTGTCAGCGGGCTCCACTTGTATAAGTACCTTCTACCCTTTTCAGTCATAAATGCCTTGTGTTTAGGGCTAGCATAGCAGAGAATAATTTTATGCCAACTTGGGGTTGGCTGACTGGCTTTTCAGAATAAATGATATTCACCAGAGTACTGGTAATTACATTTAATTTACTACATTAAAACATTAAGGCTTGAATTTAACTTTGGATTGTTAGAATTTTTATCTTAGATTTCAGCACTGTCCTCCCCTCCAACCCAGTATTCTCTGTACCTCATCCCTGTTTTGTTTCCTTCCAGAACAACCCCTATCACTCATAGATTTGTTTATCTATATTGTTCTGTTAGGATGTGATTATACAGTGTGGATATTTTTCTTACTGTTCACATTTTTACCTTTAGAGCTTATGTAACTACTTAGACTAGAGTGGGCACTGAGGCATTTATTGAATGAGTAATTGAATCATATTTGCTTTGATATACATGTTTGTTTTAAATTTCACAGAACCACAAAGAAGGAAAGGTAGGCGGCGGATATTTTGTCAACTAATGCACCACCTTACTGAAAACCACAAGATATGGAAGGAAATCATAGAAGAAGAAGAAAAATGTAAATCTGAGGGAAACAAACTACAGGTGGAGAATAACTCCTTACCTCAAGCGGATGAGATTCAGGTTATTGAAGAAGCAGATGAAGAGGAAGAGCAAATGTTTGAATAGAAGAAAACTCATGCTGAAGAAGCCTGGGGTTCTATGCCCAGGGTCAGCAGTCATTATCTAATGCTCACTGTGCTGATTCTTAACTGACCATTCCCATGTGGACAGGCCTTAATACTGTGAGAGAATCCTTGCTACCCTGGCAGTTCTCACTCCTAAGCACTTTGATCACAAACTAGAGAATGAATCTTAGAGTTGGCTGTAGTTGATCCATGTTGCAAAGCCCTTCCTCAAAGCCTTCACTGGTGTGTAAATATTTTGTCATAATGCTGCTTTGCTGGGTAGTGAGCTCTTTATTTTTCATGGCGAGGGAGGGCTAAAGCTAAAAATTCAAGAGACTTCAGCTTTTGAAGTGGCCATAATGCTTTTATGAAAACAAGATTCATCTTGTATTTCCAAATATATCTTTTAGGTCTTTGGGGAAGAGTGGGAAAACAAACCTCTGCCTAATCCAAAAAAGAATTCATTGTGGCCTTTCTGAGTGATTTCTGCTCATGGCAGTACACTGTTCAATATGGTTCTCCCAGCTTCATCCATGAAGGACCGAGGACCTTTGTTATACTTAACAAAATCCAGATGCATCAATTTCTGATGCTTTTTATTGTTGTGTATATCTACTTGTGTGTTTTATTTCTGCCTAAAGTATTCAGGTTTGCTGTGGACATCAGAAGTCTAAATTCTAGTCATACTGATTTTGTTCCATGGTTGAATTTTAAAGGTGTTTAACAATGAAGGAATTTTATTCTGTAGTCAAAACTGTTCTTATTTTTATTTTTGCTCAGGATAAGTAATTTTAAATATTTAGTTATTATAAACATGACATAGATTTGCTAGAAAAAAAAACATTGTTCTAATGTTGGTTTTACCTTTTATAAAATGAGCACCATATTAATTAAAGCCAAGAAAAAGGAGATAGCTATCTTTGGTCTTAGTGCAAAATCACGTGAAACCAGTCCCATCAAAGATACTGCCTAAATAATTGTTTATCTAAGCTGGGCGCTTGCCTTTAATCCCAGCACTTGGGACGCAGAGGCAGGTGGATCTCTGTGTGCTCCTAGGCTACAGAGTGAGTTCCAGAAAAGGCGCAAAGCTACACAGAGAAACCCTGTCTTGGGGGAGGGGTGGGTTTGGTTATCTTTAGATATGTGTCTTAGTTGTTTTGTATCCTTGTGTCTGGTTATAGTAAAACTGACTTTTTTTTTAAAAAATTTCTTTCTGCTCCAAGGATACATGACAGAGATGACTCATCACTATGTAATAATACTAGAGCCCCACAGAAAGACTAAATTCTTAGATAAAGTACCTGATGGGAATACATACTTAATTTTTACATAAAGCTCTATAAATCGTTCAATAAATAATTCCATACAAATGCCTTACTAAGAAAACAGACCACATTTATAATGTTTACATAACCTCATTAGAGTCTGGCTTGCGTGCCCTCATTGTGAAAAATTATTGAAGTTATAGAAATATATATAAATTATGCCAAGATGGTAAATTGATTTCTCATTATCCTTGAAGACTTTACAATATTTTGGAGCCATTCAACTTTATGCTCAGTTAACTATCCATTTCCATAGTAGTTCCTATAGAGTGTGATGCTTGAGTTTTTTACCTATCTAAGATAGTTGGGTTGTTCACAAGGCCGCAGTTAAAGTTCTATTGAAGTACTGGAGTTTTTGATTCTGCAATCATTTAATGAATCACTACACTTTATTTATTAAACATGTTGAGTGCTGAGTTCCTTCTTGTCACTTTTGCTGCCACAACCACATCATTTGTAAACTGGTCCCACTATATATTACTGAGTAATAAAACTTTAACTGATAATATATTAAATTTGCATTTATATACATCTTGTGTGTATTTCTCTAAAATGTGTTTTCCATCCTATGTAAATGTATTTATCCTGTTGATTCCTTTCCTACAGAAAACAGTATACGTGTGTATATAAGTTCGTATGTGTACAGGCATGTGTTATTAGAAACAAATCTCTAAACTATTATGTTCCTTAAATTTTGTATTGGAGTAATTTAGTTTTAAATTACTGTCTTGAAAGAAGCACATTTTTCTTCTACTAAAATTGTTACTAGAAACTCATTTGAAAATAATTCTTAAATTATTTAGCCCTTGCTTAGTAAACATAAATGAAAACATCCCAAAGAAATCAAAATTATTGAAATTACCCATGGCAAAATTATAAATGATTGAAAGTCATTAATGTGAGAGTATATTAAAAATAGACATGCCAGAGTTAGATGGAGTCCTACTTGAGGAATTGTCATAAGCCTGATAAATCTTTCTGTGGGGGTGTGTTGAGGATTGAACCTAGCCTGCTGTGTGAGCACTCTACTATTACATAATACCTCCAGCTCATAGTTCTTATTTTGCTTGCTATAGGATCAGAGTAATTTTTATTAGGATTTTATCACAAATCTGCTATTGTAACTCATTGGTATTATAAATATATAACTGAAATATCTGTGTGCTTTCTGACATAATTTTTTCTCTGTAGAAATCATTTTTTTGTGGTTGTTAATTTATTTAATTGAAAGCTGTTTCCAGCTATTCTTACCTGCATTTCTCTTGCTGTTGGCTGTGTCTGCTTATTTTTACAGGAGTCTGCATTATTTAAGTAAGCAAAAATTCTCTCCCTTTATTATAACTCATAGAAACAAACTACAAAAGATATGAGTCGAGCTAACTGGTTCCTTTATTATAGTTGCTGGGCCACCATCAACAGTTCAGAAGGGTTTGTGGGTTACAGTGACAGGTAGTGTAGGGGTGGAGAGCTGCTCAGGGGAAGGGGATGTTTTACACTAGGCACTGAAGAATTCAGTTAGTTTTTATATGATTGGAGTAAGAGAGAAACAACACAAATAGAGTCCAAAACAGGAGAAATTATCTCCACTTTGGGCAAGCCAAGAGTTGTAGGCTAACTGGAACAGAGTATTAAAAAAAAAAAAAAAAAAAAAAGAACTGGTTAATGAAGTCTCTTCTAATGCATGGTATGACATTTAAATTCTACTCTTAAGGAAACAGGAACCAAAGGGTTTTGATCTGAGTGAAATAATTTCTTATATGGGGGTCATCAACATACTAATTTGAATTATTAAAAAAAATTCTTAAATTATTTAGCCCTTGCTTAGTAAACATAAATGGGTGGCCTTTGTTTGTTTTGAGCTTCTACCTTTGGTCCCAACAGACTAGACAAAGCCAAAATTGCTAAATGCCATATAATCAGACTGAAGCTTCAAGAGAATAGAGTCCCACATTGTGTGTTGCTGAAACACAAATTTCATTCTGAGTAAATTATTACAATAGGGACGTCTCCTGTGTTTTCACCTAGAATAAAACAAAGAAAAAAAAAACTGTGTGTTAACCAAATAATGCTTTTTCAATTGTTCTCTTTCCTTATTCCCACATTAAAAAAACACATTGTTCTGCCACAGTCTGGTATGAGAGCACTTTGTATATTTTGTAGACTCAAGGGTGCCTTAATTTATATTTGGCAGATAAAAACCTATGAGAGCTATAATTGAATTTGTTCTATTTTCTTTTTTTTTATTTTGAAAGTTCTAATTTTTGCTTTTGACAGTGGAAGAACAAGATTTAAAGGCAGAGAGATCTTGTGGGTTTTGCTAGGATGGGTTGTAGGGTGAAAGGGAAATAAATGGTCTTGAGATTAGGCACAGAATCAATTTCTCTGGTGATTAATTGGGTTTGGTAGCAAAGAGGGTGATAGATTTCTGATTTGGAAACTCGATGTCTGAGACTGAAAGAATACATTAGAGGATGAATCCAGATTGAAACTAAGGTAGAGTGTTTGATAAATTCTGGTGTGGTTCAATATAGTTGAGTTCAGAAGAGAGATAAGGGCTAATTTCTGGATTTACATGATAATGAAAATCATATGGTGGAGTCAGAATATAAGAAGAGTAATCGGGCTGGATCAGGACTGATACAACTAGATGGAGAAGGAGACTTCTAAGAGAAAGTAGAAAGAGAAGGAAGGGCAAATTAGATAGAAGTCCAAGAAAATGCATCTTTCAAGAGGGAAACCTAAGAGCTGGTGACATGGCTCATCAGGTAAGGATACTTGCCACCAAACCTTAGGAACTAAGCCTGATCACCAGAACACACACGTTGAAAAAGAAAACTTGAGGCCAGCCTGGGCTACAGTGTAGACCGTGTCTCAAATAGTTATTTTAAAGCATGATCAGGAATGTATGTTTCATAATAGTATGAAAATGCTTTGATTCTAACAAGAATGGTATCACCTATGTTGTTTGTAAAAGGAGTTCAGTTGCTATGATGGAATATATGCCAGAATACCACAAGTTAAAACATGTTGGAAACTTAACAAGATGACACTATGAGAAGATTAAATATTGTGCCTTCTCATCACAGAGCTGCTCTAGGAAAAATGTTATTCTGAGTTTTACATATTTTACTAGGTTGTACTGAAGTAGTGGTTGTCCATCTTTGAAAATATTCTCTCCTGCAGTTCTTTGGTCTTTGTGGCAGAATAGCAAGAAAATATCCCAGAACAGCCATAAGTAACCTGAGAAGTACCCTCCTCCACAAAGTATCTCCACTCAAGTAAAGCCAGATTCTTGAGTTGGCTGCAGAAAAGAATTTCAGAATGAGTCAGTATGGAGCATTATTGGTGTTTATTAAAGAGAGATTTTATAAATAAATTTAAGCATTGGGGTTAATTAAAAGAGAAGCACCCAACTCAGGGAAAGGCTAAGACAGCCAAGTGTAAGTGGGCTTCTCAAGGAAGAATTATGCTTTAGTGTCATAGGAAAGCCATATATTATTATGGTTGCTTTCATGTTGTCTTCAAGTGTTGTTAAGAAACTTTCTCCTTCCCTGTTTTTTTTTTTTTTTAATTTTACAAGTGGGATTTTAGGGTGGCACTGTAGGTGCTTTGAGTGGAATTACCACCTGATAAGAAAAACCAAGGATTGTAAGGATTACACAATATAAGTCATCTGTGGGGCATACATGAGCTACAAAGATGATGCCAAGAGGAAATTAGCCCAAGTTGTTTATGCTGAGATTAGATACAAAAATCAGGAGATGATGTCAGTACATAAACAACTTGTAAACAAAGAAATGAGTATAGGGTGACATTTAAAATGATTGATTGGTTCCTTCCACCCCCTCCTAGGGTTCTGAGGTTTTCTGCTATAAAAGAAGCTTATTGCCTAATAATAAACGAGTTCTTGCTTGACTTGACTCCCCACTGTGTCTGATTGTCTCTGACTAAGAGGAAGGCTGGAAAAGGTAAGCAGCGCACTTACCTTTCCACAGTTCCAGACCACCTCTTCAGAGGTAACCTAAATTTCTGGTGGGGCAAGACCCCACAGTCATGTCCTTTACTGTAAATGGGATTTCTTGTGAGATCCCCAAGAAAGTAGTTTTATAACTGGGAAATGGAAAAGGTCTTATACACTTACACCTTTAGAATGGTTCATTGTTATTTAAACATTATTATGGCGCCCACACATGGAGCAAGAGCTACCCCTAAAACCTGAGAAAGCTTTAAAAAAGGATTCTAAAATAGAGCTAAAAATATCTTCCTAGTTGTGTCTCAGGCAAGCCGTGAGCAACAGTATGGCAGGTTCACAGTGGCATGTGGGCTTGAGTGCAGCATGGCAGGATTTCTACCACAGTACACAGTAGCGTCTCCAAGCCGCACACTGCACTGCATCATAACAGTTTTAGCTTTTGCTAGTACAAAAAAAAAAAAAAAAAAAAAAAAAAAAAGAAGAAGAAAAAAAAAAAGAAAGAAAAGAAAAAAAGTTTCTGGGCTACATACTGCTAGATGGAAGCATAGCCCACTACTTTCAAGAATCGGTGGTGAGCATGGTTCCCAAACCTGGCAGTAAATTTAATTCTGCCATGTGGGAAAGCTAAGGTGGGCAGAACCATCCAGCAGCCAAAGCTATTTCAGTCCTAGTAATGCTGCAGTTTAAAGCAATAGATTCACAATAAGACAGATTCAGATAGAATAAGACTTTAAATGGTTTACAATGTGTAAAAATGTACATAGGCTTGGAAGAGAGAAGAAAATAAATGTAGAAAGTTATATAAAGAAATAGTTTTAAAAAATAAAGTCTTTAAAGATACAGTAAAGGTAATGGCCAGGCGGTGGTGGTGCACGCCTTAAATCCCAGCACTTGGGCGTCAGAGGCAAGCGGACCTTTGTGAGTTCAAGGCCAGCATGGGCTACAGAGCAAGATCCAGGAAAGGCGCAAGCTACACAGAGAAACCCTGTCTCGAAAAACAACAACAAAAAAAGGTAATATAAAAAACAAGTCACGTAAAGATGGATATCACACAGAGAGTGGATTGTGCTGTGTTTGGGAATTTTAAGTGTGGAAAGACATTTGATTGTAAAATATATATATTATCTGGACTTCAAAGTTTATTTCTAAGGATATGATACTTTGGAAAAGAGGTTCTGCTTTTGTTTCCACAGAAGATGAGAACCTGTGGATTGCTTCCAGGCTAATATGGTTTGATCAAGGAAGACCCCCCTGAGAGGCCCAGATGATCCAACATCCACAAACAGCTTCAAGGCAACTGACACAGAGAATACAGCGTCACAAGACTAATCCAGTCAGGACTTGACCATAATTTTAATTTTGTCAGGATCCCCATTAGATTGCCAGTGCCTTCATCCAGAAGGAAGTAGTATGAGAAGCTATGCCCAAATTCCCAAAACATTGTTTATGAATGTTTATTTTTATTTAAAGCAGGTTGATTATAAATACAATCTCTAAAGAAGAAAAGGGGATAGTATAGATATGATAGGATGAAAGAGTAAATTAAAGAACCTACTTTTAAAGAGCAACAAATTGCTTAAAAATGTTTTACATTGCTATGGATTTTAGTTTATTGATACAAATTTAGAGTTGATTTTATTATACTGTATGTATATTTCTACTCTTGTTTAAGATATGTTTAACGCATTTAAATTGTACTGGATAATTAAGAAATACAGATTAATAATGTCTTCTATGATAATCAAACTTAAGTTTTCTAGGTATACATAGATATAATTCAATTAGTTAGGTAATCTTCAAACACTTCAAAGACCTACAGAATATGGCATTTAAAATGTTTTAAAAACTTAGACTTTATGGACAATGAGACATGTCTGCTCCTGGCAGCACTGATTTACTTCAAAGAAAAAGATGGGTGTCAAAGACACTCCATATAGAATTTATCTTCTTGGCAAAAATAGCCATTTGGGCGAGAAACTGTTCTTGCCTGGACTGCCTGACAAAATGTTGTATTGACTGGACATTCAGGACCATTGGAAGGTGACCACTGAACTTTGCAAGGCAAAATGGTCCTTCAGGTTCCTGCTTTGCAGAGGAGACTGTCAGTTATTCTACAGGACACAGAGAAAAATGACTGAGAGACTCTAGGCCTATGGACTGAAAATGGATGCCCCAATATTGCAGAAGAACTTTAGGTGACTATCCAGGCAGCCAGCTGTCTTTGTCATTCTAGATTTTTGGAAGTTGCTTACAATGCACTTCCTGTTGACTTAAGTAGTATTATATCCTTCTGAGGTCTTTGATGTAGTTTAAGAATAGATAGTTACAATTTTTCTTGGTTATAATAAAAGATAAATTAGATATGAAATTGAGACTCACAAATATAAGATAAATAAAATATTTTCTTTAATTTTACAAAATACAAATAGGCTAGATATTGTAACTATAATTCTTGCTTGATATATGTAATTTTACTAGGTTAAAGTTAAAGCCTTCCTTTTGTTTAGAAAGAAAAGGGGAAGTGATAGTGGAATGTCTTTTTGTATGCTATGAAAATATGTTGCTCTGATTGGTTGATAAATAAAGCTGTTTGGCCAATGGTGAGGCAGAATAGGGTTAGGTGGGACATTCTAACTAGAGAGGAGGAAGGAGAAAGGCAGAACAGAGGAGACATCAGCCTGACGTCCAAGGAGCAGCATGTAATGGCACGCAGGTAATGCCACAGAAAATGTGGCGATATATAGATGAACAGAAATGTGCTGAGTTTAAGTGCAAGAGTTAGTCAGTAGTAAGCCTGAGCTAATGGCCAAGCAGTTTTAATTAATATAAGCCTCTGTGTGTTTACTTGGGTCTGAGCAGCTGCAGACCAGACAGGGCAGAACACAGGAAAACTTCAGCTACAAGGGTCTGAAGAAGAGATGCTTGGCAGTTAAGAGCTTGTACTGCTCTTGGAGAGGACCTGAGTTGAGTTCCCAATGCTGACACTGAGCAACTCAAACTACCTGTAACTCCAGCTCCAGGATTTCTAGTACCCTCTTCTGGCCTCCTGGGCACATGAACACACTCCTACACAGACACATAATTTAAAAATTAATCTTTAACAAAAATTGGTTTATAAAAAAGTGTCTCTATGTTGGCCATTTTTGCAGTGAACATTAATCATGCTGGAATTCTAGACTC
The DNA here is from genome assembly GCF_004664715.2 of Peromyscus leucopus. Classification (NCBI taxonomy): domain Eukaryota; kingdom Metazoa; phylum Chordata; class Mammalia; order Rodentia; family Cricetidae; genus Peromyscus; species Peromyscus leucopus. The sequence goes on along the minus strand of NC_051063.1, from coordinate 90,538,438 downwards.
TTTCCTGACAATAGGCTTCAACCAGACTTGGTGAGGAGCTCTTTCTTCCCATGTCCACATGCATGTCCCTTTCTTTCCAGTCTCAAAATCACTCACTTACTTTGTGTTTGGATTGACTTGATACTGCTCCTAGTGCCAACATTTCTAGCCATAGTTCTCGCTGAAAGTGTGTTAGTCTTTTTTTTTTTTGATGCATTTATTGACTGCTACAATTAAATACAATGTAATCCTAATTAACTCACAGTTAAAGTGAAGGACTCTGGCTTAGTTAATAGAAATTTATTTTGTTTCAGCTTAATTTTCTTTGTATGTAGAAATTCTGGTATGATTGTTGCTCACATCAGTAATGTGATCTGGTGATCACTAACACCCTTACATTGTTAGCAGAGGTATATAATTCCATTACCCCAGTAAACACAATCCTTTATCACTTTATTTGGTTAACAAAATAATCCACACACAAGTGTGCCTTAGAAGCATGTCTTTCAGGGTTTGTGATTTTGTTTGACTTGTGTGTATTGGTAATACAAATTTAAATTTGAAAGTAAAATTAAATGCTATTTGTAAATAGGCATAGTACTAGATATGCTGCCAAATTATAACTGTCATTGTAACTTGTGGGGTGCTCAGTGACAGTAGATGAGCACATCACATATGATTTATTTCACAATTATACATTTAAACACACAAAAAAACTATAAAAAATATAAAGGATGTTTCTGTGTTTCAATATGAAGTTTTGGACACAAAAGTAATAAAATTCTCATGTATCACAAAATATTAATCTTACTCCTCACCCATTAAAAAGTGCAAGAACCATTTTTAGCTTATGATCCATGTGAAATAGATGGCAGGCCAGATTTGGAATAATTTTCTGACACTTGATATAATTCTTAAATGGGAAATATTTATTAGTTTTATTTCTCTCTTACCTAGCATTAATTCCTGCCTGTCTGAAAGTGGTAGTTTCTTTATAGGTTATTTTATTTTTTACTTTAACTATATTTTTTATTTTCTACTTTTAAAAATTGGGATGCTTTATTTGCAACATTTCATTTTTTATTGAAATATGTACTTATTCTTTTCCCCAGAATATTGCCTTAAATATAGTCTATAGATTCTCATATGGAGTTTAAATTTTTTAAAACATCCTACAATTTCATTTCCCCCCTTTTTACCAACATTTTACAACAAAATTCAAGATATAAGACAAATTTTGTTTTCTTATTTTGTTATAAAAACCCATCTTCACTCATATAATCCCTCCACACTCTTCAACTAGACTCCAGAGCTTGGCCAAGTACTTGGCTTTGGATCTCTGTTTCTGCTTCCATCAGGTATTGGATGTAGGCTCTATGATGACAATTAGGGTAGTCACCAATCTGACTACTGGGGAAGGCCAGTTCAGGCACCCTCTCCACTATTGCTTGAACAAGGAAGCATCAAGATCATGATGGGAAACCCCACAGAGACAGCTGACTTGAATTTGTGGGAGCTCATGGACTCTGGACTGACAGCCAGAGAGCCAGCATGGGACCGACCTAGGTCCTCTGCATCTGGGTGACAGTTGTGTAGATTGGTCTTTTGTGGGGTCCCTAGCAGTGGGACCAGGACCTGTCCCTGATGCATGAGTTGGCTCTTTGGAACCTATTTTCTATGGTGGGATGCCTTGTTCATCTTTGATGCAGTGGGGAGGAGCTTGGTCCTGCCTCAACTTGATATGCCATGCTTTGTGGATTACCAAGGGAGACCTTATCTCATCTGAATGGAGAGAGAGGAATGGATGAGGGGGTAGAAGGGAGGTGGGGGGAAGGAATGGGAGGAAAAGAAGGGGAGAAAACTGGTTGGTAAAATAATAATGAAAAAAAAGATCTTCACATTATTTTCAGAGAATAGTATTCATATTATCTATGCTTTGGGAACTTAATGAGGTTTACTTTTAGTATACTATATGCTTAATTTTCAAGAACTTTACCAAGGTACTTGTAAAAATTGTACAGAACTTGACAATACTCATTAGATCCACCATGCTGCTGATGAAAATATCGTTCTGTATTCTGTGCATGCGCCTATTGGTATGTATGTGCTTGTGTGGGAAGGTGTGGGTGCATGTGGAAGGTAGACAGCAATCTTGGGTGTTGTTCATCAGACATTATCCACCTGCTTTCTTGAGACAGGGTCTCTCACTGACCTGGTACTTGACAAGTATGCTAGGTTAGCTGACCAGTGAGCCTCAGGGAACCATCTAAACTTTGCCTCCCTGGAGTTGGGATTAAAATCGCACATTACCACACTTGGCTTTATATGTGGTAATGGGGAGCTTGAACTCAGGTCTTCATGCTTATATTTGGAACACTTTACCAATAGATCCATCTCCCAGCCCTGTATTCTCATTTTTTTTTAAATGCCAATTGAATTGTCTTAGGGTAGGAGAAGTAAATACTTACTGTTTTCTGAAAGGTGCTGTTTGGTACACCATTATAGCTCCCATGTAGACAACATGTTTTAGGATTATATAAAATGCATGCCTTTATCTTGCTTATGTTTTCTTACTTGAATTTTACTTTATTAAATTCATTACTCCTATTTCTTTTTTATGTGCATTTGTCATAGGCCTTTTGCCTATTGTTTAAAAGAAAGTGTTCCTTTGTGATAAGATGTGTAGTCTAGGCTAGGCTCAAACTGTATCTGAGGCTGGCCTTGAACTCCAGATCTTCCCACTTCCTAAATCCTTGGATTACAGGTGCACTACCATACCTAGCTCCATCCTTTCATTTTAACCTTTAACCTATGTTTCAAGTATTTCCTCTATGCAGTTATAGCATTGGTTTGCTTCACTGCCTAATCCTTATAACTTTTTAAAGGTACAATAAGACAATTTACATTTATTCAGATAACTCTATGTAAATACTTCATATTATTTAGTCTTTTCTAAAAACATTATTGATGAATATTGATATTAGTCCACCAGACTTCTTTGAAAGTCTGGCAGAATTCTGTGCTAAAAGTATTTGGCCCTAGGCTTTATTTATTTGTTTGTTTATTTATTTATTTAGTTGGTTGGGATACTTTTAATGATTGTTTCCTTTGGTGTTATAGGTCTATTTAAATTGTTTACCTGATCTTGATTTAACTTTGATAAGTGGTATCTATCAAGAAAATTCTTCATTTCTTTTAGATGTTCCAATTTTGTGGAGTACAGGTTTTTGAAGTATGACCTAATGATTCTTTGGATTTTCTCGGTGACTGTTGCTATATCCCCCTTTTTGTTTCTGATTTTGTTAATTTGGATATTCCATCTCTGTCTCTTAGTTTGGATAAGGATTTGTCTATCTTGATGACTCTCTCAAAGAACAAACTCTGTTTCATTGATTCTTTGTATTGTTTTCTTTGTTTCTGTTTTATTGATTTCAGTTCCCAATTTGATTATTTCCTGCCATCTACTCCTCTTGGGTGTGCTTGCTTCTTTTTGTCCTACTGCTTTCAAGTGTGCTGTTAAGTTGCTAGTATGAGATATCTCTAATTTCTTTATGAAGGCACTTAGTGCTATGAACTTTCCTCTTATTATCACTTTCCTTATATCCCATAAGTTTGGGTATATTGTGCATTGAATTTCAATGAATTCTAGGAGGTCTTTAATTTCTTTCTTTATTCCTTGATCCAGTCGTTGATCAGTAGGGAGTTGTTCCGTTACCATGAGTTTGTAGGCTGTCTGTTGTTATCGAAATCCAGCTTTTATCTGTGGTAGTCTGATATGATATGGGGTTTTTCAATTTTCTTGTATCTGTTGAGACTTCTTTCTGAGTATGTGGTCTATTTTGGAGAATATTTCAGGAGGTGCTAAGAAGAAAGTACATTCTTTTGTGTTTGGTAAATGTTCTGTAGATATGTTAGGTCCGTTTTGTTCATAATGTCTGTTAGCTCCATTATTTGTTTGATTTTTGTCTGGATGACTTGTCCATTAATAAGAGTCGGGTATTGAAGTCTCCCACTCTTAATGTGTGAGCTTCTATGTGTGATTTAAGTTGTAGTGGTGTTTCTTTTACAAATGTGGGTGCCCTTGTGTTTGGGGCAGAGATGTTAAAAATTAAGATGTCATCTTGGGGGATTTTTCCTTTAATGAATAAATATCCTTCCCTGTTTCTTTTGGTTAATTTTGTTTGAAAATCTATTTTGTTAGATAATAGGTTAGCTACACCAGCTTGCTTCTTGGGTCCATTTACTTGTCAAATCTTTTTTCCAACCCTTTACTCTGAGGTAATATATGTCTTTGATGTTGAGGTCTGTTTCTTGTTTGTAGCAGAAGGATGGATCTTGTTTTTTTGCATCCACCCTGTTAGCTTGTGTCTTTTTATTGGTGAATTGAGTCCATTGATATTGAGAGATATTAATGACCCATGATTGTTAATTCCTGTTATTTTTTTTTTTTTTTTGTGTGTGTGTGTGTGTGTGTGTGTGTGTGTGTGTGTGTGTTTCCATTCTTTTGGTTTTGATGGTGTGAGGTTATTTCTTTTGTTTTCTCATGTGTTTTTCTTCTAATATCTTTGTAGGGCTGGATTTGTGTATAGGTATTGTTTAAATTTGACTGTTATGGGATATCTTGTTTTCTCTATCTATGATGATTGAAAGTTTTACTGGGTATAGTAGTATGGACTGGCATCTGTAACATCTGTCCAGGTCCTTCCAGCTTTTAGAGTCTCCATTGAGAAGTTCTAATAGGTCTGCCTTTATATGTTACTTGACCCTTTTCCCTTGCTGCTTTTAATATTCTTTGTTCTGTATGTTTAGTGTTTTGATTATATGGCAGCAGGGGGTGGGTGGATTCTCTTTTCTTGTCTAATCTATTTGGTGTTCTGTAAGTTTCTTATACCTTTATAGGCATGTTCTTTTTAAGGTTAGGAAGTTTTTCTTCAATGATTTTGTTAAAAATATTTTCTGAGCGTTTGAGCTGAGATTTTTCTTCTATTATTATTCTTAGGTTTGATCTTTACATAGTGTCACAGATTTCCTGGATGTTTTGTGTTAGGAATTTTTTAGATTTAACATTTCCTTCAATCAATAAATCAATTTCTTCTATCATATCTTCTATATCTGAGATTCTTTCTTCCATCTCTTGTATTCTGTTGATGATACTCGAGTCTGTAATTCCTGTTTGCTCACCTAGATTTTCCGTCTCCAGGATCCCCTCAGTTTGTTTTCTTTATTGCCCCCTTTTCCATTTTCAGGTCTTGAGCAGTTTTATTCATTTCTTTTACCTGTTTGCTTTTTTCTTGGCTTCCTTTAAGGCACTTATTTCCTCTATGTTTATGTTTTTCTGGATTTCTTTAAGGGATTTATTCATTTCCTCTTTAAGGACTTCTAGCATCTTCATAAATTTGCTTTCAAGGCCATTTTCTTGTGCTTCAGCTGCAGAAGGGTTACTTTAGTAGGATAGCTGGGCTCTGGTGGTGCCATATTGCCCTTGCTGTTGTGTTCTTATACTGGTTTCTAGGCATCTATCTGGGTTTGGGATGAATATTGGTCTAGGTGCCCATTTCTGAGTTTGTCTTTGTTGGATGGGTGTTTTATTCTTTGTTTTATGTTTCCTCTTTAGTCTTCTGCTCCTTGTGGTCTATATTTCTAGTGGCCACGTGTGACCTCCGGTCAAGCAGGGAGTCTCCCTCAGAGTGGGAGGTTAGACTTCTGGCCTTTGTCCTAGCAGGGGTGGGAGAGCTCTGTTTTTCTTACTGGCCTACACCTGAGCAGTGGATATCCACCCATGCAGGGGCAGGGGCATGGCAGTGGGTATGGACAGTGGGCAGGAAGGAGTTACAGCAGCTTGGGTCCTTGGGATTTGAACCAAGGGCATAGGAGGTTTTCAAGAGCAGGTGGGCCTCTTAGCTGTTCTAACTGGCATGGCCTACACCTGAACAGCACTCCACTGTTAACTTTTAAAGTACAGATGTTTCGTGACTTAGAATTTTTTAATTTTGTGGAGTGATATAGTGTCTACCACACCTTAAAATTTGACTCCTCATCTCACTCCCTGCCCAGACTAGTGTTCCATGGCATGATTCTTGTGATTCTGGGCAGCAGTAGGAAGCTGCAGGTCCTAGTCAATCATACAATTATCAGAATAAGCAACCGATACTCTAAAATGTATTTTTTCTCCCTAAACTCTTAACACTCAGTAGGTGAGGTGTATTTTTGCCTTTTAACTCACAATATTCTCAGGCTACTTTGTACTGGGTTAATCTAGGCATGACCACAGGAGGCAATGTTACATCATTACTCATTTTTTTTTCCTTTAATGATATAAAGCACATGGTTATTCTGGTCCATTTGTCTCACTTTGTCTTGATTATATAGTTCAATTTATTAAACCCTCAATGCCAGTCCTTTTGCTACTTTTTCCCATTTATCATTTTTAGTGAAATGCACAGATCTCCAGGGTGAGTGGAATAAGATTTTAGTTTGTATATCAGATTAAATTAAATGGCACTCAGTCTGGGACAGCAATACCATATACATATAGAAACAGCACTATCTTTTAGGCATAGTACACAATCATCCAGATATTTATTTCATCATTGGGAGCACATTTTGCAGATGGACAAAAAGCAAGGAAAAGAAAAGTGAAGATATTAGGTTTGTTTGTTCATTTGTTTGCCTGAGGAATCTGCCAGCTTGGTTTTTTTCTTTAAAAAGTTGATGTTTAGTTCATTCTTGACTCCCCCCCCCCCTGCCATGTGCTGTGCAGTTATGTACACATTAGAGTGGGTGTCTGCTGAGGCCAGAGGAATCAGAACTGGAGTTACAGGGGGTTGTGAGTTGCCATGTGGGTGCTGAGAACTGAACTTAGGTCCTCTACAAGAGCAGCAAGTGCTTTTAACCACCAAGCAATCGCTGCATTTCACAGCTTGGTTTCTTTTCACTTTTTCTGTCCTTGCCTAGCCTTCTTGTATGTGCTGTATTTTCTCCATGGCCATTCTATGAAGCATACTCATGTTTTCAGTTCCACCTTAGGCTGTCTATATATGATCTTATCCACAGTTTGTTCACTCACCTTCTGTCTTTTCAATGTCTTTACACTCATTTTGAAATTAGGATGATTTTAATGGCATGTAAGAAGAAATAACCATGCTCAGTTGCCATAAGTTGAATCAAAAGTTAGGTTTTCAAAATCCTAATTAGTAGGTCATTATTGATTAGTAAGAAGCCATTAGTCACTGTATAGTCCTGATACATATGTTACTATATAATTCCCCAAATATATATTTTCTATTATGAATTCCATAGTAATTTGCATTCATTTATATTTTTATAAAATTCAGTATTTTATCAGTTAATTGACTCCAGATGGTTGAGTTGACATTATCTGATAAACAACTATATTGACTATAAAGTACAAATAATTAGGTATGAGAACAATGTAAGATAAAGTGAAGCATGTCTTTGTCATGGTCCAGAGGACTTCATCCTCCTGTCTGAACCCCCTTTTTCTTGACTATAGAATTAGGGGCAGTGAAACTAAGGCTCTTTTGCCTTTAATAGTTTATGAATATAGATGTAAGAAAAATCACAAAGATTTCCTAAGGCATAAACAAAATAGTGTTCTGCAGAGGTGTATGAAGTCCCTGTCCATACGAAAAGCAGTAGTAGCCATACTCGAAAGAAGAATAAAGCCTACTTAATTTTTGTCACAATTAAGTTATCCTATATACCTTTCTTTACTTCTTATGCTGTGTCTCACTGGGTAGCTGGGTGGCTGGCCCCAGATGTCTTCCTCCTCCTGCTTTTCTCATTCCTAGATATCTCTCTCTACCCAGATTTCTCCTTCTATTTATTCTCTCTGTTTGCCAGCCCCACCTATTCTTTCTCCTGCCTTGCTATTGGTTGTTCAGGTCTTTATTAGACCAATCAGGTGTTTTAGACGGGCAAAGTAACACAGCTTCACAGAGTTAAACAAATGCAACATAAGAGAATGCAATACATCTTTGCATCATTAAACAAATATTTTACAACATAAACAAATGTTACACATCTTAAAATAATATTCTATAACACAAAACTCCTGTTTTGAATCACAGAAACTAGGAAATTTTTTACCAGATGTGGCAGATTAAGGTTAAATCCATGTTCTTTCTTGTTTTAAAAATTATTATTTTTAATTGTGTATGTCCATGAGTGTGAATAGCCATGGATGCCAGAAGCATTGAATTCCCTTGGAGCTTGAGTTACAGGAAATTGTAAGTCATCCGATGTGCACACTGGAAATTAAACACATCTTCTTTGAGAGTATATGCTCTTAACTGTTGAGCCTTCTCTGTGGCCCCTAATCCATATTCATCATACAAGCCATTGTTATATTTACTTGCTCTAAGACTACAACTCTTCACAATGCAAGTTACAAGACCATGAGCTCTTTGAAGGACTTTAGAAGAAACAATAATGAAAAAATAGCTATAAATGAATAAGTATACATTCTAGTTTGTTTTGGCCTATGATAATATGCCATTTGTACTGGTATAATTAGTAATAACATCTCATCATTCTCAAGTGTCCCATTTATAAGTTATCCTGTCTCTATAGCAGACTTGGATTTGAATACTGCCTAACCCATGGAACTAAGACCTCAGTAAGATAAGATGTTTGAATCTAAGTTCTGTGACTGGTCTTAAAAATAAGTGGTGCCAGGAAAAGTGTAATGACTGTGCCTACAAAGAAAGAATAAACAGCCAACTGCATACTGTATCTCTTATATACTGAACTGCTGCTGTAAGGGTGGATGCTCAGGGATCACAGAAACTCTTGTTTATAGGAAAAATGTCACAATTCTTATAAATACATAGTAGAGAGGAATATCTGAAAGCACTGGAAGAGTCTATATTAAATATAAAGCTTTTCCATTGCCTACCATGATATCTAAAATTCTTCTGTAGTCAAAATTAATTTATGTGGGTTTTATTTCTTCTTTAGTCCTGGACTGATATCACAGTTTGCTAATCACAACACTTGATTATAAAGGAATCAGTTTGGGAGCAAAAAGTAAAGTTCCCCAGGATGGAGCCACATCAGAGGAAACTTACACTAAACAAGAAATCTGTTTAGTGCATCCATGGCCCCTTTTAGTATCTACACAACACTTGCATCTTTGTGTCATTCAATACATTCTACAAGAGTTCATGGAAGTTAGAAAAAAATAACAGCTAATGCTTGTTATTGCTCTAGTACTAGTTTAAACAATGTATCTGTGTTCACTTGGCTTTATAAAACTGTGGCTTTGGCTCAAATACCATTATTGATTAAACAAGGTAATCCCCTAATACAGTTGTGCACTTTCTGCGTTTTTCTGCACAGATGAGGTAGGACTGGGGTTGCAATGTCATGCCCAACCTGGGTTTCAGGTTTGGAACTAGCTCATGTGGAAAATGCAAATGAAACTGCTGAAGTAATGCTGTAAAAAACAAGAACATTTCCATCCTAGCCAGCTGTTCTCCAAGACAATGTCTTCTCCCTGAACAGAAAAGGAAATAAGTTTAAAGACTATTTACTAAAATTAATATCTAATATTTGGATATCATTCAGGAAATCAGGAACTTAAAGTAGGTTAGAAGACACCATATTATGAGAATAATCTCTCAAATCTCAAAGATTTGAAACTAGCACTTTATCAAAGAAACACATTCCTTTATTTCCTTATATCAGATCATGGACTTTTTAAGATTTTGTTCCCATTTCTGACTTCTCTTGTACAATGCAACAGAGCTCATGATGTGCTATAGAAGGTCTTTGGGATGTGACATTTTATTCTTACAGATCCAAGGGAAGCCCATTTCAACTTATCTATTGAGTACTTTCCTTAGTGATAAAGATGTAGCCAATCTTCCAATATTTCATAGCAGAAGCAGTAATTCCTAGTTGGAGATGACATGATAAACTACAAGGCAAGATTCTAGCTTTACTTGGAGTTGTCATATCTCTCCTTTCCTTTATATGGATTTCAGTTTCTCATACTTGTTACTGAATTTTTGCTGTAGAAGTTTGACTACAACCCCAAGTTGTAAGTTAAAAAGTTTCTGAGTAGCCAGCCAGAGGTTCTCAACAACTTTAGCTTTATTTTATTAACTAAGGCGTATTTTGAATAGAAACAAGTGCTCATTACTTTAACGGAACCATCCTCTCCTATAAGAAGTAATATATGTAAGAGCATGGATGGAGGACACCAAAAAAACAAGGTCCTCTAAACCAATGATTGAAGCTCATATGAACTCAGAGGCTGAACATGCACAGAGCCTGCACAGTCCTGCACCAGGTTCTCTGCATATATATATATATATATATATATATATATATGGCTTTCAGTTTAGTGTTTTTATGGGATTCCTAAGTGTGTGAATGAGTGGGTCTCTGATTTTTGTGCCTTTTCTTGTTGTTTGTGTGGTAGTTTTTGTTTCATTATATTTTACTTTGTTTTATTTTATTATTATCCCATAGAAACCTGTTTGTTTTTTATAAGAGACAAGAAAAGGAGTAGATCCAGATGAGAGGTGAGGTGGAGAGAAGCAGGGAAAAGTAGAGGGAGAGAAAACTGTAATCAGAATCTATTATGTGAGGAAAAAAATATTTTCAATTAAAACAAAAAATACTAAAAAAAAAAAAAAAAGAATTAATTTTAAGTATTAAGAATTAGCCAGTCTGGAGCAGGTTGCTTCAGATTGAGATGGTATGAATGAGTCATTGTTATACTTTAAAATTATATACATGTGAATGTTTTCTTACCTAGAGAAAAAGGAATGAAAGCTTCCTTTCTAGTAAAACATCCACTGTTGTCCAGAAATCGCTCAGGATAGAATATGTCTGGGTCTTTCCAGTACTTTTCATCAAAGTGAACAGAATAAAGATTTGTAATGACTGTTGTGCCTTTAGGAATGGAATAACCACGTACAATTGCATCTTCAGAGGTTGCATGGAAAATCCCCAGTGGAACTATATTACAGAATCTTAAAACTTCATGTAAAACTGCTTCAGTATAAGGCATTTTACACTTGTCTTCCCAAGAAGGCCTCCTATTGTAGCCCATAATTAAATCAATCTCTTTATGAACTTGTCCTGTGAGAGAAACATTAAAATTATGGAATTCTTAAAATTATATGTAAACTTATTTCTTGTTGGGCTACAACAAATGATAACCCATAATAAATCAACAGAATTGGATGTATCTATATTTGAATTTTTCATCTTCTGGTAGTTACATGAATTAATTATATACCCCCTATATCTTGCATTAGTAATAATCAACACTCTGGGTAAGGTCAAGAAAAAGATGATGAATAAATGTGTCATCAGTCTAGAATCAGAGTAGTATCACTGTCAGCAAGGAAAATAACAAAACATTAGACCTTAATAAGAAAAAGCAGAGTTCAGATCCCAGCTTTGTGGCTTCTAGACACTCATCCTTTGTCATCCTTTATTAAACATACATATTAAGATGCACTTTTAAGTTGTTGTTGTTTTTTTTTAACATGTACCATTCTACATATCCAAGGTTGGTTTTAAACTTACTATGCAGGCTACAGTGGCCTTGAACTTAAGATTCTCCTGCCTCAGCCTCCTGAGTTCTGAGATTAGAAGAAAATCACCACCATGGCTAGCCTTCAGATGATTTCTTTCTTCCTTCTTTCCTTTCTTTCTTAAATTTGCATTGAAATACTAGATTTGAAAACTATAATTATAAGATATTTCCTTTCTTGTCTATCACAGGTAGAATTCCTAAAAGTGTTTTATACATGGCCAAACACTCTAACGCATACACAAGCCCTATATGTAAGGAGAAACCCTGAGGTCAAGAGTATCCTCACCTTGAATATTAGGATAAAGAGCCATGAAAAGAACTGCCCAGCGTAGCACATTGGTTGTAGTTTCAGTTCCAGCAATGATGAGTTCACCCACTGAAAAAACCAGATTCTCTTTGGAAAACGTAGATAAAAGATCATTTTCACTTTGATCCATCTCATCTAAATAGGCATCAACAAAATGCTGAGGTAAATGAGGCTTTCTGTTAACTGCAGCTTTTTCAATAAGTCCTTCGAGGAAATCGTAGACCACATCTGCATTTCTGAATAGCTTTTGGTGTTTTCCGAAAGGTAATATGCCAATCCATGGAAATGCATTATACAGGAAGACAGGAGCACTGGCAGCTAGTTCCACATTCTCACTAAATAACTCAATCATGTGCTGAAAATCAGTGTCTTCATAAGTAAATCGTTCTCCAAAAAGGATAAGATTAGTTATGTTTGAAACAGCACTTGTTATTAGTTGCTTGAGGTCAAAAGGTTTACCTTTGTATGTTTTAATAGCATCAATTAGAAACTGGGTTTCTTCTAAGATTTTAGATTCAAAAGATTTTTGGCCACATCCAAAATAGTGAAAACTGTTAACAGCCAATCTTCTGTGATCAATCCATCCTCGGCCATATCTGGAATTGAGTAAGCCTAAAAGAAAATATTAAAAATAATGTGTAATTCATATTTCTCTGTATTTAAAATGTTGTGAAATAAAGAAAACATGAAGGAAAAATTCAAAGATGGATAATCAGTGATTTTAGCCCCAGTTATCTAAGTACATGATTGGATCCTAGTTGATGCTGTTCAAAGCCACGATCAAACCTATTCCTCATGAAAGGACTGTCAGAAAGACCTATAATTCTCATTCTCTTACCACAAGAAACTCTCCAGTCTTATTTGTAATCAAACACAGATAAACTAGGTCTATATAAATCTACTACTTAGCTTTCCTCATACATACATATATATATATATTATGAAAGAGAAATGATTGTACGTTCTATGGACAAAATTTAATTTTGGATTAAACAAATACCCCCCAAATACAAAGTTTTTGTTTGAAAGAAACTAGATTTTTATAATACAAATTTCCTTCTGTTGAAGGTACATGATACCTAGCAAGGTAACTATGCCAAAGTCAAGGGCAGCCTTGAATCGTTCAAAGTAATAGAAATGCTTATGTAATAATAATATAAAAGACAAACATGAATTCAAAAATTGTTAATGTTATTATTACCTGGATTTTGCCTATTTAGGCAAGACACTGAAATTTTCTTGAAAGTAAGTGTGGAGGTCTCATTACAGAATTTAGAACATTACTGTAAAAAAAATCAGATACTAGTTCTATCTGGTGTCAACATTCTATTTTAGATTTTCTATTGCTGCTTTCTCCTTGATTGTGTCAATTTTCAGCTTTTCTTCCTTGAAGAATATGTAGTCATCCAAAGTTGATCATTACTAAGTCCTACAAAAAGCCTGTCCTTTGTATAAACTCTACAGCTTTCCTTTTATACAGCATAATGATGAGTAGTTAGGAAAGCTTACTTTCTATAAGCTTGTACATGATAAAAAAAGTCTGTCACCAAGTACTCAAGATTGTGACCAAAAGGAAACTTCTGATTCATGGTGTGTGTGTGTGTGTGTGTGTGTGTGTGTGTGTGTGTGTGTGTGTGTGCGTGTGTGCGTGTGCATGTGTGTTGTGTGTCTGTGCACTCCTAAATTGTTTCAGTACTTACCAAGTACTAATTCTTTAAAGCATTACTTATGTTTCTTAGAACTGAATGGCAATAAAACTAGCATGTAATGGCCTAAAACATTATTGAATGCAGTCTGATGGCTCCTCAAATCTAGGTTTCACAAAGTACAAAGCAATCTGTCTACAGTAAAATTATTTACAATAAAGAATGTGATTTAAAATAGGTTCACTGAACAGTTGAAAAAACATACCTCCCATTTTTGTCATCTTCATGAACAAAGGAAAGCATGGTCTATCTGCAAAAATTTCACTTTGATGAACAAGGCATTCTTTTACTACATCATAGCCATTTAGAACCACAGTTGATATGCCTCCAAGATCTAAACTGAAAATCTTTGAGAAGAAAAACAGCAAACAGCAAAATGTACAGTGAAACATCCACATAATCCACATGTTCTAAGCCTATCCCCTCTATTATTTGCCACTTCTGTAAAAACATAAGGATTTGTTACTTGACGGTATCTGGACAGCATGATTCATTATACCTCTCCCTGCCTGGAACCATCTTATAAGGTAGAATGGAAAGAGTACTGGACACAGGAGGCCTGTATTCCACTTTAAGTTACTAGGCAAAACAAACAAAAACAAAATATATTTGACTTAGATACTCTATTAGGATTCATTCCATCTCAAAACATTTATTGCATAGGAATGTCATTTTATTTCCAAGATAAATTTATAACTAGCACCATCTATTATTATATCAGCTTGAAGTGAGGGGCAGAGATTGAAAAGTCAAAAAGACAACTTTGAAATTCAAGCGCATATATATGTATATAGTCTCAATTGTATTTGCCTTTCTAAATCCCAGGGTTCTAAGGGAACCTAACTTTAGAGGAAAGATATTTACCATGTATACATAGGTAGATACCTTTCATCCAAGGGGAAAGCAAAGTAGGATAGCCCTATAACTTACTGGAGTTGTTTCCCCATGTAGTGTGATTTCTTTTGCTGTGATAAACACCATGACCAAAAACAAATTAGGGGAGGAAAGGGTTATTTCATCTTTCATTTCCAGATCACAGTTCATCAGTAATGGAAGTTGGGGCAGCAATCTGGAGACAGGAACCATGAACAAAAAGCAGTATTGGTTTATCTCTTAGCTTTGTTATACAGCCCATGTACACCTTCCAGTTTTCTTAGTTGGGTTTCTATTGCTGTGATAAAACACCATGACCAAAAGCAACTTAGAGAGGAAAGGATTTATTTCATGTTATACTTCCATATCACAATACATCATGAAGGAAGTCAGGGTAGGAATGCAAGCAGGGCAGGAGCTGATGCAGAGGCCATGAAGGACTGTTGTTCTTGCATTCTTGTAGCACTCACAACCACCAGCCTAGAGATAGTACTGCCCACCATGACCTGGGTCCTCTCTCATTAATCATTAGTCAAAAAAAAAAAAGGTACCACAGGCTTGCCCACAGGCCAATCTGTGGGGGCATTTTCTAATCAAGGTTCTCCCTTCCCAAATCACTCTAGCTTGTGCCAAGTTGATATAAAATTAGCCAGCACACTAGGGATTGTGCCCTACCCCCAATGAACTGGGCCCTCCCATATCAATCATCAGTCAAGACAATTTCTTTTGAGGCCCTGGGACAAGGTGATTGAGACAATTCTTCAAGTGAGGTTCCCTTTTCTCAGGTGCATCAAGTTAACAATAAAAACTAATTAAGACACAATAGGGTCACCTCAGGTTCACTTACAATGTCACTCCTCCTGAAGTGTATTTTAGCTAACCTAATGTAAAGGCCTAACCCAGTGAAAATCATATTTATCAATAAGTCCTAAAGACTGCTTATCACTATTCTCTCAGGAATTGCCCAAGAGCTTCTTACAGCTAAAATACTAAAATAAGTATTATCTTTGTGCAATCAACAAAGGTAGGTTTAATCATGATGCATTACTCTTTGGAAGAAAACAGGAGGTCTTAGCTGATAACAAAAGTTCTTTGTTATAGAATATCATTTTAAGGTGTTACTTTTGTTTATGTTGCATGTGTTTAACTCTGTGAAGCTGTATTACTTTGTTTGTCAAAAACACCTGATGTCTAATAAGGAACTGAATGGTCAATAGCAAGTTAGGAGAAAGGATAGGCAGGGCTGGTAGGCAGAGAGGATAAATAGAAGGAGAAATATGAGAGGAAGTAAAAAGAGATGGAGGAGTGAAAGGAAGTAGCAGCTAGAGAAGGAGGAGGACTCCAGGAGCCATCCATTCAGCTACACAGCAAGCCACGGAGTAAGAGTAAGATTTACAGAAGAGAATGGGACAAGGCCAGAGGCAAAAGGTAGATGGGATAATTTAAAGTTAAGAAAAGCTGGCAAAAAAAAAAAAAAAAAAAAACTAAGTCAAGCTAAGGCATTTATAATTAAGAATAAGCCTCCGTGTGTGATTTATTTGGGACCTGGATGGTGTGTCCCCCAAAAAGAAAAAAAGAGTACAATACAAACAACAGTTCCTCATGAGTACGACAGCAAAAGTATAAATATTACCAAGAGGAAATACAACCAGTCCCCACCGGAGTCTTTGGTACAAAGGTGGGCCCTGGAACAGAGAAGTTTGTACATTGAGAATGTTGGGAAAAGAGTATAGATTTTGTACACAGTGGCATTAGTTTCAGGCCATGGAGGAGTTTTTAGCACAAAGGGAATTGCTACCAGATAAGCAAATGAGAAATCTTTTCAGTTCCCAAAGCAGTATTAGTGTTGTTAAAGAAAAGTCTTCCTCCAGAAATGTATTCAGTGAAAATTCTACAAGAATGGCATTAATTTATAGGAAGTGATACTGATGCAGGAAATAAAACAACTTCGTCATTTTGCCAAAATGATGCAAGATCTTGGTGTTGAAAGCTATGTCCATAGGCAGAACAGAGGGAGAATATATTTCAAGGAAAGTCTTCAGATTGTGGTTACTAGAGATTATAAAAAAGAGGACTAGTCACTTAAGAAAGCTATTATATAATCTACCTTTACTCTAGAAATTGAGATAGTTGTCTGTTAAGAGAGTAGAATTGGGGGAAATTTTACTTGATCTAGTTGTATATTATACTTAAGAACTTTTAGTAAAGTTTCATCAATCAAACTGCAAAAACTTAAACTGTTTTGATCTATGGAAGGGTCCAAGTAGGTTTATTCAATCTCTGATTTATTGAACAGTTTTAAAATGTCTATTATGAGATAATTGTGCTAGCAGAGATGTAAACAGAAATACATCAAACATTCTTGCCCTCTAGAAGTTTCTGTATCATCTTTATATAACTTCTCCTCCACCCAAACTAGCTCTACATAGAAAATTTTACTGTATCAGTTAATAACCACACTTTTTAATCCTTCAAGGTGTTTAGTTTCTGTTTGAATGTGAAATGTTTCCCACAGACTTGTGGTTGAATACTTTGTCCTCAGCTGCAAACACTGTTTTGAGAGACAATTGAACCTTTAGGAAGTGGAGGTTAACAGGAGGTAATGGGTTGCTGGGACATGGCAGTGAGGGCCATATCCTGGCCCTGGTTCCAGCCAAGTTGTCTCTGCTTCCTAGTTGGTACAAAGTAAGGAGCCACTGTAAACTCTTGACACCAGAAACTGACCCACAAGCTGTCATGATAAACTGTACCTTTTGCACTGTAAGCCCAAATGAATCCTTCCTTTCTTAAGTTGCTTCCATAAGGTGCTAGAGCACAAGAGAAAGATAACTAACAAAGGTCTTGGACTCATGTTGACTCAATCTCCTCCCGAACCACACATTCAATTGCTCAGCATGTATACTGTTCTTACTGTGAAGTTATAAAAGAATTTGACCAAACATCTTATCACTTCAGATCTTAAATGTATCCTAAAGGCTTATATGTTAAAGATACAGTCTTTAGCTTAGTGCTACAACGGAAGGGTAGAAGTTTTAAGAGACCCAGTGGGAGGTTTTAAATTTCTGGTATATCCTTGAAAGGGGGATCCTGGCCCCTCCTCTTCACTCCTTTTTGCTTCTTGACTGACATGATGTAAGTAGTCTCCTTTGCCATATACTAACACCATGATACACTGCCTCACCACAGTTCCAAAAGTACTGACGTCAACCTAATGACTTAAACATACAAGATAGAATCCACAATAAATCTTTCCTTTTTGTAAGTTGATTATCTCAACTATGTTGTTTCAGTAATGCAAAACTGGAGTTCACAACTCGATACTATGGTTCAAGCCACCCTTCTTGCCTTTGTTTGCTGTGGTCTTGGTGTGTTTTCCCTAAGATGATCTGATAGCCTGGTCCTTCATTTCCTTTTAAGATGTCCCTGCAATGACGCCTATAGCAGGAATCTTAAAAGTTCTTATTAATAAAATCAAACCTGAGGGCAGTTATTGGGGTGAACACTAGAAGATCAGAGAGAGAGAACAAGACACAGCTAACCTCACCTGGCCAACTTCTCAGCTGATCTTGTTTCCTCAGACTGGAAGCCTCTGTGTCCTCATATCCGAATGGCTCTCAGCTGAACTGCTGCTAGAAGCCTGAAAGCTTAATGAGCCAAATGCTTAACCAGCCAAATGCTTCTAGTTTCTAGTCCTTACACCTTATATATCTTTCTGCTTTCTACCATCACTCCCTGGGATTAAAGGCGTGAGTCACCATGCTTGGCTGTATCCTTGAACAGATGGATTTCTGCCTCTGGAATGCTAGGATTAAAGGCATGTGCTACCACTGCCTATCCTAAGTATCTAGTGGCTCTTCTGTTCTCTGACCCCAGATAAGTTTATTAGGGTACACAATATTTTGGGGAACACAATACCACAGACACCTGTTCTGACTAACTTAAAATTCAACTCCCCAGTAGTGTCCATTTCCATTACCCTAGTTTAGCTTCTCTCGTGCTCCATACAATTCTAATATATTATATAATTTACTTATATTTATTTTGTTTGTCTTCCCCCAAATAGAATGTTTACTACCTAGAGACAGAGATCTCTGTTTTGTTCACTACTCTATCACCAGCACTCATGATAGTGCATGGCTTATGATGACAATTGATGTATGTATGCTGAATTAATGAATTTTGGCAGAAACGTATTTAAGCATATTATTACAACATCATTGGCTAAGTACTAATAACAAACAAATGTACATAGTGCTACTACTGATAAGTGACTGCAACATTTTCAACCTTTGCTTGGTCTGTTTCCTCATTTGGAATGCCTCTCTTGATTACCATACTACCTAAACCATATTCCATGTAGTGTTTAAAAATATATACATTTTTATTCTCTTTACTTTGAGCCATCACAGCTCATATAAAAGCTTCCATGACATTAATGTAATACTAGTTTGAACCTGAAACATTTTCATCTGTCTGGCTTCTAAATTATAAATACTTTAAAAATGACATTTTTCATTTTTAAATTCTCTACAGAACCCCACTCAGTGCCTTGAATAAGTTCTCCATAAGATAAATTAATAAACTGCCAGTTCTGTTTGCTGTAGTGCAAAATAATCATCTTTATTGCTCGTAAGAGTATTGCCTGAAAAAGTCTGACAAATTCACTTATATCAACTTTGCTAGCTATGGGATGCTGCTCAAAATCTACATTAAGAATCTAATCACAGCAGAAGCTAAAACAATCAAGAGTGAATCTCCAAAGAAATGGCAATTTATGCTGCAGCACATTATATAAGATTACTTAAAAATAAACATGAACGTTGGGCACTGCTGTTTTCCTTTCAAAAATTATAAAGTATTAAACTCACAGTGCACACAAGTAGGAAAGTTCAGATTTAATTTTTATTTGACTACACATCCCAAATTAAAAAAGGAGATAGTAGAAAAATAACTTCTATAAACTGCTTCCTACAACCTTTCTGAAGTACAGGAGGTAACAGTCTCCTACTGTACAAAAAATGATTAGTATTTTAACAACTTATACTAGTCTTGACTGTCAGAATTGAGAACTATCTCTAAGATAAGGAAGGGAAGGTCTTCAGGGGTGTTCTACAGCTAGAATAAAGATCAAATACAGTAGTTCCAAAACCGAACAACATAATGTTTGCTCTGCACTGCATACATTTTCAGTTTTGCTCCTTGCACTTTTGCAGCTATCATCTCAGGTTAGCCTTATTTGATGTGCAGTAAATTAATAGTCATTGTCGTAAACAATGCAGTTTCCTCATTGCATCAGAAACAAAATTAATTATGCTAAATTCTAAGCAATTCCATCTAATCAACCTATTCCTTGACAACAGTCTTCCACACACTTATATTTTAATTTTAGTTTACTTTAATAGACCTATATCACTTGTCCTATATGAATATTCATAGTAAATAAAGAATTCCTTTCTGCTCAAATATTTATGTATAAAATTTTAATTTCCTATTCAATGAGAACCCATTTCAAATAACTGGCTTAAAGATAATTTTAAATTTGTAGGGATAATAAATTTCTATTGGACTGGGTATGTGTCTCAGTGGTAAAGCCCATGTCAGTCTGTATAACTTCTAATACCACTAAATAAATGTTATCTTTTACATATAGTAACAAAAAACACATATAATAGCCAATATATTTGGGCAGCATATTACTGCTTTTGATTATCACTATTTTAAGTACCCAGATGAGGAAAACTTAGGGTTCAGGAAATTAAAAGCCAATTTTTTAGTGTTAAATCTTAAAAAAAAAAAAAAAAAGTTTAAATGGCAACCTGCAATACTAACCACTAACTCTGTCCTAGAAACTCAAAATGTCTTCATCCCCCCCACCCCCCACCCCCCGCGCGCAAACTCGGGGGGCCACAGGACCAAGAAGTTTCTCTAAGAGGCAGCTGAAGGGCAGGCATCTTGGACAGGCTAAAAGTCACACAGCGCACGCGCAGGCGCTCGCCCGTGGGCGGGAAACTCAACCCGAAGCGCCCCTAGTGTGGTAGCGGTGAGGCGGCTTCCGGTTGCAGGCGCGACCCTCGAAGCGGGTTTCCCTGGACGGACGGCAGGCCCACGGGGGTCTCTGGCCGCTGCTTCTGACGGGAGGAAGGTCTGCTTCGCGGCCTACCTCGCCATATACCCGGCTCTGCCTCCTCATGTAGACGTGGGGGAGCTCGGCAGACATGGCCAGGGAGCCGATGTTGCCAATGAATGGCAGCCGCGGTGGCCCCGGGGGGAAGCCCGCCGGTCGCCGCTGCCTCAGGAGCTGGCGGACCACCAGCACGGAAAGCACCAGGAGGAGAGCGCCCGCGAGCGCCGCTGCACACGCCTGGACTCCGGGTGGCTCCCACATCGGCCCGGGATAGGCGGCAAACCATGGCGCTGAGGCCGGGGCGCCCTCCAGCCCTGCCGCCCTCCCATTGGCCCGATGCCTCGACGGCCCGCCCTATCTCCACGGCCATTGGTTCGTTGAGTGTGGGTTCAGCGCCCTTTGGGTCAGCCACCTCCAGGATCTTCCCTGCTCAGAGTGCCATTTGCAAACTTTTGGATTTGCCTTGGCCCGCGGTGAGCGCCACCATGCCACCATCGCGGGCACGCAGCCCTAGGGCCCCTTTCCAGGATGTTGTCAGTAGGCTGGTCATGGGAATTTTGCTCTCTGGGCTAGGTGCTTCTTGTCTCTCTGGATGCCGGTCCTTGACATGTCTTTACAGTTGCCTGGTCTGTTTATTTCAGTCTATGGATGGTGAAGAAGTTATCAGGACTGCAGTCTTTAACTGGATCTGATAATATCCAAAACTTCCATTAGAGAGTCCCCATATCAATAGGAAAAGAAAATAACCTCTCTGTATTTTGCTTCACTCGTCTACAATTTCACCTTTTGTTACGAGGCATTTCTTTGCGGATCCTTTGAGGATTCTGATTAGTTCACGTCACCTATCTTTTCACCCTTCTCTTGCACCCCGAATTGGTTTTTTATTAGTAATCTCAGAGGCCTCTCTTATCAGCTACAGCACTGACTACTCAAGTTTTCCGTCTCTCTGGAGGCAGCAATGATTGTTAGTTCAGCCCACGGTCCTGTTTTCTATTGGGCAATTGCTTGCAACACAGGCCCTGCCGGGCTTGAGACTATTGACAAGCTGCCTTCCGATTATGATTCAGCATTGGCAAAAGTTTAATAGTCCTCATTAGCTTAAGTTTTATTCATACAATTATTATTGAAAGCCTACGCTGTGCACGTGTCCTTTACAGCGAAGATACTTGGGTAGATAAGAACAACAAAGTCCCTACAGAGTTTTGTTTTGTTTCTGCAAGATCCCCACCCACAGACTACCCACCTACTGCCTGTTAAAAATGCTTAGTATGTTATCTTGAAAGATTCTTTAATTTAATTATTTTCTAATAGATTAGAAAAAATAATGGTGAGTTATTATCACCAAACTTAGCCTTCAGCGTCCCAGGATGGATATTGATGTTGCAATTGGGGAACAGTAATGTTGGAGCACTGGGAGCAGGATAATATTACCTGCTACATACTTGATATCAGCCCTGCTTCCTTCCTGACGTCATTTTAAGGCTTGAAGTGTTTAGTTTGGCCACAGCAGTTGTGCTACACAGGTGCTCCGTTCAAGAGGGACTCCCTTTCATTGCTTATTTTTAAAAGATTGATTTCAATTATAGAAATATTCTCCAGTTTGCATTGATTAAGTAATCATTTCTTCTTTCTCTGCTACCGTAGTAGAGAGTGCAGAATCACCTGTTACCGCCCCATCTGATTGACAGCCCTGATGGCATGTCTCTTAAGAATTAAGAGCTAAGGAAGGACACAGAACCTTCTCTGGAACCAATTGTTTTGCCAGTGCTCAGCAAAGATAAATAGCTCACTGCATACTTTCATTCACAGCATTTGCTCTTTGCATGGGAGACACTGATCAATACTGTTTTTTGTTGTTGTTTGTTTGTTTGTTTTTAATGGCCTCTATTAGTACAGGGAAGTTTAGAAGTGGAGGATTTCACAGTTACACTGTGGGATTCTCCAGTGCAAAGTGGAATGAGTTCTTGGAGAAATGTGAGCACCATATACTGGGCTGTGCCGTTTCTGTGTGCAGAGTGATAATAGTAGTTAAAAGAGTGGAGGACAGCCTCTGCTCCAGTGAGAGCCTCTTTTTATTGACCTTTGGGAACTGTTATAATTTCAATGTGGTTTGTCATCACCAAAACTCATGTTGAGGCTTAGCCTCCAATATGGCAATGTTGAGAGTTTTGGGGATCTTTAAGAGGTAATTAGGTTGTGGGTGCTCTACATTCACAAAGGGATTAATGTAGTTACCTCAAGGATGAGTTAGTTAATACAAGGAAATTGGCTTTCTGTTGCTTCTTTTCTGCCCATGTCATCTCTTCTGTAAGAACCTGCTTCTGCTTCCCTTCCATCTTTCCCCATGGAGCAGCATGTACCCTCACTTTAGAAGCCCCATACAAATGCTGGTGCCATGCTCTTGTACCTACAGAACTGTAAGTTATGTAAATGTCTTTTCTTTAAAAATTACCAGACCAAGTGAGAGACAGAACAACCTAAGATAGGAACTCCCTCTTTATCCTGAGAAGCACTGTTGGTTGAGTCTTGATGCTGTGGTCCTGGGTGCTCAGTCTCCAGTGCTTCTCTGGCTCAGACTGATGTAGCAATCACATTGGCCTCCTTTGCATATTCCACTGTACAGATGCATGGTGTCTTGTATCGAAACAGAAGGAAGAAAATGTTGAGCTGAACCTTATTGGGGCCTAAGGCAAAAGAAAAAATCAATAATACAGATCCTTCCTTATTAAAAATTTCATATCTTGTTCATTCATTTTGCTTTTTGATAATAAAGAAGTGTATTGAAATACTATTTTGATTACCTGGTTTTATGGTACTCCTTTAACTTTTGCTCCTAAAGTGAACTCATTTGCCACACCTGAGAGAAAAGATATCCAAGTGATGGTTTTTCTTATAAAGTAGTGTGTAGGAAATACATTTGTATACTTGTTTTTTTCATGGTATTCTAAGGATATCAAGGTGGGACTTGAAGATCCCTTTGAAATTTCTCTTCAGCCATAAAAATATCTCCCCATTTCTGTAATCTTCATTTTTTACAAAATTAATTAAAATTATTTAAACATTCTCTAAAACAGACTGATTTAGACAACACAGTTGTGGTGGTGCACACCCATAGCATATGCTGATGAGGCAGAAGTAGGAGGATCATGAGTTTGAGGCCATCCTGGGCTACACTTTTACAGGCTGGAGAGCGTGTTTAGCAATTAAGAGCACTGGCTGTTCTTCCAGAGGATCTAGGTTCAATTCCCAGCATCCACATGGCAGCTCACCACTGTCTGTAACTCTAGTCTGGGGAATCTGATGCTCTCTTCTGGAGCTACCATTGCTTTGCAGATACGAAGGCCAACCTAGAACTGTAAGATGTACTTTCAAAGGAACAATGCCTTCACTAAAATATGCTGCTTAGTCAAACACATCTGGCAGGCAAAGGAGCATTTTCAAATTTCTTTTTTTTTTTTTTCAAATTCAAAAGTCAATTTTCTGAAAAATAAACTATATAAATTTAAAAGACAAAGTCTGGGCTGGAGAGATGGCTCAGCCGTTAAAGGCTAGGCTCACAACCAAAAATATAAAAGACAAAGTCTGATGGATGGAGAATATAGTTCATAAACTTGGTGTGTATTAAACTCACATGTAAGATGTGGGGGAGGAAAGGAGAGTTTCCATAAGAAACTTCTTTCCCTCCACACTTTCCCAAAGAATATATCAATTTAGAAGTAACCATTTTTCTGAGAAGTAGGAGCCATTCTTGTTCTTTTCTGAGGCTAAGCAGCCCACTCTTGGTACTCCTGCCCTGCTAGTTTTCCATTGGACTTAT
This sequence comes from Peromyscus leucopus, assembly GCF_004664715.2. Lineage (NCBI taxonomy): Eukaryota > Metazoa > Chordata > Mammalia > Rodentia > Cricetidae > Peromyscus > Peromyscus leucopus. Next base: position 90,514,057 of record NC_051063.1, on the reverse strand, counting down.
GTCCTTGATATCTGGTTTTCCCTTGGTTGGATACAATGGAAACCTAAGAATGAAGAACACACTTAGCATCATGTTGAAGACTCTCTTCTGAATGTAGCAACTGAAAATTAGAGAAGGTTTGTATTTGTTCAAGATCATGCAAGGCAGCACCAGGGAAAACAGAATTTTGGGCTTTGGACATGCCATGTGTTATTACTTCAGTCATCCATCACAAAATGAGTGGGCACTATGAAATATTGAGTACCTCCTAAACTAGGGACTAGGATTATAATGTGAGCACAACTTGTCATGGTCCCTATTTTCCTGGGGTTGGTAGTTTAATGGAGAATGCAAACATCAGATAATCACAAATGAGTTTATGGTTATAACTATATATTCTCAGGTAAAGAACAGTTCTATATGCATGGATAGCAAGGGAAATGTGGTTGGTATTGGGTTAGTAACTATAGTCTGGAGTTCAGAACCAGAACTTCTACCTAGGAACTTACCTTCCCTAAGATCACAGTCATGGTAAGTATTACTCAGTTCCTTGAGCAGCAACTGATCTCATATGAGAAACTGAACTCTAAGTAGGAAGTAAAAGGAAAGTGTATGTAACAAACTTCAGTTTTTCAAATTCATGAATACCACTCAGATCTCACAGTCTTAATTTGAAAGGTATATCTTTGCAAAAGTTTTTTTTTTATATGTGCTCCCTATAAAAAACAGTAGATTTGAAAAAACAATGTGGATAGTAGGTTGAAGTAATATTAAGACAGCCACACTAGCAATGACTGCAGGGATGTCAATTCCTTATGATGAAAAAAAGAAGCAATGATTAGAAAATGTTGTTGTGCAGCAGTCTGGGCTTATTTAGGGTGAACATATCAACTGTGCTCATTTCCAGGGCAGAGGCCAGCTTATGTGGAACAGCAGAATACCTTTATGTTCTTATATACTTACCAAACAAGATTAAGATTTTATGTTTTTAATTTTTTAAGGTTACAATATACTTACAGCATTTCCCCTTACCTTTCCTCTTTATATATCATCCCATGTACCCCTTCTTGCTCTCTTTCAAATTCATGGCCCCATTTTTCATCACAAAATTATTTGTTTTTAATCTGATATAACACAATTGCATATTACATAATGTGGCTTAAACTAGAGGAAGTTTTTTTTCTCCTATCATGTGAGTCCTGGAGATTGAATATACATTGTCAACTTGGCAGCAAAAACCTTCAGCCTCTGATCCATCTCATTGTCCCAAAATTAAAGTTATTTTAAGAAAATTCTAACTTAAGGTTGCAGTTGAAGTTTGTATTATTTGAATATTTTGACTAATAAATTAGAAACAACTCCAAACATTTAAAAGATTAAAGTCAGTTATCTAGAAAGTGCTGTCAGTGGAAATCAGCCTTTGCCTTTAACCACAATAGAATTATAATTATTGTGGAACAAATTGTGAAAGCTTTCTTGTTCAGCTCTTAGAGCAACAACCTAGACTTGCAACTGGGCATTGTAGTGTGCTATTGTACTCAGATCATTTTTCTAGCAACTTTAAAAATACTTGTGGTTTTCATAAAAGACATTCAGAGGTATCTGGTGGAATGTCATGTGTGTTTCTCTGGATCCGAAGACAATAATTCTGTGTGTTGGATGGAGTGGAGAAATTGTTGGGTTTACAGGAGATGAAGAGTAAGACTTCTCAGAGCAGGGCCCAGCTGCTTTCCTCTTCCCTGCCTCTCATCACATCTACTCTTGTGAGGCTGTGCCAGCTGTCTTTATGTACACTGTTCATCACCTCTGAGACTTACCAGCACTTCTCTTTATCGCTGAGCACAGTGTTCACTTTGTGACACCTTCTTTTAATTTTTGTCCCAATTGATAATTTCATGGAAATGACCTTGAATTTCTGGAGGCAGGACCCTTGTCATTCTCCTCTTGAATCACTACACTCTGGTACATGTTGAGGCACACCCTGGACCCTGAACCCATGCTTGGTGGTTGACTTGGTACACCTGGAATAGTGTACCCTGACAAGACACCTCCTTAGAGGGTTGCATTTTACCTCTAGGTGGATTGATTGCATAATGACAGTGAAAACTTTTTTTTTTCCTATAGAAAGATATGGTATTATCCAGAGACAATTTACTCTCAGAGCAGCAAGATTCCAGACTCAATGTAGCACACCACCCCCCTAACACACCTTTTGGGTTTTCAAGACAGGGTTTCTCTGTGTAGCCTTGGCTGTCCTGGAACACTCTAGGTAGACCAGGCTGGCCTCAAACAGAAAAATCCACCTGCTTCTGCCTTCCCAGTGTTGGGATTAAAGGTGTGCACCACCATCACCCTTCTATGTAGGCTTCTTTTAAGGAAGTAAGAAAGCCAGAAGTCTGCTGAGTGGTGGATCCCTTTAATCCCAGCACTCTGGAGGCAGAGGCAGGTGGATCTCTGGGAGTTTGAGGCCAGCCTGGGCTATAGAGTGAGTTCTAGGAAAGGCACCAAAGCTACACGGAGAAACCTTGTCTCATAAAAACAAAACAAAGAAAACAAAAACAAAACAAAACAAAAACCACACACACACAAAAAGAAAGAAAGCCTGAAGTCATGATGCAGGCTTGTAACCCTAGCTGTTGGGGCGGATGATGCAGGAGGATCACAAGTTGAAGGCCTTTATGGTCTACAGAGTGAGCTAAAAGTTAGCCTGAATAATTTAGTAAGCTCTTGTCTCAAAATGAAACATAAAAAGGGGTAGGTGTGCTCCTCAGTTCCCAGCACTGAAGTAAACAAACAGGAATAGGTCACTGAGACATGGGGTGTAGACCGTAGTGCTCTCTCCTTCCTTTTCTGTCCACTGGGAATTGTTCACAACTCTGTCTGCAGTTGGATCTGAGAGCTGTTTACTGTCCTCTCAGGGATGGGTCTGTAGTTTTCCTTATTACACCTCACACTGTCATCTTTGTCCATCTCTGCTGTATTTCTGCAGGGCATAAAGTGAGCTGGTATGCTAGAGAAGCGCTGCAGAGGCAGGTAGCATGGCACCACACTTAGAGCAGCTCTGTAGTATTCCAGAATCGGAAGGATTGCCAGGGAACAGGCTTTACATCACAGGCTGAAGTTCGAAGTTTGAAGTGACTTGTTCATTAGCACACTCTGAGTGAGTGGCAAGGGCAAGAATGCTGTGTGAATTTCCGGGGCCTCTGTGTCCCTTTCCAATTTCCCAGGCAACCATGTCTATGTGACAGTAAACAAATGCCTGTGATCTACTCCATGAGGCACTCCAATCTGAAGCAGTTTACAAATTTCAGTCCCAAGGGAGCAAAATGGGTTGATACTTTTAAGGCAGATTTGTCAACACAGAATAAAATGAGTTGATACTCTACAATATTTTTCTTTAACTGTAATTTAAAATTGTAGGGTTTTCTTTGGGGATATACTTTGAATACATTGGTAAGCATACAACTTTGTGTTATAAAACTGGAAATTTCCTGTATTTTAGGGTACTTCATATACTGTCCTTCTGTGCTTTTATTATAAACCAGTTTTCTTACTTTGAAGTCTGAGTAGAAGAAACTAGCTATATTTTTTTGAACATATATATTGTTCTAGAGAACCCACTGTGTTACCAAGTATGGCAGAAATATGTCTGGGGATAAATGTAGTTTTGCAAAAAGCCTATTCTGGAATTATATAAATGTTAATTTATGGATTTTTAAAAATTGAGACTATTACTATTAAACTCAAGTTTAATAATTCATAGATCAAATAGTTTAGGGTCTCAAGTCTCAGTTTGTACTTTTCATTATAATTATGTGCTAATGCCTTTAGAATACAATCTTAAATTAGGTTTGGAGTTAAACCCTCAGACTTTCCCTGACTCTATTTATGGTGGAGCTGTATAATACTGTTATATGGGATTCACTATATCTGAAACAATTTCTTCAGTGTAAATTTCCAAACAGAATGATTTGACCACTGCCAGATCCCTCAGCAGAACCCTCCTTTGGTTCCCTCTGTCTAGATTGAATGGTTCTCTCAAGGCAGGTGCTCAAATGCTCTCCGATGGCCTGGTGTGTGACAGCTTAGCAAGCCTTCCCCTTCCTTTTCTGGTTCTTTCTTGTACAATAGCCCCTATGATAGAGGCCTTTGGATCTCTCTTTGAAAACCATAATCTCTGTGCACTTTGAAATACTTCTCCTAATTAGAGATTTTCAAATTCTGCCAAGATAGAGGAAGGACCCAGCTCAAAAAATATTTTCTAACTCACACATGGATCGATCCAATAGCAGTATTTTAACCTGAGCTCTGAAATATTTTTCAGTAATTATTCTCTTAGGGCAAATGAAAACTGTGAAAAAATAAATTTTGGCTAAATGATGTATTACTATATATCAGAATTTTATTACTTAGCTCCTAGCTATGAATCTAATAATAGTCAAGAACTAATCTGTGAATTTAAAATAAAATCTAAAATATATATTTCCTTTCTGTAAAGTGTTTGTGTGCATATTAGTATAGTATTAAATTCTAAAGAACAACGGTTTGTTAATATTATGTAATTAATCCTCTGTGCTTATTTTAGAATATAAATATAACATGGAGTTTTCAATATAAATAAATTTTGAGAATTTGCCTATTACCAACAAATAAAAGGAAAATAGACAAGATAGCTATGGAGGCAATGCTATTATAAAATTATTTTAAAGAGTTCAATATTTACTTACTGAGATTTTTATTTATCTCTTTGAAATATATAATAAAACCTTTGAAAATCCAATAAATAATTATACAAAGGTCATGAGTATACATATATATATTTCATAAAACATATAATGTAGGCCGGGCGGTGGTGGCACACGCCTTTAATCCCAGCACTCGGGAGGCAGAGGTAGGCGGATCTTTGTGAGTTTGAGGCAAGCCTGGTCTCCAAAGCGAGTTCCAGGAAAGGCGCAAAGCTACACAGAGAAACCCTGTCTCGAAAAAACCAAAACCAAAACCAAAACCAAAAACAAAAACAAACAAAAAAACAAAAAAAAAAAACAAAAAACCAACATATAATGTAAATATATAGCCTCTTAATTAGTGTAAAATAAAACATCTCTGAAATTCCTATCTTTTTTACAGAAAAGTAAAGTTTGGACAAATTAAGGCATTTATCAGCAGGAGAACCAGTAAATAAGTGGTATATTAATGCAGTGAAGTACTACTCAGCAATGAAAAGGGAGAAAGGAAATGTGCTGTGCATGAAACACCATAGATGAATCTCCAAAACATGTGAGGGGGTGGAGAGATGGCTCAGAGATTAAGAGCACTTTCCACTCTGCGGATGACCTGGGTTGGGACCTGCACCCAAACAATCTATAACTCCAGTTCCAGGCTATCTGATACCCTTTTCTAGCCTCTGCAGGCACTGCATGAATATGGTGCACAGACATACATGCAGGCAAAACACCATATGCATACATTAAAATAAATCATAAAACAAACAATAAAAAACAGTGCCCTCTGTGGACAGGCACTCATCTGTAGGATCAGAAGCACCTCAGCTTCAGGTATGAGAACAAGTCTATCCAGGAGCAGAGTTCACCTCATTTTCAGCAAGGCTCCTGCTATGCCTTTTCCCTTGCAAAGGAGGAAGATACAGAAGCTAGGTCAGGGAGGTTGGGTACTCTGTACCTTGGAACCTTCCCTGAACATTGTCTGTCTGTCTGTCTGTCTGTCTGTCTGTCTGTCTGTCTGTCTGTCTGTCTCTCTCTCTCTCTCTCTCTCTCTCTCTCTCTTCTCTCTCTCTCTCTGTGTGTGTGTGTGTGTGTGTGTGCGCGCGCGCGCGTGCTAAGAAACATTCATTTTGGGAAGAAGTTTCATTTGCTGGAGTGTGGGTGTGAGTGTGTGCAGTTTAGTGTTCTAAATACAAGATTATGATGGCCAGCGCTGCTCTGTGCGTGTTGGTGACATATGCATGGGTCCCAGCAGCAGTGCTTCAGGGCATCACACTGAGTTGGCTAGCACAAGGCAAGGACACCGAGAACCCATGAGGGGTGCACCTTTCAAGATGGGCTTCCAGTGAGGATGCTCGCCCTCTGCAGAGCACAGACACTCCTTAAAACTTTGGGCCTGTTGTGTATCCTCTAGGGGGTGTAGGAGGATGGGCCACAGTGCATCTGACCCTTTGGCCCAGAGAACCTGGCAGCAGGTGAACTAACCTGGCCTGCCCTGTGGTGGCTGCTGTCTAAACAAGTCCCTGACTCTAGTCAGCTGTGAAAACAATGTGGATTTCAATCTCCTGAAGGGCTACCATTACCTTGATGAGTGGGTGGGAAGTGCAAATCTCTCTCTATCTGTGTGTGTGTGTGTGTGTGTGTGTGTGTGTGTGTGTGTGTATGTGTGAGAGAGAGAGACAGAGAGAGACAGAGAGAGAGAGAGAGAGAGACAGAGAGAGAGAGACACACAGAGAGAGACAGAGAGAGACAGAGAGAGACAGATTAAATCCTCAAACCTGGGCTCTGTACTTTCAAGCCTCCAAACCATTCCCATTCACTGGCACCTTTGAAATTCAAAGCAGTCCCATTGTTGCTGGACAAAAGAAGCCCAGAGAAGCCTTTAAGACACATTCTTCACTCAGGTCACAGAAAGATAGAAGCAGCACTAGAAACCAGGCATGTAGCTCTCTGTTACACCCTCTTGGAAAAGGATCCTTCGAAACATGGGGTCCTAGGAGACCCTGGGAGTTCCTTGCACAGAAGCACAACTGAGACGTTAGTCCCTGTGAAGAAGGCAGGATGCAGCCTTGGTGACCAAGCCCTGCCCTGCACACGGGCATGGGTGTTGCCGCCATCTACTTGTAGAAGGGTGAGGAGCATGAGGAGTTAGTTACTTCATGGGGGAGGTTGGAATGACTGGAAAGACAGGGAAACAGGACCTTAAACATGAAGAGATTCGGGAACTCCTCCCTGGGAAATTACTTTGGCTGTGGAAATCCGAGGAAACCCTCTGGTCTAAGAATGTATAGGCATGGGGGAAAGGAAGGCCTTCTGGGTATGTTTAGGCTGATGGGTTCAGCTTGGCACGGTAGGGGCCAGTCATGTTTGGTTTTTTTCATATAGCATTAGGGTTTTTTTTGTTGTTGTTTGTTTGTTTGTTTTGTTTTGTTTTGAGACAGGGTTTCTCTGTGTAGCCTTGGCTGTCTTAGAACTCACTCTGTAGACCAGGCTGGCCTTGAAGTCACAGAGATCCACCTGCCTCTGCCTCTAGAATGCTGGGATTAAAGGTGTGCTCCACCACCTCTTGGCTTAGCATTGTGTTTTAATGTTTCATCCAAATTATAGCATGTATTAAAGGTCTCTAGCAGGCTTGAGCATGACAGACACAGGCCTGAGCATGGCAAACACCACAGGCCTGAGTATGGCAAACACCACAGCCCTGAGCAAGGCAAACACCACAGCCCTGAGCATGGCAAACACCACAGGCCTGAGCATGGCAAACACCACAGCCCTGAGCATGGCAAACATCACAGCCCTGAGCATGGCAAACACCACAGCCCTGAGCATGGCAAACACCACAGCCCTGAGCATGGCAAACACCACAGCCCTGAGCATGGTAAACACCACAGGCCTGAGCATGGCAAACACCACAGGCCTGAGCAAGGCAAACACCACAGGCCTGAGCATGGCAAACACCACAGGCCTGAGTATGGCAAACACCACAGCCCTGAGCATGGCAAACACCACAGCCCTGAGCAAGGCAAACACCACAGGCCTGAGTATGGCAAACACCACAGCCCTGAGTATGGCAGACACAGCCCTGAGTATGGCAAACCTGGCACCATTAGGTTTCGTCCTTTACCCTCCCCCCCACCCCCTCTTCTTTGCTAAACTGTTAGAGTACACTCCTAAAGCTAGCCACCAAGGTTCAGCTATCAAAGTGTTGAAGTCCAGCAATCAAAAGCTCCCTTTTTGGCTACCCTAATTAACATGCCCAATCAAAACAAACCAACTCATCTCAACACGGGAGTTTCCCTTTTTCCCTTTATAAACTGTGGTTTCCCTATGGGCCGCATCTGTCTCCTCTCTACCCAGAGGCAGTCTTTTGTCCCTGTGGGGCAAATATCCCTTCCCCCTCCCTTGTTCTCTTCCCCTTCCCCCTCGTCCTTTATCTCCTGTCTTTGCCTCTTATTCCCTGCTCTTTGTCCCTCTGAGGCAAATAAATCGCCTTTGTGCTGAGAACTTGGCCTCGTTTTGTCCTGGGCCGTCCTTCCTTTTATGTATTAGTATTTTATTATTTTTAATGGATGAATAATACTCAGTTGTGTAGACAAATCACATTTTGTGTAGCCATTCATGGCTCTGTTGGTAGACTTGAGTTGTTTCCATCTGCGGCTGTTGAGGGTAACGGAGTTGTGAACATTCATGTACAAGGGCTAGGATTGCTAATGTCATCAGGATCGGCGGATAGACTTAATTGTATAGGACTTGCTAACATGTTTTTCGAAGTACTATATTCTGTAAACCTCCTTCATATTCCTTTCAAAGTCCACAAAATTCAACAGTACCTTTCATTAGCTGGACTGGTGGTGCAGTACATATCTTTATCCAGTGCTGTGTATAGGCAATTTGAATCCTTACATTTTCCACAAGGTAGATACTAGTATTATTCCCATTTTATGATGAAGCTGAGGCAAGCAGGGTTAGTCACTTTTAAAAGCCAAAACCTAGTAAGTGATAGAGCTGGGTATTGGGAACTGGGTAGTCTGGGTCCAGAGTCTCTTTTCTTAACCAATACTTACGCTGAAGATAGAGCAGGAGCTGGGTGAAGTAGCTGCCCTAGCTTGAAGGAGGGTCCCGAACTTGCTCTGTGTTCTCTCTTGCTTGACCTTTCAATCGGTTTGATTCCTAATGACTGCTTTTCTCTCCATTCTCTCTGAGGTAAAGGGTAAACCCTAGCTGGTAGTTTATCACCACTAGGTGGCAACAGAAAGCTATCTAGATAACAAGTAAGAGCTCTTGCTAGGGTGATTAATCCCTGAAGAGGAAACCAACGTGAACTCATGGAAATGTTTCTCATTCCTGAATAATTAAATTCACAGGAAAGAAGTGAAGTCGATAGCACTTAATTGATGCAGAAATGCCTTAGGGACATTTGTTGGTATTCTGCACAATATTGAAAAAGAGCTGGTGATGGTGCATGTGTCTGCTCTCTGCAAACCCAAGGGCAAAGAACTCACTGTTCGCACATTAAATGTTGATAGCAATGCCAATTTTTTTTAATAATTTTTTTTTCAGAAAAAGAAAGTTCTAGTTTTTTGAATGTTATCAAAGAGAGTCTTGGGTTTCGTCAAATACCTTTTCTATATACATTGAGACAATTGCATGGAGTGTCTTTTTTATTCTGTTAAAGTGGCGAATTAAATTGACTTTTGGATGGGGAAAAATCTGTATTTCAAGTGTAAACACCATGTACAGGTGAGAAAGCAGAGAAGGTGAAGTAGTCCCCTCCAAGCTGTGAGCTAGTGAGGTGGTCAAGGCCAGGCTCTCTGGCTCTGTGGCTTCCTATTGGTTTTGGTGTTTATCTAGGATCACAGTTCTATACACAGGAGACGTTTGCTTCTGTTTTCCTTTCTTGGTAATGTCCTCACAAGTTTGGTGAGATTACCTGGGGGATCCATCAGTTTTCTCTAGGGTTTTGGTTGAGTGTGTTCCTTTCTTGCAATCTGCTTTGCAGGAGGGATCCAAGCTACACATTCATGTCTTTATCAGTCACACAGCCACCCATACTTCCCATTCCCTGATGGGTGAATTTTGGAAATTTGTCTATTTTTCCAATAAATCTATTGTGTCAAAATTGGAACAGTTCTTGATAGCGTGTTCTTAGTACCGTTTTACATCTGTCTGATCTCTGATGGGGTGCCCCGTTTCTGATGGAGGTAATTTACGTTTGCTCCTGCTGGACATGTGTGAATGGTAGTAATCCAAGAAGCCACTTTGGCTTTGCTGCGCTTCCTTTCTGCTACTTTATTAATTTCCACTTTTATCTTTATTATTCCCCTCCCTTACTTTTGGTTGAATTTATGTTGTGTTTTTCTAGCTTCTTGAGATGGAAGTTGAAGTGAATCATCCTTGCACCTTCATTTTTTCATAATCTATATATTGAAATGTAATTTCTTTCATTATCATCCCTTATTGTTCCCTCAACAGACCACACTTTCACTCTCAGTTCAAAATATTCTCTATTTTCATTATGATTGCTTCTTTGGTATATAAATTATTTAGAACTGCACTATAGCTTGCAAATATTTGTGTATTTCCTACTTTTTATTTTATGATTTCTAAATTTTCTTTACAGTGATCAAAGAAATACTCTCAATTATTCTAATTCTTTGAAATTGAGAACTGCTTTATGATTTGTATGTGTTTATTTTGGGAAATGTTCTACATATGCTTGAATAGGTACATATTCTGTAGTTGATCATTGAGGCTAAGTTGCTTAACGGTGTGGTCCAAATCTTTAGAACACTGTAATTTGGGGCTGCCTTTCCCCACCCTTTGTTGGCTACTGAGAAAGAAAGTTGTGCTAATTTCTTCAACAATGTGAGTTATCCTCTTATTTTTATATTTCTGTTATATGTATCTTGAAGCTGCAAGTCTGTCCTATTAGAGGCACTAAAAATGAAAGGATTTTTCTCTTTTACCTTTTAAGATTTTGAAATCTCCTGTATCACTCACTTCTAATACTTTATGTGTCAAGGTTAGTTTATCTGGTATTATGTAGCCATACCATGTACATTGCGCTGGTGTTTTCATGGCATATCTTTTCTCATTCTTTTACTTAAAATATTTGTAAACAGGATATAGTTGTACTTTTATTCAGTTAATCATCGTTTTTTGCTTGTCTGACACAGGGTATCATGTAAACAAAACTGGCCTCAAACTCTCTGTAGCTGCAAATGACTTTGAACTCATCTTCTGCTTGTACCTCCAAAGGTCAGCGATTACAAGCCTGAGCCACCGTGCTTGTTCTGACCATCATTTTAATTGGGATGTTTAGTCCACTTACTTTGAAAACAATTTTTGACATAATGGAGATAGTCTTCTATTTGTATTGGCTTTGTTCCATGTGGTCTGTGTTCCTTTCTCTTTGCTTTTTTCTTTTTGTTTTATGCAAAACAAGTTTGTTTATTTATCTTTCTTTTTGTTTCTTTGCTTTTCTTTGATTTTGGTACTGATTTTGTTTGTCAAAATTGCCAAACTATTAATTTAAAATGAGTGAATTTAATCTTATATAAAATAAAGTCATAAAGTTGGTATTTCAGAAAAACAAATAGAAAAGTTAAATTGATAAAAGAGAGAGATCAAATTTAAATTTTTTTTTTTAGTGTTTTTTAAATTTTAATTGGTACCTAATTTAAAAGTTTAATTGATACAGACTTATGCCTTGTGGTGTGATATTTTGAAGCATGTATATAATGTGTGATGATCAAGTCAGGGTAATTAGTATATCCATCATTTCAAATAGTTATCATTTTTCTGTGTTGGAAACCTAAAAATCCCCTCTTCGATTTTATAATATACAATAATTTCTTATAAACTATAATCACCTTACTTGACTAGACATTAGAATGTACTGGTTCTGTCTGACTGGTATTTTTACAGCTGGTAGCCAATATCTTTTCCCCTCTCCTTCCAGCCTTAGGTGACTGTTCTTCTGGGCTCAGCATCTATGAGATCAACTTAGCTCCCACATATGAGAGTGTGCAGTACCTTTCTGTGCTTGGTTAATTTCACTTCACATCTTCTAGAATTACTTCTCTTTGAGATACTTTGGAGATGCTGGCTCAGTGCTTTCCATGCAGGCATAAATACTTGAGTTCAGTTCCCCAGAGTCCATATAAAGAAGCTGAGCTCAAGGCTTGCTGGACATCCAGTCTAGAGAAATGGATGAGCTCCAAGTTCAGTAAAATACCAGTCTCAAAAAATAAGTCAGAGAGCCATTATGGAAGACACCCAGTGTTGACCTGCAACCGCCATGCTCATGTGCCTGTATGCATATGTGCATACAGTGCATGCGTATCTACATGCAAACATGCACATATACACACATAAATAACATCAGGTGACTTCACTTTTGTTGCTTGTTTTTTATCTTTCATATTTTTAATTTAAAAATTCCTCTTGTCCGTTTTTGTCTTTATAATACTTAGTTTTTTCACACTGGGATATTGCTTTAATGATGAAAAGAAATGAGAAATGACTTTTGTCTTCATCTTAACTTATGTTTTCCTGTGTATCCTTGACGTTTCCCGGATGTCTTTTTCCTTTCCTTTCTTTCTTTCTTTTCCTTTTTTCTTTCTTTCTTTCTTTCTTTCTTTCTTTCTTTCTTTCTTTCTTTCTTTCTTTCTTTCTTTCTTCCTTCCTTCCTTCCTTCCTTCCTTCCTTCCTTCCTTCCTTTCTTTCTTTCTTTCTTTCTTTCTTTTTTTTGAGGTGCAGAATACAAGAATTTTTCACAAAGTGAACGGTTTGCAAACACACCAGGACAGAAAGGGGACTATTACAATGCCCAGGTGTGCCACACTCTGCTCCCACTCTCCCTTAATCCCAAGAGCTGTCTCACATCTATTGCTAAGCAGGACTTTGCTTTTCTTCTGTTTTCCAACAAAGAACACACCCCTAAACCATGGTACTTTGGTTCTCTACGTGTTTTTGTTTTTGCTTTGTTGAGAAAGGGATTCGGGACCATGGATTCTTCTCTGTGTTGGTTGGTGATATTCATAAACACTGTTGCTTGTGGCTCTCGCTGTTTACTTTTGGTGTGTAAAAGCCATTTATGAATGTACTATAACTGACTTATTCACTACTTATCTGTTGTACTGCTGGGGAAACCTTGGTGGCTCCTTGGGGTCTTATAGGTGCCAGGTCTACAGCTTGTCACTGTTTTGTGGTACCAGTGGCCACATGATTTATCTTGGTTTGTAGTAATACGGAGTGCTGGAGTTAATGTATTTTCTTTATGTTGTTGTTGTTGTTTTGTTTTTTCATTTTTAAATTTATTTTTCTATTGTCAGCTTGATATAGTATAAATTCTTATCCTAATAGTGAAATGTTTCACTGAGGCTTGCCCAGAAATTTGAGTAAACCCAAAACTTATTATAAGCCACAGTCGTCCTAGGGTCCCCCCTGATATCTAGCCTCTCTGGTTCTGTAGGTTGCAGTCTGATTGTTCTTGCTTTATACCTAGTATCCACTTATGAGTGAGTACAAACCATTTTGTCCTTCTGGGTTTGGGTTATCTCACTCAGGATGATATTTTCTAGTTCTGTCCATTTGCCTGCAAATTTCATGCTGTCATTGTTTTTCTCTGCTGAGTAGTACTCCATTGTGTATATGTACCACATTTTCTTAATCCATTCTTCAGTTGACGGGCATCTAGGTTGTTTCCAGGTTCTGGCTATTATGAATAGTGCTGCTATGAACATAGTTGAGCATGTATCTTTGTGGTATGATTGAGCATTCCTTGGGTATATGCCCAAGAGTGGTATGGCTGGGTCTTGAGTTAGATCGATTCCCAATTTTCTGAGAAACCGCCATACTGATTTTCACAGTGGTTGTACAAGTTTGCATTCCCACCAACAGTGGAGGAGTGTTCCCTTTCCTCTGCATCCTCTCCAACATAGACTGTCATTAGTGTTTTTGATCATAGCCATTCTGACAGGTGTAAGGTGGTATTTCAGAGTCATTTTGATTTGCATTTCTCTGATGATTAAGGATGTTGAACATTTCTTTAAATGTCTTTCAGCCATTTGTAATTCTTCTTTTGAGAATTCTCTGTTTAGCTTTTTAGCTCATTTTTTAAATTGGATTGTTTAGTATTTTGATGTCTAGTTTCTTGAGTTCTTTATATACTTTGGAGATCAATCCTCTGTCAGATGTGGGGTTGGTGAAGATCTTTTTCCATTCTGTAGGCTGTCTTTTTGTCTTATTGACCGTGTCTTTTGCCCTACAAAATCTTCTTAGTTTCAAGAGGTCCCTTTATTAATTGTTGTGCTCAGTGTCTGTGCTGCTGGTGTTATATTTAGGAAGTGATCCTCTGTCAGATGTGGGGTTGGTGAAGATCTTTTTCCATGCACAGAGAGAAAGAGAGAGAGAGAGAGAGAGAGAGAGAGAGAGAGAGAGAGAGAGAGAGAGAGAGTCAACATTTGGCTTCTACTTAAGGTATTCTAAAAAAAATGACAGAAAAAATATGATAACAAAGAAAATTCCATCTGTCATGTTCTCTCTCTCTCTCTCTCTCTCTCTCTCTCTCTCTCTCTCTCTGGGCCTTTGCTTATACTGTTCACGTATCCTAGGATTTCCTATGTCTGCCTTCTGCCTTTTTTTTTTGGTTTATACTCACTTTTCAAGTCTTAACTCTCAGTATTATTTAAGAAAAATATTTATTTTCATTATTTTTAAATTTATGTGTATGTGTGTATCTGAATGTGGGTGCCAATGGAGGCAAGAAGAGGGTATTGGATCCACTGGAACTGGAGTTGTTGTGAGCTGCCCTTTGGTATTGAGAACTGAATTCAGGTCCTCTGCTAGAGTAGCAAGTACCCTTAACTGCTGAATCATCTCTTCAGTTCCCAAACTGTGTCTCCCTTAGACTAAGAGGTGCCCCAAATTTCTTTTAATATACATATAAATGTCATCCTCTGTAGTATAGATAGGCCTTTTTTTAAGATGTTGTAAGGCCTTGAAAGCAGGACCAGAGCTCCTCTGAGGAAGAAGACATTCCCTGTGAACTTCAGACCCAGATCCTGTCTGAGAATTTCTAGCCTTCACTAATTGATGGCACCTCTATGAATTTTTGTCTTGCTTTCCAAGTTCCTATAATCCTGTAAGCAATTCCACGTAGTAATAATTTTACATTTGTCTTAGATACTTTTTCTGTTGACTGATAAAACACCCTGACACAAATGACTTAAGGGAGGGTCCACTGTGGTAGGGAGGTCCTGGCAGGGGGAGCTGGAGGCAGTCCAGGACCTAACCTCAGGGAATGCTGCTACCCTCCTCAGGGTGACTCTTCTGTCTTAACCTCTTCAAGTTAATCCCAGAGCTAACTTGATCTAAATAATCCCATACAGCTGTGTCTAGAGGCTTGTCTCCTAGGTGTTTCCAGATTTGGTCAAGCTAACAGTCAATATTGACCATCAGAATTTTCGTATGCAGCTTGAGTAACCACTCTCCAGAAATGTTTCAAATTTCATGTGTTTTTGAAGTATTTGCATAAGTGAATTCAGAAATCTTGGGCATGGGACCCCAATTTCAACAGAAAATTGATTTATGGTCCACATGCACTTTATGTGCATAGCCTGAAGGTAATCTTACACCATGTCCTTAGTATTCCTGCCTCTGGACTCCACATATCTAAGGATTCATGGTGTAAATTTTCACTTGTGGGCATAATTTAGCATTCAAAAACTTGAATTGTGGAGCATTTGGAATTTAGATTTTCAGATTAGAGGTGCCATACTGTATCTGTATATAGACAAATATACATACAAATATATGCATACTCATTTAAACACACTAATTATATATACACACATGTATATATGTACACTGGTCTCTTCATTGTGTGAAACTTCACAATTGCTGTATTAGATTTATAATCATTTGTTTTCTTTCCTATCAGACTGTAAATACCATTAAAGCACAAATGCTACCTGTCTTATTTATCTTATGTTATTTCTAATATATAGACTATTGTATGTATTCAAAATTATTGAGTAAATTAATGAATTTTCAATGCAAACTGTAGAATCTAACACACTCAGTATAAAAAATTCTTAACTGTAGTGAACTTGCTAAATGTACTGTAGGATTAGCAAAGAGAGGCACAAAAATCCTTCCAGAAAGTTCTGATACCAAGTAGTGAAAATTCTTGTAAGAAATTATCCTTTTGAAAAGTCACTTGGTTCCTCTAATTGGAAGAAAGAAAGCTGAGTGTAAAGGCTATTAATTTCTGTACTACTGAAGAAGTTTCAAAAATGTTACTGGTATTGGTCAAGGGCCATTTACATATGTACATATACATGAATATATATGTGTATATGAAGTGTAAGTACTAAAAAAAAATCAAGTGGCCCATAATCACATACTCTAGAACTTTTAAGTTCACTGTTAAATTCCAGTGAAAATTGACTTTCATCTGATTCACACAAAAGGCATTCCAATAACCTAATATGATAAATGTAAAGGCATGAATCAGAATCTCGGCATTTAGCATAGAACAGACATACTTTGTAGGTATTCAAAAGAGACAAGGGGAAGAAAGAAAGCCAGAAGAAAAGAACTAATGACAGTGTATCTCAAAGAAGGGAAACACTATGGATTAGTGTCGTTTCTTTAGACAACTTCTCAACTGTGCCCTCAACCTATGTATTCCCACGAAGGCCTGAAGGCTTGCTAAGGTTAAAATAATATGATACAGCAATGATGTCTCACTCTCTAGGGTCAGATTGCATCTTTATCATGCAGCTAGATGACTGTGATGTGGAGCCAGTTTGAAAAGGACTTTAGGACACACATTCTTCACTCCACAGATCAAGTTCACCTTTCTAAAATGTACTTTCTGGGAGTTATTCTTTTTACCCACTGGAACAATTTTTGTGGTTCCTTTTATCTAGTTCCCCTATCTCTATGTGGTATTTAATCAATATATTATTTTTATAAAATTATTGCACTGAATCCAGGTATGGTGGTGCATGCATTTGATCCTAGCACTCAGGAGGCAGAGGCTGTGAGTTCAAGGCCAGCCTAGTCTACAAAGTGAGTTCTGGGACAGCCAGGGCTACACAGAGAAACCCAGTCTCAGAAAAAAATGTAGCATTGAATTCAGAAATGAACAGAAAAGCTGTAATAGATGTTAGTTTCTGTCACGTTGGTTGTTTCACTAGTTCAAGCATTCTCTCCCACAGAGCAGTGATTGTGCTGCCATTCAGCTGGAAATCTGTGATAACCCATATCCTTCTCAAGATAGACCTTAGAACACAGATTTCTGGGAAAGTAACAGCTGACTTGGATTAAGGTATGATATAGGATTTTTCTATTAATAACTTTGACTTACTAAAACTATTGATCCAATACTTCAGAAAGAAGTTTAATTAATAACAAGCACTCTAGGCGTGAAATAAAATTATAGTCCTCAAGACCTAGAATTCAAGTTCTAGCCGCACCACTAATGCGGTTTTTTACAGCTGGTTTGTCTTTCTACATCTGTACAGCCTAATCACGAAAATGAAGTTGCATACCTCACATTGGGTAAAAAGAGCTAATCTTCATGGTTTGGCAATATGTCTCAGTTCTAGAAGGCCTGTCATGTGTGAGACCCCGTATTTAATCCCCAGTAGCACACACACATGCACAGCATTAAGTGCTGTGATAGATAGAAAATGAATGGGAAAACAAAATTGTTTCTCACCCATCAAAGATGTGTTGGTAACCATACAACTATCATAGGTTTTAGTTTTCACAGGGACTGTCCTGATGATGTCACCTCTAGAACAAAAACAAATCTGTAGTTCTAGTGAACTTTATTTTTTAAATTTTTATCAAAGGAAAACCACTAAAACACACATGTCCTTGTTTCATAAAAACTCTACAAGATATCATTCTGTTAGCAGCTATCTGTACAGAATTGGAAGAGAGCCTTTTGTGGGCTAGGCTACACTTTTCAGGAGCAGCTAGAATAGCATTTCCCTTTACACATGCTTTTTTTTTTTTTTTTCCGAGACAGCTTTGGGCCTTTCCTGGGACTCACTTGGTAGTCCAGGCTGGCCTCGAACTCACAGAGATCCACCTGGCTCTGCCTCCCGAGTGCTGGGATTAAAGGCGTGCGCTACCACCGCCCGGCTACACATGCTTTTTGAGACCTTTGCCATGTGCGAATGAAGAAATGAGATGGACGTTAAATTTCCTCCATTTGAATCTGGATGGACCTTTTTTATTAATTCAATTATTATAGTATTGCAGGTGGGACACCATATGGTGGCTGAGATGAAGCCTTAAAAAGCAGGCATACAACTAGTGCTTTGCTCTGTCTTTCAGGATTCTTGCTCTTGGAGTTATGCCACTAGGAGACTCAAACCACATGAAGAGGCCTGTATGTAGAGCACCAGATGAACTTCCGACTTATAGCCTGTCTCAGTAGGTATGTGAGCAGTCCTTGAGATGGATTGATTCTCTAGGCCTTCGCTGTATACTACCAGCTGAGGCTGCATGGTACAGTACAGGCACAGGCTCCTTCCAAGACTGCAGGTTTCTGAGCTAAAGTGAATGGTCACTTTGTTTTATACTTTAGGTTGTGGGAGAGTCTGTTGTGCAGCAACAGGTGACTGGAATAGTGTCAGAGTCCCCTGGATATGTTTATCACTACTGCATGCTAGCATTTCTGCACCCCTCAGGGGGCTAGGATGGAGGAGTTTAGTATTCAGTTTGGCTGGAAGATGTTACTCAAAGCAATGTTAGGATTCCTCTTAGAATGTACATAGCGAATCTCTTAGTCTATTTGTGCTATTAAAAAAAACCCAGAAAGTGTATTTTCTAAAAAAAAAAAGAAAAAAAAAAAAAAAAAAGAAAAAAAAGAAAAAGAAAGAAAAGACAAAAGAAATTTATTTTATTCATCTTAATTTTGGAGACTACGAAGTTCACGATCAGTGCATCAAGGTTCAGTGTCTATTGGAAGGCCACTGCTGCTTTCAGGAGGGAGCCTGTTGCTGTACCCTTTGCAGGGGAGAGTTGCTGTGTCATTATGTGCATTAAAGGACAGAACAGAAGAATTTGCTTCTTCAAGGCCTTTCTGTAAAACACCAATCCCTCACGGCTCTCACAACCTCTAAATGCTCCACATCTTAATGCTATTACATTGGGAATTAAGCTTCTATGTAATTTTTCCAGGGGACCCAAAACTTCTAATCATAGCAGTGTGCATATTTATTTAAGATTGAGAAAGAAAACACATGAGTGGATGTGCAATTTAATGCCACTTTAATAGCAGAAAAGAAAGAAAAGAAAAACAACCTATGTGAGCACTAACAGGTAAATTATCACACATATACACACACAATATAAATGTACTGACTTAATTTACTAATTTTAAGTACAAAGGGAAAGATATTAAACTGAGTATTAGATAATTCCATTTGTGTTAAAATGTATAATAAAAACTTTATTTTTATAGTGTGTAAGGAGAAAAAGTTTTGGAAGGAGACCCTATAAACTCTTAATGCATTTCTGGGGCATGGGAACGTGGAATTGAATTGTAGACATAGGAAACTAATTTTTTAATACATATTCTATATTGTAAAATTTTGGGCACAAGTTTTATAATAAAATGCTTTCAAATGTATCAAAGTAATTACAGATTAAGGTATTATAATTATCTTCAAGATTTTTTTCCAAAAGTATTTCTTACCCAAGAGACAGACAAAAGTGCATTTGCTCTCCCTGGATGATGTATTTGTTCATGATATCCATGATACATTGAACTACCTACTCTAACACATTTGATGACTGACTACCATGGATTTCCTATAAAATAGTTAAAATTAAGGAAAAGTAAGAAATTTCATCAAGGTCAGTTTTAGGTAAGACTCTCAACAGACACAAATAAAAGACTATCAGATGAGAACATTGATGCTTCACAGGAATTGTGTGTGTTTCTGTGGACAGCATGATTACTTTTCTAACTTTTTCATTTACCTACCAAAAAACTCATTAGCCACTGGGACAACCACACATGTTAACAGAGAGAAACAATGGTAGGTGGGATAGGTGTTTATTCTGTCCAAGATTACAGGATTTGCGTACTATTCCATTTGTATATTGCTTAGACTAAGAGTAACTGCTGAGGATTACATTAGGGTGCAGATGAGTGGCAGGCAAAAACAATGCTAGAAGATAAAATTTGCTTTATATTATCTGTCATTCAGATGGCCGCAGGCAATTGAAAGTGTAATATTATCAAACTAACACAGTGAAGATAGGATTTTTTTCATTCTTCATTGTGTTTCATGCTAGAGAAGTTTTGAAAGTGTGGTCTTACAATCAGTGAAGAAATGTACCTGAAAAATAAGACAAAATAAGATATTGACAGCATACCAACAATAATCACTAACTAATAACCTCAGATAAACAGGGAGCTATAGCCCCTAGTGAAAATCTGTAAACTCCTGACACTGAACCTCATACTCCCTTCTTTGAGAACCCAGAACATGATTGGTCTCCTCAAGAACTCTGTACTCCTTGCTTTGTAGCACATATTACCACAACATTAAAAAAAGGTAAAGGACATCATCTTTGCCTCCAGTGAATTGACTTAGGTTGTTACTTGGTTCATATCACACAATGTTGTAGCATAAATTTATCTTAAAGAAGGTCCAGGGTCTCATCCACTGTGTCTAGCACAATATTTAATTTTAATTGCAACAAAACATATATCTGCATTGGAGAAAACTGATTTTCTCTTTCCCAGCATGCATCAATTGCAAGTAACTTCTTAGTTAGGGGTGGGACTTTATATCCACTTCCCTTTGCTCACACTGGAATTTGTCTGGCTTGAACTGTGACGGTCTTGTGCATGCTGTCACAGTCTGTAGATTCATATGTGCACACTGTGAATTCATATGTGCATTTGTCCTCTTGTGTGGAAGACACTGTTTCCTTGGAGTCATCCTCCACATCTGGCTCTTATAATCTTTCCACTTCCTCTCCTGCATCAATTCCTGAGCCTTGAGGAGAGGGATTTGATAAAGACATCCCATTTAGGGCTGAGTGCTTCAAAATCTGCCACTCTTCACATTGCCAAGTTGTGTGTCTCTGTGTTAATTACCATCTCCTACAAGAAGTTTCTCTGAGGAGGGTTGAGCAATGCTACCATCTATAACATATATCTACCAATATGTTATTAGGAGTCATTTTGTTGTTAGGTTCCTTTTGCAGAATAATAGTAAGTTTTATACTAAGGTTCGTGATCTACCTATTCTCAGGTTCTTGTCCATCTTAGTAGTGTTAGGTATAGGTTCCATTTCATGGAGTAGTCTTTAAATGCAATTTTAAAATGTGGTTGGTTACTCCTATAACATTTGTGCCATTATTATACCAGTGTATCTTGCAGGCAAGTACCTATTTTAGATTGTAGGGGTCATAGCTAAGTGATACTGATGATTACTTTTCCCTGCTGGCAGCATCATGGACACTAGCCAGCTTGCTCAGGAGTAGTTGGCCAGCACAAAATAGTTTCCATGGTTTTCTCATGTGCTTTTGTTTTGTTTTGCATTTTTTGGGTATTTTTTATTTGTTCACTTGTTTATTTAGGTTTTGTGGGGTTTTTTGAGAGAGAAATAACATAAATTTAGGAGTGTAGGAAGGCAGGGAGAATCTTTGAGGAATTAGGGGAGGGGACAGTATATGATCAAAATATTTTGTATGAAAAAAATTTAAAGCCAATAGATACACAGAAAAGATACCTTTTACTATTAATTTTATTTCCAAAATATGATCAGTAAAGAGAAAAATGAGTGTTTGAGTGAATAAACGAGAGATACTAGAGAAAGGCTAAGGAAGTTTCATGGAAATGGTAAGCAGAATATAAAGGGGTTAGGGAATTAATTACAGGACTATCATAATAGATGAGTTCTTTGAAGTTGAACTTGATCTAAAGATGTAGTGCATCGTACATTTAACATCCAGGCTTTGGTCTCTACTGGTTTTCACTTCTCCTTCAAACCTCAGTATTGGTGTCAAAGCTTCCTTTAGGAAGTTTCTTATGCCCAAAGTTAAATCCTTTGTCAAAAGTGGGGTGTGGAACAAAAGGTCAAAATAAGTTAAGTCTTTGATGTTCCTACCCTAACTAGCAACCTAGTAAATCCCCTGTATCAAGTGTAGTCCACACAAACTGAGCAGCCAAGAAGTTCTAGGTCTGTTCACCTTTCTAATTCAGAAAGGCGCAACCTTTCCTTTTTCTGTCTCTTTCAGATGCTGGGCAGAATTTAGGTGTGTTTTTATTTATTTATTTTGTGCTTTGGGTTTTCCCAGTCTTTCCCTAGAGCTCCTTTTCCACGTGTGTGGCTGCTTGTCTACCATGTGTCTGACCTCCATGCTGGCTTAAACATCATGGCTGTCTTTCTTTTTCCTCTCTACTTTCTTTCTTTTTCCTCTCTACTTTCCTCCCCAGGCAGCTGCTGAGATTTAAAGCTTGCCTGTAAGAGGTGTTATCACTTGGACTCTAATAAAACTGTCCTCAGGCTTAAAAATCAAAAACAACCCCCCCAAAACAAACAAAACAAAACAAAACAAAAACAAAAAACAGAACAAAAAAAAAAACCCAAACCAAACTAAAACAAACAAAAAACGCCTTGTATTATTTGCTCTTGTTTGAATTGGATTTTCTCTTACTTACAGCTGAAATCATCTTCTTACTGACAACTTGCAAAATAAATTTTATTAGTTAGTCAGTGAGTAGGTTACCATATAATTCATAGTTCAAGTCAGAAGTGTTGTAAGAAAGCAAGGGGGTGCAGTTAATGGTTATGTGGAACAACAGGCACCAACTTGAACTTCCCTGGGCAAAATGAGATGTTTGGACAACCTACTTCCAAGATGGTTGCTGTTGTGTTAGCAGATGAACTTTGAAACTCTAGACAATTAGTTTCAGATCTCTGGACATCAGCTTTTCCCTATATAAAATGAAATATGACAGCCTGGGAATTTAGGTAGTTTTTCTGCTCGTACAGTATTTTGACTTTTCATTCAATGAGACTCTAAAGGCTGAAATGTTCCTTGGAGGACTAATGTTTCTTGGGGTCTCATTAGTCAGCCCTTGCTACAGTAACACTACATAACAAATAGCTACAGAAGTCTCAGTGGCTTGGAACAACTTTCATTTTTCCTCTTGATAAATCTGCATATAAGGTTGTGGTTTGGCTGAACTCAACCAAGGTTGCTTAGCTAGGGTGAGCTCCAGCCTTTGACTTGGGTTCGAGATGTTCCAAATAGTTCCTTTGTCATAGAAAGGTGCTAAAACTTCCAGAGACCAGAGAAAACCATTGAAATATTGGAGAGCTCAATGGCAGAGCACCTGACTGACATATCTTAAGGCCCCAGATTTAATCCAGAATGTGAGCAACATCAGCAGCAGAAGCAGTAACAACGAGAGTCTCCGGCCTGACATGACATATGCTGCCTATACTTACATTCTGTTGTCTCAAGCAAGTCATATGACCAAATTCACTCTCAGAGCAGGGCTGTAAACTTTACCCAAGGAAAGTCACATGGTAAAAAGCTTAGCTGTGTAAGAATGTTAGAGGGTAGAAGTGAAGATATGTTGATGGTAACTGTACCTATTCCTAACCGAGCCCTCTAACTACCTTGCTTGCTCTCCAGCCAACTGAATTCCAGAAGTGTTTCACAAGCAGCCACAGGACATAACCCAACATGCACACAATAGGCAAATTCCTATGAAAAATTATAATGCCTTTGTAAAATCATTGTTGTGGCGAGTATATATTTCAAGAGTCTTGTACCTAGAATGTCCAACATATGGTACAATTAATATACCTTAATATAATTAAAAAAGAGGAGGCAGGAATTATTTCTTTAGCTCAGATTGGGCGCATTTTCATGAGCTGGGAGATGCCAGTGAATATGGGAACTGTGAATTAAGTAGAATAGAATTTCATATGACAGTCACAGCTCCTCCTGTAACCCTTACTCTGCAGAGTTATTTCCTTACATGAGATCTCACTGACACTTGGTTCTACCTCCTTTGCTGCCCATGCATTTCTCAAACTCCTAATGTCAAATGGTCTTCCTATCTCAACTTCCTGAGTAGCTGTGACTACAGCTAGATGTCACCATGCCCACCAATGTATCACGGCTGAATTCTGTTCCTTCCTTTCTCCATCATACAAGCACAGCAACAGCTTCCCAGGTTAATCCACTGAATGTTAGTTGAGATTCTTCCTATTTCCATATTCATACCAGCCTTTACAGAAACAGTAGAGAATCACTAATGAACAGTAATTACAAACCACAAAAGACTGTAATAAACAATTAGGAGATGGTGCATTTGATCGCTAGGGTTCTTAAAATGAGATTCCTAGAATCAAGGAAAAGTTTAATGAGGGGAAAATCTGGGACAAGGATGACTTCCAGTCAGTGTTCAAATCACCCTCCTCCCACTTGTTCCCAAGATGATTTTCATACCTTAACTCTGGAGCCTGGATTCTAAGTCTTTTGCCAAATCATTATCCTTTAAAAGGATGGGTGACAAAACACATTTTTTCTGTTTAATAAATAATGCCTTCTAGCAATTAATACAGGATGTTAGGATGCATAACAGTATTTCACCCTTCCTTTACTGAATATTTACTATATTCCTGGCAATGCACTAGTCTTGGTGACAGTTTTGGTTTTGGGGCCACTAACCTATGTGTAGACAAGTACCTGGTACATATTTTAATAAAGTGTTGGCAGTGATGGATTTGACATAATGAGATACAGAAGAGTGAGAGAGTATTTTTCTTTGGTAGGGAAAAGCAAAAAGATGCCATCAAATCTGAGCCTTGAAATTAAAGAAAGGAGGGGAAGAAGAAAGTTAGAAACAGAGTGAGACCTTTGGCATAGAAAATGGTAGAGCAATAAAAGCATTCCTTTGTTTGCCAGATAGACTTGGAGTAATGCATGCCTGTGTCAGGTGCTGCTGTCGGGTAGGGAATATTATAAAGCTGCATAATGCCACTCGACAGACAAAAGATATGTTGAAATTTTAATACTTAATACCTCAGAATGTGGTTTCATTTAGAATTTGGGTCATTAGAAATGTCATTAAGTTAAGTTGAGGTCTTTAGTTATTAGTTGAGGTAATTAGCCAAAGGTCCTAGTCCAATATTATTGGTGCCCTGATATAGAGGGGAGATTTGGACATAGGCATGTACAAAAGGGCACAAAAGAGACACAGAGGATGCTATGTGAAGAAGATTAGAGTGAAACATTCATAAATCAGAGGATATTGGAAAGGTTGGCAAACCAGCAGAGTCCAGGAAGAGGAAAAGAAGCATTCCCTGCAGGCTTGAGAGCAAGCATGGCCTGCAGACACCTTAGTTTTGATCTCTGGGCTTAAAGAACAGTGCATGAGAGTATATTTTATATTTCTATTGGTTTTGAGCCACTCAGATTTGTGGCTTGTTACGGTAGGCCTAGGAAATGAATACAGACAGTTAAGAAGATACTCTTAAATATTCTAGATTGTCAATCCCTATTTCAAACATAGTGACTCCACTTTTGTGTTTCTGCTTTAGATTCTTTGAAAAAAGAACATGGAAATGGAGCTGGGGAGATGCTCTTCCAGAGGACCTAAGTTCAGTTCCCACCACTCTTGAGGCAGCTCACAACTACCTGTATCCTGTGTTCCAGGGGAACTGACACCCTCTTCATGGGTACTGCACTCACATGCATAAGCACATACATATAAACTTAATTTAAAAAGGTAAATAATTTAAAAAGAATTATTGGCAGTTGGTCATAATTAAAAAAAAGAGAACATGAAAACTACATAGACTTTTAAGAGCGTGACAGTGTGTACTTCCAATCTCAAATAACATGAACCATAACTCAAGTGGCCTAACTACTCTAGAAGATCCATGCCTTATATACTTATGGAAATCTTCAAGTAATAGGAATTTCTGTGTAATTTGGTAGAGGCTTGATTGAGGTCTGACTACATGTCTCTGCAGTGATCTGTAAGTCTACATCTCATGTAATGGTTTCTTTGCTGTAGGATGGTCTTTCTGTATGCTATGAATATGTGATGCTAAATTTGGTTAATAAAGAAGCTGCTTTGACCTATGGCAATACAGGTTAGAGCCAGGCAGGAAATCCAAACAAAGATACAGGGAGAAGAAAGGCAGAGCCAGGGGAGATGCTGAGAGCTGTCAGGGGAACAAGATGTAATAGAACCCAGGTACAGCTATGAGACACGTGGTGACACATAGATTAATAGAAATGGATTTATTTAAGATGAAAGAGCTAGTTAATAATAAGCCTGAGCCATAGACCAAACAGGTTGTAGTTAATATAAGCCTCTGTGTGTTTATTTGGGACTGAGCAGCTGCAGGACACAAGAAAACTTCTGGCTACATTTCTTCCTCCAGCTAGCTCATGTTATGATTGCCAAGTGATTGTAGTAGTTCTAAGCTTCACCTTATAATGCACTATTTAGAGAGGAGAAGAACAGTTTTGACCTGTTATTTCCCAGCAAGGCCCTAAGGTTCTCGCTGACTGGATCACTCCTAAACCAATTTCTGTGTACACTGATTAGGTTAGATTTATGCTATGGACCAATTGTAGTACTGGCAAAGGATTTACTTTGACTGACTTGGTCTACATTTCCATTGATCTCAGCTATGTATGCTAAAAACAAATAAATAGAATTAATTAGCACCGAGTCATAGCAATTTATTTGCTCATGGGTCTTTGGGTCAGAAATTTAGACAAGGTTAGCTGGAGTAGCTAAGCCTCTACTGTATCATACTGTATCATCATGGGTTCATTTATGTTTTTAGGGTCACATGGAAGTAAGCTAGAAGCTGACTTGTCTTGCTGTATGAGTGTCTTAGTTCTTTTCTCTGTGTTCTGTCCAGTGAGTTATCTTGGGCTTATGTACAAAATATAATGTGTAAGGAGTGTGAGAATAGAAATTGTAAGATTTGACCACTTAATTTTGGGCTCCTGTGGTGTAATATTTATCATGTCATATATTATAAAAAAAATCTGCAGTCATTTAAAATTTATTATTCCTATCATTCCTTCCCTTACAAGTGGGGAAATAGTAACAATTTCCATGAAACCATACCACTCTTAAATGGAATGTACACCATGTAGAAAGCTGTCTGGAGGCTGGTGGGAGATTTAAAGTAGGTTTAAATTGGACTGTGGACAGTTGTAGCTTAGCAATTTTGGAAAGGGGGTTGATTTTTTGTTTTTAGGCCCAGAGTTCTTACCCACTTTTCTAGGATGACATAGTTAATAAATATGATGTTTCCCGTTAGTAAACACAATTTAGAAGTTATTTACTGTGACTCTGCATCTCAAACTACAAAATGTTTTTAGGAAGGTTTCTTAGTCCACGTTTCTTTGTGTTTGTGTGTGTGTGTGTGTGTGTGTGTGTGTGTGTGTGTGTGTGTGTGTGTAAATCATACTCCTGGGCAGTGAGAAGACACAGATGTCTTGTTCTCAAGTGCAAAATTTTCAGCTCTGTGATTGGGTGTCCAAGGGTTCCAGTAGCAGCTCTGAATTATATTTATACAATCATTCTTGATTTCCCACAGTCACACATACCATGCTCACTTGGGAGTTTCCTATTTCCAGTGTCATACTACACTGTAAGGGACATTTCTTTCTGATGGCTGAGTCCTTGACTCCCATTTCTTTCCTGGTCACTCACATACCATTCTCATTGCTCTGGCTTTATCCTGCTCTCTAGCCTTAATAAGAACATTCCAGTTCATCTGATGTGTGTTTGGATCTCAGTCAGGGAAATGGTCACAACCCAATAGTCTTTCCTTCTAGAAGTCTTTTCTATGCATCCTCGATCTGCTGTGGTCCTCAGTGCCCAAATTCACACAAGCACCAAGAGCTAGGGGAGGATGCAGCCTCTCAGCTGGTGCTTCTGTGTCCTGTCTTTCTGCTGGGCTATGTACAATTTATAAAAAGAATATAAGACTCATTTATGGTGAAAATGATTACATTAATGAATGTTGCATTTGTTAATTAATAATGGATAAATAGATATAAACCACACCCTATCCCCTAGAGAGAAAAATGAAGTGACATGGAAAATGTTCACTACTGGACAGTTCCTCTCTTCAGAGCCTGGGAGTCCAGGAAGGTGCAAGTGGAAACCAGGTATCCAAATGCTGGATTTTCTCACATAGCAGAGAAGAAACCCAAGGAAAGAGGAGTTTAGAACAGTGGAAATGTTCTCTGACTGGGCAAGAATAAGGCTATGAGAGCTCCACTAGCACACTGAGACAAGCAGGAAAAGAACTTTTCACCTATTGGAACAAGCCCAGCTTAGGGTAGAGGCAGACAGGGAAAAGGATGAAAATAGGAAGAACACTGTAGAAAGTGAGCAGGGAAGAGGGAATCCCTCCATTTTTTCTCTTGGGGACATTCTTCATAGAAACACCTCACCATGAAGCCTTCAGAAGTGTTTCTGAAAGAGCCCTGGCAGTGCCTTCACAATAACGGCTGGTTTACAAGAAGAGCTTGAAGCCTTAAGTGTTTCTTGCTTAATTCAGCAGATGCTGTGACTACCACACCATTTGAACAGCTCACTTCTGCTTCCACATCCTATTAGAGGCAGCCCTCACTCACCTCCATTTGGCTAACTACATGGTGTTGGAGAATGTGGAGGCTATTTACAGTAAAGTATTCAATTAGTACACGGAGCAGGCAAGCTTCTGCCATCATCTGACAAGCCAATCCAAGGACAGCTCAAAATTGCAGGACTATTTAATCTGTAGAGTCCATTAGGGCTGTCAGCAAAGGTGGAGCAGTAAATACTATGGGAAGCAGTTAAGAAATAACAGCCTGATTGCAACTTCATTAACAGCCCCGGAACTAACTGGAAGGAGGTACTCGGAGTCCAGTGATCAAGGTTAGGAGGGAGGGGCAGGGCAAGGCACATGTGGTTAGCCTTTAGGACTGTTCTTCCAAGATGTCTAACTCACTGACTCTCCAACCTTGGATGCATGTTAGGATGCACCTCCAGAATGCCTTCCAAAATGATGATACCGGGTATTTCCCTTTCCTCAAATTCTAATTGAATTCATTTGGATTGTGGCCTGAGCATAAGCATTGGGAAGCCCTTCAGATAAGATTTTGAAAGGAATGGAGAAGTTTCATCATTTTATATTGAAAAACTGGGAGGGAGGTACAGAGAAAAAACAAGCTTTGACCTAGTTACAAAGAAAAGACAGTCTCTTGAGTTTCCAGGTCAATTAATTTCCCATTTACTTTCACCTAGGAACATTTTCTGAGTTAAGTCTTAGTTTCCTTACCTCTATGAGGAAACTACTGATGTTTAACTAAATGATGGGTTCCTATCACCTATGCCTCATTATGTAGCCTAGGCTGGCCTTGAACTCACATTAATCATCTTGCCTTAGGTGCTCAAGTGCTAAGATCATAGGTGTTTGCCATCATGCCTACATGTGTTCTATTTATCTCTTATTGACATAAAGATCAGTTTCATGAAGATGTAATACAACTAATATAGAGAAGAGAGTGGAAACAGAAGAGATGTAACTTTGGGGGAAGAACTTTTAAATATTTACTTTTACTTTATTTTATGTATATGAGTTTTTTATTTGCATGCATGTATTTTCACAACATACATGCCTGGTGCCTTAGGGGGCCAGGAGAGGATATCAGATCCCATGAAACAGGAGTTCAGGTTGATTGTAAGCTGTTATGTGGATGATGGGAACCAAATCCAGGTCCTTTGCAAGAACATCACATGATCTTAACCACTGAGCCGTCTCTTCAGGCCCAGTTAGAGGTCTTTTAAATGGCATGAGAAATGGATTAAATACTTTTTCAGTGTCCTTTACACTTTGCCCTCTTTTTAAAGGAGCTGTAGTGAAATATAGTGAGTGTGTTAAGGGGTCTATGGTTAGTCTACATCTCTTCTTGCTAAAGTCATTTGTCTCTTAGGAAACCAAGGGACATAAATCTTCCTATATTACATCTTCTCCTAGTGGCCACTAAGTCCAGGACTCACCAATACTTACTTTATGGTAAATTATGTTGTTGCAGGAATGAGTACATGGACCCATGAAGCCTTACAGTCTTGGTCTCAGTCACATGTTTCTAGAAAACTCCTCCCTTCAACTCCCAAAATGATGGCCATAGTCCTCATAATTTTAATTCCAACTACCATGTGTCCCTGTACAAACATGCTACATTGCTATAGTTCACTTATTTACTTATTTTCAGCCTTAAAAATTTCAAAGAAAACTCTGATTCTCAACCCCGAGGACTTTAGCATCCACTCCTCAAGCCACTGATCCCTCTTTCCTCTACTTCTTCTTTTCTTCTCTCTCTTCCTTTCTTCCTTGTTGGATGAGACATTAGGAATGACTTTGTTACCTAGCTGACTTGAACCCTGCACTAAGCACAGATCTTTCTATGAATTATATGCTCTATGTTCTGCACATGTTCATTCCCAGAGTACTTTGCAAATAGAGAGGCACTCATGGAATTGTCTTCCTTTACCAGGAGAGAAGCACATGCTGGTTGCCCTGATAGTAGAACTACCTCTTCCAAGCCTATTATCCCCATGACAAGACGTAAGATGTAGAGGAAAAGTCAAACTGAGGATGTCTAGGGATAGTATCAAGGCAACCCACTGGAGACTACCCAGACACCAGCCACAGAAGCAAGATCTAAATTCAGTTGACAGAGAGGTTTGGTATCAGGGAATGTCTTAGTCCATTTATACTCCTTTGACAGAATGCAATGGACTTAGTGATTTATTAAAAAATACATTTTCTCGCCGGGCGGTGGTGGCGCACGCCTTTAATCCCAGCACTTGGGAGGCAGAGCAGGCGGATCTCTGTGAGTTCGAGGCCAGCCTGGGCTACCAAGTGAGTTCCAGGAAAGGCGCAAAGCTACACAGAGAAACCCTGTCTTGAAAAACCAAAGGAAAAAAATACATTTTCTCACAGTTTGGGATGCAGGAGAGCCCAATATCAAAGTGCTCCACATGTTGAGGGTCTACTTGTGGCTAGATAGGCAGAAGGAGGCACATGGAAAAGAACATGGAGGCAGGCAAGCTCCCAGCATGAGCAGCTCTTTTTGCTGAAGTGGCTTTAATCTCTTCATAGAGGTGGTTCCCTGAGCAGTCCCCGAGGTTACCCCAGGACTGGGGTTCTAGTCTAGTTCTACCTGACTGACTTAGGTAGTCCCAAAGTTGACTATGGGAGCAGGGTTTTTTACAGAGTTCATTAGAGGACCATGTTTCTAACTCTAGTCCCCATCTGGTTCACAAAATTCATCATGGGACTGGTATTTTGACTCCAGACCCCAAGTAAGTTCAGAGTTAAGTATGTGGCTGGGGTTTGACTCCATCTAGTTGCCCCTGTGATCAGCATATAGCCCTGCTATGGTCCTACTGTCATCTAGCTAAGACCAGACGACACAGAGTCCTCAGCTAGGAATTAACACCGAGCTTCACCAGTCTCCATAGCTGAACTTCATGTGGACATCCTTATAAGAATACTCACAGAAAACAAAACAACCAAACAGAGTTGGAAGTTTGGGAAGTTAAAGCTGGAAGACATTACTTCCACAGATGTACATAACATGACAAAGAAACACAATATGACACAATTAACTAACCATGACCCATTTCCAACCACCAACTCTCCTATAATGGAATCCAAAATCACAGAGATAACTGAAATGTCTGAAAAAGAATTCAGAGTCTCACATTATTTTAAAAAAATTAATGACCGTATAGAAGACTAAAATGAACAGAGGAATGATGTAAGAAAATCTAAGACCTCAACAAGACAATCTCCTAAGGGAACGAAACAGTAAGCTGGAGGAGAAAGACCAAAATATGGGACAAAAATTCAGCAAAGAAACTGAAACACTGAAAACCAAGAATAAATAATGAAAATTAAAGAAGTGGTCAATTAAATAAAAACCACACCAGAAAGTATTATCAATAGACAAGACCATGCAGAAGACTTGATTTCGGAGATAAGTACAAAGTGAAGACAATAATAAGTCAGACATATATAATGAAAAATTAAGGAACATAAGTAATACTTCTAAGAATTCTGGGATACATTCAAGAGACCAAATCTGAAAATTCATGATGTAAGAGAAGGAGCAGAGATAAAGTCAAAAGGAATAGTATTGCCTATGGAGGTCATATGGATGTCCATGGTCAGGGCTACCACAGGAGACCATGTTGATTTCTGTGGTCCATGCTGTTGCCTGAAACTATATTGAAGTCTGTAGTTCATGCTGTCACTGGCTGTTATGGCTAAAGAAGCTTCTTTTGCAGTGGTATTGATGACCACAGACTCATAATTGAGAATGAGAAACATTGAAGACTTCAGAGACAACACTCTCCCAAGGAAAAACAAAAGAAACAGCCCAGACAGGAAGTCATTGAAGAGAGTCCTTAAAGAATGTGAAAGATACTTAAGTGTAGCTCTTCACAGTTGAAGGCTTCTGGCAATGGTTGTGGTGGGGGTGGGTGGGGAAGGACTCAGTTATCATTAAGGAGCTGGCCACTGGGAGCTTGACCATGCTCCAATGAGTATATGGGCAACACAAATTGGACTTGGTATATTTGTTTTCTTTTTTTGTGGGGAGGGCATAAGGGTGGAAGGATGAACCTGGGAGGAATGGTAATCAAGTGTGATAGGGATGCAGTGTATGAAATTCCCAAATAATCAATAAAAATATTATGTTGGGAAAAAAGGAATAGGCAGACTATTCAATGAAATTAAGCCAGAAAACTTTTCAAACCTAGAGAATGAAGTAGAAATACAAATAAAGAGATATTTAAAATTCTACATAGATATGACTAGACAAAAATCTCTGTAAGACGCATGGTCAAGATGTCAAAAATACAAAGTAAAGAAACAATACTAAAAGTGATGAGAAAAAATGACAACTATCATACAAAGGCAGAAATATCAGGATAATCTCAGCCCTTCCAATAGCCACAGGAGCCAGTAAAACATGGGATAATATATTTCTAGCTCTAAAAGTAAATAGCTGTGAACCAAGAATGCTATACCAACAAAGTTATTTTTCAAACTTGATGGAGAAATAAGCATATTTCAGACAAACACATTAAAATATACACTCCATGAAGGAAACAGATGAACAAAGATCTGGGAAAAAATTAGTCATGTCTATCACAACAAACCAACAAACCTCCAAAATTAATAGCAGAGAAGGAATAAAAATAGCAATAATCCAAGAAATTCTTAGTAAATAGCAATATTTTTCAATAATAACCTTAAATATAAAGGCCTTCAGCTCACCAATAAAAAGGCTCAGAATAGCCTACTGTATTAAAACAAACAAACAAAAACATAAATAAAAACAAAAAACAACCAACAACCAACTCTCTGTTGTCTCTAAAAGACACTTATCTCTCAAAGATATCCAACAACTAAGCATCAAAGGATGGAGATCAAATTACCAAGGAAATGGAAACCATAAGCAAAGAAGCAAAGCTGTCTTTATATCTTCAAACCAAAACTAACCAAAAGAGAAGAAGATGCACTGCATGTTAAGGGGACAGTTCAACAAGAAGATATAACAATTTGAAATATTCACACATTTAATACTGGTGCCCTCAATTTCATTTAACAAATACTATAAGATATAAACACAATGTAAGTCCTTCGGAAATGATATGAGAGACTTTAATATCTTATTCTAATATTTCGATGGGCTTTCCAAACTAAAAATAAGCAAAGAATCTTCCAAGATAAATATGCCATATACCAACTGGACCTAACAGATATATACAGAATGTTTCACCCAACATGTAGGGAGTGGTATCCACATTCTTCTCAGTGGCACATGAAAACAGCTCTAAAAATTTCACATCATAGGATTCAAATCAAGCCTTAACAAATACACAAAAATGAGATCATTCCTTGTATCCTATCAGACCACAGTTTAAAAAAAAAACCCTGGAAATCATGAGCAAGAGAAAATACAAAAATACTTGGAGACTGACTAATACTCTTTTGAATGAACAGTGGGTCAAAGAAGAAATACAAGAGGAAATTTAAAAATTCCTAGAATCAAATGAAAATGGAAATGCAACCCACCAGAATCTATGGGAAACAGTCAAGGCAGTCCCAAGAGGAAAGTTTATAGCTATAAGCTCTTATATAACAAAACTAGAGACACCTCAATTAAACAACCAAAGGATGTGCCTCAAGGCTCTAGAATAACAAGAAGCCAATCTCAAACCCTGTAGATATCAAGAAATAATAAGATCAGAGAAGAAATTAATATAATAAAACAATGCATAAACTGAATCAAGCAAAGAATTGATTCTTTGAAAAAGGTAGGAAGATTGACAAACCTTTAGCTGAACTAACAAGAAGAAAAGACAAAAGGGTGTTTGTTATTACAGACGCCAGTGAAATCCAAAGCATCATTAGGGAATACTTTGAAAGTTTATACTCCAGTGAGCTAGAAGAGATGGATAAATTTCTAAATGCATATGAACAATTCAAAAGTAATGCCAAAATATATAAATAACTTGAACAGATGCATTACAAGCAACCAGATTGAAGCTGTAATCAAGCACCTCTTAAAATGTAGGAGCAAATGGATTCACTGTTGAATTCTATGAAACTTTTAAGGAAGATCTAATACCAGTGCATTTCAATTTGTTCCACAAACTAGAAAGGGAAGGAACACTTCCAAATGCATCCTATGAAACTAGTATTATCCTGATACCAAAACCAGATAAAGGTACATACACACACACACACACACACACACACACACACACACACACACACACCAAAACAAAATAAAAACAAACAAATTAAAAAAGAACAACAAAAGTGAAAGCTATAACCTAGTTCTCCAGATGAAAATAGATGCAAAAACTCAGCAAAATACTTACAAACTGAATTCAAGAAAACATTATGAAGACCATTATGATCAAGTGTGCTTCATCCTGGGGATGTAAGTTGGGTTCAAACACTACACATCAATAAATACAATATTCCCTACAAATAAATTTAAGAATAGAAATCACATAAGTAGTTTGATAGGTGCAAAAACAATGTGCTTGACAAAGCTTAGTAGGCCCTCATAGTAAAAGTTCTGGAGACAGGATTATATAGAACATATTTCAAAATAATAAAGGCTACATAGAACAAAGTTTGTAGCCAACATTGTACTAAACAGAGATTATTTCTTCTAAAAATCAGGAATGAGACAAGGATGCTCGCTCTTACCTCTCATTCAATATAGTTCTCAAACTCTTAGCTATAATGAGACAAAATAAAAACCCCAAAGGGGTGAACACAACAACAACAACAACAAAAAAAAACAAGCCATTATGTAGACTAAAAAATAATCACAGAGAATAAAATTTGGGAAAAAAATCTCATTAATAATAGAATCCCCCAAAATGTACCTATGTACCTAACCAAAGAAATGAAAAAATACTATAATAAAAACTTAAAGACATTAAGCAAGGAAATCAAATAAGATACTATATGATAGAGAGACTTCCCATACTTGTGGATTGGTAGAATTAATACCATGAAAATGGCTGTATTTTCAAAAATAATCTAAAGATTCAATGAAACTCCCACAAAAAATTCTAGTCTTCATTCAGAACTAGAAAAAAAATCCTATAATTCATATGGAACTACACAAGATCAAGAATAGCCAAAGCAATCTTAAAGAGAAAGAACACAGTGAGGGGATCATAATACCTGATCTTAAATTATACTATAGAGCCATAATGACAAAGACAGCAGGTACTTGATGGGGATGTCTTTCTGTATGCTGTGAATGTGTTGCTCTGATTGATTGATAAATAAAACACTGGTTGGCCAATAACCAGGTAGGAAGTATAGTATTGGCGGGATAAGCAGAGAGGAAATGGAAGGCTGAGTAAGGAGATGCTGCCAGCCACCACCTCCATGAAAAACAAAATGTAAGGATACTGGTAAGCCATGAGCCACATGGCAAGGTATAGATTTATAGAAATGGGTTAATTTAAGATATAAGAACTAGATAGCAAGAAGCCTGCCACGGCCATATAGTTTATAAGTAATATAAGACTCTGTGTGTTTACTTGGGTCTGAGTGGCTGCAGGAGCTGGGTGGACACAGGAAAACTCCAGTTATAGGTACTGGCATAAAAGCAGACAGGTAAACCAGTGGAACAGAATAGAGGACCCAGAAATAAACTAACCAAGCCATGGTCAGCTACCTAACTTTTGACAAAAGGTGTCAAAAACATGCAGTAGAAAAGAAAAAGAAACTTTCTCACAAATGGTGCTGATGAAACTTCATCCACTTGCAGAGGGGTGAAATTAGATCCATATTTTTCACGCTGTCCAAAAATAAACTCAAAGTCAATTAAATACATTAACTTAAAACCTGAAATGCTGAAACAGAGAAAAGCATAGGGAAATGCATTTTAAGATAGAAGTCTAGCCAAGAACTTTCTGAACAGAGCTTCAGAAGCACAGGAACCAGTTCCAAGAATCAACAGATAAGACAGTGAAATTACAAGGTTTCTTTCTGCACAGTGAAAGAAACTATCAGTAGAGAAAAATGACAGTCCCACAGAATAGGATAGTTTTTGTCAGATACACTTCAGAAAAATGACTAATATTCATAATTCACAAGAAACTGCAAAAATTAAACACCCAAAACCCAAAGCTACCAGTCAACAAATGACCTAGTGAAATGAACAGACCATTCTCAAAAGAAGAAACACAAATGGCCAGTAAATACTTTTAGAACATCCCTAGTTAAGGGAAATGTAAATTAAAAAACTATTTTGAGATCCCACCTCACCTCAGTTAAAATGGCTGTCATCACGAAATCTGACAACAAATATTGAAGAGGATATGAAGGAGGAGCCCCTATTTACTACCAGGGAAATGCAACTAGTATAACCATTCTGGAAATCAGTATAGGAGTTTCTCAACAATTAAAATAGAACTACTATGTGAAGCAGCCATGCTATGCTTGGACATATACCCAGAGGACTCCGTAGCCTACTACAGAGACACTTAGACATTTGTGTTCATTGCTGTCCTATTAATCATAGCAAGGAAATGGAACTAGTCTAGGTGTCAACAGATGATGGTGAATGAAAATGCAGTATGTATACACAATTGAATTTTGGTCAAATGTAAATAAAAATGAAATCATGAAAATTTCAGGAAATAATGGGTCTGGAAAGCTTAGCCAAAATTCAGAAAGGTCAGAGCCACATGTTTTTCTTTGTGTGTGTGTGGTGTGGTGTGTGGGGTGTGTGTGTGTGTGTGTGTGTGTGTGTGTGTGTGTGTGTGTGTGTGTATAAATGTAAGTAAAATATAAAAAGCTAGAAAGGAGACTAAGAGAGGGTACAAATTGGTGATGGGGAAGGAAGGACAGGGATCCATAGGACAGGAAACCACAAAGAGCCTGAGGCGGGGTGATTCCCAGGGAGGCTCACAGGTGGCAGGAGAGTTGGGGGGAGATGAAGGGAAGGAGAATCTACTAAAACACACTGTTTGAAAATGCCATAACAATATCCAACACTCTGTATACTAGCTGTAAAGATAAGATGAAATGAGCTTTAACTTAAAGGGGAAGGTGAGAATGAGCACAGAAGAGAATTAGTTCTTTCCTTCAACCATGTGGGTCTCAGGAGTGGAACTCAGGTTCAAGTTTGATGGAAAGCACCTTTACCCACAGACCCGTCTTGCCAGCCTCACTGTCACAGTTCTTTCATATCTCTCATGCCAACTTACCATTCCAAGCAAGCCATAAGGCCCTTCTGTTTATCATCACAGAGTCTCTGGAAGTCACAGTGTGTTTGTAACTTATCTCATAGCAATGTGGCATATTTATAAAGATTTAAAAATTTTATACTGTGCTTCAGAACAGAATATCATTACGATACTTAAGAGAGAACCTCAGAGAAATTGAAATGAGAAATAAAGTACCTGTTTTATTTTGTTTGTTTGTTTTGTTTTTGCTGAGGTGCTTGATGAGATTGGGACCCCCATGAGCCAAGGTAGCCTCAAAAATACATCTTCAGACATTACTGTACAACAAATGGTACGTTTATTCTTCAGATTAGAGAAAATGAAATGAATGCCCTAAAGAGGCTAAAGGTCATTTTGGCCAAACCTACCATCTTGAAGTTTAGTTTTCCAAAGTGGCCATAATTTGATAATATCCAATATCAGTGTCATGGTATGATTAAACAAGAAGTTTTGGTCTTTAATGCAGGTGTTTTTGAGGACAATTAATAGTAGTGGAGAAAGGGAAGAAAGGTCAGAGGTCAGAGGCTGACCAATATGGCGCCATGTTGAGTCATCACTCTTTATGTGTGTGAAAAATGCTTTATTCATCCTTATAATCTTCTAACTTTATAATATTCTCCTATGAAATATAGCCATTTTATAACACTTAAAGATTTCCAAAGCCTTTTCTCTAAGTCCAAGACATTAATGTTGAAAATTAATAAGCACTGTACTTTAAGCAAATGACTCACAGGTGTAGCTATGAATAGACATAACTCTAGTGCAAGAACCATTAGAGTAAATTGAATATCTTTAATGTAGAGGGAATTTGGACATATATCAGGTTTTATAAATCATATGCAAAAGTTATACTTGGCAAGATCTCTCAATTTGTTATGATGTAGACCCAGGCTGGGAAGATATCTGTGCTTCTCTGCAAGAAAGTAAAAGATATGATCTGAAATTTAAATTTTCATAATTTCAAATACAGTGTTCTACTTTAGTTTTAAAACATGGGGCAACTTATTCAAAATGTCCATGTGAATATTTCCTGTCTATTCAACATCCCAGGACATGTGCAGTTACTTTTATATTCAAAGAAATTCTCATACCTCAAGTAAATAATGATCTCTATACTTACCAGAGGAAAATACACTAGTTTCCAATTCAAATTCTTGTTGTTCAATATCTATCAATTGAAACAAATTATCTAATATTTG
Source organism: Peromyscus leucopus (assembly GCF_004664715.2). Taxonomy (NCBI): domain Eukaryota; kingdom Metazoa; phylum Chordata; class Mammalia; order Rodentia; family Cricetidae; genus Peromyscus; species Peromyscus leucopus. The sequence continues at coordinate 90,475,283 of NC_051063.1, read as the reverse complement.
AATATACATGAGTGAACTCAACAGAACTTTATATGAATAAATAGGAAAAGTTTTATTAATAAACTTGATTTCATTTTATTTTCAGTGTAAATTAATTTATCATGAATTGGCCATATTCTCAGACAGAAAATAGATGCAAATGTAAATTAACATTTGGATATCTAAACTTGGGTCAATAAAATTACCAGTGATTCAGAAACAATAAAATAGTTTTTTAAAATCACAAAAAATGCATGGCATTGTAAGTCATTATAAGTAATAAGTAATACATTTTCTTTTTACAAAAAAAGAAAGAAAAAGTTAAGAAATGCACCCACAATGACTGGTTTGTAACACAGAAGAGCAGTCCTGTTAGCCAAAGGTTCAGAGAAGTGTTTGATGCCTTCAACATTTAGTGTATCTTTTTACTATTTAATGATTAGAGAGTTAGTAAAACTTTTTTGTATGCCATAAGGAAATAAGAAACTTAAAAATCAGACACAATAATGTGAAAATAGAGACATTATTGGGTTTAAAGTCAATTTGTTTAGTAATTTTACTTCACATGAATTTGTATTGGCTTATGTCAATCAAGTAGGACATGGATTTCCATTCTTTGTTCCCCCTCGCTCTTCCTTCTTGCCTCCTCACTCTCCCCACTAGTTCTTGTACTTCCAGTCTTACTTCTACCTTCATGTCATGTCTTTATAAACAGCTTATGCATCTATCTATTTCAGATACATGAATGAAAGAAAACATGAAGCTTTTGTCTTTTTTAGTCTGACTTACTTCATTTATGAAGATCTTCAATTGTGTCCATTTTCCTGCAAATGACATAATTGTGTCTTAATGGCTGAATAATCCAAGGTTCATGTATTTTGTTTACCCACTCTTTTGTTGGCAAACACCTGGAGTGATTCATCAACGTGGCTTTTGTGAATACTGCACAACTATCAATATGCAGGTGTCTATCATGTGCCTAGAATCCTGTAGAGGTATGCCCAGGAGTGGGATCGCTGGGTCATAGGCTAGTTTTATTTTCCATTTTAGGAGGAACTCTAGAGTGAGATTTTATCTTCCATCGTGACTTTAGAGAATGGAGAAAATTAGGTTGCCCACTAAAATCCTCATCTTTCCTGTTGTCCAATGGGGGCCCTCATGGCAACAACCCCCTTTACCTGTTCACAGTCACAGTCACAACCACAGGCAAGATCTCACCATAGCTTGTGATAAAAGCCACAAGCTGGGCCACACAGAGTTGCAACTGTGTGGAGCCCTCCTGGTCCTCAGGCAGCTCTTCATGAATCTTCCTGAGCTGCTGCCCTGAGACTAGCTCAAGGTCTTCCTCTGGTCTAGGTCATGAAGGGATACAAACATATCTGAGGCCCTGTATTTTATCTGACTAGAAGAAAGACACACACACACACACACAAACACAAACACACACACACGACTCAGTAGCTTCTCTAGTGGATTCAAGCAAAACACTTCATCTGGTTCCTGGTGACTTTCAACAAATCTTGAGGTTTATCTGAATCTCCCTCCAAGACCCCACTCCATTGGCTTTCTGGGAAACTTTTAATTACTGAGTCTCTGAAAGAAATATCATCTTTATAAATTTATTATGAAAGATTTATCTATGAAATTTGCTATGTAAGGAATATGGAATATCTAATTTACAAATAATAATGAAGTATGCTATAATCTTTGTCATAAATTCTGTAGCTGAGCCGGGCAGTGGTGGTGCACGCCTTTAATCCCAGCACATGGGAGGCAGAGGCAGGTGGATCTCTGTAAGTTTGAGACCAGACAGGTCTTCAAAGCAAGTTCCAGGATAGCTAGGGCTGTTACACAGAGAAATCCTGTCTCAAAAAACAAACAAACAAACAAACAAACAAACAAACAAACAAAATTCTGTAGGTAATAGATTATCACAGAATATTTTTGTGGGTTTTTACTCAACTTCTGTAAACTTCTGTATCATAGACAACCTATGCTTGTAACTGATAAGAGAGAATGGTTTCAATATGAGTATGAGTTGTATTTTTATATAAATAAGAAGTTGAAGCAGTGAAGGTGTTCTGAACTTCATTTACTCATCAGTGGCTGACCTTTTTTGTTTGTTTGTTTGTGTTTTGACACAGGGTTTCTCTGTGTAGCTTTGTGCTTTTCCTGGAACTCACTCTGTAGCCTAGGCTGGCCTCGAACTTACAGAGATCCACCTGCCTGTGCCTCCCGAGTGCTGGGATTAAAGGCATGCACCACCACGGCCAGGCTAGTGACTGACTTTTGTTAAGTGGGAAAGTAGTATAAAAATATTGGATGTTTATTTTCTTGAGTTTTTAAACCATTTACCACACAAAAGAGCTGCAGACACGAAATACCTTAATCTCCAATATAATTCTTTTTTCTATTCTATTCTGAGATAGCTGGGTATAGACAAGTTTACTATTGTAAATCTTCAGAGTTGCAACGAAGAAAAGAAAATAGCAGCGTAAAAGCAAGCCTTGATTGGTTCCGTTTGCTGATTTCTGTGGTGTAGACACGCCTGTCATCAAGTTCTTGCTGTGGCGCCACTGAATGAAGGTTGAGAAGTGGTGTGGATAGCACACCATTGTGAGTATCCTCCACACTGAAATCATCCACACAAAGAACTTCAAGAGCACAAAGAGCAGTGATGAGTAGTCACATTAACAGGAAATGATAACTTTTCTTATTATCATCACCTTTTAAAGATTATTTGGGTCTAAAGAGATGGCTTAGTTGGTAAAGCGCTTGTCTCACAAGCTTGAAGATCTGAGTTTAATCCCTAGTATTGATGGGAGGAAAAGGCCAGGTGTAGCGGTCCCTGCCTGTAATGTCAGTGCTGGGGAGATGGAAACAGGAGGATCCCTGGAGCTGGCTGGCCATCCAATCTGGAAAATTCAGTGAGCTCCAGACTGATTGAGAGGACTTGTTTGAAAAACAAAAATAAAGTGGAGAATGATTGAGGAAGACACCTACTGTCAACTTCTGTCCTCTGTATACATATGAACACATACATACATATACAAATAAGTTTACACAATTCAACTGTATTCATGGCTCAAAGGCATTTAATAATTAGTTTGATCTTTCTGAAAATTTAGCAATCCACTCTTAAAAGCCTACACAAACCAGTGCAGAATACCCTATCTACTACTCTTTTTTATTTTTCTTATTTTTATTTTATGTTTTATGTGTATAGGTGTTTTGCCTACATGTATGTCTGTGTATCACATGCATGCCCATTGCCAGTGGTGGTGTATCAGAGCCCTGCCTAGAACTGGTGTTACATATGGTTGTGAGTTGCCATGTTGGTGCCGAGAATCAAATCTGGCTGTTAACCACTGGGCCCTCTCTCTAGCCCCTTCTACTACTCAAAATGTCTATTATGCAGTGATTTCTCAGGGGCAGTATGAATACTAGCACCCCAGTTCTTCTCTCAGGCCATCCTTGTCAAAGTGATGGGGGACAGGGCCAGGTTTAGTTTGTTGCTTTGTCACAAAAGGTGACACATTTGATGCTTTTCTTTATTTCTCCTTTAGCACATCTCCACATTCCTCTGACAAGGCTCGGTCTTGACATAAAATGAAGGCATGTTTTCCTGATCGTAATGAAAGAATGAGATTTGCCCTTCCATGTGTTTGTTTATTCATGGTGCCAACTTTTGTTTCTAGTCTTTGTAACTTGCCCCAGCCCTCCTTGATAATCAACCACTAGCTGATTCCTTGCCTTCACCGCTTTAGGCAAGGTGAGCCTCTCTTCTCAGGACAAAGTACTTTCCCTGGCAGAACTAGGAGAGCTCTGATGGTATGGTTAGGCCTTATGTTAAGTTGTACATACAAACACCCCCACACAGGAGTGTACATGTACATCATCACAAACTATTAGTATGCAGCCCACACTAAAACAGCTTGACTCTTCTCTTTTCTCTTGCTTCTAGAAACTTCATTTCTCCCTCCATGTTGAGCTGTGGATCCTACCAATAGCACTAAATGAAAGAGCTGCTGTCGTTCTGCAGGGACTGGAGGAGCTGTGAGACTGAGGCTCACATGCTAGCAGCTGGGACCTCATTTTCAGAAGTCCCTGTCCCTACTGTGAAACTCAGAAGTGTCCAAAGCTGAGATTCCTATCCCTCTCATTCCTGAGAGAGGGTGGCTCAGCACTAGAGGTAGAGAAGGGTATTTGTAGGGGTAATGGAACTTCTATCTCTCCCTCATCCCCTGGAACTGAAACTCCTTGCTTAAGCAGATAAAAGAGGCCATTCCTGTTCATAACGAAGTTTCTAACAATTCCATAGTTAGAAAGAAACTTTTCAGTTCTTCTAGATAGCTTGTCCTTGCTTTATCTGGCCAAGTCTTTCTAGCTTCATGGCTAGTTTTGCTGACTCTGGGTAGGTCATTTGGTGGACCCACGTCACCCTCTATTTTAGCACCTCTCCAAGATTAGGACAGTATCACTGTTTTCATGTGGGTTTGCACAGAGAAGGTGATCAAGATGTGAGATTGGTGTAAAAATAGCTGATGACCAGACAGGCTTCCAGCTCTGCAGTGGAGATAATGAACCACGGGATCACAGTGATAGTGGCTGACATTCCCCAACAGGAGAGGAGCAGAGCTGTGATAAACCACATATTTATTCTGTATTTTGTCATGATCCTTACACAACTGAGCTACAAGGGAGCCTGGAGGGTGCACAGTACCAGCCCCCTCATTGGGCAGAAGGGAAAGCTGAAGCCTGGAGGAGACTAGCCTAGACATGCCACACAAGAAAGTCAAAGAGAAGCAGGAATGGGAAACTAGGATCTTGTATTTCTCACTGGCCACTCCTCTTTTCTGTATCATATACTGCCAAATCTGACAGTGTTACCTGCTTGAGAATCCATGCCTTTTTCTGCTCAGGGGAGTGAGGCCATTGGATGTGAAGTCATGCTTAGAATAAGCTAATTGTGAGGCAGTCACAATTACTTATTCAGCCTCTTCTTTGGCATTCTATTGGGGAGCTAAAAATTTTGAGTAAAGATGGAGCCATCTACGGGACCCAGGTCTATTCCCAAAAGCTATGTGATCCCAGAAGAAACACAGGAAGAAGCATAGACTCGGGAAGAGGCTGCTACAATCTGTGTTCTTTGTGCCTTATTGAGTTAGTGACTCAGCAGCACTCTCTCCAGTTTGAATCCTGCTCAGATCCCATCTAAAGTGGCTCTCAGTTTTTTTCTCCTAGTATGCAAGCATTTCCTAAACGCAGAGTTCTGTTTAGGGAGTCTGAAATCATTTGTTTCCTCTATAGGGACATATATTTGTCTCCTGGTTTGGCCTTTAAAAAAAAATATGCTATGTATTCTTAACTCTTTGGTAGACATTCATCTAGATATATTCCAAGACCAATTTTTTCCATCCCCCTTTAATCCTTGACTTCCTTTTCTCCCAAGATTTCCCTCAATTTTCTTTAATATGCACTCTTTCTGGTTGTTTTGCTTTTGCAAACAGAATCTCAAGTGGTAGAAACTGTTTTTTTTTTCTTTTGTATCTGAGGGTGACCTTGAACTTTTGCTTCTCCTGCATTCACCTCTCATGTGCTAGAACTGCAGGTAGGTGCCACCTACTCCATTCAACATACAATCATGGCACACTTAGTTCTGTAGCTTCTGTAAGAGATTCCACATTGTTCTTTTATGTGAAGCATAGTAAGCTATTAGTGTCCTGGAAGTACTTGGTGCTTTGTGAAACACTTAGAGACTACGGAGTAAAATAAGCAATGCTTTCCTGCAAGACATTTAGAATATATGGGAGGAGACAGACAGGTTACCTAATTATAGTTTCATGGATTCAGGTACACATAAAGCAAGCTATAATCAGAGTACTGTGTAACACTTATGTCTTCTCCCACATATTCTAAGTTTTTCTTTCCTAATAAATTCCTTTGCCCTTTAGGCAGACTTTGTGGATTTCTCACTTTACCTTGCTCTTTAGGATATGGTCTTCAAGCCAGTGACATTATCAGCTCCTTGATAGGTTCTCTAATCCCAAGTGGTCAGTCCTAAACACAGATACGTATGAGCAACACTAAATGGATTCAGCAGGTTGTATTTTTTTTTTTGTGTGTGTGTGTAACAGTAATAATTAAAAAGATGTCATGAATTTGAGAGAGGATTGTGGACATTTACCTGAAAAGAGACTGAATAGAATAAAGCTAAATATATTGCTTACCTTTTTTGTTGCTGTGGACAAAAGTAACTTCAGGAATAAAGGGTTTATTTTGGCATACAGATTGAGAATACAGTCCACCATGGCAGAGAATCATTGTAGCAGGAGCATGAGGCAGCTGGTCACATCACATCCTTAGGGGGAAAAAGAATGCTGATGTTCAGCTGGCTTTTTCCTTTTAGTTCACTCTGAAATCTCTTCCACTACCACTCACACTTAGTGTGGGTCTTCTCACCACAGTTAACCCAAACTACAACTCCGTTAGAAACATGCCCAGAGATTTGTCTCCTAAGTGATTCTAGATCTTGTCATGTTGACAATCAATATTAACTATTGTGATTTGAATGAGAATGGTCTACATAGACTCACATATTTGAATGCTTTCTCTGCAGTTGACAGAACTGTTTGGGAAGGATTAGGAGGTAAGACATTGTTTGAAGAAGTGTGTCACTGGAGGAGGGCTTTGAGGTTTCAAAAGTCCACACCATTCCAGTTGGCTCTTTCTCTGCCTCGTGGTTGTTGTTTCAATATGTAAGCTCTCAGATACTGCTTCAGCACCATGTGCCTACCTGACTGCTGTCATACTGCTTGCCATGATGGTCATAGGCTTATCCTCTGAAGTATAAACAAGCCCTCAATTAAATGCTTTCTTTCCTAAGTTGCTTTGGTCATGGTCTTCAGAGCAATAGAAAAGTAACTAAGACAACTATCACACTAGACAATAACAAGAAGACCATGGGAGTCTGTTGAAATAATCCAGGTTGGCATGAACAAGAACTGGAACTAAGGCAATGGCTGCAGAGATGTTTAATTTTAAGCTGATATTTGTGGTAATCTGTTATGTGGTAATGGGTGACTAACACATATTTTAATATCTGCAAATGGAATGATGCTGAGTGACAGCAGTTGTAGAACCAAAGAGAAAGCAGAAGCTAGAAGAACTTTAAAAATATTGCATGATAAAATTTCAATTGTTTTAGGAGGACTCTTAATGGAAGTGCAGACTTCAAGGTCAGGTCTGGCATGGAGGGCTCAAGGGTAAGTGAGAAATGCATTATTGGAAAGCAGAAGGAAACATCCTCACCATTTAGCAATAGAAACAGCAAAATCATCTCCTGCAGTTATGTGGAAAGCAGAAGTTATGAGTGATGAGCATACTTATATAGCTAGGGAGGATTTCAAGCTAAGTGATGAAAGTACCATTTGCTTTCTTCCTCTTGTTTATGCATGAGAGGAAAGACCGAAGTTGAAGGGTGAGCTGTTGAATAATAGTGATAAAAAAACAAACCAGGACCTATGCTTTTGGAAATTCTTGGCCTGTCTAGGTGACCAAAGATATTGGGATTAAAAGCCTCACTATTGGGAAAGCATGCTTAAGTGAGAAGTCTGAACTCCCTGTTATATTTGCTAAAATCTCACAAAGAAAAAGCAGCGTGTAATCACCACCTCCATTCCCCTAGGATTGGAGCTCCATTAGATCAGCATGTTCAGTTGCCTTCAAGAGATTGGGGATATGCTCTGAACGTTTCACTCAAACTAGAGGGTCTTTAGGAAGTTTACCGGCATTTTCCCTCAGGCATTGAGGAGGATCCAAAGGTAGAGAATGGATTATTTGTGACTGTCACTTTTGTATAGCAGAGCAAATCCTTGTAAAATCTACAGAAAGTCACAAAGTTCCTTAAAAAGATTGTTTCAGCAGAAAGAATGCCAGTTTAAACCAGGAACTTCCAGGAAAGCTACAGAATTAGAGGAGGCTTCTAGTCCATCAGCACACTAATGATTGGGGGCTGGGAAGATAACTAGGTGGGTTAAGTGTTTGCTGCACACATGTGAGGAGCAGAGTAAGCATGCCTAGTACACACATGAATGCCAGGAAGGCATGGGGTCCTGACTGTAATCCTATCACTCAGATAGTGGAGATGGGATTCCCAGAGCAAGTTGGCAACCTAGACTAGCCACGTTAGTGAGCTTATTTTTAAAGTGAGAGACTGTGCTTCAATATATAAGATAAAGAATGTTTGAGAAAGATGTCCAAGACCAACTTCTGTCCCCTACGTGCACCAGTACCCACATAAGTGAACATGCATACACAATACATGAGCATACATATACATCTCACTTTGAAACAGAATGCTTATGTATTATGATGTGTCCATATCAGTGTTGAAAGTTGAGTGTGCTGGGGGCAAATAATCTGTCTGTTCAGTCTTATAGGTCCATAGATGAAGGGAAACTATGTCCCAGCTGTTGTACTTTAAATAGATTTTTACCCAGGAGCTTCACTGGAACCCAGAACTGATTTAGATGATGAAATATTGGCTTTTGAGCTGATGCTATAATGAAATGAGACTCTGGAGGAACTTTGCAATGCAGTGAATGTGTTTTGCTTGTGGGCAGTGTGTGAGTCATTGGGGATCAGGGGGTGGAGTCTGTGATGCAGAATTCTAAGATAGCTCCAAAATGTCTGATCCTATTATATACAAGCTGTGTAATGCCTTTTTGTTTGGGAGAACTCTCAGTGATACAACCTTCTTCTGCACCTGCAATTTCCTCTTTAAATCTACATGGGAGCTTGGCCATGGTAGACCACATGCTACCCTCTCTTGACTTGATCCTATAATAAATACTTCTTACTGTGGTTTACAAGACCCTTTAAATAATTTAGTATCCATCAACATTGGCAAAAGAACAGAAAAAAAAGAAAGAAAGAAAAACTGAATAAAAAAGTACTGATGCTCAGGCACCACCTCTGAAAATGCCAATCTGGTCTTATCTTTCCACTTTGTCTTTTGCTGTCTGTGCTATATCCTATACTATATTCTATATACTATATGATCTATTTATAGAACATGGTTTGCAGCTGCATGTGGTAAATGTTTAACAGCTGGCAACTCTGTGTAACAAAAAGCCAGATTTGGAGGTTAGTTGATTTCCACTGTATAAATACCCCAAACAAGAGTTATTTCATGCTTCTAATGATATTATCACTGAAAAAAGAGTTGGAACGAGAGGCTTAAAACTGGATTCCATGAGCTGGTGTGGACAAACACCATCCTGCCAGGAAGACCACGCTTGTACCTGTAATGTATGTGACTGCTTGCTCTCAATTCTCTGCCTGTACTTCCTCCCAAGACTCTCAACCTCAAGTCTAAGTTAGGGTTTCTTTCGATGTTCTGTTCCATATGTCTATGCTGCAAAGTACTTTCCTTTAAGAAATCAGTAAAATAAGTTAAAATGAAGTGGCAGCTCAAAGGAAGGACTGACATAAAGTACCAATATTTCATGTTGGTACTTTATGTCAGTCTTCTCAGTCTATCTATATATGAGACCAAGAACCATGTCTTTCTTACTCAATGTATCCCCACCTGTCAGCAATGTTTCAGTACCTTGTAGATTTGAAGGAGATTTTGTTTCCTATATCCCTCTGGGACCTCTACTTTACAAAGATATGAGATCTGGCCTTTGCTGAGTGAAAGTGGAAACATTAAGAGATTTAATGCATTGGAGTAGCCATGGTGGGAATGAGAATTAATGCTAACTGTGGAAGTATAGTAGATTCTTTTCTCATTGCTCTAAAATACTTAACACAAACAATATAAAGTTAGAAAGCTTTATTTTGACATTTCAGAGTTACCGATCCATCACAGCATGAAGGATATAGCAGCAGAGTAGCTCATATCAGAGGAATACAGGAAGATATGATGCCAAGGACATTCCTCCAGTGGGTTACTTCATTCAACTAGGCCCTAGCCCTCACTTTCATCATCTTCCAATAATATCATCATATTGTGAATCAATCACAGCATGAACCCACTGGTTAGGAAGAAGTCCTCAGACTCTAACCATCTCTGGAAACATCAGGTAGATGTCCTTTACTAATCACCTAGGATCTCTTAAGTCATTGATAACAACATTGAAGATTGCCCATACAGGAAGATAAAGGGAGTAGTTGTTGACCCTGATTCCACAGAAATGGTTAAAGTTGCAAATAAACACAAGGAACATGGAATTGTAAACTACTGGTGCTTATGAACACAGAACAGGTTGATAATGGGCTTAACCATTATTTGGGGATTATTTGAATACTCTTGGGATACAGATGAGCTGGGAACTACCTAAACTGAAGCTGTATCTACATCCCTGCTCTGGGAGGGTATCTGGTTGTCTTATAGAAGCCTTGTGACATCCAATTACCCCCTCAGAACCTAGCTTCCCATCTAGTTTTAAGGCTGTACTATCATTCATCATGGGACTCAGTAATTTTTTGATTTCTAATAAATGGCCAATTATTTCATTTGCTTAGGGAAGAAACTTGACATGATTGAGATCACCTGTTATCAGCTAATTCAGATTCCTGCTGTTTCTTATATGTTTAGTTTTGTTTGGCTGACAGATCCTGTGTTTACTTAAATACCCTATATGATACCATTTTCCCAGAAAAGTCTTTCTGTTTGAGTTAGGGTAGGCCAAGGTCTTCTGTGCCTCCTTCAAGGATAGAGTTTACCCCTTTGGGCTATAATTGCATTTTTGCTTTATGTCACAAATATTTATTAAATGCCAACTCCTCCTGAAAAAATTGTTGTAATATAAAGCAAAATGGTTGTAGCCTCTGTGTGAGTGTCTGAGAGTAGATATTAAGAAATCAGTAAAATAAGTTAAAATGAAGTGGCAGCTCAAAGGAAGGCATAGCTCTACCTTTGAAATCCAATAAGAAATAAATATAACCTAGACATGAGGGTGGTAGCCTTGGAAGGCTTCCCAAAGGAAGCAATGCTTAGCTGAAATATGAAAAATGAGTAAGAGTTAACTGAGAACAGACAACATAAGGAGACTCTAGCCCAGGGCAAAGTCATATAGAAAGACCCTGTGTCTGGATGACTATATTCAATGTAGCACACTGAAAGAAGGTCAGAATAACTGGATTTTAGAAAGTGGGAGGGTGCATGTAAGTAATGGGGCTGAAGCAATAGTCAGGTATACATCATTGCAGTTTTGTAGACTATGCTAAAGGTATTGTGCAGGACTTAGCACATTGTTGGCACTGATTATGTAGGCAAGACACCACTCCTATGAACTTCTTAGATCTAGAGATGAGCCAAGCTCTCCAGGAAGTCCCTAAAGTACCCCTCTTTATGGAAATCATTAATCTTATCATTATGCTGGCAAGTCTAAGTGAGAAAGATGAGTCCAGACTTATAGTGCTTGGCTCAGGGCCCTGCCTAAGACAAGGGCAAGACATTTGTTAGCTCTACCCATCATGTTAATGCAGCAGCAGCTCCAGAAATATCCAGAAAAGTTTCACACAAAAAAGATTTCTGGGGATTGAAATAGATGAAGAGCTTTATTTCCTACTTCAAGATACACTTTTGATGAGTAGATAAAAGTCTATGGTAAATCTAGTCAATATATCTCATAGAAAACCAGGTCTAGCTATGGCCTTCACAGTGAAGAGAAAAAGTGATTTTTCTTTACTCACCTGACAATTAATACCAGTCTTTATGGAGGTCAGTCTTTAGTCATGGCAAATTCTTTCTGGAGGGTCAGCTCAAGAGTGAATCTCACAGGAACCAAATGAAGTAGCAGAACAGAGAATGAGCTCCATTCATTTATGAGGAATTTTTTTCTAAGGACTAGAGTGATCCAGAAATGGAGTTAGGTACTTATTCAAAATTGTGGTTTGAATGAGAATAGTCTCCATAGGCTCATATGTTTGAATGTTTGGCCACCAGTTAGTGGAACTGTTTGGAAAGGATTAGGAGGTGTGGCCTTGTTGGAGTGGATGTGACCTTGTTGAAGGAGCATGAATGAACATGCTTTCTCTCCTGCATATGGATCAGGATATAAAGCTCTCAGCTACTGCTCCAGCACCATGCCAGTCTGCTTTCCACAGTGATAATCATGGACTAACCCTATAAAACTGCAAGCAAGCCTCCAATTAAATGCTTTCCTTTATATGAGTTGCCTTGGTCATGGTGTCTCTTCACAGCAATAGAACAGTGACTAAGGCAGTACCTTAGAAAACACCTCAAATTTTCAAAAAATTAACCAGAAGACCACTTGGGAGATGTTCTAGATGTGGGTTGGTCTATATGACCATAAACATTTCTTCTTACTATGAGGACCTTAGAGGCAAAAGAATGACTTGAAGCAGTTGCTATAGAATGAAAAGAAATAGGACACCAAAGGGGGATGAAAAGCACTTACTACTAAGGACAAAGGACTTAACTTCATTTAGAGTGGAATTAATTTATAACATTACATTTCATCTCTCATGGGTTTGTGGTCCAGGAAGCAGGTAGGAGGAATCTGACCAGTCATTTCTGGCAACAATGGGTTCCATCCTGAACTTGTATTTGCACCTCCAGCAAACTCAAGTGGATGTGCTTTTCAGATTTAAGGAGCTGTACTAGAGTTATTATAGTTTGGAGGGGTATTACTTACCTTGTGTTGTAGCAAATTATTTCAGAACTTAACAGTTCAGAATAGCAGGTACTATATTGTGCAGTTTCCCAGTGTTAGGAGAGGTAAGGGTGGTTCTGATTTTAGGTCTATCATGAAGATGCAGTCAAATACTCACTGGGGCTGGAATCATCACAGGCTTACAGGGCTAGAGAGTTTACATCTGAGCTCATCTCTGTTGTTAGAAGGCTGACTTCTAACAATTTTCCAGAGACCTTCAACACTTGGGCCTTTCCTTAACTTACTTGAGAGTTCTCATGTTGCGGCATATGGCATTCCACACAAAGAATGATCTAGAATTGAAAGAAATGTGAGAAAGTGTCCTAAAAGGAATCAGGACTGGTATGTACCTGTAGAGATCAACTACTAATAAGCAAATACTCTGTCTAGTCAAAAAGGGCAACATATTTAAACAGAACTATAAAATTATATTGGTGAGTTGTCAATAAGCATACAAGATAATTATCAAGAGTGAAAATTTAGAGTTTGATGATATATTTTTACAGAATCATAGGGCTAGCTAAAATAAAAAATATAACAACAAAACAAAAACCTGAAAATGCCAAGACTGGAAGGGTGTATAAAATAGAATGGCCATCCTTTTCTGCTAGGAGTGTGACACAGGATAGCCATCAGAAATCAGTTTAGTTATTGTGACCAATGACTGCACAACTCACAGGTATTCACTCAGGAGAAATAGCTTCACCTGTTCCCATCTAAATGTCCATGAGAAAATCACTCAAAATACCAAAATACCTGAAATCTAATCAAGTGTCCATCAAACAAGCTGTGGTATACAATGGAATGCTACTTAACCTGTCTCACTGAAATCTTCAAATTTTAATATACAACAAATCCCCCAAATAGCCATATATGGATTGTACAGTCATATAAATAAATCTTATGAACATTACATTAATGAAAGAAGCTAGAGGCAATGTGACCTGTTGTCTGTTTTTCTTTCTTTCTGTATGTATATTGTATGTATATCTGTCTGCCTGTCTATCTATATCAGTGATTTATCTACTAGCCATCTAATTTATCTAAAAATGTGTCCAAATAAGGTCAGTGATTGCTTGAATAGGATTTCAGGAGTGGTGACTTCAGAGTGGTGTGAAGAATATTCTGTAATAATGGAAACTTCTATAGCATTGTTGTGATAATTATGAGTTTATGCACCATATATATAGATGTTTCATGAAAGTTTATTTTTAAGATAAGAAATATATATTATAAAATATTAGACATGCAAAAGATAAGTCACAAGAACAAAGTAGACCTTGGCAGCTTTATTGGCCTATTTTAGTTTTCCATGATTATTTTTACGAAAATAATATATAAAACAATGAAATTAATCACTGTAATTACATACATAAATATATTTAGGTAAACAACTCCAGATGTAAAATTCCTACTATAGGGAAATACTTATAATTTTTTTAAAATATTTATGGCAAATGATCATATTATAAGCATTACAAAAGGTCTTAATAAATTTCCCAAATAAAATATTGTAGGGACAACTTTATCAAAACACAGTACCAAAACCTAGAACTAAATGATTAAGGCATAATTTTAAAAATTATTTTAAATCATAAAATGTTCTACTTAAAACCTTTTGAATCAAATTGGATATTAAAATGAAAATTATAGTTTAAAATATCCAATGCTGGGCTGGAGAGATGGCTCAGCTGTTAAAGGCTAGGCTCACAACCAAAAATGAAATATCCAATGCCAAATGGTCATCCCTGAAATCATACATACAAGCAACATTATACCAATTGAGCAGGTTATATTTTAGAATAAATATGTTTTTGTATGTGCATATATGCATGTACAATAATGAATGGGAAAAAAGGCCATGAATTTGAAAGAGAGCAAGGATGAATATATGGGAAGGTTCAGAAGGAGAAAAGGGAATTGAGAAATGTTGTAATTATATTATAATCAAAAAATAAAAAATAAAATTGGTACATCTCAAAATGTAGTATATTGCTAAAAATGAACTCAAAGGGTAAAACAAAACTTAAATAATTTTACAATTAATTAACTAATTCAATAAATATTTATTGAAGGCCTAATTTTCTAGACTTTGAGGAAATAGCTATAAATATATATAACTCTCCCCCCCACCTTTTTTTTTGAGACAGGGTTTCTCTGTGTAGCTTTGGAGTCTATCCTGGAACTTGCTCTGTAGACCAGGCTGGCCTTGAACTCACAGAGATCTGCCTGCCTCTGCCTCCCAAGTGCTAGGATTAAAGGCATGCGCCACCACCACCTGGCTATAATTCCCCTTTTAAGATATATGCTAATAGAACACAGAAAAAATAATACACATGTTTATTTTAGAAAGTGATAAGTTCTGTGAATAAAAATAAATTTTAATATAGTAGCTAGCCATGAGCAGAGATGGCAAGCTATTTTGTCTGTGCTGAAGGCTTCTCTGGAAAGCTGATGTGTGGGCAGTCTTGAAGGAAGAGAGAGCATCAGGTGTCAGTCATGCACACACTGAGCCAGTCATTCCCATGGAGTTAGCCTGCTACAGTCAGAAGAGGCAAAATACATATTTCTAAAAAGTCCCTAAGGAAGCAGAAGAGAATCACTGGAGGAAAGAAAAGTCAGGGGAATGGTTTGGGGTCCAATTGTGTGGTATCTAGAAGGCCACTGTGAGGGGAATGAGGGAGTTTGAGAAGGATTGTGTAGAGATACAAGCTATGACTCCAGAATAATTGACAGCCTGTGTTCATCTGCTCAAGTAACAGAATACCACAGACCGAGGGTCTTAAATTTCAGACCTTAGTGTCACATCTGAAGGCTGGAAGTTCAGAGCCACAGTGTGTCAGGGTTAGTATCTGCTGAGACCTCTCTTCCTGGCTCACTATGTCCTCAACTTGAATCTTCTCTGTGTGTAATGAGACTGACAGAGAGAGCCATTTCCCTTTAAGATAGTAGTCCCATCAGTTTGGGACCTTACCCTTGTCACCGAACTTTATCTTATTTAGCTCCTGAAAGGCTCTACCTTCAAATGTAGCCCCTTTGAGGGTTAAGGTATCCACATGCAGACTTGAGAAGGACACAGTTTAACCTTCCAAATCTTATGAAGTACTTTTCTGTTGTCACAATAACACAAGAGTAAGTTCAGTGTCAATGGACTAGGAACATTTCTTTTTCCTGCTTGTGGCTTTGTGGGTAGTTGCTGGGGTGATCTCAGGTGGTGCTGTCTGGGCTTGAGTCCAGGCTAAAGGTTAGAATAGTTCCATATCTCATTTTTTAATGTCAAAGAATAATTTGGCAAATTATGGGGCTGGGTATGTTTTTTTTGTGACACAAAGGAAACTTGAGAGCACAAAATTCAACCACACAAACACATTTCAAGCTTCTGCTTGTCTTGAGACTACAATATTTTTTAGCCAAAATAGGTCACATGATCAAAGGGCAGAGGAGTCAACTTCACATATCCATGAAGCCATGGCAAGGATGAGAGCCCATACCAATTCTGCCGTGTGGTGAAGGGTTGAGAGCACTTATCCATTTGGTCAAAGCATATGCACTGCCTCTCTGACTATTTATTGACATTAGAAGACCTCTCTTTCCTGTAGTGGTCCATGTAGCATGTGAAAGGTAAAGACTGATGCTGCATCCACACTAAAGGTAATTGTTCCTCATGGGATGGCATTGCCTGCTGTGATGCTAATATCTATTGCTTCTTACGTTTCTGAGCCACTGAAACTGATGCTGTTTGAGGGTTCAAGTCAGTTACTTTTTCACTCTCTGGACTCCTGAGTCAACTTGAAAGTGTTCATAAGATTCTGGTGTGAATTCAATGTAAGTATGAAGTAACCCTAGATCCAAAACTAAAATATTCTTGTTTTCCTTACTTTTAACTTATCTGCCTAATCATAGGTACCATAGCTGGAGTGTTCCTTGCCTTTCCACTGATCCAAATTAATCAAGTGCATAAGAAGGGTGGGGTTAGATTGTGTCTAACTAATGAAATAGTGTGCAATGGCCTTAGGCAGGAAAACAGAATTATTAACAAACTCGTGACCATGGAAGATTCTATTTAGTTGAGGAATTCAGTATCCAAGAGATGACTGAAGGTATATTGGGCAATTAAAACAGAGGAAATCTAGACCATAAGGAACCTGAGAGTTGACTACAAACATGAAAGGGAAGATTTAGCTGTCACTCACTCACCAATTCAGTAACTCCTTGTTGAGTGCTGCTTTGCTTCAGGCACACTATTCTGTATATTGAGGCAGAACAATTAAAAAAAATGGACACATCACTACTGATGTGTACCTTGTTTATGGGGAAAGGCACAAACAATAAACAAAGTAGGAAAAACTATGGTATAGTAAAAGATAAAGAGGTAAGGAGAAAACCAATAAAACAAAGAGAGGTGC
Source organism: Peromyscus leucopus (assembly GCF_004664715.2). Classification (NCBI taxonomy): domain Eukaryota; kingdom Metazoa; phylum Chordata; class Mammalia; order Rodentia; family Cricetidae; genus Peromyscus; species Peromyscus leucopus. The sequence continues at coordinate 90,458,212 of NC_051063.1, read as the reverse complement.
TAAGGTGTGTTGGGTGTGGTGGGTGCATTTTCAGGATAGACGACCAAGGTAAGTAACATTTGAGTGAAGATAAGAAGGGGCCTATTGGGTAAGAGGGTTCTGCACAGTGACACTAGCCAGTGTTGACTAACAGTGGTGAGTGCTTTGATATAGGAGTTGAAAAATAGTACTAAAGCCAGTGTGGGGGAGGGTAGGCGATGTGGCTAGGCAGGTGATGGGGCTGGGTGTGAAAGAAGCAGCTCAAATCGAACTTTCAAGTTGCTGCAGTGCCTCTAGGGTTTTTCTGGAGAGATGAGGAGTCATTGAAGTGCTTTAAATGTAGGGGAGATGGTTGTAATCCACCTTTTACAATGCCAGCTGGGGTACTATGTTGATTAGACTGGAGGGAGGAAGGAACATAATTTTGTATGTGCCTAAGAAAATAGTCAGTGAAGAAGCTGAGTTTCCTAAGTAACTAACTCTGATTACCTGACTTGTGTATTAGTGAGACTGACTACCCACTCATCTTGGAGTTCCTCTCAGTAACTTGCCACTGGTGGGTCCCAGCAGATGCCAGGGATATAGTTACTGGCAATCTCCTACATAAAACAAAGCATCAGAACCAGTGGCATCTCGGCTTCCTACGTGTAGCAAGAGTCTGGAATTCTGCAGTATGTATCACCTCAGACTCCTCTAAGTAGAGTATAAGCACCATATGGACAGGAGGTTTTGTCTGTTTGTTGCTCAATTCCCAGTGCTTAGAATAGTGGCAACATATAGTAGTCAGTAAGTAAATGCTTGGGAAATGTGCAAATGTCTCTGTCAGACTTGTTGATGACCTTGATTAAGACTTTCATGAGTCTCACATAATAAAAAGTGGGTCTGGATGGCACTGGTGACCATTATAGATTGGCTAGTCTTTGGTTCCCATTTAAACTCCAAGCTACCATTTCTAAAGGTTTTTGTAGGCCAAGAGTTGCAAGAAAGGGATTTTTATGGGAAGAAGAGGCAGGGGTAAGTAAGGGTTAACTTGAGAAGTGAAGAATCATAGGTAACCTCTGGGGCTGGGAACCAGGTCACTCTCTGGAAATAAATGTGCATTGTCCTCTTTGACATACACATCCTAATAAATGGAAGAGGTTAACTAGAAACTCAGAGTCTGAAGCACCAAGAATCACTCAAGCACAATGCCTTTGCTTAAACAAAGTGTCCACAGGCCCCCACAGCTCTCTTGGGAAAAACAGTATAAGTAACAGCAGAGACTCCACTTGAGGATATCGAAAATACATTTTTTAATTTTGATTAAGTTCACGAGAGACAACATTGACATTTCTTTAAACATATAGTTCCATTAAGTCACAACACTACCATGTGTCCCTAGAAGGCAATGGTTTCAATCCCCTTGAGGTTTTTCAGAGTTGTCAACATCAATAGGCTGGTTTATGGGACCAGATGTGCTACCAGATAAGCCGGAACCATGCTGTCATGTTTATTGGATACAGAATCACATAGAACATGATGCACAATAGACAACTATAATGAGCTTACTCTGCACTTAGCTTTAGTTCCTGTCAAAGGGAGAAGGGTTTTCAATACCAAGAAGGATGCAAATATATATGTCTTCCATCAGCCTTTCCAGCACATGACTTTAATTACACATGAGAAGAATTAGAGTTTATCTTTATTGTAACCTAGGAGGGAAAAAAAAGAATAAAGTTTAGATATTGATTGTCAAGCTCTTGACATTATTTCATTTAGTTTTCTGTTAATACTAGGAGGTTGGTTCTGTTGATGTCCCCAGTTTACAAAGAAATAAATGTGAAACTCAGTGAGTTAAGTGATTGTTATATACCAAGTAGAGAGCAAATACAGTCTCAAACTTGTGACTCCCCTTAAATTGTAGTGTATACTAAAAAGATGATGCCATTGGCTTTCAAACCAATGTATTTACAATTACAGTGATGAATATATAGGATCTGTGTCTTCTGGTCCTAGAGCACAGCATCACAGGAGAGAGAAAAAAGCCAGAGCAGGTGGGCTGGGAGAGAGGAAGATTAGGGGTAGGGGTTAAAAAAAACTAAAAGATGGCATCTGATCCATGGGCCCAGTTAGTTTCAGAGTATGGCTTATGCCCTGAGTATGTAGACATCTATTTTCCTGGTAGCTGTACAAGGAAGTCACCTTCATTCTGGGGGCTATAACTGCTCAGGCCTGAAGGTCCCTGCGGCGGCGGCCAAAGGCTTCAGAGCCCACATTGGTGGGCACGAAGTTGTCCTTCACCACACCCCCTGACCTGCTCAGCAAGCCCGCTAGCCGGTGGGTCACACAGGTGGCAGTGTTGCAGGATCTCTTCTGGGCAGTGATGCTGATATTCAGGATGGAGAGAGAGAGATGGAAAAGGCCTGTCAGTGAGGCTGGGAAGGTGTCTGCCCCCATGGAACTATCATGAGACTATTGCTGCTTTCAGAAGCACCAATTAGCTTTAAGTGGTCCTCCCAAACATGGTTATCAGAAGAGACAATCACAAGGCCATTAGGGGAAATGCTGTGATTGCTTCCCTTAGATATTCCCAGAGGCATCAGAAAACCCAAAGTGGATTTTGGGGTGACTGACCATAGAACACAGGGCTGTAACAGCCAATCATGCCCACATAAGTAAAAATAAGCCAGGATGTATGAATCTAGAGTGAATTTTGATGCCACCTCTGAGCCAATTCACAAGGGCTATAGAATCCAGGTCCTAGTCAGACACAAGTGACCCTCCTTAGTAAAGTGGAACCCCACCCCCAGTCTTACCTGAATGAAGAGTGGAGATGGCGCATCCATTCCAGCAATGCTTACCTGCTCCTCGGCACCTCTCTTGTTACTGCTTGTCCTGAGTTATGGGTACCACTCCCAAAACTATGTCTGGTTAACCTTGGGGCTAAGACTACTTCTAACCACAAGTCCTGCACTCCATGAAGCCTGAGATGTGGGCTAGAGCAATGACCACCATGGCTCAAGTCTTTTTAGCAAAATAGTTTTATTTCCCAAAGGACCAAGACTTTTAGAAGCAAGACTGAAAAGCTCGGCTAGGAAGCCAGAGGCCTGCCCTTGCTCTCTGCCACCTTCCTGAGTGATTCTCTTTTAGCCTGGGAGCCCTCCATCCTCCTCACCCACTGGGGATTCCAGATACTATCCTTTGCCTCAGGAAAGCAACCAGTAACAGCCCGGAGAGTAACCAGAGAGGAACTACATGCATCAAGTTATAGGAAGAAAGCAAAAGGAAATCAGAAAGGAGAGGAGGAGCTTAATTGCCAAAATGGGTATGATGGTCTGTCTCCAAGTCCTTGGTCACATCCCTTTTCTTGCCAGGTGCTCCAACCCCAATTGCAGTTTGGGGGAAGGTGTGAAACTTGTTGAGGTCCTGTGTGTATGTGCTCAGCATGCAGGTACTCAGATTCCCACACCGCTTAGATCTGGAGCTGTCCAGGCTGCAGGGAAAAGACATGCCAGGCAGTACCATGCACAAGGGGCTGACCCTGTGGGCAGTCAGCAGGTTAAACCAATCGGGGACTAGAAGTTGGGACAGAGGGTGGTAGGAAGTCAGTTCACACAGACTCCATTGGGAAGGGTTGGGGTGCAGTGGGCCAGAACTGTGCAGGGCCGAGGAAAAGGGGGACTCTTTCTGGCATTCCACGTGCTCTTCAGTTTTTCATGCTCGACAGGGTGTTTGGATGCAGGTCAAAACATGCTTTTCCTGGGGTAGTGCTGGAGCCAGGCCAGAGTTGGTCTGTTTCCAGGCTGGGGGCACACAGGGAGGCAGGGATAGGGCGGGGTACTCTCCTTGGCCTTGAGACCACAATCGTATCTCTGCAGAGTTCCCTAGACTTAGGCTTTACCTTACCAGTCTTAACTCATCCTATGCCTGGAACTCTCCCCAGCATTACTGGGCTAATTTCTACAGTGATTCCACACCTTCTCTTAAGTGCTTTCGGAAAGAAATCTTTTAAGTGTGATTTAAGCACATTTTTACCAGATGACTTGTCTTCAGTGGAGCCTGAGAATAGCTGGGCCCTGTGTCCTGCTGAACAGCAGCCAGATGACCAGTGTGTTCTCTCCTACCTCCTGGGTTCTGCCTTCCTGTGGGTGTGCTAAGCAGGGCGTGGGACCTTACCTGGAGCCCTCAGTCTCCTGCTCCTCCTCCTGCTCCAGTTCCCTGGCTTTCATCTGCACGTAGTCCTGCACCAGTGCAGCCAGCAGACGAGCCTCCTCTTCACTGAGAGTGGCCAGGCCTGGGCTGCTTTCCAAGGTGGACCTGTGGAGGGGTTGTGCTAGGTTGAAGAAAACCTAGCACCAACTCTGCGTCCCAGCCTGCTGCTTCCCAGAGAGGCTTGAGCCAGTGTCCTCACTCATGGTGCAGTTCAGGAATTTTCCAAGTTACATGGTAAGTGCAACCGTAGTTCAGTAATTAAATGACAAAATAATTAGGGTTGAATCTGAAATGGGGGCTCATTTCAATAAATATAATTTGTAAGTATATGAGAAATAGATCAACAGATTATAAATCAGTCAGTGAAATTTATTGGTAAATTAGCAGATTAGAGTGAAATTCTTATCTCATGTGAATTGAATAAATAGGCTTGACGATTGATACTAAATTTGAGGAAAAAGCGAGCATAGCACTTTATGAGTTAAAGGGCTACATGAAATTTATAATATTAAGTGTTGTGATCCTGTCATTGTTTGAAAATTGCATATCTCCATCTTTACATCAGAAAAGGCTTATAGTGAACTTCATGTGTGTGTATGTACATACATATATTTCCCTCGAGATAGTTAGTTTTTAAACCTTCAGCACGCTACAATTAAGAGGTGGGGATCTGTCCAGTCCCAGGATGCTAGAGCTCCTGTCTTTAGACTCACCTGAAAGGCACTGCATGGAGGCTGCCTGCCTGGTACAGGAGCAAGATGCTGACAACCAGGAACGGAGAGAACTTCAGAAAGCCCATGATGCCTCCCTGCAAGAGAAGAATGACATCATCCTTTTATTTCCTTATATTTTGCGCCAGTTCAAAGTTCTCTGAGCCCACAGACTTGGCCTTCTGGTTGCTTCTGCCTGCACTCCCTGGCATTTTGGCTTCATACTGATAACTACATTTCTCATCACCGTTATTTCCTCATTGACAAAGAAGACTGCAAGGTCCAGTGGGAATGAAGCCCACATGGTTTGGAAAGAATCTTAGCCCTACAGACGGAGGGTGGTGGTGGTGGTGGTGTGTGCCATTTCATTTTATTTGCCTCTGAGGCAAATAAAACTGTGGGTCAGTCTCAAGGAGCCCTAAGGGTCTCCTGTCTCTACATCTACCTCCATAGAGAAGCCTAGAGCTATCTTCCCTTCACGGGGCTTTTGTAGACACTCCAGGATGAGAGAGAGAAAGCCTATGGAGAGGGAATCCTTCTGCCTTGGAATCTATGAGAAACTGAAGCCTGAACTGCTCTGCCACTCCACCCTCTGGCAACTCAGTCCCCTGCAATCTAAACTTCAGACCCAAGACAGTTCTCCTTAAATCCCAGGGTCCCGAATCTGAATCCGGGTGTGCAATTGCGGCTGCCGGCTCTTGTTCGCTATATATTGGGGCTTGGTCGGGACTCTGAACCAGTTTCTCAGGAAACGTGAATCCTGAATGCACCATCTGAAGAGGACTACTCCCAACTACGTGCGCGGTGCCTGGCCGAGAGTCCGAGAAGGGCGGATCAGGTGTGCAGAGGGCGGGGGGAGAATGAAGCCGGCACTCCTGGGAGACTGAGGAAGGCTCTGTGGACTAGTGCTTTCGGGTTACCTGGATCAGGGTCTGGCATGAACCACGGGCTAAAAGAGACCAGGACTCGCAGGGAAGACAAACTAAGGAGCAAACGAGAGCAGCGAGAGGAGGAGAGAGGAGAGAAAAGTAGGACACACCTGAGCAGGAATCTCAGCGCTCACCTGGTGAACGGTGACTTGGAGCAGAGACTGCGGGGTCCTGCTAGGGCCGGGCGGAGGTTGCGGTGCGGTGACTCTTGAGCTGGGCAGTGGCTCCGGTGCCTCCCAGTGCCAGCAGCTGCTCTTATTCCCGCCGCGGTGAGTCGGGAGGGGTCCCGGAGCGCCGGGCAGCCAATGAGTGGAAGTGCCCCGTGCCCAGACAGATTGCGTCACCTCGGTGCTTCCAGAACCCAGAGCATCTAGCGAGATGACACCATTTGAATTTGAATTGAGGTCATTGATGGAAGTGGGGGGATGGTGGGGATCAATGAGAAACACCCTTAAAATTAGCGGGAATTTAGAAGGTCTTTTGACATCAAGGTAAATTTCATTTCTTCTTTCCTGCTTGACTTGAACATCTCCCGACATCAATCTCTGGATCTTGAAAAGTAGGATCCAGGACCTCAGGCACCCCTGGCTGCATATCTGACTCTAATCGTATCTCCCACCCCAGAGCCCCTGGAGCCTAAGCTAGGAGTAAGAGCTTAGTGCACCTTAGGGACAGATTCTTAAACTGTGAGCACAGCACAGGGGGAGGCTAGTAGGCAGCAGGTGTTGTTGCTGGACACAAGGACTTGTCAGCATCTTGTTCCTGTGTTTGTTAGACCTGAGCTATTGGCAATGGAGCTGCGCCATTGCAGGCTATGTGACCACCACAGGTAAAAACAGAAACAACAACCCCTCCAAAGAAAAACAAAACAAAAACCCGCATGAAACCTCAATACACTCTTTTCCATGGGTACCATAGACCCCTCGGAAGGGCCTGCTAGTAGACAGAAAGCTTGGTGTTTCTGGGGCAGTAAGATCTCTCCTACCCTCCAGTGGGAATCATCTCTACTCAGCTGGCCATTCTTAATGTGCGGCACAGCTCAATCACATGTGTGAGGAGGGGTTCCATATTCAGCTGGGTCCTGTTTGGATTAGGGGGTAGCAGGTAGTGGGGAAGGTACAAGGAAGGACCAGATGCCTCCAAAGTCTCCATTGTAGATCTCTCCCCCTTCCTGCCTGGCTATCTATCACTTCTCATTAGGCTGCCTGCCTGCTTGCCATGGGATTTGCACAGCTGCCCCTTTGCTTCCGGCTGCTGTTTGCCAAGATGTCCCAGTGGCGTTTGATCCAGGCCCTCATCCTACCCTCATCCTTAGATCTAGAGAGCTAAAGAGCAGGCTGGCTTGACAGTGCTGTGGAGAGGCTGTCCATACTAAACCTCATACTCACGCCAAGCCACACTCATCATCACACAGAGAATCCCCTCTATTTCCAAATATGAATCCTCTCGAGAAAGCACAGCCACTCTCAGCAGTCAGTGTGACTCCCAGGGGCATCCTTAGGGGTTCACACTCAAATTGTCCCAAGCCTGACCTCAAGTCTCTCCTGCAGTCCATCCCACATCCCACATGCCACAGCTCACCCGCTGTTGGGTCTCCATCTCAAGAACAAATCTGCACACACTGTCAAGAACGGATGTGCTCCATAGCACCCAATTACAGATTAGCTTGATTTGACCCCTCACACCCAATCCACTGGTTTAGAGACTCACTCAGTTTGAGCAATGCGCTCTAAGAGCACCTACAAGAGGGGAGATCCTAGCTTAGGCATTTGCTATGTGGGGACAAAGAAGCTTCTCTGCTTCTGCAATTGTCAAGGTCTGAGCCTTCCACACTACACCGCAGCAACCAGTCCAGATTTAGCCAGTGTGACGAGCATGGCAGAGCATCTAGGACTGTGGTGGTGGGGGGGGTCCATGGGGAAGAGGGAATACAAGGATTCCAGGCTTCACATTTCCCTAGACAGAGCAGAAATTAGCTTCCAAGAAGGTTCGAATGGCACGAAGCCACAGAACTGGTGTCAGTCCTACCAACACTCTAGATATCTGTGCCCAGAAGCAGAGTAATAGGCTTACTCTTCCTTAACTTCTGCAGCAGCAACCTGGAGGGAATAAAAACAGGAGGAAGGACTGAATGTCAGGGATCCTGTTCTACCAGGCCTGTTCTCAGGATGGCAACATGATCTATCCAAGGCTGGAAAAATGGGCTTGGGTAGATGGTGACAGGCTGGAAAACATTCTATTGCCACTGGGCTTAGGACTCCCGGGACAGTGATCCCTGGAACCTGGAGGCAGACACAGCAGACACCCAGAGTCGGAATCCCTGCCTTTCCAGCCGTTTAGTTCCTGAGCCCTGGCCTGAATTTTCATGAGCAATTATGAGACAAGTTGGAGACAAGTTGGAAAGGGCTGAGGTGTCAGTGGCATGCAGCGCTTGGGTCACTGCCAAGTGGGGCTGATGTATAGAATCATGTGTGTGTGTGTGTGTGTGTGTGTGTGTGTGTGTGTGTGTGTGTGTCTGTGTGTGTGTGTGTGTGTCTGTGTCTGTGTCTGTGCGCGTGCTCTCAGGTGCCAAATGCACCTGGGAAATTGTTTTCTACTTTCAACTCCAGAGAAGTCTAATTAATATATGGGATCTTGAAATCATTTTAAGTGGATGTATTCCTTCTGAGCATTTCCTAAGGGGAGAACTCACGGCTTTAACCCATACAGTGCTGACCACTGGTTTTCTGGCGGCGTCACTGGGTGGGTTTTGAGCTCTGTTCTTTGTCTGCTGAGTATTCCCTCCGACTTCCGTGCTTTCCTTCATTCCACGCCAGGAAACCTGCAGCTGCAAGTCACCACGTCCAGAGGGCGCTGATGTCGCCTGCAGCAGTCAGACAGTTGAAAGCTTTGGAAGAGGCGGTCTCTTCAAAGGGAAACCCTAGTTGCCGCTCAATCACTCCGATTTTGTAGGAAGTGCCTGGAAAAAGAGTTAAGGGTCCAGGAGGATATAGGTCCTTTCTTTGACAACTAGGACCTTATCTGCACACCAGTAGGCTTTCCGCCAATGTCAAATGAATGGAATCAATTCATTTTAGTAAAATCAATGCTCAGTGCCTCAAATTCGCTCTCAGAACGTCAGGACCGAGTTACAGTCACATCCTGCTGCAGTTCAAATTTAGGAGCATAACTCTTCTGCCATAGTTTTCCTATTTCCTTGATAATGTTTCCAGGACCAAGACCAGGAAGTAAGAGTCTTCCTGGTGCCAAATGCAAAACTGCCTCCTCCTGGGCGGATCTCTTTTTTTTTTTTTTCCTGCTTTACCGAAAGTTATGAGGGAAAGTGCTGATCTCAAAATAGTAGTTTGGTCATTTGGCTATTTTATGGTCGGTCGTTGTATAACTTTGAAATCGGTAAATCATTTAATTTGGAAACATTCTAGCTTGGAAAAGGACAGTTTTACAATACTCCAGTAAATCCAAACTGTAATGTTTATTCTCATTCAGTTAAGTCAGGTTCCTGAATATTTTGATTTTGAAATAAAATTTTAAGAACAAATCTTGTAGAAAGATCTTAAATCAGTTTGCATCTGATCAAAGGGTTTACATGTAAGAGCTTGCTCTTCTAACTGGGCTATCCAGTAGTGAGTACACAGATGCTAACCAGAGAGAATATAAAGACTGAGAGTCCAGAGCCCAAGTTAACATTATTGGTCCTCTACAATCTATATGTGATACAGACTCAACAACAAAACCGCAGCCAACCCAGTGTAGCAGCCATCATAGCTGAATCACATTCTTCCCACCCTGGCAAATATTTGTCAAATGAACTGGGGAATTCTGCTGAAGTTTGGTTGTACTGGCTTAAAAAGGCAGGAACCAAAGCGTTGGCCACTGAACTCAGTGAAGAATAAAACTGCTTTTGAATGTTTCCTAAGATTTCTGTGGAGCACATTCTAGCACGAGACAAGATGAAATGGCTGCAAAGCAACAGAAATATCCACAAAGCAGCTGTAGTGTCCACTGATGGATAAATGGGAAAGAAAACCTAGTTCTACCATATACATTATATAGCATACACATGTATTTTATATATACCATACATATATTTATAGACACCACATATATTATATAGACCATATATTCATGACTCATCCTTAAAAAGAAGGAAAACTTGTCATTTGAAATTTAGTTTTTGGTTGAGAGCATGTGGTGCTTACGGTTACAGCAATACTGCACTGTTCTCAGGAAGAAAGAGTAAGAGAAATAAAGCAGGCACCAAAAGTCAAATACTGCATCACCTCACTTATGTGTATAATCTGCAAAAAGTTGAACTCAAGGAACAAAGCATGGAATTGGATATTGGGGGAGGGGTGGTGGTGAAGGGGTTCAAAGACCTTTACATTGTAAAGTAGGTAAATTCTGGAGACCCTGCCATACAGAATATGATTACAGGTAATCACAATAATTATGCTTGCAATTTGCTGAGAGATTAGACCTTAGATGCTCCCAACACACACACACACACACACACACACACACACACACACACACACACACACAGTTGTGAGAAGTGGATTTATTAATTAGCTGAATGGTTAATCATGTTATAGTGTCTGTATATAAAAATGTAATTTTGTATATCTTTAAAAATAAAACACTTCAACTGGGTGGTGGTGGCTGTGGCAGCGGCGCACACCTTTAATGCCAGCACTCGGGAAGCAGAGGCAGGCAGATCTCTGTGAGTTCGAGGCCAGCCTGGTCTACAGAGCAAGATCCAGGAAAGGCGCAAAGCTACACAGAGAAACCGTGTCTTGAAAAACCAATAAGTAAGTAAATAAATAAATAAATAAATAAATAAATGAAACACTTCAATATACAGAAGCATAAAAAAGTTAGAGAAAAAAGAGAAGTGAACTGTGTTCTTTTGTGGAGGTCTTCAGAGCAGGTGGGTTTTTATAGCTATTACAGAGGACATCATTGTTTTATTAAAAACCTAAACATAAGTTATCAAAAACATGTTGCATATGTGGTAAGCATGAATGTTATATAAAATACACTGGAGTAAAACAAAGACAAAATGTTATAAATATTAAAACTTGAGCCAGTGAAATGGGTCAGTGGATAAAAGGGAGTCTGGGTCAGCCCAATGACCTAATTTCACTTCCTGGAACCACAGTGGAAGGGAATAAATGATTTCTGAAAATTATCCTCTGGCTTCCATGTGTGTAATATAACACATGTATACCTGAACTCAATCACTAATAATAAGTGAAACAAAAATAAAGATATTAAAACTACATTCAATCCGACCTCTGTGGCACCAACTATATTATCTTTCACATTCTCAAGCAGCTTATTAAGATGACTATTATTGTCTATGGGCAAAGGAATAATAAGAGTGTTTGCCTTGAATTAATTATATTTCCTAGTTTTCTTTTGAGTACTTAAAATATTAGAACATGGCTTATCAATTTGCCACATCAGGCAGGAGGTCTGGGCTCTTAGATCTAGGGACAGACTCATAAGGAGATACGGTTAGTCTCTCTTCCTCAGGGCTAATGTGATTTGTGGTGAGAGGCTCAATGACCAGGCATAAATCATTTTATAGTTCCTGAACCAACATTTAGGAGATTGACAGTTTTACAGCAAGAAAATAAATATTGATGCTACCACTTACGATAAATAAGTTGCTGAAGAATAAAACCCAAGTTAGATTCATAACAATACTCACAGAATAAATTTAAATACTTCAAAGCTCACTTAACTTCCCATGTTTAGTGTGACATATTGCTTCACATTGTCTGATATTGTGGATGACTTCATGGAATGTATGGTTTGGCCAGTTGAGATCATGTGTTTTTTGGGCACAGAGTTAGTAAAAAGTGGTAGGAGTTAGGAGACAGAGTTCTTATTCCTACTCCTACCTAAAAGGACATGGCTGAGCTACTCCAGTTTCCACATTTGATTTATGACTGTACTGGATTGAAAGTCTCAAATTCCCATCTGATTCTGACATATAATTCTGAGCTGGGAACTTCATGCCATATCAATAGTACTTTCTTGGGTTTATTCTGCTTGCCCCTTCTTGATGAAATTGTCTTGTGAAGGGGGCTAGAGAGATGGCTTAGCAGTTAAGAGCACTGATTGCTCTTCCAGAAGATTTGGGTTTAATCTCCAGCACCCACATGGCAGATCACAACTGTTTGTAACTCCAGTCTCACAGGGATCCAATGCCCTCTTGGGCTTCTTATTGGTACTGTATACACATGGTACAAAAACACACATGTGTACAAAACACCATACATTGCTGTGGAATGTCTTTCTGTATGCTGTGAATATGTGTTGCTCTGATTGGTTGATAAATAAAGCTGCATTGGCCTATGGCAGGTAAGGATGGAGCCAGGCAGGAAAATCAAGAGAGATAGAAGAGAAGAAAGGAGAGTGGGGCAGATGCTGCTAGCCACTACCAAGAGAAGCATGATGTACCAGTAGCCATAAGCCACGTGGCAAGGTATAGACTTATAGAAATGGGTTAATTTAAGATATAAGAGCTAGCTAGCAAGAAGCTTGCCATGAACATAGTTTGAAAATAATATAAACCTCTGTGTGTTTATTTGGGTCTGAGTGGCTGTGGGACCAGGTAGGACACAGGAAAACTTCCAACTACAACACATAGAAAAAAAAATCAAAATAATATAAGAAAAAAGGAATTGTCATGTAAAGAACAGCTGAAGAAGTCAACACAAAAGAAGAAGAAAATCCCTTCTGAGGATGACATATCCAGAAAAGATGTTGCCTCCTCTTATGAACAATAAATGATTTTTCAGAAGAAATAAGAGGAAAAGAAAACAAACACCTTGGTCCTTGTCACCAAAAGATGTAACAGTTTTTCATGGCTGGGGAGACAGAAAGCATGCCAGCTGGACTGGCAGCACTGTTATCTGCCTCATAAAGAAGTATTGCTGACTCCTTGGTCTTGTCTAGTGCCCTTCTGAAGTTCTCAGCAGCTTTGCAGAATGGCTTCCTGGTGAATCCACCAAAAACCCAAAGTACACTTGTTATGGATCCTAAGAATCAGCTCTGAAAAGTGCTCCTCAGATGACTCCTCAGTGGGGAGGAGTAAAGAGTTTAACCTTCAGCCAGCCTTTCAACAAATGCATAATGAATAATTTGGTTAGGAGAGAAATCAATTGATGTGCACAAGGAAATAAATTAAAGAATAGATACAATACACGAAATGCATTTTAGAAGGACTGTAAAATGTAATTATGTGATATGCATGATTTGAAGTACTCTGTATGATTTATTAGTAGAAACAGAATGAAATAAATAAGACCTTTAATCAGATCCATGAGGGCTCAGATGAGTTGAGAGTATATTTTTTTTTTACTAAAAGAGTGAAGAGAAAGCTACAAACAGGTAACTGGAATTCAGTAGTAATGGGTTCTACTACATCACCTCAGTGAGGCCCCTTCTTTGTGTTGATTACACTGTGGAAGGAAAGTTGGGTGCAAGTAAAGTTGTCCTTGATCTTAAGAGTGGAGGGTAGAAGTCTTGTTTTGCAAAACAACAACAATAAGGATGCATATGCAAAGTTTTGGCCATCTTGGGCCATCCTGTTAGTGTCCAGATTCTATACCAAGAACAAATAAATCTATATCCATTCATATTGCCTAGCTTTCTGTTAAAGTTCCATACTTTAACAGAAAGGACTCTGAGTCAGGAACAGTAGAGTTCATTCTCTTGGCAAATAATGGAGCTCACAGGTCTAAGGAAAAAGAGGAAATAAATTAGTCAACTTATTAAAAATGTGTAGTATCTTAGGGATACTAGGGCCACACAAATTAAATAACAAAAAATAGAGAATAAGATATCGTGTGAATATGTATACTAGTTTTATGTTGCTGCTACAACAAATTACCACAACTTTAATAGCTTAAAACATTATACATTTGTTATTTCACACTTCTGTAGAAATCCAACATCAGATAAGGGTCTCACTAGAATGAAATGTTTGAGGGACCGTGCTTTCTTTGGAGGTCTAGGGGGAACCTATTTCCACCCTCTAGTGGCCAACCACAATCCTAGTTTATGACCCACGTCCTCCATCATCCAAAACAGAGCTGAGTGTTTTTCTTGTCATATTACCCTGACCTCCTCTTCCACCTCCCTTTTCTGTTAGCCAGAATCCTTGTGTTTATATCTAGGCTCAACTCTTGAATATCCCAGTATGATCTTTCCATTATAAAGTCTTCCATTTAACTATATCCACAAAGTCCTCCCTCCCTGCATTTTGTTCAGGAATCATGATGTGATGTTTTGGAGAGGCCATTATTGTGCTGGCCATAGTAAGTACATGTCAGGTTGATTGATGGTAGAGGCTTAAAGAACAGGAGGCTGTGGGCTGGGGTACTTGAAGAAGACACCTGTAAAAGGTGGATTCAGCACTAGTAAATGACCAAACAGAAGAAGAAATAATCTCTGAAGAAAGGTTGCACCCACTGGGAAGTGGGGCAGGATGTGAAGAAACAACTTATATCAGGTGCTGTTCTCTTTGCATCTTCTGGGAAGGTAGCCTTCCTGAATATGTCCTGTATGGTTGTTTTCACTCATTCTTCAGGTAGACAATGTCTAGAAATCATTAACTTTTATGTATAGGGCTTGTTCTTCTATCAATTTCTAATTTTGTATGTGTTCTGTGGAATGTTGTGGAATGCTGTCTTCTGGGCATGGTGTGGTCATTACCAGTTTGAAATTAGAGAGGCTGTGGTTGATATCAACACAGGATTGGGCCACTTAACTGTCATTAGACTTTAGAAGCAAGAAGACCATGCCAGGTGAGTTTCAGAATAGATCAGGAATGAGAATTAATGGCAGAGAGGAAGATTGGGATATTGTGTCCATGTGGTTGTTCTGGCCTCTCATTCTTGGAGAAAGGAATGTTTAACTGGTTGTCTTATAGAGTAGAGCAGTATGCTGCTGAGGGGCTGCCCTTCCCAACCTCAAAGGCACCTTTGCTCTTCCTTCCAAACTTTCTTCCAAGGCACAGAAGCTATTTTAAGGGTGACTTCAGCTGCCAGGAAAGAGCTGAATATAGTGGACAAGGGCCAGGCTGGTCACTCTGAGAGGTGGATGGACTCAGTGCTTGACGTCAAGGAATTACTCAGGAAGGGCTCCTGTAATAGAATTAAAATCCTCCCTTGCCTCAGACTGGGTTGAGAATGGCTCTTTTCTTTTTGGCTAGGGATACTGTGCCATAGAGCACAAGAGATAGAAATAGGAACCTTCTCACTCTACCAGGAAGCTCATCAGAGAGATGGTGTTCTGATGAGCTTTGCCAGGGACCAATAAGGTACATATAGGGATTTCTTGTATAAACTGAGAATGGGGGTGCAAACAATATGACCTTGTGACCATTGGCATCTGAGTTTGAGTCTTGGATCTACCATTCACTTACTGCCCTTAAGCAGACAATAATTTCCCTGAGCAATGGTTTCTCAACATGTAAGAGGAGGTTGTGATAACAACTACCTAGAGGACTGGAGATAGTTCATGTTAAACCCCTGGACACCTTGCTTTGGCATGGTACAGATACTTTAGAAGGACTGCTATCCTTTCCAGTGCCGAGTTCTACCATCTTACTGAAGGGGATTAAGTAAAACCATTGCATACTCTTGGTCTTCTGAAGACGACAATCTATAAAGTCTTTAATTCTCAAAACAAAATTAATTGCCAGGGCCACAGCAGAATGAATCTTCCTTTCCCAGCCCTCTCAAATACATGCCTGGCCATCTTGCAGCCTCGCTGCCCAGAAGGATTAATGATCATATATATTAAATACCTGGCATAGTGCCTGGTAGAGCAGGCACTGGAAAGTGGTGTTTGTGATTGTCATTATAATGAAAGTGTTCCCCTTTCAAGTGCCAACTTCCATCAGCTTACAGTATGCAGAAAGTTAGAAAAATTAATTGAACTCTTTTCTACCTTCTTTTAAAAGTGTGTGTGTGTGTGTGTGTGTGTGTGTGTGTGTGTGTGTGTGTGTTCCTGCCTGTGCATATCATGTGCACATATAGAGGTCAAAGGACAACTTTCAGGAGTCTGTTCTTGTCTCTCATCTTGTGGAAGCAGTTTATTTATTTCTGTTGCTGAGCCCTGAACTTCAGGCTAGCAGGCTTCCACCAGCTTTCCTGTCTCTCTTCCACCTCACCTTGAAGTGTTGATGTTACAGATGCATGCTACCACATCCAGCCTTTTATGTGGACTCTAAGGGTCACACTCAGGTCATCAGACTTGTGCAACAAGCATGTTTATCTGCTGAGCTGTATGCTGGTCCTTCTCTACCTTCTTGTGAAAAATGAACCAGATATCATCTCTATTGCTTCTGATGATTCACTGTCACCATCAAAAGAATACCACTTTCAGTGTCGGGCATAATTAACATAGCACACTCTCAGGGGAGGTAAGACAGAGAGGGCCAATAGTGCCACACAACATGCTGCTCTTTCTGTTTGAGGTCTATATCTATTCAATTCTATGATTATTCCATTTTATTTCATTCCATATAGTTGTCAACTATCATTTCTTGATATTGTCATTACAATGATCTTCAACAACAGCCTGTATATTTCTATTTTCCTTTGTTATTCAATGAAATCAACAACAAGCATACACATCTGGTAGAATGGTGTGGGAACAAAGTTCCTACAGGCATTGCACAGGAACTTGTAAACACTGGCCTAGACCTATGAAAGGAGCACCTGCTTAACTAGTCTACTCAAGAGGACAGGAAGAAAAGCCTACTGGAGTGATGTATAGAGCAAATGCCAACTGCATGAGTGTCTCTTGTAATGGTCGGGAACAGCGTGCTCTTTGAAAGCACTAGCTTCAACTACTTGTGCTCAGGACAACAAACAGAGCAAGAGAACAGGTTGGATCTGTGTGTGACTGAAGAGCTTAGAGACACTGGGTGGGAATTTGACAACAAGAATGTCAATAATGGGTTATAGTGACTCCAATGCCAGTGAGTCTGTAGTTGCTGTTTTCCTGGTTTTCAGTTCTCAATTATAGTTGATTTAAGGGGTGTCACCGGCCAAGTGACACCTAGTGAATGAATGGGTATCTTTGGAATTTTTCCCACAGTAATGGTGACAAGAAAGTACAGGGTATGGGTAGAGTTGGTGACCCAAGCTCCAATTCTATAAGTAGTATGTCTCTGGTTAGCGGGTCTGAGGACACAAGCTGAAATTGTGTTTTCAGTTCCAGGCACATTTGTAATGGGTCTTTGGCTAAATCAGTCTGCAATCCCTGTTCAGATACTGTATCGATTTCTACAATGCTCTTGCTCTTTGACACCAAGGACCCTAGATGATCTTAAAAGATCTTTCAGAATTGGGGCTACTTATCCTAGGCACAAATTTAAGCCTGTGTTTAACATGCTGTTAAATGATATCCGGTGCTGGACTTGTTTTCAGCACCAGTGAGTACCATTCAGAGAAAACCTCCAGTGAGATAAGGATGTGAAAAGCTGCCTGCAGAGGCTCCCTTCCCCTCCCCTCTCTTGTGGAAAGCTAGGAATGGTTTGAGCCTTTCTTCCTTGTCTCAGAAGTTCCACTTTCAGCTGACAGGATAACTGCTAGCACCCGTTATCTTTTTCTGCAGGAAGATGGGGATACAGGTTCCTGTTGACTGCCAAGCAGGGTAAGGACAAGGAGTTTATGCCTACTCCTGCCGTTCGTCAAGCACATCAACTCTCTGGCTTTTTTGTTTTTTTCTTCTCTGCAGTCCTACTAGGTGTGGAGTAAATCTAGACCATTTGTAGTCATTTGAACAACTATAGATTATATTAAGAAAAGTGTTCTATCCTGTTGTCCTTTCTGTGTGTGTATTTAGAAAGTATCACATGTAACTAAATAGGGTGAGGCCTGTTGCACTTATATTTTCATTTTATTAAAGGCAGGGCGTGGGGGAGGGTACAGAAGAGCAAAGAAGAGAGGGCATTATGTGACACTGATTCACATGGGGGTTGATTGGGAGACAGATGCTGACTCCCTTTTCTTATTTTGTGGGTATTGTGAGCACAGTGATCAGGAAGTGATTCTGGAAGCAGCAGTCAAGAAAGCATCTTTTAGCCAAATGTGGACCTCATCTTTTTCTCTCCTGGTTTTAGAGCTCTGTTCCTGATGGGGAATTCCCTTCCCCTTTGTTGCTTCATCTTCTCTCCCAGGTAAACATGCTGATTTACACGGGTTACAACCCCATTCACTTGAGTTATAAACATCAGGAAAGTCCCACAGATGCTTTGAATAGTTCAGTGACCACAAGGCTGCCACTGATGCTGCCAGTGATGGGACCCTGGGTGCTTGGTGCTGCTGAAGAGCCTGAACTTGACTGCTTGCCAGCAGAAAGAAAAGGAAGAACAGGAAAAGGCATGTTTCCTGCCTCCCAAGTCTTACCTAGGACTCGAACTGGTCTCTAGCTTTAAGAACCATCCCGTTTTACTTTTCCAGGTGTTGAAAGGCGATTGAGATGACCGTGAGTACAATGACATCATTTCACCAAATAGCTGAGTGCTTTGACTAGGCCCATGCTGAATGTAGCTCACTGGTAGAATGCTTACCTAGTTGTGAAAGCCTCAGGTTTGATTCTCAGCACCACAGTGGGTGAGAGGAGAGAGGGGGCAGGAGGAAAGAAGGCAGAAGAAGTATGGAGGGGAGAGAAAGAGAGAAAGAGAGAAAGAGAAAGAGAGATAAGAACAGAGAAGAGGAGAGAGGAGAGGAGACTTGGGGACTTGAATTGGAAATCATGGAGCTTGAACGGATGGTTGTTTCCAACCTGCCACGGACAGGAATTATACCAAAAAGAATGAATCTTAAGTAATGGACCCTCATAGACCAGGGCTTCTAACTCTCCCCTCTATTCACAATGGGGTAGGCTCCAGGTCCATAATGCACCAATCCTCTTCCACCAACTCCACCTTTTTCCTACACGTACCTTGTGGTGATGACTATCCAGGAGAGTGCTGAGCTCTTACTCAGTCTTTTATTTCTTGTTGCTCAGGTAATTATTTCATTTTATAATTGAGGCAATTAGGTTGTTCAGTGTGAGGTCCTCCCTTTATTCTATTCTGCTGAAACAACACAGTGCAGCCAGGATCTAAGGTCCAGTTTGCGGCTGAAGACATCCATCCAAGAAGTGGCAGTGAATTCATGAGACAGTGTTAGCTAAGGCTGCCTCTCAGGATGAGCCCCAGAGAGACTTGCCAAGGGCTGGAGGACATCATCCTTTTCTCTCCTGTAACTATCACATTCTGCATGCAGAAATGGTCAGTCCTGGACAGGGCTTCCCATTTCCCCAGACACCTGTTCCATCTGCTGTGACATGGTCAGTCCTCTACTTCCTTCTCCCCCAAACAGCTCTCACAGTAAAAGCTTCAGACAAACATTATTGATCCCTTGCTGTCATTCAAAGAACAAATGTGAGGAAGAAAATGCAGGGCCTATCTTTGTTTGCTGAGCATTGAGAGAACATGATAAATGGCTACAGGGACGCTCTGCCTTCTGAAAAACTTTTAGTTATTATTGAGACCCCCCTCCACACTGTCCCCCACAAGGGGCACTGGGGTGAAATGGCATCTCATCAGGTCTGACAACAGATGGGGGAGCTCTGCGCTCTTCCCTGCTAATGCAGCCAGGGGAAGCATGCCAAAGAAGGAGCAATCTTTAATTTAAGTGAGTTGAGGATATTTACTGAATGGAAATCAATCTTGTAAAATTAAAAAACAAAAAGCAAAAGATAGTCTGACCAAAGATCCTCTCCTGAGCAATAAACTTCTAATAAGGAATTCAGGCAAGAATGTTCCCAGGATTACCTTTGAAAATCCTGTCCCTGTTCTCAGTGTCTCCTTCTTCCCCTCACTTTCCACCCTAACTCCATTCTCATGAGAACCCTCTACAGCATTACCCTTGGCTAGATTTGGCGTTTTAACAATTTGTGACCAAAAGCCTCAATTTGGACTATGAGAGGGCATGACAAGCTGTGGAGGAGTCCCCGTTCAGCACTGTTGTATAGACTTCTAGTCTATGGGCTTCCAGAGTCAACTGTTGCCAAACCATTGTAAAGCATGTACTAGAAATTATGGAAATTATCTGAACTCAAGGAGCATGGTGGATATTTGCAAATATGGCTGTAGATATAAGAATGTGTTTCTGAGGCTGTCTGAAGATTATTGAAACAATGGTCTAAAAACTAGGGGGAAGCTGCAAACTCCTTGATGACAGTGGTAGGTCTAGATATCGGAAGATGGGAACAAAACCAATTCTGTGATCCTGAGTTCTGCCTAGTGCTCCACTGGAACTGTCGTACTGTCTCTTTCCCAGAAGGACACTAGTGCGGGAGTTTTCTACTCATATCTTCTACCATATGCCCAGTGTTGTACATGTGGGCAGTCAACCTGAACCTAGTGAGGCACCCTCATCAGATGAAGGACAGGAAAGGCAGCTTACTTTATAGGTGGGAAAATGGGGGAAGATAGCTCCACAAGAAACGAAAACCACAGATAAGCAAGCCCTTTCTTTATTCTGTATGGAATAGTATGTGCCACTTGCTTGACATGTGAAAGCAGTGTGATATACACGAGAGGTCCATGAAACCCTGAAAGAGTTTATATGCATTGAACACTAATTGCACTTTACATATGAGAGGTCCATGAAATCCTGAAAGAGTTTATATGCATTGAACACTAATTAGAGTTTACTAAGTACAGTTTCTGGGCTGAGGATTGGCTCAGTTGTAAGGTGCTTACCCGAGTTTTATCCCCAGCATACCCTTCTCCACACACCCCAAACTAAGTACAGTTTCTTGACTTTGGCCTTAGGGGATAGTCAATCTGCTTCCATGTTTATTTAACCAATTAGAGAGATTTTTCACAATCCCAAGTCAGGAAACCCTGACTCCTCAAATAATTTGCTTCAAGGAATGCTGACATATGTTTTGAAAAGTTCTTGAACAGTTGATGAAAATGGTCTGTACCTACCTATGTGACTGATGCCACAGCCACTAGTCTCTTGAACATTGAACATTAGACACTGGTTACAGCAATTGTCCTGTAGCAGTCAGCAGCAATTTGAAGAATAAACCTACTTGGCTTTTTTTTTTTTTTTTTTTTTTTTTTTTTGCCATTGTTTCTCAATTGAAACAGACAAGGTTTTTGGACTTATATTTTCTTTTACTTTGGCTGCATACATCATATGCTCAAACAAAGCCAAATATATCACAGTAAATGACAGTTCATCAATCTTCATTTTCAATGGAAGACATTTATTCATGCAGTCACTAGAGATTTATTGAGCATTGCATGTGAGACCCAGTGACAGACCTGCTTTTGCAGAGCCAGAGCACGCAGGATGGTCATTCAGCCATGCTGGGTAGGATAGCTATCACTTGTTGTCTCTACTGGAGTTTTGTTTTTTCTTTTTTTGCTACTTTCCTTGATCCCCTTTCTAGACAAATCTGGTGAATCAAAAGTTTCTGCTTGCCTAAGCCTTTAAGCAAACACAGGTCAATATCTCTGCTATGAAAGGGGGACTTATATGTCCTGATGTGACTTGAGAATATAGCATTTAATTTCCTATCTAATTGAAGGAAAAATTGAGAGTACATAAAAGACATTAAGAGGCATTTCTCATGCATAGTACTCATTAGCAAGCTAACATTTACAGAAAATAAGTTTAATAATTCAACAATGAGGCAAAGATTTCATCCATCTTCTCCTCTAATATTTTCATGTTAGAAGGAACTTCATGATGTATTTCCAGTACAGCATTTGCTCCTTGAGACCATCAAACACTATAGATGACTAGATTGCATTATCTAACTATGGACACACATCTTTATCTTTTTGGTAAATCATAATTTCTATGATTTTTTTAAAGTATAATATTTTTAATTTTTGCTATTATAATTACATAATTTACCCTTACCTTTCTTCCCTCCAACCCCCCTTTACAAATTCATCATCTATTTTCTTTAATTGTTGTTATACACACACACACACACACACACACACACACACACACACATACATTTTGTGGTGATATTTTCTTTGTGCACCTCAACAAAGCTTATCTGAGAGATAAAAAAAAAAAAAAAAAAAAAAAAAAAAAAAAAAAAAAAAAAAGCAGAAAGGGCCCTTCTTTCCTTTCTGCTGGGTACTGGCTCCTTGCTGTCGAAATGGGCAAGTTCATGAAACCCGGGAAAGTGGTGCTGTGGTGCTGGTCCTGGCTGGACGCAAAGCCATCATCATGAAGAACATTGATGATGGCACCTCAGACCGCCCTTACAGCCATGCCCTGGTGGCTGTAATTGACTGCTATCCCCGAAAAGTGACAGCTGCCATGGGCAAGAAGAAAATTGCCAAGAGGTCAAAGATTAAGTCCTTTGTGAAAGTTTATAACTACAATCACCTCATGCCCACAAGGTACTTTGTGGACATCCCCTTGGACAAAACAGTTGTCAACAAGGATGTCTTTAGAGACCCAGCCCTGAAATGCAAGGCCAGGAGGGAGGCCAAGGTCAAGTTTGAGGAAAGATACAAGACAGGGAAAAACAAATTGTTTTTCCAGAAGCTTCGCTTTTAGATATATTTTTGTTCCCATCATTAAAAAAAAAAAAAAAAAAAAAAAAAAAAAAAAAAAAGCAGAAAGAAGCCATCCATGTTCTTACCACTTGGAAATCCTCAGCCAAAAGACCTACTTCCTGTATACCCACACCTATATGCCTTTCTGTTCTGCATCTCACTTCCTCTCTCCATGCAGCTACATCACTTCCTGCCTGTCTGTGCAGACCTCCAGACCTCTATGGTTAGTGCTGGGATTAAAGGCATGTGCCACCATGCCTGGCTCTGTTCCCCAGTGTGGCCTTGAACTCACAGCTATCCAGATGGATCTCTGCCTCCCAAATGCTAGGATAAAAGGCGTGTGCTACTATTGCCTGACTTCTATGTTTAATATAATGGCTGGCTTTTTCCTCTGACCCTCAAATAAGCTTTATTAGGGTGTACAATATTTTGGGGGGGCACAATATATCACTACAACATTTAAACACATAAACACAACCTGCTCAGTCTATATAATGTTACTTGTATGCACATTTGGCGTTGGATAACCAACTAGAGGCTCTTCCCTAAGGAAGACTATTTCTCCTGCTGTCAGCATTCCCTAGTTGCTGTAGTTTTTTTGTTTAAGGTTGAGGCTTTGGGAACCTTTCCCCTTCTGTCAGTACATCTTTTGTGGTTGGTTGTCCTTGTTCAGGTTGTGTTCAAGTTGTCATGTTGGTGAGACTTCATGAGTGTTGCTTCCAACAGTTCTAGGAAACAACCTTACAGCATGCTTCCTGTTCCTCTGGCTCTTGAAAACTTTTCACCCCTTCTTCCATGATGACCTCTGAACCGTAGATGGGGAGTTGTGTTGTAGATGTCCTAGTCATAGCTGGACTCCACAACTCTGCATTTTCATTGGCTGTAGTTTTCTGTAACGGCCTCCATCTGTTGCAAAGAAAAGTTTCCTTGATGAAGGGTGAGACTACTCTTGCCTGTGGGTATAAGGACAAATATTTAGAAAACAGGAATATAGTTAGGCATTATGTTGTTTTAGTAAAGTGGTGGTTTTAAGTTCTCCTCCAAGACTCATGACTTCACTGGCCCTGGATAGTCGGCTAGATTTCCATTTTTGTTTTGTTTTTGTTTGTTTTGTTTTGTGTATAAAATAAAACCCAAATATCACCAAGTACTTCTGGCCTCTTGGAGACATATTTTTATTAATTTATTCATATAAAAATGACTTAATATTAAAATAAAATTATTTCCCATTTTATATAACCAAATTCAGGTTTTTAAATTCATTTCTTTTTCATTAATTTCACTTATTTTAGTTTTTGTCATTCATGCTCTTGATCCTTTGGAAGGGCAAGGAGTACTTGGAGGTATTCTTAACAGGTCCTGGATCACTGAGTGTATCTTTCCACATTAAGGTAGTTGATTAAAACATAAGATTGTGGGACTGGTAGGATGGCCCAGGAGTAAAGTGCTCTTGCAGAGGACTAGAGTTTAATTCCCAGTACCCACATCAAATGGCTTATTATTACCTGTAACTCCAGCTCCAGAGGATTCAATTCCCTCTTCTCTGGCCTCTGCAAACACTGGCACACATGTGGAACACACACACACACACACACACACACACACACACACACACACACACACACAAAGAAAAAAGAACATAACCAAAGACAGAGTGAGAAGAATGTAATAGTGGGGATATGTTTTCATAAGGCCTGAAGGGTTCTGCCAGATCCAAGCCCTGGGGAAACTTTATTGGAAGAGGCCACTTTCCCCACACAGAGTCAGTGCTTCCCTAGGGTGGGAGGACACGTCAGACATCCTCATTCATCACAAAAGCCAGGATGTCACGTAGCTAACTCTTCTGTCATTTTAACTAAAATAATCATTAAATCTTGTTTTTAACTTTAAAATATTATTTACACAATACAGAAAATTCAAACAAAAAGTACAAGGAAGCAAAACTGCAAGTTCTAGGACAACCACTGCTCACATTTGGGGGACTGTGCTGACGTCGTTCTGTATTCATGTGCTGACCTGTGCCGTTCTGTATTCATGTGCTGACCTGTGCGTAGCGTGACTCGTTTTCACGTGAGTGAGATTATTTCAAAGTTAGGGGTATTTTTAATTCTTTGCTTTTTTTAATTAAAATTTGTCTCATTTGATTCTTTACTTGTTAATTAGCTAACAATGTGTTCTTCCAGAAATGTTTCCAAGCTCAGACAGTCACAAAAAGTCACATTAGATATAAATCTTCCCAAGTCAGGATTGTTACTTGCTTTTGGGCAATAGGTTCATTTCATAATATGTATTTTAATCTTTCTCTTATAAATAATAATTAAATAGAGATTCTTTCAAGTTACCCAGAAACGATCCATTTTATTGTTTTTAATTAATGAATAGTAATGGGAGAAATTCCCAAAGTTTCTTCATTATTGGCACCCTTAGTGACTCCATAATTTGCGATCCATTGATTCAAAGAAATATTGGGCTGAAGAGATGGCTTAATTGTTAAGAGTGTATACTGCTCTTGCAGAGTTTGATTTCCAGTATCCATACTGGGTGGTTCACAACAACCTGTAACTCCATCTCCTGGGGCACCCTCCAAGCAGATTCAACAGGGACTCTGGTCTCCACAGCGCACCTGCATTCAGGTGCAGCCCCTGATACACAGTTAAAAATAAAATAAATTTTTAAAAACTTAATATTATATAAGTCACCATGAAACCTGTTATTTTGTATAATAAACATTATTAACTTACAGAAAAGGAAACAATATTTCCACTTATTAAGTGATTATATACCGAAAGCTTAAAATATTTGTGTCCAAAGGATTAGTTAAATTGTGTACCTAGTTAAATTGACAAAACATGTTCATTAGAAGAAATAAAGAACAAAAGAAAACTTGGTTGACATTAGCAAGCACCTGTATGTTTCCTCAGCAACAGTAGAATATTCATTACAAATATGCATATAACATTAGACAAGGGAGATTGTAGTGGGTAGCTGTTCTAGCTATGACCTTGAAGCACTGCCCCTAATGAGGCAGCAGGTAACTGCTATGCCTGCCTATGATCTTGAAGTACATGCCACTGGGGCGTGGCCACTTGGAACCCTTAAGACCTGAAATGCACATACACTGCTCTCTCTTGGTTCCCTTGTGGTTTGTATGCTGAGACTGACCAGGCAGATCTTGGAAGAAGATCAGTGTGGGACATAGCTTGACTTTTCCAGACCCAATGATAAATACCTGTGCTGTAGTGAGTTACCCCCTAATAAATTCCTTTGCTCATTAAATAGACTCCATGGATTTCTCGCTTTAGGAGATTACATGTTAAGCTATACAGCAATTCTTGATGAATTTGCAGTGACTGAAATGGGATGATGCACTATAGACTGCTGTATCTTAGTAAGTTTAAAACAATCGAGGAAATATAAATGCATCCCATGGCCATGGTGAAATTAAATTAGAAACTTATAAGAGAAAGATTCTTGGAAAATTGTTGAGATACTGGAAGGTAACATTTGCACATATGAATAACTCATGAGTCAAAGGAGAATTCCAAAATATTTTAAGCTGAATTAAGATGAAAACTCAACAGTTTGTGCAATGTAACTAAAGAAGTGTGCTGTTGGCAGGAGGTTATAGGCTTAAATGCATATATTAGAAAGCAGTTCTAAAACTAGTGATCTAAATTTTAATCTTAAGGTGCCAAAAAAAAAATAGGCAAAGCAATCAATTCTATCTTGCCATAAAATTGACAAAAAGCAAAGTAAAGGGAGGAAAAGAAATGGTAGAAATAACAGCAGAAATCATTGCAATAGACGTTGAACAAATGAAACAGTCAGTGTGCTGGGCATGTCTTTCTGTATGTTGCTCTGATTGATTGATAAATAAAATGCTGATTGGACAGTAGCCAGGCAGGAAGTATAGTATAGGCTGGGTAAAGAGAGAGGAGAATGCTGGGAAGTGGAAAGCTGAGTCAGGAGATGCTGCCAGCCGCTGCTGCCACCATGAGAAGTAAGATGTTAAGTAACAGTAAGCCACAAGCCACGTGGCAACTTATAGATTAATAGAAATGGGTTAATTTAAGATGTAAGATCTAGCTAGCAAGAAGCTTGCCACGGCCATACAGTTTATAAGTAATATAAGTTTTTGTGTGTTTACTTGGGTCTGAGCGGGACTGGAGAAAACTCCAGCTACGTCAGTGAGCTTCCAGGCTCTTGATAAAAAGCTAAATGGGTAAATCCTAGTAAGTCTAAGAAAAGGACAGATGACAGTGACCAGTACCAGGAGCTCTCATTCCAGTCATCAGTACAGACGCTCAAATAATAAGAGAGCTTCAGAAGTAGTCCCTGGTATCACAAACACAATACTTACAAACATGCCTGCATACATAGTATCATGACCAAATTAATTTTAATAAATCAAAAGGTAATTAGGGATACAAACTCTTTGAAAGACACAAGTTGCCAAACTTACAATATTAGTAGGCCCGTGTAGATCAAAAAAAAAAAAAAATCCTGTATGTGGAAGTTGAGATCCAAATGTCTTATCTGGTGAATTCACTAAGCTAAGATTAAAAAAAATAATGGATTCTTAGACTGCAGATATTTACTTAGTAATGAGATGATAAATATGAAAGAGAGTCAGACTTTTAATTTTCTATCATATTTCCAGTTTGGGCAACATGAATTTTCTATAATAAAAATGCTTCACCATGCAGCCTTGCTTTTGTTAATTATATTATATTTATATAATAAATATATAAGATAATATATATTAATAATATATATTTGCATTTTGTTATTTTCAATAGAAAAGCATGAACTAACATGTCTTGGTGCACACCTTTAGTGCCAGCATGTAGGAGGCAGAGGCAGCAGATGTGAGTTGGAGGCCAGCCTGGTGTACAGAGCAAGTTCCAGGACAACCAGGACTGCACAGAGAAACCTTGTCTCCAGAAAAAAAAAAAGAAATCATGCTACATTATTTTAGGAGGTATGATTCTGGGAATAAGACATGTTTCCTTGCAATTTCTTTTCTTTCTACCAATTTCATTGAGTGTGATTTACTCTCAATCATGTGTACCATTTAAGTGCACTCATGTTTGATGAGTTTACATAGACATGTCTGTCCATGAATAACCACCACATTTATATTCAGGACAGAATATTTTTCCCACCCTCAAATATTTCTCTTTTCCCTCCCAGCCAATCAACCCTTCTAACTCATACACCATTAATCTGTTACCATCATACATTTATTTAATTCTCTAGACTATTTTTAAATATAGTTTATACCGTCTCATACCATGCTGTTTTGAATATTTTTTCATAAGTGTAATGTCAATTTCTGGATACTTAACATATTAAAAAATCAGATTATTTTAATTCTATTAAAACTGAGGATTCTTGTCATGAATTTAACAATCAAATGTTGTGGAATATTAGTTGAAGATATGTTAAATTTTTTTTGCTGTGGAACATTTGTTTAATGATGCAAAGATGTGTTGCATTCTTTTATGTTGCATTTGTTTAACTCTGTGAAGCTGTGTTACTTTGCCTGCCTAAAACACCTGATTGGCCTAATAAAGAGCTGAATGATTTTTTGAGTTCTTTTTATATTTGGATATTAGTCCTATATTGGATGTGTAGTTGGTAAAAAAAATTTCTCATTCTGTAGGCTGCTGCTTTGCCTTACAGAAGCTTTTGAGTTTCATGAGGTCCCATTTATTAATTGTTGTTCTTAGTGCCTGTTCTGTTCAAAAAGTCTTCTCTTATACCAATGAGTTCAAGACTATTCCATACTTTCTCTTCTGTCAGTTTCAGTGTATCTGGTTTTATGTTGAGGTCTTTGATCCACTTGGACTTGAGTTTTGTGCAGAGTGATAAGTTTGGATCTGTTTGGATTCTTCTACATACAGCTATCTAGTTTTATCAGGAAGATTTATTGAAGATGCTGTCTTTTTTTTCCCATTGTGTAGTTCTGACTTCTTTATAAAAAACCAGGTGTCCATAGGTGTTTGGATTTATGTCTGGGTCTTCAATTCTATTCCATTGATCAACATGTCTTTTTGCATCAATGCCATGCTGGTTTTGGTACTATAGCTCTGTAGTACAACTTAAAATTGGGGATGGTTATACTTCCTGCAGTTCTTTTATTATTTAGGATTGTTTTAGCCACCCTGGTTTTTTTGTGTTTCATATGAAGCTGAAAAATGTTCTTTCAAGATCTGTGAAGAATTGTTTAGGATTTTGATGGGGAGTACATTGAATCCATAGATTTCTTTGATAGAGTAGCCATTTTTACTAAATTAATCCTACTGAACTATGAGCATAGAAGATCTTTCCATCTTCTGATATCTTCCTCTATTTCTTTCTTCAGTGTCTTAAAGTGTTTATCATACAAGTTTTTCACTTGATTGGTTAGAGTTATCTAAAGATATTTTTCTATCAGGCTATTGTGAAAGGAATTATTTGTCTGATTTCTTTCTCAGACAGTTGTCACTTGTTTATAGGAGGGCTACTGAATTTTGTGAGTTTTTGTATCCTGCTACTTTGCTGAAAGTGTTTATAAGTTGTAAAATTTTCCAAGTGGAATTTTTAGAGTCACTTATGTATATTATCATATCATCTGAAAATAAAGATACTTTGACTTCTTCCTTCCCAATTTGTATCCCCTTGATCTCGTTCAGTTGTCTTATTGCTATAGCTAAGACTTTAAGTACTGTATTGAATAGATAGAGAGTGGACAGCCTTGTCTTGTTCCTGATTTTAGTGGAATTGCTTTGAGTTTCTTTCATTTAAATTGATGTTGCCTATGGGCTTGCTGTACACTGTTTTTATTCTCTTGTGTCCTAATCTCTTTAGTACTTTTATCATGAAGGGGCGTTGGATTTGCCAAAGGCCTTTTTTGCATCTAATGAGACAATCATATGGTTTTTGTCTTTCAGTTTGTTTATATGGTGTTTTACACTTACTGATTTCTGTATGTTGAACCATTCATGTATCTCATGGATGAAGCTTATTTGATCATGGTAGAAGATCTTTTTTATGTCTTGTATTTGGTTTGCAAGTATTTTATTAAGATTTTTTCTATCTATGTTCATAAAGGATCTTTGTAACTCTCTTTGTTGAATCTTTATGTGGTTTTGGTATTAGGGTAACTGTGGTTTATAAAATGAGTTGGGCAATGTTTGTTCTGTTTCTATTTTCTGGAATAATTTGAGAAGTATTGGCATTAACACTTTTTTGAAAGTCTGGTAGAATTCTGTGCTAAAACCATCTGTCCCTGGACTTTTTTCAGTTGGGAGAATTTTAATTACTGCTTCTTTCATTAGGGGTTATAGTTATATTTAAATTGCATATCTGATTTTGATTTAACTTTGGTAAGTGGTATGTATCAAGAAAATTTTACATTTCTTTTAGATTTTCCAATTTGGTAGAGTACAATTTTTTAAAGTATGTCCTTATGATTCTCTAGATTTCCTCAATGTCTGTTATTATGTCCCCTTTTCATTTCTAATTTTGTTAACTTGGATATTCTCTCTCCATCTTTTAATTTTGTTAAAGGTTTATCAATCTTCCTGATTTTCTCTAAATACCAATTCTTTGTTTTATTAATTCTTTGTATAGTTTTGTTGTTGTTGCTTGTTTGTTTCTATTTTGTTGATTTTAGCATTGAGTTTGATTATTTCTTGCCATCTGCTCCTTTTGGGTGTGACTCTTTTCTTTTTGTTCTAGAACTTTCAGATGTGCTGTTAAGTTACTAGTATGTGATCTCCCCAATTTTTTCCTTTTTTCCTTTTTCTTCTTTCTTTCTTCCTTTCTTTCTTTCTTTCTTTCTTTCTTTCTTTCTTTCTTTCTTCTTTCTTCTCTTTCTTTCTTTCTTTCTTTCTTCTTTCTTTCTTTCTTTCTTTTTTCTTTCTTTCTACATAGCCACTTAGTGCTACAAACTTGCTTCTTAGAATCTTCTTCATTGTGTCCCATAAGTTTGAGTGTGTTGTGTGTTCATTTTTATTCAATTCTAGGAAGTTTTTCATTTCTTTTCTTATTTTCTGTCTTCACCCTTTTTTTAAATTAAACAGTGAGTTGTTATGCTTCCATGAGTTTATACGCTTTTTGTTGCTTCTGTTGTTGATATCCAGTTTTAGTATGTGGTGGTCAGATAGGATACAGGGTGTTATTTCACTTTTCTTGTATCTATTGAGACTTACTTTGTGTTCAAATATGTGGTCAATTTTGAAGACAGTTCTATGAGGTAATGAGAAGAAGCTACATTCTTTTGTGTTTGTGTGAAATGTTCTTCTATAAATATCTGTTAGGTCCATTTGGTTTATAATGTCAGTTAACTCCATCATTTCTCTGTTTA
Source organism: Peromyscus leucopus (assembly GCF_004664715.2). Classification (NCBI taxonomy): domain Eukaryota; kingdom Metazoa; phylum Chordata; class Mammalia; order Rodentia; family Cricetidae; genus Peromyscus; species Peromyscus leucopus. The sequence continues at coordinate 90,427,435 of NC_051063.1, read as the reverse complement.
GTTTTTGTCTGGATAACTTGTCTGTTGGTGAGATTGAGGTATCAAAGGCCCCCATTATCAGTGCATGAGGATAAATATGTGATTGAAGCTGTGGTAGTATTTCTTTTATGAACTCAGGGCCTGCTGTGGTAGGGTTGCTGGGCCCTAGTGGAGACTTATTGTCCTGACTATTATTTATTGTGTTTTTATGCTGGTGTTTAGGCATCTGGGTTTGGGAAAATTGTAATTCTAGGTGCTGATATCAGGTCTTGTTGGGTTCTTTGTTTCTTGGTTTCTGTTGCCCTCTGTGGTTCTTAGGAGAGTGTGGTGGCTATGTGTTTTCTGGTAGGAAATTCTTCTGGGATCTTAATAAGTGTAGCCACTGGGGTTTCCAAACAAAATGTGTTTTTCAGGTATTGGGAGCAACACTTAGTAATGGGGAGGAGTTGGGGGCGGTGGTGAAGGGCTCCCCAGAGGAGGGTGGAAAGCAGAGTGTCCCACCAGGATCTGCTTAGTTCCCTGGGAATGGGGACAGAGACTGAGGAGAAGCCTCAGCAGGTGGTCAGCTACAGAGTTGGGAATGAGACTAGGGAAGTGGACTTTGAGGAAAGAGGGAGAGGTAAAAATCTGTAGTTGGCCTATCTCCTGGTTGGAGTGGCCTGCAGGTTCCAGGGAATGCCTGCTGAAGTTGGGGGCTGAGACAAAGTAATGAGTTGGAGAAAGGAAGTTTAGAGGGGTGGATCTATGTGCTCCGCTGGAGATGGGAGATAGGACATGGAGAGAAACTTCAGGATGTGGTCTGCCACGGAGCTGGGAATAAGATGGGGGATTGGTTTTGGAGGAGCCCAGGGAGAGGTAAAGATCTGTAGTTAACCTACCTGCTTCCCTGACTGGAGAGTTCCCAGGGAGTGCCTGCTGGAGTTGGGATCTGGAATACAGCAATGGGTCAGGGGAGAGAAGTTAGGGGGTGAAGACTGTATGCTCCACTGAAGATGGAGCAGAGAGGAAGGGGAGGCTGCAGTCTGCTACAGAGCTAGGGATGGGACTGGGGGGTTGGATTTGGAAGAGCAGGAGAGGTGAGGATCTACAGTTAGCCTGCCTGTTTTCCTGTCCAGAGTGCCCATCCTCTTTTGAAAGTACATTGTCCCTTGGTCTTGGTCTGAACGTTAGCTATGTAGGCCTTCTGTTATCCCCAACCTGAACTGGTATTTCATTCTTACCCTCTCTCTGAACCATTCTCATTTCCTTCATAGTACATATCAGAATTGGAGGTTCTGATCGCAATTCGAAGAAGAAAGCATATTCTCTTCGATCTAATTTTCCCTCTTCCCTCAAAAGTCTGCCACCACCGTCAAGACCTTTTTATTTTTAGCATTAGGAATTTCAGCCTTGTTAACTTGTTTGGTGAATAAAAGCCAATTACTGTGAAACTTTCAAAGACTCTTAAGGAAAGTGTAGCTGCTTTATAAACCACATAGGTGATATGTCTTGCTTGCAGCATGGCTAAATGTATAAAGGTCATTGGGAAAATATTGATTTTCCTAGCTAGTCTGTTTGATCCGTTCTCTTAAAGCCCTCACCAAGCATTAAATGACCACTTCAAAATCACTTAACTTAGGAGTGCTCTCAGAGAGTCACAGAAAAAAAAAATGATCAAAAGGGCATAATAGATGGATCAAACAAGAATCTAGGGTTCATTTGTGGTCTTGTCTAATGACTAATGCTCATTCTATTCAGTCTTCCAAATCTGTTTCATGCAAATTCAAAAAACTGTTGTCTTCACCTTTTTCAGATACTTCACACACACACACACACACACACACACACACACACACACACACACAAAATCTCACAATCACATACACACACAACCACACAATCACAACCATACACACAAACACACACCCACATACAATCACACATACATATACTCCTACCCCTATATGGTACTATGTGACTATTTTGTGCACATTGTCAATTATACAACATTTAAAAGACATTTAAATGCTTTTAGAGATGTAATCTAGAGCTGATTGAAAGTAATTTGAAAAAAATGCTAACTTCAATTAGGCAGAAAATCAGTTTGTTGTATTTGTACGGATAGGGGAAACTTGCCCTTCATCCTCTTAAGATTATCTGGAATAAACTGACAAATACAAATAATTGGAAGAAAGAGCATGCAAATAGATTAATGTGCAGAGGGGGAAATTACAATTTGGGGGAAGTCACAAAGTTTATTGCCAGTGTTATTCAGAAGTTTATATTCATCATTTCTGTGAGGGAGAATTGGAAATATGGACAGTTTTGAGAGGTATATTAAGTAATATTTAGTAAAATGTAATTGGAGAACTTATAGTAGCTTACAACAAAATCTGTTTTGTCAGCACAGCAGAAAGAGGACAAAGTTGTGACAAAGTCTGCCCAGTTGTGTGGACATATTTTTCTTTCTATAGCATGAGTTTAGCTACTAAAAACTGAGAAAAGACCAGAGGTAGTCATGTCTTCTTGGGCAGACCTAGACTTAAGTCTGATAAGGGTTTGCAGAACCACTCTGTGTACACCAGGAAGGATATGAGGCAAGAAGGACTTTGACTCTGGAGTCAATTTGAAGGCCTCTCACCTGACTTTAGGAAACTGTCTTTTGAGCCTCAGCAAGTACAAACTGGATCAAATGTTTGACAATACCACCCACCCAGATAACTCACTGGAGAAGAGTTCAGCATATTTTACTCCAAAACAGAATTTGTTTTGAAGCAAACAGTATCTTTAACTTACTACCCCGATTTTTCTCTTAGTATGTAGGACTTTGGGGGTGCCCAAAGGGTCTATTTGAATTTTTTTGGTGCTAGTACTAAGAAGGCAAACCTGAAAGACTGCATTCAAAAATCTTTAGGGAAAAAAATTGGCAAGTTAAATGGTTTTCAATAAAATTGAAAAGAAATCTTATCAAGTTGTCATCTTATAGATTGCTAACAATTGGTTTTGAAGCCAGATCACTTCCTGGCATTTACTCAGAAGTAGTCTAGAGAATTGTGATATTGCTAAGACAAAATTTCTCCCATTCCATTCTCATTTTTATATGAATGATATTTCTTAGCTTTCATATTCATTATAACAACTACAAAAATAGTAATAGAACTGCAGCTGAGCATTTTTCATTTTAGTAAGAAGAATTGCTCGTGGGTGGATACTGGAACTGATTAAAAAATATCCTATTTATCATCTTCATAAGATATGAGCTTCCAGTAACAATTGAATTTTTATACTTAATATTATTTACCAATATGTGTAATAAATTGATGTCTTCATCACTTCTATTAATAATTTTTGTAACAATTCACTTTAGAAAGAAAATTCATAGAATAATTATAAGAAATAAAAACACATTTCATTTTCAGAAGAGAATGAAATAAGATGAATAAGGACTCTTAGGCATAAAATGAAATCCATTACGGTGAATATCAAGGGGGGAAGACAATATAAACTTTTGGCAATCAAAGCTGAGCCTTCTCTTTTATTTTTAATGGACTATGTCAATACTAAAGTGCTGTATTATATAGACACAGAGGCTGTATTTGAAAGAGTAATTAATGTAGGAGCTTAAACTGTCCTGTGTTTATAATATTCTGGTAGTCTATATTTTATAGCTGTTTAAATCTAGGAGAGACATTGGGCATCTCTCCTGAAAGTGTGAGCAAGAAGACCTGATTAGTGCCTGTGGCGAAGATACAGAATATCCTCACCTAGCTTTCTATTATGAAAAACAGTTGTCCTTGAAACAAGCTTACAGGGCACTGTGAGTTCAGTAAAGTAACAAAGACAAAGGTTGCAGCATGAATGTTGGTTTGATCTTAGTACTTTGGCAAGGTAGGATACTCAATTGAGTTGCTTGGTGTAAGAAACGTGGAATGGGAGCAGCTTCAGCAGCACTGAGAGGGAGGGGCTGTGGAGGCGGGGCTGTGGAGGCAGTGCTGATGGGGCAGAGGGGACAGGCAGGACCCCAAGAGATAACAGAACCTTATGTGCTACTTTGTCTGGGTGACACCTGAGCAGGAAGCCCAGCAAGTTCCCACTCTTTGATATCTTTGTGCTTTGTGTCAAATCCGAAATGGTAATCATGCAACTTAATCCTATGAACAAATCTGTGTGTTTTATTTATTTTTAATGTATCTGTTTGTTGCAGAAATAGAGCCTGTGAGAAGGTAAGTACTTTGTCCTGAGGGAGGCAAGCCAGCAAATAGTGAGATAAGAATCAAATCCAGACGTTTGTCCCCAAACCCAGTTCGACCTGGTTCAAAACTGTGAGCTCAATCTGATTCCGTATGTCCTTCATGTCCTCAGCCCAGGAAGGCTGAGACATGAAGGACTGCTGTGCTTGTAAGCTAGAGTCTAGGAATGATCCTTTAGGTGAGGCTGGAGACTTCAAAAGCCCAGGGGCCCGCAGAACTCCCCCAGACCTAGGTCACCCCACAGTAAGTGTTGGAATCTGGAGCTGGTTCCCAGGGGTGGTGTCAATGTGCCCATGGCTTTACTGTCTGCTATTTCTTGGAAGGAATGCATCCTCAATCTTAGGTAGGATTTGGATGGCCATTGTCTTGCTCCCTATATGGAATGAAATCCAACCTGAGCTCTATGAGCAGGCTGGGAGGAGAAAACAAGCCAGTTCTGTTAAATCAGGATTCTTGACCTACATCATTAGAGTAGGAAGTCTCTATTGAGAAATCATCACAATGCACTACAGAGTAGGCCTAATGCTAAGGGTTAGTATAATGGTGGGGAGGTGATAATGGGAAGGGGTTTCAACTCAATTCAGAGGAGGCTTCCTTGGACAGATAAGAAACAAAAAATGCATTACATCCTAAGGGGACACGGAGAAATAAGAACATTCTCTATTTCCCTCTGTACACATGCATGCACTCAGTGTTTTGCAAATCACATCAAAAGGAGGAAAGCAAGAGTCAGATTTAGAGAAACTAAAATGCTGTGGTTAAGAGGTTGGGCTTTGTCTGGTGCTGAGGAGAAACATGAAATGTCTTTAAGCCACACAGTAAGTGTCTGCCTATCAGTATGAGTAGAACCTGCACATAGATTAGAAAGAAGGGAGACACTGGGCAAATTAAAGACTGGTGTAATCCAGAGCCCTCACCCCCCCAAAAATGCTAAAGGCTCCATTTTAAGTAGAGGCAATGGGATTGGAAAGGAGAAATTAGCATTTCTTTAAGCACTGAACTGCTTCAGAGTAAGGAACAGACATATCTAAAAAGAAGTGCATCATTCTAGACCCAGCCATAAGGGTCATTACTGGTGGGTAAGGCCAGAAAGTGCCTTTTTTGTTGAGAGCCCCAGGTGATCCTTAACAGATTACAGTTGGAGGGTGACAGGATTAGAAAGACAGTAGAAAGCAGTAGGGGCTGTAGTTGGGTTACAAATGAATCAAAACAGATTAGTAGAGTCAGTGTGGGACAGCAGAAAGTTTGCCTTCTATCCACCCACTTCAGTATGAGGGGGCAAAGGGCCCTTAGCAGACACTACAATGGGGATTCTTCTGCTTTACCCAGAGCATGCTCTCAAAAGAAGCTGGTGTAAAAGAATGAGGCATGCAGATAGTGCTGGGAAGAGGCCAAACCAAAAGGCAGATTCAGCTCAAGTCCACTATAAGCAGCATCCCAGCACAGCAGTGTGCACAGCAGCTGTTTTTTCTGGCCTTGAGACAGAGATGCTAGTCTTTATGTGCTGTATTGGTCAGTCTGTGGCTGAGGGCTTCCCAATAGGACAAACAGTTTGTGGAGAGGGGTGTGCTGATGAGAGGAATGAGATGAGGCACCAAAGGTGTGAATTCCAGAGGATGAAAGATGCAGTGCCTGATGAAGGCCAACCCTCTTCTCGAGGTACCTCTTAAGGGTACTTTCCTCTAGAGCACTGGATGGGGCCAGACTGAGGCTGATATCTTGTCAAGAGACATAATTACTTAGCTTTTGGTTTCTTCTTTTATAACAAACAACTTGTATTAATTGCACAACGTTAGATTAGGTAGATTTCATATGACAAGCTCATGTGTGCTTTTTGCTCATATTCATCTCTTGGATTCCCCAGCCCTGTTGGTCTCTTTTCTTTTCCCAAATAGTTCCCATTCATCTTTCATGCCCTCCTTTCCTTCCTTCCTTCTGTGGTGGTATTGTGTTCCCCAAAATATTGTGCACCCTAATAAACTTATCTGGGGTCAGAGACAGAACAGCCACTAGATACAAAGGCTGGAAAATGGTAGCACTCACACCTTTAATCCTAGAACTCCAGAGGTAGAAATCCCTCTGAATCTCTGAGAGTTCAAGGCCACATTGGAAACAGCCAGGCAAGGTGACACATGCCTTTAATCCCAGAAAGCGAGCCTTTAATCCCAGGGAGTGATGGTAGAAAGCAGAAAGGTATATAAAGTGTGGGGACCAGAAACTAGAAGCATTTGGCCTGGTTAAGTATTCAGGCTTTTGAGCAGCAATTCAGCTGAGACCCATTCTGGATGAGGACTCAGAGGCCTCTAGTCTGAGGAAGCAAGACCAGCTGAGGATCTGGTGAGGTGAGGTAGCTGGGGCTTGTTTTGGCTCTCTGATCTTCCAGTGTTCACCCCAATAACTGGCCTCAGGCTTGATTTTATTAATAAGAACGTTTAAGATTCATGCTATATCCTTCCTTCCTCCCTCCTCCCTTCCTTCCTTCCTTCCTTCCTTCCTTCCTTCCTTCCTGCCTTCCTTCCTTCCTTCCTATCTATCTACCTATCTATCTATCCATCCATTCTGCATTCCAGGTATGAGAGGAAATATGTTATTTCCCTTGCTTAACTTTCTTGCCCTGCCCTACTTTGTATCCTCACACCCATCTGCTTGGGGGAATAACTTCTCAATGTCATATTTTAGATCTTAAGTGCTTCCCCCTGCTGCCCTGCTTAAGTGTTAAAACCTGATCCCCAGCCTGTGCTGCTACTGGTTAGAGGAAGGTTCTTGCAGCATCCCTTGAAGGGGATATTGGGCCTATGGTCCTGTCCTGCCTTACCTGCTTTTTTTTTTTTTTGCTTTCTGGCCACCATGAGGTGAATAGTTCTGCTAGCATATGCTCCCTGCCCAGATGTTCCCCTAACCACAGGGCTCAAAGCAACCAAGGCACTGACCTCAGACTGTATCCCTGAAGCTGAGAGCCAAAGATAAGTTTTTTCCTCATAAGTTGAGTTGGTACTTGGGTATTTTATATTACTGATGTACAGCTAGCATACCTCTGACCAACTGCCTCAGCTTCCGATGCTAGGAATCCCGACTTAAACTGAGAGACAAAAGTAAACTGTGGTTTGCCTTTTCTTGGGTTGTACTGGGGTAAGACGATGACAGCTTCTGTTTTGTTCTCCATTCTGTTAGAGAAATACATTTGTTATTTGTAAGACACATGTGAAATGGGAAGAAAACCAGAGCAATGCAGTTAAAGATGCTCGGGCAGTGGAGGAGCAGCCCACCCGGGCTCACTGCTCTTCAGCATCTCTGCCGCTGCCCAGTCCTGGCTAGGGGTGGGTGAGTCAGCTTCCCCTCCCGGGTTTCCTTTTCCTCCTCCTGCAACCAGTCCCCAAGGGACCATGGCAGAAGCAATGCTGTGAAAGTGCAAACCTGATCACATTGTTTCCTGTTTTAAAGTTTTGCTCTACTCTCTGCTTTATTTTTCCATAATACCGATCAACCCCCTACAATCTGCATATTTTTCTTTGCCTCATCTAGAATTCATGATGGTAAAAAATCCTGTGTGCCCTGTTTGCTGTAAGATACCCAGTACCTTGGTTTGTGTTTGGCCCATACTAAGTGCTTAGTAATGTGCTGGTGGTGTTGACTATATCATTAAATATAAGAAGGGACATAACTTGAAGACAGTCTTTATGAAGCATGTGGAAATGTATGGGATGGACACAACAGTGAAAATGTGGACAAATGATGGCGCTTAAGCAGCATGTCTGAAGGGTGTTGATAAACTGACTTCATCTTGAAAGATCACCCTTTTGAGTGCTGGGTGGGAAATACTGGACCAGGTGGCTATTAATTAGTAGCATTTCATAGTCAAGTTCCTATAATTAAATAAGCTTGACTTGTAAATCTAAATCTTCTTGGAAATTCATGATGATAAGAGTATATTAAAGATTGAAAAATTTAAACAAGAATTTAAGATTAATTTTGTTTGTAGGAAAGCAAACTTATTTGTGCAGAGTATTTTTCCTTCATGTTCTATATAGTATTTATTGGCTTACAGATTTCATTTCTTCCAGAGTGGATCAATTCTTGTCTTTGGTGGCATCACGGTAAATGCATTTGTTCTTAGTTCATGCAATGAAGCTGTAGAGAGGTAGAAGAGTAGAGGTGATCCAGATGGGTGGCTTGCTGGAGTGCCCATGCATAGGGATTATGAGAGTTTTGTCAGTGCAGGCCAGGCCTCTCTCTCCCACAGTGAACTGCCTTTTGTCTTCCGCTGAAGTAGATGTGCCCTCTAGTGGAAACAGAGAGAAAAATACCCTTCTTGCTACTGTCAACCGGCTTGATGTGCTTAACAAGAACCACTTGTGGCCATTTTATTTTCATTTCCTGTGTATTAAATACAATGAAAAATTATATTTCTCTGAAGAGATAATGTTGGTCTCCCAGAGTGAATTGGTTATCACAAGAAGTTATTATTAAGTCAGCAAGACAAACCCTCCATGATTCCTGCCTTCCTTGTATTATCAATATTTCATCCTGATGTGCTCCTATTTTTGTGATTATATCTATCCTAAGATTCTCTCCAGAGCCTCTGGAGATAACCCCATCTGGAACTTTGAATCTTCTATACCATGAGGCAAACTAAGCCTTTGTTTATAAAGTTTCAGCCTCAGGTATTTTGTTACAGAAATAGGGAGCAGACCAGTACAACTGTATTTTTTTTTTCATTTCTTAAACTGCCTTTTAAGATGTAGTCAGTTAAAAACAAAGAAACCCACAGTTATACAGTGTAAATAAGGAGACATGTTATATACTAAATATAGTTTTCTTCCAGTGTAAAATGGTATATCATTTTTATTTTTTCATATTACTTCATTAATAGAAAAAATCTTATTCTACCTGTGATATAGGTATTATTACTTTGGCAGGCTCTATAATTACCTTGGAGGCAAGCTTGCAGACATAATTGAGTGATAATTTACATTAGCCTCCATGCCACCCTGGAAAGAGTATCTTGATTGGATTAAGGTGAGATGGTCCACTCTGAAAGTAATGGCAATGTTCCCTGGGCTTGGGTTGGTAAAAAGGAGACACAGACTGAGCACGAGTGTTCATCTCCCTTGGCTCCCTGACTGTGGCCACAATGTGGCCAGCTTCCCCAGGCTCCTCCTACCATGACTTTCTCTGCCAGATGGACCATGCCCCAGAACTGTGGGCCCAAATAAATAATTTCTTCCTTCAGTTGCTTTTGTGTGGATGTTTTGCCATAGCCATAAGAAAAAGGATTGATTGCCGGTGGCGCACACCTTTAATCCCAGTACTCAGGAAGCAGAGGTAGGCAGATCTCTGTGAGTTTGAGGCCAGCCTGGTCTATCAAGTGAGTTCCAGGAAAGGCGCAAAGCTACACAGAGAAACCCTGTCTCAAAAAACCAAAAAATAAAAATAAAAAAAATTAAATAAAAAATAAAAAGAAAGAAAGAAAGAAAGAAAGAAAGAAAGAAAGAAAGAAAGAAAGATGATGGACATAACACCTACAGAAGGTTGAACAAATGTTCAAAGTCTTGACTTAAAATATTGTGTTTGTCATGAACTATGAACCAATAGCTGAGGAGCCCCCAACTGGATCAGGCCCTCTGGATAAATAAGACAGTCGATTAGCTTGAACTGTTTGGGAGGCCCCCAGACAGTGGGACCAGGACCTGTCCTTAGTGCATGAGCTGGCTTTTTGAAGCCTGGGGCCTGTGCTGGGACACTTTGCTCAGCCTGGGTGAAGGGAGGAGGGGACTGGATGTGCCTTGACTGAATCTACCAGGCTGAGCTGAATCCCCAGGGAGACCTTGCCCTGGAGGAGATGGGAAATGGGGGGTGGGCTGGGGGGAGGGCGGGAGGAGGGAGGACAGGGGAATCCATGGCTGATATGTAAAATTAAATTAAATTATAAAATTAAAATAATAATAATAATAATAAAGAAAAATACTGTGTTTGTTTGAGCTTTTGGGTCTTCTTCCCTTTCTCCACGGCTTCCAGCTTCCTCAACAACAGCAAAGAGTAGAATTACTTGGACACCAACCTTTCGCTGTTTCTGGGAATCTAAGTTGTTCACTAAAGCAATTGTGTTTTATCATGTATAATCTGTGTTACTTTTTCTGGACCAAACCTGGGTAGCAGACAAGAAAACCAACAAGGAGTCATTCCTATGTGACTCATACATATTGGCCATGGTTATACAGAAGATAAGATGTGGTAGGATCCATGCCCCAGCCACAACATCAGTTCAGGTCTTTTATCTATTGTTTAAAATCATTCTCTTAAATATCCCAGTCACTCTCCTCTTATGTGCTTCTTTTAACATTTATCTTGAATACACTATACCATGTGTGCTTGTTTCATAATCTCATTTGTTTTGCTTTTGAAATGACTTTCACTTTGTTGCCTATGTTGCTCTTGACACTCCACCTCAGTCCCCTAAAGAGTTCAGACTATAGGCGTGCACCACAAGGTCTCTCTCCTCAGTAATTATTTTCGACTAAACAGTACTACTAAGACAGTAGTACAATGCCACTACTGTTCCGTAAGAAGTCACCCACACTGTCATGCATTCTTTCATTTAAGACCTATGGATGGCCCACCAGCTCCCAGGCACAGCTGTGTAGTCTGTGGGGGAGCCAAACTCAGAAATATGTGGAAGCCTTCATACTCTGCTTTACACTACTTATAACACTTACAGAATTTACTGTTTGTGTCAATCAGAATTTCAAATGGGAAGCCCAAGATCTCTAATTTCTTTGGAGGCAGAATGGCAATCTGGGCTTTTCACATCCAAAGTTGGTATAAAAATTGTTAGTATATAAAGGTATTATTCTTAAATCCATGTTGTGGTGATATATTGTATACTCTAATAAAATTTGCTTGCAGATCAGAGACAGAATGAGTCACTAGATTAAACATAGATGCAGGGAGTGGTGGCATGCACCTTTAATCCTAGTACTTGGGAGGCAGAGATGCATCTGGATCCCTGTGAGTTCAAAGCCACCCTGGACTACATGAGATTGATTCAGTCTAGGAGAGAAACAGAGCCAGTCAGTGGTGACACACACCTTTAATCCCAGTACTGGGAGTTACACGCCTTTAATCCCAGCACTCAAGATATCACAGCTTTAATCCCAGTATTTGGGAAGCACACTTGCACCATTAATCTCAGCACTAGGAAGGAAGTGATGGCTGGGCAGAGAAAGGTATATAAGGTGTGAGGAGACAGGAACTAAAGCTTTTTGACAGAGGAAGCCCTTTCAGCTAAAGGCCTTTTCAGGCTGAGGAGTCCTAGAGGTAAGAGGAGGCTGTGGCTTGTTCCTTTGTCTCTCTGATCTTTTAGCATTTGCCCCAATATCTGGCTCTGGGTTTGTTTTTTTTTTTTTTTTTAAGATCTATTAGATTTTGTGTTACACCATGTGACAGAGGAAACTAAAAACCTACATGATACAGGCTAACTAAAAAGATGAAGAATTTTATATTAACTTGTGATTTTTAATAAAGTTTAAATTGATTGAAAACCACAGTATCTTCTACACACACACACACACACACACACACACACACACACACACACACACTTCATTTTTATGGCAGTTAAAATTAATAAGTAGGGCAAGGAGCTGAGTGAACTGGGTGGCATGGACCAGGAAGTGTAGGGTGTTTTTTATATGGATTGTTTGTAAGGAGCTGTGAGGAAAGATTGAGGACAGAGAAGTTTCTCTCAGTTAAAAGGTTCAGAATCCCAAAGAAAAACACAGCAGGGTTTCTCTTAGATACAGAACCAAGATGTAAAGTTTTTTTTTTTTTTTTTTTTTTTTTTGTGTGTGTGTGTGTGTGTGTATGTTTGTGTGGATATGATACTTATAGTTGTGTGTGTAGGTCAAGAAACTAAAAATGGAACCCTGAGGGGAGGATGAGGTCTCAAGGAGAGAGGAAACGATAGTAATGGGTTCACACGCTAAGAAGGTGGAAAGAGGAAGGTGCTGGGGAAGGAGGAGCAACCCAGGGTCAGGCACACAGGGGTCAGGCACACACACAGGGGTCAGGCACACACACAGGGGTCAGGCACACACACAGGGGTCAGCCACACACACAGGGGTCAGGCACACAGGGGTCAGGCACACACACAGGGGTCAGGCACACACACAGGTTCAGGCACACACACACAGGGGTCAGGCACACACACAGGTTCAGGCACACACACAGGGGTCAGGCACACAGGGGTCAGGCACACACACAGGGGTCAGGCACACAGGGGTCAGGCACACAGGGGAAGGCAGGGGAGAGGAATGGTTGAGAACAGAGTATAATGACACATGTGTGAAAATGCCAAAATAAAACCATTGCTTTTCTTTTCACATAAATTGTTAAGAATACAATACTAAAGAATGACAGAGCTGAAGAACTTCACTGTATCCCGGGTGTGTGTGTGTGTGTGTGTGTGTGTGTGTGTGTGTGTGTGTGTGAAGACGGCAGCAGGCTCACCGACTTTATATTCAGGAAAAAATAGGCTGTCCAGGAGAAAAACCCATTTCCTGGTATTGGAATTACTATCACATAATCTTTCAAAATGGATTTTATTTTTAAAAATGAAAGGCTTTCTGTTTGTTTCTAATGATGAAAGTAATTGGTCGCAGGAAGAGTGGTGAAGCGCACATTTGTCTCTGCCTAGCAGCCTACTGAAAGGCAGCAAATGGAGAAACCAGGAAAAGGAAACTTCATTAATGCTACAACTAGAGAGGCTTTTTCTTCATAATGCAAGCTCTGAAGAAAGGATGCCTGGGCCTGCAGGCACCAGTGGTTCTGCTTATGAGCACAGTGGGTGGGGCATGTGAAGTGGGTGGGGCATGTGAAGTGGGTGGGGCTTAGAGGAGCAGTGAGTGCAAACTGAAAAGATCAAAACCACTTTTCCGGGTAATGGGGTGCCCAGAATGTAAATTTTGAGACTAGATGCTGTTGTTATGTTTGACTTAACTTCCTATGCATTAGGATCTATGAGGATCTTTATTGCAGCTGTGAATCAGAAAGAACAATGTATACTCATGTGATTAAATATGTACTAATCATTTAAAGAAAATGTCAATATTTAAAGCAGATTTTACCACATATAATAAAATGGTCTGAATTTAAGGGATGCTCCTCTAGTGTAGGAAATAACAAAATGTAGATGATAATGAAAGATTTCAACACATTTAGGAAGAAAATCCCAAATTAAATTTTCTAGACTGCAGCTGTAAATAGATGCAGCTCCATGCTCACCAACCCATCAAATGCAGAAGAAAATGGAAGAGATAATATCTACTGTAAAACCCACTCTTTGAGCATCAGTGCTGGTCAGCATATAAGTAATGCTTGAATAAATAAGTGGATTAAGGAGATTCAGAAACCCATTCTAATCTGGAACAAATATTGGACTTACACTAAGAGATAAGTATGCAGAAAAATATTCAGGATGGAAATCATATAAAAATGATTCATTTGAATGAACACTAGTTCACAAATTTTATAGTAGAAAGGACTAAGGGACATGTAATACAAAAGATGGATGAAAACAGCACTTTGGAAGCAGAGAGCTAGGGAGGCCCACGGAGATCCACAAAGATACCCCCGCAAAAGACTGCTGGCAATGGTCGAGAGACGGCAGGAACTGACTACTCTGGTGATGGGATGGCCAGACACCCTGATAGTTGTGCCATAAACCCCATCCAAGGACTGAGGAATCTGGATGCAGACATCCACGGCTGGGCCCCTGGTGGAGCACTGGGAGTCTAATTAGTGAGAAAGAAGAGGGTTTATATGAGCGAGAATTGTTGAAGCCAAGGTTGGATAAAGCACAGGGACAAATAACCAAATGAATGGAAGCACAGGATCTATGAACCAAAGGCTGAGGGGCCCCCAACTGGAACAGGCCCCCTGAATGGGTGAGACAGTCATTTGGCTTGATCTGTTTGGGAGGCAGCTGTGCGTTGGTGCTGGGTCCTGGGCTCGTTGCATGAGTTGGCTGTTTGAATCCTGGGACTTATGCAGGGACGCTTGGCTCGGTCTGGGACGGGGGGACTGGACCTGCCTGGACTGAGTCTAACAGGTCAATCCCGGTCCTGGGGAGACCTTGATCTGGAGGAGGTGGGAATGGGGGGTGGGCTGGGGGAGGGGGAGGGGGGCGAGAGGGGGAGAACAGGGGAATCTGTGGCTATTATGTTGAAAGAATGGTGTTGTAAAATAAAAAAAAAAAAAAAGCACTTTGGAAGTTTACTCTAGGGAACAAAAAAATTGAACTATAACCACCTGTGTTTTTTAGAAAATTAAACAAAGCAGAGATTCAAATAATGAATGGAAAAATACTACAGAAGACACAAAACAAAACAAAAAGAAGAAAAGGATCACCTTTGAGACATAAACATTATGCCAATGTTTATTTCCCTTTTAAATTACACTTTGCTTATGTATGATAATATGCAAACCAATTATACCCATGTATGTACCAATGATAATGTATCAAGAACACTGGTGTACAGTAAAAAAAAAACAACATAGTTCTGAGATTTTATTCTCATATTGGAATTTAGATTTTTAGGGTCCCAAGGTGATGGCATTAAGAGTTGAGGCTTTATTTCTTTTTCTTTGAAACAGTATCTTATGTATTTCAGGTTGTTTTCAAACCCTCTAAGTAGTCAAGGGTAACCTTGAACTTATGGTCCACCTGCCTTCAACTCCTGAGTACTGGATTTACAGGCATGTATCACTACTCTCTCTTGTACATGGTGCTGAGGATTGAAACCAGGGCTGTGTGCAGGCTAAGCAAGCCCTCTACTCACTGAGCTATATCCTCAGTTGAAAAGGGAGGTCTTTTCTGACTGTGTAATTGGGGTCTGACTGTATAATTGGGGTGAAGAGTTCTAATATAGTGAATGAGATTGCCTTTGAAAAGTGAGGTTTTGGAGAACTTGGTCCTTCCATTTCTGCTGTTAAGAGAGGACAATGTTAGTCCCTTTATGATCTTCCACCACATGAAGATGCAGCAGGGCATCTAGAAGATTCAGCAACAATGCATTGCTTTGTGAATCAAGACCAGTTTTCTCCAGACATAGAATGTGCTGGCGTATTGAAGTTGGACTTTCTAACCTCCAGAGATACGAGAAAATCAGTTTATATTCTTTATAAAATTCCTCAGTCTGGGGTATTTGACCAACACAAACAAATCAAGACTACCAAATGTATTTTTTTATTTTACAAAAGGACTAGAGGACATGCCATTGTTAGACTTGGATCTCGATTTTGTTATTCTGGAGAAGAGTGAGAGTGTCATTGATTGGTGTCTGTTCTAAGGAAAGGTAGAGCCTCCTCCTAAAGGAGAAACCATGCACTATCAAAGAAAGTAAGAATCCTATTAAATCATCCCCAGGGCTTCTCATTCCCCACACTGACCCATTTCTCTTAAGTCCTCAGCATCACAATGTAATACTAATCCTTTGATAGTTTTGCCATGTTGTTAACAAGGGGGCTGATCATTTCTTTTAAGAAAAATGTGGGAGAATCCCAGAACCTTTATAAAGATAACTAGTGTCCTAGTGACTGTGAGCAAAGAAACCACCCCCTCTTCAGCTGATTCTGGCCCTCCATTCTTTCATACTGAGTCATAAAGGGACCTGGTTGGGTACGGATAATGCCAGCACACAAAAGAGACAGTATCATAGCCTGAGAGAGAGTCATAAAGGTGGGAAATTAAGTCTCAAAAAGGGGATAGGAATTATGAGTCAGTGGCAGAGCTGGAACTAAGCTTTCTAAGCCTTTTTTCTTGGCAAGTAGGAAAGTCATTATTCTTTTATCTGGACCTCTTTAAACTCTCACTCATATTGTTAGTTCACACTTGATTCCTTTCTAGGCAGAAGCATATACCACAATGACATTTCATTTTCTGCTTTGCAATATCTATCCATCTTATTTTTCTTGTATTCATACATTATTTATGATTTTGATTAGTTGCAAAGCTTGTTCCTGGTATTAGTGAGAATGCCTCTAATGTTTTATAATTAAGCATAACATTTTTATGAGTAGAAATTCTTTATCAGCTTAGGAAACTTTGTGTTCTTAGCTGATATATTTCCTTTTCTTGCCTGTTTGATTGAAAGAGGATTGTTGGTTTTTAAATTGCATATATTAATTGTACAAAGTAATAAATTTCATAATGATATTTTAATATATCATTTAACATACTTTGATCATACTTCCCCCATGTTTCCTTTATACATTCCTTTCCTTCACCTGTTACACATTAGCAATAGTACACATTTACTTTCATGTCTTTTCACTCTAACTTTTACATGTGTGTGGTGATTTTAATAGGAATGGCCCCCATAGACTCATGTATTTGAATGCTTGACCCTAGGGAGTGGCACTGTTAGGAGATGTGGCCTTGGTAGAGTAGGTGTGGCCTTGGTGGAGGAAGTGTGTCACTTTGGAGGTGGGCTTTGAGGTCTTATATGTGCTCCAATGGAACAAGACTCCTTCTGATTCCTGCTGATCAAGATGCAGAGTTCTCAGCTCCCTCTCCATCACCATGTCTGCATGCACACTGCCATGCTTCTTGCCATGATGATAATGAACTAAAACTCTGAACTGCAAACTAGCCCCAATTAAACGTTTTCGTTTATAAGACTTGCTGTCATAGTGTCTCTTCACAGCAATAGAAACCCTAAGATGATGTAAGTAAATGTGTAATACTATTCTATTTTTCTTTTAAATCTATTATTTTACTTAATATGATGCACTCAAATTTTATCTATTTTCCTGCAAGTGATAACTTAATTCTTTTTATGGATTAATAAGACACCATCATGTGTATATCTGTCACATCTTCTTTGTACATTCACCTGTTGGACACCTGGACTGATTCCATAGCTTGGTTCTTAAAACCAGTGAAGTGATAAACATCCAGCTTGGTTCTTAAAACCAGTGAAGTGATAAACATCCATCTACAAATAACTCTCTGGTAAGCTGCCTTGGATTTTTTTATATGCAGAAATGGTATAGTTGGGCCATGTGGTCCAACTATTTCTCCTACTCTCAGTATTCCTTGGTTGCTGGTCATGCTTTGTGTAAGGATGAGGCCTTAAGGGCTCCCCCATCACATACCTCTATCCACTTTGGCATGTGTGTTGTTTTCCTTGTTCAGCTCATGCTTAGACAGTCATGTTGGAAAGGGTGTATGGTATGGCTTCTGACATTACTAAGAGATACACTCTCACAGCAAAATTCCTAATTCTCTGGCTTTTACAGTCTTTCCACCCCCTCTTTTTTGTGTGGAAACTTTAAAATTTGATGTAATTCAACTTGTCAATACTTGCTCTTATTTCCTGAATTCTGGGAGTCCTATTCAGAACATTCTTGCTTATGCTTATGTTTTGATATGTTTCCCCTTCCTGTCTTGAAGTATTTAGTCCATTCTGGGTTGATTTTTGTACATGACAAAGGTACAGATCTGGCTTCAGCCTTCTACATGTTGATAGTGAGTTTTCCCAGAAACATTTTTTAAAGACATTGTCTTAAGTGTATGTATTCAGTTTGCTTAGTGATTACTGGATGGATGTAGCTCTTTGGGTTTATTGTGGGATCTTCAGTCTTGTTCTTTTGGTCTACATGTTTATTTATATGTCATCACCATATTGTTTTTGTTACTATGTACATTTAATATAGTTTGGATATATTGTGACATCTTCAGCATAGCTCTTTTTGCTCAGTTATTTTGAGCATTCAGGATATTTGTGTTTCTATATGAGTTTTTGGATAGCTTTTCTATTTTTGTAAAGAATGTCATTGGAATTTTGAGAAGAATTACATTAAATCTAATACATAACTTTTTTTTATAATATATCCACTTTACTACATTAATTCTGCTGATCCACAGACATGAGGGGTGGCTTTCTGTCTTTTAATTGTCATCTTAAATTTTAAATTTATGCCTGGGTATTCTTTAAGTGATTAGGAATGGGACTGATTTCTGACTTGTTTTTCAATGACTTAAGTTAACTGATTTTTAAAAATAGTTTTGCATCCTGCTAACATGCTAAAACTATTTATTGTATCTAAGTATTTTCTGGTGGATTCTTTAGGTTCTTTCATGTATAGATTACATCACTTGTAAACAGCGATAGTTTTACTTTTTAATTTTGCATTTATATCCCTCTTCTTTTTCTTTACCTTATTGCCAAGGAAAGATTTTAAGACTGAGCAAGAGTAGTGAGAGTATACATCTTTGTCTTATTCCTATTTTAGAAGAAATGCTGCAGCATGAATCTTAACAGTTCTTATTAATAAGATCAAACCCGGTGCCAGTTATTGGGGTGAATACTGGAAGATCAGAGAGACAGAACGAGCCACAGCTAACGTCACCTGGCCAACTTCTCAGCTGGTTCTATTTTCTCAGACTGGAAGCTTCTGTGTCCTTATCCCAATGGCTCTCTGCTGAACTGCTGCTTGAAAGCCTGAAAGCTTAACCTGCTAAGATAAGTTTATTAGGAATCACAATATTTTGGGGAACACAATACTACCACAAAATGCTTTCATTTTTTTTCCCTATTCACTGCAATATTGACTATCGGTCTATCAAATGCACTTTTTGTTATGTTGAGGAATGGCATTTATATGTTTTTAAAAGGATGCATTTATTTTTATGTGTTTGTGTGAGTGCCTGCATGTATGTATATGCTCCATAGGTGCCTGTGGAAACCAGAAAAGGTCATGCATCTCCTGAAGCTGAAGTTAAGAGATGCTTGGGGCTGCCATGTAGGTGCTAATGACTGAACCTGGCTCCTCTCTAAAAGCAGCAAATTCTCTTAACTCTGAACCATTGCTCCAGCTCCAAGGAATGGCATTTGTGTTTTTAGTTTCTTCAGTGCTTTTCTCATGAAGCACGATTGAATTTTATCACAAGCTTCTTCTGCATTTATTGAAATGATCTCATCGTTTTTGTCCTTTAACCTATTTATTTGCTCCATTAAATTTATTGGTTTACATATGTTAAACTATCCTTCATTACTGGTGTGAAACCAACTTGGTCCATTGTGTACGATATTTTTGAGTGGTGTTGAATTTTATTTTCAAGTGTTTTATCAAGGATTTTTTTTAATTGTCCACCATACACATTTTTCTATAGTTTTCTTTTGCTTTTGCTATATCCTTATCTGGGTTGGGTGTCAGGGTATACTCTTTTCATATAATGTTCTGGGAAACACCCCCTTTTCTGTTCTGCAGAGTAGTTTGAGAAATATTGGTACTGGTTCTTTAGAGGTGTGATAGAGTTGAGCAGTGAATCCATCTGACCCTTGTGTATTATTTGTAGGGAGAATATTATTGCTTCATTCTCATTGGTCATTATAAATCTCCTTAGACTTTTATATACTTTCGGTTCAATTTTGATTCAACTTTGGTATGTCATGTTTTGGAAATATAACACTTTCTTCTAGGTTTTTTAAATCTATTGGAATGCAATTTTTCAGAATATTCCCCCAGTGACTACCTGGGTTCCAATGGTTTGTACGATAATAATCTTTTTTTCCAACTCTGGTGTTTTCTTTGGGTTATTTTGACTAGAGACTTGTAAATCATATCCTGCCAAAAAAATGTACAAGCAATGGCTATGTTCCTACTAATGCTTCTGCCGCTCTAAGAGTGTAGAGACGCAAACAACCTTTCCTTGATTAATGATGTCTAGATACTGAGTTCTGATTTCTCTGGCCCTGCTGGGCCTTCTGTTCAACTATCTTGCTCTTATTTACACACAGCTAGTCTTGTCTTCTCAGATTTTAAGTTCACTTCTAGAATGGTAGCTCCCCTGCTTCCTTAAGTAGTACTTCTGTAGTTCAGCATGCATTTCCTAACACACAGACCCATCCAGGTCTGCACAATGCATTTCTGATCTCGCGCTGATCCTCAGGATGGTTGTTTATTTATCTAACAAAGAGCAGAAACCTGTGAGGCCTGGAGACACTAAAAACAAAAGGGCTTCTTCTTCCCCCTAATGAACAAATGTTCAGTAGTCCCCTTCTTCAGCATCTGCTTGCTACGTGGATTGCAGATCCCACTTTAAACTGTGTGATTTCAAAGTTCCTGACTATGTGCCTGTGGAGTTTATTGAGGCTTCCTCTCTTCCTTTGCTTAGAACACACCGAGGCAGCTTCTTCTCTCATCTTACTATGTTGTTTATTACCTGATGTTAGAGTCTTCTTTTTTAAATAAGATTTATTTATTGTGTATACAGTGTTCTGCTGGCCTGCATGCCTGCACACCAGAAGAGGGCACCAGATCTCATTAAAGGTGGTTGTGAGCCATCATGTGGTTGCTGGGAATTGAACTCAGGACCTCTGGAAGAGCAGTTAGTGCTCTTAATCTCCGAGCCATCTCTCCAGCCCACTTCATTTTTCTTACACTTGTAAAGTTCATGCTCTGGATTTCACCTGGACTCTCACTATCTACTGTTTACTAACTGTTGCCTTTCTAGTAATCATACACTTGCTGTTCTGTTTCAGACTTTTGAAGACGAAGGAACATATTTAGCCTCTTTAATTTTCATTTTTCATAATTTTTAAAATTAATATTGCTTTAGTATAAAAACCAAGAGGTTTGGTTCTAGAGACCACCAGCCTAGATTTCATTCCTTACATCATCATATGCCAGTCATGTACCTTCTGACTCATTACTTAAGTATTCTGTCCCTGTAGAGAATGTGATCATTAACCAAGTTGTGATAATTAAATGAGGTGGTAGATAAAAAACTGTGGTGCATATCACCCTCAAGGTCTATAGTATATGACTATTAATCTTGATTCTATTATGATTGCACATGTTTAAAGATTGCATGGAATCACCTTTAGATTATTATCTAGTCTACTGATTATTAGACTTTTAGACTATATAGACTGTAACTAAAGTTATGTGTAAATTTCTTACCAAGTAATGTCACTTGCTTTTTATTTTCTGAATGTTACCAAACAAACAAACAAAAAACGATAACCATGTTAAATATGTACAAGTTGAGTAAACTACCATCTAAAAATAAAATACAGTCTTCTAAAATGAATACAAAAGTGTTTTGAGGAATTTACTGCCCCCCCTCATTCAGCACTGAATAGGGCAATGAGGTGATGAGTACTTTTGGAGACACATCTCTTACCTAATGTAAAGCTTGTTCTTCCTCTAACATCCCTCTCAGCCTTGCATGGAATACTTTCAGAAGTAGGGTGCTTAATTTCTAAGCAATGTGATTAAAATTCTTCTTTGAAATGAACTTGCTTAAAACTTAAAATCATAATTGCTTGGCTTGTCATGAGAAAGAAGCACAGACTAAAGTTTCTCTGTTTCAAACAAATCTGTATCAAATACCCAGGACAATACTTGATTCTCCCTCTTCCCAATCTTTCCTTATCCTGCATACTGTTTAATAGCTCTTGATTGCTGTACTTACCTTTGTTGAATATATTCTAGTTTGTTACACTTCTTAATTTGTAGAATCACCTGATTTACAGCAGGGTCTTGTGCTATATTGGATTAGGTAGTAACATTTGGTAAGAATGTATATGCAACATGTAGCTATTCACATAGAAAAAATCCTGGCTAAAGGAGAGCTGTGTACCTAGTTTACCTTATGTTGGGGCTGGTGCCAATTTAAAGGAATTAGTGCTACAGACTTTGGAATAAAACAGCATTGGCTGGAGTCATGATCATTGTTTACTTATTGTATATCTTTGGATAAGTGCCTTGACCTCTCTTGAGTCCCAGTTAGGTTTGAATAATTCAATTCACAAAAACTTTATAATGATGTCTGGCATATAGTAAGTGTTTAATTATTTCTTGATGTTATTTTTCTTATTTATTTTAGGGAACAACATTTTTGCTACAATTATTATTTGGATCTAGTCAGTCAGAAATCTATTTATAGTAATGTCTGGGAACATTACTTAACTAAGGATTATAGGATTATAAAAAGGTGAACTAAAATAACTGAGCTTGTGTAGTAGAACAGGGAAATAGCTGAATTCCATGTACAACAGAATTATTTTTTATCTTTATTATTATTTTAAATGGAATTTGTATTTAGTTGGGCACCTTCTTAGGGAAGTTCTGGGCTCAGAGTTTCAACCTCTTTCTCTTCCATTCTCTACCTGATCCTTGTTACAGCAGCAGGAAGGAATTATTTGATGATACAATTGAGGAGAATATGGCAGCAGTTAGACAGGGTCACTGCAATATAAAGTATGCCTGTCTCTTTTCTTCCCTTAGGCTTCCAGCTAACAGGGAGTAAGCATAGAGCAAGGATGCTGAATGCTAGCTGAGAGAGGCTGCCTGGGTTTCTGGTGTTTGGTTCCTTCATCTGTCACATCAGTTCAACTTCAATTGAGTAGAAGCCTCATTTGGCCTCTGGTTTAGGTCACTTCCTTCAATCACTTAAAAAAAGATGATTGATGTTTTTTATGGTGCTGGGAATCAGATACAGGGCCTTCCTTGTATATACTTGGCAAGTTCTCTACCTCTGAGCTGCATTCCTCCCCCTGATGATTGACAGTTTGATTTATTTCTAGTGTTAATCCATAACCATGACAACTATAAAATGAGATTGTTATTCATTTCCATTTCTTTGGCCACTGGTTGATTTATTACTTTATTTACACATTCATTTGTACATTCATTTTGGTTATTTACTACTCAATGTTTACTAAGCACCTACTGTGTGCCAGAGACTTTCTTAGGCAATGAAAACCGTAATAATACACAAAACAGACTGAAGTTTTTGCTGCCATGGGACCTATGGCAGAAAAGTCAAACCACAAATATTAAAAGTAAATAGAATATGGAAATGTTTATAAATAAAATGTATACAGTGGTGAATGTTGCTGAGGTAAATGGTATAGTAGAAAAAAGGCCTAGTATGTATGAATGAGATGGGGCCGAGTTTTGAATTAGGTGGTAGGGAAGGTACTCTTGGAACAGGGAAGGAATGAAGGAGGGAGGATAAAGGCTTCTGCTGCCTGGAAAAGGGTCTAGATAGAATGAGCAGGGTATGGAGTGGAGTGGCAGGGTGTGCTGGCAAAGATGTTGAAACTTACTCTGAGGACAAGAATGCAGAAGTAACCTGGCATACTTTGCATTTCAGTAGCAGACAGAACATAAATTCCTATTCTCATGAAACTTTTAGTAGAAGAGGTAGACACTAAAAAACCAATAAGTAAAATTCATAGAATGAAAGGTGATATATGTTACCAGGGGATAGTCAATCAGGGTGTTAGAGAACTCTGGCTACTGTACCAGAAAAGACTTATGGAGCCCTGGAGAGTGATGAGAGTTGGTTTATGGGGACAGGTAAGAAGTTACTGCAAAAATACAAGCAGGAAATAGTGAGAATGTTGAAAATAGGTGGTAACAAGGACATGATGGGTCACTGGTGGATTTGTGTTGTATTTAGAGGACAG
Organism: Peromyscus leucopus; assembly: GCF_004664715.2. NCBI lineage: Eukaryota > Metazoa > Chordata > Mammalia > Rodentia > Cricetidae > Peromyscus > Peromyscus leucopus. Next base: position 90,403,746 of record NC_051063.1, on the reverse strand, counting down.
CCCAATGTAACAATATTGGGTGTATAATATGAAAGAAATAGAAGTCAGATATGCAACCAAGATTTGAGGTTGAGCTACTGAAAGGATGGAGTTGTCCTAGATTAAGGTAGGGAAGACTATGGGGGAAAGAGGTTTTGGAGAAATTGTAAACTTACTGTTAATCATTTATATTTACAAGACGTATTGGTAGCCTATATAGAACTGCTGAGTTAACAGACTAGAGTTAGGTTAGAAGGGTCAGAATGGAGTCTTCCTTTTCTGGTCATAGTAATCCTTAGTCACCCTTTCTTACTCCTGCCAGGAGGCAATGGTAAGTACAGGATACATAAAGTGATCTCCTGTGGGATCTCAAGTGGGTCTCTGTGTCTCCATGTTTCTGTGTGCCTGGTGCCTCGATCTTGTTATTTGTAACTACAAAATAATCACATAGCTCATAGTATTGTGAGAATCAAATGAATAAGTCTCTTTCATGAATTTGGCATTGTACCTGGAGATAATAAGTTCAAAATCAAAATTTTATGGTATAATAGTCATGGCAGCTGTATAAAACCCCACTTTGTGCTAGCACTATTCAAAGAACAATATGCTAATCTTTAAAAGATTTTTGCTTATTTATTTAATTGTGTGTGTGTGTGTGAGAGAGAGAGAGAGAGAGACAGACAGACAGACAGACGGATGGACACACACATAGACACACACACAGACACACACACACACACACACACACACACACACACAGAAAGAGAGACGGCCATACAAGAAGGGAGGAAGTTGATTCTTTCCTGTCACCCTGTGGGATCCAGGGATTGAACTCAGGTCATCAAGCTTGGCAACAAGTACCTTTACCCACTGAGCCATCTTGCCAATCCCATAATTCTTATATCACTTCTGGAACCCTGTAATGCAGTTTCTTCATAAAGGCATGAAGATGGCTGAAAGGTTGTCATTCAGCTAGCAGTTGGCCAAGTTAGTGTTCAAGCTCAGGCAGTCTGACTCCAAAGTCCATAAACATAAAATACCAGATTGTCCTACTACTCAAAGGCTGCTAGCCATGGCTGCCCTTCCCTTGGCTTTTTCTTCCTTTTATTAAGACAGCACTTCTTAATCTGTTTTTGGACCTGCTCAGAGTTCCCTAGAGGTTGCTATTTATCAGACTTACTGTACTTCTAAGGAATATCATTACCTCCATATTCTCTGCAAAGTGTAATTTTGAGTTGCCCCAGGAATGACCTATCTTTGCATTTTCCAGGACCTGTCGCTTCCCGTCCCTCTCTGATTTGACATCTGCCTTCTGTGTTTGAGTGCCATTCTGCATTTGCTTTAGTTGCACAGGGAATTGGTTCTGCCCATTTCCTGGGAAGAAAATCCTGGTTGAGTGTCTATTTGCATTGGCTGCTGCCACTAGGGGGTGTTCTTGTTATACCATTTCATATCCATACTCAACACAGATAATAGTTGCATATCTAAGCGGCAACTCAAACACTTTGGTTCCATGGTTATACACACCACAGTATGTATAACATGCATTATTTCTAACAGATACGTAAAAGAACACTACCTAGTACCTAATGATGAATTATTAAAATCAAAATTAATAGGATGTTTTTGACAGTCAATAATTTGTAATCATGTAAATATTAAAAGCATGTAGATGTAATCACAGTATATGTATAGTAAAATGATAGCAATGGCTTTGGTATGTTTCTGAAAGCAGCATAACTATATTTTATAAGGAAAATTTACTGAAAAAATAACTGAAAGTTTCAGCAACAACATTTTATCACCAAGTTCCGGAGGGTAAGTAGAAGCAGTGGCAATGGTCTATAATGCTTGGGGATCTTGAAGCATAGAATATGGGGCTGTCAAGCTGGTACTGCCCTAGAAATTTCTTATCTGCTAGCTATCTTTCTTGGTGTTGGAAACCGCTATGCATCCTACTGAAGGAGAAAAGTAAGCATCAGTTATACTGAGCTGTGGACCCTGAAAGCTACAATAATGACTGGCCTGTCAAGACATGTCCACTGGTGCATCAGTGGCACAAACACCATGGGAGTAACCAATCCCCTTTTCATTGGATTAAAGCCTGTTCTACAAGATGAAACCTACATATGGCGCCATTATCAGGCTGAAGACCTATGGCTAGAAAGGTCGTAGGCCCTAGGGGAGAACCTACTATTATTCTGCTAAATGGATAAAATATTAAACTAACTGCTAATGACTTATCATTATACCCATAGATTAAGGCATCTCACACCTCTCATCAGAGAAGCTTCTGTTTGCAGTAAATGGTGATCAACACAGAGATCCATAAATGGCCAAGCTGCAAAGACTGAAGAATGCTCAGCCCTAAATGGAACATATATACCATGTCCACCCTCCCAGTGCCCAGGAATCACTGTAGAGGAGGAACTAAAAGAGCATAAGAGCCAGAAGGAAATACTGTAGTCTGGACACATCAAGGCAGCTGCACATGTGAACACACAACATGTAGCAGACCTGCCAAACACAAAATCAACTTCAGCATGGAGAGGGGAGCTGTGCATAAGGTTCTACCCCTCTCTGAGGGAGGGAAGGTGAACATGATCAAAACAGATATGGAATTCTCAATGAACTAATAAATTCATTGAGAGTAAAACTCTGCTCATTCAACTATAACAATAGGTGGTATATGGATGGACAGATACATACATAGACAGATAATGTATAGATAGATGATAAATAGATAGATGATAGATAGATAGATGGATAGATAGTGTTCATAGGCCAAATCTGCCTGCTGCCTGTTCATACATGTCCTGTGAACTAAGAAATTTTTTATATATATTTACAACATATTTTGACTATATTATTCTCCTCCCCAACTCCTCCAAGATCCTTCCTACCTCCCTACCAACCCAAATCCATTGATTCATTTTCTCTCTCAGCCCCCCAAACAAAAAATGGTAATCAAAACAAGCAAACAAAAATCTTAATAAGGCAAACAAAACAAAACAAAACAAAAAAGCTCACATAAAAAAGCCCCATGGAATTCAATTTGTATTGATCAACTATCCTGGGCATGAGGCCTACCCTGCAATGTGGTTGATACCCAGTGACATGCCATTGGAGAAATTTTCCCCTATGCCAGCAGGTGTTCTGGTTGTCAGTGGGGAGCCAAACAGGAATAGAGAGGGGCTAGACACAGAGCATGAAAGAGGGGAAGAACCACGGTTACCCTGGGTCCACACCAAGGGGCCAAAGTCCAAAGGGATAGAGATGAGTTTGGAGGAGGGACTGAGGCAGGCAGGCTGAAGCAGGCCTAAAAGTTACTTCAGGAAGGAGGCTAAACGTTACCTACTTGAGTCTCAGCTGAGTGTGGAGGCTGTGGATCCCTGGTAGAGAGTGGGTCTCTCTTTTTATATTTTTAAGGGCTAGAACATAAAAAAAATGTAAATACATGATATTTTATGACACATTGAAAACCATACAAGGTATAGATTACAGCATCTATGGGTTACAGTTTGGATCTTAAATGACTAACCAAAAGCCCATGTGTTAAAATCTTGACTGTTAACCTGTGCTATTAGTGGGTGGTAGAACTTGGAGGGGGTGAAGACAACTAAAAAGACTAATTGGTACAGGTGTACTTAATGAAGTTATTGGAACCCTGGCCCCTTCCTCTTTTACTTTGCTTCCTTGTCACCAAGATATTCTGCTGGCTACAGGTCCCAAAGCAACAGACTCTATCAGCCCAGTAAACGTCTCTTCTTTGAAGTTGGTGATCTCCGGTATTTTGTCACAGCCATGGAAGTCTAACAATTATAAATAAAATCTTATTGGGATAAACACACATTCACTTTGTTGATGGATGGTTGCCTTCATGCTGTAGGGAAAGAGTAGTTGTGAGAAAGGTCATGTAATCTGTAAACCTACCATAGTTGCTCTCTGGCCTTTTAGTAAAGTTTGACTCTTGAAACTAATAAGCAAGTAATGCCACACATAACTTTGCCAAGAGAGAGTTCCCATGACCTGGCTGCAGTTTGTCCCTTGTCCACTCACAGCATTCAAAGTTCTCATTTGATTGAGGATGTAGATCTCCATCAGAGGCCAGCAAGATAAGGACAGTTAGCTAATCCTGTTCTGCCCTTTATTCTTATCTTAATATGCATTTCCTTTCAAAGCAAGATAGTTCTTGCAAACTGTGGATTTGTTTTCCAGAAACAAAAGTCATGAGTGTGGAGATGGATTTTAAACACCTAGGCAAAGAGGGGTGTTTGTTTGCCACAAGAAAATTATTTTACTGTTGATTTTTTCCCTATATATTTTTGTGTGAAAATTACAAAATACAAAGAAGAATAAATATGAAAGTTTAAAAAAAAAGCCTTAAAATTTTGCCTCTCAGTGATTACTGCATTCATGGCTTGTGAGAATGAGCTATTGCTTACTTATTTTTAGCTTTGCTTGGCAAAGACAAATTGATACCGGTCTGAAATTGGTTGAAGAGTGATTCTAAAAAGTGGGGTGCTTCTTTATTTTTAGACAGTTTCTCATGCTTCCCAAGCTGGGTTGAAACTCCTGATTTACCTCATACACCACCAACTCTGACCCAATAGTTTTGCAGGTGGTTCAGGATCCTTTGAATTCAGTGAGGTTTCAATTACTGAGGCTCAGGAGGGGAGGGAGTTTTTGCTATTACTGTTTTGTCAGAGGCCAAGCCTCGTTTGAATTTGCCAGCAGAGGGCAGCAGTTCTGTGATTGAAAACACAGCTTTGAAAACAACAAAGGTCTTAAGGCTGGGAAATACATGAACTCAGTCTCCCAATAGCTGCTTTTCCTCATGGATCGGAGATCCATAGGGCCCCAGGAATGAGCTGAATCTCAGAGATACCCAACATCCCCACCTGGAGCTATGCAGATCACAAGAAATGTGTGATGGAACTTGGTACAATAACCTGACAGACAGAACTAAATAGAGGGGACATGGACCCTCCTCAATCAGGAAGAAGCACTGATTAAGAATGTAATGTCTGTTTCATTTTATTGTTCATGTAATGCTTACATTTTTAATGTTTAACTTTTATTTTTATTTTCAATTTTTATGGACATATGTCTTTAATACACACACACACACACACACACACACAGTGTACATTTGTACTTTAAGTTGTATCTTAGAGCTCATTGGAAAAGACTCATCTGTCTGTCTTTCCTCAAAACCTGATAAACAATATTTTTGTACTGCTTTTCATACCTCTAAGCCACATACACTTTTCATTATGACACTACACCTTTTTTCCTCCTTCTCCTAATCCCCCATTTTACTATTTGAATAAATGGATACCTTTAGTCCAAAACATCCCACAAAACTGTTAACTGCATTTCACCCAGCCAGCACCCTAGTGTCTCTGTCTCCCCATCCTTTAGGGGACTGATGTGGAAAGCACAAGTATCTTCTGAAGCTCACTCTGGGACTGCTGCTAAGCCATCAGAGCTGCATTGCAGCCGAATGACCCTCTGAATATAAATGCAACCCAGCAGGAGGACTCACATAAAATAAACCAAAGAAACAAAACACATGAGATGGTGTTCCACTCTGGGACGACCCACAAGCCAACTACTTCCAGAAACTGCAAGACAGATGGATGGCAAGGGAGCTGGAATGCAGAAAAAGAGTCAAGAGGCATACATTCACAAGGAACCTAACACCAAATAGAGGACTCAAATGAACATTGAGGACCTAGATAAGAATGTTATGAATCAGTTCAGAACTTAGACAAGAAAGTTATCAAAGTGAATGAAAGAATCAGTAACAGAGGAAAAAAATTTAAAAAAAATGGGAGAAAAATTCAGGTAGGAAATTCAGACACTAGAAAAAAAATTCTAGAAAAGAAAAAAATCAAGCAACCAAATAGAAAACACAGTAGGAAACATCGACAAGACCAAACACAAGAATATACTTCAAGGATGGAAGGATAAGGTCAAGACAATTGTACATACAGACACACAAAGAATAAAATTAATAAGAATGACCCAAACTGTAGCATGAATCTTAAAAGTTCTTACTGATAAAATCAAACCCGGAGCCAGGTATTAGGGTGAAATGGAAGATCAGAGAACAAGTCACAGCTATCTCACCTTGCCAATTCCTCAGCTGGTCTTGTTTCCTCAGACTGGAAGCTTCTGTGTCCTCATCCCAATGGCTCTCAGCTGAACTGCTGCTCGAAAGCCTGAAGCTTAACCAGGCAAATGCTTAACCAGCCAAAATGCCTCTAGTTTCTGGTCCTCACGCCTTATATACCTTTCTGCTTTCTACCATCACTCCCTAGGATTAAAGGCTTGCTTCCTGGGATTAAAGGTGTGAGTCCCCATGCCTGGCTGTTTCCAATGTGGCCTTGAACTCACAGAGATCCCAGATGGATTTCTGCCTCTGGAATGCTAGGATTAAAGGTGTGTGCTATCACTGCCTACCTAGTGGCTTTTCTGTTTTCTGATCCCAGATAAGTTTATTAAGGTACACAATATTTTGGGGAACACAATACCACCACCACATGCCAAAAAGTCTCAGAAACTGTCAAGGTATCAAACTCAAGAATCCATGGAATAAAAGAAGGAGGTAAGATAAAGTCAAATTAGATTTACACAGCATACTCAGTGAAATATAGTTGAGAGTTCCACAAATCTAGAGAAAGAAATAGACATTTAAAGACAGGAAGCATTTAGTCCCCAAACAGACATGAGCAGAGAACCTGTTCACAGCATGTCAGTCATTGCCTGAGTCTTTAAGGGAAAATGCCAGCTCACATAGAGAGGTAGAAACATCAACGTAGCATCAGATCATTCCTCAGCAACACAGGGACCGTGTTTCAGGCTAAAAGTAAAAGTAAAAAAAGTTACTATTACTTGTTGCTATTCCCAACAGAGTTATCTGTTAAAATTGATAAAGAAATAAGAATAGTTCAAGAAAAGCACACGTTAAAGTAATTCATGACTACTAACCTAAGACTACAAAAAACTCTTAGAGGAATACTATGCACAGGAAAAGAAGACAGACATAGAATTAATCAAATAAAGAGTTGATACTTGAAAAAAATTAACAAGATTGACAAATATTATCCAAATGAACCAAAAGAATGATAGAGAAGAACCAATTAATAAAATTAGAGCTGAAAAATGGAATTGCTATAGCAGATTCCCATGAAATATAAATCATAAGAGAATGCTTTGGAAATATATTTCAACAAGTTGAAAAATTTAGAAGAAATGGATTAACTTCAAACCATGTACGACTATCAAAATTAAAGCCAGAAGATACAGTTTAAACAGACCCACAACAAGCAATGACATTGATAAAGTAATTAAGAACCTCCAGAAACAGAAAAACCCAGGACCAGATGGATTCACTACCAACTTCTACCAAACTTTTAAGGAAGATCTAATACCAACACTTCTCAAACTGTCCCATAAAACAGAAAGGCAAGAAACATTATCAAGCTCATTCTACCAAGCCACTATTACTTTGATACCGAAGCCAGTTAAAGATACCACAACAAACAAGGAGAACACTACAAGCCAGCTTTCCTGATGAACAGAAATATTTTTGTTGTTTGTTTTTGTTTTTGGAGACAGGTTTCTCTGTGTATCTCTGACTGTCCTGTAACTCATTTTGTAGACCAGGCTGGCCTTGAACTCACAGAGATCCGCCTGTCTCTGCCTCCCGAGTGCTGGGGTTAAAGGCATGTGCCACCACTGTCAGACTGATGAACATATTCTTAATGAAATACTTGCAAACCACGCAGGACATGGTGGTGCAGGTCTTTAAGCTCTCAGGAGGTAGAGACAGGTGGGTCTCATGATTTGGATACCAACCTGGTCTGTATAATGATTTCCAGGTCAACCAGGGATACACAGTAAGACCCTATTTAAAAGAAAACAACAGCAAAAATACTGACAACCAAAGTTAAGAACACATTAAGATTATCATGCGTTGGCACTGGAGAGGTGGCTCAGAAGTTAAGAGCATTTGTGTCTTTTCCAAAGGGTAAGAGTTCAGTTTCTAGTACCCACACTGGCTGGCTCAAAACTGCCTATAACTTGAGTTCTAGGGAGTATGATGCCCTCTTTTGGCCTCCACGGGCACTGCATTATGTACACACACACACACACACACACACACACCCAGAGAGAGAGAGAGAGAGAGAGAGAGAGAGAGAGAGAGAGAGAGAGAGAGAGAGAGAGAGAGAAATAATGTAAATCTTTAAAAGAATACTACACATGACAACCAGTTGGTTTCATCCCAGGCATGCAAAGGTTGTTTAATATATACAGATCAATAAATGTAATATACCATGTGTGTTTAGAAATAAAATGGCTCCCAAAGCGGGGTGTGTGTGTGTGTGTGTGTGTGTGTGTGTGTGTGTGTTATACACCATTTGGAGGTGTGACCTTGTTGGAGTAGGTGTGGTCTTGGAGGAAATGTGTTACTGTGGAGGTGGGCTTTGAGGTCTTATATATGCCATGCCCAGTGAGTCAGACCACTTTCTTTTGCCTGTAAGTGAAGATGTAGGACTCTCAGCTATTTCTCCAGCACCATATCTGCCTGCATGCCACCATGTCACATCATGATGATAATGGACTAAACCTCTGAAGATGTAAGCCATGCCAATTAAATGTTTTTCCTTTATAAGAGTTGCCATGGTCATAGTATCTCTTTACGGCAATAAAAACCCTAACAAAGACACCATGTTAATAGTAAGGACAGAAAGCACATGATCATCTTAGATATTGAAAGATATTGACAAAGTTAGACATGCCCTCATGACATATATATATATATATATATATATATATATGTATATATGTATATATACATATATATATAAAGAGAGAGAGAGAGAGAGAGAGAGAGAGAGTTTACAGATAGAGACAGGGAAGAGGCAGGGACCTGTTATAATCCAGTTCTGGGATCAGTAAACAGATTCAGTGTTTGGAGAAGTGTAGATGTAACCAACTGTCTTATTAAATAAGAAACACAGAACCAATGCAAAGAAGAAAGCCAAGAGATCAGAGCTAAGAGCCTTACCCGTCTGCTGCAGCTAGCCTCTTCAGCAAAAGAGAAACCTGCTTCCTGAGTGTTTATCTTTATATAGACTTTCTGTTCTGCCTTCTCATTGGTTGTAAACCCAACCACATGACCGCCTCATCACTGCCTGTTTGTACAGACCTCCAGATCTTCTATGGTTGGTATTGAGATTAAAGGCGTGTGTCTCCAATGCTGGCTATATCCTTGACCACACAGAGATCTACCTAGCTCTGCATACCAAGTGCTGGGATTAAAGGTGTGCACCACTACACTACTACTACTACTACTACTACTACTACTACCACCACCACCACCCAGCTTTCGCTATGGCTCTAATAGCTCTGACCCCTGGGCAAGTTTATTTATTAACATACAATTAAAATCACATTTCAGTACAAATAAAATATCACCATATTTCCCCTTTTCTATTTTAATAAAAAGAAAAAAGGAAAAAGGTTATAACTAACATAAGAAAAACTATACAAAAGTACAATAACTATATACAATATATACAAGTAATAAATACCTAAACAATGTCTAGTCCATTTGTATTTGACAAATTCAGAGAAAATAATTCCATTATCTATCCTATTTTGGTAAGTCCAAAATGTACCTAATTCATTTTCTATCCTAACTAGTCTTCAACTATAACTAACTAATCTTCAACTATAACTAACTAATCTTCAACTCCCTCAGAGACCCAAGAAGGAAATAATATTACCTAACAAAAATAAAAACAGGAAGTGCATGCAAGCAACTTCCAAAAAATTTGTGAGTTGACAGAAACAGCCAGCTGCCTGGACAGTCACCTGAGGTTTCCGCAGTGTTGGGGCATCATCTTCAGCCTATAGGCTTAGCGTATCTGACAGACTCATTTGTGAAGTAGGATGTACACAAGGTCAACCTCACTGGAGAGCAGTCCATGTACCAGAAACACCTGAATTCCACTAGTGTCCTGTCATGATTCAGGATTTTAAATTCTGGAAATTGTTGAGAGAAGCAAATTTTCCTACCATTGGCCACTGAAATAGGCTTACCTTTTAAAAAATAAAATTGTATAATTTTTGTAGCCTTTAACGGCTGAGCCATCCCAGCTGGGCGGTGGTGGCACATGCCTTTAATCCCTGCACTTGGGAGGCAGAGGCAGGTGGATCTCTGTGAGTTTGAGGCCAGCCTGGGCTACAGAGTGAGTTCCAGGAAAGGCTCCAAAGCTACACATAGAAACCCTGTCTCAAAAAATAAAACAAACAAAAAATTGTGTAATACTGTATTAGTCAAGGTTATCTAGAGAAAGAAGGTCAATAGAATACATATATATATATCATGAAGATGGATTTATTCAGTTGACTTACATGATAAGGGCTAGGGAATCCAACAGTGTCTATCTGCACACGAGACAGGCTAACATCATGTTAGCTACTCAGTTCATAAGGGGGTGCCCAAGTCCTGAAAGCTTCCTGGGCTGTTGCTGGTCTTTAGTCTGTGTGAGAAGGCCAAAGAAGCTGGGTTCTGATGTCAGTGAAGGATGGTGGCCATTGTAGCATCAAGATAGATGCAGTCATCAGCAAGAACTGAGACAGGCCTGTTTTTCCCCTGGCCAACTTTAGGCTGCTGATGCAAAGTGCTTCCTACTCTGAGGGAGGGTCCTCTCACTCAGTTAACCCTTCCTTCCTGGGAATGCCCTCACAGGCCCACACAGAGGCATATCTCTTAGTTGATTCCAGATCCAGTCAAACCAAACCTCAGTATTAACCATCGCAAATACCGATTTCAGGGGCTTGCTTTGAATAGTCAAGTAAGTGAGGAACATTTCAAAATTCCTGGCACAGGTTAGGATGTAGATATTTGTGGAAAGGGTAAATTTTGCCACTGGTTTGTGGAAACAATCTCACATGTCAGCTCTATCACAGGGTCCTACAGATTTATCTGAGGCTGGGTCTCCTTGGTGGATTTCTGTGGAGCTTGTGATTTACAATGTAAAGCCCCTGAGAGTGGTGAGCTAAAAGAAGCTTTTAGGAAATATATCCACCACAGGAATTTTAGTACGCTGCCTGTTGTACCAAACCTATTTAGTGCAGGTTAGAGATGCTGTGTCATCAATCTGCATATAAACATGTGCCTCTTTACAAAAACCCCAGAGACAAATTACAAATCATGACCTGTGAATGAACCCAGGGCATTTATGCTTCCTCTTGGACAAGTTCCAGGATACCATTAAAGAGTTTTGCATTTACTCATTGGTGGATTTAAGCACAACTGTGCCCTGACTCACTATGCCAAGGAATAGTGGTTAAGGATTGATCTGCTTGTTCCGTATAGGCCAGCAAAATACACTGAAATCACTCAGAGAGGGTAGGCATAGCAATGAATGTAATAGCACTGCAGATGTTGCTTGTCTTAGTCTTCTTGGGCTGTCTAACAAAATATCCTAGTAAGCAACTTAAATTATAGAAGTTTGTTTTTAATGAATCCTGAAACTGCTGAGAAGTCTAAGATCAAGGTACTGGGAAGGTGAGCTCCATTCTGGGTCTTGTAGGCATACTTCATCTTGCTGTGGACTCACATACCAACTGTTTACACCAGGATGCAGGGAGGGCTCTGATGTCTTTTCTTCTTCTTCTTCTTTTTTTTTTTTTTTTTTTCAAGACAGGGTTTCTCTGTGTAGCTTTGCGTCTTTCTGGAGCTCATTTGTAGCCAGCTGCCTCGAACTCACAGAGATCCGCCTGGCTCTGCCTCCCGAGTGCTGGGATTAAAGGCGTGCGCCACCACCGCCCGGCTGTCTTTTCTTCTTATAAGGACACATAAATATCTTTATCATGGGCATTTCCCTCATCATTGCTCCTAAACTTGCTTATTTCCAAGGGCTCCATTTTCAAATACCACCATATTGCAGTGTTTCCACATATGTATGAATGAGGATGGAGGTTCAAACATTCAATCCCTAAAAACATTCAGAGTGTCAGAAGGTGTGGGGAGGAGGGTGTGGCCACAAATGCAAACTATTTATCACTGTTGTAACTTGACTATTCATCCCTTTAACACAAAATGAGTTGATTTACTCATGAAAGCATTGTTCCCTTCTCCAAATCACACCTAATTAATATAAAGACAAGTTGAACATTGCACTCTGAGAATTATTTTATAATTTATCTTATCACTCACATGGTACCTAGTCATTACCAAATACTGCAGTTTTGAAGGAAAAATTGCTCTGCATTTTAGTCTGAGCACAGACTGCAATATCTGAAGCCACAAATGGCTGTAAAAGACTGTATGTAAAAACTCTAAGACACAGTACGTCTTTTTTTTTTTTTAATCCATCTACAGATCAGACATCCATGGAGTTTTTTCACCATCAACTTGTTTAGCACAGACATCTATGGTTTGTTTTTCTAGCTATGCCATTTTGAATATTTCTGTTCCATAAACTGAACTTTGTTGCAGGTATAATTTCTATAATTCTTCATGGTAGAAGTTTCTCTGAGTGGAACACACCAACATGATCTTTTAACTTTCCACAGATCTTTCTTTGTCCTGAGAACAGCTGTCTCTATGAATATTTCATTGGTGAGTGTTGACTCTTAGCACTCCAATTTTCATTGTCTCTTAAACAACTGCATTAGCCTCATTCTGAGTAACTAGACTTACTGACTTTTCTGTTACCAGAGACCATTTTCTATTTACCCTATGACTATATAGAGTAACACAGAAGTTATCTCTAAGTTGAAATAACAACTATGTGCTTCTATGTTTTACATTTGATGTCACAACAGTAATGGTGATTTATCAAATAGTGGAATAGAGAAGCCATAAAGTACAAAAAATCTACTAGAATTCAGGAATATATTCACCCAAAGACAAAAATTGGGGCACTCTAAATGTCCTTAAATGCCTAGATGTTGACTTGAGCTCTAAAGCTCCGTTTGCTTACTCTCTCCCTGGATATGTCAGGCTAAAGTCCTTTCTGATACCAACCAAGTTGTCTGATGGCCAATCACCCTTTTTTTTTAAGGAACTGTGAAGTTCTCTGGCTCCTTACAAATATCTGCTGATGCATTGTTCAAAGCTATATTCAAATAGTTGATCCATATGCTCATAGGGCCTTATGCTATGTCACTTTCCTGTTTGAAGCTAATAAGTCACTATCCTTTGGTAGTTTTGTCATGGACCATGTTGTCCTTCATAAAGTCCACATTTCTACTTTTGGGGCTGTGGATATAACTTACTGGTAGGATGTCCTCCTAGCATGTGTGGGGCTCTGAACTTGATTCCCAGAACTATAAACACCAATAGCTACTTTCTGTCTACCAGGATTTCCTAACATCCCTCAGCAGAACCTAACATTATGGGAACAAGAAACACAAATTCCTTAAGGAAGTCACTGGGAGTGAAAGGTACCAATACTATTTCACCTCTTAGTTTTATTCTCTAGTTATCAAGGATACAACACACACTACATTATTAGTGCTACCCTAGAATTTAAACCATCTTCCTACTTAGAGCAGGCCATTTGGATCTGTGTGCTTTTTTATAATTTGAAGCTGTTTAGTTTTGGCATACATTCAAGAATATTCTGTTGCTCAGATTCTATGTTGGAGGCAGTGTGTCACTGTGGGGGTGAGTTCTCCTATGCTCAAGCTACTTCCAGTGTCACAGTCCACTTCCTGTTGCCTTCTGATCAAGATGTAGCCAGCACCATGTCTGCCTGCATGCTGGCATGCTCCCCCACCATGATGATAATGAACTGGATCTCTGAAATGTAAGTGAGCCACCCCAATGATATGTTTATCTTATAAGAGTTGCCATGGTCATGATGTCTCTTCACAGAAACCCTGAGACACATGCACTGTCGCACATGTGTAGTACTTACCTTAAGTGTATATAGAGTTATATAGGCATATACTTAGCACTTAGATTTATTTATTTATTTATTATGTATACAGTGTTCTGCCTGCATATATGCCTTCGGACCAGAAGAGGGCACCAAATCTCATTACGGATGGTTGTGAGCCACCATTTGGTTGCTGGGAATTGAACTCAGGACCTCTGGAAGAGCAGCCAGTGCTCTTAACCATTGAGCCATCTCTCCAGCCCCAATAGCACATTTTCAAACAATCTTTCTTATCACCTTTAGATCTTGAAACTGCCATGGTCATTAGGCTACTCACCAGTTGCTCGGCTACCCCTGGGTTCTTAGAGCTTCTCCTTACAGACCACTGATGGCCAATAATTACGAAGGAACCGGTAGCACAGGCTCTCCCATTAGTGTCTTTTCTTCTTCTCCTGTGACTGAACACTTAGTCCAAAGTGTCCATGTTTGTCTTCACTGACTATGCCTTTCTCTCAACTCCACCATCAAGTCAGAACTCCAAAATTCTACATTTAACCCCTCTATATTAGGAGGGGAAATTTTCAGTTTCTAATTCCCCCAATGTTTTGTTTAGTTGCTGTAGTGAGTTCTGGAATCTGTGACTTGAAATACTTCAGTCTTGAGTAGATTCTTGATCCCTGTGTTTCTTATAGGGCTGACTATTTTGGAAACTAAACATCTGAAACAGTATCCTCACAGACAGTAGGCTAGACATCCTAGCTTTATTTTGCCAGCCTCTGTATTTCTATTGGTCTCCCTGATCCTTCTGCAGAATTTCCCCTTAGCCCAAAGGTTCCAGTGGAGGTCCACCAGGATTATGAACAAAATAAAGTAATTACAAACACCGTACAGGAAAGTCCTGTGGTCATGGGGTGGGGCAGATGCTTTAGGAGGAAAGGCCATCCAGCGTGTCTGAGAATATCTCTGCTTATGTCATTGGTCTGCAGAGGTGGCCTGGCATCATCACCGTTCAGAACAGGGAAATTTGTATATACAGTGACTCTCCATCTTTCATTTTAAAAAAGGATTTATTTTTATCCCCCAAATATCCTTCAATTTACTTATCTAAGGAGTCCTGCTTCTCTGGCAGCTTTCCTCTGGCTGCATTAGTTGGAGACCTCTCTGAACACCTCTGCTTGGCTGCCAATCTGTTCAGCTGACAGCATCTGAGAGACACTCTTTGGGAAGAATTGGAGGATCTCTTGGGAATAACCAAAAAAAGTTTTTTGAAAACACAGCCAACCACTTACCACTTTCTTCTGACTACTCAACAAAGAGAAACAGCTTTATGGACATCTCTCCTTGTGTTTTCCTTTTCAGAGTCTGCAAACCATTTCTATGCAAGATAAAGGGGCCGTTTGGGTGGAACCGTGGCTTCGAGATGTTGCCCTTGCACATAAAGGACCCGTCTTTAATACCCAGAGTAGGAGGTCTGTAGAAATGTGAACACAGTGTGAAAGGGTTTCACGGTGCAGCATGAACAATGACAGTGATTTTAATTGAGAAGAGTGTTGCTGTGCGGGAGCCAAGAGGTTCTTTCTGCAGCTGTTGGGAACTATTTCCTCTAAGTTTCATCCGGCAAGTCCATCATCAGGTGAGTGTCTTCTGGGCTGCCTGCCAGTTCTTGGATGGCTGAAACATTCGCCTGGACTCTGGCTGCTCACTCTACAGTGCTCTCTGAACAGAATCAGGCAGAGTGACTCACACAGAAAACCGTTACCTCATTTTTGTCCAATTCCATTGTGTGGGCTGAAGGTTGAGTTTAGCTGGAACAGAAAAGTGGGGATCGGAGATGAGGTGACTAATTGCAGATCTCAATTATGGAAGGACACATGAGAACATCTGAGGTCTTTAAAAGGAAGGGAAGGTCAAGGCTGTGCCCTCTGCTGGACTTTGCCACATGATACTTGTGAGTCACAGGCTAAGCTGGGGGTAGGCACGGTGAGTTCAAGGGGGCTGTGGCAAGGATATGAAAATGTTTGAGTAAACAACCTGCAATGACATCTTGTGTTGCTTTTATTCATACTGTGGTGTGAAACTTCTTTATTTTAAATTTATATTTCTACAAAGTTGGATCTCACAGAAGAATAAGAATGGCCCTTGTTTTTGCTGAATGGAAGCCAATAACCTTTAGAAATGTCACTGAGTGACTCTCCTGATGCCAGTATAGACCGTATACAAGCTAGAGTCTGTCATTACCTTACAAACAAGACTCCACTCAAAAGCTTCATGCTGTAAAGTCTAGGTTCCAGCTTTGGTGTGTAGTGTCTTGGGTCCAGCCTGTTGCACTCAGATGAAACTCCTTTATGTGCTTCCATTCATCTTCAGCTGTGATCAGCTGACCTTTGTGCTGGGCACTGTTCTGGGTGATAAGAAAGAAACTCAAGAAGGGAGTTTGCATTCTCCTCAAGAAGGGAGTTTGCATTCTCCTCAAGAAGGGAGTTTGTATTCTACAAGAGGAACAAACTACCTGTCAAAGGTAACACTGAAGACCAGTAAATCCTGGGAAGGAAATATGCTGATGTCATAAATCTATTGAAGGAAATTCTTTAGAGTTTCAGTAAAGTTTGTTGTTGTTGTTGTTGTTTGTTTGTTTTAGGTTGCTGGCAATGATTTCTAAGCTGACAACTGAGCTCCATTGACCAGTGGTAAGGACAGACCCTAAAGATGTTCTGGTGGTGCCATATGTGGCTCTGGGGACAGAAAGGACTTGATGGATGAGTTGAAGTACCGCAAGGCCAGAGTGGGTTTATGGATAAGGGAAGACTGGAACAGGATGACTGCACAGATGACAAAACCTAGAGCATGTAGATCTTAAAAAGCTATGGGAAGGTATATTTTAATCCTAACTGTGTAGAAAATTGTCAAAATGGAAGTGACTCAAATAATGTGTATAATATGTACTTTTAAATGATCCCTCTGAGAGTTATGTAGAAAACGAAGTAGTAAAAGCCAGGGTACTAGTTAAGGAGACTATTACAGTTGGATATGTAGAAAGTTTTTGTAGCTGTGGTAGTTTGAACAAGAATGTATATTTGAATGCTTGGTCATCCAGAGTGGCACTATTTGAGAAGGATTAGAAAGATTAGGAGGTGTGACCTTGTTGGAGAAAGCATGTCCACTGGGGGTGGGCTCTGAGTTTTAAAAAGCTCATGCCAGGCCAGTCTCTCTCTCTCTCTCTTTGCCTAAAGAACAGGATGTAGCTCTCAGCTCCAACACCTGCATGCATGTTGCCATCCTCCCCACCATGATGATAATTGGACTAAATCTCTGAAACTGTAATCCAGCCCCCAATTAAATGCTTTCTTTAATAAGAGTTTCCTTGGGAGAGCTGGCTCTGCCCCTCCACGTGGGAGAGCTAGACCTGGTAGTGTGGGAGTTGGCCCACCCCAACATCTACCCCATCGATGATCTACTGGAGTATGTGAAAGGGCTGGCCCTGCAGAAACATGGCCTCAGGATCTCCATGACTCAGGACAACAGTAGGATATATGAGAGGGAGGATCCAGTATTGATGGTATAGTAGAAGCCAGAGGCCTTGAACCAGACCAGTGACTCATTGCAATTAACTTTTGCAAGTAAAGCTGTTTGGGGAGATGGGTATACTGCGAGACACACCATAGCTTCCAATGCCACTATAACTAATGAATATATGAGGAGAGGCAGGAAAGATGGAGGAGTGGAATGGTATGTGTTCAATGGAACTGGAGGAGCAGGTCAAGCCAGAGGTGGCAAGATGGCTTGTTTTTGTTGGTTTTGTTTAATTTATTTTATTTTGTGTGGGAGGGTACAAGAGTGAATGGTGGACGTGAAAGAACTGGGAAATGAGTGGGATTGGGGTACATGATGTGAAGTTCCCAAAGAGTCAATAAAAATATGTAAAAATAAAATAAAAAAAATAAAGGAAAAAAAAGTTTCCTTGGAAGGACACAGTCAATAAGACAAAATGACAGCCTACAGAATGGGAAAAGATCTTTACTAACCCCACATCTAACAGAGGACTGATCTCCAAAATATATGAAGAACTCAAGAAACTAAACATCAAAATATAGAATGATCCAATTAAAAAATAGATTATAGAGTTAAACAGAGAATTCTCAACAGAAGAATCTCAAATGGCCAAAAGACATTTATGGAATTATCAACATCCTTAGTCATCAGGGAAATGCAAATCCAAACAACACTGAAATACCATCTTACACCTGTCAGAATGGCTATGACCAAAAACACTGATGACAGTTTATGTTGGAGAGAATGTGGAGCAAGGGGAACACTCCTCCACTGTTGGTGGGAGTACAAACTTGTACAACCACTGTGAAAATCAGTATGGTAGTTTCTCAGAAAATTGGGAGTCAATCTACCCCAGATACAACTCTTGGGCATATACCCAAGAAACGCTCAATCATACCACAAGGACACATGCTGAACTATGTTCATAGCAACATTATTCATAATAGCCAGAACCTGGAAACAACCTAGATGCCCTTCAACTGAAGAATGGATAAATAAAATGTGACAAATATACACAATGGAATACTAATCAGCAGTAAAAATCAAAGACATCATGAAATTTGCAGGCAAATGGATGGAACTAGAAAATATCATCCTGAGTGAAATAATCCAGACTCAAAAGGACAAACATGGTATGTACTCACTCATAAGTGGATACTAGATGAAAGGCAAAGGATAACCAGACTACAACCTATATGTCCAAAGATGGATCACCCTGGGAAGGGGAAATTGATGAGATCTCCATGAGGGCTAGTTTCCTACTAGAGCATTTTCATAATGAGGTTGGTTTTTCCGGAATGCATTATTCCTGCCTATATAACATCCAGACCTGGTTCTTATAAGGAAATGGCCATAGTTTGAATGTGTCACATACAAGATTCAGGTCTTGTCATTGAAATGGTGTAAAAGGTAGAGTCACTGAGAGATAAATAGATCGTGTGTGTGTGTGTGTGTGTGTGTGTGTGCATGTGCCATGGTGTGCATATAGAGGTCAGAGGACAACCTACAAGAATTAGGTCTTTCTTTCCACCATGTGCATCTTAGAAATTGAAGTTAGGTTGTCAGGCTTGAAGGCAGGTGCTGAGCCATCTTGCTGGCCCAAGGAGGGCTCTTTCTTTATTAGCAGGACTAGATTTCTTATAAAAGAGGCTTCACGGAGTGGTCAGTTAGCTTGCCTTTCTGTCTTCTGTCATTGATGACTCAGTAGGATGGGCCTTTCTAACATTTATCTTATATTTCCAAGGCTCAGAAATGTGACCACTCGCCGGGCAGTGGTGGCGCACGCCTTTAATCCCAGCACTCGGGAGGCAGAGCCAGGCGGATCTCTGTGAGTTTGAGACCAGCCTGGGCTACCAAGTGAGTCCCAGGAAAGGCGCAAAGCTACACAGAGAAACCCTGTCTCGAAAAACCAAAAAAAAAAAAAAAAAAAAAAAAGAAAGAAAGAAAGAAAGAAATGTGACCACTCTTCTTTTTTTTTTAATTTCCCATTCTCAGCTGTTCTGCCAAAAAAGCACAACTAGAAAAAACTTATAAAAAAGCACAACCCAATAACTTATATACAATCCTGTCCTATTTAAATTAGCTTAGAAGATTCTGTTATATTCAGCTAAAGCACCCAGATTAATACAATGTTAAATGTATTGTGAATAGCCATACGTATATATGCTGTGATCATTAACTCTTTTAGTAGTACTTGTGAAAACCTAGTTTAACCCAAAGAAGATACTCCATATACATTAAATAAACCCATTATAATTATCTTTCATGGCCAAAGGAAACTTCTAAAATGGAGATTTGAGAGAATAGGTCTACTAAATAAGAAATAATAGATTGATTGGGATGTTGTCTTATTTGCTTTTCTATTGCTGTGATAAGATACCATGTCCAAAGTACCTTACAGAAGAGTTTATTTGGGGCTACAGTTTCAGAGGTTTAGTGTCCATGATCAGTATGGTAGGGAACATGGCAGCAGGCAGGAAGTATGGTGCAAGAACAGTAGCTGAGAGCTTGCATCTTGATTCACAAGCATTTGACAGAGAGAGCATTTGACAGAGAATGACATGAGTCTTACAACCTCAAAGCCCACCCCAAGTGACACACCTTTTCCAACAAGGCCACACCTCCTAATTCTTCCCAAACAGTCTCACTCACTGGGGACCAAGTATTCCAATATATGAAGATGTGAGGACCATTCTTATTTAAAGTACCACAGATACCCACCCTGATTAAGTATTTGAACAGTGTGTCCTTTCTATTTCCCTGAGAACCAAAGGCCTTTGTGTAGATTTGACTTACTGTTGTGAGAGAATAGAAGGCTTTGATGTTCTTATGTATTTGCTTGCTTTTGCAAGAGGTACTGAAGGGAACTGGATCTAGAACTAAGAGGCCATTAAAAGACCTTGACATCTGGGAGAAGCCACAGCAGGCTATCACAAGCCAAGTGACTCATCTTTCACAGCATATTCTGGATGGGAACTTAATCCTGCCTATTTGTAGGATGGGTCAGCAGTGGCAGATGTGTGTATTATGAGCTGTGGAAGCTTTGGTGGCTTGGTGCTTTGCCAGTGTTTATCATTGCCACCTGCAACATAGCTTACCCTAAAAGCACCTAAACTACCTGCTTGGGGATTTCTGTGGCACAGAGGTTGGCCATGTAGGATGGGTAGGGCAAATCTGAGACGTTCTTTTTACTGTGGCCCAAGGGATGTCCTGGGGATTAAGCACCAATTGCCTAAAGCAGGAATCCCCTCCTTAGTGCTCTGTAATGCCTGTCTTCCTTCTTTCTCACTTACTCATATCCTCACTGGTACAATGCAAATGACTTCCCTCCAAATTCTTATCTCAGGATTTGCTTCTGGAGAAATGCAAAGCAAGATAATGATTAGCATTTATTCAGTGCTTGCTGTTTGCTGTACACTATTGTAAGAACTTTATACCTTACTTGATCCCATGTCAGCCTGATGAAACAGGCAACATTATTATAAAGGAAGACCAGGAGTTATAAAAGTGTGTTATCTACAAAAGTGTCATTGACATGCCTGTGGTTATTTGCTAATAAATGTGAGAGGCAGACTTTGACTACCAGGGAGTTTCATTGTGTGAGTTGTATTTAACAACTCTATCAGTAGAAAGAACCGTACTGCCCATTAAGCTAACTGCCAGCTACATGCCACTACTTACTTTTAGCTTCATTAAAACCGTGTAAAATAAAGAATTTAGCCCCTCATTTGCAGTAGCTATGTGCTAAAGAGTGAGCAACATGTGGCTAGTGGCTACTGGATTGGATGCATAACACTTACTTTCCTAGCTGAAGAAAGTTCTATTGGCTGCTCTGTTATGAAAGGAGTTCTTATTAAGCAGTCACTATCTGCTTAATACTTTGTTACTGTCTAGGGGTCTTGATTGGGTTCATTTTCTCTAACAGTTAAAGAACTAAAGGGCAGGAAGGATCTTGAGCCCAACAGGTAGCAGAGGAGCAATCTCAAACACAGAAGACAGGAGCAGATGGAATCAGTAGCTGGAGAGAGGCTTTGATGGGGGTGAGGAAACACCCACATGCAGTAGGCACACCAAGAAAGACCCTCTGCAAAGCAGAGAGGGGACTCAGAAGCCAAAAACTCAGTCTCTTCTTGAGGGCTGGGTATTTTGAAGTCTCTCAAGAATCTTCCTCCCCTAATTTAGGGCTGGCCAGTTTGAAGACAGATAGGATGGCTGGTTGGCCCACAGCTATTGTGTAGGCATGTCCTGAGCAGGCTTTGAACTTGTTCAGGTCTAACAGCAGGAGACCTACTGGTAGAAGAAAAAACCCACAAGGCCTTTGTTTTAAGCTGCCAGGCTTTTGTCTCAAGTGGGAGGGATGAAGCGGAAGCCAACCATCTTGGAAGTTCACTGTCTTTATTATCTAGCCACCACCCCTCTTCCTGTCTGTCTGCCTACCAGGGAGTCTGTCTAACTCCTAGTCTTTCACATTGACATCACAGAAACACTGAAGGAAGTAGTTGAAGAGGATTCTTCTTGAAAACTCCTTTATCCAGCTCACAGCAGGCCTGGAAGAGATAAGAACAGGGCAGTCTACCTACCGGCTTCTGTGCTAATACTGGAGCACTTCAGAGTCATTTGCAGGAAGCTTCTCTAATCTTGCTCCTCACCTTTGATTTGTTCTTATTACTTCTACTGAACAGGATTCTACTATTCTCTGGCTGGCCTTGAATTAGAAGGTGAAAAGTCAGCTGGATGCAGAAACATTGACAGGGACTAGAAGAAACCATCAAGACTCAAAAACACCCTTTGAGGTTCTGTGAGGAAGGAAGAGATGGGGCAGGAGCTGCATCACAAGGCAATCAGGGCCAGCAGTGTGGAGGTGAACATGTTGTGCCCAGATCGTGACCCCCAGAGAGACCACCAAGGACGAGCAAGCCGGAATGCAAAAGCAAGGTTTAATTTCGGGATATCCAAATGCAATACAAGCCTAGGCAGGGACTTCGTCCAACAGATCCAATGCAGTGGAGGCTGGAGGAAGTGCCCACCTATCTGTAAGCTCAGTTTTTAAAGGGAAAAATCACAAGGTTACATCATTTAGGGGTGCTAGTACAGGTACAATTCTGATTGGCTTGTGTCTAGGAATTCCAGAAATCACAATTCAATTTTCCTTCTAAGGAGGTAGTTGCCCGCCACTGAAGGGTTCACAACATGCCCCCACGGTCAGGCGTGTTTGCATATGCCCGGAGGACACTTCCGCCTAGCCAGTTCCAGGTCAGGATAGCCATTTCTGGGTCAGGACTTCTTGCGTGACCAGGATGCCTGGCAGACCTGGACACTTCCACCTAGCCAGTTCTAGGTCAAGATAGCCATTTCCGGGTCAAGGCATCTCACGTGACCAGGATCCGTGACGTTGCATGACTGCGTATGTAAGCAGCGTAGTCATGTGATCTACGTGCATGCGTGGAGTAGTGACGTCGACCTGTGCACGCCCAGCCTTTAAAAGCCGGCGTCATGTTCCTGGTTCTTCCGTCTTCTCCACACACGTGTCTCTTCCACAGGCCTGTGCACTCTCTGTCCCTTTTATCTTTAATAAAACTTTTATTAGCGGATTCTGTCATGTTTCGTGACATTTCCTTGCAGGGTAAGGGCACAGCGCTGCAAATAACAGCTACCATTTCTCATTGGCTGCCCCCAAATGGGGGCATCTGGTGATTACACAGTCACTATGGAAACTAGGGTTGGGACATTCTATGGTCAAGTAGCTGCCTAGGGGGCCAGGGAGAGGATATTCCATAGTCCAGCAGTCATTACCTCCTGACTACCTTGTGACTCTGTACTTTTACACTTCCTGGTTTCTGGAATCTGAACTGACTGGTTTCAGTAACTTCTGGCCTGTTCCAGTAACTTATGGCCTGTAGCTAAAAGGAGCAGTCTTAGGCCTTAGTTTTGGGGTGAAAGCATTTTGGTCTTATCTTGGCTCCACAAACGGGCTAGCTCATTGGATCCACACTCAGGACAAAGCACACGGTTAGGAATCTTGCTTTGGCAGTGTCTTGGAGTCACCAAAAACATTAAGAAGGAACTGCCCATCCTTAGGGCCTTTCCAGCATGTGTTTCAGCAACACTGGGAATTTACCTTGACCAAACCTCCTAGCATCTGAGAGCGTTGATGATTTTACTGTAATTAGCATGACAAGGAAGTTTAAGGACCTGTATTTCTACCTTCTTTGTATCATGGAACAGTGCTTTCAGACCAGACTCAGAGAGGAAGAAGTCACTTTGGGTCCTGTAAGTCTGAGCCAAGAAAAAAATTTGAATCATCTCAGAGGAAATAACCCGAGTAATTCCTGACGTCACTCACTTGAGGGTGTCCACCTCTCAGAGTGACCAGCCTGGGTCTGGGCCACTGTGCTTCGCTCATTCTCTGGCAGACACAGAGAATCTAAAAAGTATTCTCCAGAAGGGACTTCTGTTAGTTTGATCCTTATATCTCAGGGCTTGGGGAATTGGGGGGGAGGGGGGGGCTTCTGATGAACCACTGAAGTAAAAATACCCAGGGATTGGGAGGCTCTGTGAAGGCTGCATCTCCTCCCATTAGGCCAGTCTTTTCACCTGGGTTGGCAAAGGAGAAAACATGTGCAGATGCCTGTTCTTGCTGTAAATGTGAGAAAAGAGAGAATGCAGTGAGAAAAGACATGAGGAGGCAAACACCTCAGAAAAGCTCGGGACTTCCAGCAGAGGCTTCCCCTGTGGGCAGTTACTCAATGGGTGGAGGTAAAGTGACTGCAAGCCTGGGCATGGGAGTAGGGGGTGAGGGTGAGAGCGTTAGGTGGGGGTGGGAGGTGTGGGCGTTGGGGGTGGGGTGGGAGAGTGTGGAGTGGCAGCACACAATTAGACTCTGGATTTGCCTCACTTCTCCAGGGTGCTGGGTTCTAGAAATCATGGAGGATTATCATAACAAATAGTAGACTCCCAACTCCCTTTCCCTTGCTTTTTGGTTTAACCCCCCATTCTGACCTCCATCCTGCTGCTTCACACAAGGAATTAGAGGACTCCTCTAAAAGAGTGATAAAGAAACTCAAACAGAAGCCTTACAACAACTGGTAGTTTGAAGTTTTTACCCAATACCATGTCAAAGTTCCCATCCAGTAACTCTAAACTGCAGTCCACATATAAGCAAGTGCCCTTACAACTTAGGACTTCACTGCCCTTTCTTACATGTAACTCAGCAGAGAAATGCAAAGATCACCCCTGATAAAGAAAGAATAATCTATTAACCAAATAACCTATTTTCATTACTCCCAGAAAGCTAGGATACACTGAACTGTTTTAAAAAAAAAAAAAAAAACCATAAAGAATATTGAGATAAAAAAGGCTCTTGAAAATTAAAAATATGATTAGAAGAGTTTAAAAAGGATACATTTAAACAACAGAAACCCCCTCCAAAGTTGGAAGAGACAGGCAAGCAGGCAGGTGCGCGCACGCACGCACGCACGCACGCATACATGCATGCACACACACACACATACACACACACACACACACACACACACACACACACACAGAGAGAGAGAGAGAGAGAGAGAGAGAGAGAGAGAGAGAGAGAGAGAGAGAGGAATTATCAAAGAAAACAAGAAAATGTCCTACTGAAGAGCATGGAACTTCAGATTGCAAGTATTCTGAGTATTCAGACAATGAATGAGGATGGAGGCACATCCTAAGGGCACTTTAGAACACTGGTGAGGAGGACATGGAGGTCTATGATTCTTTAACAACAAAAGGCTGCACTGGGAATAGAAGACAGTAGAGAACATTTTTTAAATGTGCAGTAAAAATGATTTCTGATCTAGAATTCTTCCCAAAGAGCCACTAGTAATCCATAATCGTGAACAAGCTCCATAAAAATAAAGGAGTAGCTGGGTGGTGGTGGCACACCTTTAATCCCAGCACTCGGGAGGCAGAGGCAGGCGGATCTCTGTGAGTTTGAGGCCAGCCTGGGCTACAGAGCAAGAGATCCAGGACAGGTACTAAAACTACACAGAGAAACCTGCCTTGGAAAAACAAAAACAAAACAAAACAAAAACAAAAAAAAAAAAAAAAAGGAGTAAATTGATGATGGGCAAATGGGATCCAAGGAAAAGGAATAAACAGGCAGAGAGAACTAGGCTAGTGGAAAGAGGGACTGGCCAAGTCAATGCCACCAGACTATACTGTCTGGCTGAACTAGGGTAGTATTTATATGGTGTCAGTACTACATACCACAAATATCCATTTGACACAGGGGATACTATGATGAAAGCATATGTAGGATTGTTTTTATTTGGGGAATAGGGTATATACAGACTTGTATTAAAGTCCATCACTGTGATACAAGGCTGTTGGGACAGGAATTTTTCTTGAATTCACTATGAATTCCTGTGTCTAAGACAATGGCCTACACACTGTAGGTCCTCAGCAAATGTGCATTGACTGATTGAAACCTGATATGGAATATTCATTCTAGGAAATTTGTTAAGTGAACAGCTAGCTAAGATACTGTATTAGTTATTCTTCCTGTTGCCATGACAAAAAGCCACTTAAGAGAGGAGGTTTATTATGGCTTACATTTTAATGGATGTTTTTCCTCATGGAGAAGTAGGCGGCAGTAGGCGTTTGGGGCATCTGGTTACATTGCATCCAATCAGGAAGCAGAGAGAAATGAATGCATTTCCTGCTCTGCTGGCTTTCCGTTCCCTTTGAGGACCTGGGACCCAGAGCCCACCCAGAGTACAAGGTGGCCTTTCCCTGTTAATCACTGTAATCTAGAACAGTCCCTCACAGATACACCAGAAGCTTGTTTTCATGGTGACTCTAAACCCCATCAGGTTGACAGTCCAGACTAACCACCACAGATACATTTTCAAAACTCCCAAAGCAGACAGCACAAAGTTGTACCAAGCCTTTCCACGGTTTAAAACTAGTGATTAGGGAAATATTTAAACTCACATCAAAATATTGAAGGTTTTTTTTTTCTTTTCTTTCTTTCTTTCTTTTTTTTTTTTTTTTAGCCAGATATGTTCCTAGGAAAGTATTCTTTATGCTAGTTAGGTTGATGGGCGACAGCTTGAGCTCAGGCCAGTTCCAGGGAAATCAAGATGCAATTTCCTCCATTTAGAAAGCAAATTACTGTATTGACTTTTCCTCTTGTTCATTCACTAATATGATTCCAAGCTGGGTTGAGAGAAAATGCCTTGTTTTGCTTTTCAAGCTGTGGACTGTCCTGAGGAGAAGCCTTTAGTACTTCCTCTGTCAGTAGACTCCAGAAAGTTTCTTCAGTACACCCATTTCTCTTATTAAATAAAAAGGTGTATGTCTTTGGTTCAGTATGTGTGCTTCTGCCTAATGGCTCTGAATGGGGTCTACAACCCAGTTTAATTTGGCTATGAATTCATTGATTCTAGTCTAATGACCTCTAGAAGTGTTCACTGGTTCACTCTTTCTGACTTCACCAATTTGTTCTGTATATACTATGCACCATTTAGTAAGGGAAAGAAAAAAAAACAGGTCAAATAATTCTGGGTGAACAGAGGTAAAATAACCAACCGTTCCCATGGGTCTCCCAAGAAGATAACCAACTTGCAGAACTGGCCATACTTATTTTTGTGGTGGTGGGGGGTGTGGAGGTTGGTCAGGAATATTGGAAACCTGTACAGAGACTACTACATATTCCATCCTGGCTAGTCAGTACCAGGCTGGGCACTGTGTGTAGAGCATGTGAATATCTGGGGAATGTACTCTGGCTGCCTTCTGTCTGTCTCAACACTTCTGAAGAGTCTTGGTGTTGTAGATCTTGTCTTTGGAGACTATGTGGGTTTCCCAGTCTAATCTCAAAGGCTCCATGTTCCTCCAAATAAATATTTTGGAGGCTTCTCAGGAGACTGATCAGGATTCCTGATATAATCCTCTACTTGCTTTCCTGTTCCTCATGCATGTTACTGATGATCCAGGCCAGTCTGGGGAGCTGGGGGTGGGAGTGTCTTCATCCAGTCTCTCCCAGTAATGATGGCCCAGTGCCCTGTGGAGAATGAAGCTGCCTGAAATTACTGGACCACAAGCTTTGCCAGACTCCAAGAACAGTGACAGTAGTATGGGGACTGGTGGTGCAGGATACAGATGCTCTTCACCTCACAAACTTACCAGTCCACAGCCACTCTCCAGGCCCAAAACCCAGAAGAGGGGCACAGATGTCACATTATTTTCAGGACTTTGGGAGAGAAGCCCCCAAATAAAGGCCATATCCACAATTCTCCTTTCATACAGAAGTGAATGCCACCATATGGATGCAGAGACCTTGGTTTCATGAAGAAAACCCTTTAGAGAGCATTGGTGGGGTGCCCTGCATAGGCATTCATTACAAAGCCATCCTGTGCCTCTGCTGGCTGCAACTTTGATCTACATATATATATAGCTTCACTAGTCCCTGGGAGAACAGCCTTCCATTCTGGCTCACTGCATTGCTCATGAAGATTGGAGGCCAGTGGGAGTTTCCCAGTTGGGGCTTTTTCTTGGGGGAGGGTGTTGCCATCTGTCCTTGCTCCGACAAATAGGACCTGATACAGGAAAATGACTCCGAGGACATGGACAAACATACCCCAAGTTCCTCTTTGATTCCCAGAAACTGAACACCAGGTGTGGACTTCCACAAGCCTCAGGCATCGTCTTCTACACATTGCTGGAATCCCCCCCTTCTCCCTGGGCACTTGGGGGATCCTCGTGTGTCTATCAAGCTATGGCAGGGGAAAGCCGGAAGCCTTGGGAGTAGGTGGTATTTCTCTTTCCAGTAACTTCGAACACAGGTTTATCTTCTCCACGCACCTGAGAACAGGGAGAATGGGCAATGTGGACTCACAAAACTGAGCTTAGGAAAAGAGGAGATGCTTAGTCCCTTTGCATGGGTGTGCGTCGATCGATGTCTATGGCTGTGGTAGAGTGGCGATGTGTCTCTTACGGTGTGCACATAATTCATGCCTGTTTCTCAGAGCAGAAGCGTGGGGGTTGTTTTTGGCCAGAGCTCAGTTGATTTGTGTTAGGCTCGCACAGCCTTCTGCAGGAGGCAAGAGAATCTGAGCACTCCTCAGTGATCGTGTGAATGCCAAAGTCACCTTCAGTCCTGACCAGCAGATGAGCGAATGTGAAAGTCCCCTAGAGACCCCTGGGTTGCAGCGCCGGCTCAAGTGATGGGTGCAGGACCCTGGCTCAGCCGTCAGTCTCTGCAGAGTAGAGATGCGGGGAGGGGAAGGGAGCGGAGACCTGGGCTCTGGTAGCGCCAACCCCACAGCTTGACAAACCCGCCAGAGGCGCAGGGAAGTGCGTTAACCTACATCACCGTGGCAGTATGAGGTCCTGGGTTTTGGATGGGGGAGACAAAAACCACAGTGCAGGATTTGTAGGGTCTGGCGTGGGAAGAGAATGTCCAGTCCCCTATGTTAGCCTGTTAGCCTGCTCCCCTATACTCCCTAGTTTCTACCACGTTTAGGCTAGCGATGTGAAGGACTGTGGAGTACCGGTTGGGGACAGGCATGCCAGAAGTCCTCTAATGGATCCTAGGACCCGCTCCTTCCCGAGCAGTCACCTTCCTGGCTGTATCTAACTGAAGTCCTTTTAGAGCCCAGGACTGCTGCTCACCCTGCCGGGAGTCCAGCCAGGAGGGGGCAGGGAAAGGTTGTAGACTCGAGTTCAGGCGTTAAAGAGATCTTGACGCCAAACTCTCTCCAGTTTGCTCACACATTCTGGGAGAATCCACTCTCCCTCAGTCTCCTTACCCCTCCCCTGTTCCTCAGCAATGACCTCAAGGCAAAGACAGGGAGTGGACTCCTGCTTCCTTGCCGCAGGAGTGCAGCTATGACGGAAGACGCTCTGGAAGCTCGGTCAGAGCTCTGATTGGCCGAGAGATCTAATGAGGACCCCCCACCCCCAAGACCAGAGAATAAGAGACCAGGACTCTGGGGACAAGGCATCTACAGCCGAGTGGTGTGTGCTCTTCTCCAGTGGACGCTTCGCTCTGGACGTTCGCTGTGCCAACGCTCGGGTTACCAGGTGAGGAACTAACTTTTCAACTCATTCAGCTCACTCTCCATTAGTTTGTCTACTTTGTTGTTGTTGTTTTTGATGCAATGTTTCACACTGTAGTTAATTCAGGCTGGCCTGGAACTCATTGTATAGCTCTGGTTGGTCTTGAACGCGCTAAGATCCTCCTTTCTCAGCATCCCGAGGATGCAGATTACAGGCGCACACCACTACACGACCTGCTTGACTTGGCTCCCTGTGCTGGCCAGGTTCTTCACTCCATATCCATTTCTGCCTTCCTGCAGCCGGGGATCAGTCAGAAAGTGCGGTCGTGGCATTTTCTGTTAACTAGGATGAGTGGGACTCTGGAGCACACCGGTAGGAGTACAAAGACCCTCTGGAAGCTGGACGACCTCACCTAGGAGTCTATATAGCTCCTCCTTGGGAGAAGTCGTCTTGCCTCACCCTATCCAATTTTAGGATAGGAGGTCCTTGAGTCTAGGGCTGGGGAGCACCGATCTTTTCTCTCAGATGTTTCCAGCCTTTAGCGCCCGGGGTCATCAGCAAGCATCTAGGGTGCACCGTGGCGAGGAGTCCAGCATCAGGTGTTAAACAGCACTTCTGTGGTTCTGAGGCAGTTTAACTGGGGCTCGAAAAAATTCTCTCAGTTCTGCATCTGGAGAGAGATTATCTCTTTCCAAGATACCTTTCCAGCGTCCCCAGGGCAACTGCTCAGAAAAGGTGATTCTAAAATTTTCAGACTGTGAGAAATCCAAAGCAGCGGTACAGCAAATCTGCTTCAGGGAGCTCTGGGTGGTTCTTGCTTTCTTCATTCACCGAGGAGAGCAAAAGGGGCATTGGCAGGCTAGCGCTGCAAGCTGGGGCGAATGAGTGCTTGTAGCCCCTCCTCCGAACTCAGACCAGAGAATGCAAACCACATCTACCCTCCCCCACTCATTTCTGCTCAATTAAGCCACCCACTAAACTGTAGCTTTGTAGCCCTCGGGCAAACAATGGAACAGCGGTGGGGGAGGTGACAGGAAAAGTTAGCAGGGCACTTATAGCAGGGGCAGGACTAGAACCTGGGTCTATGGTCCTCTGGGTCTATGGTCCTCGTGCAGTGGACCATTCTTCTCTTTTTACAGAGACACCATGGGCTTCTGGAAGTTCTTTCCCTTTCTGGCTCTCAGCAGCATGTGGATCCTGTGCCTGGCCAGCAGCCTCCAGGCAGCACCTCTCGGGTAAATTAGCTTGAATCAGGAGTGCAGTTTGACACTCCTCCTACTAGGGGGGATCTTGTCACCCCTGTGGCTCCAAAGCCCCTACTTGGTTATTGGTAAATCAGCGCCCTCTTGTGGGCTCTGGCCTCCTGACCTGAGCTCTAAGCCCCGAGGAAAGAAGCAGGGGAGGAATCTGGAAGCTTGGCTGCTTATTTGGGGTGGAGAAAGGCAGGGAATGAGAATCTGTCCTAGGTTTGCTACCTTCACAGGTCAGCCTTGGAGAGCAACCTAGACCTGGCTACCCTCAGCGAACAGGAAAAGCGACTTCTGCTGGCTGCACTGGTGCAGAACTACTACGAGCTGATGGAGGCCAGGAAGCTGGAGCAGGAGGAGCAGGAGGCTGAGAGCTCCAGGTAAGGCTCCTCCTCACCTGGTCCCCATATGCTCAGAGGGACTAACTATTCCAGAGAGGTACAGAGACACTACCGGAAGTCCAAGGAACTAATCAACTGTTCCCAGCCTCCATAGACGACAGAGGTTCCGGTGCCACGAGAGGGACTCATACCGGTTAGACACGTTAAGATTTTGTTTTCTCCTGAAAACTCTTGGGAAAGGAAATGAGGAGATGTAGAATCGCTGACTGTGGGAGTTGGACATGGGCCTATGGGGAGACATCGCCGCATGGGCTGAAGTAGGGCAGGTAAGTGTGAAGCCAGAGGATGGACTAGAATGGCAGGATGTTTCAGCAGCTTCAGGATTTGTTCTTTCACACTGGCAAGGAGCCATCATTTCACATTCGCAAGGAGAAGTTGTAAGGGTACGAGGGGTCTGGGACAGGCAGAACGGTGTCTGAGGTAGGTCCAGAGCATCTTTAGAGGTGTGCATGTTGTTACAGATGCTGCCTGTGTGACCCATGCCTGGAAACAGACCAACTCTGGTCCCGCTTCAGCACTCCCCAAGGAAAAGCATGTTTTGACCTGCATCCCCCTTGAGAAGTCCCTGATAGCATGAAAGACTGACATGGAATGCCAGAAAGTCCCCCCTTTCCTCCGCCCTTCCCTGCACAGTCCTGGCCCACCACACCCCCAAGCCTTCCCAATGGAGTCTGTGTGAACTGACCTCCTACCACCCTCTGTCCCAACTTCTAGTCTCCTGACTGGTTTAACTTTCTGACTGCCCATGGGATCAGCTCCTGGTGGTATGGGAATCTAAATACATGAGTTCTGGGCATGTAAGTAGAGGAGCTGAACAACCTTCCTACCTTCTCTGCTATGGACCTTGGGCTTGAAACTCCGACAAGAAAAGAACACCGCAGGTGGCTTGCAGAGGGGCCTGAAGTGTCCAGGGTGTCACCAAGAGCTTCTGTGTCCTTCTTGGTTTCCTCTCTGGCTCCTACTTTCTCACTTGCTGCATGTGCATTCCTCTCTGGGTTCGAAGCTGGCAACATCAGCTTCCTGTGGGACGGAGAATGTCAGTGACTTGGGATGGGAAGGGAGAGAACAGAAGTCATAGGCCACCTTTGAGGTAAGAGACAGTGAGGGAATCTTCTAGAGCATTTAGAGAATTGTTCACTTCCTGCTTCTGAATAAGCACATCCCTTCCATCTCACTCATTTTTTTTTTTTTTCTGGAAGAATCAGAGTTGTAGTGATCATTGCTTTGGTCTACTTCTGAAGCTTGGGAGTGGCCAGGACCTAGGAAAGAGCTTTAGCTTCAGGTGGGCACAGGGCTTGATGGGCCATCTTTGTGTGCAGCTATGGCAACAAGCAGCATGCTAAGAACCAGATAAGTTCTTCTGAGATGATGCTGCCAATGCTGTTCTTAGCTTCAGCAAGGTAAGTTTCATTACTATTATTATTATCATTATTATTATATTATTTTATTTTTTGGTGATGGTTTGGGGAATAGTTTCTGGCAAAGACTCTCGGGTCATTTTCCTGAACAACTTTGGTAAATGCACCTAGGAAAAACACTTCCTGTTAAGTGGTATGTTTAAGGGATGGAGTTCTCAGGGGGTAGGTTCCTCCCCAGCCCTCACTAACAAGACTTATCTTCTTTGTCCATCCTGAATATCAGCATCACTCCCCAGAAGAAATCCTGCAACACTGCCACCTGTGTGACCCACCGGCTAGCGGGCTTGCTGAGCAGGTCAGGGGGTGTGGTGAAGGACAACTTCGTGCCCACCAATGTGGGCTCTAAAGCCTTTGGCCGCCGCCGCAGGGACCTTCAGTACTGAGTAGCTAATGGCCCCGAGAAGAAGGTGATTTTCTACTCTGGGTTGGGAGAGGAAGGATTTGGGAGCTGAGAGTCACATCGTGAAGCCCACCGAGAGTGGTAGGGCCTTCAGGTCCCCTATCTCTAGTACTAGTCTTCTTCCTGAGGTAATGAGTTCCTTCTTAAACTGAGCTTGAAATTGAAATCAGAATGGCAGGAGAGGTCACAGGGAAGCAGTGCATTGTTGCCAAGGAGAGAAAGGAAGAGAAATGCTGTCTGGATTTGGAAAGGGAAAGGCCTGCAGACCTTACCTGTTACTGGGCCGCACAGATGAGCGCAGCTTCTGCAGGGCTCTCGGTTGGTGTTCCCCAGTTCAGATCAGAGGGCTGTGAGCACACCACTACCAACAGTCCAGATCAGAGGGCTGTGAGCACACCACTACCAACAGTCCAGATCAGAGGGCTGTGAGCACACCACTACCAACAGTCCAGATCAGAGGGCTGTGAGCACACCACTACCAACAGTCCAGATCAGAGGGCTGTGAGCACACCACTACCAACAGTTCAGATTGGAGGGCTGTGAGCACACCACTACCAACAGTTCAGATTGGAGGGCTGTGAGCACACCACCACCAGCATCTTTAGTGTCTTTTCTGTTTTTGAGAAAGTTTCAAGTAGCCCAGGCTGGCTTCCAGCTCAGTATATAGAGGCTGGCTTTGAACTTCTGACCATCCTGCCCCAGCTTCCAAGTGCTAAGATTGCAGAGTCCCCAGGACACCATGGGCCACTTCCAGTATTAATAGGGACAGTGTTGTAAGCCTCCTCACACTCCAAATTCAGAATTCACTGATGCTGCTTAGTGGAGGAGCCATTTACGTAAATCATCACTGTTAGGGATGATTGTGGTTACTCACGTGTCCATATCCTTCTTTCATTCTTCTCCCTCCTTATCCTCTCTCCTTTTGCCTTTTCTTCTCTCTCCTTTTCTTTTTTTGTTTCTCTTCATCTCAGGTTATGTGACGCTGAACTCAACCACGTCTATTAGTTTTTATTAACAATGACCTGGTAAGAAGGCTCCATGGATAATGTGTATGTTTGCATCCTGATAGATACTGGAGAAAAATCGCCATGGTCACTAGAGAGGAATGAAACTGAGTATAAATAAGTTAATTCTCTGTTTGTCTGCATCATGTTTATGCTGAGTCTGTGGCCAGTCAATGTGATGGCGTCTCCCACTGGCTTCCCAGCAGCAAACCACACAGGTTCTCTGAGAGCCTGGTGAACTTTGGGGAGATGTGAAATCACTGCCTCTTGTAACCTCTGGGGACTCTTGCTAGAGGAGATACTGTGCCTTGGTGTCTCAGAACATGATTGTATATTTATTTAAGGAAATGTCATAATTGTACCATTTATGAACTTCATCAAGATTAAAACATATTTTGGATACATTTGTTTTGAGTCTGTGGTAGTCCATTTTAATTTGTCTTCCTATGTAATAATAATTATAGTAATAATAATAATAATAATAATAATAAATGCTTTTGAGTGTTTAGTATTATTCTAGTGTTCTAAGAAATTGTTATATACCTGTTAATTGACTTAGTCTTCATGGTCAAGCCATAGGAAGATACTCACATTTGAGGAGACAAAGGCATGGAAAGGAGAGATTCAAGGTCACATCAATAAGCTGTGGAAGATCTGTGATGGTTTTCAGAGCACACAGTAGAAACCACCATGCCTTGTGTTATTAACAAAGTCTTCTGACATTTTCCAGAGATTTGTGAACCATCCTTTGGCCTTCCTGCCTGGCATGATAGGCCCTTACATTTTGGAGACATATTAAAAAAAAATTTAAGCATATAATGTTCTAGTCCTTATACAGTATAATGCAGTCTTTGTACCCCTTACTTTCAAGAAAAATCAAAAGTAGTGTTGCTACATCTACGATCCATTTCTTCTTCTACCCAATCTATTACTGTATCAGTGTACCTATAAGGATTTTACCATGTATTTTTTAAATGGGAAAGATGCTGAACATAACCAATGCCTATTTAACAAGGAAAATGAGTACATTTGTTATTTCTTAATTCTTTACTCTCACACATGCAGTAATGGATTAACCTTCCCCAGCTCTTTATACATCTACGTATAAAATCTTGGCTGATGTTGAGTCTTTGTATTGCTCTGGTTCATACCTTAAGGCCCATTTGACATTGAAGTTCCTCTCCATCTGTTTAACTCTTGCAACTCATTGGCATGAGAGAGAGAGAGAGAGAGAGAGAGAGAGAGAGAGAGAGAGAGAGAGAGAGAGAGAGAGAGAGAGAGACTAGGTTATATGTGCAATAGTTTCCTCCATTGTTGTGGTGAGGTTAACATGCAGGCAGTTTCTGTGAATTGGCAGGCAGACCTAGAGTAAGTGATGTGGAAGAAACTGATGAGTCCAGAGATGAAATGGAGTGACTGAACATTCAGGATTCCGTAGGTCCCATAAAAGACTTTGGATTTCTATCAGTCAAGTTCTAGCTGAAAAAACAAATTACATTGGTCATTTTAACTGGAAATATTTAATGTTTAATATAACAATGGCATGCATAGCTGTTAGAGTACGGAAAAGACCAAAGAGAGTATGGAGTATACTGGTTACCATCTATAGGTTAGATGAAGGAGAATTGAGAAGCTTGGAGAAGGATTCTTAATCCACTGAGAAGGGAAATAAGCAGATTCCAGTATCTCTTGGTTGGGTGCTGGGGTGATGTGATGTGGTGGCCCACAGAGGCTTCCTTGTGAGACCTTACTCAGGGTCAGAGAATCTGAGCTTGCTTTACCCAGCAGGACTGCATAAGCAGATTATTTGGCCACGGGTGGCATGTTTACCAGGTGTTTGGAAGGGTCTACACTTGGTTGTACAGTGTGCTTTGATCTTGCAAGGGGGAGGTCTTTTGCTCTTCCCTTGGCATATTATAAAAAGCCCTTTTGAATAAAGCTTTGGGAGGCTGGGTATTGATCCAGTGCCCACCCAAAGTTATCCTGGGTCTCTGTCTTTCTTCTCTTCTCTTCTATCATTTCCTCATTCTTCTTTCCTCCACCCAAGAACCCTTTGATGCATGGGAGCAAGTTGGAGCTGGTCTCCCACAGACTCCCACAATGTAAGGCTGTTTTAAGAGTACAAATGCAGATATCCCATAGGTGGGCAGGGGAAGAGGTGCATCCAGAATGTGCTAGGAATTCAGAAAAACTAAACCAAGCTAGGGATTGGAAACACCTTGGCTGTCAGAGTAAATCAGTGTGTGAATGATGTTGACAGAAACAGAAATTGAAATTAGAAGGAGCCAGATCAGATCCTTCTTGGTTTTGGCTTCTGATGTCCTTTTAGGAACTCCAAGTGAGGGAGTCTAAAGGGGTCTAGCTGGCAAAAGAAAATGTATCTGGCAGAGTCCCAGCCCCAGGATCTTATTTCAGATATGTGATTTTATATTTACATATTGAAAAGTTCATTCATTTTGGTGTGTAGTTCTGGGAGCAAATCATTGAGCCATGGAGTCAGCACAATGAGGACATAAAGCAATTACATCACTTACCAAAGACTCCTGTTTCCCTCTGTACTCAGTTGCTCCCTCAACCACAGTCTCTGCTGATCCATCTCTATGGACTTGACTCCTCCAGAATGTCGTCTGTATTAGAACTTTCTCACTGGGACCACCAGCCCAATAATGACATGGAGACCTATTATTAATTATGAAAGCTTGGCTTTAGCTTAGGCTTTTCCCCACCTAGTTCTTATAAATTAAATTAACCTGTTCCTATTAATCTGTGTTCTGCTACAAGGCTCAGTTACCTCTCCTCTGTACCATATGACCATCTTCTTCAGTGTCTCCCTAACACCTTTCTCAAGCTGTGTAGCTTCATCCTGAGTTCATCTCTCTCCTCAGAAGTCCCACCTATTCTCTCTCACCAAGCTATTGGTCATTCTGCTCTTTATTAAACTAATCAGAAGGTGCCTTAGGCAGAGACACATCTTTATAGTGTACACAAATATTCCATAACAGTCATCAATGCAATTAATATGAAGTCTTGAGTCTGAATTCTTTTCCTTCACAGAATACATTTGAGATTTTTTCATGTCATGACATACATAGCACTAGTTTATTTTTTGAATTGTGAAGTGTAAAACACTGTAGAGATGAACCCCAATCCATGTATGTTGTCCCACTGAATGGCACTTGGGATGTTTCTACCTTTTGACACTTGTGAGTAGAGGTATGGTAAATATTCATGGACCAATTTTAATGTGGTGATAAATAATACAAGCTCAGTGAGGATCCTGCAAAGACATGCCCATATTTTTTTTTATTTTTTTTTTTTTTTTTGGTTTTTTCGAGACAGGGTTTCTCTGTGTGGCTTTGCGCCTTTCCTGGAGCTCACTTGGTAGCCCAGGCTGGCCTCGAACTCACAGAGATCCGCCTGGCTCTGCCTCCCAAGTGCTGGGATTAAAGGCGTGCGCCACCAACGCCCGGCTACATGCCCATATTTTAATTATTAGAATTGATGAAATGTTACTTTATTTAGAAAAATGTCTTTGCAGGTGCTGTTAAGGATCCTAAAACAGGATTATTTTGGATTGTTCAGGAAATTATGTCCTATGTGTCCTTACAAGTGAAGAAGACACACAGAAGATGACATGAAGGAATAGACAGAGAGGGGCAAACCAAGGAAGTGAAGGAAGCAAAAGAGCCTGGGACTGCTGTTAGTGGTACCTGGGAGAGTTCAGGAGCGAGTCTCCCGAGTCCCTAGATGAGGGGGGAGGGCAGACCTTCCTGGTACCTACATCCTTGGACCTTTGGCCTCTAGAATTGAAAGAGAACGAATTGCTGTTGTTTTTTTAGTTACTAACTTTGTGGCAATTTGTTATGGCAGTCCCAGGAAAATAATACAATACACTGGTTTATCTGGGGTAAATACATGGCAGTGGGATTGCCAGATTGTTTGGTGAGTATGTATTTAACTTAATAAGACAATCCCAAATTGTCATTATTCTCAACAGCCACACATGGAAGTCCCAGTATTTCAAGAATAGTTGTGTATATCACCATGGGTTTCATTTGAATTTCACCCTTCACTGAAGTGTTGTTTGTTCCTGTGCTTCTTTGACATTTGTTTATCTCTTTTGTTAGAGTGTCTCTTCAAGCACTAAAGTTCTAGTTGGTGATTTGCTTTACTGTTGTTGAACTTCAAAAGTACTTTATTTGTTATAGATGCGGGATTTTTGTAAGATACACAATTACAAAAATTTTCACCTAAGTTTTGAATTAATTTTTCCTTATCTTAGTATATTTTATAGAGGAAAAGTTTTTAAAATTTTGTAAAGTCCAATTTATTGAGATTTTTTTTAAATTTATGAATTTTATTCGAATTCATATCTAAGCATCCTTTGCCTAACCCAAAGTCATGATAACTTTGTAGTTTCTCATAAAAACATACAATTTTATGTTTCACATTTAGGTTTATGATTCATTTAGGTCTACACTATTAGTTTTAGTATAAGATGGGAGGTAGAGGTTGAGATTCCTTTACCTTGTGGATGTCCGGTTGTTCTGGGGTTGTTTGCTAACAACAGCAACTGTCTCACCTCTCCCTGTCTTTGTCCCTTGTTGTGTTTGTGAAGTTGTGTCTCTGGATTCCCAGTTTGGGCTCCTTGATATTTGGCCACCATTTTGCCATAACTACCACCATCGTCATCCTGCAGGATTCGAGCTAGAATGCAAGTCAGGCACCTGGGTTTATTCAACACTGATAACACTTTCAGAAGTATTTTGGCTATTTTAGATCATTCCTCTTTCCTGACACATCCTGGAGTCCGCTTGTAGGTCTCTACAACACTTCTGGGGAGAGTTTGATTGTGAGTTCTGTTAGATTAGAAGCTCAGTGTAAGGAGGACCAGCTTAAAAGTCGACTGACTCACAAGCACCTCAGAATTCCAGCTACTTAGAGCTTTGATTTCTTCCATTAGTAACTTTTTATTTTTAGCATGAAGATCTTGTTAGATTTGTAATTGTATTTTTGGTGCTAAAGAAGTGGTACTTAGATTTCTCTAAGTTTCTGGGTCTTCATGGCTAGTGTAAGACATTACAAAAGACTGACCCTGAGTTCTGACTGTGCAAAGCTCATGTATGCATTGCTCTGGTTTCTGTAGTTTCTTCGCCATTTTTGTCTACACTTGATCCTAGCCAAAAGGCCAAGACGTGACACACTCCTCTGAGGATTTTCTGTGTACACACATTTTCTGCTCATTGAGTCAATTCTATTTTATTTTTTCTTTTAAGCTGACCTTCTTCTTGTTGGGTCTGAAACCCAAGTCAAACGGCTAAGGTGCCCACTTAGCTTGTTAGACCTGGCCACCCTGTTCTCGCAGCTTCCCTCAGTCCCTAACTGTTTCCTCCTGGTTAGCATACCCTGGCCCCTAACCTCAATTTCTTTAGCGGAGCTAATGGGCTGGGCTCCCCCCTCACTCCCCCCAGCTTCCTTCCCTATATAATCCAACCATTTTGGTTACCTGGCCCCTTTGTCCACTCTTTACCTTCCTGGCCTATAGATCTGGCTCCCCCTCTCCCTTACCCCCTCTCCTCACATGGCTCAGTTTGGTTGTGTCCACTCTGGACTCTCACAGCTCTCCCTGCCTCCAGCTGTGCTCTCCCTTTTATCTACAATAAACCTCTTCCACATATCTAGGAGCAGTCAGGTCTTTCCTTTTTTATTTCTTTTTTTTTCATTCACCTCTCATTTCTTTTTTTCTTTTCATATTTTTTCTCTTATTCTTCTCTCATATGTTACATCCCAACTGCAGTTTCCCCTCCCTCTACTCTTGCCACGCCCACAACCTCCGCTCTCCCTCAGATCCATTCCTCCTCTGCTCTCCTTTAGAAAAAAAGAACAGGTCTCCCAGGAATATCAACCAATATCAACAAGTTACAATAATACTAGGCACAAACACTTACAGCAAGGCTGGACAAGGTAACCTAGTAGGAGGAAAAGGGTCCCAAGGGCAGGCAAAAAGTAAGAGGCACTCCCTCCCCGACTCCCACTGCTCAGAGTCCCACAAGAACACCCAGCTATAAAATCATAACTTCTATGCAGAGGACCTAGCTCAGACCTATACAGGTCCATGATTGTCACTTCAGTCTCTGAGATCACCCTTGAGCCTATTTAGTTGATTCTGTGGGCTGCGTTCTTGTGTCTTCAACCCCTTTGTCTCCTGCAATCATTCCCCTTGATCTTCTGTGGGGTTCCCCTGGCTCCATTTAGTGCTTGGCTGTGGGTCTCTGCATCTGCTCCCATCAGTTGCTGCATGACGCCTCTTTGATGACTATTGGACTAGGCACCAATCTAGAATATCATTAGTAGTCATTTCATCAAATTTTTCCCCCAGTCATGTTTGTTTCTATCCTGGGTCTCTGGTTCCTGGCCATCCAGTCATTGTCAGGTGTGTGCTCTTTCTCTCATGGCATGGGCCTTAAGTTGGACCAGTCATTGGTTGGCCACTCGTACAAATAAATTCTGTTCCACCTTTACCCCAGCATATCTTGCAGGCATGACAAATTATAGGTCAAAGGTTTTGTGGCTGGGCTGGTGGCCCAATCCTTCCACTGGAAGCCTTGCCTGGTTATAGAAGATGGCTAGTTCAGATACTGTATCCCCAACTACTAGAATTCTTTAATAGGGTCACTCTTGAAGATTCCAGGGAGTTTCCACTGCACTATGTTTCCAGATGCCCCCAAATATCTCCAATTCCAGCTGTCTCTCCCAGTACTCTCTTCCTCCACGCACCACCCCCAGCCTGATCCCTCCTATTTCCATCTCCACACACCCCCAGTCACTTGCAAAATCTATTTTATTTCCTCTTCCATGGAGATTCATGAGCTCTCCCCTTGAGCCTTCTGAGTCTGTGTTACGTCACTCAGAATGATTTGTTCTAGTTCCATCCATTTGCCTACAAGTTTCATGATGTCATTGTTTTTAATAGTTGAGTAATACTCCGGTGTGTAAATGTACCACATTTTCCTTTTTTTTCTCCATCACAGGCAATTTATTTTGTTCTATTCATTCACAGTTAATACAGAAAATACTTGGAAACATTTCCATATAATGTTTGACACAGAAATCATCAAATAGAAGTATACAATGTTGACAGGAGGCAGTACATTTATAATTTATAACCCCAAATGTATTTATAAATTAGAAATGGAAAGATCTACAAATGAAATTATGAAGGTTCACCAAAGTCATTTAATCTGTCAGTTTCTCATTCATTTTTATGTCTTAATAATATTCTATTGTATGAATAAGCCACATTTTATTTCTCTCCAGTATTTGATAGCTACTTGAGTTGTTTTAACTTTTTTACTATTAGCAACACACTGCTGTAAACCTTCATGTACATGTTTCATAGGTGCACATTTTCAGTAGTTTGAGGATATATTCCTAAGGGTAGAATTGTTGAGTAACAGAGTAACAATGTTTTGCATTTTGACCAACCACCAAACTGTTTTGCCAACGTGGCACACCATTGTCCAATCTCACCAAATCCTTGTTTTTAAGGCTCTGATTTTTGTACAAAAGCATTCAATCATTCTGTCAGACCAAACTAGAAAAGTAAGCTATAGTTCAGAGCTGTTCTATTCCATTTACTATGCAAAGCCATTCTTGGCGTTTGCAACTCTCAGCCCTTTTGAGTATTCTTGCAGTGTTCACCTTTTCCTCCATCACTTTTTTTTCTTCTTTTTTTCTGGTTTATTTTTATCTATTACAAATAGCAGCAGATATTTGAGAAATATACCTTTGGTTTGCCTCAGAAAAGGAACACATATTGCACTGTAAAGCTTATAAAATTGGCGCAAAACATTGTGATAATGTTACAATACCAGTTTTAAGAGTTCAGTGACTAATGGGGAGCCGATGGGATACATGCAGAACTGTGAAAGCGATCTCACTTAGCCAGCTGTACACGTAGACTGTAAATCTACATTCAGATCATTTCTGAACTAAGACTATCATCTCAGTTTATCTGTTGAGGTCAACCAGGAAACCCTAGAATATACCTTGATTTTTGCAAAAAACAAAATAGTGGGAGGGGTTTCTTCAGCATTCCAGTCCATGAGTAACAGTATCCTAACAGGCAAAGTGTTCTCTCATTGTCAACATAGAAT
Source organism: Peromyscus leucopus (assembly GCF_004664715.2). Classification (NCBI taxonomy): domain Eukaryota; kingdom Metazoa; phylum Chordata; class Mammalia; order Rodentia; family Cricetidae; genus Peromyscus; species Peromyscus leucopus. The sequence goes on along the minus strand of NC_051063.1, from coordinate 90,361,649 downwards.
GAACTGCTGCTGGAGGTCAACTTGGGCTTTAATTTGCATTAGCACTTACATGCATAGTAGTCCAAGTTGTTGACCTCATGACTTTAAAAAGTAACTCTAAAAAAGTAAAATGGCCCTTCTTGGAAGACTAAAGAAAGACATCCAGCCACAGTTGTAAAAAGTCTCATCAAAACAATATACTCTTTTATGAATTACACCTCAATTAAAAAAAAAAGTAGCCCCAAATAAGAAGCAGCTCTGAAAAAGAAAATATAACTTAAGATATTTGAAAAAAAAACAAGGTGAATACAGGTTCAAAAATAATTAAGATACATTTTCTTAAGCCTACCTAGAATTAGGCTTTAAAGAATTCTACCATTTCAAGTTTACCACTGGTTACTAGATACCTATTTACAAACAAGATGTTCACCTTTTTTGTTCCTTTATCAAAAGAAAAATCTACCTTCAAACTATGAGGGTGGTGATGGGGAGGGACTAGAAAACAAGATTCAAACAATCCCATGCAAATATCACATTTTTCAAATGGAAGAACTCCAAACTGCACTAGAAGTTTGAACTAAGTTTGCACTAAGACACTTTCCATTAAAATGATTTAAGTACAAATACATGGCACCAAGGTTTAGGCCTAATATAGGCCTGACAACCAAGTCCTTGTTTTCTGGAAGAAAGGCCTCAAAAGTCCCACTCAATTCCACATAACAATACTTCAAAGATCCATTAGGTTTTCTTTTCCTTAATATTTTTGTTTTTGACTTCTAATCTTAAAGACTAGATTAAAACTTAGCTCATTTCCCAGAAGGCATTGCTTCCCTTTGCTCTATCAAAGAGTCCACCAAGACCTCTTCCTCAAAACCATCTAGCCCCCAGCCTCCACCACATTTTCTTTATCCAGGCTTCTGTTGAGGGACATCTAAGTTGTTTCTAGTTCCTTGATATTAAGAATAAAACCATTATGAACATAGTTGAGGAAGTGTCCTTGTGGTATGATGGAGCATTCTTTGGGTATACACTCAAGAATGGTATAACTAGGTCTTGAGGTAGATTGATTCTCAATTGTCTGAGGAACTGCCATATTGATTTTCATAGAGGCTGTACAAGTTTGTACTCCATCAGCAATGGAGGAGTGTTCCCTTTGCTCCACATCTACAATAAAGGTAGTTTTAATTCTTTAGTTCTTTCCAACTTGTTTGGGTGCCTTTTATTTGTTTAAAACATTGTATTTTACTCAGAGCCATTAAAAATAGCTAAATTGCCAGGTGTGGTGGTGTATGCTTTTAAGCCCAGCACTCAGGAGGCAGAGATGGGCAGATCTCTGTGAGTTTGGGGCCAGCTTGGTCTATGTAATGAGTTCCAGGACAGCCAGGTATGCATAGTGAAACCTTGTCTCAAAAACAAAACAAAACAACAACAAAAACAAAAACAAAATAAGAGAAGAGACATACACATGGATGGAAAGCTTCAGTAGTTTAAAGATGTTGACTATCCTGCAACTAAATCCAACTAATATTTCAGTAATATATTTCTTAGAACTTGGAAAGTTGCTTTAAAAATTACTTAGAAGAGGTATGTGTACTGATGTCACCATATAAACACTCATGCTATTTACTCAAGATGCAGAGTCCTGGGGGAGCATGGAGGTCATGGCTTGTGCTTATTTCCAGTGTGCTGGGTTAGCCAGGATAATGTCGTCTTCCAGCTTCCACTGTGAGCAGCAGGCTTCCTCTTCTATGAGGGCTACACAGCAGGAGCTTTCCAAATTCCTGTTAGAGTGCTAGCTGGGGAAAAAAGTTTAATGTCCACTGTATCAGCTTCATCCTCAGCAGGATGGTATCTCTAGATTTATATAAAATTGAGGGACCTCCAAGGGACTGAAGTAACCCATGGCTCTGAAAGAGCTATGCCGAGTTCTTGGGTTGTGAGCATTATTAAAGTTTGAATAGGAGTCATTGAGATCAGAACAAATATAAAAAGATCTAATGAGTGCTCCCTCTAAGAACCAGAGCAGAGGAAAAGATGAACATTTGGAATATGTGCTCCTCATTAATTTTTAATTTAAATTAACTTTCTTTATAAACTAATATACAAAACACAAAATTATACAGACTAGTGGAATACCTTGAGATGTTTTAATACATCAATGTATTGTATAATGTTTCAATCTAGTTAAACATAACTGTCTCCTCAAGTGCTGACCATTTCTTTACAATGAAAAATTCAACTCCTCTTTTAGTTTATTGAAATATGCATTAAAGTATTTAAGAGGCTAGAAAAAGAAAAAGCTCTCTTCTCTGATTTCTCATAATTTGAGCCACATCCAGGAGTTGGATCACCCAGTCCTTCATGGGCTATCTTAGTTTTCCTTTGTGTTGGATGCAGTATTTCTTATCAGGCTGGCTAATCCTTTAAGGCAGAAGCTGTTCCCTATTCTCCCATGGTCTCTGCTGTCTGGAGGAGGGGCTATGTTCTATGTGAGCTGGGTATAAAAACTGGCAGGGATTTGCAGAAGCATGCTTCATGCCTTCCCAGGAACCAGTCTGGCTTCGCCCAGAGCACAGCTCCATTGCTGTGGGCCTTCCCCAAACCAGTCTGTGGTCACCTTGCTAGTCCCCACTCCTGATGTCTCTTTGTCACCCAGGTTAAGGAAGGGTGCAAACCTCACTATGAGGTTGATGTGTGAACTTCTCTTTCCTCAGATACTGACACTCTGAACCAAGTGTCTAAGTTCTTTTCAGAGACTCATGAAAAGGTTTGCATTTACCAAGCATGTTTTATTGGAGTTATGTGAATGTTTACACATTCATGGATTTACGTTACTCAAATTATTATGTCGTTGTACAGAGATTATATTTAATGTGAGATATAGGTGGAATTTTAAAAGACACGGGAGAGGACTTTTGAAAATGAATGCTTTGGGGATTGGTGGCATCTTAAAAGAGCCTCCCTCCTCATTTACAGCTTTTTTTCCACCAGGGGGCGCATCAAGCATCGCTTCAGCTTGCTTTACCAGGATGCTCTCTTCCCTGGAGGGTGGAAAACAAGTCTCCCAGATTCATCTCTAAATCTTCCTACTCCTGTAAGTTTGAAGTAACTGTGTCCCCTCCCAGAGGCAGTTTTCTCCCAAAGGGGCTCGGGATTCTGATGGCAGATGGGAATCTTTAGGGAAGAGGGAAGCCGGGTGGTTACTCTTCTCTGAGAGGCTTTGCTTGAGAAGCTGGGGATAAGTGAAAAAGAGGTTAGTGGCAGTGGCAGTGAGACCACTAGGTTGCAGTTTTGATTTTCCCAAAGGACAAAGGCTGGGGCAGAAGTGGAGGGACGCAGGGGTGGGGTGCCTCAGGGAAATGGATGCAGTCCCTACATTTTGACAGGACTGCTCATCTTGCTGAGGGTGTCTCACTAAGGCTTGTTATGTCTGGCTGCTGTCTGAACTCAGAGGAGACTTACTGACCTCCTGATTGGGGTTGGGGAAGGATTGTGGAAGAGTTAGTCTTGATTGAGTGATGAAGTGCTAGTACGGTTTGCTTTTTAGTAAAAAAGGATTTGGTTTTCTAGTGATAAAGCAATACATATTTGATATGCAAAATGGAAAAATTAGAAGAAAGGAAAAACATCTGTTGTTTAGTTATCATACCACCTACAGAAAGCAACCATTAACAGTTTTGTGTAACTGCTGGGAAAGATGTAAATTGGTACAACCATAACAGAAAAGTGCAGAGGTTCCTTAAAAATATAAGTACACTATGTCCCAGTAACTCAACTCCTGGGTGCATATCCAAAGGAAATGAAGTCAGTGTGTTGGAAAGATTTGCGCCTCTGTGTACTGCAGTACTGCTCCTTTAGCAAAGCTCTGAACCAGCCTAAGTGTCCATCAGTACGAGAAGATAAAGAGGTGCATAGATGAGGAGATACTATCCAGCCACAAAAGCATGAGATCTTGTTATTTGTGACAACATGGATCAATCTAGAAGACATGACATAAAATGAAGTTAGATACACATGGAAAGACAAGTACTACATGCCTCCAGTCACATGTGGGGTCTTCAAAAGGCTGATCTCATGAAGTTAAGAGCAGAGCGATGGCTATCACAGAGGGAGACGGGGGAAGCTAGTCGAGGGTGTGAGGCTACGGTCACACAGAGGGATGACTTCTGCTGTGGTTTCACGGTGGGCATGGCTGGCACTGTCACTCTGTGTGTATGAATGCCATGCTATAAAGAAATAAACACTCAGGGCGCTGGATGTGTGAGTTACCATGATTTGACATCACACATGCATAAGTGTATCAGGATATTGGATTGTTTTGCTAAACAATATGAATTTGTACAATTATTATCTGTTAGTTATCAATAAAATAAAGAAAAATGTAAAGAACCATCTTTGCAGCATTTAAGGGTGTGAAGGAAGTTTTTTTTTTTAAATATCTTATGTACATATTTATAAAATAGATCAGGCCGGGCAGTGGTGGTGCACACCTTTAATCCCAGCACTTGGGAGGCAGAGGCAGGTGGATCTCTGAAAGTTCGAGGCCAGCCTGGTCTACAGAGCGAGATCCAGGAAAGGCACAAAGATATACAGAGAAACCCTGTCTTGAAAAACCAAAAATAAATAAATAAATAAAATTATAATAAATAAATAAATAAAATAAATCAGATCAAAGTTGCTTCTTTGAAATCTGCCTGTGATGGTGGTGTTAACTGTCAACTCGACAGAATCTGGAGTCACCTGGGAAATGGGACTCTGGGAATGCCTGTGGGGATTAACTCAGTTACCCTCATAGATGCTGGTAAGCCCTGCTCACTGTGGGTGGCACCATTCCCTGCCTAGGATCCTGGACTGTGTAAGGGGAGGAAGCAGGCAGAGCAGCAGAGGCATGCATCACTTCTGTCTCCTGACTGTGGATATGAAGCGACCAGCTGCTGCAACCTCCTGCTGCCCTCACCTCCCCATCATAATTCATCATGCCTTAAATCGTGATCCAGAACAAACCCTCTCTCCCTTGGTTGCTTTTGTTGGAGTAGTCTATCCAGCAGTAGAAGAACCTAAGACACTCTCCTCCCCAGGGTACATTTTTCTCTGTTCCATTGTGTTCTTCTACTGGTCCATTTTTAAAAATTTCTATTTCACATTCTATTAAATAAATGTGCCAGCACTTAGTTAATCAGTCACTTTTACATATGGAAATTGTTTGCAGACATTCATAAAAGTGCTGTAATAATCATATGCGGAGCAAAATTCATCCAACGTATTCACATTTATTCCTTTAGAGAATGCAATTGGATACAATCTAAGATCCTCTTAATTTATATCTAATGTGATACCATGTTTTGTCTTTTCTGGTAGTGGGATTGCACAGTCAAAGGCTTAGAGGTAACGCACCATTTTACATTCCTACTTATGTAGTGGAGTTGTTCCTGCATGCTCCAGCCTCACCGTTTGGATATGTGGTCACAGTTTTAACACATTTCTGAATGACCAGATTTAGAAAGAGATGGAGCAACACAGAAAACAGCCACCAGCAATAAGCCCTCTGATCCATGCGTAAGCAGGACGGACTACAGAGCAAAGCCAACTCAACAAGGAAGCACTTTGTTACAGTCATGTCTACTTATGGTAGTATGGGGTCTCAGAAAGTGATAATTAAGCCATCACTGGTGGCGTCTACCTTCAGACTGTGCTAGAGAAGGTTTTAGCATATGGACTAAGGACCTTCAAGACTGAAGATAAACACATAGTCATATTGATTATCTCATTTTAAAACTCCAGAGTCCAAGAGCCTTAATTAGACCTTTAATGCTGCTTGGAAATCATATTGTCATATTACATGTCTGTAGTCATTCACTTTGCCATTTACTTCTGTCTACTGCTGTCTCCTCATCCCTGACCTCTTCCATCACCCATATTATTGCTTTCTAGTTCATTGGCATCCATCAGAGCAGAGTCCTCACAGATTTTCCCTATATCCCTGCACCTAGAGTCATCTCATATGTGCTCTTCTTTCAGTGGTTGACATAGCAAATCTTCTGTGCTCCTAACTCTCTGAGCACCAGATCTTTCCATACCACTGATCTATGAGCATCCCAAAGTCCAACTTTGCCCTAATCACAGTTACATCCTAAATTATGTACATAATGCCAGGCCTTCATTACTTAACACCTGATAAGCTGAGTTTTGTTCAGTTAGTGAAGTCACCATGTTCTGAAGTAGCAATTTGTTTGGGAATGTTCTTATCCTTGGATGGTCTTAGTGTTCTAGATTGAAACTTGTACATCTGTGAGTTTATGATGTGTGCCCATGTGTGTATGTACATATGTGTTTGTATGTGTGGGTGTAGGCACATATGTACCGTGATACACATATAGAAGTCGGAGAACAACCTCAGGTGCTGATCCTTGCTGCCACCTTGTTTGAGCTATGGTCTCTGTAGTTGTTTGCCACTGTGTACTCCAGGCTAGCTGGTCCCTGAGCTTCTTAAGAGTCCATCTTCACCCCACTGTAGATTAGAGAGCAGGCTACTGCACCTGGCTTTACAGAAGTTCTGGGGATTTGAACAGTAAACACTGAGGCTCCTCCCCAGGCCCCCTCCACATTCTTATGGGGATTAGACATGAGTAAGTTCTAGAGGGCAGACCTTTCAAACTATGGGTAGTGCTAATTTCATGGAATTTAATTTTTTCTTTCCTACAAAGTTCTGGGATTTGTAGGAAAGAAAATCTTTTCTGTGAGAGAGATCCTTTTTGGATAGTCATCCATCCATTCTAATAATGGTTCATAGGGTTGACATTAAGGCTTTTTGAATTATTCAAATAGTCCTCTCTTTGCTCTTTTTAATGATTGGCTTTATTGTGTGTGTGTCTCTCTCTCTGTGTGTATGTCTGTGTGTGTGTGTATGTGTGTGTGTATGTGTGTGTGTTTGTGTGTTTGTGTGTGTCTGTGTGTCTGTGCGTCTATGTGCCTGGGAGGCTCTGCAGAGATCAGAAGGGTGCTGGGATTTTGGAGGTTGGGGTAAAGCAGTGTGAGCCACTCAACCTTGGTGCTGGAACTAAACTCTGGTCCTCTGTAAGAATAGCAAGCACTCTTGACTTCTGAACCATCTATCCAGCTCCCTTTCTCTACTCCTGACTGTGGATGTGATGTGAGTAGACCTCATTACTTCAGTTACTCTTTCCCCTGGACCTGGGGAACATGAGAAACAGGAAATGCTGGACTCAGTGTTGGTGAGACCAAAGTAACTTCTAGAATCAGGACAGGACACCTAAAGCTGTCCTCAGACCAAACAGAATGAGCAAAAGGGCCAGGGAAGGTCCACCCAGTGACCCCTCATTAAGTATGTAGCCAGTCAGACGTAGCATCTCCTCTGCTTGTGTCTGCTGTGGTGGTCCTGCTGTTTCCAGAAAGGTGTTGCTCTTAGATTTCTGAGGAATGGATCCTGTCAGAGCTTAGGACTCGGGGCCACTGCTTAGCCTATGGCCATCAGGACACAGGGTTAAATAAGTTGGGTGGTTATTGGCTATATGTGCTGGCCTTGCACCCTGTGGGTCTTCCTTCTCTGACCTGAACTGTCTCTGAGCCATTATTTATGAGGCAGAAGCTACAGCCTCTCCTGCTACAGAAGTGTCACTCAAAGATTATCTGGAAGGCTTGTTAAAGCATCGCTTTCACCCTCACCCTCTGAACTGCAGACAGAGCCAGTTAGTGAAAAGAAGAACCCAGAATACCTGCCATTTCTATTTTCTCTCCACTACGTCCTGACATCAGAACAATGCCCAATGGTGAGCGATAGCTCAATTATGCAACTCTGCAATGGTGGTTTTCAGAGCGGCCTGCACTCCATCAGACAGGGAAGTTCTCCGGCCTCCCTCCAGAGCTATGGAATCACTCAGGAGCCACCATCAGCCCTACTGCCCTGACACAAACGGCCTGCCACAGTGACCTTGGCTGAGACATTTCCTCTCAACAAGCCTCAGTTTCCCTGTCTGTCAAATGGAGGATTTGAGATAGAATATCTTTGTAGATCCTCGGCTCTCAAAGTTAGCCTGCATCAGAATTATATGGGGTGCTTGAAAACCAAGACCTGCACGCCCGATGTGGAGCCAGTGAGTGGTTAATAACAGGCTTTCCAAAGCACAACCAAACAGAGTGAGACTAAACAGTGTTTGTCCAGGTTTGTGGTGTAAATAAATACTCCTACCATGGCCAAGTTCAAGCTAAGAATGTGAAATCCTGGCAGGAGGTTAAGGCTTGTGGAGGGGGAGGGAAGGATGAGGGGCAGAGAGGGAGAGAGGGAGGGAGGGAGAGAGAGAGGAGAGAGAGAGAGAGAGAGAGAGAGAGAAGAGAGAGAGAGAGAGAGAGAGAGAGAAAAGATCTAAAACCCATCAGCACTAGGACCACCTATAACAAAATAGTCTAGGAGAGAGGATTTCCAAGAGAAAACAGGCAGTATGTAAAGGAGCATTTAAAAGCTCACCAAGCCTTTCAGAGCTCCTCTTCTAGCTCTGAGGCCCTCTCAGGAGCCCTTCCTTCCTCCCTCCCTCCCTCCCTCCCTCCCTCCCTCCCTTCCTTCCTTCTTCCTTTCCTCTCTCCCTCCCTTCCTCCCTCTTTTCCTCCCTCCCTCCTTCCCTCCTTCCTTCGTTCCTTCGTTTTCCCCACAAACTCTCTCTTTCCATCACTATCCATGTAACCCTGGTCCAAATTCCTTATTTTGAGGTACAAGAACCTGGAAATCTAAGCAGATTCTCTTTGGACTCAGATCTCTGCCTATAAGAAAGTTAGTATCTTTCTTACTGTAAAGAGGTGTGTATGTGGACTCCAGGTCACCATCCCTATGCTGACTCTGAACCTCTGAGGAGACCTAGGTGTTAAGTCTCAAACCTCAGGATAAGTGGCTGAGGTACCTATTTAACATATCAAAGCCGATCTGGCCATCAGGTTCTCCCAGCATCCCTCAGTCCCTACCTGTTATAGGGTCCTCCTGGCTTGCATACCCTACCTCCTACCCCAAACTCCCCAGTCCAGGGGACTGGGCTGCTCTTCCCTATATAATCCAGACATCTTGGTTACCTGCCCCTTTCATATCATCGCTCTCTTAGCTGCTGCACCTGTTCCCCTCTCCTCTCTTCCTCCCCCTCCCCCTACATGGCCCAGCTCAGTCAGGGTCATATAAACTCTGGACACTCCCAGCTGTCCTTGCCTCTGGCTATGCTCTCCCTTTTATCTATAATTAACTTTCTCCTCCACCATACCTAAGAGCAGTCAGGTCCTTTTCTTTTTATTTCTTTTGCCATTCACTAGGTTTTAGAATTCTAACACCCAGGCTGGAGATTTCAGAGGATCTTCTCATTTCTCCATTCTGATTAAATGACAGGTTCGCACACTGGTGATGGAAGTTGGGCAACTATTCCCTCTTGAAGAAGTGCAGAGCTGGAGAGATTGATTGGCTGTTGATCTAGGGATTCGGAGCTGCTGCTAGAACAGCATTAAAGGCCCAGTTTAAAAAAAAAAAAAAAAAAAAAACCCAAAAACAAAAAACAAAAAAACACCTTCTGCCCAAGACAATAGAATCCTGGGCCTGGGTGGAGACCTAACATTCTAATTTGAGAGGGTTAATGACCTGGTCAAGGGAACACCTCTCAGGAAGGTGGTTTCACCTCAGGCTATGTGGAAGAGATAGGAGAAATAATTATTCCTTTAATGAGATAGTATATATTTTTCCTTCCCAGAATTCCTGTCTCCCAACACAGTCTCTACAACACAGCCATGAGGTTTGGCTGCTCTGCCCACCTTCCTGAATAAACTTTTAATTTTTTCTGTCTCTTTCTTTTGGAAGCTGGCCAGATCCTAAGGCTGCCTTTTCTCATACTCTGGGTTTCCTTGCTCTTTCTCTAAAGCTCCTCTTTCCACTGCCTGATGCTGTGTGGCAGACTTCCTTCCATGCTGGGAACTCAAATAGCATGGCTCCTTTCCTTCTCTCATCCATTATTCTCTGAGAAGCTGATGAGATTTACAGACTGTCTGTCATGTATTTTTGTTTGTTTTCCTTCTTCTTTCTTTTAAACCATAAAAAAAAATTGTTCCAAACTTCTGTTGAATTCATTCTTAAATTCTTTTTATTAATGAGATTAGGAACTCCAAGAAGGGACCAGATTTCTATGGTATCAGTGTGTCCATTCTAGCCTGTCTGCAACTCTGTGTCCATATGCACTTTTCCCTGTCCTCTGTGAGTACCTATCCCTCCATCCCTCCTGGATGCTGAGCAGGAGATTGCAACAGAGTAACAGCATCCTGGTCCAACTCTTCTCCCTGTGGGCTGAGCCGCTACCACCACCATACCTTGTATCTCTCCCCAGTCCTGAAAGCCTGTCTGGTCGGGAGCTATTTCTGTGCGGGTGTCTCACCTTGATAACCTCTGTGCTGATGGAAGGCAGGGGAGGTATGCTGAAACACAGAGGCCACTGGGGAGCCCAGCAAAGTTAACCAGCAGTCAGCAGGGCTGACACAGAAGCTGGCAAGGTGGTTGGATAAGGGAAAGGACTAACAGTCCTCAAGACCGTGGGTTCTTTACTTGGGAGTTGGAAATTGGGATTTGAGCTGAACTGAACTGACTTTTTCTCATTTCTGTAGAAGGCAGTGGTTCTTAAGTGCAGTTTCCAAATGAATTCTTTAGAAATGTAAGTGATTGGGCTGAGTCTCCCGTTACTACAGCCGCTGTCTGTATTACTGCAAGTCCTGATCTGATTGTAGGGGCATTGTGTTTTGAATGTGAGAGGTTCCTCCTGGCCTCATGTGTTTGAATACTTGGCCCCCAGCTGGTATCCCTGTTCTGGAAGATTGTGGAACTTTTAGGGGGTACAGCCTCACTGGAAGAAGTAGGTTACCAGGGGTGGCCCTTGGGTTGTTACAGTCTGGTCCCACTTCCTGTCTGCTTTCTTTCCTATCAAGATGCGAGGTGATGAGGAATACCAACTGCCCACTGCTGCCACCATGGACCAGCTTCTTCCATGCTGCAAGTTCCTGCCATGGTGAACAGAGTCCTCCGCTGTGCCTTCTGCTCCACAATAAACTGCATCCCTTCATACTGTGAGCCTAGATGACCCCCTGTCCCTTGGGAAGCTCCTTTCGATATTTGGTTGGAGTAACTAACAAATATATTGAGGGTTACAAACCCCTCTCTCCAGGCTGCCATGCAAAGTCGTCCTCAGGCCCTCCTGGGCATGCTCTTTTAGGGGTGCTCGGGAGAATGCCCATCTTCTTGCCCAGAGTATAGATGCTGCTAGTGTGGCAGAAACCAGCAGTGTCCGAGTTTCTGAGCTGTTGAACTCCACTGATCTTGCCTTCTGTACTTGTCTTCTCTCAGTGATTCAGGTGTAGGACTTTGCTGGTCACCCTTCGTCATTGCTGAACCCTCCCTCCTCTCTACCATCTCTTGGAAGCGTGGCTCTGTTTGCAATGATGTCAACATTCCATGGCCATGCTATGAGCTCCCATGGGCTTCCTCCAGCCTCATCTGGGTCTGGAGGGCAGAACTCATGCTGTGGGGTTGGGAGCCCTTTGAGTAGCCCATGGGCATTACTCACTCAGATTCTCTGAGGGCTCCCTTTATATCACCAGCTGTGAGGCCAGACAGATGATTTGAGCCACCTGGTCTCCAGTCTTCCCTGTCTGTGCAATGGGAATAACGTCTGCAAAAAATTACTACAGTTGCAAAATGTATGAGCGATGAGCATGTGCCTCTTTGCACAGCTCCTGGTATTCATGTGTTGGGCTGATTACCAGATGCCTCACATGAGCTACTTGATTCCCCTGCCTCAGTTTCTTTGTGTATAAAATGGGGATGATACTGAACTTAGTGCTGGTAGGAGGCTTAGAGAAACAAAGGCTGTGAGTACCGTGTGTGACTATGTCTGACTTGGTACTGGGATTCTACTCTCCTTCAGTGTGTGGCTATGTCTGGGGCTCTGCCTGTGCATATGTGAATATCTGTATGTGCGGATATGGTCAGGCAGTCCCCCTTCTCTCTGGGTGGAGTTTGGCTCATGCCTGGGCTCCCTGAGCCAGCTAGAACCTGCAAAGGGGATGGAATTTCCATTAAGAATTAAGCAGGGCAGTGCTTGGGAAGCCAAGCAGGCAGAGGGGAGGGGGCACAAGGGAGGATACTTTAACTCCGAGCTCCTGGGGCAGCCTTAGTCCTGATTAGCCTTGAAGGTCTCATCAGCCATGGCCCAAGAGGATGCAGGGAGAGAATGGGGCTGCTCACAGGGGCCTCTGTAAGGACACCTGAATCACGACAGCCCTGACTGTGGCCATGAGGCGGCCCCCAGGGGATGGCGAATCCACCCGAGAGGGTCCAGGCAACTGGGGCTTATGGGGAGCCCAGGAGTCCAGGAGGCTGTGCTGTGTTGTAGGTATCTGGGAAGGGTATGTGTATGCATTTGTGTGCGTACATGCGTGTGCATATATATGAGCATGCATGTGTGTCAGTGTATGTGTACACGTGTGTGTACTATGTATATGTCTGTGTGTATTTGTGTGTTCCTGTGTACATGTACACATGTGTATGTATGTTATAAATACACATGTGTACATGTACACAGGAATGTGTACATGTATATGTCTGTGTGTATTTGTGTGTATTTGTGTGTTCCTGTGTACATATGGGTATATGTTTGTGTGCATATATGAGTGTTTGGGTGTCTCTATCTTTGTATGTGTGTATGTATGTTTGTGTCTGTGTGTATTTATGGGTGTATATATGCATACATGTCTGTGTGTATATATGTATGTATTTGTGTATGTGTATGTATGTTTATGTGTTATGTGTGTTGTGTGTCTGTGTGTGTATGTGTCTGTGTATGTGGTTCTTTGTGTGTGTATGTGATTATTTGTGTGTGTGTGTGCATGTGTATGGTGTGCATGTGTGTATATTGGGTGGGTTGAAGCCTTTAATGACAAGTGCCTAAAGAGCATATGTAGCAAACTAAATGATTCTTCTTACTTCAAATATAAGTACAAGATTGGACTTAGAATAAAAGCCCTCTGAGGCCTCTTGCTAATAGGGTGCTGATTAAGACCTAAGCCTCCCTTCTGACATGCTACAAACCATTTTCGCCTTCCTGGTCACGGCACATCCCTAAGCTTTCAGACTTTTAAAGCCTTTGAGCAGGCAGACCTGGTGACGAGTCCGTTATATATTTGGGGAAACTAAAGCTCAGAGCAGTTGGTTGACATGACCGAGGTACAGCCAGAAAGTAGTAGAGGGAGACAGAGTCCAGGTTATCTGCGTGCCCCTTCACCTACCAGTGGCACATGGAGATACGGGTCTGCAAACTGCCTACTTGAGGAAAGTGTGGTGTAGTGTCAGCACCCAGCCGATGTCCCGTAGAGGCCCCGGCCTGTTCCAGGGAAGGAAACAGACCTGAGGATAAGGTACTGAAGGCCTCTCACACAGCGGGGAGCAAAGTCCTGCTGTCTGGGTGGAAGCAGACTGGAATTGAAATTGGCTCCCCAGGGGAATGACTGGGTCACCTGCAGAGCCCTGAGCCCCCAGGGAGCCAAGGTGAGTGATTTGATGTCAAAGCTGTGGTATGCCCAAGGCCAGCCAAGCCAGCCAGAACCTGGAGCAAGGAACAGGAGTGTTTAGCTCAAGGAAGAGACTCAGGACATTGTGCCATGGAGGTGACGCTGAGCTTGCTCTCCCTGAACATACAATGTGAACAAACCCACAAACCTCCCATCAGGCTCCAGGTGGTGGAGAACTGTTTTTTCTTGGCACTTTAGGAAGGTAGAGGCTCCGAGGAGTCATAGCAGGGTGGAAGCCATTGGATGGAATGAACTAGAAGCTTCCTTTCAGTCTAAAAATGTAGCATTCCAGAGCTTTTGGTCCTGGACCAGACTTCTGTGGACTTAGCCATCTGACATGGAGCCCAGGGGTGAGGGTGAGGTGGGAAGGCGCCTCATCAACATCCCCTGTCATTTTTGGCAGGTCTGTGATGTGGAGGGTGACTTAAGTGGGTAACTGAGTTTGCAAAGGGAAGCACCTGCAGTGGACAAACGCTGTTGTATTCCTGGCGTTTGGGGCTGCTCAGTGAGGCTGTGCCCTGCTCAGGGATGTGAATTGCGCCCAAATCTCTCCCTGTTTTCTTTCAGCTCCAGGAAACTGATCGTGGCAGCACAGTCCCTTCCCCTCTCCAGATGTTGGCATGCGGGACACATGTGGGCGCCCTCGCCTGGCCGGCTCTGGTGGCTCCGGGTGATGGCCCAGCCCAGGGGTGAGTCGGGTCTCTAATTAGACCCGACCACGTCCCCATTCCAGAGCTCCCACAGATGACAGCGCGCGGTCTCCACTGTGGCCAGGGGCTCCGAAATAGCCCTCGCTCCCCGGCAGAGCCTCTCAGGCCACGGTGCTTGGCGCAGGACAAACGTTCAGCTGGGTGTGCACCGCTAGGGAAGAGCCTGGGATTGGGGGGTGGGGGCAGCAGGCAGCCTCCGGCAGCGCCGGCCCCAGCGGCCACTTTGCGCCTGGCCTCTGGAGTTCCAGCTGCTGTGAGCTGCCACCCATCGCTGGCCTCTGCACACACCCGCTTTCTGCCTTGTAAGCTCAGAGTAAGTAAGCAGAGGGGATGGCTAGCTCTGTGGCTGGATTCAGGGGCTGGGGCTGGACTGGAGCTGCCGGCATAATTATGACCTCTAGGATAGCAGGTGTGATGTGTCAGTGTGAGCAGGAGCGGGTGTCAGTGGAAGGGAGTGTGTCTAGCACAGGAATTTTCTAGCATGTGCTCGTGTGTGTGTGTGTGTGTGTGTGTGTGTGTGTGTGTGTGTGTGTGTGTGTTTTGGGCCTGGAGCATGCTCAAAGGTGGCTGCTGTGTCTGTGGCACACAGGTGGGCCTAGCTGTGCCGGTGGAAGTGACGTGCCTCTGTGTGGGGGCCAGGAACCTGTTGTCGAGAGGGAGGGAACCCGCCAGTGTGGATGATGGACGAGGGTGAGAGACCGCTCAGAAGGTGGATAAGGAGCAATAGACACCTGAGCTCACACTTTCTAGGGTGACCTGATTTGTCCCCAGCTGTTGTCCTCAACTGGGGTGTCTTGCTTGTAGGTCAGGCAGCTTTGGTTTCTCAGGGCTTCGGGCCACATTGGAGCTTAAAGCTCTCATCCAATATAAGAGTGAACAGATTTCCATGGACCTTCCTCCACGGGGCCACTTTCATAACTGGGGTGTGGGGACAGGGGACACTTACTCCTGTACACTAACAGTGCAGCCACGTTCCACAGACTGTACACCAACGGCGAATGGCATGTGTGTAGCATGCATCCATGTTGTAAATGCATATTCAAAACCATACAGCCTTGGATTGACCCTGACATCTGCCTCTAGCCCCCCTTTTACTTCCTGTACCCTTCATTGGGCATCTCTGACAAAAATGGGTTCAGAAACATGGCCTCAGTAGGGGAATACTTTCCACTGAGGGCTTTGGCTGGGGATTAAGGCAGGAGGTGACATGATGCCTTTGGGTGTCTCATCCATGGAGCCTAGCCACAGAGCACCCACCCTTTGGCCTTAAGGTCTAGGTGGGAAACACAGCAGTTGCTCATTTAGAGGGAGCAGGCCTGTCTTAGTGATATGGACTCAACGAGGAGGTGAGTGACCCTCGGCACCTGCAGCTTGCCCCAGGCTCAAGTTCATGACTTCGGTTCATCCTGCTGCAGAAGTACAGTGGGACTGTGGGGCTGGGCTGGGGAGGGTGTGGTGAATGGGACTGGACCATTCCTTCTGTGCTTGGGTTTTAGTCATCCTGTCTGCAGCTGCTGGGGAGACAGCCTTTCAACACCCGTCTCTCTCCTTGAGCAGTTATGTGGAGACCATTGGGAGCAACAATCACAGTGCTTGGAACACTGAGCTCCCCCAAATGCCGGAACTGGTACTTACATTTACGGCTATTATTTCATTATGACTTCTAGAGCCCTTCTGCCCTGGCCATTCTCTTCTCCATAGGCTTCTATGATGTTGTCCAAATTCAATGTACTTCTTTGGTTGGGAAGTTAGGGAAGATTTCGTGTTTGTGATTTGGCCTGAAGGCTGCCCTTTCAGTCTGTTGAAATGGGGAATGGTCCAGGCTTAGTCATTTCTGGAGTGGTCCACTAGGGTCTACCTTTCCTTTGGTCCAAACATAGATCTGACCCTTACAGATGGATAAATAAAGGCTGGGTGTGCTAGCTTAGCAGGTTTGCTGCAGAGAGAAGGAACTATTTTCCCTCTCATGTTTCCCTTTTCACTCTGCCTTCTAGGAAACTCCCAATCCTTCACACTGCTCCATCCCACTAAGTTAATAAGAGTCATCGCTTGGGTTTCGATTACCACTTTAACAACTTATAGACTACATTTCTCTAACTGTAAATTCACTTCTACTCTATAAAGGAAATGATAATAATAATAATAATAATAATAATAATAATAATAATAAAAAGAATAACCACCAATCAAGAATTCTGTTAGTCTCTGAAGATTGAAGCCACATTGTTTGGACTTCTTTCTTTTCTTTTCCTTTCTTTCTTTCTTTCTTTCTTTCTTTCTTTTTTGAGATATTCCACTTGGAAAGATTTCATCTACTTTTAATCCATATGTCTCAATTATGACTTCTGTGCCTGAGCTCTGATTGGTAACCATGTCTTGGGGCTTTTCTTCCTAGTGACTGGTGGAGAGAATGGCTATCTCTGTGCTGGTTCAGACAATGGGGATTGTCTAGAATGAATTGGGGCATTGATCAGCACCCCTGCTCTGAGGGCTTCAGCTGCCAGCCTCTCTGTGTCTCAAAAGCCCTAGTGTCTGGATGCCCAAAGGGGTTTGATCCTTGCCCTAAACCTGGCCATGGCCTCATGACTGCCCCTTCCACATGTGACCCTGCCTTGTCCAGGGCTTTGCAGGGAGGTCTGTGTCTCTTGGGTCTGAGCCCTGCTTCCTTCCACATGATTGAGGCCTTGTGAAGACAGAGGTTGGAATGAAGAACGTGGAAGTTCAGAGTGTGCAAGGGCTCACTGAGGGTTATCTTGCCTCCTCCCCTCAGTATGGAGGTCACAGGATGGTGTTCAGCCCCATCTTTCTCCAGAAGGGGTCCTGTAGTGATATATTGTATACTCTAATAAACTTGCCTGGGGATTGGAGGGCAGAGCCAGCCACTAGATTAGATATAGGGGCCAGATAGTGGTGGCATGCACCCTTAATCCTGTCACTTTCGGGAGGCAGAGATCATCTGGACCTATGTGAGTTCAAGGCCACACTGGAAACAGTGGTGGCACACACCTTTAATCCCAGTACTGGGAAGCACACACGCCTTTAATCCCAGGAAGTGATGGCAGGGTGGAGAAAGGTATATAAAGCGTGAGTTCAGCTGAGACCCTTTTGGGTGAAGACTCAGAGGATTTCAGTCAGAGGATTCCTGGAGTTGGTGAGGCAATCGGTGGTGGCTGTGGCTTGCTCTGCTTCTCTATTTCAGCTTTTACCTCAATCTCTGGTACCAGTTTTACTTTTACTTTTATTTTTTATTAAAAGACCATTTAAGATTCTAACAACAGGGTCTCAAGTCTGTCAGATAGTCAGAAAGCCATTTGTTACTTGGTAGAGACCCCAGGGCAGGGCACAAGTTATCACAAGGCTGGTGAAAGCTCTAATTCTTTCTGAGAGATTGTTTTACTGGTCGAGGTTGATGTGTTTGGGAAAGAACTCACACCAGAGCTATGCTCGCTAAGGGCAGTGGTTAGGGTGCCTGATGGTGACCTTTCAAGCCCCATGTGGGTGACTGCTTCTCCAGGAGGGCTAAGTCATCTAAGGTGGTAGCCATTGCTCATGTTCAACGCTAACTATATGAGAAGCATTTGACCACAAAAGAAGCAAGAGGAACTACCCTGGGCCTGCTACTGGGTAAGGTTTAGTAGATCTGTTCTTTTCTGGACAAATGTGACCTCAAAGTGGAGATTGTATCTTTGCTGAGAATTCATCCTGGTTATGCTCTGTTGGCTTCCCAACATTGAAACTTGACCTGGTAAGCAGACTTACAACCAGCAAGAGATCATGGTGTGGGATGTCAGAATGTGTGAGTGGGAAGTCTACTCACAATTTCCCACACTTAATATCTAGTAAAAGCCAGTTCTCTGTTTTTGGCTCTTTGAATCTTTTGTTTCATGAAACCTCTAGGACACCTTCTGAAATGGGAACTTGCATTTTAGACACAGGGGAACCGAAGCATCGCTAGGTCAAATAAGCCCAGGTCAGAGCCAGCCATACCTCCTTGTCAGGTCTCCCATTCTGGAGTCTGCAGGGGATGGCTACTGGCCACTGACTAGAACAGACAACTCTCCCCATTTTGGAAGGCTGAAAGCAGGAAAAACTGCCCCTTCAGGTTAACTAGGAGAGGACTAAGGGCTTGTCTCTGGTAACAGGATGTGAATAATGTCAGTTTCATGGCTGAGCAGCATCCCTAGCCTTCCCAGCCTTAGATGGTGATAGTCACTCACTGGGACACAGGGGTACATGGTGAGGGAAGGCCTCATGGGCCAGGTGAGGATCTCCCAGCCAACATCATGGGGTGGGCAACATTGGGCTTCTCTGGTTTTATTTTTCCCTGGAACAATTTCTGTTCTTGGAATGTAGCTCCCACCAAAGTGCCCTGATCTAGTCAGTCCAAACTCCTCTCCTCCAGCTCTAGGTACCCCCAGTGCCAAGCTCTGGGGTGTCCCAGATCCCCTGAGGTTGTCTCTGGGCAGACAGGATTCTGCCAGGTCTGATGCAGCGTCTCTAGGCGTCAGCAGTCTGGCTGAGTAATTGTGTACTATGTTCAGTTTGCACTGGAGAAATGGAAGGCTAGTCTTACAAACCAAATATCTTGGTTTGGAAACCCTGTGAAGTGTGGGCTGTGGTCTGAGAGTGTGAGCTGCATTGTGGGCCTGTGGGCCCTGCTGGTTTAAGAGATGCCATTGTGGGACAGCATATTTTATCCAGGTCATTCATCCTAGTGGAGTCAGAGGTGTGCAGCACACACTGGCAGTGTGAGAGGAAAAGTACACAAGCTTTGCAGGCAGAAGGAAAGACCTGATGTCTAGTCTCAGTTTGCTGACCTGTAAAATGGATGCATCTTATTACATCGGTGATGAGAGAAGCAGGGAGGTTATTAGCAACCTAGCATTTGGCATAGAATTAACAAACCCTGAAAGACAATCTCCCTGCTTCCAATCCCATCCGCCTTCATGAAAGAGCACTAGATCACAAGACAGGTGGATACCAGGTCTCCTCAGCCTCTGAGCTTGATGTGTTTTCTACCTTCCCTGTTTCTCCTTCCTTTTGTGTAAAATGAGAGACAAATTCCTTTTCCTTGCCCCTCTGTACATTTTGAGGATATTGAAGAAGAACAACCCAGAGACAGATCTAGAAGCTTAGATAGTACTGAGTCACTATGAGACCATTTGTTGTGTTAGGACCCAGCCAAAGCATGTCATAAAGGCACAAAGGAGCATCCCAGTCCCCAAGTCATCATCTGACCATGTGACAAGACAGACATGCACACAGAGGCCCATCTGTTGGGTATGGTCCACACAGGCCAGGTCCTCTCCAGCTGTGTACATCAGAGGGCCTTTCCAGAGATGGATTCTCATGCTCTTCATCTTGAAAGATAATAAGTTCCAGAAAGTGAACAGGAGGTCCAGAAAGTGAACAGGAGGACCAGCATGTGCTAAGGCGCTAAGCCGTGTGTATATGTGTTGTGTTCACATGTGTGTGGACACATGTATGTGCAGGTATGCAAACCACATGTGTGCCCATGTCCCTACCTCCTGAGCACTGATTCCAAGTGGGCTGCTATGCCCATCTGGCTTTCATGTGGACCACTGCTGGAGATCCAAACCCCAGCCCTCACGCCTGCATGGCAAGTGATTATCCACTGAGTCATCTCCCCAGACCCCACTAAGCTTTTCTTAGTTGGAAGTCTGGGGGACTTCAAGTTACGGTGACTGGAGTCTGTGGTGTGGGCTGAGAGCTGCTGGTAGAAATGGCTTTACCAGAGGCTGTGGGAGAATATACAGCAGGTGACAACTAGTGTTCAATAGGTTGACCCGCCAGACGAATAACTCTCTGATGAGGAGTCCCACCTGACGAGTGGTATTCAGTAGTGAGCCAGGGATGAGTAGTTCCTGTTCAGAAATGAGACAGGAGACTATGCGGAGAGCTTGGAAAGGGTATTGGGCCACGGTGCTATGCTCAGTTACCCAGGTAGTTCTCATGTATTTACAGGCAAGGCACTGGACATTTTTAACAGAAAGGTTGTTGTCCAATGGGAGTTCAGTTATTCATTTGTTAAATGTTTATTGGGTGCTTACTATTTTATGTCACTTTGAATTTTAACATTATTTTAAACTTTATTAAAATTTGTAAGACTAGATAAGAAATTCTTCTTTATCCAGTTTTTAACTGATCGATGGTTTTTTTTCAAACCATTCTGCTTTCCTTTCTCTCCAATAACATGAAGATACATCCTTCTCACTTATCTAATGCATTCTCATTGCTTGTGTAAGTTATATCTCATGGTTATAAATACATTACCATACTATTTTTTTTTATTAACTGTGTGAATGCACGTCAGTTTTCCATGTTATCGATCTCAGAATGAATGAGAGGCACTCCCTCTGTGTCCCTAAGTACTTGGGTGTGTGTTTAGAGGAGGGACAGTCCCCATCAGTGCGGGCTGCGTTGTGTGAGCCACCTCGCTCCTAGCTGCTCAGTCCTGACACAGAAACTTCAGGAAGGAGAGGGAGGGGTTTGGGCTCATGATTTGAGGAGATGTAGTTTATTGGGATGGTGAAGATGTGAGTGCAGCGGCAGAGAAGTGGGGTACTGCACTCATCCTGCTCCTCCTTTGTTGTTGTTGCTTGTTTTTACTCTTTTGTGGGGCCCACCACCCAGCTCCCAGATAAATCACACATGGAGGCTTATGCTTACTTGTGAATGCCCGGCCTTAGCTTGGCTTATTTCTAGCCAGCCTTCCTTAAATTAGCTCGTCTACCTCTGGCCTCAGGGGCTTTATCTTTCTTTATTCCTGTATACCTTTCTTTCCTTCATACTCTGTGTCTGGCTGTGTAGCTGGGTGGCTAGCCCCTGAAGTTCTTCTTCTCTGGCTACTTCCTTTTTTTTTCCCTCCCAGATTTCTCCCTCTATATATTCTCTCTGCCTGCCAGCCCTGCCCATCCTTTCTCCTGCCTTGCTATTGGCTGTTCAATTCTTTATTAGACCATCAGGTGTTTTGGACAGACACAGTGACACAGCTTCATTGAGTTAAACAAATGCAACAAAAACAAAAGTAACACACCTTAAAATAATATTCCCCAACACTTTGTATGTAGGGTGTCTTCATTATTCAGTTAAGCTTCTCCGCAACATCCTCACAGACATGCCCAGAAGTGTATCTCCTGGCTGATGTCAGTTTCAATCAAGTTGACAATAAAGATTATATATCACAGCCCTGACACTGTCTTTGTGGCTCTACCATCTTCCTCCCAGATCTAGTCTGTATCTTCTAACCATCATGCCTTGTTAGTCTTCTCTGCTTTATTTCTCTGGACCCCTTTGTTTTGAACAGTACAGGTAGTTACTACGTTAAATAGCCTCCATTTTGGGTGCTCGGTGGTCTGCATAGCTGGAGTCAGGCTGTATGATTTGGGCAGGTAACTGTGTTCTCTTGAGTCTTCGTTTCAGCAAGCCCCAGAATAGGATTTGTCTGGCTCCTGGTGATGGAGGCTGTCATTGCTCACTTCAGGTGATGTCTATCAATTTTTCTACAATGAAATCGCTGTTTTCCTCTCTATAAGTTGACAAGTAACTCGTAGAAAGATATTTTGAGAATATTTACATACCATATTTGTCATCAACTTATAGTGATATATCAGTCATAATTTTGAATTAATTATTTATTTTATATTTATTTATTGTTATTCTGTTATGTGAAAGATTATTCATTTTCTTCCTCTTTCAATTCCCCCCTTTGTTCCTTCATCAGGGGTCTCATATCTTTTTAAATCATTGGATGAATCAAGTGTTGTATTTATTTAAGCTCTGATGGTCACATGATCTCAGATTCAGTTAGTGGGAGGCTGTCATAAGCTGGCTTCTGTTTCTTTTCAATTTGTTTCCATGGTTCTCTGAGTGCTTCCTTATTATCTGATGTAGTAAGAAGTTAGGGTTCATTCTGATCCGTCCTTATTCCAACTTGGAATTAGCGATTTGTTTGAAGATCCCAGGCTTCTTTTATGGTGTAATGACATTTAGAAACCCAATTTTGGGCGACCTGTGCCCTTGTTATTGGTGTATATGGTCTTTTGGCAGAGCTAAGACATGTATGTCTATTTCCTTCCACAGTAAACCAACATAATATCATGCTAAGTGTTTTTGAGAAGAAATAACCCACTGAGCCTAATGTAGAGAGTAACAGGGCATGGGTATGTTAGCGTGAGGGTGGTTTAGTAAAGGTCTCTTTCAGGAGATTCTATTTAAAAAGACTTGCATGTGAGAGGTTAGAGGAGAAAGAGCCAGGATGTTGCTTTAATTACACACGGAATAATTACAGGGGTCTGAACTGAGTCAGTATGGAGACACGCTGGAGTCAACACTACACAGTAACTGATGGATACAGAAAGTGGCAGAGAAGCAGTCAAGGGGTCTCCCAGGTTGATGTCTCCAAGGCCTGTCAAACTCAACATATTCAGCATGGAATGTCATTTCCCCCTGCACTGCCAGTCTTGGGAATACCTGATCCTCACCAGGTTTTTCAGATCTCACTGAATGACCCTTCAGTCTCTACAGCTGCACAAGCCAGAGCAATGAAGCCATCATCCTCGGCATCTCTCTGCCCCAAGCCCCAATCAGCCATCCCCTTGCCTGCTGATGTTAGTGTGTATCCCTTAAGTCCATCACATCTCTCCATCTTCACCAGCATCCCCTAGTTCAAGGTACCACTCTGAACACCTGAGTGACAGTTATGTCCATACTGGCTGCCCTCCAGTTTGTCTTCACAGAGCAGCCAGAGGAGACTTCAGAACAATTCTGGTTTTGTCATTTCTCTACTTCGAAACACTTCAGTGACTTTCAACTGATCTTGAGATAAAGATCAAATTCCCAAGCAAGCTGACCAGGTCTCCTTTGTCTGGCCCTGCCCACATCTTCCCACACAGTACTCCCATCACTGCTTTGTCTCAGTGGCCCTCTCTCAGGCTTGTTCTCTCATCCCTGCTGCCATAGGCCTTTGCAAGGGTTGCTTCTCTGCCTAGAATGTTCTTCCTTCCTCTCCTCACCTGCCAAATTTCTGCTTATCCCTCAGTTCACTTTTCATATCCATGATATCCCTGACTAGATCAAATCCCATTTTATAAAGTTTTAAAACACATTATGCCTCCTTCAAGGTCCCATCACAGTAGGGATCTCCGGTTTTGCTGTAATAAGTTATTTTATTTTATGGCTCTCTGTGATATTTCACGTTTGTACATTGCTTTATCCTGGTTGGTAGCAGCACATAGCTGACCCACGCCACAGGAACATGTTGAATAAATGGATGAATGGTTGAATAAGTAAGTGGATGAAAGGATGAGGTGTTGTTGAGCAACCAGAAAGATGATAGCATCATTTAACAGAAAGAAAATTTAAGTGAGAATTTTATTTGAAGATAAATCATTCATCTCAGAACATGTACCATTTTTTTTGGCTAATGGCTTGGACTATCACTTAGGAGATTTGTGGAGATGGTGATCAGGTGACATCGAATTCCCGTCTAATCCCAAGGAGTGCTCTGGAGAAGGCAGCTGAACTCCAGTGGTCTCCCTGAGTTCTGGCCTCTTTGTTCTCCTCACCTCTGGTTTTGTTGAGCACAGACAGATTATGAGTGGGGTGAATGATCATTACCATTGTAGGAAGGCTCCCTGGAGCAACCCAGTCTCCTGAATGATTATGTGGATCAGCAGCTCACAACATGCAACTCTTCTGGATGTAAGCCCAAAGAGAATACAGAGAGCTGGGCGTACAGACCCAGTCAGTCCCCCTTGTAAAGAGGTCAAGCACTAGAATAGGCCATGTGGTCCCTCTGGCTCCCTCATTCCTGCATTTCTCACTCGCCTGTCATTCATCAATCTGTTTCCTCTTCTTTGGTCACTCCTCCACCCACCCATCTGCCACCTACCCATCCATCAACAGACAAGAATCGATGTTGGATTTATTTGCAACACTCAAAGCTGAGGATCCCCTCCTCTCTTGCATTATTTTAATCCATTGTCCTCACAGCCCAGAGGCCCAGGTAAGGAGACATGAAGGGTCAGCACCATGCTGAATGGCTGTTGTTGATTTGTGTGGCGGTTTGTTCTGTCTCTGCTCTTTTCCTGTGGACTGACTCTCTTTCCTTGTTTCCCTTCCCTGGCTCCCTTCTTGTTCTCCACTTTCCTCCCTCCCCCTCCCCCCATAGCTTAGGGAACTGGCTCCTCAATCTAGTAATCAGGCAGATGTCAAGTGGTTGCAGGGCTTGGCAGAGGAGGTCAGGACTCAGTCCCCGAAGACGAAGACAAACAGCTCCATCTGGGGCACCCTACTTTTATTTTATTTTTCTACTTTAATTGTCCTTCAGTCCCATGGAATGTGTGGAGAGGCTGGAGGTGTGGAGAGAACAAGCTTTAAAACACAGCATGTAGGAACAAGGCAGTGGTGGTCTGGCTCCACCTCTACAGATGCTGCGGTCCTTTTGGACTGTCATTTACAAAACTCCCCAAATGTGTGCTGTCCATCTGCTGCAGCAGACAGGGTAGGAACGGAGCAGGAGGGGACAATAGCAGCCCCATCAGATAGCAACATCTTGGAACAATGCCCAGGGTGCCGAGGGTCTAAGTTACAGACTCATTTACTCACTCTCACATCTGCTCAAGCATCTACTTAGCATCTGCTGTGGGCTCTGCATTGCTCTAGATATCCGAGAAGCCAGAGTGGGCAAAAGCCAGCGTCAGGTATTTGCAGGATTTGCTTTTTTGCTTTGAGAGGACAGTTAACAGGTCATATGCAGGATGCAAACACAGTGCTCAGTACTATGTAGAAAATTAAGAGAGCATGAAGGAGCTCCAAGAGTGGGAAAGGTTTGGATAAGCACACATTTAAGCAGAGACTAGTATCTTCCCAGCCCTTTGGTTAAGATTAAGCTTAGGCCTGGAGGAGGAAAAGGAGCAAGCTGTGTGAGCAGTTTTGGAGAGAAGGGCAAAGGCCTGGAGGCATGTGTGAGGAAGGACAGTATGAACGGAGTGAGGTGAGGGTGGAGTCCAAAGGAGGGAGGTCAGCGCAGTAATGGCAGCCGGATCCAGAGCTTTCCTACACGTTATTCATAGAGCAATCAGAGTGACAGGAGAGACAATTGGAAGGGTTGAGTCTTGTCGAGTTTTGATTGCAAAAAAGAGAACAGATTGCAGAAAGGGGAGAAAGAGAAGAGAGAGGGCTTAGGAGCTTCTTTTGGTAACTCAAGGGACATAACTGACCATCTATTCTTTCCATCTTACAGGATCTTTCCACCATGCCTCATGGTTTTCTAATTTTAATTTTTTATGTTAGTATGTATAAGATATGTGTCTGCATGTGGGTATGTGTGTATGAGTGAGGGTACTAGAAGAGGCCAGAGAGATGCCAGGTCCCCTGGAGCTGGAGTTACAGACAGTTGTGAGCTGCCTGATGTGGGTGCTGGGATCCAAACTAGGCTCTTCTGGAAGGGCAACAAGTGCTCTTAATGAATGAGCCTCTCCAGTCCCAGGCTTGGTGGTTTCTAACACATGGAAGACCATCCAGATACTGGCTGTTGTGGACATATCTTTGTGGAACTTTGGCCCTAACAGGGAGACAAAGTGTACTGTAGGAGGTCACTGGACAGTTAGGGGGTCAAACATCCCCAGCAAATCCAGCTTAAATGGAGTCAGCACTGCAGTCTTGCAGTGGGCCTGTTGTGGAGACCGGAGTAAGATTCAAGTGACGGCCTTGTTTAAATCAAATATTGACTGCCGCGGAGAGCAGGCTAATCCTGAGGAGAACAGGGTGGTGCTCTTGGGGCTGGAACCTGAGGGAATACAGGATGGTAATACTAAATGTGGGGAGAGCTGGGGCCAGGGTCTAACAGCTGTGAGGAGGATGCAGAACTGAGATCTGCAGGGAGACACGGGGCTGAGGGAAGTACAGAAGGTTTCCAGGAGGCTTTTACAGTGAGAACTGTATTTGAAGAGATTGAGCCTGACATTAGCACAAGCAGGATAGGCCGGGGCTGGGAACCTCTGAGAATGGAACAGCCTTGGGTGAGAACCCTGGGAGTAGAGGCAGCAGGAATGTGGTACCCTAGAGGTACAGTAGCTGGATATAGAGTGATGTGGCTATTACAGTCAGCAAGGGAAACGAGCATCCATCATTTGGATAAATCCTGATGTCTTTTGTCACTTGAAGCCATCTTTGAACAAAGACCACAGAGTGGCCTGGGTTTGGGGCAGAGTAAGTTGTAGGAGAAAGACTGGGGTCTAGTTTCCGGTAGTGAGTCATTTTCACAAGCGTCTAGGGAAGGAGGCCATTAGGCTGTAGAAATATTAGATCTGAAGCAGGCACTCATCAGACCCAGCCCTCTCCTCTTACGGATGGGAAATTGGAGGCCTAGAGAAAAGGCATACATGGCCATCTGCCGTATATTTTATGGGGGTTGTTAAGGCTGCAGTCTGGGCCCTGGCAGCACTAACAATCTAGGCACTTCCATTTATCCTCAAAGAGGCTTCAATTAATGAGACAAATAACAATAAAAAGAAGAGAAAGGAAATTGCCCAGTGTGGTCATATTGGGAAGAAGGACAAATAGAGAGGACCAATGACCTCTCGAGCCTATCTTCAGGGTCCTGACATAAGGTTTAGATTTAAACAGAAGGTACATGTAGCAGGAATCTTAAAAGGTCTTATTAACAAAATCAAACTTGGAGCCAGGTATTGGGGTGAATGTTGAAACATCAGAGAAACAGAAACAGCCGCAGCTTCCTCACCTTATCAGTTTCTCAGCTGATCCTGTTTCCTCAGCCTGGAAGCCTCTGAGTCCCCATCCAAATGGATCTCAGCTGAACTGCTGCTCAAAAGCCTAAAAGCTTAACCAGGCTCTAGTTCCTGGTTTTTACACCTTATATACCTTTCTGCTTCCTGCC
The DNA here is from genome assembly GCF_004664715.2 of Peromyscus leucopus. NCBI lineage: Eukaryota > Metazoa > Chordata > Mammalia > Rodentia > Cricetidae > Peromyscus > Peromyscus leucopus. Next base: position 90,334,448 of record NC_051063.1, on the reverse strand, counting down.
ATCACTTCCTGGGATTAAAGGTGTATGTCACTATGCCTGGCTGTTTCCAGTGTGGCTTTGAACTCATAGAGATCTGGAAGAATCTCTGCCTTCAGAATGCTAGGATTAAAGGTGTATGTGCCACCATTTTCTGGCCTCTGTATCTAGTGGCTGTTCTGTTCTCTGACCCCAGATAAGTTTATTAGGGTGCACAATATTTTGGGGAGCACAATATCACCACAGATATGAGGTATGCGTAACTAATTAGTCCTGGTCAAGGTGTGGTCCTGCCCATTTTCGTTGTCTCACTCCAGTCTCTCCTGCAAAGTGGAATGAGAAGTTGTCAGCATTGTGTACATTTTTTTTCTGGAGAAACCCTCCCCTGTCCAGCACCAAGTTTCAGCTCTTCCTTCTCCAAGTTCTGGGGAAAATTCCAATCTTTTGGAGACAGTTGTTTCAGTAATCTGATAGCCAAAGGAAGCATCACAAGACTTTCTTTAGAGAATCTACATTCCCGCCAGGATGTCTGCATATACAGTGCTCACCCATGGCAAAAGAAAGCTAGGCATCTCATTGAACTCATGCTCCAGCAATTACTGTGCTTTACTTGATTATGCATATGCATATCTCTGCCAGTGGAAAAGGAAATCTTATGAGAAGGACAATTCATCCATCTTCATATTTAGCATAAAATTGGGGCTTGAAGCAGAAAGGATGCTGTATTTTCTCACTCAACATTCACTAAGGTGGGCAGGAGTCTGCTCTCAGAGATGGTTGACCAGAAGACCCACCTGTGGATGGGACTTTATTCTTTCATGTGACTTTCTTCAAGAACCGTTTCTGGCAGTTTTCGCTCACAGCCAGTTACAACATCTCACTAGACATGAACTTGAGTGGTACAGCGACTTCCGCTGTGCCTGGTACTACTACAAGAGAAACCCTTCCCACTCAGAGGGAGAGCAGCACAGGGAGACCCATAGCTTCCAACAGGCACTTGGAATGTGTGTGTGCAAAGGTAGGGCTGAGGTCCAATGCTTAGCCTACCCTAAGGCTTCATGTCTGGGGACTGCACAGGCCTTCTTATTTGTTCTGCTGATGTCTTAAGGACCAGAAATCCACTTTTTAAAGAACAGTCTATAAGACTTGTCATATTCTTGGTGCTGGAACTGAGCTCTCTTTTTTTCTTTTGGTTTTTTTTTTTGGTTTTTTTTAGACAGGGTTTCTCTGTGTAGCTTTGTGCCTTTCCGGGAACTTGCTTTGTAGACCAGGCTGGCCTCGAACTCACAGAGATCCTCCTGCCTCTGCCTCCCAAGTGCTGGGATTAAAGGCGTGCGCCACAACCGCCCAGCTGGGCTCCTTTCTTATGACTGTAGAATAGGCTCCCAAAGCAGTCCTCTGACTCTGTTTCTCTGACCCAGGCCAGCTACATCTCTGCTCTGGAGCAAGGGTGATGTTCAGGAGCAGCAGTGTGAAGGCAGGCAGGAGCAACAGTGGACTCCCTCTGTCTCCCCAGTTCTGTTCTCTTTCTGCTTGTGGTTGGGAGATGTGTGAGGTCTGAATCCATCACCCTCTGTCTCCTTGTTGCTGTTACTGATCAAGTTTTAATATTCTTTGGGGAAATATTTGGACTATTTTTTAACTTCCTAAGTGCATTCCAAAATCAATATTCCTTTGTATTTGTTAGTTAAAAAAAATCTTACCCAATAGAAAAAGTGCCCCATTTTCAATATATCTTGGATATGCATTTCAGATTCAGATTGTCAAATTCTAAGGAAAAATGCTGTTGAGATTTAATCGGAATTCCACTGAATCTATGCAATAGAGCTTTTAATGGTGGACTGACACTTCTCATCATTTTCATTCTCATGCTATTTCAGATATCTGAATGATCTTGATTTATCTTGGCATTTCTTCATATCTTTTTAATAATGTTTTACAATTTTCTCAATTAAGGGCTTCCACAGAAGAATCATTTTCATGATCCTTCTGTGTTTTATTGCTCTTGTTAAAGGTCTTCCTTCCTCTGTCCCTTCTTCCTCCTCCCCCTCCTTCATATGCTGGTGATTGGGACTACTCAATTTTGTATATTTATTTGTCAACAACTTTCTAAGTTCCTTTATAGCTTAGGAATAATTTATGTAGAGACACTGTTGGGTTTTATACATGGACAATGAGTTGCGAACTCAGATTGCATTCTCAGAAGAACTAGAAAGAGGTACAGGTAAGGGTGGACACAGATGTCTGGGTGGACACAGATGCATAGACTCAAGAGATTTGGCCAGGGAATCACAGGTTGACATATGTGCAGGTGTGTGACTTTGTGAACAAAGCAGAGGTGGGTTTTAACCTTTATTTCCTCTGTGGCAGTGTGCTACTTAACAACAGTTTTCATTCTGACATTTCTTCTTATCCTGGATCAGATTTCTGATGTAATAATTAATCGAAGTGGTGAAAATTGGGAATCTGCTCTCAGAGAACCTGCTTTCAACAGGTCGTTAAGCATAGTTTTTGTGATACTGTTTTCACATAGATGCCCACTGAAGAAAGTTCCTTTTCCTAGTTTGATCAAAGTTTTTTTCCCTAAGCTACTATTGAATTTTATCAAATTATTTTTCTTTGGCTATTGATAATAGTCATGATTTTTCTACTTTGTTAGTATGGTGAGTTTTATTATAATGTTAAACTAATTACATATTTTTAAACTAAATCCGATATGGCCAGATTATATTAGCCTGCCTACTAATTTTGGATTTTGGATGTTGGATTTTGTTGTTTAAGTTAGCATATTTTCTTTTGTGTTATATATGGGGTTACTCTATATGTCTTCATTCTTGTGCTCTTCTTTATTTTTTTTTAATTACATGTGGCATATGTGTGTATGTAGGTTCATATGCTCTGTACACACATGTGGAGGCTAGAGCTTGACATATGATGTCTTTCTCTGTCATTCCCTCACCCCTGCTTTTTTGTGTGACTGTGTTGTCCAGGTTGGAAAAACTTTTGAGGGATTGTCTTGCCTCTGGCTCTTGGGGATTGGGATTACAGTTGTGAGCCACCAGGTCCAGCTCATTTCTTCTTTTGGACTGAGTTTTTCTTCATTACTGGTTTGTTTTCCTTTCTACATATTTAAATTTCTATGTCTCTTCTTTTACTTAGTTTCCTCTGTATTATAGAAATGACAAAAAGTCACAAATTTAAAGTTGATTCACATAATTATTTTCCTTCTGTCTGCAACTAGAAGAAAATTAAGGCACTTTAATCATTCCTTTCTGAATTCATGTACAATATTTTAACCTTAGTTTCCCCTTACCTCACAGATTGATTATTATATTTGTTCTTACAGTCAGTGCTTGTTTGGCTTATTCACAGTGTCAGCCAGGCAGAGTAATCATTCACTTTTGTGTCTCCACCTTCCCATGTAGCATTCTCTTCCTTCTGAATGCCTTCAGCATTCTTTCTCTTCCTTGAGAGACTTTCACTTTTCTGAGATGACCTGACATCATCCACTTTCCTCTGGATACAGAACTCCAGGACATCTTCCCCAGCCAGGTGATTTCCGGTTGTCTTCTGTCTTGATGACACTTAGCAGTTCTGTTCACTCTTTCTCTCTGGATACTTCCAGCATACTAACCACTGTGCCATGAAATCCACTTACCTTTGGATATTTCCAAAATCCCCTGTGTCTTGGGTGTTCTTTAGTCTTTTTAATTTTTTAAGGAAGGTGTGTGCATCTTTTATATTTATCTTGCTTGATACTCATTGTTATTTCTGGATGTGGAAGCTATTCTGTTTGAATGCTACTTTGCACATATGCTCTCTTATCTTTCTTGGAATGGTGACGAAATGCTCATTAGACTGTGTTACTCTTCACTCATAGTCTTGGTTTCTCATTTTTAAAGGTGTCTGTGTCCTCTGAGCTGCATTTTGGTAATTCCCTTTGTTCTATCATTTAGCACACCAATACATCTTTTCATTCTTCTTGGTTATTTCTTGGATTTGAATGGCTATAATTTGTAGCCTTTGTTTCTTGAATCTGTTTCCAAGAACTCTCTTTTGTTTCTTGGAATGGAATTTTCTAATTGCACTTCATCATCAATCCTCTAATAGGTGATGCAACCCAAGCTTCAACCTCTATGAGGGTCATACCATGGTGATTAATTCTCAGCCTCTATAGCTGACACTTTGCAGAGAAGGTTAATTTCTCATTTTTCTGTGCATTGAGTTTCTTCTCTTCTGGACTTGTATTCAATTCTTCACCTTGGGGAATCCCTAGCACCTATCTCTCTTGCCCCTATCTCTCTCTCCCTATACACAAAAGAAACAAGGGCTGGAAGGATGCACCATCTCATACATGTCAGTGGAAAACTCCCTTTGACACCTCATCCTGATTATTCCACTTTTCCTGCCAGCTCAGCAATATATTTCAAGACCATCAAGTGGTGGATCTTCACTGTCAACTTCATTGGATTTAGAATCACCTGGCAGACAAGCCCTTGAGCTTGTCTAGGATGATGTTTCCAAAGTGGTTTACCTGAAGGGCAAAGACCCATCCTGATTGTGGGTAGCACCAACCTTTGGCCTGGGCTCTGGGTCTAAATAAAAGGGAAAGAGGGAGAAAGGCAGCTGAGCACTTGCAATCATCGCTCTGCTTCCCGATTGTGGACACAATGTGCCTTCTCCTCCTGTAGCTGTGCTTGTCTACCATGATGGGCTGCACCATCCATCAATGAGCCCAAACCAACCCTTTTATTCCCTAAGTTGCTTTTGTGAGACATTTTGTCACATAAACAAGAGTAGTAACTGGTATTTATAAATATCTTTGTATTTAAAGCAGTTTTCACGGAGGAGTATTGTAGACCGTCTGATCTATCATTTTACTGGAATTAAAAATATAATGTTAGTTTTCTGAGTAAGAAAGGAGTTCTGAAACAAACAAACAAACAAACAAACAAATAAATAAATAAATAAATAAACTAAAAGGGCTTTGTTGTCAATTAACAGTTAGCTGCTGAAAACCAGTGATATGCTGTAGAGGGTTGGAGGAGAAGGTATTGTTTTCACCCCCACTCAACTTTTTAGCCATGTAAGCTAATAAATTAAGAAACTTCCAATTTTCTGATTCTAGTTCTCTGAAACTGGCATAATAGTGGGACGGATTGTTTTGGATGTTTGGGGGTGTAAATGTGTTTATTTATTTGGAATACTTAGATAAGTTTTTGACACATAGTTAAGTGCCAGATATCACATTCCATTGAATTTAAGGTGTAATAAAATGAAAGACACCCTACTGCTTCATAAAAAAGGAAAGAAGGCTAGAAGTAAACTATGACAAAGCCAAGATTCTTTTGGTTAGGATATGACAAACTGCATCTTAGAATTGCATGGCTGTAGCAGTATTAGCTGTTATTATGAATGGATGTGTGCGAGCAGAGATAGCCATCCATTGTCTTGCAGACAGGGTCAAAGTCTCAGAATGGATAGGGCTTTGTTCAAGCCCACCCCCATGTTGACTGAGCTCCTACTCTGCCTTAGACACCTTTCAAGTGATGCTATGACAGGTGGTGTGCTAGACATAGGGGCAAGTCTTGTTGAAGCAGCATTCTGCAGATTCTGGCCTTCATGTCTGAAGTCTACATAGTTAACTTGAGTAGACAGATTTATCTGACATCTCCTTTTCCAAACTTAAAGGATTATTCAGATATGGACATTACAGAAATGTCAATAGTGTGTTGAGAATGATTGTGCTTGCTCACACTCTGGCTTATTCTGTTTATTAACACAGGGTGAGTCAAGCCTTAGAGTGGGTTAAATCTTGTCTATGGTTTCTTTTCATTAATGAGCTGGTGAGAATACTTTACCACTGCAGCTAAGCCAAGGTTCTGATTCAGATTGAATGTCCCATAATCCTTTGGCCACATGGTATGTGAGCTGGGATGGTAGCTGTTTCTTCAGGGCTAGTGCTGCTGCTGATCACAGAAATGTTGCAGTGCTTGTCTGTGCTCAATTCAAAACATGATTTCTGTCCTATGCGGCTATCCCCAAATGCCAAGACTGTAAATATAATGGGAAGAAATGTATTGGCTCACAGTATAGGAGGTTAGGAAGTCCAATATCAAGAACCCACCAGCTTTGTATCTGGAGAGGCACTGCTTTTCTTCCAAGATGATGCCTGAATGCTGCATCCTCCAGTGGGCAGAAAGGACTGGTCCTCATGTGGCAGAAGATGGAAAGATCAAGATAGCAAACCCACTTCTGTGAGCTTTTATGTATAGTATTCATCCATTTGTGGGGATTCACTGTCATAATTATTTAGCTCCCTAGACTCCATTGCTCCTGAGGCTCTCACATTGGGGATTAGGTTTTTATGCATCTTAGTAGGAACCTGAATTTTCAAACCACAGCAGTTTCTATGTACTGATTTTTCTTTACATTCAAATTTCCTCTGCTTCTTTCCAATGTATGTAATAGAGTCTGCTTTTTAGCCTTTTGGGAGAGAGCAGATCTTTGACATCTAGGTAAGAAATCGGGCACATGGAGGGATGCCATGACACTTCTCATGTAGTAACGTATTAACTGGCTTTTGGGGTCAGAGGAGATTCTTAGGTTGTTATTAGCTTCTGAAGTGTCATGTAAGCACTATGCTCTTAGGGCAGTCTCATAACACAGAATGGGTTCTAGTCTGATTTTACAGATTAAAAAAACCAAAGGTCAGAGAAGTAAGCTAAAGTGAGATTAGTCATGGATTTCTGTGGTTTTGGTGTTCTACCCTCCCCAGGCTACTTAGTAAACTCCAGTGCAGAGAATTGGGGAAGGAAAAGAATCAGGGGGGCCTGGCTTGTCCCGGATGATAACTTCTGTGCTATCATCATGTCATGGATCGAGAAGAAAGCAAAGATTGCATTTATGAAGATATAAGATGCTGTAAATTCTCCTTCCTATGTTCTCTAGAGTATATAGACCCCTTCAAGTTGAGTCTTCATCATGACTCAGAAAGGGAAATAGCTTGCCCAGTGTGACCTCTGAGTGTGATTTATGAAATAGGATGTATCCAAATTTTCGCCACATTGGAGCTATTCAATTTTCTCTAATGGCCTTTATCTGAGAGTTATGTCTATTTGTGGCAGTTACAACCAGTAAGTCATTAGCTTAGAGTGTGGTGATGGTTAATTTTAACACCCTGGGATCTGGGCCCAGTGGGGAAGGTTTCTCTCTTCTGCAAATCAAAGATAAGCAACATTTGAGCAGCTGGATAATATTTATATCAGGGAGGGAAAGTTAGAAAGTAAGAAGGAATCATTTAAAGTTTGAGGCTGGAAAGGTCATTGGATACTCAGCATTGAGTTGGCAGAATGGTTTCTGGCTCCTTCCTTTACTCTATGCTTTCACCAGAAGAGACATGGTATGATCTCTATACCAGGCACTCACTGATCATATAGATATCATCTTACTGGTATACACAGAATTCTCATTTCATGGTAATTATTTATGTATCCCATCTCATAGAAAAATGAAATTTGATGTCCAAGGTCACACACTAATGAACTTGGGGAGGCTAATGTACCTAAATGTATATTCCTAGTCCACAGAACTCTGGTAGGGAGGCTCAAAAGCCCAGGCAGGCCCCTTTTCAGAGAATAGTCCATTTCAGGTATCAGAGTTCTGGCCATAGTTTCTCAGTTATAACCTTCAGAAAAAATACTCAACTCAACCAGGTGCCAGAGACAATAGCCTCCTGTGCAGCTTCCAAGCACAGGACAGTTGGGTAGTCTTTGGCCCAGAACCAGGGAGGCTGTATTTCAAGACACACCATGGGGGCAGCAATGCATTTCCTAATTCCACACAAGACTTTTGGTGGAGGCTGCGTGGTGGTTTCCTCAGATGGGGTGATGCCATTTAGAGATGAGTGGTTGTATAAATCAGGTACTGGGAGCATGGATTCCAGTAAGGATGTCTTGATGCTGTGTGTCTTAGTTAGGATTACTGTTTCTGTGCTGAAACACCATGACCAAAACAACTTAGGGAAGAAAGGGTTTATTTTGCCTACAGTTCCATGTAACAGTTCATCATCAAAAACAGTGAGGGCAGGAAGTCATGCAGGGCAGGAACCTGGAGGGCAGGAACCTGGAGGCAGGAGCTGATGCAGAGAGCATGGAGGGGGGCTGCTCACTGGATTACTCCACATGGCTTGCTCAGCCTGCTTTCTTCTGGAACCCAGGATGACCAGCCCAGGCGTGACACCTCCTACAATGAACTAGGCCCTCCCTCATTGATCACTAATTAAGAAATTGCCTTATAGCTGGATCTTATGGAGTCATTTTCTCAGTTGAGAAATCCTCTTCTCCGATGACTCTAGCTTGTGTCAAGTTGACATCAAACTAGCCAGTACAGGGTGTTTCTCCCCCTCTCTCTCTGACTCTCTAGAGACTCATACACATTCCTGAGCTAACTTACCTGCTCTATCTCATTCACAGGACACTATCCAATCAGAACTCTTGAATTCCCCTTAGTATGCTGCTTCCCTGTGTGTGATAACCACAGCAAATATTAAAAGCAGGCACAGATATCCATGATTTACAACTGGGCACCAATTGTGATTTTTTACTGCAGACAAGGGGAAGCCTTGGTTGGTCTTCCTACATATCTCTCCTAGGCAAAGACACATTGGCATTTCCCAGGGCATGACAAGCAGTTTGCAGGACACGTGTGCATGTCCCAGGCAGAGCTGCATTCTTCAGCAACAAGATTTTCCTCCCTGTGAATTTCTCTCTCCATTTGCCCACATTAACCTCTTCCATGCTTCTGTTACTCATCTGAAAGACAGGGATAACATAGTGACCTAGCTAAGGGAAACGTTTTAAAGACTAAGTGGAAAGTGTGTAGAACAGTTTTACAGCCATTAAGTGTTTCTCACTCTTCCCCTCTTTATGATTATTGCTGCTATTACTGTGGCAAGGAGCTGGTCCTGAGATCCCCACAAGTTCTAATGTCCTAAGAGTATGACGTAAAGGCCTCTTAGACTGGCCTATTTATTCCTGGGTACCACAGACTCAGACAAGTTCATAATATAGTTCCATAGACAGAATTTTTGTGGCTTTTTAGGTAATGTCTCGAAGGTAGATAGATCCGGTTCACTGGGCAGAGGGTTGGGATCTTTTCTGTGCTTTGCAGAAGCTCTTCTGTATCACACAGGCCTGCAGGGCCTAGAGCCGCAAGACATTTTATGGGTCCTGAGGTCTGTTCTGCCGGCTTCTTGGCCTCCGTGACCTGACAGCTGTGAGGGGCCGCCAGGGCTTTCTCCAGGGAGCCAGTGCTTTCTATATTTCATGAGGCTCAGTCTGTCAGGCAGGGCCAGGTGGCAGCTTGCTTGGTTTCTTGCAACTCCCCTGGGAATGAGAGTCCTTGAAGTATCTGATTGCTGCAGGATGCCAGGCACCTAGCTAGTGGCCCAGGGACAGCTCCAATGACCATCTCCATTCTTGTCCCGGATCCGAGGCCCTGAGTTCAGATGTTGAGGACTCATCGTTACCTCAAAAGCTTTTCTCTATTCTTTCTTTTTCTCTTATGTTACCAGGACTCTCGTGCTTTCCACTTCCTTACCCAAACATCTGCAGGGGCTCGTACCACCCACAGGATGGTGACTGAGAGACTGAATACACCTGTGTCTTTTATTTCCATTACTGTATGGCACACTCCCTCCAGCTTCATGAGAAGTATTTGGGTCCCCAAATTCTTGCTACATTTTTCTGGTACAGCCTAGACAGCCCCACTGGCCCTGAATGCCACTGTCCTATCCTTAATTGACAAAGTCCCTGTGGTGCCTTTGAGGATTACCACAGATGTTACCTCCTCCTCTCCTGCCAAAAATGGCCGCCCCTTTTCTGCATTTTTGTGCCGGGGGGGGGGGGGGGGAGTATTCTCCTCTAAGGTCAGCCATATCCCTTCCACATTCCAACATCCTGGCATGTTCCACCTTCCAGAAACACCTGCTTCCTGAGCTTGTGGTACTGGTCTGGTACTCACTTGGATGTTCTCCTCCTCAGTCTTCCCTGTAGCCCCTTTCCTTTCCCTGCTTTTAATAACTCCAGATTCTCTTTTGGAGTTTCAGTGTTGGGACCATGCTCCAAGAAGCTCTCCATGGCACTTTATCCCCACTTGCTGACCTTGGACTCCCACGTGTCCTCCAGATCTCTCTTGATTACCTGTTACTACAGTTTTAATGAAGTATCCTGGCTGTCCATTGGTTCATCCATCTGTCCATCTGAAAGAGCTTGATAAACACAGATCTGAATGTAGGAAGGGAAGCTGCTCACTTGGGTGTGACCAAACAGTGAGGACTACAGGAACTTGGAAGGGACAGGTATCTTTATCTGTGTCACCATCATAGCCCCTCTGAACACTTGGGCCATACTGAAATGGTGACCATTGTCTATCAGTGAAGAAGCTGAAGTTACTTCAACAAAATCTCATCTAGCCAGTCAACAAGTCTTTATTAATCATTATGTATCAGACAACTTGTCAGGTATGGAGGAGGCAGAGTTGAGCAGGCAAGGCCTCTCTGCCTGTCCCAGGACCTTCAGGGGAGAGATATACTAAGTTGCTAATGCCATAGTTAAGTTTGGTAAGAGGAGAAACATTAAGGGAGCTCTTACATTGAAGGGCTTGACTCCATGGGCTGCGGAAGTTTGCCCTGGGGAGTAGTGTTTGTGCAGAGCTCTGATGGACCATAGGGATAACTTGATGAGAAGAATGGAGGTGAGGCTGTCCTGGAATAGAAAGTGTTTGGGAAAGAGAGACGTTGATGCTAAAATAATGAACAACAACCAGAGTGTCTGGATAGCAGAGAGGGACCAGATGAAAGGCTAGAGTTGTAGTCAGGTGTCAGATGGATGTGTGGGCTAGGTGGGCTACCCAGAGGGTTTGGCCTTGGTGTAGCAGTAAGAAGCCGCTGCTGGTGGGGATAAGGTAGGGGTGAATAGTGAGATGATATGATTTGACGTGTTTTAGATCATTCTCAAAGTTGCATTGAGAAATGTTTGAGTTGAATGAGCCTGGAGAGAAGTAAGTGATAGGTGGTGACCGCCAGAGAGTTCTTTCATAGGTCAAAGTGAGAAATGGCAGGGTATAGTGAAACATGCAAAATGAGGGAAATGAAGCTGTTTGGGATGATTTGCAAGCTGTACATCCAGAATCTATCAGACTTTATCTCGCTAGGCATTCTGCACAAATTCACTGATTAAGGAAGAAGATTGTAATAAAAACATATATTGCAGGGCTATTTCAAAGTATTACTTGCATACCAGGTATAGGAGAACTTGATCCTCCTGCAGCTACAGGCTCCAGGAAGAACCTCCTAGGTTCAAAATCCAAGCTCTGCACACAACTGATAAAGCTGAGGTCATGTGTTTCTGTTCTGTGTGACTGGTTGGTATTTGTTATTGCTGCAAAGGGTTGCATACAAATTGCCTGGCCTTTTCTGTTTGTATATTGTGTCATGAAAATTCATTGAATAGGGACATTTCTCAGATGTAGGAAGCAGGGGCATATGTTAGAAACCAAAGGAACAATGTTTGTCTGTGGGTTATCTTAATGCTTACAATATTACAAGTTTCTCATTCTGCAGATGGGAAACAGGTATAGAGGCCCTAGAAAAGTCCTATTTGCTTCCCAAATTTGCAGTGTTCTTCTCTAAGGGATTTTTTAGTTCTAAAGGTGGAATGACTTAGAATGATGGGTTGGCAAGATGCTCCCATCACTTACAGCCTCTGCACTCTGAAGTCTTGGAGAAAGAGGGATCAGAGCCACATCTGCATAGTCCTGCTCCCCCCCAGCCCCCCCCCCCAGCAGCTTCCTCGCATTACTTCTGGAATTGAGTGTTTCCCACAGTATTTACTATCTCTCCTGTGTGGTCAGTTGTACTGGGCTCATCAGATTAAACAATCCCAGCTGTGCCGTGAGCTGTCCCCAGATTGTCCCATTAGACAAAAGCAGAAATGCCCTTTGCTGCCGACTCTAATGGAATACTTTACTGTAAATAGTCTCAACTTCCTGCAGAAGGCCGTCTCCTTAGCCAAGTGCAGGTGAGCAAAGGCTGCTTCTAATGAGACCTCGACACAGAACTAAGTCATATAAATTGATCTATTGAGTCGAATTAAGTCAGAGATACTCAAGGCTTCAAGTTCTTGTGAACAGATACACTCATGGTGTGATGCAGCCCAGGGAAACACAGTGAGGGAAAGCACCAGACAAGAATCCAGGGAGCGACTTGGTGGGGTTGGGGGAATGGATTGAGAGTTCCTCTTTCCTGTTTACATCTACATGTGTCCTTTTCACCTCTTCTACATCTCTCAACTCCATCTCTTAAGGAAAGGATACTCCCTTGTTCACCTATCCAAACACAAAATCGGAGCCTTTTGCCTGTGCTTAATCCTCAAGAAGCTTCTAGAATAGGTATAATTGAGGGAGCCACTGTCACAGAGGGGTGGTGATTTTCCAAGGTCATGTGCTAATCAGGTAGAGTTGGGATTTGAATGTATCACCCCCACCCCGTTTAAACTCTTTCTTTCATAACAGTAAGAAGTAGGGTGTCCTCTTGAATCTATCTTGGTTTCCTGGTAGATCATGTAGCTTCGGATTGGTCTTAACTATTTGAACCTTTGCTCAGTGTGGTGATATTTTATTTGTGCACCCCAATGAAACTTGTGTGGGGATCAGAGAACAGAGCCAGCTACAAAATTAGACATAGAGGCCAGTTGTGGTGTCACATACTCTTAATCCTATCACTTGGGAGGCAGAGATCCATCTGGATCTCTGTGAGTTCAAGACCACACTGGGAACAGAGCCAGGTATGGTGGCACATACCTTTAATCCCAGCACTTGAGATCTCGTATCTTTGCTTGGGAAGGACACACACCTTTAATCCCAGGAAGTAATATGGCAGGACATAGAAAAGTATATAAGGCGTGAGGAAATAGGAACTCATGCTCTGGAAGTTGAGGAGTTGGTAAGGTGAGGTTGGCTCTGGATTGTTCTGTTTCTCTGATCTTTCAGTATTCATTCTAATATCTGGCTCCTGGTTTTTTTTTTTTATTAATAAGACTGTTTAGCAATTCGTGTTACAGATCAGAGGATGGATGGGACCCAGGGCAGTGGGATGCTGGAGATGTAAGGCATCAGAAGTGGGTGGAGAATTGGTGGGAGAAAATCCATGAGCACTCCATGCTTAGCAGTTCACACTGTTAAGGGTAGCAGCCATACTTAATACTTTAGCTGGGGCTTCTAGTGAAGGTTGCTGGAGCTTGGTATAGCCTCCAGGGAATAGAGTTGTGCTTCCCGTCATCTTTACCTGCTCAGCACCTGTCCTCGGCTCAAATGTGGAGTCTAGTGCACTGTCTCTAATATATACTTCTCTCTTCTGTAAGATGATAATAATTAATATACCATGAGTTAATTGTGTGAAGTATTTAGAAGGGCACCTGGCACATAGTTCATGCTCCATGAATACAAGCAGTTAGCATTATTGTTATGGGATCTTTAAAAGCATCATCTAGGTTGAACGCCTGGTGTTTACTACCTGGTCTTCCAGATAGTCTCCCTCACCTCTTTGTCATCCCCATGAGTGTAAGCTATGGTCCCATAGAGACTTCTGACTGTGTGGTGGTCATCGTGTAGGGTCCTGTGCCTACTCTCATATTGAGAATGAAACATCTCAAAATAGAGCCTGTGAATAGGTTAGTGATACATAAGAACTTCAGCTGTCCCTGTTGGGCAGCTGTGAATGAAACACCTGTGGCTCCTTTCTGAAGCTGCACAGACCACGGGTTAGAAGCCACTGCCAGAATATTGTGGTCTCCAAGTCATGTTTCTGGAATCTTATCATAGAAACTCAAACATTGGTATGCATCTAGGTTTCTGCTCATAAGTACTGTGCTTTCTCTGGGTCCCCAAATTCAACTGGAATTAGATCCAGGCTTCCTCCAGGGTCCTATGGCCTCTTTCTTGATTTCAGAATCCTTTGGTTTACACTGTAAAAGGCCCTGATGCTTGCCAACCATCTTCTGGTCTTCTAATCTACCATAGGATTCAATTCTCTCTTCATTGTTTTTTATTTGCCTCTTCTCAATGATGAAGACAGAAATAAGAAAAAATGTCATTTTGTTATTATCATCTCATCACATGTTAGATTTTTACCCTGGGAAACCTGGATTTTCCTTTATACTCTTTATGTTCTAGAGGCTTTTAGGGCCTCCCTGACCCACATCATTACAGGCAGTTGCCAATGCTCTTGGTTGCCCACCAGAATGAGATTGTAAAACCCTGTTGCTAAGGACACCACACATTTGGGTTATAAGACATTGAGAAATCAAGTTGAGCTGTAATTTCCTTCCTTCTGGCTAGTTTTCACAGTCCTGGAAAGTGCTATTTAAGCTGCTAAGGGACAAAAAAAAATCAACGTTCCTGCCCAACTTTGCATCCTATGAGCTACAGTGAGGACCTGCCTGGGTAAGATATGCTTACCCATGTACTAGTATTACTATTATAAGGGTAATAATCCACTCTCTGCTTGGATTAGAGGCCCATTCTACAGGAAGAAAATGAAAAAGGCAATGTGGAAAAAATTCTTTCCGAAGCAGGGCAGGGGTGAGGTGAGGTGAGATATCAACAGCTGGGCAGTAAGTTTTAGGAGGGATGAGGACCGCCCCTGTAGCTTGTTAACTGTGAGGTTAAAGTAAGCCAAGCGAACTCTCAGCTTTGGGATCAGAAGTCTTTAACCTCATCCATGTTCTTCCCATGGGTATGCTTTTGGCTGTACAAACAGAGGCTTCATGTCCACTGTCTTAACTGATGAGACTGTATGTGACCTCAGATGTAGGAAGTGTAGAGGTGGGCCGGACTACAGGATCAGCTGATTCCGAGGGTCTGTGATGGGGACCTAGACAATGTTTCTCTGCACTCCAACTCTGTTCTGCAGCTAGCTCCTCTCCTGACTGCACGATTGCCCCCATCAACGTTGATTTGCATTATCTTCTGGGTCTCACCTGGTGAGAGAAAGAAAACCTTTCCTAAGAGCCACTCTGTCATGACTCGGTGGCCTAAAGTGAGCCTTAGGTCACATCCTGAGCTTTCCACTTGCTGTTCAGGTGAAATGATGTCATCTGAAGTGGACTGCATTTGGCTGCTTTTTTAGTATGCGTTTGTCCGTACAATATTTGCTGGCCTGTGTGTCCTAGCGTCAGTCACACCAAAATGGGTAAATATTTGGCAATAGGACAAAGGGGAAGGATCGTAGCGGGTTATAGTGAGCCAGGGATTTAGAAAGAAGGTCAGCTCTGAGTCCGGCCTTATCTGTGTGAGGACATCAGAGTGTAAGTCAGCTCAGAAGAAGAGGAGGCCTGGAAGGCCTTCTGTCACACCTACTTTGGTTCCTTCAGCCCGGATTTGAGAGGCAAAGAGACTGTACCTCCTCTCTGATAGGCCCATCTTGACCTGTCTCTTCAGGGTCCCGACCGCTGTGGGCAGGCATTGCTGCAGATTGGGATGAACATGATGGCACTCCCTGGAGGTCACCACCTGGATTCCGTTCCTGTGCAAGGGCAGAGGTAAGTCATGCCACTTATCCTGCCCAGGAAAGGATTGCTAAGAGCTAGTCCGTGGGAGGTACTAGTTGCCTTGAATGGAGTGGTGTGGAATGGGGGGGGGGACGTGATATTGGCAGTATATGAAGGACAAGAGTTTGAGAGTATTTAGTCTGGAAGAGAGATGTGGGGCCATCAGAGGTGCCTACACCCAGTTGGAAAGTCCACAAAGAGTTACCAGTGCAGATTTGACTTGGCAGGCCCTGGAGGTCCGAACCAGAAGCTGGGGTGCAAGTCCAGAGTACCAGATCTGTGCCTGATGAGCTCTCCTGGGACTGTCCTGACTGACATGGAAGATCCATGTCCTTAGAAATTCTTTAGTCTCAGGCACCAGGATCGTTGGTAACTCTCAGGTAGGCTGAGGCTGTAGAGGAGCTGTGCAACCTGGTGTTCCAGGCTTCTGACAGCTGGGCTAGCCTTGGCTCCTTTACACTCTCCATCATCATAAGGACTTTGTCTTTATTCCTATCAGTCAGCATTCATTCAATCCCATTTGTTTTCTGATTTTTTGAGAGATTTGATGAGCTGTTTAGAGGAAACGTAAGCCTGTTAAGTATTGTTTGGTTTTATTTTGTCATATTTTGTTTTGCTTCATGGATTTCTCACCTTTTCTGTATCCCAAACTTCCTACCAGAGCTGCCAGGGATGCTGAGTTACTTCATATTCATTTCCATACTGCCCATTTGGTTTTGGGATAGATGTGTATATGTATGTATGTATAGATGGATAGATAGACATGTTAATAGATAGGTGATGAATGGTAGGTAGGTACATAGAAGATAATGTGATACTTTTAAATAAAAGGATGAATTATTTGCTAAACCTCCCTAGTGGGACAGAGTTAATCACTCTCTATGAAGGCATGGTCTAATCTTCCAAAGCCATCATTAGAAGGAGGTGTAGGAATTTGACACACAGTTCTTGCATGTTCCCTAGGACATAGAACACCATTAGAAGTGTAATTTATAGTTTCCTGTACAGCCAGAAGCAGAAAATAGGTGATCATATCTTTGCATGTAGCCTGTATGATGAAACTCAGAGATGGTGAGATGTGACTGCCAGGATGTCTGGTGGTGGAGCTGTCCCGAGATGATCAAGTGTGGTCAGCTATGGTCATGTGGCTACATGGCCTTAGAGCTGGGTTGTACTTCTTATTCACCATGTGGCTAATGAAAATTCTGGAGCCCCATCTGTCCTCCAGTCCCCTCATGTTTAAAATGGGGGTACCTACCATGCAGGGTTGATGGGAGGCTAATCAGATTAATATATGCAAAATATCTAGAGAGCTATGTAGAGAGACTATTGTTTAATAAATGTCTGCTAATGTCAGGGTCACTTGTGTAGGTGTTGTTAGAGAATTCTTCTGGAATTCTCCCTTCTGATTCTCTCCCCCACCAGTGGGTGACCTTACCAATAACTAAGAAAGCATAGACTCTTTCAAAGTCTAGTGTTCTAAACTTGGAAAATTGGGAAAGTCTTATCAGAGACGGTACAGTCTGCTTGCCACCGCGCTGCCCACCCCTTCCCTGTGTGACATTAAGTTGGGCTGTAGAATAGCAGTGATTCTGGCAATGGGATCCTAAGAGGATGGGACAAAGGCCACTTTAGGGCTGGAGACGCATTTAGGACAGTGGTGAGGAGGCCAGGCTGCCTCAACCTGACTCTGGGCTCCGCTATAACAAAAATTCTGTTTCTTTATCTGTGAACTGTGAATAATTTTATGTCAGTGGTTTCTTATAAATCTCTCTCTCTCTCTCTCTCTCTCTCTCTCTCTCTCTCTCATATACACACATGTACTCACACATGCACACACACACACACACACACACACACACACACACACACACACGGTGGAAGGTAGAACCTGTGGGCATGTAAGAACTCCTCAGATGGTTAGCTTCTCTTTCAGAAGAGGAATAGGCTCCCCTGAATAAAGGATATGGGGTGAAGGTCAGATCTTGGCAGCCTTCATGTCTCCCTGTTTACCCACTGGCCTTCCTTTTTCTCTCTCCGCCTTCCAGTGCCCTTAGAAGTTTAAAGTGGAAGCAAGATTTAGATTGCATGAACATGATATAGGAATCTAGCTTGCCTTACTCAGCAGGCACCTCAGGAACTCCAGGCATTCAGATTGGGCAGAAGAGCTGTGACCTGTAGAAGGGGTTGATTACAGTGTTCTCATGTTGTATTTCTGATGGGTCAGTGAGTCTAAGAGAGGGAGAGGAATGCTTCCTTTTACATGTTCCTAGCATGTTTCACGTGTTCCTAGCCTAGCATTGCAAAGCTAATTGAAAATAATTGGGAATAAAACTGCTGAGTCTGGAGCCTCTTCTCTCATGTATGTTCTGGGGCTGTGTTTTTGGGTGTTGCTCATAGAGAAAGCTAGTTCATGCTCACAGGATATTAGAGGGGCCTAATTTGCTCAATTGGATACTATATTGTAGGTAGACAGTAGCAGGAACTACTATTTCATGCTGTGGAGGCCTCTCTAGTGGTGAGTTGTACCATGGTCCTCACAGCTAGCTGAAGGACTGGCCTCTACCAGGGCCCATCACATCATTGGCTCACATGACAAGCACTTCCTATGGTGTGTTGCTACTCACCGAGTTTTTCACTGTGGCCTATGCAATCATTGATGTCTCTATTTTGCAAATGAGAGAGTCCTAGGTTAGCTTCTCTGGGAAGCAGCCTTTGAGGTCATGTTCAAAGTCCAGGATAGATTTTTGGGAGGCCCCTTGGGGGAGTGTCAATGTTAGTGGGAGGGAGAGGGCTGGGTATAGGGTTAAAGTGAATTGTAATCCTGGCTCTGTGACAGCTCACAGGGAGCTTTGGAATCAGAGTTGTTCATGGGTCTGAATGGCTAGTACTTTAAGGTCCTCCTTGCTCTGTCTTTGGAGAATAAAACTACTTTCTGATCCAGAAGCCACTAGCCTGGGACTGTTCTGCTTCAAGCCAGGCAAAGTGAAGTTCAGCAGAAAAGAGTAAAATCTCACCATTCAGAAGCTCCCAGCTGCTCCATCATTGGAGTCTTTCCATTATGACTAGCCAGAGAGATTTTCTGTTCCCGTGTATGTTCAGCCTGTAAGAGCTCACTGCCCATGCTGCTGCAGCACAGCCCTGTGACTTCTGTTTCTGAGTGCTGCCCAATGCATGAGCCACGCTTTGCTCAAATAAACTCTGTGCATCAGTTACTTTCCCATTACTGTGACAAGACACCAGACAAAGGCAACTTCAAGAAGGGAGGGTTTATTTCAGGTCTCAGTCTGGGGGTGCAGTCTGTAGACAGTTAGCAGGACCTTGACTGAGGGTACAGCCCATGGAAGAGAAGGCAGCTAGCAGGAACTTGAAGAAGCTGATAGCATTGTATCCATAATCAGGAAGCAGATGAGGCTAAATGATGGTGCTTGGCTTGCTTTCTGTTTTCTTCATCCTGGGACCCAAGTCTGTGGAATGATGCTGCTTATACTTAAGGTATGTCTTCCTAGAGCAGTTAACCCCATCTAGAAACTTGCCCACAGTCATGGTCAGAGGTTGGTCTCCTAGAAGACTCTAGACCCAGGCAGGTGACAGGCGACATTAACCATCACATTCTATGAATTCCATTTTGTTTGCAGTTTCTCTCTGAACCAAGGGCAGATAGAGGAAGGGCATGCCCTTCCTTTCTGAGGACATGCCCAGAGAGTTTCACGTTAGAGGCTTCTGGTTTTGAAGTTCCCAGTAGCTGTGTGACAAGTTTTTCTGTAAAGCACTGATTGGAAGCACTGATTAATCTGTACCCCAATGGAGAAACTGAGGCTTGAGAAGGAGACAGAGTTGCTGTATAGCAGAGCTAGGATGGGACTTCTACCCCTGTGCTGGATGAGACTCGAGCCAGTCTGTTTTTCCAGTGTTCTTGGTGCAGTACACAAACACGTACTCAACTCCTTAAGCAGTCATGTGTTTATTTGTCTCCTGCAAAAATACTTATTGACTGAGGATCACATCTCTTGTATAGTACAGTGCAGTTGAGGACTTGAAATGACCTGGTTGGATGTGGTCCCTGCCAGCAAGAAACTCACACTCTATCCAGTGACTTCTCCATTGGTCAGTTGCATTAGATTTGCAGCACCTGTGACCTTTCACTGAGCATGAACCTTTTTGTTTTGCAAACTCTATTTTACCAGAAGTCTGAGATGACCAGGGCTGGGTGCCTCTGTAGCTAGTGACAAGTGGTCTGCTGGTTGTCCAGCCTACTGTGGAGACCCAGTGGGGGCCATTGCAGGACAGCCTGTCTCTGAGTCAGTAATGGCTTACATGTGTGCTCCCTGCTCTGGCTGCCGTTCTGCTGCTGAGGGTCATTTTCTGTGACTGTGGTGAAGTGTGCAGACTATAATTGTCAATGGGATAATTGTATGTTTTTCTGTTGTTTAAGCCAAAAGGCAGACCAATCAAAGCTAGAATTAAATTCCCTCCCTTCTTCCATTTCCCAAGAGAAATCCACAGAAACATGGTGTGCGACCTTGAGAAAGCAGACAGGAGTGATTCAGTAGTTATTTTTAAGAAGAGGTTGAATATAAATTCCCATATGCTTCTGGGAACTGGGGTTACAGAAGTATCGAATGTTGTTGCTGCAAGTTTCCTCTGAGGTCATCAATACCAACCGTCCTTCCAATGCAAGCCTGGGAAACTGAGGCTCAGAGCAGGGAGTGGATACCCTTTTGAGGAAACCTTTCTTCCCTGACTTTTATTTCCTAAGTTCATTTCCCCACCTGGCCTCCAGGAATTTTCTATGACAGGGATCTGTGATAAAGAAATGATTTTAAAATAATTTCCTTTTATTCCCTTAATCAAATGAGATTAAGAGTTTACTTAATCTGGGACATGACACTTTATCCAGTCCATAATGAATGTTGTTAGCACCCAAGAACTAAATGAGTATCTCATTTATATTTCTTCTCCTGGCTATGATTAGAATGTATGTTATAGGGGCACAATAAGTGGTTGTTGAATGAATACATGTTTACCAAATGTTTGACGGCCTGAGGAGATGGCTAAGTGGGTATGGGCACTTGTTCTGTGAGCATGAGGACCTTGGTTGGAATCCTTATCACACACATAAAAATCCAGGCATGGTCGCAAGGTGCCTGTAACCCCAGAATTGGGGGACAGGAGGAGAAAGACACATCCTAGGAGCTCACTGGCTGCCCAGCCTATCCAAACAACACTCTTCAAGTTCTGTGAGAGACCCTGTCTAAAGGCAATAGGTAATAAATGACAAAGGAAGACACTGATTCCTGGTCTAGCGCCTGCACTCACATGCATGGGCACACACACCAGACTCTTGTGTGCATGTCCCTCCCCCAAAGTCCCCATAGACATTTAATGAACAGACAAGCCCTTTGCTAGGGAGCTTCAAGTGAGTAAACTAACTCAAACATGCATGGCTTAGCAATGCGACTTTGTTCTTTTCCCTAAGACACTTTTCTTCTGTCTCCAGCATGCTGGTCTTTCTTCATCCCTCCTTCCCTCCCTCCTATCCTCTCTCCCCCACTTCCTTTCTTCTCTCCCTCTCTCCCTCCCTCCCCTATATGTCCCTCATTCCATCCATTCCTCCTTTCTTTTCTTATTTCAGAGAAAACAGTTATTTGGAGGAAAAGGATAAGCTATTTATCTTGAGAACTCTTGAGTGAGAGCCAAAAGTTTGGTTGGTTGAAAGATTCAGAGAGTTAAGAGAGACATTTTTTTTCCATCTAAAGAAGAATGATTCAGAAATAGTTTTAGCCTTTGCTTTTAAGTTCACTGGAAGGGACAAAGTCTATAATTTGCTCATCAAACCTCTGGGGGGAGAGCACAGTGCAGCAGGGAGCATGGGTTGGGAGGCAGAGGCCAGCCTGCCACCAACTTGCTGTCTATCCTTGGACAAACCTTCTCCTCCAGGGTTGAGGTTTTTCATCCTAGGAATGGGAGATGGTACAGACCCCCCCCCCAAGGCATCTCTAGATTCAACATTCTAGGAGTATAGGGCCAAGTTTTAGATGGTTTTGTCCCTTTGTGGACAAAATGATCTTTAGTGCCACAGGGCAAGGAAAGCAGCTCCATTGACTAGCAGGAGGCCTCCTCAGGCTCTCCTATGAGATTCTTAGCAAAGTTTGGCAACTGCTTTGTACCTGGGGTGAAAGTGTTGAGTATATTAATTTTGGAGTATACTAGTTTCAGCTCTGAGGGTGAGGTCTGTTTAGTTTGTATGAACTCCTTGATATGGCTGGATGTATGCTAAGGAAGAAAGGTTTGCCCTGTTTTTTTTGGAGTATAATGCTGATAAACCCTCAGGTGAAAGCATTCCAGTATGCTTCAGAATTTTACTCAGTCATTTCAAACTCACCCCTATTCCTCCTCTGGCTATACTTGACCGCTCACCGCTTCCCTAGTCATGATCCCATGCCTCTCCTTCTTGGCACATGATACTCCTTCTGTCTGGAGCTATTCTCTTCCAAATCCTGCTGCACTTGAGAGCATGCTCTGAGGGCAGGAAACTTACAGGGATACCCTAGCTCTAATCACACACACCCTTTTTTTTTCTCTCATAACTCTCTGCTAAGTCCCATGCACCGTGTATAGCACACACTTGGCGGAAGGAACAGATCTGCATAATAAAAGGTTCCACCCCATGGAGATCATATTCTGTATTGGCTTAGTTACTTTTCTGTAAAGTAAAACACCATGACCAAGGCAACTTTTAAAAGGAAGGGTTTGTTTGGGGCTTGTGATTCTAGAGGATTAGGATCGATCATGCCAGACACAGCAAGGCAGCAGGGAGCAGACTTGTTGGCTAGAGCTAGAAGCTGAGAGATAGACCCTCACACAGCTTGAACATCAAGCAGGAGGGAAAGAATCAACTGGGGATTGCTTAGAACTTTGAAACCCTAAATTCTGCCTCCAGTGGCATACTTCCTCCAACAAGGCCACACCTCCTAAGCCTCCACAAACAGCCACCAACTTGAGCTAAGTATTCAAAGACCTGAGCCTATGGTGCGGGGTGTGTGTGGGGGGGCATTCTCATTTAAACCATCACAGGTATCGCCTCTGCAGAATCCTAGAACACCTAGCCCAGTGTGCACAGTAGATTTTGCCCATGATATCTCAGTGCCTTTTATATAGAAAAGCATTTCTTTACAGAGAACTCCCTTTGCACAGCAAGTGGAAAAGAGTGGGACAGAGGAATCCAAATTCTAGACTTGGAAGACTTTGAAATGAAAATACCACTTAGAGTACGAATAAATTAAAATGAGTCAAGCAAACAATAGATGTGGTGTTCCACTAACTATCTACTCTAGAGTTTTGGAGAACACTATACATAAGACCAATAGGATAAGCTGGGGATGGGGAACTGGTGCCAGGAGCTGGAGACCCAGTATATAGGTCTGCCACCAGGTGGGAATATCATTCCTGTAGCATGAATCTCTAAATAGTCTTATTAAATAAAAAGCTTGGGAGCCAGGTATTGGGGTGATAGCTGAGAGATCAGAGAAACAGAACAAACCACAGCTAACCTCACCTTGATAACTTCTCAGCTGATCCTGTTTCCTCAAACTGGAGTCCTCATCCGAATGGATCTCAGCTGCACTGCTACTCAAAAGCCTAAAAGCTTAACCAAGCTCTAGTTCCTGGTCCTCATGCCTTATATACCTTTCTGCTTCCTGCCATCACTTCTTGGGATTAAAGGCGTGTGTCACGATGCATGGCTGTTTCCAGTGTGGCTTTGAATTCGCAGAGATCAGATGGATCTCTGCCTCCAGAATGCTAGGATTAAAGGCATGTGCTACCACTGCCTAACCTCTATGTTTAATATAGTGGCTGTTCTTTTCTCTGACCCCCAGGTAAGTTTATTGGGGTGTACAATATATCAACCACACATTCCCTTTGGTATGCAAAGATCAGCCCTAGAGACTTTTCCTCAGTGGTGGACTTCAAAGAATGAAGGGGGGAAATCCAAGAGGCAAAGATAGGGTGAGGGCAGCAAAGAGGTGAGGAGACCCCAAAGCTCTCAGAGCTCTGATAGTGTTACTCTTCCAGGACCACTGTCCGTGTGATCTCCCCAGCTTCCCTGCTCTGCTACAGAATCGTCAGAGATCTGTAATAATGGCACCAAGCCAGCAGAGTGGCTCTGAAGTCTTTTTTTTTTTTTTTTGGTTTTTTGAGACAGGGTTTCTCGGTGTGGCTTTGCACCTTTCCTGGAACTCACTTTGGAGACCAGGCTGGCCTCAAACTCACAGAGATCTGCCTGGCTCTGCCTCCCGAGTGCTGGGATTAAAGGCGTGCGCCACCACCGCCCGGCTGTAGCTCTGAAGTCTTACAGACCCCATTGCTTCTCAGCAAGAAGTGAGTGAAGGGTTTGGGAAGTAACCAGCACACAGTGGGCTGTAGATGGCCCCAAGCTTTACAACGGCACCACTATACAAGATAAGAACAGGTTTGCATAGTGGAACAAGCTAACCCTGGGTCCTAGGGGTTGGACGATCAGCTGAGTGGCTGGACACTGTCCAAGGGTACAGCATAATAGAGAAGACCAAGAGTCTGGTTTCACAGTTTCTGAGGTTTGTTCCCATGCCTTCTCTGTGTGACATTGCCCAAATCAGTTCAGTGATGGTAGCTTCATAGGACTACTTCAAGGGTTAAAGTGAGTAACTGATATTGAGTCAAGTGCTTAGCCAGGTGCCAAGAATACCTGTTAAAACAGTTGGCAGTGGGGTCTTAGACAAATAACATGGTACCCCTGAATCCTTGTTTCTACATCTGTAAGGTAGAATGGACATCTCCAAACACTAAATCACCTTGAAAGCTGATACCCCAAAAGGTGCTCTAACTGGCAATCCTTCACTGTTGGGTGGGCAATCTATTCCCTCTGACCTAGAGCAGTCCTGGAGAAATGTTTTTGGAGTGCATTGCTTGAGTTTTTAAAGTACTAGAGTTTTTAAAGATGAAGTTCTATAACTCCCTCCCCCTCTCCAACCCCGCCCTGCATAATTCCAGTCTAAACAGCATCATCTAGTCAGGAGTCTGGTGTGTGGAGAGGATTGTGGTTGCATCTGGAGTTGTGTTTGCAGTCTGCAAGACTCCAGCAGATCCAGATTTGGGTCTCAGTCGCCTCATTCTAGATGTCTAGGAAAGCCTCGGTCTGAGAGCGATAGAGGAGCACTATGGGTGGGGGACAGGAGATCTTTAGAGTCCTGGCAGAGCTGCCAGGAACCTCACCCCTGTAAGATACCCTCTCCCTGCTCCCCAGGCACAGGAATGGTCTTTAGAGCATCAGGTTCAGGTTCCTGTTCACCAGAGATATGGCAAAAACTGAACCCCAGTCCCAGCCATGGCCCCTCTGACTCCTTGAGCAGAGACCCTACAGGCTCCTGACTGGTGATTTTCCACCATGAAGGGAATGTGACTCATTGTCAGGCCCTTTGCCTTGACCTCAATTTTCAATTCTCCTCTGCGTGAGTAATAGGATCAGTCGTCTGGACTTGCAAAGGACAGATTTCATGCATAGTGAGATGGCAGCTTAAAGTTCACGGCTGAGGACAGTTGAACCACTAGAAGTTAGGGCGTGGCAAGGACAGCAGGATCCCCCACCACATAGCCAGAGCTGCCCTGGTTAACTAGATATTTTATGTTGGGGTCAGTCAGCAAATCCAATAGAGAGGTGGGGCCTAGAGATTTAGAGAGCTAATGACAGAGAGCCAGGCAAGCTATACAATTATGGGATGCTCAGTGCTAACACAGTCCAAACCTTAATGAGCCCCAGTCCCTAGACTCTGAAATTGAGCAGAGCGGCTCATTCTGTGGCGGCACAGTGACCAAGGCTGGGTGTGGATTAGTTGGTACTGGGACTGCATCTGGGGGAGGGGATGTGTTTCCTTGCCTAGTCTCTTCCCTAGGAGACCCTGAGGACTCTTAGATACATATGTCCACAGGGCCTAGTTCCCCCTTCTGCAGTGGCCTATGGACCCTACTTAGTATATATAGTACCTTGCACTGTAACCAAACAAAATGAAAACTCACTCCTGCTTGGCTTTGACTCCTGTCCCAACGACGACAGCTTCAGCCACTGGGACCTGACGTCCAGGGATCAGTTTTGATCTCCTCCCCTTCCCTCATGTCCCCTCGCTCCCTTCCCTTCTGGGGCAGCCACTTCTTTCCCTCCCGGGCACTTTTGTTCAGGTTCTGGTTTCTCTCCTCCAGCAGCGCTCTCTCTCAGGCAGCTCCGGACTGGTATTTAACCCTGCTTTACTGCCCTTCCAAGTGTCTCCAAATGCACTCAGAGCTAAACCCAAATTCCTAAACTTGCTGCACTCAAGGTCGTTGATGAGGACCAGCCTGTCTCTTCAGACCCTTCCCTTACCGCGGCCTCCTCACAGGCCTCCTGCTTTAGGTGCCCAGCTCCTGCTGTGTTACTAATCCGATCCTTTTGGCCTTTGGACATCATGTCCCCCTCGGCACAGAAACCCACGGACTCTTGTCATTTTGGTCAGCTTCTCTTCCCCGAGGACAGAGTAAATGCCATTTCCTTTGTGTAAATATTCCCAGGCAAGGTCAGGCAGGCTCCATCTTCTGTGATCGGGGCTACTGTTTCACAGTTTCTTGATGACAGCCGGTGTTTAGTGAAGCTAAGATTTTGGGCCCTGGAGGCCTGGGCTTGAGTAATGGCTCTCTACCGTGTACTTACCCTGTGCTCTCTCCTGGCAGAAGTTCCCTCATCTGGAAGTAATAATAGTCCTTCTCTCATCGTGCTGTGGCAGGATGAAAGGAGGAACTGTAGAGAGGGGCTCAGAATCCCAGTTGGCTCCTTGCTGGATTTCAGCACGTTGGCTACAGTTAGGATTACTTCTGGATTTGGATTTGATTGTTGGTGCTGCCTCACCTGTCTGAGGTGTTAATGAGCCTTGTTAGGACTGAGAGTTTCTCTCACTCAGCTTTTGGAGTCTTTACTGGTGTGTGTGAATACTAGAAAACATCTGCCTGTAGCCTGGGCCTCACCCATCCTGGCTAGGGGACTTGGTATGATGAGCGACTTCTAGTGGCATCTGGGGATGTTTTGGAGGACAGAGCCACCAATGCAACTCAAAGGAAGAATTGTGTATGTTTCAAGCCTGCCCACAGCTGGAGGCAGGGGATTTGTGTCAGAGCCTGAGGCTTGCATGGTAGTTGAAATGAGGTCCACTCACTGGGCTGGATGGTAGCAGAGCTTCAGAAGCCAGGGGATTCCTCTAGAGATGGCACCTATTTTCTTACTTGCCTTTCATAGAATGGTACAATGCTCTTAGGATGACCACTGTTATCTATAAAACTAAAATTAACAACTCAAACAGCTATTTTAAAGTCAGGAATTCTAATACAATTCAGGGATATGCTAATTTGATATTTACATGCTGAGAAGGATGATAGGAAACTCTTACAAGGATTTAAACAGTTGACACTGGTGCTTGAGAGTGGACTCTATAGAACGTGCAGACATGTGGAGCATCATGTGAGACATGAACTCATCCAGGAGGCTTCCTCAGAGGAGATGAGTCAGCAGATGAGGAGAAGGTGTGGGCAAGAGGTCAGGGTTGAGAGACTGGAAGGACTTGGGGACAGTGATTGCTAGATCCATGAGGACTCCTACCTGGGCCATGTTGGTAAAAGGAACCCTTTGAGGCAGGAAAGAGAAAAGAGCAGGGAAGACACAGCTCATTCCTGTTTAGTGTTCACATGGAGTTCCACGGCACAGTCATTAAGGTGGACCTGAGCACTGGGACAGTTGAACTCCAGTTCCTGTGTGTGTGTGAATGCATTTGTAGTCTTTACCTAAGGACACTGAACATGGCATTGGAACAGAGAGCAGCCGTTTGTAAGATTCTTTAAAGTAGCATGTACTAACAGTGTTCTAGAAGTGTTAAGCTTCAACACCAAGCATTGCTACTCATGAGTCATGTGATGGTTTATTCAGCCTCACAAAGCTTCAGTTTCCGAATCTGCAAGAGATGCCCTTCCAGGGTCATGGGGGAGCTGAGCGTGATGATAATGGGAAGTGCCAGGCCATGACCGGCAGAGGGCCTGCCTCAATACATGCTGTTAAATCACCATGGAGTTTTTTTCTCCCTGGATTACCAATATCCCTAAGAAACAGACAGACTAGAAGTTATAGCGTTTGCCATTCTCATTCATAAGGTATTTAAGTTCAATTTGTATATATGGAGAACAGCTTCAGGGTGCTAGGTCCAGCAGCTGGGGTACAGGTAGGAGAGGTGAGACAGACATAGGCTGGACCTGTTTGGGGTCAGCCTGCTAGGGGTCAGCCCTAGACTTCTTTTATCTACTATGACCCCTTTTACCCAAAAAATGTTTACATGACCCCAAGTGTATAGGCATATACACTAGGTATATACAATCAAATATTTATTAGTAATAAATCAGGAATAAATTTATCTCAAAGCAACTCTTTGTATATATAGTTTTATCAGGTATAAAAGCATATCTGCATGCTAAAGAGATTGGATATGTTTCTTTTTGCATAAAGAAGTAAATCTTAGCTGACTGACACTGCAGAACGTAGGGCAATGTCTATGTTTTTGAGTTGATTAATACTTTGACTTTATAATTAATTAATTTTATCATTGCTAGTACTAAGAATTCTGTTCATATAAATACATAGTACAAAGTAGCAGAAGTATATATGTGCCATTTCAGAAATTGTTAGAAATTCCATCTGAATTCCAAGCCAAAATTAACGATGATCTATAAAACTAAAATTAAGAACTCAAACAGCAATTTTAAAGTCAGGAATTCTAATACAATTCAGGGATGTGCTAATTTGATATTTACATGCTGAGGAGGATGATAGGAAACTCTTACAAGGATTTAAACAGTTGACACTGGTGCTTGAGAGTGGACTCTATAGAACGTGCAGACATGTGGAGCATCATGTGAGACATGAACTCATCCAGGAGGCTTCCTCAGAGATGAGTCAGCACACGAGGAGAAGGTGTGGGCAAGAGGTCAGGGTTGAGAGATTGGAAGGACTTGGAGACAGTAACTGGAAATGAAGGGGAAGGTGTAGGTGAGTGAACTGAGGCCCAGAGCACAAGAGCTCAGAGACACTAAGACGGGGTCGTGGAGGACAGTGTAGGCCGTGGCTCTTAGTCAGGTCTCCTCCTGTTGACATCATCACACCGACTGTCAGACATGTACAGAGGCAGCACGCACGCACGCACGCACGCACGCACACATGCACACCCCTCACAGAGGTTAAAGATAAGTCACAGGCTGCAGAGATAGTTCCGTGGGGAAGGTGCTTGCTGTCAGGCTTACTATCTGAGTTTGATCCTTGGGACTCACATGGTAGCAGGAGAAAACTGATTGCTGCTGTCGTCCTCTGAGTTCCACATGTGTGCATGTGAGTGCTCACAGATGCAATAAGCAAGTAATTGCTAAAAATAATAAATCATGAAGGAATTAATGAAAGGCAGGGAGTATTTAGAATGCCAGAGTTAGCAAGGGAGAACTACGAGTCATTAGAGAGGGGCAACTGACAAAGGCGTGTGCTAGCTCCTTGTACTGGGCTCAGGTGCCTGGTTCATATTGCGAAGCAGAATAATGAGTCTCCTGACCTGGACCCAATTCCCACTGTAGGACCCTCTTTGAGTGAGGATTCTTGATAAGGCGTGTCTATGAGTACAGGTCAGGATCCCATGTGCTCCGTATGCAGACGGTATTTGCATGACCACATTTCTAATCACTGTGACAAAATCCTGACGAAAGTGTCTGAGCAAAGGAAGTCACTTAAGCTCATAGTTTGGGATACAGTCCACCATGGTCTGGAAGCCATGGCAGGAGGGGCTTGAGGCAGCTGGTCACATGATGTTTGCAGGGATGTGAGGCAGGGGTCACATTATGTCAGCAGTCAAGAAGCAGAGAGAGGTGAACGATGGCAGTCAGCTTGCTTTCTCCTTTGTATCTATTCTGGGACTTCAGTCCCTAGAATGGTGCTACCTTCAGTTAGGGTAACTTTTCCTGTCTCAATTAAGCTGATCTAGAAAATTCCTCATAGATAAGTCCAGAGGTTTGTTTCTTCTGGGTGATTTTACATTCTGTCAAGTTGATTGGTATTTATTATTAATTATCATGGGATGTAATAAATAGTTTCTCTTAGAAACTGTTTTGTTGAAAACCATGTTAGGTTTTACAAAAAAGTGGGGAAAAGTAAGATACCCTCAAAGTTGCTTATTTCTTGAGAGAGTAATGTAGACTATAGAATGACTGCACAGATCGCTTTGTCTTTTGCACCCAGGTTGCTGATGGGTACCACTCCCCTTTGTCAGGACTCCTGGAGTTATCCGGGATGTAGGCTCCAATCTTGTACTGTTATGCCAAGCATTTTAATAAAAAAGAAAATGGCATGGGGCATAGAAGGGAAATATTAAGTGGGCAGGATGAATAATAAACATGGGAATTTTTGGTTAATGTTGGGGTAAAATCTTAGCTTGGGGAAGAAGGTCAGTGCATAGAGACAGGTGAGAACATGGAGGATCAGAGGGCACAGAGGCCATTTGCCACATCCTGGGTGGACGGAGGGAATTTGTACAGTCTTCTGAGGTAAAGAAGAGCTCGCTAATATTTCTAGCAGTGCACAGAAGCACTCATGGTGAGTGGGCAATCATGCGGTCTGAGCAATGCAGAGTGGTGAAGGCACTCAGCTAACCTGGTAACTAGGTGTGGATAGCAATGCAGAACTAGAGACTTGTCTGCCCCAGTGCCTGGAAAGACTCACGCTGGTGCCACTCAGTGTGGGACTCTCAGGAAGAGCAGAGGCCGAGTGACGAACACAGTGGAAAACTTAAGCAACATCAAGCGGAGGCGTTTTCTAACCCTACTGGTGCCTGGAGCAGAGGGTTGGAAGTTAAAACCCCAACCACAATGTCAATTATTTATACTCATTGCATAAATTATTATCGTTTAAATTGGCTGCCTAGTAAACAGTGTATAGTTTTGTACCACAGAGGTTAGGTCTTTCTAAATTAATCTATCCTTGTTTTGATGAGAGGGAGGGCTGGGAGGCAGAAAAGGGGAGAGACAGAGAGTTAGTTTTCTTCATTGGATCATTTGGGTTATAGAGAGGCACATGGGCTGGGTGGTCCCAATGACACTTGTGATGATAGTCCTTGGGGGATCCAGGAAGCATTCTATTACTCAGAGCAAAATCCACAGTGTTTATATTGCCTGGGAAGCCACTGATGTGCTAGCCAGTCTTTTCTGAGCTCACTTTCCACTCATCTTTCTTCCATACTCTCCACTATAGCTACCCTGTCTCCCCAGTAGTTTCCTTCTGGGGCCTTTGCCTGGGCCCTTTCCTCTGTCGTGAACACTTAGTTTCAATATTTTATCATGTTCCTGCTTCCTGGGAGAGTTTGCTCCTGATTTACATTTTACACTTATTTAAAATGGCAATGACTTTCTTGTGTCTCACAGGAACATTTTTAAATTTTTTTTATATTCATCTGTTTATTTTATATCCCAGCCACAGCCTCATTCCCTACTCTGCCCTCCAAGTCCCTCTCCCCCATTACTACATGCCACCCTCCAGCTCCCTCCTCTTCTGTTGCCATCCAGGAAAGGGCAGGTCACCTATGAGGATTAATAAACCATGGTATTTCAAGTTGCAGTAAGACTAAGCACCTCGCCTTGTATTAAGGCTGAGAAAGGTGACCCAGTATGAGAAGTAGGGTCCCAAAAGCCAGTAAAAGTCAGAGACAACTCCTATTCCTGAGTCCCACAAGAGGGCCAAGTTACACAACTATAACATATATGCAGAATGTCTAGGTCAGTCTCATGCAGGTTCCGTGGTTGTTGGTTCAGTCTTTGCAAGCTCCTATGACCCCAGGTTAGTTGATTGCATGAGCCTTCCCTTGTCCTTGACCTCCTGGCTTCACAGGAGCATTCTTGAGCTCCCTGATTCTGCCTCACCCTTTTAGTAGAAAGATCAGTTAAACACAACACAGTTCTCATTTATTCTGTTTTTATCATTTGTTTTCTGGCCTATCATGTGCCCTCCATAAAGGGACGGATGTTGGTTGTTTCGTTTGCTGCTTTATCCCACTTCCTGGCACATCATGGGCACTATGTAAATGGTGGTTAAATAGGAAAATGAACGTTCAGACGGGCTCTGTGAGGACACGTGGGACACACATCTGCATGTGTGGATTGAAGATCCATGGAGGGCGATGAGAGATCTTGAGAAAGCAGAAATGGAAAGTCTGTTAGGAGTCTGTCTGTCTGTCTCAATCAGAGCTCATCATCCACTTCCAAGCCCCTTTTGGCACCCATTCTGCTACGCAGTCACAGACCAGGGTCTAGTCTTTGATGTCCTCTCATTCATTACACCAATGAGCCAGTGTCAAAGTCTTCATGATTTTATCTTCTTCATAGTCTTTGCATCCATGCTGAGGCTTGAACACAGGGCCTTGAGCATGGTAGGCAAGCACTCTGCTATAAAAGTATGCCCCCAGCCCTTCCTTAACCATTTAAAAATTATTGATTTATTCAGTATGTGCGAGTGTTTTGCCTGCGTGAATGTATGTGCCCCACATGCTTGCACAGTTCCCATGGAGGTCAGCAGAGGATCTCAGGTCCCTGGAACTGTGTTACAGGTGGCTGTGCACTGCCATGTGGATCCTAGGAAGGGAACCTGGGTCCTCTGCCAGAGGAGTCAGAGCTTTCAACCACTGAGCCATTTCTCTAGCCCTCTTTCCTAACCATTCTTGAAGGACTGTTCTCCAAGAACACTTTTTCTACTGAAGCTCAGGATTCCCCTTTGTCTTCTATTTGAGTCACTTTGGCTGAGTAGAAAAGTCCTCAATGGCTTGGCTCTCAGCTCATTTCCTTGAGCATTTCATTGTGACTACTTTAGAATAAGATGTTGATCTAAAAATACCTAGTGTTGCCGGGCAGTGGTGGTGCACACCTTTAATTCCAGCACTTGGGAGGCAGAGGCAGGCAGATCTCTGTGAGTTCAAGGCCAGCCTGGGCTACAGAGTGAGTTCCAGGAAAGGCACAAAGCTACACAGAGAAACCCTGTCTCAAAACACCAAAAAAAAAAATCTAATGTTAACATAAATTTCTATTCTTTATCTGTAACTTGTACTTTCTTCTGGATGTACAAGGGGCCCCTCCACCCATACTCTTCCTTTATTCCATTATTCTCTTGTTCAACTAGCTTTGTTAGTCTTTATCACTTACTCCCCTTTAGACAGCCTTATGTAGTCTCATCTGGCCGTGAACACAGCTGAAGATGACCATGAACTTCTGATTCTTCTATCTCAAGCATGCAGTACTTCACTGCCTTGTTTCCTGTGCAGTGTTCTTACTAGACGAATTCTGGACATCTTTGTTTCCATGCATGCAGGATGTTCTTTCGCTGTGTCTCTAAGTCTGATACTTGCTGTGATTTGGTTCCTAGATGCTCTCCAAAGGTTCCTTTGTTGAACACTTGGTTCCCAGCTGGGGATGATGTTGAGAAGAATAATAGAAGGTAGTGAAAGGAAGTGAGGTTGTTGAGGCATGGGCCTTGAAACAGGCATTTGTATCTCACCACAGTCATGCATGGGACAGAGTAACCATGGACTGAAAGCTCTGAAACCATGAGCAAAAACAGTCCTTTCTTCCTCATGAGTCTCCTTGAATGCTTTGTCCCAGTCACAGAAAGCTAGCTAACATACCCCTGCCAGCCAGGGATAAGAGTGTGTCCACTCAGAAGATCCAGTGCTCACATTCATTCTCAAGGAGGTATACGAAGAGCTGGCCCTGGCACATGGTCCTGAACACTGTGATTTTCCTATCTTCTGTCTTCTCCAGTCTCCACCTCTGCTGTCCTGCCCCATCACCCTTCAATAGCATGTCAGGGCTTTTAGCACGAATGTCTGAACCCTGCCCTCAGGGTCAGGTTTCTGGCCTTCTGTCTCCTCACTGTTTCTCCTCTTCCAAATGGACAAATCAAACCCAAGGAACTGACTCATTATACCTTTGACTGTCATACCTCAAGCATACTTTCTCTGCCTTGATGAGTCCAAACAGTATCCTACCCTACCTTCGTCCCTCTGAGAACACCTTGCCTTGATCTATCTGAAGGGAGAGACTCATCGTCCTTTCAACTCCCAGAAGACCTTTACTCTATGGGAAGCTGCTGACTAAAATCATCTTAAATATTTGTGTTCTTGCGTGTTTCAGACAGGGTTCTGTAGCTAACTGGCAACAGACATAACTCTTGGACCCCAGTGGTCCTGGAGTTTCTCCTGCATAGGCTAAGTTCCACCATTGGCATGACTGATGTGTGGACAACCACTCCAGTTGCTGTGATTCTTGGCTTAATTTGGCAGCATAGGAGGGGGATTGGATTAATTCAGCTTTGTGCCAAAGCTTTCTCATTGTGCCCGGGGGGTATATTAGTTACATCTAACTAATTGTTGCGACCAAATACCCGACAGAAGTAACATGGAAGAGTTCACTTTGGCTTATGATTTGAGAGGATTCAGCTCATCGTGGGGGCACAGCAATAGGGACATGAGGTGTCTAGTCCCACTGGCTTCCTCGCTAGAAGCTGTGAGTAGTGAATCCCAGTGCCCTGCTTACACACGGTCCACACACGGCCTGTTGAGTGTGTAATCAGCTGTTCTGTTGTACTTGGGGTGGTGGTGGTGAGTTCTGCTGCTGTCTTCTCACTCCTCGCTCCTCTTCTTCCTTTAAGCTCCCCAGAGTTCTTGTGTTCATTTCCTCACAGTACCTGACAGCCACGTGATGCTACATACAATGAATTCATGTATTCAGTGTTTCGCTAATGTCTTAAGTCACTGAGTAAATTATTATCTGTGGCATGGCGATAATGAGAAATTGTGGGGAGAACTGGAGCAACAGTGCTGAGCTTAAACTAGATAGATGCTCGGCGAACATCGGTGGCCTGGGAAGGGAGCTCTCTGGGGAGGTAGAGTGTTGGCAGTCACCTGCCACTGTTCCCTGGTTGCAGGCTACACTTCATGCAGGTGGACTCGGTCCAGCGCTGGATGGAGGATCTGAAGCTCATGACCGAGTGTGAGTGCATGTGCGTCTTGCAGGCAAAGCCCATCAGCTTGGAGGAAGACACACAAGGTGACCTTATCCTAGCAGGTGGTCCTGGCCCAGGAGATCCACTACAGCTGCTCCTGAAACGGGGCTGGGTCATCAGCACAGAGCTTCGCAGGATCGGGCAGAAGCTGGCCCAGGACCGCTGGGCACGTGTGCACAGCATGAGTGTGCGTCTGACATGCCATGCACGCTCCATGGTCAGCGAATACAGCACCATCAGCAGGACCTCCTCCCAGGAAATGGGCCAGGTCAGTCAGTCATGCCAGGCTAGGGCTCGTAGGTGCTGGGTGTGGGCATGCCTTCCTGTATTCTGGAGTCTGAACCTTTCCTGGCTAGGGCTCTCCCATTTTCTAATAAAGGAGAGAAAGATAGTGAGAACATTTAATGACTATATGCTTGTGCAAGGCATCGTGACAGGCATTTCCTTTCCACAAATATCTTATTTAACCTGCACACCCACTGCAAGCAGAAAGAGCTTTAGTACAGGCTGCGTGGCTTCAGTTATCAGTCTGCATTATGTGACTTTGCAAGTCACTTGACTCCACTACGTCCTAGTGCGTTCAGTGAGTCCAGCAATATTTATTCCATGAGGATGATTGAGTTATTACATGTAAAGCCTGTCATGCAGCTGACTGAAAAGATTAGGATTATCGTGCCCATTTTATGGTTGAGGGTATAGACATTCAAAGGCTGAGTCACTTGCCCCATGTTAAGCAGGGGATGATGTGAAGGAGGTTCAGACCCAGCTTTTCTGATTCCAAAATGCATTCAAATCTTCCCACAGTCCAAAAATGAACCCCTGAACCTCAGGGACCCCACCCCCCATCGTGATTTCTCTCTCTTCTTTCTTTCTTCATCTTTCACCTTAAATTTCTCCTTCCTTCACTGCCCAGGCAGTGAGTGTTGGTTCATCCTTTGGACCCAGCTTAAATGCCTCTTCCTCCCTGAGGCTTCTCAGAGCTCACAGTGTAACTAATTGTATGCTTCCTCTTCTTACTCTCTCAATGTGTCTGACCTTGGCTTCTTTGGCTACTCATGTCCCAGGTCACAGTGCATTCTGGTTTCTGTGCCTGTTTCCCCCTTTACTTTCAGGCCCCAGAGTGCCCAGCATGGCTGCTGGCCCTCAGTGAAATGACATGGACCTTTTCTGATTACAGGCAGAGAAGCTGCTCATGGATAAATGTTCTGAGCTCTCGGCAGTCACAGAGAGGTAAGTGCACCTGGGTACTCTGCTTGGCCAGCTGGCCTCCTGGCTCGGGGGTGGGGGGACTAATATCTTCTCTGGAGGTCAGGAGCTTGCACTAGCTGGTGGTAGGCAGGAGTTTCTTTTTCTTGGCATTCTCAGAAACGTCAAAAGATTATCTTGAAAAGTCAGTGTAGTGATACATGTCTGTAATTGCAACACTGAGAAGGCTGAAGCAGGAGGATTGCTCCAAGTCCAGTATGGTTTACCTAGTGAGTTCCAGGCCAGGAAGGCCTGCATAGTAGAACCAAAAAAGTAAAATAAATTAATAAAAGATTCCCATGAGGTTTTTTTGTCCCATATTCAGAGCCTAGGTAAAGGGACAGTTAGAAGAGAGCCTTGGGTATTAGTGGAAAGCTGTTTGGGATAAGCTGGTAATGGAAAAGGTTTCCTTCATGTTTGGAGAACGCCCTTGGTCTGCAGAGTGAAGGCAAGATCCCAATCAAGGTGAAGCTGAACTCACACTTCTACACATATGCACAGAGACAGAGATGTTCACAGACACACACTCACTCACACACAGACATATAAACACACACTCATAAGATCATAGAAATCTGCCCACAGCCTCTTGCCCCTATATCATACCATAAACATATATGAGCTCACACTCAGATGCACACATACACATTCAGCTTCATATGGACACACTCTGAGTGTGTGTTTACATGTTCCTTTACCTTTCATGCCTCAAACCTGGATTTTGGCATCTGTGGGAAGCTGGAGAGTCTTTCCCTTTTCTGGGCAGAATATTCTCATGCCATGGGGTGAATGTCAATCTAATCCCTTCTACTTTTCCTGTCTGGAAGGACATTTTTGAGGCAGCTTCTTCTTCTATTTTTTTTCATATTGTGGCAGCAATCCTTCTGTTTTTCTTTCTTGTTAAAAATAAGTTTTAAACTGAAATAGAACCATATCACGTTCCACATCCCTTTCACCCCTCAATGCCTCTCATGACCCCCACTCTCAACTTAATAGTATATTTTATTTTGATTATATGTGTATATATGTATGTATGTATGGGCACAAATGTATATAAATACAATTTTCTGAGTCCATTTTTGTTGGTGGTGTGTATGTTGTTTCAAGGCTACCACTCTGGATTGGACAACCAATAAGAAGCTTATCCCTGGAAGAGGCCAATTCTTCTCCAACAGTCGTTCATTGCCTGTAGTTCCTTGTCTAGCCGTGGGATCCCTCAAACTTCCCCCTTCCATGTTAACATGTCTGTTGGTTCTGCCATCATTTTTATCTGGTTTATGCAAAGGTAGCACTTCTTACAAGCTATAGTGAGAACACTAACGGTGCCTCATGCTCTAGCTACCTTCTCCAAAGCTTACTGCCCCTCCACCTCAGACACCACTGAGACCAGATGACTTGGCCATATTGGTAGCCCACTCTCCCAGAGAGAACCTAGAGAACTGACTTTGCCCCTTTCTGGTGATAGCACTTCCCAACAGCCGGGAATGTGATGACTCCAGCACTTCTCTAGATAGCAAGAGGCCAGGGGATGAATCAAGCTGGCAGATTCCATCTCTGATTCTCTTGGAACTGGTGTCTTCCCTCTAGTCCATTCTTTCCACACACCATGCCTTGAGCAAGTCCAGGTTTATCCTAGACACAGCTGTGGTCCAACCAAGTACCCCTTCTGGTGGCCCACTCTGTGGTTCTTCCTCCCAGGTGCCTCCAGGTGGAAAATGAGCATGTTCTGAAGTCAATGAAGGCCTGCGTGAGTGAGACCCTGAGCATGCTGGGCCAGCACTTTGGCCAGCTACTGGAGCTGGCTCTGACCCGGGAAGTGCAGGTCAGTGTGGATTGGGAGACAGAGGACATTGTGGGGTCACCAGGGAGGGAACACCGATGACTCAGCCAGGCTGAAAAAATCCAAAATGGCCTTTCTTCAGAGACATCCTCTTCAGACCACCAATGCCCATGCCAGCATCTGTGTGGAGGCTGACAGGACTCAGCTGTGGTTTCCAGACTATCTAACCCAGCTCTATAGTTTCCAGATGTCAGAGAGGAAAGATTTAGCCATGTTACACAAGGTGGTGTCAGGGCTTGGTGTATCTTTCAGTACTGTTCCTAGTGCCCTGAATCTTTTCTGTTGAGCTATTATTCACAGCACACAGGGGCCCTTATTATCTTGAAGAACTTAAGCTACCTGCAGGAGGCAAGCAGTTTTTGAAGTCTTGGCCACAGAGAAGACTCTAGAAAGGCCATCCTTTGCTTCTAGGCAGGCTCATGCTTAATTGTAGAAAGAGGGTGTGGTGCACTCTGTAGTCTGGCAGATGTATCAGACTGGTTCACAACAGAGTGTATGCCAAGGCTTTTGACTTCCCTTGCTCTCTATTTCATCTGTGAGGTGCAACTTTTTCAAGAAGAAAAGTAAGAAGAAATGACGAGCAGGTGGGAGGGCTATGGGTTAAATCTGCGTCATTTCCCCCTCCCTACTTTGGTATTCTAGAAGCCCTCCCAACACAGCAGGCTCCGTAAGGTTTTCATTAGGAAAGCTATTTACATGTTATTTATAGTTCAGGAATACTGTGCCACATACTTACCATTCTTTCCCACCACCAAATAAAAGCCTCCCATAAATAATAAACGTCTGATTTTCTCCAACATCGGCCTCTCCGATGAGCTCCGAGATCCCTCTCTTCCTTTCCTGTGTGTGTTCCATTTTGCACAGGGCCCAGGCTCTTCTGGCCTGGTTCTCCTGCTAGTCCCACCTTTATCCATGTTCGCACACCCGTGCCAGTGTGGCTGGCCCTAGGTACTCTCACCCTCTCAGCCAAGGGAGGATCCTCAAAGGCTACCCTCCCTGTGCTTAGGATCTGAAATAAATAGACGGAGGCTCTCAAGGCTGAGGTGCTGGTGCTCTGGGGCCCTGCAACACTGGGTCTCTGGGGAGCGGGGGGCTCTGAGGTAGGCACTCTGAGTTAATGAACTAGTATTAGCAAGAAATGGAGGAGCAAGGGTGTTCACTTTAGGGTTCATGTCCCAAACTGAATCATTAAACACGACTATCCATGTTGGCAAGACTAGTTAGTGCACGATGGACTGAAATATTGAAGTCAGAAGAAGACCTAAACCATGGGGACCCATCTCACCAGAGGAATTTCTAAGAGAGGTCCAGCATCTCTTTCTAACAGACAGGGTTTCTCCTGCTTTTAGTGATAGTCATGGGAAGGGCCAGGATTCTTTGGAGACGTGGACCATGCATCTGACCCCCTAGGTCAAGCTTCATTCTGCTTGTTCCTCATTCTGATTCTATTCAGGGTGGACCTCCTGACCCCGTACTCCCAAGCCTCTGGCTAGCTTCTGCCCCACCGGGAGGTGTGACTGCCCAGGTCTCTGATGCC
Source organism: Peromyscus leucopus (assembly GCF_004664715.2). Classification (NCBI taxonomy): domain Eukaryota; kingdom Metazoa; phylum Chordata; class Mammalia; order Rodentia; family Cricetidae; genus Peromyscus; species Peromyscus leucopus. The sequence continues at coordinate 90,295,116 of NC_051063.1, read as the reverse complement.
TGGCCTGGCAGCTGATCAGGGTCAGCTCCTCTTCTGTAGCAGTTGAATCCCTCTCAGCCTTGCTTCCCAGGGAGGGGTGACAAAGTCTGTCCTTGATGTTACTGCATATTTATTTTCTTCCTGGTAACTTCATTTCCTGGTATTTCTCTCCTTTCCTCCCAACATTCATCATGGTGTCCTCTGAGTCCCCTACAGGCCAGGCTTGCTGTGCTCATACTGCATCTTGGATGATCCATATCTTCTTAGCAAATTCCCTTGAAGACAGTAGTGACTTCAAGAAATATATTGTCTGTAGGCAGGGTCATTGGTGTTCAGAGCTGCAAGCTCATGGTTATTAAGTCAGAGACTCAATGTCATTCCTTAGGATGTTAGGGGAGTCTCTTATGTCAGGAGCCTGTATTTGGGGTATCCTGTTGCAAATAAAATAAAACCTCTTTATTTGCATCTATTATGTCCATTCTGCTTCTTCCCAAGGACCCATTGTATGGTACCACTCAGACTGAGGATGGGCTTTCTATCCTCCTTAAGCCTCTTTGAAAATATTTTCACAGGCATGCTCATCCCCTTACATTCATGAGTTTTGTCTACCTGTAGCAGGGATTTTTACTTGTTTTGTTCATGTATTTCTAAGGCACATATCTCTTGATGATTTGAACAATATATGGTAGAGAAGGCCAATATGGTATATTTCAAACTGGTAGGATCACATTTTAAAAAGATAAGTGTCTGTTTACTTATGCTGGGATCCTGTTGTTTCAAAGCATGCATTTTGGAGACTTTTTTTTTTTTTTTTTTTAGCACTATGGAGCTGTGTTGAATAGTAAGTGAGAATAATCTCTCTAAATCACATATAAATAACAGTGAAACAATGCAAACAACAAAGGTGATAATAATATAATATTACTCCATCTTGCTCTGACTCATCCTGGAATAGAATTAAGTCCAGTTTTGGGCCCTATATTAGCTATTGACAATATCTGTGTTGACAAAATGCCTGGCAAAAAGCATCTTAAGGGAAGAAGGATTTATTTTGACCCACAGTTTGAGGGGAAGGCATGGCAGGGTTCACATCAGGGACATGCAGTGTAGACCCCTCATCTGAGAGAAGGGAAGCAGAGAACAGAGAAAGCTGATGCTCAGCTGACTTCTTCTATCCCCCCTTTTTATTTGTCCTGGGACCCCAGCCCACTGAATTGTACAACCCACAATCAGAGTGGGCCTTCCACCCTTGTTAAACCTTTCTGAAGACATTCTCACAGGTGAGCTTCGAGGTGTATCTCCTGGGTGATTCCAAATCTAGTCAAGTTGACAATCATCACACACACACACACTCAGGGGAAGCTCCGAGAACAAAGGGAGGTGCTGAAGATGGAGGTTTTGAAGAACACTTGGAGGGGGCAGGAGATGCTCAATCTGGAAATGGACATGTAAACCCTACGAGGTGCTTTGAAGCCACAAAGGGAAGTGCACTAGGGTCATTGGATTTAACCTCCAGGGTACCCCATATGGAGTAGTGGGGCTTCCCAGCAATGTGAGGGGCTGCCTTAGGAAGGTTCCATGGCTCAGGTGAGCTGGCAATGACCGGAGGACTGAGGCAGCAGATAGAAGCTGGGCTAAGTTCCTTCTCTCTCAATAGGCTGGAAGTCTATGAATGTGGACATTATGGAGGTAGGAGACCAAGCATAGGGTTTGGAGCCAAATCAGAGTTCAAATCCTGATTGCTACTAACTCATTCTGCAAACTTGGGCAAACTTCTTCATCTTTCTGACCCTTGTTTTCCTTGCTACTACAATGGATTAGGTTAGAGTAAATGAAATAACACATGATAACTGGTGATACTCTCTGGATTGTATATTATTGGCTAGAAATATGCTCTGCCTTAAAACAGCAAGTTTTGTAACAGGAATGTTATAATTTCATAATTGTGTACTGATATTATTTTAACCGATTATTTATCATCGGTAAAGATGATATGGTGGCAGATGGAGCAGAGGGAAGCCACTGTCTGTGGGGCACCCTTCACCTTCCTGAAGCCATTGTCCTTTTGGGATCATAGACAGAAATCAGCTTGCTTCTAGGAGGCTCAGAAGCAGTTCATAACGTCATGGCCATGAAATCATGCATAGATTCCCTGACGCTAGGGTCTAAAAGTTGCTTCTGATTTGGTTTGCCACTCTCAGATTTTGCTCAGCCATGTTGTCCTATCCAGGTAAAGCAAGGCTGCAGTGAGACTAAATAGCAACACAGACATATCCCAAGTGCACAAGTCAGAGAAGATGTAGACGTTTCCAGACATTTCTCCCGTCTTATTTTATAACTCCCTAGGAGAAAAAGAAATGGAAAACAAACTCATTTCCACTGCTTATCCCAACCAGGAGGGTTTTCGTCCACTTTGTTTGCGGGGAGCAATCATTGCTGTGACAAAAGTTCCCGTGAAGAGCAACTAAGGGAAGAAGTTGTTTGGCTTTAGGTTTGCAGGTTGGTCCATCATGGCACAGCAACAGGAATGTGAGTGAGGTCACACCTCACCTGCAGCCAGGAAGCAGACAGATAGGTGCTCAGCTCACGTTCTCCTTTTTATTCATGCTGGATCAAAGCCCTTATAATGGCACTGCTCACAGTTAAGACTGGTTTTCCTAGCTCAGTTGACTGAACCTAGAAATCACAAGCATGCTCAGAGGTGTGTCTCCTGGGTGATTCAAGGGCCTGTCAAGTTGACAACCTTTGTTAACTGTTATAGGCAGTGTCTGGTTTCCTTCGCGGCTACAGTCCAGGTTGTCTCTGAAGTAATGGGGAAGGGGGTTTTGGGAAATATTGACTTGCACTGATTTATGCCAAACATAACTGGGGTGCACAGATAGGTTAGCACCTCAGACTCAGTGTTATCTTACTACTACACTCTCTGCAAGAAGATTGAAGTAGGCCAGTTCTCAGTCCTGAGGGCAGAAACCCCAGGCATCATTTTGTCCTTAGATTCCATCCCTAGGGCATCCAGGGGCCTTAAATGTACATTGCAGCTAAGGGAAAGAGAATACAGTCTTGGATGTGGCCTGGACAGGATGCCAGCCAGAGAATGTATTTCAGTTGTCCATAGCCACAAGCAAGTGTGAACTTGTACCTGCTAAGAAAGCCATTGCAGATTACTTGTGCTGCTGTATTTGTCATATATGGGAGAAAAATGTCCCTGTTCTCACAGAAGGACAGTTGGACATTTCCTCCTTCCTGAAAAGTCAGGAATTTGCAAGTATTTTACATGGATGTGCTTGGCCTGCATTCCTTCCCACCCTGCGTGGTGGTGGAATCTCCTTCAGTGCTTGCTCCCTCTGTACATGTGTGACTCACACCCCAGGCTGCAGTGGCTCTTTTAGGCGACTTGAGCTGCTGAGCTTTGAACCACTTTGGATGCACTGCATTTCTCAGGTTCCCAGCAGACATACAGGCACATTGCATTTCAAGTAAACCTATTTCTAGATCTTCCCTTTTCATCGGTCTTCTTTCTCAGGGGCGCATGTAGCTTTTGTTAGCACTTGTGTTAATTCTCAGAGGGAAGCTGTGCTTATCACACACCTCACACTTGATCTTCCAAAAACCTGGAAATCAAGCCAAGGAGAAGCCTCCATCCAGGAATGATGAAGCCCTCGGGCCACCATAACTAGCTCCACAGATTTTTTACACATTTGTGTTGAGAGGAGCATTAGAAATTGTATGTTTTCCCGAGTGGGGTTTTCTGAATTCAGATAGTTGGCAGAGTGTGTGATGGGGTGTGGGAATTTCCAGGTACTTTATCTTCTCTATCTGTTTTATTCTGGAACAGTGTATGGCTCTTGAATCAGAACAAAGAGAAGATTGGTGGGACACATCCAATCTTAAAAACGACTGTTTTAAAGTACCTACTTAAATGAAAGCAGTTCCCTTCAGTCATTTTTCATACTCATCCCTAGATTGTGACATTAACTGGAAAGAAAAGTATCACAGAAGAGCCAAAGACTCTAAATGATTATTCTCAGTGTAGTTGGCTTAGTTTTAGATCCCCCCCCACAGATTTGGTGTGCACTATTGAAAAGAGCAATTAAAGGTTTTTTTTGCCAAAATATTTTTGAAATATTTATACTAGAAATATAATATCTAATGCTTAAAATTATAAAATTAATTACTAGCAGCTAGACTAATTCATTTATAATATATTTTTCAACAATCCATTCCATCAAGATATATTTACAATATAATTTTGATTTGTAAGATTTGTAGTTATCAAAATTTGTTTCATGTTTACCAGTTGTACTGATGATAACTGTGATGTCAATCAACCAGGAAAAATTTGGGTATGTTTGCTTGTGATACTTGGAACCTTATAATAAAGTATATAAAATAAAATGTCAAAATATCAATGACAAATATCCTAAGGGTGATCAATAAAACACTTTAACATTTAAATTCAATACATTAAGGAAATTTTTTGAGAGGAAAGTACACTGGGGATATAAATTTAATGATCAGACGTTATAAAAATGTCAAAGAAATATTTTCACATATTTTTAAATGGATGATGAAGTTGTTATTTTGATATTCAAAATACAGGGACTACATCTGAATGACTGATGCAGGGATTTTATTTTTATGTCAATATACATAATCTCTGGGAAATTACATAATACTATGCTGAAAAATTTTAGCTGTTGGGTTAAAAATATGCAAAATCACAGACATAAATAGCATTATGTCATGATGGTTGCTGCCCCTGCTTCTCACTCTAAGACTCCTTTGGATTTGGGACCCCTGGCTCCTACAGAGGATTTCCATCTGGTTCCCACCCTTGCTGCCTCAAGGAACCCTCTTGGGCAGATCTCTGGCACATTTGGGCCATGAGGACTAACTAGCTCTGGAGCCAGACACTGTTTGCAGCACCATCTTCTTATATGTTTGAACAGGTTGGCCTTGAGTAGTATTTCTTTCAACTGCATCATTGTTTTTCAGTAGCAGTCTGGGTCCCTGGTTCTTCCTGTTGATACACTAACACTTCCAAAGAGACTACCAAATTCGGAGCCATCTGGATCTGGACAGCTTTTCCCACATACTATGGATTTCTGGCACATTCTTTTGTTTTGTTGTGTTTTCCATTTTCTTCTAGATTTAGGGATATTTTTCTTCTTGAAAGAAATAAAGTCACCCAAGGTTTGGTCTTCTGAAAGCCTCTGGTTTCCATATCTTATCTACATTTACCTTTTTGTTTGTTTGTTTGTTTGGTTGGTTGGTTTTTGGTTTTTCGAGACAGAGTTTCTCTGTGTAGCTTTGCGCCTTTCCTGGATCTCGCTCTGTAGACCAGGCTGGCCTCGAACTCATAAAGATCCGCCTGGCTCTGCCTTCCGAGTGCTGGGATTAAAGGCGTGCGCCACCGCCGCCGCCGCCGCCGCCGCCGCCGCCGCCGCCACCACCACCACCACCACCCGGCTACATTTACCTTTCTAAATGGGGTATTCTTAGCCAAGAGATATTTCCCCGTGATCAATAGTTAATCCAACTCTGGGCTGTTGATGCTTTGTCCAGTGTGTCCAGTCTCTGTGTTATCCCTCCAGAATCATGCATTTTTCCAGCATGTTCCCTAGGACGTGAGCTGTTACCCTTTCCCACTTCCCAGAACTTTGATCTGGGCATTTCTCCATTTACCATTTGGAGTATCTATGCTGATCATTGTGGCATTTCTCTATGCTTCATAACCTTGTTAAAGAATATAAGCAAACCCCAATGGTAGTTTTATTATATGATTCATGATCATAAGTGTAAGTGATTTGGGTGGGGCTTAGTTGAGTGACTCTACTGTTTCCTGTCTCTCAAGGAGATGCTGTCCAGCTGGCAGATAGTTCAGTGACCTCCAGTCAGCTTCCATCATATGTATGTTGCAAATCTGTTCTTAGTGCAAAGTATAGATAGGGATTCTTCAAGAAACTCTTCAGGCTTCTCAAATGTCTTAACATACCACTCTAGGGCCCCCCAATGACTGTCTAAAGAAGCCTAGGTGGAAGGCTCAAGGCATCTTATGACTTCATCTTGAGAGTCCTGGAACATCACTCCTGCCAGGCACTGACTTCTATTGGTCAAGCAAGACATCAAAATTCAAAGGAGGGGTGATTAGAATGCAAACTTTTTTGGGAGGAATAGATTGGTGTCTGTAGCTATCTTAATTAATCCACTATGCCTGGTCAAATCCACCTAGGTCTAGTGTAACTCCCTGGCTCACTTTGTCCAACTACACATTTCCCATCTAGAGCTCCAGGAAAAGTCTCACAATATTTTCCTTAATCCTTTGAGAAATGCATTCTAGCCAGGTTGGTTTCTCTCCCTTCTAATAGATTTCACTGGCTTTCAGTGGCTCTTTCTGATTGAGACATAATTGAAAGACACTGCACTTTCTAGTGCTTATTTAGAGCTGGAAGACTTCACAAATTCTTGCTTCTTCCTGTCATTTTTCCTGGACTTAAAGACGTTGTTATTATTTTTGTTGTTTCATGTCTATGTGGTCTGTCTTTTAAGAATGCATTTGTCACTCACCCTGCTAAGCCTATCTTGTTATTTTGTCACCTTTGACCTTTCTTATGATCTCGAGTAAAGCATCTTGTTGGAATGTCTGTAGTTTCTCCTTGATTTCCTGTAAAACAAAAATTGAACCAAATTCCCCCCAAATTAACCTTTAGAAATGCGTGTGTATCAGTAGTTACCAAGATAGATAGGCTGTTCCTGGGGATAAAGGGAGGAAGCTGACTATGGTGTGGAAAGCTGTTTCAAGACTGATGAAGAAGGACTTGAGTAGGAGGAGAGACTTCGGGAGTGAACACAAAGCTATCAGTTGGGAGAGACCTCCATACTACAGACATGCTGAGCTAATCTCACCTGGATGTAGTTCAGGGGAAGTGTGGTTTTGGCAAGAGCATGATGGAAGACATTGGAATCTGCAAAGGGCTCTGGGTCAGCTCTGCCTCCTGTTGTGGGAGCCCTGGTGAGTCCATGGACTGTTAGATGCCAACGAGGCCAGGATACAGTGAGTGTTGTTGATGGAATTGAAAGGCACACTTGCTTCGGCTTTTGGCTTTTCCAGTCTAAGTGAGGTCAGGTGCGTACTAGTAACGGGACTGTTGACCTTCGAGGTAGAAATGCAGACTCACAGGGAGTAGTTGTTACATTTTTGTGTGGGTAGGACAAAATATCAGACAAAAGCAAGTTTAAAAAGGGAGGGGTTATTTTGAGTTTTTGTTGTTGTTTTGTTTGTTTTTTGAGACAGGGTTTCTCTGTGTAGCTTTGGAGCCTGTCTTGGATCTCGCTCTGTATGCCAGGCTGGCCTCGAACTCACAGAGATCCTCCTGGCTCTGCCTCCCATGTGCTGGGATTAAAGGCATGTACCACCACCACCCCATGGGAGGGGTTATTTTGGGTTAGTGTTGAAAGAGGGATATAGTCCATCACGATAGAAAGGCCTAGAAGCAAGGACATGAGGCAGCTGTCACATTGTGTCCTCAGTCAGGAAGCAGAGATGAATGCTGGTACTCAGCTCACTTTCTTCTTCTTATTCACTGTGGGCCCCTAGCTCATGAGATGGTGCTCCCCACTTCCCCCCTCAGTTAAACTTTTCTAGAAACACTCATAGATGCACCCAGAGGTGTGTTTCCATAGTGATGTGAAATCTAGTCAGACTGGTCACAAGGATTAACTGTCACACTGGGAACAAAGTCCAGCTCCTGTGGACCATGTATGTTTGACCTTGGTCAGTTGTGTGTACTTCAGGTTCCTCCAATGTGAAATGAGGGTTGAATTAAAGACTGACATTGTAATGTTCAGAGCTTTGGTCTGTTTTTCCAAATTTATGCTGTGGGAAAGCATGCTTACAAATTTTTTTTTGTCCCCAGGATATGTCTGGGGTGTAATTACTATATATATGTGTATAGACATTAACATGAAATTATTCTCAGACATAAATGGTCTAATATTAGCAGTTGATTGCAGAAGACATTGGGCTCGAATTGTTTAATTTAATGCTAATTTGTTTCAAGTGCAAACACTCATCAGGAACATTAGGTAATTATCATCTAGGTACAGGACCCCAATATATGAAATCTACATTTCCATTTGAGTGTGTGTTGCATGTGTAGCTGCTCATTGCAAGAGTGGGGAAGGAGCAGAACATGTATGTTCATTATAGAGATCCGTGCTAGCTTTTGTTGAGTCTCTTGCATGAGGTACCTACCAAGTCTTAGAGAATAAAATATTTTTATTTTTAATGTAGTTTGCTTAAATACATGCTTAATCTAAGACTATGCTATGTAGAGGATTAACATGCTGTGTGCGAAGAATTCTGTGAGTTTGAATAAAGAAGAAACAAGAAAGATACCCAAATCTTTTCATTTTAATCAATTTATAAGTGGTGAAACCAAGTCCTAAGAAATTTATCTCATTTTCCCAAGACCTCAAAATGATGACTTCTAACAATGTTTTACTTCACTATGGTAGGCTCTTTGGGAAGTTCTCTTTGTGCATGTTAGCAAGTTCAGGATAAGAGCATCCTGTGAGAGACAGATGCTGCTTATTCCAACATTGTACAGATGGGGAAACTGAGGCAAATAAAGGCTACAGCAAATCATCTGCTCTAGGGTACAGTGCCAGAAATGGCAGAGTCAGGATTGGAACTCAGGCATTTAGTTTCAGAATCTGCCCTCAGCCAGATTCGTTCTTGGTTAGAACAGAACACTAAAGACAAGCAGAGACTAGAGCCCAGATCCCTTCCTTCCTTTGAGAGTCCTTTCTATTAACACCAGGTTATTTAAAAACATGGCCTCTTACTATTTAAAATAAACAGTGCAGGGATTGCAGTACATGCCTCTAATTTCAGCGCTTAGAGACAGTGGCAGGAGAATTGGGCCTGGGGTGCATGAGTCTCTGTTTGAAGACAAAATGAAAAAGGGCTGGGGAGAGGGCTCCACCTGTAAAGTCATTGTTGTTCAAGAACAAAGACCTAAATTCAATCTCCCAGATCCACCCATGTTAAGGAAACTGGTGCAGTGGTGTGTGTCTGGCATTCTAGAGCTGGAGAGGAAGACAGGAAGACCCTTTGAGCTCACTGATGGAACTGGTGAGCTCTGGGTTCAGTGAGAGACCTTGTATCAAAATATTAGCTGGAGAGATACATACATACCCATGCCTGCACACATGTGCATATTCTTGCATACATACATTCACACACATATATACATATATGCATGCACACAGGCATATATACATACACATGTGCACATACATGCATACACACACAAGTGCATATACATGCAAACACACATGGTGCACATGGGCATGCACATATGCTCACACACATGTATATGTATACACAGAGAACCACTAAAAAGATACCTGAGATTTGCACCAATATTTTCCGGATTTTGTTTTCTCATAGGAGGCCCAGGAAGGCAGGTCTCCATATCCATACTTCTCAGGGGAAACTTGAGCAACTGCATTCATTAGTAGGTGAGAATAGTTGATAATCAATAATGAGTCATATGTGCCAAAGCTAATGGCTGAGTATGAAGTGATTGCAATTTGTAAGGCTTTTCTCCCCCAGGAATTAGCTAAACTCTTCTAGAAATAATCTTCATATCTTATTTGTTAATGGCTTCCCTGGCTCTTCCTTAATATTGTGGTCCTATATCCAAGCCTTTCCACACATACTAGAGTGTTTCATCTTTGATCAGTATAGCATTCATTACTCTTGGAGTTTCCTGTCAGTAGAATTCTGGTGTTTCCCAATGCAAACATCCCCAGGCAGTGTGATGCTACTGTGGAGTGCTTGTCTCAGCCCTTAAACCCATCACCAGCTGGGGTTCATCCTTGTCTAACAGCCACACAGAATGAACAAATTCTTTGCCTGTCACTATGGACATGCCTTTGCTGTCACAATTGATGCTTGTTTATTTTGTCTGTGGTTTCTGTTCTCATTGTGAACTTATAGCACAACCAAGTGGTATTTTCTAAGGCCTTCTATGAACTAAAATAGAGCTCATTTGATCCCCATGCACTATTGGTTTGAAATGATGCTCTATCTCTGCATCTTTTCAATGGTGCCTAGACCTCACCCATAGCTAGTGTTTTATTGCTCCTACAAGTAGGTGGGACAGGACTGTAGATTCCATAGAGATTATTAGAAGCATGGACCCACTGGTATTCCATTGAGGAAGAGGAGCAAAGGGCATGTGGAAGTTAACCAGCTGACTTTTTTCTTTTCTTAGGCACTTGTGAGAAAAATCAATACCTCAGACAATATCTACATCATGGAGTCTACCACAGGGAACTTGTTCAGCCTGACCCAGGAGGGGGCTCCTTTGTGCCGCATCATAGCCAAGGTGAATTTCATGGTTGGGGACCAGAGAGCAGGTCTGGGAAAAGCAGGAGGAAGGTATGCTTGTTTGGTAGGTGGGAACAGCTGGCTCAGATTTGTTTTTGGCCACAGAATTAACTTGCTGTGTGACTTTGGAAGAGTCACTTTTCTTGATGTTTCCCAGGCCCCATGATTTTATTTCCTACTTTGACACAAAAAGGTAAAGTAGTTAGGGTTCTATAAAGGAGCATAACTTATAAAATGCATGTATTAAAGCAGGACTTATTTGAGTGACTTACACAGTGCAGTCTGGGCAGTCCAGCAATGGCTGCCTTCACAACTGGAGAGACTGAGAACCAAGAGCTGCTCAGGCCTGGGGGATTCCTGGAGAACCATAGGCTTCAGTCCATGGTGGAAGACCAAAAATGCTGGTTTCTAATGTCAATAGAGGGTGTGGTGTAGGCAACAGCAGCTACAAACAAGATGAGCTTGTGAACAGAGTGAATGAACTTGCAAACAGAGTGGATGAGCTTGCCAGCAAGATACAAATGGAAGCAGGCAAAAAGCTAAAGTTTCCCCTCTGACTTCCTGATATTCGGACCACTGCTAGTGGATACTACCCACATTGAGGGTGAGTCTTTCCACTTCAATTAGCCTAGTCGAGAAAATCCCTCACAGCTATGTTTCTCAGTTCCAGATTTAGCCAAGTTGACAGCCGAGATTAACCATTGCAGATACGTCCTCAGAACTTCTGCCATCTTTCTAACAAGGCACTTGAAATGTCAACCCTTCTTTTCCATTCTACACACCTCTTCTTGACAATGTGATGTCCCTGGTGTGTACCGGAAGATGTAGTGGTACAAAGACCATCTGGCATATAGCATCAATGCCATAAACAAATAAATCCATAAACATTGATTTTTATATGACCTCCTTTCATTATGGAAGTAAGAAATGTAGTGTCTTAGACCCAGTTCAGAGAAAGTTTTTAAAATATAGCCTTACCTGTAGTTAAGCTCCATTCACATTCTGTTCACATCCCTCAATAGCTCTCACTGTAACTTCTACCCCATAATAATAAGCAGCAGTATTTTCGGAATAAGAAGACTGTGTCTGTAAACATGAACTTCATCTTGTCAGACACATGTGTTCTTAAAGGATCTATCTAAGCTTCTTGGTTGGATCCTCAAATGCCCATGATCACTCCAGCACTACTACATGGGAGGAAGAGGAAATAAAAGCAACAGCTGTGTAAATCACCAACTTCCTGGTTGCCTCACCTTGACTGTGGCTCTCAGGCAAAGTTAGGTGTGTTGCTTTCTTCCTTATTCTCCAGAGAAGTAGTGTCACTACAGAACTAGTGGTCTAAGTGGAACCTAGTTCTGTCTTCCATAGACTCAGGTGCCCGTCTCAGGAGGAGGGTCCAGGGTGTGGTCCCAGGCCCTTCAGAGAGTTTGAAAACACCAGAGGCTTCAGTGCCACCACAAAGTTACTGAAATTCTGGGCTATGCTTGGGACTCTTCTTTTCAGCAAGGTCTCTGGAAGATGACAGACTCAGAGTCACTGACCAAAGCCCTTGAAGAATTGAAATCGGGGTAAAGGTTTCTCAGCTCTGGTTGAGGAACAAGTGAATTGTGTTTAATGGCAATGGCTGACATGTCACTCTCATTCATGTTGTGCATAACTTGTTTCTTTTAAAGCATGAAAACAGCCTCCGTCATGGGGACTGTGTTGTTCCCATTTATAATAGAGTTTATGTCTTGAGGAACTTATCCAAAGTTATATACATCCCTTAAGAACACATGTGTCTGACAAGATGGAATTCATGTTTACAGACACATTCTTTTTATTTCTCCTGAAAACACCAATAGCTAATAAGTGGTCAGTTCAGAATTAGAGCTAAGAGCTCTGGTTCCAAGTTCATGGCCAAAGCCCACAGTGGTGACTCCTGGTTCAAGCCTTAGGCCAAAGCATGACTTAGAATCATGGCAGAGTTTTAAGCAGTTCCTAATTCTGTTTTAATTGGTCTGGAGTGGTAGATGTTTTTCCTCCCCCCCCCCCACCTCCCCCACGTGATTTCTAATCCTTTGCCAACTACTATCTCTTTAGGTAGCATTAGTTGAGGTTTTGCTTGAGTGTATATGGTAGTATTGGGGAAAAGAAATAAGGAAGGAATTGGGTCATCTCTCCCAGGGATTCTGTGACTCCATCATTCAACTTGGTGGAGAGTCTTGACTCCCAGAGGTCACATGATACTGTGCAGAACAAAGATGTTCTTCAACCTCTCAACTCCAGTTTTGGAGATTAAATTCCCACAGACCTAGCTGAATTTCTTTTGGAACAAAGAACATTTTTCTCTTAAAAAATGAGTGGCAAATCTTGGCTGGCCCAGGTTCTCAAAACCTCCTTTCTATGTGCTGCTGGTGTAGACAACGTCTACCACTTGCCTGCCCCCCCCCATGTTCCTCTTTCATGAAAACAGAGAGTAGACATGAGTTTAAATCTGAGTCAAATGTAGTGTTTGACTTCATACTGGTTAGTCCTCTCAGAGGTCTGGGACTCTCCTGGGTTAATGTTGACTACAAACATGTCCAGTGGGAGGGGAGAGAACAGGGGAGAAAGGCCTGGGCAAGGACCACAGGTAGTTCTCATCCCAGCCCTGCCATTAGCTTGTGGCAGGAGGCTGGCCAGACCCCAGTACCATCAGTGCTGCCTGCCTCTGTCAGCTGTGGGTTTTAAGAGACTTCCTTGATCTCCCACAGTGTCTGGCCTGGTGGAAAAGTAAGCCTGTAGTTCTCATCTTGTCAGAGTCCAGCCTGAATAGGCAGCCTTGGTGAACTGTTTTTCTCATTGGGTTCCTGCTTCCTCCATTTCCTTACCTCTCCCACTCTCTCCTCAGCTGCCCACACAACTCCAGGCTCCCAATGTAGCCTGGACTCTTAACAGCCTTGGTTAGAAGTTTCAAATATTTGTTTTGATGCTTTGAGCCATACCCCATGATAGCCTCTCTAAGGGAAGCCATGAGCCTTGTTGAATATTAATGACCAAACAATAAAAAAAATACCTTGTCCTGGTTGTTCCTCATGTACCAGGCCCTGGGCTGGAACTCTTTGCAGAGCTGTGGTGTTTGATCCACACACATCCTCTGAGATGAGCAGCAGTGCTCTGCCACACATGAAAACCCCAGGACTCACAGTACCTTGTCCAGCTCAAGCTTGAAACCAGATTTTCCTATCTCTGGAGGCCACGTTCTTTGCATTTTACCAGCTTAACTGATTAAAACTTAGAGTTCTTCTCTGACAGGGCAAAGTTCCTGTTCCAACAGCTCCGTCTGTCTCAATCATCATTTCTTCTTTCTTGGCTTCTGGTGCATTATACAACAGATGATTAACTTTCCCTGGATGTGAGGCTGGTGAAAGTCAGGACTGAGAGGCATTGGTAGGAGTGGGGGAGACATGGAGCCTGAGTTTTCTAAAGCTGGAAATGGTCACTGTGATGATGATGATGAGGAGGAGGAGGATGATAATGATGAGGATGATAGATAGATAGATAGATAGATAGATAGATAGATAGATATGGTAGCATCAGTATTAAAAACAAAACAATATAGCATGAGTGCAGAAGACAGAATCCACTCCAACTGCATAGGCGGGGAGCTGAGACATGGGAACCAATAGAAGTTAACTAGGCTGTTCAGCATTGAAGATGACATGCCTTGGCTGTTCTGAACTGTCTCCATCAGTGTTGCCTTCCTCTCCTTTTCCTTCCTTCCTTCCTTCCTTCTTCCTTCCTTCCTTCCTCCTTCCTTCCTTCCTTCCTTCTCCCTCCCTCCCTTCCTTCCTTCCTTCCTTCTCTCTTCTCCCCACTGTCCTACTCCTCCATGTCTTTCATTAGTGTCAGAAGCACTGGGTTGTACTTTCTACTTGGTATCCCAATTGATGGACCAGCCTTCCTCAGTTGTGTTAAGAGTTGTAATTGCTACATTCTTTGTGTGTATATGTGCCTTTTGTGGTGTGTACATGTGTATCCATGTTACAGCTACACCTGTAGGTACCTGCATTGGAAAGCCTGAGGCTGATGTTGCTTGTCTTCCTTGATTGCCCTCCACCTTGTGCATGGGGGCAGAGTATCTCAGTTCAGAGCTCATCGACTTGGTTAATTTAGTTAGCCTGCTTGTTCTGGGAATCCCTTGTCTCTACTTCCTGTGTACTGGGATTATAGGAGGAATGCCAAACCTACCTGGCATTTATCTGGGTGCTTGGGATCTCAACATTGGTCCTCACAGTTGTGCACCAATTGCTTTGCCCACTGAGCCATCTCTCCAGACCCCATAGTTCACATTTTTAAAGGGAGGAAGCAGATTCTTAGAAGGTCAGGGCTTGTTTTAGGTTATGCCTACTCATGTGGAGCTGGAATTTTAACCAGGTCTTCTGATGCCGGTCTTCATTTCAACCTCATCGTGTTTGGTCCTTGGGATAGAGTAGACTGGGTGTACAAGCAGGAGAGAATGCAGTGATGCCTTCTATATTTCCAGTCTAGAAGACGACAAAATGGGGTCCAGTAGCAGAAGCACCATGTGGGAGTCCAGTGTTGACAACATCCTACCTCAGACACTCAGTAAAGAACTCAACACTGGGATCAATGTGAGAGGTCCCAGTGGTCTTCCTCATGCCACCTGCAGTGCCACTGTGATCTCTGGGCCATTCATCTGTCTAAGCTGCTCCTAGTTGAGAGCGAGGCAGTCTGTCTGAGGTCTATCTTCTGAGTATATCTGGATCCAGACACCCATGCATGAGCCCAGTCCTCTCATGATGGTGGCAACCCCCCCCCAAGCAGAGCACACAAAGTACCACTATGCTGTGTCACAGTCACCCAGCTCCTCTGTGATTCCTTCCATCACAGCTACACACCTGGAGTGGCCCCTGCCACATTATGACAGCTCATCCAAGCCGTCTGAATAATTCATACTGTTATGCATCTGGGCTTCGAGCCCAGAGCTTTCTATAAAATTAAACAAGCCCCAGCCAACAGCGTGATCTGCTAGCTCAGTCAATCCCAGCGTTACCCCCCAGGATAAGTGCTGCTCCTGGGTGGGGCTCTAGGGTGGTCTGTGAGATTATCTGTCTAAACTTCTTGGTAGCTCTCTTTTCTGCTTGCCCTTTTCACGCGATCTGGGCCTTTACATACCTTTCATGAGGGGGCAAGGTCACCTTCTGATCAGGAAGCCTTCCATAGCCTAACTCTCACACCACTGTAAAGAACTAGCACCAGATCCTTCCATACACACCAGCTCAGCTACTTTTCCTACTAAACAGTTACATAGCATTTTAGCCCAAACTACCCAGACATGGAGCCAGGATTGAGACCCAAAACCCTTAGCAAGGATCTAGGACTTTCTTCCTTTTATAATTGAAAATGCTAAGGAGGGCATTTTTCACAGGCTTGGGAGAAGACGTAATGGGGACCGGATACAAATGCAGAGCTCAGATGGATGGGTGGCCTCAATGCCTTCTGAGCAAAGGAGGCTGTCACAGCTTCCTGGCCCTGGTCTTGGGTTTCTTAAGAAACAACAACAACAAACAAGAACCCTCCTTCCCAAACCCCAATAATATTACTAATTCTTTGAGAATTTCATGATACAACACAATTATTTCGATCACTTTCACCTCAAATCCCTAACTCTTATAAGACATCTCCAACCCCCTCTCAACTTCATGTTCTTTATTTTTAGACAACCAAGTTATGTTCCCATATACTCCTGAGTGTGGAGCCACCTCAGTGTGGTGTGGTGGTCTACCTATCAGGAGCCACCCCCTTAAAGAAAACTGGCTCTCTCCCAGACGCCATCCATGGCCCTAGCTCCTAAGTTAGGGGTGGGAGCTCGATCAGCTTGATCTTGCATAGGTCTTATGCAGACAGTTATAGCTGCTGTCAATTCTGAGTGCCGTGGTCCCTGATCTTTGAGGGAGGGGGGGTGTTCTATCCCATTTGAGGCTGAGCATTTCCCAGAAACCTAGTCTTAGTAACCTTGACAGGTTGTGAGTTTCTGCTGCAAGTGCCGTCGACTGCACAAAGAAACTTGTCTGATGGTGAAAACCAGGAGCTGCACTGGTCTACGGGTAGGAAGATACACATTGAGAAGGCAGTTTGAGAGACTAGTACCATGTAGTAGAACAGTAGTTGTAGCTTCATCCCTGGGTCTATGGGCTTCCACCTCAGTTTCTATGGCATCATTTCTTCATTGTCTGATTCCAATGTACAGATTTGTATATGAATTACCAATTGATAAATCTAATAAAATTATATCTCTGCAACTTAAATGACTAAGTATTAATGTACTCAGATATAAATAATCTATCCATTTATGTTATATTCTGATGGAGATTATTCACAACCAGTGAAGCTGGTGACAAACATCTTAAAACTCCTGCTATTCTGTTTCTGTAACTTGATGGTGCTTTGTTGACTGTCTAAGGAAGGTCTTTATGCAGAACTTCCAGATGTACCATGAGAAAATAAGAAAGCTGGTAAAGGATTATAGATCATGCTAGGTGTATTTTCACTCTAATAATAACATGTACTTGAAATCAGAGAGGTTTTGTCTTGCCACTCTACAAACCCTCCCCAGATTAAGGGGTTCCTGCTCTGTGGTCCAGGAACACTGCCTCATGCCTGCCTTCTTTTCACTGCATCCCTGCCCAACTTTGTTCCTGCTTTTAGAACTGTCTGCTCTTCCTGCAAACTATGAGTTCAGTATGGATCAGGACCACGGCAGTGCCTAGCATATAATAAACTACTGTATTTTGAATACATGAATGCATTTGCCTAGACTCCACCAAAGCAGCCACCCCAGGAGGAAGAAGGGGTATAAAGGTTTGTAATAAATGTTAGCTAGAATCAATGAAACATCAGGAGTTAGTAAATACCACCTCCCTGAATTGGACAACTCATCTTCATCCCTACAGTGGTCAGAAGCAAGTGGTTAGAGCAAGAAGGGCTCCTGAGCCTCTGTTTGGAGTGGAGGGAGGAAGAGCTGAGATTATTTCAGGGCAGCCATGCTGCCCTGCAGAGATCCTTTCTTCCTCTGAAGATGCTCATTCTTTATCCTTTCAGCCAGTCAGGGTTCTATCCCCAGAATGTGGAAGAGAGCCTGGTCCCTGATAACTTCTTGATACATTTATGGTATATCATCAAAAAGCTCATGGGATAGTGTTTTGCTGAACTTACCTTTCTGTAACATTTTGCTTGATTCTTGGAACAGGTGCTAGGACAGCTAGACTTGGGAGTGATTGGTAAGGTTAAAAGTGATTGTCCTGAGGACTTAAATGCCTTGCTCACTCAATGCCACCTCTAAGCACCTTCCAGCCCTTGGAAAAGAGGATAGAGGAGGAAAGCCAGATGGGGGTACCAGCTTTTGCTCTGGATTCACAGGGTAGTGTTGCTGTTGGTCTGTGAATACTGTGGTGTGTCTCCTGTATGGTCTGCTGGTGCTCTCGCTCTGAGTATGGGAGGACTGCCGTGGTGACTACAAAGCACTTCTTATGCCCAGATTCCACTGGGGTGCACACTCTATTGGGCAGTCTCCATGGGATGAGAGAAAAGATCCATTAGCAGTTCCTACCAAAGACAAAGGACTCACACTCGAGAGCTGCATGAGTGTCCTGAAGGCGGTTGTCTCCTACAAGCAAGAGTAAGGGTGACATGGATTTAGGGGAAATTGCTTTCCCCAGCTGGCCTTTAGTAGTTTTTTTTTTTCCTCACTGTACAGTGGGAATGATTAACAGACCTGATGTAAACTTCCTTTTCTTCCAAGGACAAGTATGGTGGCTGATGGAGTAGAATGGGCACTGAATTCTAGACTCTGTCCCTTTATCTGCTTCTACCAGTTTACAGGACCTGTTCTGGTGACTTGGGGCCTGCTCTTCTGGGGGCTGAGCAGAAGGGTCTCGATCCTCAACCATACCAAAATGTCTGTTGCTGGTACCCAAACCCGAGCTGCATCTGGGGAATCTCACTTCCAACTGGGACTAGCAGGGGTCAGGACTTCATTTTTAAAGTATGTGTGAGGAGTACCTCAAAATATGTCTGCTGAGTGAGGGCTGTCAGCTATTACTGAGTCAATCAAGGGAAGATCACAAGGTATGATCATGTGATATTCTCTTCTCCACAGGAAGGTGGGGTTGTAGCCCTCTTCAAGGTCTGCCGACAGGACAGCTTCCGGTGCGTGTACCCCAGGCGCTCCGCACACTGGCCTCTATCTGCTGTGTAGAAGAGGGTGTCCATCAGCTTGAGAAGGTAAAGGCAGTGGTCTCAGTGGGCTGAAGTCTCTGAGCCAGCTGGTGTTGGAAGCCTGGTGGTGACGTTTGGTCCTTTTCATGTCGCAAGTCTAACCTAAGCCCTTCTTCTGCAGGCCCTTTTCACATGGAACTATTAGGGACATTGACTGTGAGGTATGGGGAAACTAAGGGGAAAGGGGCCCTGGGCTCTAACCAGGAATGACAGCTCTAAAGGGACACGAAGCATTTCAGGCTAGGGTGACAGACCAAGAAAGTCCAGTGTGCGAGACAAGCAAGGTCCGGGTAGGAAAGCTGGTAGAGACTGGTTTGAAAGTTTGGGATGGTTGGTCCTTTCATGGCAGGATGCCAGAGGAAGTGGATCCAGATCATTGATGAGCGCAAGTGGCAAGAGCAAGATGCCAGTGGGCATTGTGCCAGTCCCTTTTCCATCCTTGTGACAAATACCTGAGAAGATCAGCTTCTGAAAGAAAGAAGGGCTTAGCGTGCCTCTTAGTTTCAGGCCAAGGTTGATGGATCCTTTACACGGGGCCTGAGGTAAGGCCATGCATCACAGTGGGAGAGGAGAAGGATAAGCTTGGCTGCTTTATTATGTCCTCGTAGCCACCATGGAGAGAGTGGAAGAGAGGGAGAGAGGGGCGGGGTGGAGATTTCGCTTTGCTTTCATTTCCACTGGGCCTTGGCCCATGGGGTGGCACTACCCACATTCAGGTCTTGCCTACCAGTTCCAGTCACCTCTGGAAACTCCCTTTCAGACACACCCAGAGGCATGCTTTACTAACTTCCTAGATGTCACCCTAGCCAATCAAGTGGACAATCAAGATTCATCAGCACAGGTGCCGTGGTAAGCAGGGAGGGCGCCGCTCCATGAAGGACGGGACAGCTTGGGTAGGGGAACTGAAACCAGCCCAAGGTCTTGCTGGACCAGTGTATCACAGAGATGCATGTGGTCAAATGAAGAATTTGGTGCTTTGGAGGCCTAGGTGCTTCTGTGTCAGCCTAACCTGGGGCAACATGTCTAACCTTAGATACTCTTAACCCCTGGACAGGTTGTAGGTCTGGGTCTACAGCTGGGACCTAGGGATACTAGCCTGAAGAGCTGGGGAGGCTGAACTGATATTTGGGGGTTCCCAACCTAATTTGAAGGAAGTGTGGTGAACATTCTTGTGGCTTAAAGCCCAGTGTGTCTCAGGATAGCCGTGGTGACTGTGGGATTTGGGGTGCTCTACATCCATTCCTGAGCATCTGCCTGGAGGAGGAACAGCCCTCCTTCCTTCACACTGATGTCCCATAGCCTGAGCCCAGCTCCCAGGTGGCCCCAGCCTTCCTCAGTTTCTTTGCTTAGGTCTAGACTCTAAGGCAATCAGCCACCTGCCTTCCCACCCTGCCTCTGTCCAAATCCTTTCCTACAGCCAGGCAGAGGAGTACGAAGTGCCCTTAGGCAAGGTGGGGAGATGAATAGTGAGTCTGCTTCTTTTACAGCTCCTAATGGGGAAGCCATCTGGGTAAGGTTACACAGTGAGAGAGCAGAGAAGCTAGTGCTTGCTCTCAGAGCAGAAAGCTTTGTTCCACTTGGCTAGAAGCTTTTGTCCCCGGTGTATGCTGAGAGCCCTGGATTAGAGGTAATACGTTAAGGTTAATGGTGCCCGTGCCTGGGTTCTGCTGCTCAGTGGGCAAGTGGATTTGGAAGAGGGAGGCTACTTGCTTAATGGCTTACAGCTGAGGTTGTGGAGAGCCCAGATCAAATGCTAGATCTTCTAAGACTAAACTGGATATCATCTCTCCCCTTCCCAGTGCACTGTCTGAATGTGCAAGTGTAGTGTGTATGTGTGTGCACTTGCTTGCGTGGTGATGAGACAGACAGACTCAATGAACGAGATGGGTTAAGTATGTTAAGCTCCTGTACTGCATAATTCACCAGCATCCAGGCTCCTACAAATCTTTCCTGGATGTTGACCAAATGACCAAATGAGGTTTATTTTTCATCTTCTTTCATTCTGGCTTGGTAGGGCTTGCTGGGGAACATGGAGGAAAAAATAGGGGGACTGATATCATCAGACCTCCGAAACAGTCAGTTGCTTGGCTTGGTGAGTTTTCAGGGCAGTAGGAAGAAACCAAGGAAGAAACAGAGCAGCATCCTCATGCTTGGAGCTGAAAGCTGCAGCTGTAATGACTGGAGGCAGCTCTCTGCGCCCATCTGATGCTGCTCACAAAAGCTAGGATGCTTCAGCTCATCTTTTCCAGGGCTGGGTTGGCTGAATATCATGTTTGCTCTCTGAGGATGAAGAGAAGGAATGTTCATCAGTGAGGGTCTATGCTGGGTCCTGACTGCTCCAGTGCACACATACCTTCAGTATCACCAGTAACTTATGAGCCCAGCGCTATCAACATCTCCAGCTTAAAGACAAGAAGCCAGACTCTGAGGCAGTTTTTGTGACTTGTCAAAAGTCACATCATTAAGCAGGGTTGTGGTCCACACCTTTAATTCCAGTACTAGGGAGGCAGAGGCAAGTGAATCTCCGAGTTTGAGGCCAGCCTGGTCTACAGAGCAAATTCCAGGACAGCCAGAGCTACACAGAGAAATCCTGTCTCAAAACAAACAGACAAACAAAAACACACAAACAAAGAAACAAACATCGTATCATTAGTAAGTGTTACAGGCAGGATTTAAGTCTTGATCCCAAAGCCCTCAGCATCCTACCTTGCTTGCTTCATGGATATTCTGAGAATATTAAAAATGTCCCTGTGACTTAACCCAGATCACCAATCCCCACCCCAAAAGGAAAAGATGTGGTGGGCATTCCTCTCCTCCAAGTCAGATTGCTAAGGCACTGGTAAATACCTGATCTCATTCAGTCACTCACTTGAAGTCACTTACTTCCGCTTCTTCTTCTGGCTGCCAGTCACCTATTTGGAGCCCCCTCACTTGCCTCCTCCTGCTGTCCAACACTCACTCCACAGACTCATTCTTCATCACGCATCTGTGTGTGCTGGGAAGCCATCTCTCCTGGGCAGCAGAGCCCTGTGGACTTAGAGAGGCAGGCTGTCCTTGGTTCTCCACCGTGAACTTGAGAACTATGAGTCACTCCAAGTAACTTCCTGAGCCTCTCAGACACACTTTCCGATAAATGGTCACACTGAAATCTCATGGGACTGTTGTGCATGTGGCACCGAGTCACTGGAATCATGATTGTGACCAGGGCAGTGTTAATGGCAAGGGCTTTGAGAGACACTGGGCTCTGGGAGGTTACTGTCTGTAGGAGAAAGTGGTCTAGTCTGAGAGGGAAGGCTGTCCTAAAAGAAGAGGTGTTAAAGTCCAGTGTGGAGCACCCGGGTGGGACTGGAGCACCAGCCTTCCCCTTTCCACTTCATAGATGGTGAAACTGAGGTTCAGAGATGATGGTGGAAATGTGGATGGTAGACATGGACACTAATACATCCCTGGCTTATTCCAAACCCCAGGTTCTTTCTCTCTGCCACCCTGGAAAGATATGGCCCTTCTGAGATGGGGTCCATGGGGGAATGGCTCCTTTGGAGCTAGGTTCAAAGTGTTGGTCAGCACAGGGGGCAAAGCTGGAAGAGATAAATTGTCAACACCTATAGGTATCTCTAGCAACGCCTAAGGGGTCTTCCATGTAGAGGTCTAGTTTAGTTCAGCCATAACGCTCCACACTGTTTGGTACCCAGGATCAGTACACTTCTAGAAGTCAGCCATGCTTTTCCTGTGTCCTTGGCAGACAGTCATCTCTCACTCACTGGTCCTGTGCTAGGTTCAGAGGAGAAGGTAAGCAGTTTGTTCTTAAGGCCAGGAGTAGAGAACCCAGAAGTACATATAGAGAGGGAGCTGGCCTGCGACCTCAGAGAAGGCTCCTCCTTTCACAGTTCCTGGGGAAAGAGAACCAAAGAGCCAGTGTAGACCTGATCGCAGTAGATGTATAGAGGTGCTTGAAGGCAGACAGGGAACAGCAGTCTTAGAGATGCAAAGGATCTGTGACTGGCCATTGACCCGTGAGGCTTTGTGTCTCTAAAGAGCTCCATGCTCAGTGCATCTCTCAGGAGAGCACAGAGAGATGGTCGTGTCCTCAGGACTACATTTGGGAGATGACTGAATAAGATGACCCAGAGACCAGAATGGGTTGAGGGCTTCAAAATCACACAGCTCAGTGAGAGCAGAACACCCGACTCTGTTGAGGTGGGCAGGTCAGAGCTGCTTTCTGGAAGACTGGCAAGGCAGAGTAGCATTGTCGAGGATCTCAGAGTCTGGGGAGGAAGAAAGTGTCCCAAGGAGCTGTTTTACTTCCTTCTGATCTTTGGCTTTGTCTTCCATGCAACAAAGTGGAACATGGAAGAGGTAACAATATGATGCCGCCTCTAGCTGGTACTTGAGTGTGGGACATATCCTGCCAGATGCTGCTGGCTCACAGAATGGCACAAAGAGGATCAGAACTAGAGGATCAGAGCTGAGCACACGGTCCAGATGAGGAGCTGGGTACCTGCAGAACAGAAACATGCCGAGCTAAGCCAGAAGGAGTAGGGGATGGTCAGAGCCGTGCTCAGCCAACTTAGCCAACTCTCTAGACAGTTCTAGAAATTGCTCTTTTAGCCTCAGACAAGAGACAGTCTCGCTTTCAGAATAAGATTCTTTCATTTTTATCCCCTCTCCTCCCCTTCTTTTGTATGTGAAATAAGGAGTTGATTTTCTTTGTCCTGGAGCCAAAGGAGAGTTTAATGAAGATCGATAAAGAAATTAAAGATGAGCAGGGGAAGGTAGAAACGTCCAATTTCAAGTTGCAGTAGAAAGTCCCTAGGGTGTGGGCGGGTGTGGAAGGGAAACTGCTGCTCTCTTCATGCAGCGGCTCTGGCTGGATGGAAGATGGAGACAGGAGGTCTAGCAGAGAGAGACCCTGGCCAGGAAGAGGTGGGCTGCAAGGGCAATGGGAGGCTCCTCTACCCGATTGGTAGGAGTCTCTCTCCACTGAGCTCTGCACTGTTGTTGTGAGTCAGAAGTAGCACATTAAAAATAAATTAACCAGTTTCCCCAGCCTTTTGCCTTTTCTGATTCTCACAGTCGCTCTTCAAGTTAAGTAGGCAGCAGGTAGGCACCACCAACTGGGAGCCCTGTGCTTTTCCTCTCTCCTTCATGTGGATTCCTTTCTCCTCCAAGGTCCAAAAGAGGCCATTGTGGCCATGGTGTGCGGTCCTAGGGCAAGGCAGTTCTGATACTCAAGTGCAGCTGTGGGGGAGAGCAGGACTGTGGATGCTAGGCCTTCTTCTTTCTCTAAAAGCTCCAATTCAGAGACAGGAGTGCTCTGAAGCAGATCCCAGATGCTCCCTCTCCTCTCCAGGGCTTATGTGCGGCTTCCACCACCATGCCTGACAGCGAACTCAACTGCCCTGGGAATGGCCAGGGCTGGGCGGAGCCTCATGTCCCCTGTCAGCTGGCCTGTTTTGACTGGGGTGGGCTGTGGAGGGGAGGAGTGTGGCTCATTCCTTTCTTTTACCATCTAGCTTCCAGTCTGTCTCCCAGGGCAGGAACGAAGAGGATTAAAAGCTCAAAAGGGTGGATTCAAACTCAGATCTTCCCTGCCCTGGGCCTTTCTTTGCTTTTTCCTAGATTTGGCTGACATGGTGGGCCAGTACTGTCCAGAGGATTCTGTTGACATGGTGGGCTAGTACTGTCCCAAGTGCTGGCGGGGAAGCTACCCTCTTCCTGACACTCAGTTCCAATCTGATTTTGAAGAAGGGATGAAGCTGCTTGGCAGCCTGGATACCTAAGTGATTCAGTTGGGGATTGGAGGTGCTCTGTGGGACACCATGTGCTGTACAACAGCGGCCCTGGTGGACAAGCGCTGCATTGGCAGCCTGTCAGGTTGCCTAGGGCAGCCTTTTCCTGGAACTGCGTGACTTCTGGGCTCTGGCCCCAAGCCGGTTAGTTAGGACAGAAGATATCCTGCGATATATCGGGGGTGTGTCTAAAATTCAAGACAACCA
Source organism: Peromyscus leucopus (assembly GCF_004664715.2). Lineage (NCBI taxonomy): Eukaryota > Metazoa > Chordata > Mammalia > Rodentia > Cricetidae > Peromyscus > Peromyscus leucopus. Next base: position 90,270,480 of record NC_051063.1, on the reverse strand, counting down.
ATGTTTCATACGGGATATCATCCTCCAGGCGAAAGATGCAGACAGATCTTGCAACCTGTGTCTAACCTATCTTGACTCCCAAACATAAAAAAAATTAATATATAAATATCACATGACATTCACAATACACGGAGTCAAACAATTGAAGGCGACTTTCTTTTCTTCCCATGTGGTGAGGGGGGGTTGGTGGTAGGTTAGCAGTGGCTCTGTCTTGGCAGGAACCCCTGTCTCCCTGCACGCATGCCCCTTCTCCGTCTCGCATCGGCTAGACTGCTGTCTGTATTTTTTGCTAGTCTTAGTTAACTGATGATGTCTTTTTTTTAGTTTTCTTATCTTGTTCTTAGTTTTGTTTTTTCTTGTGTTGCTTTTCAACGCTCTTCTCCTTTCCCACTCTTTGTTTTGGTGTATAACTAGGCTTCCTGGCTTCTGCAGGAATATTCTGTATTTTCTTGAAATGCTTCACTACAGTTAGGATGATTTTGGCTGATAGACTTTTTTTTGAATAAGGTAGGGGGTGGGGGGGGTGGGGGTGGGGGGGGGTATGCGTAATAACCCACATCCTGCCAGACGGGGGGAGGTGACGGCTGTTGCAGAGCTCTGCCAGCAGTTTCAGGACTGTGAGAGGTGGAGGCAGAGATGGATGCAGGTGGGGGTGGATATAAAACCTATGAGATCCTTCAACAAGGAAAGAATGGCTATAAAATCGTTGAATATCTTCCTGTGGATATGAGCTCAGTCCCATTTGCACACTGGACCCTCATGGTTTGCTTCGATTCTTCTCTCTCTCCCTCCCCAGATCCTGGCTCAAATTCCTATATCTCCAAGCAGATGTAGGGGGCTAGTGGCCATGAGCAGCCACGTGAGAAAGGTGAGACTAACACAGTTGATGGTGCTAGCAGCGAGGCCCCTTCTCTTGGCTATTGGTTTGCTAACAAACCAGAAGGACATTGCCCAGTACCAACGGGAAAGCTTTCTAGTAGCATGTGGAGAACGAAGGAACTCTGTATGACACAGTGTAATGTAGGAAAACTAGAAGTATTGAGCTCTCTCAGCTGGGAAATCTGGTACCTGTTCCCTTGGTGTGCGAGGGGATGTTCCCAGAGAAGATGCCAGAGCAGAACTTGCAGCCTTCTGTCCCTGTGTCCTCCTTTTGAAAGCTTCTTCCTGCCTCTGTGTATGTGGTGACTAGGGGTGAGGAGATGTGGGTAAAATGTTAACCAGTGTCCACTTCCTCCTTAGAACCCAAAGGATTCAGAGAAGAAAGAAAACATAGAAAGTTGGGTGTGAATATAGTACTGGTGCTGGGGTAAAGAGAAGCTGTGCCTTAGGGGACCTGACTTGGTGTAGAGGTGATGCTTTTGGCTACCAATAGTGGGCGGGCTCTCATTTGGCTTCTGAGTGGAGAAGTACTACTGGGAAAGGAGCAGGAGACATGAGGCTTCCAACAGCAAAAGGAAGTGGGAGACTGAGAACATCTATGCAGAATGGGGTGGAACTGGACCAGGAGGATGCCCTTCCTGTGACATTCTGGTACTGGCAGTGTAGAAGGGAAAGAGAGCAGCCCTTAGATCATGGATCAGGAGTCAGCATCTATCATTCCCTAAGAGCAAGTGGTGGGCTTGCTGGTCGCCCACAGAAATGAGGAGAGACAGGGAAAGGAAAGCGCTGTGAGACAGGAGAGTAGATTCACAGGCAAAGGGAGACAGGGAGAGAGAAAGACCCATGGAGATGATGAACGTGTACAGTTTCCAAAGTGATGCTGGGGTCTTTCCTTAGACTGCTTCAGAAACACAGATCAAGTTGCTTGTAGATTTATGAGGCAGTCCCCTGCCTCTGACTTACTCAGGCACACACTCATCTTTTACTATGACTTTAAAGTGTGTTTTTCTGATGAGTAATGATTTGGAGCATGTTTTCATATCCCTGTTGTCCATTTGGTTGTCTCTATTATGGGTGAAATGTTAGTCTGAGATGTTTTCTCATTTAAAAATAGTGCGTCGTTTGTCTTGCCTTATTGATTTATAAATTTTAAAATGTATTCTAGACACAAATCCCTTTTCAGATAGAGATAGCGAGAATAAATGTTGTCAGCCTGCAGTTTGCTTTATCATTCTCTTAATGTTGTCATTTAATAAATAGAAATTCTTGATTTTGTTAAGGTCCAGTTTATTGATTTCTTTTGTAGTGAGAGCCATTCATGTCCATTTAAGAAATCCTTGTTTTCTCCAAAACCATGAGGAGATTCTCTTGTATTTTATTTGGTACTGTCCTTGCTTCATTTCTGTTGCTGTGATAAAAACATCCTGACAAAAAGGAGCTTAGGGGAAAAAGGGTTTATTCGAGTTGACAATTTTTAGATTACAGTTGTATCATTGGGGGAGTACTGGTGAAATTATTAAGGCCACTCCACGTAGTTAGAAGGGAGGTTTATTTTGTGGGTAACTTACAAGTGAAGGATAGTTTACAGGGTCTGGAAAGGTGTAACACAGTTCGGTGGTGTTCTCTGGAGAACTCTGCTTGGTCTACCTCCAGCGTCCAGGGTCCAGGAACCAAGAGAGCTGGCGCATCCAGATCTCAGGTCTTCAGGGTCCTCTCTTGGCCCCACCTTGTAGACGTGACAGTTACCGAAGCCTTAGTGGGGTTGGAACTTCCAGATCAAAGCTGGAATGGCTACCCACTACAGGGGAGGGGAGTGTCACAGTGGTGAGAGCTTAAAGCAGCTGGTCACATCACATCCTCAGTCAAGAGCAGAGAGTGCTGAATCCTTGCTTGCTCTCAGCTAGCCTCCTCCTTTGTTATACTGGTCAGGAGTCCCTGCCTAGAGACTGGTGCCACCCCAAATGGGCTAGATCTTCCCAAATCAGTTAACAGTCATGACAAATCCCCACAGACACACCCATAGGCCAGCCTGGTCTAGAAAGTTTCTATTGAGACTCTCTTTCCAGATGGTACTGGGCTGTGTGTAACTGGCAAAGCTAACATCCCAAGGAAGCTCATTGTTTTCCTGTTCACAGTTTTGACTTGTGGCTCACTTCATCTGGTTCCAGTGTTTAATTTCTCCCCACACAGTTAGTCAGTGGAGCCTACACCATTTATTGAAAAGACTGTCCCTAAGTTGATATACCTTCATGTAAACAAAGTGTTGGATAGAATCCTTTTCTGGACCTCATTTTTCCATTCTATCCATCTTTTTTTGGACCATCCTTATATCAATATAGCACTGAGACCCCAATCTAATACAGTTTGGTGTTGAGTTGTGAAAGCCCTCTGCCTTTGTTCTTTAATATTATATTGACAATTCTTTGTATTACTATAACCAACTTGTTAGTTTCTGTAAAATACCCCCTGATACTTAATTAGGAGTTCTTTAAATTTCTATATAAGCTTGACACCTCAAACAATTAAAGTGTTCTGACCAATGAACACAACAGATTTCTCTCCTTAGTATAGACTGTCTTCAAGGATTTGCCCCTTATACATCTTTTAAATGTTTATTGATAGCTATGTTTCACAGTAATGTAAGTGGTATTTTTAAATGAATATTTTTGAAATGTTATTGCTAAAACATAGAAATACACTTTTGCTATTCTATCTAGTGGTTGTGCTAAGTCTACTTACACACTTTCGTAGAACTCTGACATGTCACGTTTTTCTGCACATCTGCACCGTGTGTAAAGAATAGTATCAAGAATGGCAGGTCTGCTTATTTCAATCACTGTTCTTTCGTATGTGTGATCACATTGGCTAGCACCTCGTTAGATGGAAGTGCTATTGCTGCCGGATTCCTATGTCTTGCTACTGATGTCAGAGGAAGGCTGATGTATCATTGACTGTTTCATTGCTGTGCATGGTGTATCCTGAGGAAGTAAGTTTGCAGGCCCACTTTGCAAACTCTGAAGGTTGTGTAAACTTTCTTGTACCAAAGTTGTCCCCAGGACACTGGTGTTCAATTTGATGTCTGTTAGACTCACATGAAGAATTTTTAAAAGACATAAAGATAGATTATTAAAATCAAATGTCTGGTGTTTAAAATTCAGGCAATATATATTTGAGGCACCATTTCTCTGTGTAGCCCTGACTGTTCTGGAACTCACTCTGTAGACCAGGCTGGCCTCAAACTCAGAGACCTACCTGCCTCTGCCTTCCAAGTGTTGGGATTAAAGACTTGTGCCAGTTTGCCTAGCTGTTATTATAATGCTTAGTGCTTCCCTGGGTCATGGCACCCATCATCTGAGTCTCTGACCTGAGCACTTTGGCTGCAGCCCAGGGCCCAGCTGGACCTCGGTGGGACTTTACTGAAAACTTGGCACTTTCACATCAGCACAGGGCTAGGAACACTGATCCAAGGGACACTCACCCCAAGCCAAATGCCTCCCGAACATCTATTTGAAATGTGCTTTAAGGGAAATCCTCTGCGGACAGAGATTATTTTCTAGTTATACTCCCAAACCACGATGATTTCTCTCAGCTCCCTCGACCTCCTTTGCCTGTGCATCTTCCTCCCTTTGCCTTCCTGAATTTCCCTCAGAGGGGCCACATAGCCCTTTCTACCCACTCTTCCATTTCTGTTGTGATGTCGTGTTTGCATTTATCCACTTGTGTTTGAAATAACAGGAGATGTGGGGGCTGGAGCCTGGATATGTCGGCTTAGGGGAGGATGCTGTTATCTTTTGGAGGCTTGCTTAGTTTCTGTGGCTTTTATTGAGTTGCCATCTCTACCATAACTCTAAAACAAGCACATCATTTTATAAGAGGAGCCTTGGCTCACAAGCAAAGCTATGACTTTGTCTTGAACATTGTCCAATCTGGTTCCTACCTTGATGTCTGCTTCTGACCCACCAGATGCTCTGCCTGGTCCTTGGCTTCCACTTGTTTTTGTTTTTCTCTCCAACCACAATTGAATTTTCCTTTTGACTGATTATATGCTAGATGAACTGACCCATTCTTCTTGGACTCAGGAACAGGTCTCCAGTCTCTTTGGGATTCTCATTTATCTTCTGTTTCCCTGTAGGTCTTAGATATTTGGGTAGATAGAATCATGAAGGAAAAAATTAGCCGTCTTAGGAGCTGGGCATGGTGGTGCATGCCTATCATTCCAGCACTTAGGAGGCTGAGGCAGGAAGACTGTAAGTTGAGGCAGAGACTGGCATGGACTAGATGGGGGTTTGGCGGGGAGACAGACAAACAGACTCTGAAGCTTTTTGTAATTTTCTCCCATGATCAAGTTTTCCTGCATTTACATAATTCACTGCATTTACATAAGCCACTAGATAGCTCCTCTGGCATTCGCTGAAAACTAAACACAAAGCAAAAGTAAACATATGCTCTAACACAAAACTCCGATGGCTGACCTGCACCAGTGCTGTTTGATGGGCCTTCACACACAGCCTGCGTTCCTTCAGTATTTGTGTAACGGCCACCCCTGACACTGGGCGGGGGGAGGGGGGGCACTCAATGGGAGAATGTTACTCATAAATCTGACATCGCTTTCTCACCTCGAATGCCCCAGATGCATGAGTTCCAGACCCCAGTGAGAATCTCCCCATTTGCTAGCTCCCTCTTTGCCAAACTCCAGGTCTGTGAGCCCTGCTATCCAGGTGATACCCCAGCCAGCCCAACCTCATCTCCACATATACACCCACCAGGAACACCTGATCTCAGGCCCAGGCCCATCCCACTCTGTGTAAGAGCTAATTATCTGTAAGTGCTTCCAGCAGCCGTTTCTTTAAGGATGTCAAAGTGCTTTGATTAGATAATTCTCCTGGCACCAACTTTATGACTAGGGTGGGAAATAGGCAATTAGAGGTTCGAGACTTTCCTGAAATGGGACTAGTGTTTGAAGGAGGTGGCCTCAGGCAAGGCTACTCCCAGGCCATTCATAGGAGTGGAGCTGAATGACCTCCACTGACCTAGCCATGGCTTCAGTTCATCTCTTTCTTTCTTAAAGGCTCCATGGAGGAAGGAACATGGCAAGGAGCTCAGAAACAAGGATCAGAGTTAACGTGCTGTACTGTGTGGCCTGGGACTCCTCCTAGCCTCTCTGTCTGATTCCTCATCATTCCTCCCAGACTGTAGCATGGCTGTTGAATACTGAGTCTCAGCTGGGTTTCAAGGACCTAGAGAAAACCCAGTGCTTGGCTTCCCTGAGGGCCCCAAAGTAGAGAGGATGTGCACGTGACTCGGACAGACCATACCAGATGACACATGTTGTAATTGCCATCAGATCAGAGCGGTGTGGCAGCTGGGAAGACAGAGATGGCCTCTGTCTGGGGAGGCAGGTGACCTGACCTGGGTCTGACACGGTAGGCAGGAGGGAACTGAGGACAGCACTCCAACTTTGAGCAAATTGGGTTTGAGGAGCTCATGAAATATCCAGACCAATTATTTTTTAGAATTAAATACAAAATGATCCAGTAGGGGGTTGGAAATATAGATGTGCATCTTGGGGGTGGGATGGGGTCAAGATTTACCCCCGAGAGGCACCAGAGTGAGACATCGAGGCCATGTGGATGTGAGTCCAGTTTGCAGTATGGTACAGAGTGGCAGCAGAAGATGGCATCTGGCTGAGGGGAAGAGGCTAAGAGAGTGAGCAGAGAAATGCTGCTAGCTGAGGAGGACACAGCCCTTGAATGATGCTTTAGTCCTGGGAGAGAAGGCCAAGACAGAGAGAGCGCTCAGCAGGGGGAGTCAAAGGAGAGGGACTGACCCAAGTCCTCTGTAATCCTCCCCCTCAACACCCTCTCGTGTCTGTTTCTCTCTGCTCTTGTCATGTCTCTGCCTCTGTCACTTGTTTCTGCACCATCCCTGTGCGGATGACTAGTTAGGCACAGGTCACAATGCAGGTACTCAGTGACTGGCAATCATTAGACATAGAGATGTAGTGCCAGGCACTGCCGGACTCCTTGCTGAGGGATTCTGATTATGCATCTTACTGTTCCCAGTCAGTCATGGATGATACCCAGTTAAAAAGTCTTGGTTCTGGATTGTGTGATCAGATGTCCACACAAGTGGGTGGATCCCCTGCCAAGTGCTATGGTTTGTATCCTAAATGCCTGCCTGACAGTCATGCTAGAAGCCTGGTTGCAAGCCTGTGGTACTAATGGGAGGTGGTAGAACCACTGGACAGTAAGGATTAATGGAAGGAAGCTAGGACATTGGTGGTGCCTTTGAAGAAGACGTTGGAACCCTGGCTTCTCCTCTGCCTTTACCAGCAAGCTGCCATGAGGTGAACAGGCCTCCTTTGTAACATGCTCCACCATCATGTACTGCGCTGTCAGTACATGATGAAACAAAGAGGCCAAGCAATCAAGGGCCACGAGACTACTGAAACCAGGAGCCTGGATAACCCTGTCCTCCTTGTGAGGTGATTTTCTCAAGTATTTTGTCACAGTGAAGGAAACCTGACAGATACATTACCCAGAGGGCTGAGCTTCTCACTTTTGGAGGAGACTGCAGAAAGGGACCTTGGAGGGAAGCCCCATTAGGAGGCTTTGAGGCACACAGAATTGAGGGACTCCAGGCATCAGGAGATAACTGCAAGCCACAGGTGGAGAGAGGATGGAATGATGGCACCACCGTGTGGCAGGCACTGCCCATGCAGTCTCTCATTGAATAATTTAAATATTCCCTTAAAGTTGATATTTCAAATACCCATTTTGTAAGAAAAATGGAAGTCACTAATACTGGCATTATTCACCTAAATTTTAGGATACAGTCTCAAAGAGGTAACAAGAACTGTTTAAGTAGTTAAGAGACAGCCAGGATTCAGACAAATGGGTCTGGCCCCAATGCCTGCACATTCTGAATTGATGTAAATGGTAAAAAGCTCATAACCCAGTGGCTTGTGGCTCTTGGTGATGAGTTGTGGTGAGCTGAGCTGGATTGGAGCTTTGGAGATGGTGGTGTGTATGGAGACCAATTTGTGTGGCAGCCTGCTAGTGATGGGCTGAGGAAAAATCACCAGCCTCAGAACCAAGGGCCAAGGAAATCTGGTCCCTACAAACAGCCACCAAATATAAAAACAAGCAAGACATATGAACAGGGTCCACCAACTTTCCAAAAAAGCCCAAGCAAATCACACCAAAGCAAACCTGTGTGGTATTGTGTATTCTAATAAATTTATCTGGGGTCAGAGAACAGACAGCCACTAGATACAAAGGCTAGAAAATGGTGGCACTCACACCTTTAATCCTAGCATTCCAGAGATAGAAATCCCTCTGGATCTCTGTGAGTTCAAGGCCACATTGGAAATAGCCAAGCATGGTGACACACACCTTTAATCCCAGAAAGCCAGCCTTTAATCCCAGGGAGTGGTGGTAGAAAACAGAAAGATATATAAGGCGTGAGGACCAGAAACTAGAGCATTTGGCTGGTTAAGCATTTTGGCTGGTTAAGTATGTGGCTGGTTAAGCTTCAGGCTTTTGAGCAGTAATTCAGTTGAGACCCATTCCCGATGAGGACTCAGAGGCCTCCAGTCTGAGGAGACAAGACCAGCTGAGGATCCGGCGAGGTGAGATAGCTGTGGCTTGTTCTGTCTCTCTGATCTACCAGCATTGACCCCGATAACTCGCCTCGGGTTTGATTTTATTAATAAGAACTTTTAAGATTCCTGCAACACAAACCAAAATGGTGTAAAAGGCTCAATCTCACTAGTATTGATACACACGAGTTAAAATACAGTTTTATGCCTCGTCTTTATTAGCTACTTTTCTGTTGCTGTGATAAGACACCATGACTAAAGAAACTTAGAGAAAAAATTATTTAGTTTTCAGTTCAATAGGGAGAGTCCATAGTAGTGGGCAAGTCACGGCAGCAGGTGGCCAGAACATGAAGCTGGGGGATCATACTTTATCTACACACAGGAAGCAAGGAGAGAAGGAGGTGAGGTGAGACTATAGACCCTCAAAGCCTTCCCCAAGGGATGTAATTCCTCCATCAAGGCCACATTTCCTGAAAGTTCCATACCCACCCTAGACAGCATCACCAACTGAGACCAAGTATCTATTGGGGACACTGCTTATCCAACCATCAAATTACTAAACATTATAAACACAATATAAAAACCAGAGAAAGATGTGACATGAAATATCTTCCTATAGTGTTGGTAAGTTTTACTTGCTACAACTGTAGCTGAAGTTTTCCTGTGTCCCGCCCAGCCACAGTCGCTCAGACCCAAGTAAAAACACACAGAAACTTATATTAATTAAAACTGTTTGGCCATTAGCTCAGACTTTCCACTGACTAGTTCTTACACTTAAACTCAGCCCATTTATGTTAATCTATATGTCTCCATGTGTTCTGTGGCTTTACCTGTGTGCCATTACATGCTGCTCCCTGGATGGCAGGCTGGCATCTCCTGATTCAGCCTTCCTCTTCCCAGAATTCTCCTTGTCTGCTTATTCCACTGTAATTGCTGCCTGGCTACTGGCTAATCAGCATTTTATTAAACCAGTGTAAAAAAATTATTCCACAGCATACAACAATATGGCAAAGCAAATTAGCAGTATTAGTAAAGATGTTCAAATGCTGTGCCCTAAAAGTTCCTATGTCAAGACTCCCAGGGAAACTGGCACATACTCAGAAGACATTTAGAAGAATCTAAGTAACAGCACTTGTCCAATAGAGCAAACCTCAAAAGACACACAAGTGACTGTCGTTAGGAGAATGTGTGTCTGAATTTCTATTAAATTGCACAGTAAAATAACATACAGCCATGAAATCATTTGGGCCACAGACACACATGGTGACAGGAAGGAGTTTTATAAACCTGGGGATGTCTGAGGGAGAAAGAAAATCCCTTTATAGACCATAGCACCATTTACATCAGTTATAAAACCCACAAAGCTTAGTTTATTAGACAGAGAGCTAATAAAAACAAGGGCATCAACAACACAGAACCAGGGTGAGGTCTTTTCAGTGGTATGTGATCACAGAGGTGAGATGAAGAAGAAGCCTTAGCTTAATACCATTTCTGAGATTTTGAATTTCTGAATACTCAGCATACATAGATCTTCCCATGGTTTTCCATTTAATTATTGGAATCCTTTATAAATCATGTTACCCCTTATACATTTATATATTCAATATACTCAAATGTAAACAAATAAGCATATATTTTATATTCTCTTACATAGATGATATATTTTATGAGTATATATGAATATATGTGCTATATATGTTTGTAATAATTTCTATCATGTGATCCATGTTGAAGGGATGATGTATTTCATAATTCAGAGGCAATCTGAAACACAGTCAACCTATCAGAAGAAAGCAAGACAATGAGCAGTTTGTCCTTTGAATATCCAGGACTCCACAGGTCCTCTGGGAAATCTAGAAGCATCACCTGGGGCCAAGGATCTCTGGAATTGGTATTGAGTTGGCTTCTGTTCAATGCTGTCCATTTTGAGTCTTTGCTCACAGCCTCCTCCTGTTTACAATGTCATCATGCTACTTGCATAAATCTACAATGTACCCTCAAGTTTTAGGTCAGATAGTTTCTGCTATTTACTCCCCATCTTCCCCAAACCCCACTCATTCTAGACATCAAGCAACTCAAAGTGAACTAGCTGTGGTCCTCATGCTTACAAAACAGGGGTCCGGGTAGACACAGGAACAGATAACCACTTCATTGTGTGTTGCTAATATTGGAGTAGCATGAAAGTTCTCTGTGGACCTGTTACCAAGCTGACTCCTGCCTAACTGTGAATATGGTAGGATAGCTCTGAGAGGGGCACAGGGATTCTCTTTTAAGTAACCCACAGTTAATTAGATGCAACCACAATCCCACTTGGAGAAACAACATTCTTTAGCATTAAAATATGAAGATAGCAGAAGTATCTTCTTGAGCATGGGAGCCCAGAGAGCGCCATCTTCCTAAGCTGGACTGTGGGTGAGTTAAGTCAAAGGTGGCTTCCAGAAGAAGTAGAGCATCTTCTGGGAAATCACTCTCCATGATGGTTATCCGTGGCAAGAGTCACTTCCTCTACCACAGGGGCACTCTCTCCTGGACCAGCATTTCTGTAGCACAAGGCCTGGCACTTGGTTTGCACTTACACAGGCCACAGGCTGACTGACTTCTGGCCTGGGGAGAGGGGTTCATATTTGAGCCTTGGGTCTCACTGGATCCTGGGACCACCAGCTCGGATTGTGCTGAGCATCAGGGCAGCATACTTGTTTGAGTCTGACTGGTGTTCCAAGTGAGTCAGAGACCAGGGTAGCAGTGGCAGCTACAGTCAAGACACATTTGAGGGCACTGGATCGATGGAGATATTTCCCATTAGGGACCTCATACTTCTTAGTAACACTCTTGACTGATGCTCGAAGGAGGAAAAGGGACGTGAGCCAGTCAATTGAGAGGCTTCTTCCTGTTTCCAGGCCTGCAGCTGCCCTGTAAGCTCAAACGAGGTCTCTCCCCAAGGGCCTGTTAATAAAATAACTGGCTTGAGTCCAGTCCCACCAGGGGCAGGCTGACTGCTATTTGTCCCTTGTATTAAGCACAGCCAGGTGGGTTTTACTGTGGACTACTCCCTGGGCTCTTGTTTCCACATTTGTCTCCTTTGAGTCTGAAATCGCCAATGGCCTTCACAGCTAATGGACCTTTCGGGTCCCAAGAGCCATTTAAGAGAGGTGCAGGACTGCAGTCGGTGGTGGTAATTAATCAAATGAAAGGCAAGCTCTGGGGGCCCACTAGAGCTAGTAGCAAAAAGCAGGGATGCAGACACCAGTCAAGGCTTCTCCCTATCCCTGCCTTGCCCCTGCCCTACCTCCAGCACTGGTCCTCAGCAGCTTAGCATCCTAGATCCTGGAGGAGCTGCAGGAACACTGATGGTCTATCTGTGGCAAGATTCTGCTCCTTCCCCCTAAAGCCCATGTGCTGACTCCTGATGCAGGGCAAGCTTTATGCTCAGGTGTGACTTCTTGGGAGGGGGGGTTTAATGTCCCTTTCAAACTGCAGGTGTTGAAGAGCAGACTATTCAGCTCAAGTTCCAAACCCACAAGTCTGAAAGTTAAGGATCCAGGGCAGGTGCACAATCTTTTCTAAGTTTTTCTTTCTGTCACAGTGGGATGGTTGATGCAGTGATACAGTGACATACACATTCTACCAAGTGTGGAACTTGGCACAGGCACACTATGGGCACTCTAAAAGTGTCTCCTATTACTGTGCCAAGAGCAGGTCTGGCTGGGAAACAAGTCTTTTTCTGGCATCTATGTCCCACGAGACCTTAACTTCTCTGATTGGGCAGAGAGAGCAAGGCTTCCATGGAGCAAGGCTTCTGTGGAGAACACTGGAGGACAAGAGGGGAAAAGAGAGCATTGAGCTCAGCCTGCTGCAAAAGGCAAAGATGGGAGGAGGGAGCCCACCCTTCTTGAACTTGTCTTCTCTATAAGGCATTGCCTGTTTTAGCATCTCCTGGCCTCCTGACACTCTGCTTCGTGTGAGAGGGAACAGTGTCAGGGATGTAAAGTCACACAGCATGAAAGATGGACCCTGGCTTGGAGCTCAGGTCAGATGATCACTAAGTAACTCTTGTTTCTACTGCATTTTTCAGTGATACATGGCCAAGGTCAGTCCCTAGACACTTGGCTTACGGTCTGCTATCTAGAAAGTCCACAGAAGGTCACTTATCTTTCCTGGGCTCAAAGCAGAGGCATTTAAATGTCTAACTTTGGGTCATTTGGGAAGGGGTTCATCCTCAGGTATCCTCCGGCTCCACAAGGAGTGTGAGCTGTTCTCAAAAGTGAAGGTTGATCTTGTAGGATGAGAGGAGCTGGTTCTGCCGCATGACTGTCCTAAGCAGTGGCACCCTCCCTTTCAAGGTACACAAGGAAGTTTTTTCTCTCCATCTGCAGGTGGATGGTATCCTGTGCTTGGCCGACATCTTGACTGATGACAGCCACTCAGAGGCCACTCGAGCTGAGGCTGCAGCTGTGGTGGCCCAAGTTACCTCCCCACATCTGTCCTTCACCCAGCACCTCACTAGCTTCCTGGAAAACATGGAGGAGATTGTGACGGCCCTCATCAGTAAGTTATCCTGGGTTGGGTGGAACCCTTATGTGAGAGGGCCACAGCACATTTGTCTTCTGGAAGGATCAGGAAGGCCTTCCAACATACTTCTCACTAACTCACAATCGGCAAAGATTGTCACACTAGCTGAAAGGTAATGGATCAGAGGCGGCTTTGAGGAACCCTGTAGTCAAGAGTATCCTATTGAAATGCACACAGCTCCTTTAGCATTAACTTAAGAGGAGTTAGGGATCATGTGACCTTTTAGAGGGAGTCCAGAACAAATAGGGACTCAGACTTTGACTTCAATAGGTTTTGTTCCTAAAATTTCAGTCATCGCACCCAATGACTGAAGCAGTATTGATTAGCACAAATGACTTCCCAGAGAGAACTAGCTTGCTACAACCTGCCACAGGACATCCCACCATTTGGCCTTGCATCATGGGGCCATGAGCATATTGACTCTTCTTGGTCTCCCCCCCCCACCATTCAGACCTACCCATGCTTGGCAGGAGAGAGATTCATAGTCCACTAACTAGAATACTCTTTCTCTAGCCTTTCCTTTGCAGAACTGCAGGAACTAGGACTAATCCAGGTAACAGTGCCCAGGAAACTTGTTTGGAGAGGTCTGTAGTTCCACTTCCATTCATACCTTTGTTACTCCCCATCTTTGTAGCCGTCCTTTCAGTTCAAAATGAACTGAAAATTAATTAGGACTAGCTCTTAGAGTCGCCACACCAGGCCTGGGAAATCTGCAGCTGCCTACATTTAGAGACAGTGTAGGACACTGGATAGGAGTTGGAACAGCTGTGCTTGGGTTCTGGTTTTTCACTTACCCATCAACAAACAGCTACTGGCCAGAAACCCTGCATAGAATTGTGTGCAATTGGGCCACTCACTTACCAGGACATCTTGTAAATCTCACTTGACAATTTTCTTCCTAGGTACAATGAGGGACTGCAACCCACTTCTCTAAAGAAGCCTTATGGTTCTAGGCTTTTACTGTCAGAAAGAACTTTGCATATAGGAGACATCAGTTACATGGACTTTATGGTCAACCCTGGTCAGATCTCCTATGGCCCAAGTTTGGAGAGATGGGTATGCCAGCAGACATCTACCTTGATCCAAAGTCAAGAAAACATGGAATCCATAGAAAACCCTGGCTAGAGGGAGCTCAGGAGACCACAAAGGCCAGGACTTACTCTATTTGAAAGGTGTAGGTACAGAAAGGGTGAGAACTTTTGTTCAGGCTCAAGAATAGTGTTAGGATACACCAGGCCAGGGGTCTTGTGCTCAGATTCCCACCAGGGCCTGGCAGGAAAGAAATGATTTGAAGGGAGCTTGATGGAAGAAGAAAACAAGAGGCTCTAGGACAAGTTGAGGAGCACATGCACAGACTGAATGTGGACAGGCTTAGGTGAACTACAGTTGATTATTGCCTTGTGGGGGAGGCTGACACATTTTAAGATAAGAACTAAATGCCAAGCTGTGTAGTTCTCCCAAATAATACACCAGCCAAAGTGTGTATATCTAAATAACCCTTCACATTTGTTACCTGCCCATTCCTGTTTCTTTGTCCAGACTGTGTTTATCCATGGAGAAGGAGAGCCTTTGTATTTAACCCATCCCCCTGAAGATGCACTGTCTAGCCCACTCTCAGAGTCAGCAGATGGGATATATCTTCTGGGAAGATGCCAGAGCTCTGTTCTTTGGTGGGAAATAGCCCTCCAATTTCTTACCATTCCCTGGAAACATTTAAAAATGAGTCACTGGAATCCTCAATTTAATCTCCCTAACACATCCCAGGTGACTCAGACTGTAGTTCCAATAAATGTGCAGCAAAATTAAAAGGCACTTAGATGGCTGTGCTAATAATCGATGTGTCAGCATCACTGGCAAGAGCATGAGGACGAGGGGCAGCATTTATACCTAGGGACAAATCTAGCAGTGGAGTGGTCTCATACCAAAGCCTGGATATAGAGAGGTGAGCTTGGAGGGGGTCAGATGCCCCCAATGATTTTCCCCAGTCAGGGGATGAGGGGAGCATTGGCTGTGAGGGACTTCTAATTACTTGGCTAATCTGTGGTCCTAGCCCTGGGTGATGAGACCTATATGTTTGCTGGTCACGTCTGGGCTGGTCTACAGGGAACAGAAAACTTCAGAGGTAGTAGACATTACCTCTCCGATAGAACTGAAACCTATATCTATGGGGGCATCATAAAGAATGAGTCAAGAGGTTGAAAGAAGAGGCAATCTGAAGTATAGAAAACATAGGAATTTTGGAATCAGGTTGGCCTAGAGTTGTTCTTTACTAGCTATAAGATCTCAGCAAATCACAGCCTCAGGTATTTAATTTATAAAGTCACAACAAAACTAGATTACTGTAAAGATCATGACTGAATGATGTGGAAATTTAAAGCAGCTCCTGTCCCAGAGTAAATGCTCAAGAAATTGTACCCATGGCTGCTCCCGTGGGACTTAACTTCCATACCTGAACATATCCTTTTTTCCCTTGAGAATGGGTCCAAACGCAGTGGCACAGCACAAAGAAGACCTTAGGTGTTTGGGTGATATTCCCGTCCATCCCACTTTAGGGGGACCTAGAGCTCCATCTGTGAAGATACCAGCTGCAGTACCAGAACTCTGAAGAATCAACCAGCATGGGGCCTATCTCATCTTTGTCTCCAAACTTTCTTCCTCTTCTGGGCTATTTTCTGGAGTGTGGCCTTCCTTTCTCTGTCTCTGTAGAAGTGTTACATATAGGACAGGGCTTGACCTGTCACATCCTGACTGGTAACCCAAGTTAGAGCTGAGACTTGGAAGCTTGGGCCATTGGGACAAGCAGCACCATGGACAGAGCCTCTTGTGACTCTTAAGGTGGCCATCTGTTTTAAGTTCTGTGATGGCCAAGGTAATGGAGGGATAGGCACTGTCCTTCTAAAAGGCCTTAGTACAATTACAAATGGCAGGTGGGGACATTCAATTAGTACTGAATCGTAACCACTGAACTGAAGAGAGAGCCATAGTACCCAGGAGCTTGTGTAGTACTTCTGCAGCCACATGACCTTTGCCATCTAAGACCAAAAGGAGATGCAGAAGGGTGGCTGGAAAGCAGAGTCTCTGCTTTAACTTCAGTCTCTTCCTTCAGGCAAATTTAACATCCTAATGTACATCATTGGAGAGATGGGAATGTCTTCCTGCCTCATGGCCTCTGCACATGCTACTCCTCCCATCTAGAACAATCCTTCCTCCAAATATTTTCATGACTGGCTCCTTTCCTCTCTTGAGGCTTCAGATTTATAGCCACATTCTTAGAGACATTGTCCTTATGTGACCCAACAGATCCTGTTTATTCTCTGCCTTAGCACTTATCTGTTTTCCTTCTCATATTTATCAGAATTGGCAATTATTTATATCAACTTTTAAAGGTTCACATTCTATTGTCTGCTAGCAAAGAATTATGTAATACAATGGCAAAGGTGTGACCTGTTTGGTCCATCTTGCCCAATCCCAAGAATCCAAGGACCTAGGGTTCACTCAATAAAATACTTATGGGTGAGCAGGAATCACACACAGTGGTTCCAATCCCAGTTCTGCTATCTATGCAGATGGCATAGTTCTCTCTTAGTAACTAATTTGTTCATCTCCAAAACCAGTATCAAGACTCCCACCCAATAGTCTCCCAGAGCTATTGTGGGTATCAAGGGAGATCAGTCATGTGCATACCCTTGGCCTTGAACTGTTTCTTCCTTTTCACTATCCAGAACTGTGCCAAGAGGCCTCATCGGGGGAAGTCTTCTTGTTGGCCTCTGCGGCCCTTGCCAACATCACCTTCTTTGACAAAATGGCCTGTGAGATGCTTCTACAGTTGAATGCCATCCGTGTCCTCCTGGAAGCCTGCAGTGATAAACAGAGAGTGGACACACCTTATACTCGGGACCAGGTGAGAAGCCTAGGGAGGCCCAGACTTCTACAGTTTACCTCTTGGAGTAGGACAAGCCCACAAATAGTCAGGGTGGGAACAGGAAGAGATCACATTCACACAGGCCTATCGTTTGCCTGATTTATTGGCTTCTGATACTCAGTGCCTATTATAGTTCTTCTAGGTGTTAGTTATGGGCACAGGGCTGGAGGGTCTACCCCATGTTGGTCTTCATTGTGTGTCTCCTTCTTTAGCTAGGTGCCTCCTCTTGAACCTTTCTCCCACATGATTTAGGGCACCTTCACCTTCAAGTGCCCTACCCTGGGCTTACTCTGGTCATGTCAGATGAGATCCAGTGGGGACACAATAAGAACAAGGCCTTTGGAGACAGGTGATGACATGGATACAGCAGATCTTTGCTGTAAATAATCGTGTTACTTTGGGCAATTTATTCTTTTTTCATTTGTAAAATGTGTATACATAATTACAGAGTCCATGAAGGAATCAGATGAACTGGTGAATGCAGACTCTTAGTGTAGACTCTGGCACAAAGATGCTGTAGAGTGAGTGGATGCCCCATTGGAGCTAACACTGTACACAGCACTGAGGGAGAACCTTGTGTGTAGAATGTGATGTTGCTTCCAGTGTGAATGGCCCATGACTCTGCAGAGTCCCTTACCTGACTATGAGGAATGGCAGCTCCCCCTCCCCATGAAGTCTCACTGAGGGTACCTCATAGGAGTGGGGATATTGTTAAATAGGAGGCAAGGGGACACTCACCCTGCATTGGGGTTCAAGAGGGTTTTTTTTCCTGTCCTCCTGCCTGAGCCTGGCACATCTCCTGCTGTCCTCAGGATGGCTTCACCTTCTGCCCTGGCTCTGAGCAGCCACTTAGCTAGAGAGAGCATACCCATTAAAGAAACAAATGGCTCTTTGCTATGGCAGAGGGACGATTAAGGTGATCAGAGGGCTCTCTGTAATGAAGACAAAGAAGATGAATTGGGCTCTGAAGTGCTCACCGCCCCCTGAAATACTTAAGAAATTAAATACCCTGTGAGGCTTCCGGTAATGAGCATGCCAGTGACGCCAATGCTGTGCAAAGCTTCCTGGTCTTGGCTATGTATGTACTTAGTGAACCTCTGTTTGGACAGTGAGAACTCCTCCATCATCTAGGCAAGCCAACTCCACTTAATTTGTCAAGCCAAAGCCTCACTGGCAAAGCCCATTCTATGCTCACCTTTGGGTATAGACCCAAGAACATTGCCATGGATCTGGGTTTTCCATCTGCTTCCACTAATCTAGAGGAAGATAGCACAGGTTACATCTGGATATCAGGCATTAAGAAGATTGTCCTAGACTGGGGATGTAGTGCAGTTGGTGGAATTTTTGCCTCCCATACACAAAGCCTTGAGTTTGACTCCCACAACTGGGCACAGTGGTGCATGCCTGTAACTTCAGCGCTTGGGAAGTAGAGGTAGGAGGATCAAAAGTTCAAGGTCACCCTCAGCTACTTAGAGGGTTTCAAGCCAACTTAAGACCATATCTTAAAAAGAATAAAAGATAAAAAAAATTAAAAAGTAAAAGAAGACCCTATTCAAGTAGCAGTCTTCATGGTCCCATGATTTCACACCCATGGGGTGTTATACAGAGGCCATGCTGTGCAGGGAGCTAACCACGGACACAATAGGGCAGGGAAGGACAGCCTCTAAGGCCTTTGCACAAGCAGTGTCTATCACCTCTGAAGTGGAGGGTATTTACAACAGAAATGTGACGAACCTGTCTGTGAACTGCTTTCACAGAGGTAGATGCTGCCTACATTTCTGTAGACATTCGTAGTCTGTTTGGTACTTTAGAATGACCACATTTTATATTGTTTCTGTGACTTCAGTATCTATGCTACTTACCAGAAATCCATTGATCAGGAATGCAAAATACTGGGAGTTGTAATAGTGACCTGTGTCTCAAAAGCCTTCTGTAGTTTCCAAGTCTCTGCCATGTGTGTAAATAAGAGTAGAAACAACACAAGTTTTGGGCTTAGGTGCACTTGAGCTCAGATCCTGTCTCTGTTGTTTCCTAGCTCTGTGACTTTGGACCAATCT
Source organism: Peromyscus leucopus (assembly GCF_004664715.2). NCBI lineage: Eukaryota > Metazoa > Chordata > Mammalia > Rodentia > Cricetidae > Peromyscus > Peromyscus leucopus. Next base: position 90,251,453 of record NC_051063.1, on the reverse strand, counting down.
CTTAATCTCTCTAAGCCACAATTTTCTCATATGTATAATGCAGATAATAACATTTCTTCTCTCCTCTGGCCCTTATATGATTAAATGGGATGGTGTTCATAAAGCATTTAGAACCGAAGTGGGTACTCAGTAGTGAGTGGGGTAGGTTACTATAATAGGATAGATTGGGATGGTCTAGATGGAGATGCCTAATTTAGGGCAAGAATGGAGGGCTAGGAAATACAGTTAATTCAGTGGGGAATGTTGTATGGTGTGAAGTAATGGGTGGCATGTCTGGCTTCAGGTTGTGTGTGGACACATACTAGGGGTGTGTGTGTGTGTGTGTGTGTGTGTGTGTGTGTGTGTGTGTGTGTGTGTGTAAGGTTGAAAAGTACTATAAGCTGGATGGAGCTGGGGAGATGGTTCACTTGGTAAAATGCTTGCTGCCCAAGTGTGAGAACCTGATTCAAATCTGTAGAACCCACATAAAAGCTGAGCAAAGACACATACACCTGCAGTTTTGGTGCTGGAAGGAGGAGACAAGTGGGTCCATGGAACCCCTAGCTTCAGGGCAGACCACTCAATATACACAGGTGGAGAATGATCGATCTCTGGCTTCCACATGCATGCATACATACATGAACACACACATCATGGGGGGGGGGAGAGAGAAGAAGAAGAAGGAAAAGAAGAAAGAGGAGCAGGAGAAGGAGGAGGAAGAGGAAGGGAATTCCAGAGCCATGCTTGACATCATTGGCTAGCTTCTGATTAAAGAGTAATGTTAATTACAGTTTTATGAACATTGGATTTTTTTTTTTAGTCTGAATCCCTGGGCAACATAGAAGTACCCATGATTTGCTGTTAGATGTATACCAGGTGTTCTGTGTCATAAGGTCTGTCAGGCCAGACCACTTACCTCTGATGAGTGTTCTGGACATACTTCTCTTGTTTTCCATGCACTGTAATCTTCAGGGTGAGGAGGGATGCTGGTGGAGTCAAGGTGTGGTCAGAGTGACTGTTAAGAGTGCTAGGGATGTGACACAACCTAGGCTGTGACGTCATGTCTGCCTGTAAGCAAGGGTTTCTGGACCACCTGCTCTAGGGGAGCCCAAGATGATCATTTTTCCTCTGTGTGCTATTAGAAGACTAACCAACCCACTTCCTACCAATCAGAAACACTTATTTTTGAACTAGTGACATGGGGACCCCCTGCTGGTCTGGGTTAATTTGTTATCTACTTCAGTTTTCCTATGGTCTTTGTATGCCAACTGAAAGATGATTTCAGAATGCCACAGAAGGCATTGGATGTTTTCTAGCTAGGAAGGGCTCTGCCTTCGTTTTCTAATGCTGTTGTAAAATATCATGACTGAGGCAATCTGTAAAAGAAAGAGTTTCTTTGAGGCTTATGGTTTCAGAGAATTAGAGTCAATGACCATCATGGCAGGGAACATGGCAGCAGGCAGACAGGCAGGCCTGGTGCTAGAGCAGTAGCCGAGAGCTCACATCTTTATCAATAAGTGTGAGGCAGAGAGAGCTAAATGGGAATAGTGTAGGCATTTGAAACCACAAAGCCCACCCCAGTGACACACTTCCTCCAACAAGGCCACATATCCATCCTACCTATTCCTTTTCAAATAGTTCCACCAACTAGGGACCAAGTCTTCAAATAGATGAATGGGGACCATACTCACTTGAACCACCACAGAGTCTCCAAATATGAAACCTTTCATTCCCTTGAGGTGATCTCCATTCCAGTACCTCTTGGTAACATCAGTGTTCAGCCCCTTCATGTGGCTGTCACATTGCTAGTGTTCCTTGAATAAATCATTCAAGGTCTGGGTACTTTCAGGCCCTGCCTCTTAGAGGCATGCTGTGTTTGGTTTGGTTTGTTTGTTTGTTTTTTGTTTTTCAAGATAGGGTTTCTCTGTGTATCCCTGGTTGTCCTGGAACTCACTCTGTAGACCACGCTGGCCTCAGATTCAGAGATCTGCTTGCCTCTGCCTCCCCAGTGCTGGGATTAAAGGCATATGCCACCACCACCCAGCTATGTTTGTTTAATTTAGCAAGTGTTCTGGGTGATTGATAAGACACCGTGAATGCTTATAATAGTTTTATGACTTATTTTTCTCTACCGTGCTCTCCTGTGGTGCTTATACCAAGTGATACTCCACAGAGATGCCCATTCCTATTCCCCCAAATCAATGAATAACTTACTGTACATAGCAAAAGGGATTTTGCACAAAGTGATTAATTAAGGCTCTTAACCTAGGAATTTCATCCAGGTGGGTCCAATATAATGACACATGCTTTTATGTGAGGAGTGAGGAGGACTAGAATCAAAGAAAATGGCTAGGGTTTCATTATTGACAGTTCTTTTTCTCTTGTTTTGGGACAATAAATGTTGTGGGCTGAGTGGAGAAAGTTAGATGGAAAAGTTGGGTTGAAGATACAGTCCCCAAATTGAAGGATATATAAAGTACACAGTCTTTTAAAAATAATTGTTTGTTTATTTATCCATTTACTTAAATATGTGGGGGTATGGACATGTGTATGCAGATGTATGTACCTGTGTGCAATTGTGGAGTCTCTCCTTTAGCCTGGGGCTTTCTTAACTTATCACTTGGATGCTGGAGCCCAGACTCTGGTAGCACTAAACCATCTCTCCAGCACAGGTGAGAGAGAAAGTGTGTGCCACACAGATTACTGTTCATCTGGTTCTCCCCAGAAGCCCTTAGAATTAACGTGCACAGGTGTGTGTGTGCAAAGCCCCTAGAATTAACGTGTGTGTGTGTGTGTGTGTGTGTGCACCTTAATCAAATATGATCTGTTTAAGACTTCAGAGCTCTAGCATTACAAGATAATAAATTGTTTTAAGTTACTAAGTTTGCAGTAATCTGTTATAGCAGCAATAGGAAACATATATCCTTTCATTAACCGAGGCACAGAAGTTTGGGTACCATTGCTAGAGTCATGTGGATAACAAGAGATGGAGCCAGGATCTAAGCCTACACTACCTCTCATCTAGGCTATTTCTTGAGGCCAGTGTCCTCTGTGCTCACTAGGTAACTACAGAGAGATCATGAAAAACAGGCCTTGATTTTGCATCAGTTGAATAAGTCTGGGCCAGGAGAAACTGTGGATCTGGCTCCTGCATTCCGTATCCTGATAGCATTGCTAGCTTGCTTCCAGCCAGGTAAACCAGCTGTCCTTAAAACTGCAGTTGTGGGGCTAACTAACTGCTAGGTGAAAACATTGGATTCTCTCCCCTCTCTATCACGGTGCATACAAGTGTGTTTCAAAAGGGAGACTCCAAGCAGGGTATAATTGGCATTTATTCAAATTGTGCTTAATTGATTACTTCATCTGCACCTCAGAAAACCACATGGGGTACAGGCTCTGTAAGGAGGAAGTAATTTTCATTAACAGGATCTAAATTAGTCCAACACAAAGACCTACCTGGTGCCTGTGACTCAGCTAATGATTGCCATATAATGAAGCCGCTGCTGAAGACAAAGCTTTTATTCCGCTTCCTCCCTTCCTCGTTCCCTCTCTTCCTTCCTTTCTTCATGAATGTACAGGTTAAATGAGAGTCTGTATTCAGAAATGTCTGTCTGCTGAAGGGTGGGGCATGGCAGCCCCTGTGTGGTCAGAGCAGGCTGTGCTCTTGGTGTTACTAACAGCCCAAAGAGAGCTGGATGCACTACAATCTGACTTGACCCCTGTGTCTCTCTTATGACTGTTCACCTTATGGCTCTTGGGGAACCTTCCATTTGAGGGCTGCATCTATAACCTATCTTTTCTCTCTAGCTTCTTCCACTGAGCCCACAAATACTCCCTATTCTGAAATAGGGGTAAAAGAACTTTCAATATGTACTTACCACTCCTTTCATGAAACCCTGGGCATTGCAGTTGACTTCAGAATTAGGTTTTTGAGGTGTTTCCCTGCGCTCTCCCAACATCTTACTCTAGTCACTACTTACCCATCCAGCCCCTGACCAGGTCTGAGTGGGGAGGGGCTGATGCATAGATCTGTCTCCATAGTCAACATGTATTGAGAGGGAGGGAGAGATAGATATTCTATTATTATGGTACTTTTTCTGTTCTGTTTAAGAGATCTTTTAGACGGTTTATTATGGACAGTAATATGCTAACATTAAACCAGTTAAAATTCAGTGAATGTTCTTTCTTGGCAAACTTTGCGTATCATTCATGCTTAGGATTGAAGCTTCCTGTGCTATCCTCTGTACACTATCACTGCCATCTCAGAGTTGGAGCATGGCCCCTGCTCAGACCATCCCATCAGCTTGAAAGAAACTGTCTGGGGAATGGGCTCACACCTGGAAGAAATACTATTTTTATTTCACTGTTTATTTTGATTGTCATCTGCATGCTCTCTGCTTCTGTAGAGACAGGCACATTTCCGCCATGTGGTTTCTTTTAGGAACACTATTACAGGCTATCTCTGTTGATAGTACCCACACTTCCATCCTCAGCTTGTTGTGGAATATCATTTTAAGATGTATTACATTAATTTGTGCTGTGGAACATTTGTTTGATTATGCAAAGATGTGTTGCATTCTTTTATGTTGCATTTGTTTAACTCTATGAAGCTCTGCTACTTTGCCTGTCTAAAACACCTGATTGGTCTAATAAAGAGCTGAGTGGCCAATAGCAAGGCAGGAGAAAGGATAGGTGGGGCTGGTAGGTAGAGAGCATAAATAGAAAGGGAAAAAAAGATCAAGGAGCAAGAAAAAAAGAGAAGTATGCTAGGTGCCAGCCATCCAGCCATGCAGCCAGCCATGGAGTAAGAATGAAAGTAAGATACACAGGGGTAAGAAAAGGAAAAAAACTAAGAGGCAAAAGATAAATGGGATATTTAAGAAAAGCTGACTAGTAACAAGCCAAGATAAGGCTAGACATTCTTAAGTAATAATAAGTCTCTGTGTATTTATTTGGGAGCTGGGTGGTGGGGCCCCAAAGAGTAAAAGAACCAAAGAGAGTAAAAAACAACCAACAACATTATCTTGTTTATTTTTTTATTCTTTACATCATTTATAGTTTGGGTCTCTTGTTGGATATTCCTTATTCCATTTCTGTGCAGTGAGACCCCTTTATCGTGCCATGGGGGACTAGGGTATGTTAAAGCCTGTAACTATAACCTACCTGACTGTAACCAATCCTGGATATCCACTGAATGTCAGTATCTTATCATTAATGACAAAGTCCTCCAGTGGTGATCTGTAATTGAGGCTTGTAGACCACAGACTTGTAAAGTGTGGCTAAGTTAAACTTTCTCATCAGAATCTACCTTTTGTACATACTCTCTTGCCTCGAGCTGAGCCTTTTTTCATTTCACCTTGAAGGTCAGTATCAGGAAAGGAAATTGACGTAGGTGAACCTAATTAAAGGTGGATCAAAGAGTCAGGAGATCAAGCCAGAACAGAAGAGATAAGGGGCCAGGAACCTGCCAATTTTGTCTGGATTTTAGGGGTTAGGCTAAGAGGGTTCCTGCATCCAAACAGCTGGGCTTCAACTTCATTACCTGTGGGGCCCCCAGACAACCATTTCAGAGCCACCCACTGATGAATGGGCACCAGCCACCGGAACTTAAATCTGGGTCGCAGGAGCCCATGGGAACAGAGGACAATACCATGAAAGGATGGGCAGATGTACAGTAGGGAGCCAGGCTGGAGGATCACTCTGCAGCCCCCAGCTGACCTGCCTTCAGAGAGTACCCTGGGAATTGTGCGTGTCTGTTTTACAGTTTCTCAATTCCATTTTCCAGATTGTGACCATCTTGGCAAACATGTCTGTGCTGGAGCAGTGTGCCTCCGACATCATTCAGGAGAATGGTATGTCTGGGAATGTCCTGTGGCTTATCAGGGTATACGGCACCACATGCCTTCATGCTTGTGTAAATCCTATGTGCAGATATATAAATATACATACATTTCTACGTCTGTATGAGCATATACACACACAAATACATGAACATGCATGCACGAGCACACACATAAACACACAGAATTCTGTGTATAACCTGGCCAAAGATGGAATGCTCATTTGCCCTCATAGGCTTCAATTCTAGTGGGAGATAGAAAACAAAAAAGATAATGCCAGGTCGTGATAGTGGCATGAGGACAAAAAGGCAGGGAGGGGGGCAAGATTGTCCCCAAGTGAGGAGATGTTGCTATTTATTCACATTATTCCATTTGGCCTCCATGGAAAGCTAATGTATGGGAAGGAGTGGAGGTGAGGAGGAGGAGAAGGCAGCTGGGCTGCCCCCACCATTCTCCAAGGGAATCTCCCTTCCAACTGACCCTCTGTTCTACCTTATGCGTTCATGGTCAAGGAGAGTTGGAACCTGGGCCTGTCAGCCTGAAGGCTGATGTAAGCAGTTTCTGTCAAAGACAAGGTGGCTGCCTTGCAGCTGGGAACAGAGCTGGGGTGGCTGGAGTTTCCTGTGACTGAGGAATAAGGGAGCAATTAGCAAGCAGTTGGAGACCTGAGACACTAATGAGAGTGAGCTGGGAGCCTGGGTACCTCGGCTCTCCTAAAGTCCCTTCCCCCAGGCTGCCCTGCTGTCTTAACAAACATGCACTTGCCCGTTCCCTGGGACTAATTGAAACACACCATTTTGTGTTAATTTCCTGAGATTGAGCTAATAATGAGAAACTGTGCCGAGCCAGCTGAGGCCAAGAGGAGAGGCTGCGTGGTGTCACTTGTATTCTCCTCCTTCAGCACTTGGAGTCTTGGCTGAAGTGGCTGATGACAGCAGGCTGCCACTTGCCTGTGCCTTTGAGGTTGGGATAGCTGCCATCTGGAGAGTGCTTTGTGGCTTACCAAGTGCTATTGACTAACTCACTGAGTCCACAGTGGTGAAAACCTACCGTGTGCCTGGCATTGTGCTGGGCAGCGGGGACATGGAGTTTAATGAGCCCCCAGGACATTTGTCCTAAAGGTTCTTCCTGTCCATAGTGAGGCCCTGCCCTGGCTGGAGTGTTGATGTATGAGATAGCAGAGTCACAGAGGGGGGCAGGAGGGTAGTAGCATCTGAACACCAGAGCTGTACGGGGTGGGCTGGAATTCTGGCTGTTTATTCATGAACAATATGGCCTCTCTCTTTTCCCTCTGAAAAGTGAGAACAGCAATGTTTGCTCTCTGGAGAGTGTGAGGATAACCATGAAGAGTGTCAGGGCAGTGTCTGACCCAGGATGAGCCCTGTACCAGATTTCACAGAGAGAGAGTTTAAGGAAGACAGTATTTGTCAGAGTAGAACAGGATTTGAGGGATCCAAATGGCAGTGACATACCAAGAGGCCACTAGAAGCCTCCAGGAGACTCCCGGGTCTTGATAAAGGAAAACCCTGTTAAATAGTCTGGGCTCTGAGAACCCATTACTAAGTCACAGGTTGTAAATGTAGATCCATTTACGGGATCCAGACACAGCCAAATAGATGAGGTGGACAAGGATTAGCCCGATCTCATTAATAATAGTAAACTGAAGATGGCGTGGAAGCACACTCTCCAGAGAGCAAACATTGCTGTTCTCACTTTTCAGAGGGAAAAGAGAGAGGCCATATTGTTCATGAATAAACAGCCAGAATTCCAGCCCACCCCGTACAGCTCTGGTGTTCAGATGCTACTACCCTCCTGCCCCCCTCTGTGACTCTGCTATCTCATACATCAACACTCCAGCCAGGGCAGGGCCTCACTATGGACAGGAAGAACCTTTAGGACAAATGTCCTGGGGGCTCATTAAACTCCATGTCCCCGCTGCCCAGCACAATGCCAGGCACACGGTAGGTTTTCACCACTGTGGACTCCGGTTCAGGAGGCCGCAGTGGGAGGATTTTGAGTTTCAGGCCAGCCTCGGCTACATAGCCAGTTCCAGGCCAGCCTGAGATACATAGCACATCCCTGTCTTAATATAAAACAAAAGTAGAAATTAACAACAACAATAAGCTGCTGGCCATATAGAATGTATGTGGGGTCACTATTGTCAATTCAGAAGACAAATGTTAGAAATCAGAAATCTAGATTTTTATGGAAATCATCAACTCTCATGCAACATAATTATTGAAGCCACAAAATAAAGTAAAGCATATCTTTAGATCATGTCTAGTTTAAGTTCCTACCTGGCTGGTCGGGACTAGGGTGGTGGGGGGAGGGGCAGCGTACACAGAAGGTGGGCTGCTGCTGCAAACCTGTAGATGGGAGATATTGGAGAATAAGAGGCAAAGGGGCATTCCCCTCAGAAAGGGTGGGCAAAGACAGGCTAGTGACATGGATATGGGTATTCTTTATAGAACAATCAGGAGACAGATCTCGTTTAGGGAGGAGATAGGAGGCTCCTGAGTGAACTAGATGCAGCCTCAACCTGGCACTCCCACTGTGCATACATTTGCTCTAGTGGTTCTCCAGCCTAAAGTTAAGACACCTGCTGCCATGGGACTCAGCACCTTTGGCCTGTCACAGATGCAGCCCCATCAGAGGTGACAAGGTAATGGGACCAGTCATCCAAGTTCCACCTAGCACCCTCATGTGCTGTGTCCTCTGGGCAAGAGGCTCACCCTGCTCTGGACCTCAAAGTAGATTTACCATGGTCATGCCCATGAGGCCATTGTGAGGTCTGAGGGGACTGAGCATTTACTGTGCATATAACACAGAGTGCATATAACACACTGTGAGATAAACCATAAAACCAATAATGGTGCTTTAAAAAGTGAGAATGTCTTCTAGATGTTTTTAGTGATGTGGTGCCTAGAATCAGACACATCCCCATGGATGAGAAGAAAAAGGCGACCATATCCAGCTTCCACCTCTGTTTGAGATTCCCCTGCCCCAAGCCTTTGCTTAAGCCTTTCTTCCATCTGTCCAGATAGCTGCACTAGGAAAGCTCATTACTGGGGGTGAGTCTACACTGCCCAAATTGTCTGTTGCCTCCCGCCCAGGTGTCCAGCTCATCATGGGCATGCTGTCTGAGAAGCCAAGGTCTGGGACTGCTGCTGAAGTGGCAGCCTGTGAAAGGGTACAGCAGAAGGCTGCAGTGACGCTGGCCCGCCTCTGCCGAGACCCGGATGTAGCCCAGGAGGCCGTGCGGCTCAGCTGTAAGTGATGCTGCCTGGGGTTGGAATGGAACGGGGAGCTTGGGATGGAAGTAGCTGTGATTTCATGGTGTGTCAGTGGGCAGCATATTAGGGCTAACTGGGGTGAACCCCACTCTTTTGTGTGCTGCGACTTGTGGGGTAGAAACTGTGGGGATAGCCCCTAGTCTAAATTGTAACAAGAGATAAAATTAAACCAGGGTATTGACTCAACTGCCGACTCCTTGTCATTCAGAACCCAACTATTTCCTTCGCACCCATGTACTCATTTATTTACTTATTCTCCATTCATTTGTTTATTTACCCAGTAATTCATTGATTGGGTTATTTGTTTATTCACTACTTTGTTCACTTACTTGCCATCAGAGTATCCATTATTTCTCTCTATCATTGTTAGCTTCCTATTTGCCTAAATATTTCCAGAACCTCCATTTTCTGCTAAGTTCTAAAGCGGTGGTTCTCAGCATGTAGGTTATGACCCCTTTGGTGGGGGTCAAATGACCTTTTCCCAGGAGTTGACCACCTGGAAACACAGTTTTTTACATTATGATTCATAATAGTAGCAAAATTACAGTTATGAAGTAGCAATGAAATAATGTTATGGTTGAGGTCACCACAACATGAGGGACTGTATTAAAAGGTTGCAGTATTAGGAAGGTTGAGATCTACTGTTCTAGAGGAATACAATACCAGCCCTGAGCACAGAGTGGTGACAGATAGAATGGTCTACATGTCGGAATCATGAGAGTGATGCTCAAAGTATATCTGGTAGACAGAACAGTCCCTGCTTTATGGGTGGGTTGAAGAATGTTTTTAGCAAGGACATGTATCTTTTTGTGGCTTGTGGCAACATTTTCCCAATAAATCCCTAGGATTATAAATGTTAATGGGGCCTATAGTTTTCTATAATTTTAGCTAAAGTGTATTTTCTGAATGATATAGCCAATTAGAGAAATACATAGCTGTGAGGTCCCAGTGCACAGGTGTGAAGGTTAAACATTATACTGCTAAAACTGGAAGTATATACTCCCAAATCCTTGCTCCGAGAAATGGGCAACATGTCTGCAGCATTTACCAAAGATCAGCCCAAGCCAGCGCTCTGGCACTTGTGGGTTTGGCTTTGACATTTTACTTTTCTCGCCCGTGAGCAGAAAGTAGAAAGTTTCCTGAAAATATTCCTCCAGGTGGGTTCAGTGTCTCCTCTGCAGACTGGCATAAAAATATATTGTGGGTGATACTGGCCAGCACCTCTAGGTCAGCCTGGCCAGGCTTTTCTAACCCAGCTGTGAAATCTCTTTGTGTCTTGTGCAGGTATGTCTCGCCTCATTGAGCTCTGCAGATCCCCATCTGAGAGGAACAGCAGTGATGCTGTACTCGTGGCGTGCCTGGTGAGTTCTCAGCCTGCCCTCAGCTTCCCCCAAGGCTTTCAGGAAGGTAGACTGAGGTCAGGGCTGCTGGATCTGCCATAGTTGGATATGCCTTGATACTGCTCTAGACTTTGGGTTTTATATTAAAATACCAGTATGCTGTTGCTTTCTATTAACTGATTAAGTTGTGACAAAAATCAAGTAAAAGATGAGGAATCTTTTAGGTTCTAGGGACTCACAATAGCATGTTAAAACTGGAGAGGTGAGCTGGAGGGCTGCTAGGTGGTAGTTGATGTCATAGAGCCTCCAGAACACAGGAGCCAGGAAATAGAGAGCTGTCTGTCCAAAGTGAACAATTATGAGAAAGTCTCCTTTCACTCCCAGGAGTAACACTGCAGGGTCCCTCCTGCCAAGTAGCTGCACCTGTCTGCTGTAGAAATGACTATAAAGGGCATGACAGGACAGTGAGGGTTACTCAACCAGCTGCTAAGATCTTCTTGAACCCCAGCAAGTGCATCCTGGGAGCATCCCACTTCTGGGTACTAGGAAACTACTCAACTGTAGCAGATGGGCAATACATGCTTTGTTCACACTTATCTTCTGGTGGGGCTGTGATGAGCTCTAGAGCAGAGTGGCAGATGAGCTAGAAGTGTGGTGCCATGGGGAAGTAGTTAGCTTTCAGAAGAGAGAGCCAGATCTTTGGCCCTCAAAGGACGCAGGGGAGAAGTAGTGAATGTAGGGTTTCTCCAAGTTGGGTCATCACAAAGCACTCTCCTTGTCCCACTCACTGAGCTCAGCTCATTTCTGGGAGTTCTAGATGGACACCGTCAAGTTGTAGAAGCAGCTGGCATTGCCATCAACAGGCCTGTCCTGGCTGTACTTTGGTGAGCTGTGTGTCACTGAGTAGATCAAAGTGCTCTAATTCTTATTTAGGAAATATTTGCTGAATGGTTTGATGTGCTACTTCCTTTTCTAGACTCTGGGGATATAGCTGTGGAGATAGGAGAGAGCTCTCCTCCAGCTTGGATGCTCTTATCTCTCGTGCCTTTGGAAGTCTGGTGAAGATTTTTAACCTCTTCTCAGACTCTTTTCTTGACAAATTCATACATGCATATAATGTATTTCAAGCATATTCACCCCCATTAGGCCCCTTTCCCCCTCCATGCACTCTGGATTTCTTATTCCTAACACATTCTCCTCCCATTTTCTGAATAATTTTTAAATGCATAAAAAAATTAATGTGGAGCTTTAAAAGGGCACCAATTATGCTAAAACCACTATTCAATATTTATGCACAAAGCATATTAAAACCATGCTTGCTCGTGGTAGTAAATACTATTTGAAGGCAACTTCGACATCTCTAATGGAGTCTGCAGATACCTGTGATTTCTGTTATAGAGCAGGGCTGGAAATCAGCAACACTGACAACTGGAGTTGCTATTCCAGTGAGGAGTTTGTGAAAAAAGAGATCAAACCTTCTTGAGTCTATTTTTCTATCAAGCAAAATGGGGAGCAATTCATCGCTGACAAACACATAATAATTGGCCCCCAATTCCCTGATCTTCATCACTCTGGCAGCAGCAACTGCCTGACTGAAGGACTTGATAGAGTCAAGGACGTTGGGAGCACTTGGGAAACTATAGGCTGCCTCAGTTGTGAGGGCTTGTTGCTATTACTACTGGCATTTTTCTCGAGAGTACATAGAAGGTTTTGGTTGCCATCTTCAATCACTCAGAGAACTTTCAAGTGGAAAGGGACTACATTTATTCTTGGATGTTGAGAAGAGCCCCTTTCTAATCCACCCCCCATGTGATGCTGAGTGAATTCTCCTATGAGAGTTTGACTCATGATGCTTTCATACAACTTGCATGGAATTGTCCATGATTTTCCATTATTTACCATACCACCATCCACTCACTCAGCCCTTCTTAGTTAGTATGGGTCTGACCTGACAATGGGACATGAAGGCCTCCTATCATTTCCAGGTCTTTTCCAACTCTGCTGGAAGTATTGTCTTTTCCCAAGCCCCAAACAAATGCCATCTCTATACTTTGTTCAGCTCTGGAGGCTCAGCTCTGAATACCCATCTGATGATGTTTCCCAGGATCCCCCTGTGATACAAAAGCAGGGAATACACCATGCATAACCCCAGTTTCTCTGCTTGTCTTTTGATGTAATCCATATCATTCATGTTCTAGACTTGAAATTCTCTGGAGGTCTGGGCTTGAAAAGACCCTCTTGTTCTAGCCATGTTCTTTCTTTCCCACTCTCTCATGGCACTGGTCTCACTATTTTAACTTGAGAAAGATTTGTATCTCTCTCCTGATTCTAGAATGTTCTAAGAGCAAAAGCCTTTATATAGACCTTTGCATTTTTACGTGACCTTGAGTTTGAATACTATTTCTTGTGCAACTTTTGCAATTAGTTGACTTGCTCCCATCCCCTAGCCACTGATGCTGGTGGATGTTCATTGCTTGGCTTATTAAAGGCTCCAACATTGGGGTACAGGCCTCTGGGCAGCAAGATGAGAGATGCAAGGAGCCTAGCCAGGTTGATGGAGTTGGGAGTCTCTTTTTCTGTTCCTAAGGCCTTCTTTCTGTCCTGAAGACTGTCCTCAGGTGAGGGGAGGATAATTCAATTACTATCTCCGTGTGGAGGAAATGGCAGCATGGATTACCTCTGGCAAACAGGATTGATTTTTCTATGGCAAAGCAGCTGGGAATAGGCAACTGTCTTCATTGAATACTTGGGTGTCTGGGAATGAGATCCAGGGACGATTGACTTTAACCCTCCCAAGAAAGGAGACTCTGAAAATAAGGCTGAGGAGGGTGTGTGAGCTGAAGGTGTGCACAGAGGTAAAGGGACACAAATTGTTCCTTTGTTAGGGTAACCAAGGATGGCTTTGCTGGAGAGGTGAGGGTAGATAAATGCTGCTAACTAGGAAAGAGCAGGAGAGACATGTCACAGCGAAGTACATAAGCAAGGTACCTGCCCAGGAGCAGAAGCGAGCCCAGTGCTCAGTGAGTTGAGCAGGGGAGCTGGTTCATTGTTCTGCCTGCCCCCCTGCTGCTTACCCTGCTTTGATTTGGATTTCTCAGCCACAGCATCCTTATCTACCTCGACTCTGTTTCCTATTTCCTCCCTCTTTCTTTTCCATCTCATGGTGCTCTGGGAGGGACTGGCTGCATTTTTGGGTGAGTGAATAGTCCTTGTTTCTGTAAATTACTCAGAGCATCTGAGAACAATAATTCGAGTCCATGGATGTTTCTGGAAGTCCCAGTCTCTGAGAAGAACACATTTTGAACTTACACACAACACTAAGTTGACCAGATCCTTAAAACAGTTTCCCAGAGTGATTAAAACAAAACAAAACAACAACAACAACAACAACAAAAACAGAGACAGTAAGACTATTATTAAAATCCTTAAGAGCTTCCAGATGATGCCTTCCACACTGGCTCAAGTGCAAATGAAATCAGGTGACCATGGAGATTAGGGCACAATGGTGACCAAAGGTGCTACTAAAGTATCATGGGACAAGTATCAGGTAATCAGATTAAATTGCCTGGTTAATGCAGCGCATTTCTCCAAATGCATCCATGGGGCAGCTGAGGGAAGCACATATGTGCACAGGGCCCAGTGTGACCTGTATCTTCTTTTCTGCTTTCTTCCCAGGCTGCCCTGCGTCGGTTGGCCGGGGTCTGCCCAGAAGGCCTCCAGGACTCTGACTTCCAGCAGCTGGTCCAGCCTCGGCTTGTGGATTCCTTCTTGCTGTGTAGCAACATGGAGGAGAGTTTTGTGTAGTGTGTGGGAGAGGAGGCACACTATGCACACTTCTCAGAACACGCCAGCTGTCCCCACCTCCTTATTTATATGTAATTTATTTTTTTACATGAAATAGAAAGGGAAAATGGATGGTTCTCAGGAATCGTTTTGCTTTTTTTTTCCTTTTGGCTTCTGTGGCTGTGCAGATGTTAACGCTAACATAACAGGATGTCACAGGTGATTTCCCACCATAATGCTTTTCCTCTTTTCAGCATATACTCTTGCCTATTTAAAAAGGAAAAAAAAATAACTTTGAACCAGGGTATTTTAACTGCCCAGCATTTTTTAAAAATTAGTTTTACTCTTTTCAGAAATTTAAAGTGAATTTCACAGTTGGACAGATGTACTGTAAGGAAATGTTTTTCTTTAATAAATGGAATTATGGAAAATGTGTCCATTTTTTATTTTCTGCTTGAATTGTATTTTAAACTCAGTTTTTGCTTCTCATGGTTGCATGCTGAAGGAACTTCTCCAGCTGTTAAAAGTACAGAGAGAGTTGTATTGTTTTTATAAATACATTTAAAATGTATATCTGAGTACATTAAAACTCAGCCTCCCTTGGTTCCTCCACCCTGGTTAACTGTCCTTTTGGTGAAGAGAGTCCTGAGCCAAGGCACAGTGCATGAGTCCTCTGCAGAAGGCTTCTGGGAAGGGTGGTGCTTGAGTGGCCTGATACTGAGAATTTCTTACCAGCTCTGTGGTCAGTGTCCTCATGCTCATAGGTTGACCGTGGTGACAGTATTCACACCACAGAAATAAGTGTTTTGATCTCAGTGAGCTACTTTTTCAATATCCCTGCTCTGAAGAATTACATAGATTTATGAGTTTTGGAAGTTATGATGTCATCATGTATAACATGATTTTATTATTTGTGTGTGTGTGCCATGGTATGTGTGTGGAGGTCAAAGGATAACTTATGGAAGTTGTTTATGTTGTTCTATTATGTGGGTCCTAGGAATTCAACTCAGGTTATTAGGTTCAGTGGCAAGTTCCTTTATCCCTCAAGCCACCTTGCCTACCCTATGATATGATTTTATAAAGCTCAAGAAAGATTTATCAAACACCATATTATTAGTATATGAATTAATCTAATGCATCAGGTCCTGGGCTAAGCATCTAATATCTCCTTTACCCCTCACAATAATCATATGGTCATTCATCACTGTACGCAGATATATTACCACGCATGATCATATTACTGAATCACTTGGCTGAGGTCAGTAACTTGCAAGTTATGCTAGAATATGAATCTGACAACTTCTATTGCCTGAGCCATTGTTGTTCCAAAGTCCCATAAAGAAAAGTGATGATGATGTACTAGTGGGAAACACTTGCATGCCATTTACCACATCCATCCTTTGAAGCATCTATATTAATTTATGAATACATTAATATTGACCTATATCTTATTCCTTTGTCTATTTTCTAACCAGGAAAGGTCACTTGACAGATGAGGAAATAAAGAAACTCTTTTTACTGCTGAGACAATGGAGCTCAGACACCAAGTAATGGCTTCCGAGTCCCTGTCCAAAGCTTGCACAGTTAGGAAGAAAGTTTTTAATGTTTTAAGATTTTATTTATTTTTGTTTATGGATGTTTTACGTACATGTATGTTTTACCTACATGTATGTCTGCAGAATGTGTGTGCAGTGCACATGGAGGCCAGAAATTCTGGAACTGTAGTTGCAGATGGTTATAGTCGCCATGTGGGTATTAAGAACTGGATCCAGGTTCTCTGCAAGAACAGCAAGTGCTCTGAACCATTGAGCCATTTCTCCAGCCTCAGGAAGAAGGTTCTAGTTAGCTGTTTGGGTGTTGACACCTCTCATTATATATCAACATATGACTTGTTAATACCATGGCTGATCTCATCAGATGAGTCCTTAAACACTGGGAAGGTACCATGCTTGGAAGCTCAAATCATATTGTTGGGAACAAATATTATCAGTTTCCAAATATTATCTAAATGTTTGGAAAGATTGAAAAAAAAAGTCTTTCTACATGTCTCAGTCTTAACAGTTATAATTGGCTTGTCAGTTGACCTTGTGAGTAGAGACAGTGGAGAAAGCAACTAGACCACAGTTCAGTTACATAGCTGCCTTCTTGGAACTGACACCCTTTATAGCTCAGTATGTAGCAGAAATGTTTAGAGTCCGGTTCTAGTTTTTGTCAATAAGAATTCTAGAAACTAAAACAGCACTATAAATGTAACATTTTCAAGTACTATATTAAAAATATTCCTAAGTGACATTGTTACTCAGACTTGGAAGAGTGGCAGAATTCAACAGGAGCACAGTTGATGACACTGTCTTGAACCTTGAATGTACAATATTATCTACCATCACTTATGTACCATTAGTAACGTCATCAAGTGGAAATACAAGTTACACAAGTAAATCTTCAGTGCTATGAAAATAGCCTTGGCCTTTGAGAATTCCTAAAAGGATTTTGTGAACTGTTGGAGATTGTGGGCCCCACTTGAGCATCATTGATTTAGGTGAACGTTGCGTTTAGTTATTAAGGAAACTGGAGCCTGTGTTGATGGGAAGAAAGTGATTTTCTCATAAATGCATAAACTGAGGACTTGTTGGGTTGCAGGTCAAAGGTCTGCCCATTCTGCAGACTAGTTGGTCAGTAAGGCAGAAAAAGCTGAGACTAAAGAAAAGGAGAAATATGTATGTTGAAAATCTTCAATGTAACACTTGTTTTTTTTTTTTTTTTTTTTTTTTTTTAAGTATCTATCAGGCAGGGTCCTGATAGGAAACAGAATTTAACTCAGTTCAAATAAAGAACTCCAGTAAAAGGACTACCTGAGGACTTGTAAGATGAGTTCAGGGAGCCACTGGAGACTGTTGAGCCAGCCAGGGATTAACTGTAGACTGCTCTTAGCAACCTTAGGCAGAGGGTCACATGACATTAGAGAGCAATTATGGGAGTGACAGAGACTCAGTCTTGAACAGACGTGTAGAGCATGAGCAGAGAGGTCACAGAATGGATACATCCACACTCTCTTTTCCCACTTTCTGACCTTCCATCAGTGTCTCCTATTGCCTAGTCCCCTCCACTGAGAGACAGATGGCAGAACATTCAAGAATCAGCTGCTTGAGAAGAGAGAAGAATGGAAGGCAATGGAGAACAGACCTGGTTGTGTCAAAATCACTCAGCCCTCATTCACCAGACAACCACTCTCATCAGAATGAAACATCCAGAACCAAGACTGTGTCTTCTTTCTCTCTATTCCTTTTTCCTCCATTCTGTCTCTACCCAGCCAATCACCAGTTATGATAGAGCAGAGCCATGAGTAAGTGAACAGGTTAAACACTGAAGGTCACAGGGAAAATCAACACTACATTTTTACTTTAAGGGGAAGAGCTCTAAGGAAGAGCTAAAGAAAATATTCAAAAGTCAAAGAGAACATTTCTTTCTTAATGACTTTCTGCTTGGTTAAGGAAAGCTGGGAGCTGTGGGTGTATGGGTCTAATTTTCAAATATCAGTTGTGGTTTAGAGTGAGAAAGACTAAGACTAAGACTGAGTGAGCTGAGCCTTTTCAAAGGCACCAAGATACAAAAGACATCAGGCATGCTCCACTGAAAGACTCTTTGTGAGAGATCCTGCCCTCAGGGAACCCACAGCTTTGTTATGCTTTGTCCTGGCTACATTAAACCTGGAAATAATTACTGTTCCTGTGGTAATGTCTTTGCACAACACACATTCATAATATGGAGAGATGGTATTACACATAAAAGAAGCTTTATTAATAACTCAAAGAATGGGCAAAATAAAAAGGGTAGTTGGATGTTGAATGGAAAACTAAGAATAAGACTTAAAGGGCCTTTAAAAAATAATGTTATTCAGAAAGGTGATCTTTTTGAGGGAGAAAGTTTAAAATAGGAATGGAAGAATGGCATCAGGATCTGGGTAGAAGTTAGAGTTAAAATCTACAGGACATGGAAAAATGCCCCTACCCTCAGGCAGGATGACATGACAGAGTTCTGATGGTAAGACCCTCAAAGCCTCATCAGTTTTAAGGTGGCTTTGGACCATAGACTGCTAGCTTGAGTGATTAGCAAGAATTTCCACCTAAAACCTGATAAAGCTTATAAAAATAGTTCCAAGGTAGAGCCAAGAGTAACTTCCTAGTTTGTGTCTTTCATGCTAGCTAAGGGACAGAGATGCTGTGGCATTCGAGCTTGACCTACATCATGGTGGGTTCCCACCATGGTACACAGAGGCATCTCCAGGCTGTGTAGCATGCTGTGTGGCAGATTTAGCTTTTGCTAGTAAAGAAAAAAAAAAAAGGTTTCTGGGCTACATGTTGTGCTTCCTAAGTTGGCAGTGAGCATGGCTTTCAGAGCTGGCAGTAAACATACCTCCACCATATTGGGAAACCAAACAGGGTGGAGCCGGCAGCCAGGGCTGCTGCCACTTTTGTCCTGGCCACACAGTTTAGCAGTTTAAAATCTCTCCTGGTCAGAAAAGAATTATAGATGCACAATAAGACAGATTCAGATGGAATAAACCTCTAAACAGTTTGCAATGTGTGTAAAAATGTATGTAGGCTTGGAAGAGAGAGGAAAATGAGTATAGGCAATTATATAAAGAAATAGTTTTAAAAAATAAAGTCTTAAAAGAAACGATAAAAGTAATATAAAAGAAATAGCCATGTAAAGATGGAAAATACACAGAGATCCTAGATTATGTATATTGTATTTTCTTTAAAATTGTTGACTGTTAATGAGCTAACTGCAGAAAGATATTTGATTGTAAAGACTACTAAGTTAGACCAATATATGTATTTTAAAGGTATCTTGACTTCAAAAAAAAATTTTTTTTTTTCGAGACAGGGTTTCTCTGTGTAGCTTTGCGCCTTTCCTGGAACTCACTTGGTAGCCCAGGCTGTTGACTTCAAAATTTGAATCTAAAAATATATTGCTTTGGAAAGAAGGCTCTGTTTTTGTTTCCACAGGAAATGAGAGGCTATGGATTCATTCAAAATTAAAGATGATCATATTTAATTGAGGAAGCCCCCTGAAATCCGGACTACAAACATAAAAACATAAACCTGAAAGAACTGCAAGACATGTGATGTATACTTTACCTGCTCAATTACATAACAAGAAATTATCTTTGGCTGACTTGTGTACAAGTCTGTTTTTATATTAATGTAGATATGTATGTTACCTTTAAAAGTTTATGTATTTTCGGGATGAGGGGACCAGACACCAATGAAAACAAATGGCCCAGATGATCCAGCATCTCAAAATGTCTTTGTTGCAGTTTCCTCTGAGTTCTGCATCCAGAAAAGGGTTCAAGGCTACTGGCTGAGATGATCCAGACTCATAGACAACTCCAGTCAGGACTTGACCATAATAATACATTTTCTCAGGATTCCCCAAAGATTACCAGGGCCCCAAATAAGCAGGAAGTAGCCTAGAAAACTATGCCCACATTCCCCAAAAATGGATTATGGATGTTTGTTTTTGTTTAGGGGTTAGTTACAAATTTCTATTGGTCATTGTCAATCTCTTTCTAAAAGAAGAAAGGGGGATATGATATAGAAATGATAGAATAAAAGGACAGATTATTGAATCTGCTTTAATAAAAAACAACTATTAATCTTATATATTTTACATTAGTATGGATTTTGGTTTATTGATACAAATTTAAAGCTAATTTTATTATACTGTATGTATGTATATATATATATATATATATATATATATATATATTTCTACTCTTGTTTAGGGTATTATGCTTATATAGCCTATTTAAAAATGTGATATATAATTAAGAAATACAACCTAATAGTCAAACTTATAGTCATGTTAGTTAGGTTTTATAGATATGCAGAGATATATTTCAGATGGAGAGGTAATCTTTAAACACTTCAAAGACCTATTGAATATGGCATTTAACATGTTTTAAGAACTTAGACTTTTGTGGACATTGAGACATGTCTGCTCCTGGCAGCACCAGTCTACTTCAGAGAAGATGATGGGCATCAAAGAAACTCCATATGGAGTTTGCTTTCTTCATGGCAGAAATTAGCCATTTTGGTAAGAAACTGCTCTTGCCTGACTGCTTGACAGTTATACAAACTGGACATACAGGACCCATAGGAAAGTGACCACTGAACTTTGCCAAAACAAGGCAAGATGGTCCTTTGGGTTCTTGCTTCACAGAAGAACCTGACAGACATTCTGCAGGACACAGAGGAGAACAACTGATGAACTTTGCCAATAGATGAGAAAATCCTTCAAATTTCTTGCTTCACTAAAAAGTCTGCCAGAGACTCTAGGCCTGTAGGCTGAAGATAGATGCCCCAACATTGCAGAGGAACTTTGGGTGACTGTCCAGGCAGCCAGATGTCTCTGTTATTTCTAGAATTTTGGAAGTTGCTTACAATACACTTCCTGTTTACTTAGGTAATATATCCTTCTGGGGTCTTTGATGGAGTTGAAGACTAGACAGTTATAATTACAGTTTTCCTTAGTTATGATAAAAGGTAAATTAGAGATAAAACTTTAGATGCACAAATATAGGATAGATGATAGAATATTTTCTTTAATTTTACCAAACACAAATAGACTAGATATTGTAACTGTAATTCTTATTTGATAACTGTTTTGTTATATATAATTTTACTATGTTAAAGTTAAAACCTTCCTTTTTGATTAGACAGAAAAGGGGAAGTGCTGTGTGATGTCTTTCTGTACACTGTGAATATGTGTTGCTCTCATTGGTTGATAAATAAAGCTGTCTGGCCAATGATGAGGCAGAATAAGGTTTGGCAATACAGTCAAACTGAAGATGAGGACAAAGAAGGGTGGAGTCAGATGAGACACTAGGCCACAGCCCAAGGAGCAACAAGATGCCAGCAGACCGGTAATGCCATGGCCACATGGCAACATATAGATTATTAGAAATGGGTTAATTTAAGATGAAAGAGCTAGCTAGTAAGAAGCTTGAGCCATAGGCCATATAGTTTATAATTAATATAAGCCTCTGTGTGTTTACTTGGGCCTGAGTAACTGCAGGACTGGGCAGGACACAAGAAATCTTCTGTCTACACTACTGGGCATTTTTATCTGTGGATTATTATAAAGGTGATTTCTTCCTAAAGTGTACTATCTAATTGATAATAATAATAATGTTAGTTTATACAGAGTTTTGATGAATAAAAATATATACAAGGAAATGTCAATATCTATGACATATGCCTATGAGTTTCACCTAAGGAGCTGCATAAATCATA
This sequence comes from Peromyscus leucopus, assembly GCF_004664715.2. Classification (NCBI taxonomy): domain Eukaryota; kingdom Metazoa; phylum Chordata; class Mammalia; order Rodentia; family Cricetidae; genus Peromyscus; species Peromyscus leucopus. The sequence goes on along the minus strand of NC_051063.1, from coordinate 90,229,920 downwards.
GTTCAAGTTAATGATTAAGGAAAACAATTGAGTCCCCAGGAGCCAGACTGGCTCTAACTCTCTTAATGCTTAATGATTCAGTCACAGGTTTTGTTGTGAATCATTAGCTGAAACAAAGCCTTAAAATAACTTCAGGTTAGATCAGATGTTTTGATAATAGCTTTGAGATGAAAAACCCCAGAAAACAATTTAAAGTTTACAAGGACACATAGCTGAATTATAGTCTTATTAGATTAGGGCAAAAATACAAAGCAGCCCAATTGTTGCTAGCTGATGTACTTTCCTTGCTAGGTTTGGTTGGTGATTAAAGATGATGATTAATTCCTTGTGCTCATATTTGCCCTCAATCTCCTGATATAAGAAACTATTGATGAGAGGGTAAGCATCCCAAAGATTTAAAATAGAGATGACAGATTCTTTTTCATATATATATATATATATTCAAGTTTGTGGTTCCTTTAAGATTCCTTATAAGATTACCTTTCAAGATAAGTAATAAAGTAATTGGCCCTTTGTTTGTAACTGCAAAACTGCAGCCTGCCAGTAAAAGACCTGACTGAGAAAAATATCTTGCTTGCCTACATGGTTAATCTATAACAAGTTGCTTGAGTATGAATATGTGTAGGTTCTTGGGATAATTTGTTTTTCACCTGTAATATGTAAAAATGTTTAATAATGTAAGGGATTTAGGAAATATGCTATTTTTACTCTTTGTTTTGTATTCATTGTAATCATTCAGTTGAAAAACAGAACGCAACCACATCATAATTTTTATATTGCCTGAAAGATTTTGCTGGGTTATATAAACTGTAAGAAAAAGAATGAAGATGGAATTAAAATGGACTAGAAGAAAAACATCAGGAATAAGAGTTAGGAGGAAAACATCAAGAATGAGAGAGCTGAAATGAGTTAGAAGGAAAACATCAGAAATGAGAGAGTTAGAAGGAAACATCAAAAATAAAGATAGAGTTAGAAGGAAAACATCAAAATTAAGAGAAGAAAATCACCAGGAAAATAAAGGATAGAGAATGCAAAAGAAGAATAAAGAAAAGGTCTAAAGGAAACCATCAAGAGTGTGTGTGAGTGTCTTTATCCCTAAAATCCTCAGATAAAAAAGTCTAGTACATGCTGACTGTGGATTTCCCTTTGAGCCCTGTGCTGTTAGGGGCTAGTCTTCAGGCAGCAATAGTTCATTAGCTGTAAAGCAGAGTGGCTAAAGCTGCAGGCTGTCAGTTTGAATGCTGGTTGATATATTGTGTGTCTTTGGACATGATGCAGGTCTCACTGTGCTTTGCTTTCCTCATCTGTAAGATGAGAAGATGATATTACCTTAATTATAGAGTTGCGGCCATAATGGAATATTTTAATGCTTGGAAAGGGAATAAAATAGTGTCTCGGGACAACTTCTCAGTAAACATAGCCTAATTTTACCATTGCATCTGTCCAGTTTCCTGGTCTCACATGACAGCACTTCAAATGTGGACTCAGTGTTGGAAATGAAGATGGTCAATCCTGTGAGGGATTTACCAAGCATCTTGTCTTATCTCCATATCCTCCGCTTAGGAGTACAGAGACAGACTTGTAATTGCAGAGCAAATGGGTAGAAAAGCTGAAACTTTCAGCCAAGAAATGGTACTGTTGCCATAATTGCTGTGTTGGCTGGTTTTATGGCAACTAGACACATGCTATAGTCATCTAAGGGGAGGGAATCTTGATTCCGGAAATGCCTTCATAAGATTCAGCTGCAGGCAAGCCTGTAGGGCATTTTCTAAATTAGTGATTGATGTGGGAAGGCCCAGCCCATTGTGGGTGGTGCCACTCCTGTGCTGGTGGTTCTGGGTTCTACAAGAAAGCAGGCTGAGCAAGCCATGAGGAGCCAGCACTCCTCCATGGCCTCTGCATCAGTCTCTAGGTTCCTGCTCTGAGTTCCTGTCCTGACTGCAGTGATGGACTATGGTGTGGAAGTGTAAGCCTAATACATCCTTCCTCCCCATGTCACTTTTGTTCTTGGTGTTTCATCACAGCCATAGGGATGCCACCCTGAGGCTGGTGGTCCTGGGTTCTATAAGAAAGCTGGCTAAGCAAGCCATGGGGAGCAAGCCAGTAAACAGCACTCCTCCATAGCCTCTGCATCATCTCCTGCCTCCAGGTTCCTACCCTGTTTGAATTCCTGTCCTGACTTCTTTTGATGATGAACAGTGATGTGGAAGTGTAAGCTGCTGTGGATATCGCTCCGTATAAATAAACACTGGTTGGTCAATAGCCAGACAGGAAGTATAGGCTATTGTTGTAATATTTTTTTCTTAGACATTTCCACTGACCCATTTGTAGAGATTCTATTTATGTTCGTAATCATATTATTTCCTTCATGGTGACTTTATTCAGTTTTCTTACAGAGATTTTTTGTGTGTGTGGGGGCTCTACATGACTGATGGAAACAGAAATGAGAGGGTATATTTATATGTGAATGTGAAGATAATTTGAAACTTTCATAGGAAACTTCAGAGTCCAATTGGAAGTCCATAGAAAAATCCATCAAGTTAGTGTGCTTATGTTCAAATTTTGTTATCATTCAGAAACAAGATTCTTATCAGTTTATGGACACAGTAAACCTGATGTTTTCAGGATCATGGCCTCTCTCCTTTCTAGCTTGAGACTGAATCAGTCCCAGTGTAGGCAGAATCCACCATCAAGTGGAACAATAGAACTTCTCACTACAGGGCCTGGTGACCACTGATGGCAGCTGGGAGTCGCCTTGCAGATGGATGAGGTTCCTTGGGTATGGATCCTCAGGGAAGGCGAATAAAGAGCAGCTTTGGGGATGTGAGCTCCATTCAGTGCTCCCAGCTTGGTTTTAATTTATCTGAATCCACACATCCTTTGAGGATTACAATTGGGGGGGTGTTAATTTTAAGGGTGTTCAAAGATTTTGTTTTTTAGACGTCAACATGTTAAGATTTAATAATGAATTTAGATTTCCAAAGCATTTCAGAGTCCACCTGGAGGAGATCATTTAGATGGTTTGTCTGGAGGACACATCACACAACCAGCTAACTCATAACTTGAGTTTTATTTGATACTTTTGTACAAAGGGCCTTTGAGAGAATTTCCAAATTATGAATAAGCTATTTTTTATTTGTTTGTGTGTTTGTATGTTTGGTATATGGTGTGGGGGATACACATGTGTGCATATGCATGAAGGACAGATACTAATATTGGTTGTCCTCTATCACTCTTGGTCACAGATTCAGTTTGACTGCCTGGGCACCAAGTGCGAAGGGTCCACCTGTCTCTGCCTCTACAGCACTAGCATTATAGGTGTGCATTGCCATATGTGGCATTTTCACATGGATTCTGGCGATTTAGCTTTACTGACTGAGCCATTTCCTCAGTGATGTGTCCTTGCATGTCTCCAGGGATTGACCCATCTATCAGCAGCAAGGGAATGAATAAAGGACAGACATGTGTACTGAGAAATGCTGGGATTGGGTGCACTAGCTCTCTGATGGAGAAGCCATAGCACCCCGAAACTCAGCATATTTATTATATATAGTTGAACAGGGAGGTGAGGTTATTGTATACAGCTGAACAAGGGGATGGCATTATTGCATACATATAAACAAAGAGGTAGGTTTATTATATACAGATTATCAAGGGATAGATTTAGCTAATCTCTTTAGGAGCAATCTCTGTAGGGGAGCAGTCTTCAGGCTGCAAACATCCAGGGGGAGAAATCACAGCAGACATTTTGTGCACACACTCTCATCATTCACACTCAGACATCTGAGACTCACCCAGGGAAAGCTTTGCCACTCTCATGGATCTGGAGCATTGGGGTCCTTGACACTTGACATGGTTGTGTCCATGTCAATAACAAGACTTCCCTTGTCCTCTACACTTGCCCTGAATGAGTTATTATAGTGGTCAGAGCAGCAGGCAATGAAAGTGGATATTTTTCCTGAATTCATTTCCAACTTCCTTCCTGGCCTCTAGAAAACAAATTCTATCCAGTATTTTCCTAAAGCATTCAGTGTCTGGGAATGCAATGGGGTTTTCTCACAGGCTCTTCAGGGAGTGAGATTTGCATTGGTGTTCTAAGGCCCGGTTCCTTAGGTTCAGAAAAGCATGATGGAGCTCAGACCCTGATGTTACACCACCGTCTAAGAAGTGGTGCTGGGTAACGGCATTGACATTTCTTTGTCTGAGATCACATCCCAGGAAGCCCCATAGGTCCTTGCACTGGTGGACCTCACCTCTGCTGTGGGCTAAAGCAGCCCACCTCAGACATGCCATATATTCTGACTCTCAGGTTGAGACTTACTCCACTTCCCCAGCTCTCGGACACCATGACAACAACCCTGGGCAGCAGAGAGTGTAGACAAGCAGATAGGTCACAGGGCATGTGCTGTGGATATCGTTTTGTATAAGTAAAACACTGATTGGCCAGTGGCCAGGCAGGAAGTATAGGCAGGACAAGGAGAGAGGAGAATTTTGGAAAGTGGAAGGCAGAGGAAGGAGACACTGCCAGCCGCCGCTATGACAAGCAGCATGTGAAGATGCCGGTAAGCCATGAGCCATGTGGCAAGGTATAGATTTATAGAAATGGATTAATTTAAGATATAAGAACAGTTAACAAGAAGCCTGCCACGGCCATACGGTTTGTAAGCAATATAAGTCTCTGTGTTTACTTGGTTGGGTCTGAGCGGCTGTGGGACTGGCGGGTGACAGAGATTTGTCCTGACTGTGGGCCAGACAGGAAAATTCTAGCTACAGGCATGTCTCAGGGAGGGCCTGGAAGCCTTGCTACAGCATCCAGTTGCTTTATTAGCTTCTTTGCAAATTTGTTGTTTGGTGTAACTCATGATCAAAAGTGGGATCAATTTCCTCCTTAAAGACCCTCTTAGAGGTCAAGGGAATGAGTCTCCTACTTGTTCCCTAGAGGTCTATCCTTTGGCTTGGGGCATTCAGCTGAGATCCCAGAGATGCTCTCAAACCCCACACTTAAATCTATTCATCAATGAAAACCTCTTCCTTGTTTAACAGCATCTTCTAGTTGTGAAGTGGCTTTCTTCTTGCTGCCTGGAACTTCCATAATAAGCAAGTCTTATGATGCCTGAACTCACAAAAGCTACAAAGTTGTGAAATGCAGTTAGAGCTACACAATCGTGGCAAGGGCCCAAACCAGGGAGCTCCTGTGACCTAAGCCTAACACACCTGCTTTTAGTATTCTGGTTGGGTGCTGTTTTGAACTGTGTAGTTATTTCACTTTTCATTATAGAGAATAGATTGATGGTGGTGAAGTCACATGATAAAACTCTGTAAATGAGCTGGAAATATGAATACATCTCAAAAATATACATTTGTGGTTAAAAAGAGAAAGTTTTAAAAAATATGCACAGTACAATGCTATTTATGCCAAAGTTGATAATGCAGTATATATTATAGCATGGTTGTTAGAAAATTACATATTATGAAAACATTAACACAAAGGTGGTAGTATGGGTTGACTTATATCCCTTGAGATTCACATGGTGAAATTTCTCAGAATGTGACCTTAAGGTCACTGTAAATGTAATTAGTTAATTTGAGGTCCTATCATAGTAGGCTGAACCTCTAATCAAATACGATAGGCATTTTATAAAATGAAGCTTTGACATACCCAAAGAAGGTATCATACAAAGTTGGAGTTTTGCTGCCCCAGCTGAGGAAGTCCCTGGAGCTTAGAAGCAGTGAGAACAAAGCTGACATTAGCCGCCTCAGAAGTATGCTCTTTTATTACTTATTGTCTTTGTTTCTGTAACAATCTATAAGACAAAAGCAACCTAAGGAAGGAAGGGCTTGTTTCAGCTCACAGTCTGAGGGTGCAGTCTGTCATGATGGGGATGTCACCACAGCAGGAGCTGGAGACAAGTCGTGGCTATAGTCAGGAAGGACAGAGCAGAAAATGCGGGCTTGTTCGCTTTCACCTTTTTATTCAATTCAGGTTTTCACACCAATGAATGGTGCCACCCACGTTTAGGGCAGGTCTTCCCACATCAACCCAATGTAGATAACCCCTCACACACCCAGAGTCTTACCTTCTGGGTAAGACTAGATCCTGTTAAGTTGACAATATCAACCACCATAACCCTGCCAAATACCTTGATCTCAACTCTTCCAGAAACATGGGATGGTGCATCACTATTCTTAAAGACACGAAGCTTGCAATGCTTTGTGACATCAGTCTGAGAAAACAGTTACAGGGGTGATACACATGCACCTGAAGGTAATGTCTACCCCATGGAAAGGAGGAAGGGGAAAGGACTTAGAAGGAATATATTAGACTATTTCATTAATAATAAAATAAATGACCTTCAGCATCCACAGTAAAATGCCACTTGTTATTAAATCTAGATATTGAACATACAGATACTTGTTATATAGTCTCTGTCATTTTTCTCAATATACAAAGAATCCTAAAATTAATAAAAAATTTAAAGGAATATCGACATACCTATGACTGGTATGGCAATGTTACTTGCAAATTATAAAGCACTGAATAACTTAAAACTCGACTGTCTATGGCTGTCAAGTGACAGCTTCCCAGGTTAGACCAAAGGTGCTGAGAATTAACTTAAGAGGGGCTGTGCATGGGAAGGCAGACAATGGGCATCAGTAGGTTTATTTTTGGAGACAGACACCTTATTCTCACATCTCATCCCTCGAAGTTTCTTTAACATGGTGACTGCATCTCTTATCCAGCTTTGGGGCTGAGATGTAAGGTCAGAATTTTTTATCATTTAGAGGGATAGATTATTATGGAAACTACTGTCTCTGAAGCTAATACAGGATCTTTTCCAGGGCAACGGGTGATGTAATCCTATATGTTAATATGCAGCCAGAAGAGGCTCACAGATTTCACACTGACATCTGCTGGACCCTCTGAATACTTCCTGGTCTATGTTAGAACCACGAATTATGGAGCAGGAGAACTCCCAGCAGCCCCCTCAGGAGCTCTCTGACCTGGGGCGGGTCTGACTGGCATGCTGAGATAGGCAACTTGAAATCAAATTTAAGATCTTTTGCTCACTAAACACATTTAGCATAATACATCCATGACAGAATGAGGCAGGACATCTAGGGTATAATTAACAATCACTATTCTATGACAGTCTCAGAAACACAAATGCCAATTTGCTTGTCAAATTCCAAAGAGAGAGGACGAGACCATGTGGTAACCACACAAAACAAAGGCCTTGTTTTCAGGATCAGGCTTAGCAATTGCTCTGTCCTTTGTGTAGGAAAAAAAGAGAAAAAGAAAAAGAAAGAAAATCCCATGAGGTCTTGGTCCACTGGCCCCTAGGTGCAAGTTTACTACCTAGTTGTCTCTTTAGAATCATCAAATCCCACTTGCTTCTCTGAATCCATGTGGATGTTTATAAAGAGGTAAACATGGAGCCCTAAGCCAGGATGAGATAGTTCAGATGACTATGATCCTTCAGATGCCTTTGATTGAGGTGAACTGGATACATACTCACCTGAACCTCTAACTGCTGCTATAATTTATTGTTGCCTAAGAAAGACAAGAATGTGAATTTAGATTTCAAAAATTTTATTATTATTATTATTATTATTATTATTATTATTATTATTATTATTATTTTGTGTGTGTATGTGTGTGTGTGTATCTGTTTTTCTAGACATCTGCCATATATGTACAGGTGCCCTGGGAGGCCAGCAGAGGGCATCAGATATTCTGGAGTTGAAGTGACATGCTGTTGTGAGCTGTCCAACAAGATGCTGGGAACCGAACTTGGGTGTTTTGGGCAGACTCCAGTAATAAGCTCATTACAATTTTTAGTAATGTAATTTTAGTAAATCTTGATCTCTGGGTCTGGAGTTCTCCCTCCTTTGCTGGTTGGCACCTGGACACAGCCCCATCTCCTCGAGGCCTCTCTCTGGTTCTTAGACCCAGGTGTCCCTATCTTGGAGCCAGCAATAGACTGGGACATTTTTTTCATGCTGATAATTTTCAGATTTCCTGCAACTCTTTTCTTCCCTGTGCATGTCTTTCACTAGGGACAGAGAAAGTTTTCTGTTCTCAAAGCCTTTTGTGGTTATATTGGACCTGCCTGGAGCTTGGACCCATCTGGATACTGTAGAACAGTACCAAACTATAACCCTAATTATACCTGTAAATGCCCTTTTGGCATACAATATAATCTATTGATAGATTCCAGACATTAGAGTATGGGTGTCTTTAGGAGGGGACATTTTTCTGCCAATCACATATTAAGAGTATATTTGAAGTGAAAGAAATGTCATCTTGAAGGAAATTATGAGATATAATAAGGAATGAAAAGCAGATAAAGTGACAAATATATGAATGTGAGTAGACAACAGTGGTCACTGTTGAGACAGTAAGTAGCAAGAGTGTTTGTGAATTAAGAAAAATAACGTTAAAATAATGTTGGGTAGGAAGATGGCTCAGTGAAGAAAAGTGTTTGCTAAGTTCAAACCCCCAAAACCTATACAAAACCTCTACTTGTAGTATGAGTGTCTATGATCCCAACACTGCTACAGGAAGATGGAGCTAGAAGATTAGTGGAATGCTTGCTGACAACAGAGATACCTTGTCAAACTGGATGGAAGGTGAGGGCTGACATCTGAGGTTGACCTCTGAACTTCACAAGCATACCATGTCATACCCACCTCTTCATTCACACACATGAAAGCACATACACGCACAGCCATACCCCACATACATCCTACATACATATGCCACAAAATAAATTTTAAAAGAAAGAAAATACATGACAATAATGTGTAAATGACATAGACTGCTATAGATATGTTCTTGGAATTCAAAAGACCTCTGGATTATAACCATTTACTAATTTGTAGTAATTTGGGCCTTTTAAAAAATATATTCCTTGTTCAAAATTATCAGAAGCTTGCAAATTTAATAGCTCATTCCAAGAATTAACTCATGGTTTTGCCTACACTTTCTATTTTATGTTAGTTTATAATTCATGAAAATTATGATTTTGATAGCATCAGAATTTTTCAGACATACATTTTTTCATTTTCATGTGTCCTAATATTTTAGCAATATATCTCAGTCATCAAAAAATCAACTTAAAACTTGTAAGTAAATGAAATTCTTTGAAAATGGAAACGAAATGGCTTGTTCTGATGAGCTAGAAGGTCCTGTGGGTATGAATATGAGCAGGGACCAACTGGCTTGAGAACTCAGCCACTGCTTGATTTTCAGCACTGGAGTATATTTATCCAGAATATAGAGATTGAGTCACAAAATGACTTTTAGACACACAGAAAAGGAAATTTACTCAAAAGCAAGTTTTATTTTTATTTTCAGAAAAGGGATGGATATGTTAGCGACTTCTAGAGCAAGACCAAGAACAGAACAATTATTGTATAAGTTATGAAGTTACTTGTGTATAACTCAGTGAAATCCAGTCAGCAGTTCCATGGTGAATATGAAAATGTCATGTTGGCTCAAAATAAAAGAAAAAACCTTACATCCTTATACAACTAATAAGCGATGCCACACTACATCCTAATCAAAGATGGGATGAAGTTTTTAAGACCATGGTCCTTGATAAAGTATCATTGGGTGTACTTTAAAACTCCATTTGACATTTAAAGGCTGAATATAAGTATTTCTGTGTCATTTATATAAAGAATAGAAGTAATTGTCAGTAAGATGGCTCAGCAGGTAAAAGCAATGGTCATCAAGCCTGATGACCTCAGTTCCACATAGTAAAAGGAGAAAACCAACTCCTATATGCTGTCTTCTGACCACCATACGTGCATGTCTGTACACACACACACATACGCGCGCACACACACACACACACACACACACACACACACGTATAAAAATAAATACAGGTGGTAAAATTAAAATAGAAAAATACTATAAAATATTAATACACAATGTAATCCTTAAATATAATAAAATTATTAAATATAATAAGATATAAACATATCAAATTATAATTATTAAAATGTTATACTATAAATGTGATATATAAAATAGAAAAATAAAAAATAAATGCAATAAAATTTTTATAGAAATATCACAATTTTACTTAATTATATCCAAATATGATGTTTGGATATAATATGATGTTAGCAATTCATTAAATAGGCATAGGGTTCCAATCAAATACAATGTTCAATTAAATAGGATAAAAGAAAGATTTATATGGTATACAGTATATAATCAGGAAATTTCTTGATTTTTTTTTTTACAGCTATGAGTACAAGTGTGAGAACATTTTCAGAAATGATACTAAGATGATTGTCAACTTGATTGGGTCTACAGCTAAGATATGTCTCTGAGCAGGTCTGTGGATACAATTTTAGAAATGATTAACTGAGGAGGCAAGACCCTCCCCCAGAGTAGATGGCATAATTCAGTGACATCCTAGATATAATGAAGCCTGAGGGAAGAGCTGATGGCTTTTTTCTGCCTACTGTCCCTTGCAGGTTAATAGGTCAATCCTGTCATTGCTGCCTTCAATGACATCAGAACCCAGCCTCTTTGGCCTGCCAACATAGAGGACGACCAATGGCTTACTAGGAATCCTCCAGGGTTTCAGCACCAGTTTGGGAGTACTGAGGCATCCAGCCCTGGGGCTGAGCTGTCACCAGGTTCTCAACTTCTCCAGTCTGCTGATATCCATTGTTGGACTCCTCAGGCCAGAGTGGATTCTGTAAGTCAATTTAATGAATCTATTTATAACACACACGCGCGCACACACACACACACACACACACACACACACACACACACACACATGCATACACTTCAATGATTCTATCTTTCTAGAGAATCCTGACTGATACAGATATAAAATTTCTGAACATGTTACTTGAGTATCATTCATGAGACTGCACTGGGATAGATAATGGGTAAATTTCTACCAATATTTTATTGGAATAAAAGGAAGTCTTCATCTGGTTCTATACTAGATATATAAACTTATAAAAGAGAAGTTCAAAGTTGACCCACATTTAGTGAGAGACAATGCAGTCATTCACAGGAAATGCTTGGAAGAAAAAAATGAAACAGTCCTTAGGGCAAGTGGTCCTGGGTTGTGTAAGAAAGCAGATTCAGTAAGCCATGGAGAGAAAGCCAGTAAGCGGCACTCCTCCATGGTATCTGCTTCAGTTCCTGCCTCCATGTTCCTTCCCTGACTTCCCTAGGTGACTGAATAAACCCCTTTCTTCTCAAGTTGCGTTTGGTTACTGTATTTATCACAGCAGTAGAAGACTAACTAGACACTTCTGTTGGTGACAGTTTGGACCCTGTCAGTTTCTTGATTCCATTTATTTTCATCAAATCTTATTGAGAAGATTTGGGGCATTGTTTCTTCAACTAGTTTTCTTTCTTTCTTTTTTCTGGTCCACTTATTCTTCTTTCATTCAAAGACTCTAATCACATGCAAACTGGGCTGCTTGATATTTTTCTACAGTTCATTCATACGCTATTCAGTATTTTTTCTTTGTTAAGATTGTGCTTTGTTCTGGAGAGTTTCTATTGCTATGACTTCAAGTTCACGTATGTCCTTTGCTGCATTATCAAATCTGCAGTGATCCCAACCAATAAATTCTCCTCATAGGCCCTACTTTCTACCTCTAGATGCTCAATTTGTAGATCATGTCCTGTCATCGCTCCAATTTCTTAGTGGCCTTAACCTTCATGAACATTCAGGATGTCTTTACTGAAGTTATTTCTGTACCTTTCTAATTAATTCTGCCATCCCATCACCTGTGCAGTTTGGGGATCACTTTACATTGGTTGCTTTTGTTTGTTTTTTTAGGGCCTCATTTTATGTTCCCTTTAGTATTGCTTCGATACAAAACCTTGTGGATTTTACTTTTTTGAGTGCTGGGTTATTTTGTGTTCTTATAAACACCTTTTAATTTTGTGTTAGGTTTGAACATAGTCTTTCAAGAATCACTTGTCACCTTTGCCTGGGAGACCCAAAGTAGCCTTTAGTTTGTGGATATGTCTTTCCTGCTCCTTAGGAAATGCTTTTTTTACTTTAGTCCCCACATGATATGAGAATTTTTTTCTCTTCTGGCTATTGAGGATATATTACTCCAGCTCTGTTTGAACAACAGATATTTTTTAATCCTTTTGAAATCTCTCTTTCCCTAGCCCTAAGTGATTTCCTTATATGTCCATATTAAGAAATATTTAAAGAAAACCTTGAAAGGAACCTAATTTTCAGGTCTCCACCCACTTCCCTGTTCTCTCTCAAAATCGAGCTCTTTGATCCTGTCTGCCTAATCCTGGATCCATCTTACTTCAGAGAGGTCACTAGGCTCTGCCTGTGCCCTATCTCCTTATGGTCTAAATAACCATCTGCTAATAGCAAGGGTGTCAAAGCTGTTGCTTCATTTATTCTCTTTCAGGGAGTTTATTATCTCCTTTGAGTCTAAAAGCAACATATATATCTATATGTAGATATCCTGAGTTTTCTTTTTGTCTTTTATTGAAATCATTTTTTCTCACATAATAAATAGTGATTATGGTATCCCTCCCCCTACTCCTTCCAGTTCCTCCCCCTCTCCAGAGATCTACCCTCTTCTGTCTCTCTTTAGAAAAGACATCTAAGGTGTAACAGTATAATATAATATAATACAATAAAACAAAACTTACACACTGGAATAGAACAAAACAAACACAAAAAAAGAGCCCAAGAAAAGACGCAGGAAAAGATAGAGACATGAAACCCACTTGTTCGTACACTCAGGAATCCCAGAAAAACACTAACCTAGAAGCCGTACTATATATACACAGGACCTGTAGGGTAAAAATAAGAATATATATATATATATATATATATATATATATTATATATATAATTAAACAACAACAATAACAATAAAGGCTAAGCCCAGACATGACACTGTGAGACAAGGAAGCTCCAAAGACTCTGTTGAGTCCACTTTCTGTTGGCCATCTACTGCTAGACATGCAGCCTACCCTTAAGAGTAGTTTCTTTTTCTAGTGAGACTCCCTTGTTAAAAACTAAATTTTCGTGTGTAAATAGTTATCACTAGCCTGAGTTTTCAACTGCTTAAGATGGTGTGAGCCCCAGTCTTTATTTAAATCTTGGCCAAACCTTAAATTGCCCTCCCAATAATGTCAGAACACAGATATTCACCAAATAGAAACACACTGATGTAATCTGGAAATTCTTTCTGGCTGCTGGATCATCTTTCAACACACGATGGAACACACAGTGGTCATCTTCCAGGTGCTGACCAAGGAGTGGAATGAGACTGTCCCCTTTAAGAGAGGTGTTCCTTGACTAGTAAGGACCACAGACTCTTCTCATGTTGGCATCATTAGGTTCAGGAATCTGACAATCAAAATGGCAGACCTGAAAGCTTCTGAAGCAGCAGATTTCAAAAAGTGATTTGGAATATTAGCAGTTCCATAGCCTAGAAGAAGTGTCTGTCTTCAGCATCCAGAAGAGGTGGTACAGTGGAGGTAATAATCACTGTGATATCAAGAAATTAATTCTTTTAGCCTCACACTATTTGTTGTTCCACCAGGACTGGTGTGTTACCTTAGGTAACTTAGGGTATATCCATGTTATATTTTAATTACAGATTTTTTTCAAACAGTACTGCAACCCCAGCCTAACCCTTTTGAAATGGTCATGGGCGCTGAAGTTGGTGCGGTAACATGGGTAGCTTATATACTATGGCAGGTTTCCTGATTACATCAGTTTCTAGAATGCTATTCAAAAGTAAGGTTTACCCTAAATATCTACAAATGCTAACTTCAAATTGATACAGAAAATGCGACATTTGCTATTCATACAGATAAGTACAGAGTAATCTGCAATTTTTACATTTTTGCATTCATTTGAATCTGAATTCCTTATAATAAAATATGCCAATTAATTAACAGTCACTGCTTGTGAAACAATGATATTCCACTCAGTATGCCAGCAATTTTGTCTTCAAAGGTATATATGTATATATCATTAGCAGTCATTATTTCATCAGTATGGTAACACAGTTTTTTTTTTTCCTTCCAGGTGCTCAGATATTCAGAATACGCTGTAATCCTTTTGGATTGGGTACTTTGATTAAATCTTTGTTTATTATATATTAAGCTAGCCTATTAAATGTTCAATTAGTCACAGTTATGAATTATCATGGCTTTTCCTATATGCTCTGAGCCTCCTTTTGAAGCACCACTGTTGCTGTTTCCAATCTCTACACAATGGCTGTGGTCTCCTAATGATTGCTAAGTACTTACAGCACAGTGCATTCAGCTTCCCATCTTTGCAGGCCTTCTGTCCCTTCTTAGCAGTGATGTGGTGCTTTTTTGTCTGTCTCTAACTGATGCAATTCCTAATGTCTCTTACACGTTATTTTTTTTTCCTTTGAAGAATCCCAGAGAAATGTCTTCAATAGTAATTAAGAGGATCTCATATGTATAGAAGACAGTTTACATTGCATGTATTATTTTTCCTTGTTCATTTGTACAGCACTGAACCCTGTGCCTTGGACATGCTAGGGGACGCAAAGAAAATTTTAGGCCTATGGGGTAGTCCGTGAGGCTGTATTGTGTGAACCAGTTGCCTTGAAACCACTCTGGATGTTGGATCATCTGGGCCATGGTGTCATCGGAGACCTTTCAGGGGGTCTTGGCTGGTCAAACCTGATGTATCTTAATCTGGAACAAATCCATAGCCTCTGGCTTTTTGTGGAAACAAAAGCAGAACCTCTTTTCCAAAGTAACATATCCTTATATCCAAATTTTGAAGTCAAGGTACCTTTAAAATTTACATTTTGGCATAACTGAACAGCTTTTATAATCAAATGTTTTTCTTTAGTTACGAATATCAAAGAAAACATAATCCAGATTTTGTGTGTGATAGCCATCTTTATGTGATATCACGAAATTAATTCTTTTAGCCTCACACTTTATGTGGCTTATTACCTTTACTTTTTTTTTTAAACAATTTATTTTTAGATACTATTTGTTTATATAATGGTATATATATATATATATAATATATTATATATATTATATTGTCTTTTAAGCCTACGTATATTTTTACATGTATTATAAACTATTTTATCTGAATCAGTCTTATTGACTGTAGCTTTCTAAGCCTGAAATGGCGCTGTGGCTGCTGGCTCCGCCCCTTTCAGCTTTTCAACATGGCGGTGGTACGTTTTCTCCAGCTCTGGGAGTCATCAAGTCTCAGAAATAGTAGGTCTACGCTTTTATCAAAGAAGCATGTAGCCCAGAAACCTCTTTTTTTTTTTTTTTTTTTCAAATACTAGTAAAGACTAAATCTACCACACAGCGTAATGTGCCGCTGGCAGACGCCTCATTCCTGCCATACTGCCGGTCAAACACACACGTCAGGAACCCGCCAGTGTTCAAACCTGCGTTTTGAGGCGTCTAGCTGCCTATATGAGTCAAGAAGCAGGAACCTGGTTTTGGCTCTGTTTAGAATTGGTTATTAAATATTCTCAGGTTTAAGGTGGAAACTCGAGTCGTTGGGTGCCATTTGTTGCTGGAGGGCTTCTCTCCAGGTTCCCCAAGCCCCGCAGTCCCACAATCCACTTATAAAATAATCACTCAGACGCTTATATCACTTATAAACTGTATGGCCGTGGCAGGCTTCTTGCTAACTGTTTTTTTTTTTTTTTTTAAAATCTTAAATTAACCCATTTTTATAAATCTATACCTTGCCACGTGGCTGGTGGCTTACCAGAGTCTTACATGCTGCTTGTCTTGGCAGTGGCTGCAGTGTCTCCACCACTGAACACAGCACCAGGAACACTGCTCACCATGGAACACTGCTCACCTTGTGATACAGTTGTGCAGTGACATTTGGTGTTATCCTACTCGGAATTCTAGAGCCATGTTATCCTGTGATTACTCAGAAGAAAGCTATCGACTATCTAGACTCACAGCCTTTTATGAATCATCGTGGTTAATTTGTATAGTAAACTAACCTTGAGGTCTTCTTACAGAATGATGATCTTTAGATTTTCAGTGGTGATTTTTTCATTGTGAAATTCTTCACAGACTTTTAGAGAATGGTTACTTTTCATGAGATAGAAGTCCTTTTCTGGTTGCTCTTCTACTTCCCTGAGCATCTTGTTCTTGTTCCTATAGTCATCTTCATCTTAGATGGCAATAATCCTTCCATCTAACTGCTTAGGCCTAAGCCCCCAAATAATGTCCAATTCGTTTTTTCTCATGACCCAGGGGCCAGTTAAACAACACATCTACTCATCTCTCACATCTATCTAAACATCTGTCATAGTTCTGGGGTGGTGTGGTTTCTGTTGTTTTAAAAGAAGTTAATTTTTTACTATATTCATGAGAAAATTTTGTAAGTGGCAACCGAAAACAGATGTTTTGAAAAGTTGGGTTGGAGCTAACATTTAAATAAATAAGTTCAGTGGTGTGTAAATGCTTAAAGTCCAGGCACAAATGCAGAAAAGTACAACCGGTTTCAAGAAATAAATATAGCATCAGCTGAAGAGGTAGAAGAGCCATAAACAGGCAGCTTAATTGTTGATCTCCCACGTGGGCTGTGCCTGGGGACCCAATGTTATTGTTGAAGACACTCTCTAGTCACAGTTGGCACTTCAATTAAAAAATGATTTAATTATATTTGTCTTTAAATGGGCCCAGTTGTTTTATGTTTATATTGTAGCTATCTATTACCTTATATTGTAATTTCTGTGTGTCTTATCTTTTCTTCTTTTCTCTTAGCTCTTGCCTGTTTTCAAATTGAGTATTTTTGCCTTATACTTTTACCTTATTTATTTCCTTCTGGTAACGATCCTGGAAATATATGATGTATGGTTAACTAATAGAGGCCAAAAACCAAACAATAAATTTGCCAGATTTCCAAAAATTACAGGCACCCTAAGATATATCTTCAATCAATTATTGCTAGAGAATCATTGTTGTTTAACTTATTCTTGCTTGTTTTATAATCAATTAGAGACTGCTATTTTGTATAATCAAAATATGCCTAGATCTACACATTTACCAATGTCTTTGCTGACTTACACCTCACATATTCTGTTTTGGATAACTTCCTATAGAGAAAGTTTTGTTCAGGTTCATTAGGAGACATGTACAAGAATGTGCACAGCACATAATATCTGGGTAATGTCCAAACTTGAAGATAACCCAATGGTGTGGGCATTGTATTGCTTCATTCAACAGTAGGTATGGGCATTGTAGTCTTACATTCACAGTAGGCATGGGCATTGCAGCCCTTCATTCAACAGTTTTTGTGGGCATTGTAGTCCTCCATTCAGCATTAGGTATGGGCATTGTCTTCATTCAGTAGTAGGTGTGGGCACATAGATTATCATAGTCCCACAGTGGAAATCTATGAAAACACTAAGAGTGAGTTGCAACTGTGCAGAAAAAAATGAATAAATTTTAATAATGCTGAATAAAAAGTAAAGTCACAAAATGAATACCTTGTGATTTTCCATTGATGTGAACTTCCAAAACTGAGTAACCTGGTGCCTAGAGGACCAGTGTCATGTAGCTAAAATGATTAAGACAAGAAGAGATAAAATTCAAGATGATGATTATTCCTGATTTGAAATCCTGGAAGATGGAGGGCTGGTGTCAGAGAGGTGCATATAACACACATAAGAATATTAAGTTCTTCTTAAGCTCCACGAGTGTAAGACTGTTTGCTCCGTGCTAGCATGTTGTGGCATAAGCATTCTCTCACCTTCCAACCCCTTTCTTCCCAATTTTAACCCCCTTGAAGTTAGATAAGGTCATATGATTGATTTAAGCCAATGAACTTCAGAAGCACCAGGTAGACTTGGTATGTGTGCATATGATGATGTGTATGCACATGTGACTTCTGGACCAAAGAATGAAAGAGCCAGTGTGTGTGACTCTTACTCCCATGGCCTTCTCCTGAGATGAAGAAGCCAGGAGGACAAAGTATTATTGTCCAGGCAAGAAAATTTCAGACCACCAAGCATATAAGGCCAAATTAGAGTCATTTATTAGCTGGTGACTAGCACAAGCCTTTGCCCCAAAGAACTCATGGCACTGAAGCTCAGGGGTACAAGTGTTTATAAAGGCAAAAACCACAATGACATCATTCATTGTCAGGTATAGGTCATGAGAACCTTGTATCATTTGTTTTGGTTATACATCAAGCATCTATTTTGGTTATACATCTGGGCCATGGTCAGGGTCATGGAAAGTCCTAAATGTGTTGCCAAGGTGGACATGACTGTTCAGAGTGTTAGGGGCTGAAAAATGTAGTGGACACTCTGAGTAGACATGAAATGGAGTCAGAGTATGATCAGCACAAGATGGTGTTACTTCAGTCATTCTCAATGCAACCTGGATCTCTGAACTATTGGCCCAAGAAGAATTAATAGCTGAGTGAAGGTGGCCAGCAGCTGATTTTATAGAGGTGAGAAACCTGTGCTGATTGGGTTAAGCCACTGGCATTTTAGAGTTGTTGCCATAGCAAACATAACCTATCCTTCCTTCACTAAGACATACACTTACTTGAACAAAATATTCTTTTATATTTACTATTTAATCCTACCAGTTAAAAGATCCATCTTGAAGCTGGGCATAGTAGAGGACATCTTTAATCCCAGCACTTGGAAGGCAGAAGCAGGAGAATGTCTATAAGTTTGAGACCAACCTGGTCTATAAAGTAAGTTCCAAGACAGTCAGGGCTACACAGAGAAACCCTGTCTCGAAACAAAACAGGCAAAAAGAAAGGCCCATATTGAAAATATCAAACAGTGCAAACCAATTACATAGTACCACTCAGGAGTTGGGTCTCAGTGAGTCATGACTGAATTTCCAACTCTTCTAGTTTAATATTAATGAAAATAAATAGATTTATCTGCTGCGGGGTCCAGAGAGGAGTGATGGAGTTGAGATGGAATCAACCAGACAAGGTTTAACCAAGGGACCACTACTAAAACTGGCCTGCTTTGCTTCATTACTGAACTTGACCACACATCTAGGTCTGGGTTCTCTGGTGATGTGAGGCCTCATCTCTTGCATCTCTCTACTCTGCCCAGCCTAGTACCAGGTCTGAGAGTTGTCCAACAGTACTTGTTGAACGAAGTTGAGAAAGCCTCCCTTGGCAGCTGACACCGTGGATAGCTACTACATCTACCCTGCCCTGTCCCACCTCATCATGTACCTTTGGCCTGGGGCCTGCCAAACAAGACCCAAGGGGACAGAGATTTCTAAGAAAAGCTGACTTCTCCAGCAGCAGGGACTTGCCAGCCGGTGGAATGTCATGCGAGACAGATTGCAGACGCTTCGCCTCCATGGCCATCAGAATCAGAAATGCTTGCCTGCCAATCAGCATTACGGTGAGGAGCTGTGACATGACAGTTGTCTGACTTGTGTTAATATGTTCTAATCTTGCAAACTAATTTTCTTCCCCCACTTGGCCATCCCAGCATTGTGTTTGGCCTGCCAGGGCTGGCACCATCCATCAATCTTAGTTAGTGGTCTGCTCCATCTATCTTACAGCTGAGAATATCTGTGGTTCCTGTGATATGCCTCAACCCCCCCTCTACAAAGCTTCCTTTGCAATCAGCCCTGTGAGAATGCGTCCATCTGGTTTCAAATAAAGATGCATGGCCTTGTCTATAAGAGCTGACAAGATGGCCATTGTTGTCTGGTAATGTTTTACAGAATGGCTTTTCTAGGAGACAGGGAAGCCCCATGACATAAGGAAATCATTGTGGTCCTAGTTATTTAGGAATCAGTGATACATGCTACATTTGTTGGAATCCATCTTGCTGACCTTTCTTTGGGCTTGCCTTTCCCGTGTGGATGGGGTGGGAGTGTCCTAACTGAATGCTTTCCAAGCTGTTTCTTGTCTCTGTAAGACTGGTTCAGTCTATTCTCTCCAACTGTTGAATACTTAATAGTAACTCTTTTGTATCTCTGTAAGCCACTATTTTAACACTTTTGGGGGATATGGGACTTAATAAACCTGCGATGTTTAATAAAAGCTGTAAATAATGTCTTCCTAGAAAAATATGCACTCACAGAATTTATACTCAGTTATGTTTAGTTTGTAAGCCCTAACGCCCACCTATGCTCTGGGATGGAAAACTCATTTTGACTTGTATTCTGGTTTTATTTTTTTACCCAGGTATTTACTTGACTTTTAAACTTGTAAGCCATCTTAAATACTTTTAAACTTGTAAACCATCTTAAATACAGTTGATTTTACATTTGTTTTAACTTCTTGTCTTTGCAATAATTCGAAATTGAGAAAGATATGAAGAAAATTTCAATGAGTATGGGTATCAATGTATCCTGCAGCTGGATTTCACTGTCCATTGCAGCCTCTTCTCCCCTTTCTTCTTCCTGTTCTTCATCTCTCCTGAACTCCTCAATTTCTTCCCTCCCTCCCTCTCTTCTGTATGCCCCCTCCCTCCCTCCCTGCTTCTTCCTGAAGTATTTGAAGATAAGTGGCAGGGATCATTTAAGTGCAGGTGGGCTATGGTTTAACATAGATAGCTGTCTTTGCAGAGTACTCAGGGGAAGGTCTCAGTGCCTTTTGAGATTAGCCTGCGTTCCGATACACTGTCTCCTAGTCCCTCTGTCATGGAATGGAGACATTGTATGTGGGTGACTCACATTCACGAAATGGACATACATACCTTCTATACAGGAGGCTGGACCCCTGGAGCTGCACAGAGCCCAGGCTTTTCCTTTTTAGCCCTAGAGGAGGGCAGCCATAATTCCAACAGAAAGCCAATCAGGCTGAGGCTGCATTATGGAAAGAGACAAGGTGTAGCAGGGAGAGGAGAGACAGCACATATCCACTAGAGGTAAGGGCCTAAGAAAGAGTTGTCAGAAGGCATTACGAAGAGTGACATTTACCCAACCTTTTAAAGAAGGGGCGCTTTGGGTGTCAGTGACAGTGTAGCAAATTGGCATGAGCTGGCTTCAGTGGGGTAAGTATAGCAATAGAGGATCAGTTCTCCTTCGGACTTGCTTGTACATATCATCTGTCTCTCCGCTGGCTTGTCCTGAAATGACTCTATCCCAGCAGCTCCTTAAACCCCTTGGGGGTCTCCCTCAGAGGATTTGGCTGTGTGTGTCTCTTGGGGCTATTCTTCCCTTTAAAAATGAGAGTGGAGGGTTCTCTTTGCTCACATGACATTTGGAAAAGGACTTGGGAGGTGTATAGCACATATCCTGGCTTCCTCTCCCCATTCTGTAATTCAAGCAGCGTTTGACCTAGTTGTCTTTGCCTGACTTGCCTTAGCCAGGCACATTGACCAGTTTTGAGCGCAGAACAGCACATGTGGTTTTCTGATGAACCACAAGAGGGAGAAGTGTGAACACAAATGGAAAAGAAAATTTAAAAAAAAAAAAAAATGCTGGCAAAACCCAGCTGGCAAGTGAGCATCTTTTCCGAGGCTTCGTTCCTGCTGCCAGGCTGGCAGTTTCAATCTGTTCTGCCTCCCTGTCTCTCTCTCTCTTTTCTCTGCCACTGTTCTTTCTCCACCCCTCTCTCACTTTGCCTCTCACTGTCCCTCTGGGGTTTCTCCAGGGGAAAAAATATGCAAATTTTTTTTGCTGCTTCTAGAACCAAAAATTAATGAACAATTCCTAGATCAGGTGGTGGAGGACCAAGATCTGAGGGGTTTTCATTCTAATCTTAGTCAACAAAAGATTTTTAGAAGCTCTGCTCTTTTCTTCACAGAAACAGAGCAGAAGAGCCCTCCTCATCCCCAGGCTGGTGAGTGTTTAGCACAGGTGAGCCCCCTTGCTCCCCTGCTGACCTCTGAGGTAGGAATGTTTGATCAACATCATCATTTTACACAATATAAGCCTGGGCATGGAGATGCCCACAAGTTTGGTCAGCATCACGCAGATAGTATTAGAGCTGGCTTTGAACAGGCCACTCCAATTAGAGACACTGCCTTTAAGGCCCTCTGTTGTCATTGAATCTTATCAATGAATGTAAAATATTCAGGGCCAGGGAGGGCATGGTTCTGATGCAGGCCCTCGTGAGCAACTCAGATCAGAGCTGTGCTCAGCTTAATTACAGGAGCTGGTTTCAAGTCCAGTTGTTGAGACTGGGAGCTTCTGTGTGGAGGTGGTGAAGGGTAGAAAATGACGACATGAAGATTGATGTGCTCAAGGAAGGGAGTTAAAGTGGCAACATCAAGACCACCTAGAGCAGTGGCCAGGCCAACTACTGTCAAGTCTTTGCAGGGACTTGGGACTTTTGTCTCTAGGGACCTAGCAACTTTCGTTCTGAGGTCCTGCCTGTTTGGAGCATCCCTAGCTAGTGGGGAATTACAGACTTATTTGGGCACATGCTCTCTGGTTAGTCTATGATCTGAGGTGACTGACCCATGGTTATTTTTGTTTGTGTTCTCTATGCCTCTCCCCAGGCTGTCTAGGGAAAGGCTTCATTCCCTAGGCTGTGGGAACTGCCCCTGTGTATCAATGCTAGAATACATTTCAATTAGTTCCTTATGCATCATTGTACATCAGGGCAGAGACGTTTTCATAGAGTTAACACTGTATTACCATGCACACAAAGCATATTACACACAGAGAATTAAGAAATCAAAGTACAGAGAAGTCAGTTTCACAGCATCTCACCATCCTGAGGAAGCCAGTGTTTGGTTTTCTTTCTTATCATCCTTATTTTCCCCTTCTGCTCATCCTTGTTCACATTCTTCTTAGTGGTTGTCATGGGGGTTCTTTCTGGAAGTTCTGTAAAAAAAAAAAAAAAAAAAAAAAAAAACATGCCCCAGTTCATTGTGATTGTGAAGTATGAGACAGACCTTCCCTAGACCTTCATTGCTAGTGCAAACATTTCAAGAATCATCATGTAGAGGAACTGTGATGTGGCTTCTCCTGGGCCTTCTCTACAGGGTGGGCATTGTTGGGCAGAGAACATACTGTGTAGCATTCAGACTTCATAATGAAAGGGAAGAGGAGGGATGAGAGCACAGTGCCTGTGGGCTGAAGTAGGCCAGACTCTGAGCTGGACACTGTTCTTGTGTATTCCTTTGTTGATGAAAGAGCTGAGTCGCTACAGTGATGGGGTGTGGTGGTCACCAGCACAGGGGGCATGTGTGACTCGTGCTCTCAGAAAAAAAAAATCGTCTCTGCTGAGAGTGGTCAGCAGAGAGAAGAATGAGGAAACTGGTCTAGCCTTAGGCAAAGGCAGGGGTTGTCAGGAAAAACTTTAATTAAGGAAGGAAGGGCAAATCTTAAATCTAGAGCACAAACTAGAGTTGAGTGACAGAGACAGTGAAAATGCATGAAGAAGTATTCACCTGAAGAATGCCTGGCATATTCATGGGTAAAAGACCAGAATGCAAAGACAGAATCGGGGAAGCACGACATGTAAAGTCAGGGCCATGGGAAAAAATGAAACATTGTGTGTGTGGCAATATGGATGACTATCACACCCTTAACCTTGTGTGCAGTAGCACACAGGGACTGATTCATTTATTTCAAGTTCAAGAACAGGGAAACTAATCTGTTGCGATGGAATTCAGGATAGTGCTTATCTCTAACATGAAGGATGAGAGGAGCCTTATGGACACTCAAAAACATGTATTTGCATACAGTAACTAGACAAGTGTTTTAAATAAAATGCTACCAAATTATACACTTAGCTTAGGACATATAACATTCTATACTGAATGCATGATCTGATTCAATGAAGAAATACACTGTTATTTAAGAATGCATAGTATGCCACTCAAGATGAGGGTTATGGGCTGATACTGCTCTGTCATCTGTAAGCACTGGATAAGTAACCTCCTCCAGAATACTCATCAATGAACTTATTCCTCAATAGCAAGTCTTGCTACAACATGCCAGTTGAATTAAGCATGTGCTCAGTGACATCTCATTGGTCCAGGAGGAAGATATGGCAGTTTAGACCCTAGTTTCTTGGACTGTGGGCTATGATCCCATATGGGGGATCACACACTTGGATGCATGGGTTATAAATCTTTGGAGGCAGTAAAAGGTTTCTGAATGTTCAAAGGCCAAACATTAATTCAAAAATCAAACCTTGTAATGAATTCAAGGGGTTTCTACCAGTGACTGCCTGTGTAGCATCTTGCGATTTCATTGTAGCCTTGGTTCTGAAAACACAGCATGTGCACTTTGCATTGAGCAGTCTGTCACACCATCCAATGTCAAAGAAAGCTGCCCCAAACAGCTCAGCTCAGATGTGAGCTAGTGTATTTTATACATTGAGGAGCTTTTACTATACATACAAAGTTTTCCAATAAAATCATAATGCTCTAAATGCAGAAAACAAAGTCTTTAAATATTTTTCTGCCATTATCCCTCAGGATATAATTATCAAATTAGTATATATTGGGATTGCATTATATTAAAATATTTGATTTTTAAAAAGTTTTGTTTGAATTGCTGACTTGAATTTCATTTTTAAAAAATCATTCAGTGAGTTTCGGCTTGGGATTTGGACAGAATTTCTGGCAGTTTTGAATGGCACTCAATATCCTACCACCATTTTGGACCATTTGAACATTATTCCAAAGAGGTATTCTTAGCACTGATTATAAAATCAAAATATCTAACAGCCTTACAAACATTAGAGATGATCTACATTCTGTGGTATCAAATATTCAGTCATACTTTAATATTTGCATAAAATAAACAAAGCACACCTATCTCATTAGGGAACAAATTTACTTCCATCTTTAATTGATAGTAAAATTATATGTATATCAAGCAATTGTCTTTCAATGAATTTGTAATTCATTATCATGAGATGTTTGATTTGTGCGTCTACTTCTTCATACCTGCCGTCACATAAGAATTTCTTTCACAAACAGGAGTAGTAAATGTTAAATGTATAAAAGTCCAAGCTTACACTGTGATAGTGAGTGAGGAATGACAGGGAAAATAGTGAGTCCTTTGAGGTCTTGTGGAGTTTTCACAAATTAAGAAATCAAGGGGGTTGGAGAGACAGCTCAGCAATTAAGAACACTTGCTGTTCTTGCATAGGACCAAAGTTTGGTTCTCAGCACCCAAGTCAGGTGTCTCACAACTGTCTATAACTCTAGCTCCAGGGGATCTGACATCCTCTCCTGGCCCCCACAGGTACCTTCACTCATGTGCACATACCCACCATGCACACACACACACACACACACAAAAAAAATAAATAAATAAATAAAATATTAAACATTTTTTCCCTTAAAAAAGTAGTCAAGACTGAATATAACTGGTCTGACTATAACTGCTGTAGTATTAATGCTCATCCTCTTGCAAACGAATTTATGTTAAGATCTGAACATTCAAGGTGATGGCATGGAGAAGGGGTGTGTGTGTATTATTCATCACCAGGAAGTCAGTTACAACTAAGACTGCAGGGTTTAAAGGTTGAACCACACTTGCTTTGTCTCTAGGCTCTAGGATACAATGCCTACAAACTCATTTTAGTTATTTAATCTCTGTGGCTCCTCCTGGGGAACAGGGAGTGGTGAGGAGGAGGAGGAGGAGAAGGTGGGAACGGTAGTCTGACTTGAGTACCAAAGCTCTTGACAACATGCTCAAAATCCTGAATTTATATCTGGGATGATGGAGAAAGTGTCAGAATTATTGCTTTTAAAACTTAAGGCCTTAATAATATAAACAGTATACATTGTTAAAGAATTGAAGCAAATAAAATTTGCTTTAACCCCACCCAATCGGGGAAAAAAATTGATATTTATCTTTACATAATTGATTTTCACACTACAGTTAATTATTCTTTAAATAATACAAAGTATATCCACAGAAATCATTACTTATTCAGATTTTATTATTTTAATTTAACAGACAAGACCTCCCCCCCCTTTTCATTGTTGTAAATATTCCCTGGCCTTAGCCTCCCTGTGGCCACTTTAATACATGGCTGTTCACCTGCTTTGTATTCGTGTGTTACCGGATCTAGGTGGCTTGTCTTCTCTAAACGATGCTGTCACAGAACTCTTTACAAGTGCATACTTGCATATTTTGATTCTTTCCTTTCATTAAATACATATAAATATAGCTGACAACGTTTTAGAACTTTTGGATACTTAAATAACCAGGAGATATTTTAAGCAGGGAGGCAGCTGTAAGACTTTTCTGTGGAAGATCATTCAGGCTGCTCCTGTCAGCAG
The DNA here is from genome assembly GCF_004664715.2 of Peromyscus leucopus. Taxonomy (NCBI): domain Eukaryota; kingdom Metazoa; phylum Chordata; class Mammalia; order Rodentia; family Cricetidae; genus Peromyscus; species Peromyscus leucopus. The sequence goes on along the minus strand of NC_051063.1, from coordinate 90,203,709 downwards.
AGGTCAGGGAAGAAGCTGCTGTAGGGATCTATGTGAGGGGCGGGGACATCTTAGGAGCTGAATGTCAACAGGATCGCTAGTGATTTGACGTGGGTGACAGGTCTGCATCCTGTGAATGTTCAAGAGTAATTATTGCAAGGAAGCAACACTCTTCAAAATGGTGGCGGAGATTTAGCATTAAGTTGTGCCCCATCCCCCAATTCCTATGTTGAGCTCCCTGCCCTATATAATATGACTGTAGTTGGAGACAGATCTTGAAATCTAACCCAGTGTGGTGAGTGTCCTTGTAAGAAGATGCAGGTTGGACATTGGCAGCTACAGGGAGAAGAAAAGATACAGATGGCCATCTTGTTAGAGCAGCAATCTGTCAGGAGAGTAGAATAGCTGACCTGGGTGAAAAGCTAACATTCCAGTTGTACTGGATCCATCACCTGGCCAAGGAACCACTTCTAAAGAAGCTGGCACCGTAAGCCATGCTAAAGAGATAATAATTATTCCTCTGATGAGATACTAACTTTTCTTCCCAGAATTCCCTCCTCCCCAGTGAGGTCCTTACAAGCCGAGCCGTCATTAGAATTCAGTTGAGTCCACCTACATTTTTGAGTCAACCTACCTTTTTGAGTCAGATGCTACTTTTCCTTCTTCCTGTCTCTTTCTTTTGGAATCTGGCCAGAACATGAGCATGCTCCTTCTGATACTCTGGACTTCCTTCCTCTGTCTCTGAACCGTTCCTCCCACTACATGGCTGCCTGCTTCTGTATGGCTGGCAATGCAAATGGCATGGCCTTTTTCCATCTCTCTTCCATTCTTCTCACCTGGGAAGCTGCCAAAATTTTCCAGCTTGCCTGCCCTGGGATTTGTTCTTTAAAAATTGTAATAAAATTGTATTCCAGCTTCCATTTGAGTTGATTCTTAAATTCTTTAATTAATGAGGTTCAGAACCTGAGTAGAGGGCTAATTTCCCAGGTATCAATCTCCCAGCCAAAAGAGAGACTGCTGAAGAAGCCGATGCTGTTGGCCCCTCGGCCCCTCACTTGCCTTCAGTAACCTGACTTATTTATCCCACCCAGCCCGAGCTGCTCGGGAGGCCTGCTTTTGACCTCTCAATACAAGCAGAGAACGAGGAGAGCTTGCAGCGGTGCTTTTAAAAACGGTGCTTTTGAATCTTCCTTCTAGACTTTCTTCTTCGCCACTAATGAGTTTGTAATATTTCTGCAGTAAAAGAGCTCTATGGTTTAATCAAACTCTGTTTACTAAAGATATAAAAATAGTACAACTAATCAAATCAAAATGGTGTTATCAAAGGAATTCCCATCAATTTTCTAACCATTTACTAGATAACTCTCTCATTTGATTAACAACTTTTTTCTTTTCTTTTTTTTATGAGCAATTGATCTTTGTAAATTTTCCGTGTGTTCTTGAGGTTAAGTGTCTCAGCATATAATTATACTGCATTGTGTTTGTGAACCTCCAACAAGCTGCCCTCTATTCTTTGTGGACAATTTCAGCCTCGAGTTTGTTTACCTGTGGTTATTAACATATTTAAATGCAACTGCAGAATTCTGATGCTTCATTTTGAGTTGATGTGTTGAGATGTTTCAAGAGGAAATTAATGCAGATGATAAAATAATTTCTATAATTTTCAGGCACTTTTAATGGGGTATGCCCAGAAACAGCAGAATGTTACAGGATTTTGTTCATGGAGACTATTGGAAATGCAAATTGGCATGAGCATGTCTGTTAAACCATTGTCCAAAATAGGAGCTGTTTGAAACACTGGCTAGTCTCAGATGAAAATGCTATGTCCTGTGTGACGGTGACTTTGGGGTAGTTAGGAGCTGTTAGTCACCTCAAATTGTGAGATGGGGTCCACAAATTGTTTGCCATTGCAAGAGAATGTGGCTGTCCACAAAGAAGCATAGTCTATACAACATTCAAGGTGCACATATGGGCTATCTGAGTTCATCTAGGAAGGTCCCTGTGTTCTGGGCTGATCTCTGATTGGATCCTGGTAATGGAAACAGAGGCATCATTAAACTCCCTGTCCCTTGGCTTTGGAGTATCTGTATAGGTCCAAGGCTATGAAGAGTCATTCCTGAACTCAGGATAGCAGGCTCAGTTCTATACATAATGTCTACTCTCCAAGCACCTTATCTGCCAGGTTCTGTCCTAGATGCTGGTGATATCACAACAGAGCAGCCAGCTCTGTAGAAAGCTCACAGGATTCCCATCACCTCCATCCCTGATGGTGTTCTACAGAGAGCCGAGTGGGGTTTGGTAGAAAAGATAAATGGTTCCCATCAAATAAGTGAGAAACAATTAAGACAGGATACATGTCTGATCCCCTTTCTAAGAATCACATTGAAAATTTCATTGTGAAGACATTTTTAAAGTAATAATTTCCAGGTAAAATATCCAGAAATATCTGAAAGTATATACTTTGGAAAATTCTGAGACTAAAGTGTTATCCAGTTCTGCTGACCTGGATCCTCTTGATGACTGTCAGGGTTACAGCTCACCTGATCTCTCACTTGATGTTCTTAGGTGCCCAGTTAAAAAACAGTGTTTATTACATAAGCCAGGCCTTTTAACTAAGACCCCAAGGGCTTCTTTGAGTACTTTTCCTGCTAGGGGAGGTTTTATTGTTTTAGATACTGATTACAGCACATGCGTCACTGGCTGGGAATCTTAGGCTAAATAGAGATCTTGAGACTTCATGGAAATAGAATTCAATCAGGTCCCAGGGTACGTTGTACAGTTGGTTGGTTTTGAACTTAGGTTTATAAGGCTAATTTCAGCCCTACTGGTTTTAAGCTGTCAGTAGATGATGGACTTTCTAAATGCAGGGATCAGGTTTCCTTTTTCCCTGTCTGCCAGTTCATCTGCTGAAAGATAAATGGCCACCTGCTCCCATGTTATGTGTAAGACTCTCTCCCTATCCTTAAGACTATGTCATCTACAGTTGTGAATTGGTAGCTCTGCTTGTATGAATGTGACATTTTCATTTCCTCTCGTTATCTTTATCTTGAAGTTTAAATAGTCTTGACCATACACTAAGGAGAATGCTCTGGGGAATCCCACATTAGGCCATAGTTACACTATGTATAACTTGGGGACATTTCTGTTACTTCCTGCTGTGTTTCTCAAATCTCAGCTGGATTCCTATTTCATCACCTCTTCTTTGCATTTAAGCACTGTATTGTGGTCAATGAAAGACTCTGAGAGAGACGATATGAGACGTTGAAAACACGGTGAGTTAATAATAATGAAAATGTGTGTAGATTACCAAAGTTGTGTTCCCTTCCTTTCCCGTAAGCTCATGCTTTTGAAGTTGTTGCATTTATATGACCCTGTCTTAAGGATTGTAGATAAGGAGTAGAGAAGGCCAAGTCCCTTCCCATAATTGTCTCAGGGACCCCGACTCAGTGAGCTGGGTCTACCTTGTTCCAGGGCAGCACAGTTAAGTTCTAGTTCTGTGAGGTGGGTGTTTAGGAGTCTCTATGGCTTAAAGTATAATATCTTCCTAGGTCATCATTATCCACAATGCATTTCATATGGCCTGTGGGAAGAAAAGCACATGGAGGGAATGTGGTTCTTTTTTTTTTTTTTTTTGCAGTACTCAGTCCAAGCCATGATGGAAGCAGGTACCCTAATAGGTGTACCTGTAACCAAGCCATAGCCGTGGAAAGTAGAAAAAATTTAAGAGCATGGGGCATGAAGGAGGGGACCACTAGCCCAGGAACAGGATGTTAGAGTCAGCTGATATGAAATGGACAGTTCTCAAAAGATGAAATACAAATGGCCAACAAACAAGAGAAAATATGTATTAGCCCTTCTGAGGTTGACTTGATTCACTGAATATCATTATCTCCAGTCACATCCATTTTCCTGTAAATTATATTACTGTATTCCTCTTTATGTTTGAAAAAAATTCTATTGCACTTGTGTACCAATTTCCCTTTTCTGCATGCTTTCCTCTGTTGCTGGACACCTAGGTTGCTTCCATATTGTAGCTACTTGCATAGTATTGCAGAGACTCTGATGTTCAAGTGGCTGTGTTCTAGGTTCGCTTGCAGTCCCGTGAGTAAGTCCTCAGGAGTTACAGAGCAGGGCCATGCCTGGAAGAAGGAAACGAGACTCGTGCTCTTAGTGAGCCGCTGGCACCAGGCAACAAGAGAAGAGAATTGCTGCCGGGGTAGAGGAACAGCACAAACTGTGCCCTCACCCCAGACAAGAGACGGAAAAGAAACCGGAAACTGGAAACTGGGAGCAGAGAATGAACATAGTGGAAGGAGCTTGGTGCTGTTAACCCTTGCAGTCCTGGAGGGTGATGACTTTTGGAAGAAAGTGGATGTCAGGGCTAGTTTCTTCTTTATTTACTTTTTATTTTTGTTAGTTCAGTGTGCATGTGTGTTAAATGTTCATATGTGTACAAAGACATGCATAGATATGCACGTGAAGGCCAGAGAAAGACATCACTGTCTTCCTCGATTGCTCTCCACCTTACTGTTTTAAGCCAGGATCTCTCACCCAATCTGAAACTCACCCTGTCAGTGTGGCTAGATGGCCAGGAAACTCCCAGGGTTTGCCTCTCTGCCCCACAGTGTTGGAGTCACAGGTGTGCATGGTCTTGGTAATTTGAACTTGCCAGAACAGTATCTTACAGAGCCAAGGAAGGAGCGGAATGGCGAATCTTTGGGTGAGCACTAGCATTCTTAGCAGCCGGTCTTGATCTGTGGGTAGCCCAGTCCAAAGGAGCCCTTGGGGTCCTGGAGAAATGGGCGGCGTGAGCTCCATCCCTCAGGCTTCCCTTCTGGTTGCCAGCCTGTTTGGTTTGGCAGAGGCCGAGTAACTTAGTCCATCAGGCCAAAATTCCTCTGCCAGACATGAACTTTAATAGTCATCAGAGCCCAATAGCCGGGAGAGTTTGTAAATTCCCATACTTATTACCCAAAAACCACAAGTCTGTTTATTGAGGTGTTTTTTTTTTTTTTTTTTTTTTTTTTTTTTTTTTTTTTTTTCCAATTAAAGCTGCAGGTGAAGCCCTGCCTACTCCATTATCTTACTGAGTGAATTATGTCTCTGGACATACTTTTTAATGGGCCACAGTCACCCTGGTCTCTTTGCTCAGGAGCAGGGGATTGTTGTGCTGGAATAAAAGTGTCCGGCTTGGAAGGGAGCAGCCAGCTGCAGGCCAGGCTGGGCCAGTAATTGGCTGAGATGATACTGGAGGCTCGGCTAACAGGCCCAAATTGGTCCCCAATCAAGTCCAAGCGGAGAGCTGCTCACTTCCCAGGGCTGCCAATTTCCTTTTCTGAGAGAAAGAGCTTCTGGGAAGGATTCCGGGCTACAAATGGCTGGACAATGGCTAAGGGCAGGAACACAAGCCCTCTTCAGAATCCATTAGGACTTGTCACCTGCTTCGTTCTGGAGAGGCTTGTCTTCACTCCTCTCTGGGCTTCCTGGTGCCAAAGTCTCAGCCTGGCTTTGGAGAACACTGGAGAGGCTCAGGGTATATTTGATGCCAGCACCGCTGGCCAGTCTCCCTCTTGGACTTCACACACTCCAGAGAACTCATTCTATACATGGACCCACAGACCACTTGGTGTGGAGACCCAGAATGCTTTATAATCCTCCATTTTTCAGAAGAAAGAAAATCTTTGTATAAATTTTGGGGAAATCTGCATCTGGCTGATGAAGAAATACAGACTCAGAGGAGTCTAGACACCTTCCTGAGACCCACAACAGCTGGTTCAATATGGAACTGGACCCAGACTCCAAGTCCCTGCTGCCATGAACTCTTTGTCTTTGATGCTATTCTTCTGTGGGTAGAAGTGTGGATTTCTCAAAACATGGTAAAACGGCTCCTGGTCTTGGTTCCAGGCTGGGGGCCGCAGTAGAGATATGTGTTTGAAACTCACCAAAACCCCCCAAAAGGAGTGTGACTGATGGTCATAGTGCATGGGTACAGAGAGGAGTAAAGATGTAGACATTGTTGCCAGGCAACTGATCCTGCACTTTTGCAGTTACCTAGGTGATGATGGAATGAGGAGTGTTTACATGACAGTGAGAGTGAGTATAAATTTCAGGACCCTCACCGTGTTGATGTTTTGTGTGTGTGTGTGTGTGTGTGTGTGTGTGTGTGTGTGTGTGTGTGTGTGTTAGGGGGATGGTTTCTCCCCCTTCATGAGATTCCTCTCGTGTCCACCTTGGTCCTCACAGAAGCACCAGTTGTGCCTTCTTTCCCTCCCCCAGCAACCACCTTTCTTTCCTTTAGTCTAACAGGATATCTTGTAGGTTTGTTTTCTCAAGCTTGCTTCAGCGTGCGCTTCAGCATGTGAGTGTTCGAAGACAGGGCCCACACAAGCATAAGGTGGCAGAACACTTGTTGATACTTCCAGTAAGTTGCTAGAAATCTGGTCTGTACCTTCACATAGATTTCTGGCTCAGGCTGACTTACAAGCATATAGTGTGCCTCCCTTTCCCATGGGTTGTTCAGTGGCACCATATTGGAAATGTAAGTTTTTTGAGGCCATGAGGGTACACCATGGAAAACAGCAAACTCTAAACTCAGGCCACTTGTTGCTGTTGTCCAGAAATCTTGTGGTGAGACATTCACTAGAAAATCATCACTGTGGCCCTTTCTACAAGTGAGGTCTTCTCTACACATACCTACAAAGTGCTGCTATTTCACTTTATAAACAAGCAAACAGGGGCAGCAGCACCAACAAAAGCCTGAGACATCAGGAAGCTAATTAATTTGTTCCAGGGTGTCCATGTAGTAAGGAACAGAGTCACCGTGGGAACAGCAGTCATTTGATCTGAAGGCTGTTGCTCTTGCATGCTGCTCTACCTCCGGTACAGATATTTGGAAATTGCATGTATCCAACATGGGGTTCTTTGGGACAAGTCACAAGCCTGTGGCTTCTGTGGCATTTGAAACCTTCCAAAGGCTTTCATACTATGTGACTTAATCTTTGCATCTTGTGAAGTAAATGAAAATCGTTAGTTCCCCCTGAAGTTGAAGAAATTGACTTAGTGAGGTTAATGAGCATCCTGAGGTCACACTGGTAATCAATGGTAAATTTGAAGCTGGCTCCTTTGTCACTTGGTTCAGATTTCCTTCTCTTATATGGTGCTGCTTTCAGCTATGGCAAAACAGTATAAGTCATACAGTTTACCTAAATTGGAATTTTAACTTTTTTCTCTACTTCTTTAAAAGAATTTGGGGGACCCATGGAGATAGGCTCAGTCTGTAAAAGGCTTGCCATGCAAATATGAAGACCTGACTTTGATACTTAGAACACATGTTAAAACAAAGCCAGACATGGTGACATTGTATCCCAGCATGGAAAGAGGCAGGTTACTGGGGCTCAGTGGTCAGCTAGTTTAGCCTGCTTTGTGAACCAGTGAGGGAACCTGTCTCAAAAAACAAGGTGATCAGCTCTTATGAGGACCAATACCTGAAACTTACCTCTGTTCTTCACACTACCATCCATTGGTGTACACACACACACACACACACACACACACACACACACACACACACATACACACAGGAATACGACAACGAAGCAGTCTCATAAGAAGAATTTACTAGGATGAACAGAAGATTTACTCTAGTATCAGCCTATAGCCAAGCCAGGTCTCTGCCTCTTTCTAGGTTCTGATCTAACACAGGGAGAAGAAAGGCAAGGAAAGAAAAAAAAAGAATGGAAAAGGATGTATAGACAACTTAGACACTCAGGGTCTTGATCTGTAGGTTCCCATCTTCCTTCTAAAACCACTCACATTTCTGGACAGTAGAGATGCTCTCAAACAGATCATTTCTCCAAGTAACATCATCTTAGAAATATTCAAATTCACCATGTCATCTCCATCAGCCAACATGAGCTATCTGGACACATCCTCACTCTTGTCAATGACCTGGGTTGAAATAGAAAGCTTTATCTTCCAGTCTGAGTGAAATAGGAAAATACATTAAAGAAAATGGTAGGCACCAGAGATTTTGGTTAACTGGGATTGATTGGGCCTTAGTGAGCTATGGCTGGGTATTATACAGCAAACTTAGCACCCAATGGGCCCATGAAAGCACCCCAGGAGCAGAAAACTAAATGGCAGCTCTGGCCTGGATTCATTGTGACACTGTCTTTTGTAAACTCCACTTTCTACCTTTACATGGACATGGAATAAAATGGGCTACATATAGTAGTTTTTTAGGATTAAATTAACTGGGATGATTGGTGCAAATATGCAAAATAGATGTTTAATAAATATATCCAATAAGTGTTTCTCTGATGTGTAAGCCATTTCATAGCTTGCTCTTGAGACAGTTCTACTTTGTTCTTTGTCAAAACTTTATCCAGTGATGTTTGGTTCATCAGCCCACCTGATTGTCCCCTTCTTTGTAAGTCTGTTTAGGGAATGAGACCATTCTATTGCACTTCCCTGGTAGCATAGTGCCCAGCTGCTTTCTGTAGGCAATGATGTGAAAACAATGTTAATAGTCAGTCGTGCTCTAGAGTGGCTGTAGTTTATAATTTTCCATGACTTATAAAGCCCAGCCTCAATTACTCTTGATTGAATATATATATTTTAAAACCACTTCATTAACAGTGGTGCTTGGATTCTGTCTTCTATTTTTAATAGAAATCTACCATTTTTCATTTGATGGTTTCTTAGCTAAGTGAGAAAAAGCCACTGAAAATAGTCATGGATACTATGGGTAGAAAAATGTTTCTTAAACTAGTATCAATGACTCAAAGTAATGATCTTCTGGGATTTCTTTCTTCCTTTCTTTCTTTCTTCCTTCCTTTCTTTCTTTCTTTCTTTCTTTCTTTCTTTCTTTCTTTCTTTCTTTCTTTCTTCTTCTTCTTCTTCTTCTTCTTCTTCTTCTTCTTCTTCTTTTTTTTGGTAATTTTCCTTACTATCTGACCATGGCATCTATTCATCTTGGCCATTTTGGTCATATTCTAAGCCCATGAATTGCTTTATTAGCATAAAAAAGTGAGTTCAAGAGCAGGAAAAAACGTTACGAGAGTTAATAACTATGAAGGTCTTTACATTTTCCCCCAACAGATATGGTTTTAGGGCTTGGCTGAAAGGATTGCTGCACTGAATGTGTAGGGATCAGCCTTGAGAAAAAAGAAGCGTGGTACAGATTATCTCCAGAACATTCATTTCTCCACCTTTGTATTTCTGCATTTTCTACCTGGGTCTTACCTGAGCCAGGTTCTATATATGCTCCTCCCTCATTCCCATGAAGTCCTGCTCCCAGGAAAGATTCTGATGAATTTACTCACAGTGACATGTCAAGGATTCATATTGTTTGATTCCTGTTGTTAGGATTTGAATATGAAATTTCCCTAGAGGTAATACTGTTTTGGGAAATCATGGAACCTCTAGAAGTTGGGTAATAGCTAGAGGGATTGGACCACTTGAGGAGTGGGACTTTGATCTTGGCCCCTTTTCTGGCCTAAAGCTTTCTGTTCCTGACTCACCAAGATGTATACAAGCAGCCTCTACCATAGCTATGAACTACCATGATGAATTCCACCATGCCTTTTCTGCCAGGATGGACAGTGCCATCTCAAACCATGAGGCCAAATAAACCCTCCCTCTTAAGTTTCATATTTTAGGTGTTTCATCATGGTGACGAGAAAATTAACTAATATTCTGGGTGAAAATAGTAAAGGTTGCCTAAAAAGGGAACCAAATCTGATTTCAAGCTCAGTTATAGGAATTTACACCTCAGAAAGGTAGACAGAGTTGGGAAATGGCCTAAAAGTTACTGTACACTTTTATTATTGGCTGATTTGAGTAGTCTTGTGACTGGTTAGCTCTTGGTTGGCAAACTGGAAAGTAAGTTACACTAAACAAGGTCAGCTGCCAATGTCACCATCTAATGCCACTTGAATGCTTCTGTAAATGATGACATAATACACTCCTAGACTTTTAAGCACATCAGGTGTCTTAACTGTTTTTTTTTATTTTTTTTTTTGCATTTTATTTTTTTTTTACTAATACACTTTCTCCATGACTGATGCTTATAAAGTCACATTCAGCGTGTCTTGAACTTGCACAGAGTTCAGGTAGTCCAAGCTCCCTCTAGGCATCTTGGTTTTGTCTGAGAGTGCCTCTCAGCAATCCTTACTGCGTAGTACAACTGGTCAGTTTCAGGGACTTCCTGAAGACTTTTGAACTGTTGGTCCTCTGCAGGAAGGAATGCATCACCACTACCTGCCCCATTAGAACACCATGTGCTTTAAGGAACTTTGTGGTGGTTATTATGTTCCTCAAAATATTGTGTACCCTAATAAACTTATCTGGGGTCAGAGAACAGAAAGCCACTAATACTTAGGATAGGCAGTGGTAGCACACGCCTTTAATCCTAACATTCCAGAGGCAGAAATCCATCTGTTCAAGGATACAGCCAAGCATGGTGACTCATGCCTTTAATCCAAGAGCGAGTCTTTTAATCCCAGGAGTGATGGCAGATAGCAGAAAGGTATATAAGGCGTGAAGACCAAGAAACTAGAAGCATTTGGCTGGTTAAGCTTTTAGGTTTTGAGCAGCACAGTTCAGCTAAGAAGTCTTCGCTTAAACGTTCTTTTCTGAGGCAGTATACCAGGGAAAACCCGTCGTCTTTTTCCAAGTACGTCTCTGTAGATTGTTATACCGCATTTTTTTCCTCTCTCATACTCAGCCCCTTTCTGCTAATTAGGGGCTGAAAGGAAAAGCCAGCAGCCAGTTGAATCTGTAGCAGGCTCAGTGGCTATGAGCTCTTGATGGAAACCTGGCAGTGAACTGTGACCAGAGTGTAGCTGGCAAAACCTGACTACTCCATCTGAGAGGCTGTTTGCAAAGTATGTGACAAACTGAGAGGGGCTCATTACTCTGGAGTCAGGAAAATGAATTTAAATCCTATCTGCTTCTAAGCATGTGGTGTGGACAGGTTCCTTTTTTTTTTTTTTTTTTTTTTTTTGGACAGACAGTGGTGCTACTTATCATTGACACAGGAATACTTATCTCTATCATGGATTTACCAGGGATTGTTCTGAACATCAGCTAAGATCCTGGCCCAATGCTAAGATCATGGCTCCAGTCTCCTGAAGGGTTGCAGACAGTCAGCTGACGTGAATGATGAAGAATAGGACATAGGAGATTTTGACTGATTTTCTCTGTAGTCTGTGAACCCAGGCAGAGAAGCTTCTTAAGAAAACTGCTCTGGCCCCAGATGAGATTTCCAAAGAGGAGACCCTTGGGCTGAGTATTAGACCAGATTGTGGAGGGGAAATTGATAAAAACTACAACTGACAGGTCACAGACTTCAACATTTATTGACTCCAGCTAGCTGTGCATACATATTCCATTGCTGCACACACGGACTTTGATCTCTCGCACACACCCTTTCAAGATGTCACAAACGCTTGGATGTTACACACACTCAGCCAGTTACACAAACACACCCGTGCAGATGTTACTCATAATTTCTCAGATGTCACTCACACTCACTCAGATGTCCCAGGACTCGGTCATAGGGTTGACACACTGGTTCTGTCCCACTTCACGGTGTTTTAAGTGCTATTGGTTACAGAAGATCAAGCCCACTCAAACCAGCTTAGCCAAGAGATTTGTTGGGAAGATTAAAGCCATGTCATAGAACACTGATGGGAATCACTGCCAGGTCTGCTGAGCGAGTCAGGGGCCAGGGTGGGACTTGTTCTGGAGAGTAATGTCAGCATAGACACTCTGGTTTTGTACTCTGCCTCTGTGAGGGGACAGTTCACCCTTATGCTTCTCCTCTGGTCAATTTTATTGTCATTGCTTTTATTCAGCTCACCATAGATTGTCCTACATGTTCACTTTTTAACACTGACATAATGGAACATAGTTATCTCTGTTCTCAGAGAAGCGTCATGTGTCGCTCATTGGTCTTTCATTTTATACTTTCAAAATCAACTTTATGTGATTTCTTTTTCCACCAGAATACACAAGTTTTCATTGAGGAAAATTAGAGAAAAATAAGATCTATTGTTAGTGCCACTCAGAGATAACCGGGGGTGGCGGTGGGGGGTTGGAGACAGGTCTCAGCAGTAAAGCGTACTTGCTGCTCTTCCAGAAGACCTGAGTTTGGTTTCCAGCATCTACACTGGTGACTCACAAACATCTGTAACTGAAGCTCTAAGGGATCCATGCCCATTTCTGGCCTCTGTGGACACCCACACTCATACACACATAACCCAACACACACACACACACACACACACACACACACACACACACACACGCATGCACGCACACATGCACGCACACACACACACACACACATGCTTGCACCTACCCACATGTAGTTAAATATAAAATAATTCTTAGGAAAATAAGATTACTTACATAAAAGTTTGTTTTCCCTCTGAGATCCATTTGTTTGTGGTTATTTTTAGCATTGTGTTAATACAAAAGAGAGCAATTTAGAAATACCGTTTTTATGTCTTTCAAAGGAAAGTACCTGAAGATATCTTTAAGACTGCCGTTAGGCACATGGTCTAAGGTGAGCCAGTTAAGGGCTCTGAGACATGGTCTTGCCCACTTTGCTCTCAGCCAAGGTCATAGGATTTTTGAAACAGTTCAGATGAACTGCAACTGACAAGTTTGGGGCTACTCCTCAGGTATCTTGCCTTTTGCTGGCACATCCCCCTGGCATACCCAGGATGCAGGTGTTCCTTCTTCAGCTAACTCTGGTCCCATGCATTCCAGATGTAACCAGGGCTTTATTTATGCCTGAACATCAGTGCCTCAGGGAACACACTGTAATTCCATACCACATTTTATGTTTACAGTTTTTCTGGAGGAGGGACTCCAAAACTTTTGCTAAATCCTCAGATGCCCATGATCTAAAAAATTCCAGAACTATCTGGTCTGTCACCCCAGCCTGCAGGGACCTTTGTCTTTCTGATTCTTAGTTAGTTATAGTCCAGCCCCTGCGGGGGGTGGGGGTGGGGAGGTGGGGGGTGGGGGGTGGAGATGCAAGCAGCCAAAGAAATTAGCTTCTCCCTTTATCTCCAGGTTTTTTTTTTTAACTTTTGTTTTCATTTTTGAGTCTGATACACATTATTCTAAACTGTTAAAAGGGGTGAGAACCTTCCCACCCAGAAGAAAATGGAATTGGTATGCAAAGTAAGCCTGGTCTTGAATAATTAATTCTGATTTGCATGTTCAGATGAGCCTGAGAGCTGCCCCGGCAGCCAGGAGTGAATTCATATGCAAGGAAGTGGTGGGCAGTGTGCCCAGGCGGGGAGAGGCTGGCTTCCTGGGGAATCTCTGCTGGCCTTCTCCTGCCTACTGGAACTGTACAAGTGGTGGAGATTTGTGACCCAGGGAAGAGAAGTGTCCTGCTCTGACTCACATAACAAGTTAGTGACATGAAATACCACCCCGTGGTCAGTAGGGCTTAGATTTCTGCAGCAATGGGATTTTAATCCCATCATTTACAGATTAAACAGCTTTAATAAGTTACTTAGCTTCTCTAAGCCTTGGTTTCCTCATCTGTTAAATGGGAGCAAATGGTAACGTTGACCTTGCAGAAAGATGGGAAGAGACAGAGGTTGTGGAGGACTTTCCAGACTGACAGCCACTGGCCATAGAGCCCACGGCAGCTGTGGCTGCAGGCACCAGAGCTGCATAAGATCAAGCCAGCCAGAATTCCAGGGGGAATAGGGGAGGGGTCCACAGAGTTCCACCCACAACTGAGGAGCCGTGGAAGTTGGTGGCTATGGGGAGAAGGTAAGTCAGTTTTGTTCAGGGATAAGACCCTTGGTAACTTGTCCATATTGCAGTGTCTGGTCCCATACTCACGCCTGCACCTGCTAACAGCACTTAATGGTCTCAGTGAGTTGAAAAGTACATGAAATTAGGAGGGAGAAGTGGTGTGGCGAAAATTGGAGAGGCGGGAGTAGGGTGGGTTTGTTTCAAGACACATTGTTATCATGTATGAAATTCTCAAAAACAAACAAAATCAAACAAACTACACCCCGGAGGAAGCAAACAAAATTGAATCAACTTGCCTGCTTCTCTCATGCATAGAAGATATGGCAGTTGCTCATGTGATTCTCACCACCAGAACCATTGCCCTCTCCCTTCTCAACTTTAATGATGGGGCTGTAATTAGAACCCAGGTTCTGCTCCTCAGAGGTCGTTCTGGCAATAGTACTACCCCGTGATAGTGTTTCTAGACATCAACAGCAATATCAGGAGAGCTCCAAGACATTCTGAGTTCCACTCCGTTTGATGTTAGTTGCTAAGTATTTTGCAGATCTTTAGGGTCTTGAAGGGGAGGATTCATAGGAACCCTGGGCCTTTATATTGTAGACTGAAAGAGGAACTGTCTGACACCATGGGACACTGGTAGATCTGAGCAACAAAGGGTCAAGCCTGACCAGAAAGCATGCTATCCTGTTCCTTAGCTCCTCTTGAAGAAAGGGCCAGTCAGGTTATCCCAGTCACATCAAACTGCATCACAGTCTACAGGGTTGAGACCTGCCTGAGTTCATCGAGGAGGATGGAACCCTCAAACAGACTCCAGGGACACATCCTGATGTACAATGCTTGTCTTCCATGCCTCTACCACCTGATTGGACAGAGAATGCCATGGAGGAGGGACTCAGTGATCTGTTATTGGGTTGCAGCTGGAAAGAGAAAGATTTTTTAACCCCTGTTTTGTTCTATGGAACAAGAACTCTCTACATAAGTGGTTCTCAACCTTCCTAATACTGTGACGCTTTAATATAGTTCCTTATCTTATGGTGATCCCCAGCCATAAAGTTATTCTCATTACTACTTTGTAACTATAATTTTGCTACTGCTATGAATTGTACTGTAAATATCTGTGTTTTCCAATGGTCTTAGGTGACCCCTGTGAAAAGATCATCTGATCCTCCAAGGGTCGTGATCCACAGGTTGAGAACCGCTGCTCTACATAGATGGAATTCATCATTACTGAGATGAATTCCTGTCCATAGAGAGTTTTTCAGGATCAGTCTCTGGGGATGTTGCAAAGAGATTGTAGAGTCTGGTTTCTGGGGTCCCCAAGTCCATGAGAGTCTCTAGAGACAATAGAGCCTTCTTGCCTTCAAGCAAGCATAGATCCAGTTTTGTGTCCACATCCCTTAAGCCTAAGGAGACATCAGCCATAAAGCTTTATTGCCCTAGTATACCATGATAAGATACAACCTACTCTCTTTGAATCCTGGCTCCAAACTAAAATGATCTTCTATAGATGTGATAGGCTTAGCCTCCTTGGACCTGGAAAATCACTGTCCGAGGCAGCATAATGCAGTGGGAGGTTAGAATCACAGTTAGATGTCCCCAGTTAAATTCCAGGTCTGCTACTCAGTTTTTTGTGACTTTGGGCAACTTGCTCAACTTTCTGAACCTCTGATTTTTGGGGGAAGGGATATCATTTTTTTCACTTGACTTATTTAAAAAAAAAAAAAGCAGATAAGGCTAGGAAGGCACCTGACACAACCTAGATAAATTCTAATGTGTATTAATATGCACACATTGTAGCTGTATTGAGGTTCAGGATGTTGTGCTTTCTCAATGAGAGAGAACATGTGGGAAAACATGGATGCCACTTTCCTTTCCCAAAGAACTTTTGTTATACTTGAGTAGTCTATGTCCTATGGTGTTTTATTCTCAGGAGCCGACCATCTTTCTTTAAACATTATTTACAGACTCCCCTATTCCCTCTGGTCTCAGAGGAGAGGGCAAGCCAGGACTGGGAGCCTGACAGAGGATTTGTTCGAATGTAAAGGAAGAACATGCTCCAATGGATGACAACTTCACTACTGACAGGTGTGAGAAGTTCACTACTGATGGGTGTGACAAGTTCACTACTGATGGGTGTGACAAGTTTACTACTGATGGGTGTGACAATTTTAAGCATCTCCTGTAAGGTCTCATCTCTAGAACTCTGGGTCTGCTTGTGCTGGACAAACTGTCAAGAATCAGAAAGAACAAGAACTGACCCTCTCCCGTCCTCTAACAACTCAACGTCACTCTGCCTCTATTTCTCCTTCTGTAAATGGGAGTAATGTGTTATGCTTCGAAGGCTTTGTCAAGGCTTCTCTGAAACTGCTGACACCCAATGGATATGAGCGAGTCTGAGTTTCTGGATGTCCGAGACCGACCCTTTAAACATTAAAATCTTTTTAAAATGTTGCAGATCTTTATGTTCTTATTTCCAGGGGCAGCTGAGTGTGAGCAGTCTTGTCTTGGTGACTCAGAGTTACCGTTATGAACACCAGATGCTGTGCAGTGAGGCCCTAGGGGTGGTGAGAACGATTTACCTTCATGAGGGATGCATGAGGGACGGCTGTGGAACAAGCTTCTTCATGAGGGATGGCTGTGGAGTAAGCTTCTGCCTTCTCCCTTCTGCTGAGGCCTCTGTGGGTTCTGTCTTTTCTGCACCAATTGAACTGACTGCCCTCTTCTGGAGGCTAGGGAAATGACATCTAGGGTTGTCCTGTGAGCTTCTACATGTGCACAGATGGAAGATAGACTACTACGTGGGTTGAGGACAGCTCTTTTGGTGGGCTCAGTTAGACCTTGCTTATTTCTTTCCTTGTACCTTGATGTGCTCTGGACCCCTAGTATGGAAGTTATGGCCTAGCCTCAGTCTAGAAAACAGACAGTGGATTCTAACAGCTCTGGCACAGCTTGCATGGGAGATGGAGGACCACTGAACAGCAGCATGGAGTCCTCTTCCTGTTTCCTTCCTGTTCCCTTTCCTCCTTCCTCTTCTTCGCTCTTGTTCCTCCTCCCTCTTTCCGACCCTCCTTTTCTTGTTCTCCCTCCTCTTTCCTCTCCTTTTTCTGTTCCCCTTCCCCTTCTCCTTTTTCTCCTCTTCCTATATCCCCCTCCTTCTCTGCCTCTTCTCCCTGATCCCAATTCCTCTCTCTCCTCCTCCTTTCTCTCCTCCTCCTTTCTCTCCTTCCCCTCTACCTTTTCCCACCTCCTCCTCCCCCTCCTTCCACCCCTCCTCCTTCTCTTCTTCCTCTTTCACTATGCTGGGCTCAGAATTTACTCTCTGACATCTATGCACGTGGGAACAGTTCTGTGTGGTTTGGCTACAGCTGGACTAGAAGTTACTGGAGCTGGTGACTTGTCTTTATCTAACAACCCCACTTCTAGAAGATTGTTTGGCTACTTGGGGTCTGAAAATTTCTTAGATACTGAGCACATGCTCAAGATCGGAGGATAAACCCATTCTCTACTTGTAAGGACCATGGGCATTGATGGAAATGGGAAAGGCTGATTGTAAACCTGGCTTAGATTCACAACACAGGTGACAGACTTTCAGGTCGAAGTTGTTACCATCAGCCTTCCAGAGCCACAGTTGTTTATTTGCAATCCAGTAGGGATGGTTTTAGTTCTGAGATGTTGCTGGTAAGGGGTGTCACTATCTCTAGTCACTGAGACCTAGGTATAAGCAGACGCATATGTTCACACAGATGCTGTGAAAAGCCCACCTGATGTGCACTCAGGTCTACATATGCATAAAGGCACCTATTGGCACCGTCACCTGGCTCCTTCCTTCACCTCAATAACTCTGTTTTAGGCCCCAGCTGAAGTACAACATCCTCCGAAGCATTCTATTTTAATTTCTCTGAATGGAAATTAACCACGGCAGGTTCTCTCCAAGACCACTCTCTTCCCTGTGTTAGCACTGTCCTGGTACACTGGGACACCAAGGCACTGATGAAGAGAGCTCCTTGAGTAAGAGATGCTTTTGAAGATTTCATAACCTTTGCAACTCCATGTTGTCTAGGACAGAACGGATGCTCTGTACATGGTGCTGAATGGATACAAGGTAAAGTAACAAACCCCAACCGATCCGTAAAGTTACCATCACACCCATATTCATAAATAGACAGATGTAAGATGTATATGTAAATGAGATGTGTGTACAGACTAAGTGCCATCATTCAGGCGTACCCATAGATCCATACACAGAAATACTAGCACACATTCCTCCAAACAGTTGAATGTATTCAGACACAGCCCACGGGAGGACCATTATAAACATCCCACAAGCAAAACACACACACACACACACACACACACACACACACACACTAACATACCTCTAGGAAAGTAATTTCCTGTCTCTTGTGCTTACAACCTGTGTATACAAATTGGATATTTCAGAATGTTTTAATCCTTTGTTGACATTTATTAAGACAAAACAGAGGTGGGCAGACACAGCTTCTTGGCTGGGTGGATGTGCCTCGCCTAGGATGTAATGTCAGAAACTGTTGATGCAGAATTAATACTCACTTTTACGAGTTTATCTTATGTCATAGAGTTGGAAAAAAAGCCTCGGTGTAAATATTCATCATATGGCTTAATTGGTTTGATGTACCGTAGCAACAAGCACGGTGCCAGACGCTTGCTACGGAGGCCTCCGCGTTGTTTCAAAGTCTTTATTATTATGACAGCAAAGTCTTGTTCATTAAAGTTTCACAATCCATTTTCATTAGGTTGAGGCTGAGTCTGTAAACGAACAGTTGCTCTGAAAAATCTAGCCCTCACAGCTCTCGCTGGGGAGGCGGCGCGTCTGTATTAATTACCAGAACGCTGGTGTCGATCGGCGATGTTAATTGCACGGATAGCTCGTTATTTGGGGAATTGCCATGCATTTCATGCAGGGATAATAAAAATGAATTTTTAAACAAAGAGACTTAAAATAATATCAAATCTGCAGAGAATACCAACATCAAAGGCGTATCTCAAAGCTTTGAATTTTATCTTTGTGGTCCAAAATGTTAAAGAGGCGCCTGCAATGCAGTTGGTTCAAGTTCGCAGCGAAGGAAAACAAAACAAGAGTTAATTAACTGTTATTACAAACCTTTTCAACTTTAATTTGACTTTCAAATATTAGCATTTATCTATGAACTGTGCTTCTGGGTTTGACAAATTAGTTTTCACAGAACAAGTTTAATTAGGCGTCATTGTGCTTTTATGTCAGTTTGCAGAGCTGCAGACAATGAATGGATTAACTTATTAAAAGTCATCTGTTTAAAAGACTTTGTCGAATGGCAAGGGGTGGGTACAGTTGCTGAGCTTTGCTAGGAGATGGGGAATGATACCGCGGCTTGGTGTCAGGAGGCTTGTAGATAAGATGGCAGGAGGGTTGGCCTCTCTAACAGCTGAACCCTGCTTCTTGTGTGCTGCCACTTTTTGCTGTCCTCTGGTGAGGACAGGGTCCAAGGTCATGGCACCAACACAGCGTTTGGGGAAACTTGAGTCTTTAAAAGGTGCCATCTCAGGCTGGGGAGATGGTTCAGTTGGTAAAGTGCTTGCCTTGCAAGCATGAAGAACTGAGTTGGCTCTCCAGAACCCACATCAAGTAAAACTTGGAGTGGGGGAGCATGCTTGTAATCCCAGCACTGGGAGATGGAGACAGGTAGACCCCGGGGCTTGCTGGTATTCCAGCCAGTTTAATTGATGAGCTTTGATTCTCAGTGAGAGTCCCTATCTCTAAACAAGGTGGATGGCTCTTGAGGAATGACACCCCTGGTTGACCTCTAGCCTGCTCATGCCCACACACATTCACACACATTCACAAACACGCGCGCACACACTGCCATCTTGTAGAGGAGGTAATGAACAGTATTTATGGTAATGTTTAAGATTTTCGGTTGACTGCATATTTTATATGCTAGGATGCTCCAGGTCAGAGGTCAACAAACTTTCTGTTTTCTGTAAAGGACCATTCAGTCTATGTCACAACACTCCATTCTTCCTTTGTCCTATGAAATCAGGCATAGGTAAACAAGTGGGACTTGTGTTCCAATCACATTTTATTTACAAAAACACGAGTCAGGGCCGGTCTTGGCCAACAAGTTATAGATGGCTCGACCCTGTTGCATTTTTTATGGCCACATTGGTCAGAATACAATCAACAAAAGAGAACTATGATTTCTCTGCCATCAAATGGTTTTCTGATCCTACCTAAGGACCTAGGCATGCTGAGCACATGGTGATGTACAGATAGCCTTTTACAAAGGTGTCCATGAACTCAAGGTTACATTCTAATGCTGGGATTCTTCCTTCACCGTTTCCTTATTTGTGTGAGAAGGCTCATTCATTTTTGTTTGTTGAATTAGATCTATAGAGGTGTGCCTGTGGGAAAGAGAGTGTGTGTGGTCTTCTACATCTTCAAATATGCTCTTTGATATCAACTGGAGGTTTCTCACATAGACCCTGGAAGGGGGAGGGGGAAGGATTAGAGCCAGGACATGTCAGGGAGCTTCTGCCTGCCTCTCATCTCAGTTCCAGAGCTTTGGAGTTGCCTCGTGAGGCCAGGCCTTAATTTTGGTTCCATAGGGTGATGGCAGTAGGTATGAAGTTCAGTACCTGGGCCTATCATCCCTAGGTAACTTTCATGAGAATGCTCTCCCACCTGTCTGACCCTATGTCCCTACTCTTCTCCAAGAACATGCCCGGTACTGATGTCTAGAGGTTTCTATGTCTCTCAGACTCTGGTCTTAGGTATTACAGAGGCTAGGCCTGAAAGTACCTAAGATTAACTGGCAGTCCCCACAGACCTTGCCAGCCTTGGGATGTTGCTTTTGGGACTTTCCTGTTTTTGTAATTTGATCGTAAGGATGATGATAGTTCAGGGGAATGGGGAGCATCACAGAGTACCTTGCATAGGGAATGAATAAAATGATAGATGGGCATTAGCCCTGTTCATGATGGAGAGGCCAGACTTCCTTTAGGCTTCCAAATTTAAGATTGCTACATCAATATATTAGTCACCACCACCTAATGATATCAAAATCATTTCGTTTTTTTATGG
The DNA here is from genome assembly GCF_004664715.2 of Peromyscus leucopus. NCBI lineage: Eukaryota > Metazoa > Chordata > Mammalia > Rodentia > Cricetidae > Peromyscus > Peromyscus leucopus. Next base: position 90,182,846 of record NC_051063.1, on the reverse strand, counting down.
CAATCTTTTAAAAATGATCTCCTAGTCCCACTTTAGAGGTGTGTAAACTGAGGCCTGGAGAAGTAAACTGACTTAGATCAAAGATCTGGTAAGTTCCAAGTGTGTCCTTGAGAGGATGCACTTTCCTGGTTTCCCACAGAACCTGAAGCCTTGCCAGGAGGATTCTGGCCCAGGGCTCTCTGGGAAAGCTGAGCCCCCAGGGCACCCTCTTCTCCTTGCCTTGTTGGTCCTGAGCAAAAACAATGACAGGCTGATGCTCACATGCAAATGGCATCCCTCTTCTCACTGCTGGAGCCCTGAGCAAGCACTTGTTGTTCATTTCTATAAATGTTAACATATCAGGATGTATTTTGACATGCTACTAAGATAAGTGCTAGAGCTGACAATAATAATGTATAATTTATGTCTCTCATATTACCTTCCCATCACTGTGCTTACATTATTACATAAATTAGTTTAATGTATCTGACATTCATCAGATAATTTAAGCATTTGTTCTTTTGTCTCGTCTTCTGCTCAGCAGGCTTCTAGCTGGGGATCATGCTACCATTTTGGCACTGATTTAAGGGGACCCTGGAAAGTTATGGAAAATTTTCTGACATGCACAAAGAGGGTTTAATTTTGGGGTGAGCAACTAGGTCATAGGGTGCAGATGGTCCTGGAAGAAGCCCTCAACTCTCAGATAGGTTGCAAAAATGGTTACATATTGTTCCCATGCCAATATGTTCATTTATTCATGATGTGACTACTGAGGTCCTCCTATCCAGAAGTGGAATCTATTTCTCTTCCTTTTGAATCTTGGCTCGGCTATGTGGTAGCTTTGGACAGAAAAGCATTAGCAAACACGTGCCTGGAGACTTAAACTCTTGCTGTGATTGGAAATACACAATTACCCTCATGAGAATAAAATCCACTTAACCTGCTGGGTAGTGATACTCAAGGCCCAGTTGGTCTGATTTGTTCCAGTTTGCCTTTTTTGACTCCAATGCAGCCACAAGGACAAATAAGTTCAGTAGAGGTCAGCAATTGATCCCATGACCCCAGCAAATGACCCTATGATCCCAAGCCACATCCTGTATTCACAGAATTCCAAGTTAAATGTATGAATTCTATTTCATGTTTTAGTACATTTTGGGTGGTTTCTGGTACAATAAAAGATGATAGACAGCTGAAGTTGATTGACCAGAGTCTTCCTTATAGCTGTCAAGGAGAAGAAAGGGATATATCTTAAGTCCCAACTATTTACTTCTGTGGTGTTTTGAATAGGTATGGCCTCCATAGGCTTATATATTTGAATGCTTAGTCATCAGTGAGTGATACCACTTAGTAGTCCTTGTCTAGTCTTGTTGGGGTAGGTGTGACCTTGTTGGAGGAAATGTGTCACTGGGGCTGGGCTTTAAGGTTTCAGAAGCCCAAGCCAGGCCCAGTGGCTTTCTGTCTCTCTGTGTCTGCTGTCTTTAGCCTGCAAATCTGGATGTAGAACTCCCAGCTACCTCTCTAGTACCATGTCTGCATGCCACCATGTGTCTGCCATGACGATAATGAATCACTAGCACTGGAAGCAAGCCTCAGTTAAACATTTTATTTTACAAGAGTTGTCTTGATCATAGTGTCTCTTCCCAGCAAAAGAACACTTGACTAAGACACCCTCAGTTTGGGGTGGGCATTTGAATATATAGTCTCTCACTCAGTTTTTATGCCTGTGTGCATTCATGTGAATGTGTGTGTGTGTGTGTGTGTGTGTGTGTGTGTGTGTGTGTACTGTTATTATCCTTATTTTACAGTCAAGAAGATCTAAGAAGATGGGCATGGTAGAACACACCTTTAATTACAGAATTTGGGAGGCAGAGACTGGTGGATCTCTGTGAATCTGACGTCAGCTTGGCCTAGGTAGCAAGTTCCAGGCCAGTATGAGCTACACAGGGAGTCCCTATCTCAAGAAAAAGAAGTCCTAAGTGTCAGGGTATTTGGACATCTTACCTCAGGTCACAAAGTTAAGTTAGTGGTAAAACCAGGGTTCAACATCAGGTCTATTTCTTAAGCACCTGAACTATGACCACTTCTTGGGATTTGTAAAAGGAGACCTGTTTCAACAGGTGAATCTCATGTGTACATGTCTGCTTCAGGATAGGGGCATCTATGAAACAACTCCCAGAGTTCAGACAACCACAGTCCAAGGAACATTAGCATGATGTCTGCCATTTGAAGGTTTTTCCAGTTGCATACCTATTTCATCACCCCAGTTTTGTGAGGTCAGTGTCAGCAGCCCTTTTCTAGACTGTTGGGTCCAGGCCCCCCATTTCTTGAGTAGCTGTTGCCCTGCTTGCTGATCTTGACCAGATGTCCTCCCTATCCTGATTCCCTGCCAGTTTCCTTACTCCTGAATGCTCACCAGAGGTTCTTTGTTTGTGTAGCCTGCATTTGGTGTAAACAGCTAGAGTGCAAGTATGTAAAACATTGGTAGCAAACTTCTGCCCTCTGGGGTTCTCCCACTGTGCTGTAAGCCTGTATTTAAGGCCTCCTCCCTCCTTCAATAAACGGCATTCGGCATTCTGCTGAGATGGGTCGAATGACCTGCTGTCTTGTCTCTGTTCTTTAATGCTCAGCTCCTCGCTTAGACATGGGGAACAGGTAGTGGTGGTGCAGGCACAGGCGTTACTGCTACACTAGATGAAGCAAATGGTTCCAGAGGATTCAGGACCTGAGTTTCAAATCCCTTCCCGAACCAGGAGCTGTTCTCCTTACAGGCTATCTAGTGGGACCTCTAAAGACTGTAAATTGAAATGAGTCTCTAAGAGGAAGCTTGTGATGGTGTATCCGTAATTTCAGAGGCAAATATGGTACCTATGGTACCTACCTATGCAGGGCTTGCTCCCTGGCCAGGGGACAGCACCCTGTGGTACTTTTTGAACCTGGTTCTAACACTGCTATTGTAGTGTCATCACAGGTATTAATGTCTTCTTTTCAAGCAGTCCTGACACTTGTCCACGTAAATAAGTCGACACGTCCATTTCTACAGTTGATGCCTGAGCCTCCGGGGTGGGGGACATGGGATCCATCCAAAGTGCATCATTCAGTTTCCTTGTTCATAGGTGCAAAGATTTAAAAATGAAACATGCAACTTGAGCAAAGATCTAGAGAAGATGGTAGAACTGGCAAACTGACACACATTTGCCTGGAGGCTTACTTGGATTAGATACAAAACACTGGGGTTGTTCATACATCTGACCTTGGAATGCTAAGGAAATTACCATAAAGACATGCAAAGATTGCCTGTTACCATTATTTCTATGATGATGACATTCAATTGAGAACAACTTCAATGCCAATATATTTTAAATAAAACAAGAAAGATGAAGCCCTATAATTAATTCAATTCCCCCACATCCACACGGTGGCTCACAGACATCCATAACTCTAGCCTGGAGGATCCATGCCCTCGTCTTACCTCCATGGGCCCCAGGCATGCATGTGGTGCACATGCATACATGTAGGTATATGTATACATATTATACATGTAAAATGAATTAAATAAATATTTTTAAAAGTCTTTAAATTAGGCACAAAACTTAAGATGCGAACAATGGAAGAAGATCTCACTAGCATGTGAAGATTAATACACCCTTCTTTCCAGCCCAGCCCCACCTCAAAGCCATACCAGCTTCTTCTTCAGAGAGCTCTCCTATTTTGATTCAAAGTAGATCTGATCATTGTTTAGCACAAAGAGAAAGGACTTTGGCATCAGACAGACACAAGCTGGAATCCTACCTTTTCTGGCTGTGTGATATCAAGCAACTAACTCACGTTTCTGAGCCTCTGTTTTTCTTAGGTATGGGTGTGTAACCAAGTGTTGAAAGAGTTAGCATGCAGATTCAAGCACAGTAGCTGTTGTGTCATTGATATGTAATAAGTTATTATTCTGCTGTTTCAGTATTATTATCTCATTAGGAACTGGAACTGGGGGGTTTGGATCCTTTGCCCTTATCTGATATAGAGATTGAATCAACAATAGAAATAGAATGTGGAGGCCCATGGGTGGTGTGAGAATGCTGGTTAGCTGTTGAGCCCATGGCTGATCCCCTCCTTGGCAGTGCCACTTTACATAGGCACCTCCCAGGGCGCATCCAAAAGTATCTCCCTTCCCAATAGAGACATGTTTCTCTTCGTAGATGGGTAAGGGTCGTTACAAGCAGAGGGGAGTGTATTTATTCAGCCTCATGTAAATGTATCTGAGCCTAGAATGGGGCCTGCTGTCAGTCACAGATATGAGTAATCAATCATGGTGCTCTCACCTCCTGAGCCCTGGCACCCTAAGTTCTTTTCAATGTGGTCTTCCCATCACTGGTGCTAATCAGAGGTGCTCAATAAGTGAAACCCATTGTTACTTCTGGTTAAAAACTGGGGAAGACATGAGAGATAGGGTACATCTATGTCACCCTCCTAATTTGTGTCTTGTAGGTTACAGTCTTTCCTCTCCAGACCTGTGTTGTCCTTAAGTCAATGAGATATTAAGGTTACACCAGGGCTGCTCACAGCTTTTTCCCATGTGTCTATGTTGTTAACTTCGTATCTCAATGAATAGTATTTTGTGCAAAATTGTTCAGAGATTTTCTCCAGAATGGGCTAGAAAGGGTGCTGTAATGGATTAGTGATGTCTGCTGTGGTGTGGTATGGACTGCTTCAGGGCTAGTTGTGGCAAGGGCTTTGTATTGCTGGATTGGGTGGCTTTTGAATTTCTGTGGTTCAGAGAGGAAAGTGACTGAATCCAATGAGTTACTGGTTAAGCCGGGAATACTAGCCAGGCCTTGGTTCTCTGTTTTGGACTTGTTCTACAGGCTCAAGTCCTAAGCCTCTGGACAGCAAGAGTGTTCCTTGTCAGGGAAGGCAAGTTCTCTCCGTAAATGGTGCCTATTAGTCCTTTCTTCCAGCCTGGGGTCCTCTAGGCCTGTCTGGGGGTCTCCCTGTAAGCCTGTCTTTAAAAGCTTAAGGGAAGAAGTGATTGGATCCCAAATTCTTCCCCCTGGGGTAGAGTTTGGGAGTGGGAGGCATTTCCCAGAGTGGGGCTTTGACTAGGCAGGGGGCTCAGCTAAGAGCTGCAGGGAAGCCGCAGGGGTTCCTTAAATATGCAGAGGGAGCAGCTGCCTTTGATCTCTCCAGCCACAGAAGCAGCCCTTCCCTGCTGAGCTGGAGTGGGCATGTGTGCCTGAGGGTGGCATGTGCATGTGGGTTCCTATGTAAATGAGGGTAGACTCAGAGCTAAAGTGTGCATTGAGCATGTGTGTGTGTGTGTGTGCATACGCAAGCCTATATTAATGTACATATGTGCACATATGTGTTCATGTCTGCATCCATGCCCTCATCAGTATGCAGATGTTAACAAGCATGTGTTCATGTATACACTGGCTGTACGGTTTGTTGAGCTAAATGCATGTTTGTGTTCATGTATATACACTGGTTGTATGGGTTGTTGAGCTAAATGCATGTTTGTGTTCATGTATATACACTGGCTGTATGGTTTGTTGAGCTAAATGTATGTTTGCACATTGATTTATCTGTGGTATTTCTGTAACATAGTGGTATAACATACCCAGAAGACCCCCTTTGGGGGTATCCACAGCTCCTTTCTTTATTTTCAACACTACTGCTAGAACCATCACAGAGGCACAGTTGGATCCTGTCTAGTTAGTCAAGGTGCAAGTCCTTTCTAGTATCTCTCAGCCAGTCATGTAGGGATAGGAGATGGCAGACTGTGCTATTCAAGTATTTACCCCCTCTTTCCTACTATTGATGTCAGACATGGCCAGATGATGTACTTGGCTATTGGAGTGATAACACACAGACACATGTCACATCCCAGGTGTTCTAAGAGCACTTACATGGTATGTCACTTCCCCCCCCCCCCTTTCTCTCTTCCCTGAGACTCTTAACATGTAGAAAAAGTCTCTTGTCATCCTGGGTCCCAGATAAGAAAGCATGAGACAAAGCCATATCCACCTCATGATAAACATGTAGTATAATGTGAAAAATAGTCTTTGTAAAAGTAAGCCATGGAGGCTTTAAACTTTTTTGTCAAAGCAGCATAACCTGTCTTAAGCTAGCTGAGACATGTGAGCACCTAGATCAATTCTACTTTCCCTTGGCTTTTTGATGAAGCAACCAGAAAACACTTTTGGCAGTTTTATTTCTCACAATCTAGGGTTAAAAACAGGGATGTACTGCTACATTTCCCTTATACGGAAAAAGACCATATTTCCACATTTTGCTACATGCAGGCGTTTTGTGTGAAGCTAGCATAGAGAGAAATGAAAATCAGAGAGAGAGTCCAAAAAGGACAATGAAGTTGGTAAAGGCCATGGTTCTGAGTTTAGTTGTGCCTCAGGTCAAGCTCTACCCCTGTTTTATTCCTAATCCATTGTTCTTCACCTTGATTCTGTCAGGTATCATTATCCCTACTCTGTAAAGCTAACTTAGTTGAATCTCTGTTGCATGCACCAAGATTCTAATATAATTTGAATTTGAATGCTTTAGTGTGTCCATATACATATGCATATTGCACTGCTCTGTGTTTTGCATAAATAAATCTGTGTATATTCATATCTGTGCTTCCATTTGTGGGATGTATATCTCTGTATAGCCATATATATATATGTATATATATATATGTATATATATATATTATATAATAGTATATATGTACAGGTATGTCTGAATACTCATATTCAAACATGTGGGTGTGTTTACTATATAGGAGTATAAATATAGCTTTGCCTGGCATATAGTGAAACAGATATTTCCTGAATATCATAGTACAGACAATGACAGAGAGAGAATGATGTGAGAAGGAGGGATTTACTATAAATGGTAGAATTCTGCTACAACATCTCTTGGCTATAACTAAACTCAGGCAAAGATGATTCTTGACCTTCCATTTTGTCCAGATAGCTAATGAAGGTTGCCTGTGGTTGCATGTACCTAATGGAGCTCTCTGCCATTGGTCCTTTGACAAGAAAGAGAAACAGAACAGCCTAGCCCCACTCTTTCACTTTGGTGGTGATGGACATAGGGCTGGCCAGTGTTTAGGGAAGCATATCTGGAAGGACTACCTAGCTAAGTCCAGGGTCAGGTGGACAGATGTCACTCCCTCTCATCAGCTGGAGCTCTGGGTCAGATGTCCTTTGTTATAATGGGGGATTTTGACAGTAGGCGGTCTGCATTTGTCTTTGGTAGTTTTACGGTCAGGTGGTGTGGCAGAAGCGGGGGACTTGATATCTGCCATTTGCACTTTATTGTCATGTGTTAGGAAAGGACTTTTAGTTGGTGAGGTGGAAAGATTGAAGAGACAGCAGTGAAGGGCAGTGGAGGGGAGAGAGCGAGAGCGCCACAGAGAAGGCCGGGTTTACTCCTGGGGGCTCCCAGTGTGAGAATCAGGGACTCCTGAGGTCAAAAGGACTGTGAAGGCCAGTTGGTACAATCACTACAGTAACAACTTCTCTATGCTGGCACTCTCATGTGGTCTGTCCTGGGGAGTCTGTTTCTATTCCTGACAGACCAAAGGAAAGATTCCAACCCAAGCTCAGCTGGGTGAGCCAATGAGTTTACTGCAGTAACTTACAGAGCCCCGGTAAAGGGAAGGGTTCCTCAGAGGACGACAGGCAGTTGATGGGCAGTTACACCACTGAAGAGTCTCTCTCCTGCCTCCTTTCCCCCAGCATTTGTTTATTTATATATGCCCTCCTTTTCTTCTTCCACCTATCTCCCTTTGCTTTTGTTTTTCCCTCTACCCTTCCTCTTTAGTGTTAACTTAACCCCAACTCATGTCTTTTTTTCTCTTGGCCTCTTGGAACTATAAAAGAGAAAGCCCAAACTTTTTCTATGTGGCAGCCTGCAGAGGTTGGAGTTTCAGAGGAAATTTCTTCTCCAAGCCCTTTAGTTTTGTTCAATTCTTCATTCTCTGATTTCATTTCAGTTTCCCTGCTTCTTGTGTCTTCTTCCTGAGACAAATCAAGCTTGCTGACTTCTCTCTTCAATGATGCTTTCAAGTTCTTGATCCCAAGGTCCTTGTTTAGACGGCAGAGTCTAGTAGTAGATGAAAACATACTTCGGTCAAGATTCTGTATATTCCAACGATAGTGTCATCAAGTGGCCCTCAGATCCTATGAAGATGTCTGTTATTACCTAGAAAGTGCAATTCAGTTCATTTGAATTTATTTGACAAACATTTGGAGTCAAGGGGACCTGATTGTGGACCCTAGATTATCACTTCTTAGTTGTCTGATTCAGTAGCAAGTGACAGTTATTCTGAGCTACATTTTTTTTCTCAGCTGATTTACCAGGGAAAATAGTAACTGACCTATGAGCTTTTCACATATGAAACACCTGGAGGAGTACTTCATGGTATGGAAAATCACAAGGGTTTGCCATGTTATGGATACATGCAGAAGATATTCTTTCTCCATCCAGAATAGTGGTTCTTGGCTGTGCATCACTTTGCCCTTCAAGGGCTCTTTGAAACTGTCTGGATATATTGTCACAACTGGAGTAAGGGTTTGCTGCTGGCATCTGGGGGCCTCAAGAATGGAGATACTTTAAAAATCATGTAATATACACAACACCCATCACAACACATAGTGGCCCAAATGTTAAGAGATCTGGAGGGATCACATAAAACTTCTCAAAGAAGATGTACTGAAGTGAGTCCATAAAGGTGGGACATTAACAGATAGGAGGAAATAGGCTTTAGAGAAAGAATGGAAACATAGCCAAACATCTGGAAGTAAAATGGAGTAGGTTCAGAATTGGGCCACCTTGAGATCCAGAACTGTAGAGTCATCACTGTGCAGCCAGTCTGAGGAACCATGAGCCCAAGTTCCCAACCTACCCTTTGAGAGTTGCTGTGTGGACCTTGCCTAGCAGAGCTGTAGAAATGATCTTAGAGGGGGACATCCAGGGTGTCCACAGGGTTAACAAAAAGGTTCTCAAGCCCTGTGATTCCAGGGTGTTGGCAATTGTTCATGAATTTCCTTTGGAACACTTGCCTCTTCCATTCCTGCCAATCCTCCCTCTCACTTTGTTCCCTTCCCCTTAGAAAGGGAGTGTCTGGTTTATATCTGTCTCACTATTGTACTTGGGAAACATTTTGATTTTTGCAGAACAGTTGAGTTTAGGATAATCCACCTTGAGTCTTCCTATGTGGAATGAGTTGATATTTAGATGAGTCTCTGACTTAGATGTCAGCGTTGATGCTGGAATGAGAATTAGGTTAGAGTAAATGCATCCTGAGTATAAGAAGGCTGTGAATGAGGGAGCCGGGGGTGGAATGGAATTGTTTGACTGTGTCTGTGCAAGTGGCATTTGTTGAACCCTAATCCACAATGTGATAGTATACATGAGTACTCTGTATGAAATAATTAGGTCATGAGCTCAATCTTTATCAATGGAATTAATGTTCTTATAAAGGAAGCCATTGGGAACTTGTTAATATCTCTCTCTACCTTCCCATGAGGACTCACAAGGAAGGTTCCATCTTTGAAGCAGGGGAAAAGCTCTCACCAGATACCAAATCTGCTGGCACCTTAGTATCAGACTTCCCAGACTCCAGAACTGTTAACACAGCATTTGCTTATAAACTACCAAGCCTAGGGTGCATTGTTATAGCAGCCTAGCCAGAACCCATGGTAGGGCACCACCTAATTGCAAAGTGATGTGAATATTATCCATCTTTGTTCCCAGAAGGAAAGAAAATGGATTTGGTGATCATGGGACCTTTTGTGTCTGTCATAGTAAGGTTGGAAGGAAAAGATCATAGTCAAAGACAGGAAGAGCACTTAGAAGAATTAATTAGAACAATTACCAAGGTAATAGCTATGCTATAAGGCTTTTAAGAGCAAATTTGATAAGACTATTATCAAAGCCACAGGTTAAAGTCATGTAATCCCTCGCTGGTTTGAAGGGTCCTTCAGTAGAATTACCAGGATACTGGAACTACACAGCCTCCTGATTTTGAATTTGTCTTATTAGAATTGACCTGAGGATGACATTGTCTCTGCTGCTCTGCGAGTTTTGCTGTTGATGCAAAGTGACAAGGTCCTGTCTTCCTGAAGCTATCACTGGAGCATGAACAAAAAGTGAGAATTTGGGTACAAAGATTTCTCAGATCTTTAAATGTCATAGAAAATGCTCCCATAATGGCATTTGGGAGGGTCATGTACTGAAGTCTGTGTTAGATGCTAGGGGTATGAGGGGAAAGTTTGGAGTGAGGATCCTGAGTGATATTTTTCATCAGAGAGTTTCAACAAATTCATATGACGATAAAACCCAGAGACACCAAACTCTTGAGATGCAGGTACTTAATGTCTGTGTCTTCCAGCAATGTGAGACAAGTGTGAGTGGGTATTAGCACATTTAACTGACAACATTCTACTATGGTCACTTAGAGTTTCCTCCAAAACCTACCATTCAATTGCAGAGCATATTGCAGAGGCCAACATGGCTTTGGAACCAGGTAGGCTAAGAGCTGGGTTCTATCCTCATTTACTGTGATATTAAACAAGGCTGGGTAAATAAGATATGAACATGGAATGCCTGGCACAGAAGTAATTTTTAGTAAGTAGTTAGGTCATAGAAACAATGAAGTTGTGTTCTCTAAGCTAGACTTCTTGGGTATAAATCCTATGCTTTTTTTTAACCTCTTTGTGCCTTATCCTTTTTATCCATACAGAATGTATCTTAGTATTATCTTGTATGGCTACTTCAAAGGGTAATACTATTAGTTGTAGTTGGAAGTTTTTCTGTGTTCCGCCTGGCCCTCAGTCGGGACAAATCTCTCATCCACAGTCCCACAGCCTTTTATAAAATAACCACAGAGGCTTAATATTATTTATAACTGATGGCTTAAGGGTTCAGGCTTCTTGCTAGCTGCCTCTTACATCTTAAATTAACCCATTTTGATAGATCTATACTTTGCCATGTGGTTCGTGGCTTACTGGTACCTTTATAGCTACAATCAGTACATATGAAGAGTGTGTGGCATTACTGTGTGCAAATTGTAGATATTGGTATCTGTGGTGGTTTGAATGAGAAATACCTCCCATGTATAATGGCTCGTGTATTCTCTGTTGGTGCCAGTTGGTGGCACTGGGAAAGCTTATGGACGTTTAGGAGTTAGAGTCTTGTTGGAGGAAGCAAAACACTGTGGGAGGGCTTGGAGAGTCTATAATCTTGCATTATTCTCTCTGCTTCACAAATGTGGCTAAATGTGATTTCTAAGCTTCCTTTTCCAGCTACCTGATGCCAAGCCTTCCCTGTCCCCTGTCATATGGACTAGCCTTCTGGAACTGTAAGATCCAATAAACTCTTCTTTTCTCAGGTTGCTTTTAGTCATGGATTTCATCACAGCAACAGAAAAGTTGCTAAATGCATTATCCCTATTATAAAAATAATCATTTTACCTTATCACATGACCACCTATAATTTGAGGTACATTGATATTTCCTTATTTCTTTTCTTAAAGACTCACAGGATCCATTTGGGATGTGCATTTTGTGTATGTGTGTGTGTGTGTGTGTGTGTGTGTGTGTGTGTGTGAGAGAGAGAGAGAGAGAGAGAGAGAGAGAGAGAGAGAGAGAGAGAGAGAGAAAGATAGGCAGAGAGATAGAGAAAGATGGGGAGTGGGGTGGGGGTGTTCAATGACCTTGTTCATATTGTGACACTGACACATGTATTTTAAAATCAAGTTCTCATTTTCCCATACTCAATTGGCAGCAGCCACAGATTTACAGGAAAAAAATATGCTTAGCCACAGGAAAGGTCATAAAGACTGCTGGAGTGGGAGAGTCAGAATTAATTTACAGTTTGTTAAGACAAGAGCATTAACTCTTCTTTTTTTATTAAAAAAATTAATGCTTTAGGTCCTTGTCCATCATTGATCATCACTTCTGTAGCAGTCATTGTGTGGCTACTGTGTGTGTGGCAGGAGTGGGGGTGGGTTGTGGATGGGTGTACTGGTTAGGTCTTAAAGGCATTTCCTCATGTAGTCCTTACAACTACCTATGTTGGTACAATTGAAATGGTCCTAAGAAGTTGACTAGCTTCAAGTCATGCAGTCAGTCAGTGGTAGTGGCAAGCCTGCTTCCCTGCTCCTGAAGACAGGGTCTGTGCTGCAGCTGATGACCAGCAGGCCATGCCAGATGGCAGTATGAGTTGTTTGTAGTCGTTGTCTTTTCTGGTGAGTGGGTCCCCTGACACACTGACTGTTAAAAAGATGCACCGTGGTGACGCTTCTAAAACATGAGACAGGACACATCTGCAGACAAGAGTTAGGAAGGCACATAAAGAGCATTTAGCTTCTGTGAAATATTGATTTGACTCTGAAAAGAAATAAAGCTAAATTTAAAATGCACAAAATTGTATGATCTTAGGAATAAAGAGGCCAAGTGTTTTGCTGCATGTAAGCAACATGCCAAAAGGGAAGGTGCACCCTGGTACCTGTCAGGGGACAAAGAGGAAAAAGGGCCACTGAACAGAGAAAGGTGAATGCAAAAAGCAAAACAAGAAACAACAACAAAAAAAAGAAGAAGAAGAAAGAAAAGAACAAGAAAAAGCACATTGTCCACAATTGTAAAGTTTTGTTTCCTAGAAAAATCCTCTTTGAACTACTGAGGCCACTTAGATGGGTTTTTGTGTATGTTTCAGAAGTGGATTTCTGTAGGATGAGAGGGTTGATCTTAGGAGGTCCTTTCTGTCCAGTGAACTCTGGTGATGACTCAAATAACTCCAGCCAAGCCGTCCAAGGGAAGAAGCTGGGTGCTAGTTTGTCCCCAAGCCCAAATTGTCTAAAGAGAAATTTTCTTTGTGTATAAAACTGAAAAGCGGAACATAGTACAGTATATAATCCTAACAGTGTGCATGCAAGTGCAGTAAAAATAGAGTCAATTGCACACTGTCAAAGCTTTTCTCCAAACAGCTGCCTAACAGCATAGGACAATTTTTCCTACAATATAGTAAAAACTTAAAAAAAAAAGTTCTCTCACAATGCCAATGATGCAGGGCCGAATTCATTAACACTTTATTACCTTGGACTCCATTGTAACAGGGAAAAAAAACATATGACGTAATTTGTCACTTTTTTTCTATTCCCAATTTTATTATTGTGACACATGAAGACTTGGGTTCTTGCTAGTGTGTTGTGATCCCACATTTAATGATCTTAACAGGGATTTAGGAAGACATTGTTCGTTTCTCCTGCGCTATCCCTGAGAGAAGTGTTACATGAACAGTGAGACCCAATTATATTATAGTGTAATTTACAAAGGAGGAAAAAAAAAGTTCTTTTCATGGCATGTTCCCCAAGGAGACTGGGAGTATGGTAGCAGTTTCTTGGCTCTGCTTTGCAACAATATAATTAGCTATAATCTGAGCATTTGCATATAGTACAGAGAGCACGAATAATTCCCTGCGTTCTCCGCTCGCTGGCTTAGGATGCAGAATGTCTTTAAAAGACATTCGCTCAGCTACACCTAATTTTACTTAGCACATTTGCATGTATGTTGTGGCTGATCATCACAAATGGAAATTGTCACTTTCAATATGAAAGAAAAATGAGGAAATGCATCATAATGGAAGGTATTTTTTTTTTTCAACACAGTATAGACTTTAGTTGAGTGCCTATTACGAACTCAGGACTGGGGCAGAACTCTGATGCTCTTGAGTAGATGGCTGGGTTTTATTTTAAGGCTCAACTTAGAGTTGGGATTGCGTTTCAAATCTTGAAGACGTCAAGTCTCTTAGCACCATGGCAGCTGGAGTCTTTAAGCATAGGTCTTTGTTTCCATAGAGAAGAAAAATTCTAGGATATTGAGGCATGGAAAGAGAATTTGCTAGTTTGTTATCTCTTTCTTTACCCATAACCTGGATTGATCATAAATCTATCAACTTGTCATATGAGTTGATTTCTCTTTAGAAATGTGCATATGGCTACAAGATTTAAGACAAAACACTTGGGTTCATAACAACCTTTGAAATTCCCCTAAAATCACCCCCTGAGAGTGTGGAAAAGCCCCATTATGAATGGCCTGTGGGATCTAAGTCAGTTGAAGGAGCAGTAGGCTCGAGGCAATCTCTCAGTCTCCCTCCAAGGCAGGCCTTAATAGAGGGTGGGATGCCCATCACACATGCTGGGTTTGGATGTGAAATGTCTCTACAGGCTCATGTGTTTCACCACTTGGACCCCAGCTGGTGGCACTGTTTGAGGAGGTTGGAGAAACTTTAAGTTACAGGGCTAGCTGGCTGATGGAGCACATAAGGGTCAATGTTGAGTTGTAGATCCACTCTGCTTCTAGCCCCAGTTCTTGGCTTCTAGATCTGCTGACTGTGAGTAGTTGTGGACAGAGGCTCTTACCACCATAAACTCTATTATGCTCTCCCAGCTGTGAATCTTTCTCCCCTATTGAATCTATAGGATATTTTGTCACAGGGAAAAGTGACTATTCCTCCATGCATTAGTAATTCTCTTTCTGGGTCTCTGTCTTCCTCCTCTCTATTACTATAACTAGGAAGACTACAATAGCTTTCAAGTGCTAATGGTCTTATGTTTTGAAAACAAATGTATCCCACAGGCTAATTTATTGAATGTTTGGTCTCCAGCCAGCAGTACTATTTGGGAGGATGTGGAAACTTTAGGAAGTGGGGCCTAAATGGAGAAAGTAGGGGACTGGGTGTGTTCTTGGGGCTTGATCTTGCTGTTGTCCCCTTCTGTTTTTCTGCTTCCTGGCAGCTATGAAGTGAGCTTCTAGCTATAGCCCATAGCCACAATATTCTTCCTTTGTCTTCAATCCATTTGAATGTGGGCTGAAAGCTATGAAACTGTGAGCCAAAATAAATCTTTCTCCCTGGTGTCTACTGCAGATACTTTGTCACAGGAACAGGAAGTCACCAACACAAGGTTTGCCCACAGTTCCAACATTAACAATTGACTTACGACATTAACAATTCAGAAAACAGTTGATCTGACTGCTTATGAGATGTCTGTCATGTTTGGTTTATCTTCTGTGTGTAGGGTATGGAATATGAAGCTGTGTCTTTGGAATGGATCAGAGCAGAGTTTTGGCTAGTCAATATGCGTGGTTGAATACTGAGCACCTTATGTTTTCAGGTACATGATAATGGAGTCCAGCTCATAGTTGGCATTGTGTTTAGGATTGCATCCTCCCTGAATTTATGTGCTAAAGATCTAACTGGTGACCTTATTTAAGAATAAGGTTTCTACAGAGGTCATAAAATGAAAATTCTGTCATTAAGGCAGGTCAGAATCCAAAGGGAACCTCCTGGAAGATGGTTATTTGGATCCAGGGACATGTGCAGAGGGTAGATAATGGAAAAAGCATACACAGACAGAAAGAGGCCATCTGTAAGCTAAGGAGAAAGGTGTAGTCTAACTGCTCCATCACATGCTGAAAGGACCAACACTGCAACATCTTGGCTTGTGTCTCCCAACCTTCATAACTTTGAGACAATAAGTTGCTTCTGTATGAGCAGCCCAGGCTAGGGTACTTTGTCATGGTAGAGAGTGAACTTGAGTTCCAAATCCAGAACACTCTCAGGCCCTTTGTTTGGCAAGGTGGTAGATACTTTGGGCCCAGGTTGATTAAATACACACACACACACACACACACACACACACACACACACACACACACACTGAAGACTTTGGGGAAAGAACATATAGTTCATTCCATGGATAATCTCTTCTTGAGGGATATTCTCTAAACTTAAATATTTATGAACTATCAAGAAGGAAGAATATATCTTCCCAGCCAAAGGAAGCTGATATCTTTGTTCTGTGCATCTCTGCTGCCTATCAAACCACACACCTAAAGAGCATCAGCAGGCATTTCCTGCCTTGTTTGAATGTTTGCTCACTTAGTGGTGTCAGAATTGCTCTTTCTATTTTGGAGTGGTGATTTTTTTTTTTAAATGGAGGTTGTGGGGGTGATAAGGGAAGGGAATGAGGCACCAGTGGGAAGTCCAAGGTAGAACTGGTTATGATTTGCCTGGCTACCCTTCAGCTATTTGCAGATTTAATTTGAAATAAATTTAACCTAACCAAAAATTTTCATAGTAAAAGAGTATTTTCAAGGTTCTGATTCAAGTTCTCCAGTTGAACTTGAATCATTTCTCATGTTTTATCACATTTCCTTTATAATCTAAAAATATGCCCCTTTCTTTCTGAACATGTCACTGAGCTTCCTGAGAATATTTCTTCATGCAACTCTAATAAAATGATTAAGATCAAGGTCACTATATCAACTTAACATTGATATAATGAGTAGACATTGTTCCAAATTTCTCCAATTATCTCAATAATCTCTCTCTCTTTCTCTCTTTCTCTCTCTCTGTCTCTCTGTCTCTGTCTCTCTGTCTCTCTCTGTCTCTCTCTGTCTCTCTCTCTCTCTCTCTCTCTCTCTTTCTCTCAGCATCATCCCTTTGGCTCAGTTCTGAATATAATTCAAGACCATACTTAGCGTTCTTGAATATCTCATCTCCTTTTATCTGGGGTACTCTTTAGTTAGAGGAGATTGATGTATTCTGCAGAAGGCAGGTTTTCTGCTTTGTAGACCATGCCTTATTTGGCATTTGATGTTCTTCGTAATTAGAATTGTGTGACTTTCTGGCAGGAAGTCACTGAGGTTTCTGGTGTCCTTCTCAATGAACCAGGCACTGGATTGTTTTAGAAGCTTTCTCTTCTACAACACAGTCTACTGGGCAGACAAAAGGAAGAAGTTAGTACAGTACAGCTAAGGATATCTTTTGAGAGGAAAGTTTATACATTCATCTACCCATTCATCACATATAGAAACATTTATAATCTCCAGAGTATCATTTTGTTCTGTGGAATGCACACACACACACACACACACACACACACACACACACACATGTACACACGTACACACGCACGTGTGTGTGTGTGTGTGTGTGTGTGTGTGTGTGTGTGTGTGTGTACATGTACATGTGTGAGAGAGAATTAGTTTTTGCTTTGCTTCAATGCTTACAGGCAATTGTTTGGTTGAGGAATCCTTGGAACTCACAACCATTTTAAATGAAGGTTTGAAAGAGTCTTTCCCTAAATGCGTGTACAGGAAAAACAAACTGCGAACATCTCCTCTCCTAAGCTCTTACATGAAGTAAAAAGACCACAACCTGTTCAACTAAAAGGCAACATTATCTGAGCTCCCATTTTAATAACATCTCCTTTCCCACCCATTCTCTTTCTATGAGCCTCTTCCAGCAGCCGAGGGACAACCAGATCTGACGTTTTAAGGAAAAACTTGTGGGAATAAAATTTCTGGTCGAAATTTTGTTTTTCATTAACATTTTGTGTTCTAAAGATGGGAAATGGGTTGCTTTTGCTGCAGAATTCATTTGTGGAACACTAGGGCTTGCAAAGAGGATAATGAAAATTGTGGTTTTCCATAGGGACTTTCCCATTTGGTATGAGGTAAATGGATTATTAGAGTGTGAAGGATTCGACTTTCAATGTCTCAATCAAAGCCCAGATTGAAAAATCTCTGTGGTGATAGACTAGGGGCTGATAATTTAATCTGTCTGTGGTGTTTGGAATGGGATCCTTGGGAGGTAATTAAAGTTAAATGAGGCCATAAGGGTGGAGTGTTAACCCAATGTGACTGAGGAGGAGAGACCTGAGGTTGTGTTCTATGATACCATGTGTCAACTCTGTATGTCTTTCACTAGTATAGACCTCACCAGATGAGGCTGCCTGATCTTGAACTTTGTAGCCTTCAGAACCATGAACTGAATGACTTCACTATTTACTATAAATCATTGTAGGGCACTTATATATACCAACAGAAAATGGACTTAAAGGGTACTCGTTTCTCCTATCTCTAGCCATTTGAGTGGAGTCTGGGACTGGGGACCCTGAGCTGATTCCCCAGACCATAAACAATCTTCTGACTTTATTCTCTTCTGGTCCTAAAATTACTATGATTTTCTGTACTTGTGAGACGGCTCAATTGGTAAAACGCTTGCAAGGCAAGCACAAGGACATGAGTTTGATTCCTAGAACCGACAGTAAAAAAAATAGGTGGGCATAAAAGGCATATTGGGGAGGGGACAGATGGATCCCTGGGTTAGCCCGCTCTAATTAGAAAGTCTCTGAGGTTGTCTTCTGGCTTCTGCACAGGCACACAACTATTGAGAAAGTCTATAGTTACCAGATTTGCTCTATGGCCCCTCCCCCAAAGCAGGTGCCTGTACTGCCAGGGTCTTTCCCCCCCTTCATCTCTTGCAATGTGCAGGAAAGGGACAGACATGCGGTATTTTTCTGTGATCACTGTTTGTACTGTGTTGAGATCACTGCTCCTCTGATGTGGGCGGGTGCTGGAGGAGAGCAGGATGGCTCCGCAATGGGAGTGCTTGGGGGCCACTTTGCCAACAGCTTGACTCGGAGGGCAGAGAGTCTTTTAAAGCGCTGCCTTAAAGGACACCTTGAGTCTGAAATAGAACACATGACAAAGTGGTGAAAGAAGAGACACATAACACATTTCTGGAGAAAGAGAGTGAACCCAATCCTGACAGGATTAGCAGGTTAATTAAAGAATCTGTCCTGATGAGGCTGGCACATCTTCAATTCCGACTGACATTAACTCCAGGCACAGGCTCCAATCTATCTTTTCCACCAGCTGCCATGGTGCTGAAATACTTATCCGACAAGTTGATCCCTAGGAACCTTCTAGATGTGCGCCATTGTCTCACAGGCAGAAGCCCACTCTAAGAAAGATGATATGTCAGCTTAAGGATGAACAGGGTCTGGGTTATCCAACTAGCTCTCGGCCACCTAGCAATGGTCAGTGGGTAGGATGGCAAATGGGGGAGAGAGTTTCAATAGAGTAAGTGAATGAACAGCCTCCCACTGTTCATCATGTGCTTGGCACAGTGCCAGACACACCGTCCCACTTATTTCCCTCGCTGTGGTAGTTAGAAGTGGCTCCTGTGCTGTTGGCAAGATCTGGGTCCAATCTTGGCGTCACCATGCTCTTTCTGTGTGACTCTGGGTAGCTTGTGTTTCCCTGATTCTTAATTGCCTGCCTCATCAACCAACAAGGACAATAATACCTGTATATCCATTTTTTTTTCAGACATGCTGTAAGACAATCCCACAAGTTTGGTGTTTTAAAACAACAGAAATGTATCCCCATGTCGTTTTGGAAACTAACAATCCAGTACCACACACTACCATTAGCCTCGGGCTCTCTCCACAAGCTCTAGAGGAGACTCCAATACTGCTTCTCCAAGTTTTCATGCTTTTAGACCAGCCCAGTGGTCTTCAACCTTCCGAACACGGTGACCCTTTAATACAGTTCCTCATGTTGTGGTGACTCCCAACCATAAAATTATTTTCGTTGCTACTTCATAAGTGTAATTTGGCTACTGTTATGAATCATAATGTAAATATCTGATACACAGGACATCTGACACGCAACATCTATAAAAGGGTCATTTAACCCTCAAATGGGTCGTGACCCACAGGTTGAGAACAGCTGTTTTAGACCTTGTTTGGCTTGTGTCTGCATAATCCCAAGCTCCATCTCTTTCACACTGCCTTTACCTGTGTCATGTAGTTTATTCCTCACAGACACTTGAGAAAGGACTTACAGACTACCTGGGTGATTGAGGTTGTTCTCATCTTGGGATCATTAAGTTGATTGCTACAGAGAGCAGACTCTCAACACTATGCAATTGGAGCAACTTTTGTGCGTGTGTTGAAAAACTTTCATTCGAGTTTGTCCTGTACCCAAGGTTAAACTGGATTTCCTATCTAGTGTTGAGTAATCACAAGACACTGACTTTTGGTCTGTCACTGTGAAGATTGGATTGCGTCTACCAACACAGATTCTGAGATCTAGGTCCCCCCAATGTAGACCTTCAAGCAAAAATGTGGGTAAACATTGATTATTTGGAAAGTGATCCCAGAGATCAGTAGATGATGGGGGTGGGGGAGGGGAAATGAACAAAGAGAAGAGAGAAACTAGTGGAAATTAAATTGTAGTGAACGAGTGCCCTCTGTGGGCACAGGGACCACTATCATGCTGGGAGGACCTTTGAGAAGGTGGTGTGTATAAAAACTCTACCCAGACCCAAGTGACCCATAGTGTGGGATGAAAGCATTGAAGAAGGCTGTAGAATGATCTTTTACCAATAAAGACCTCTATGGTGACAAAGGTCTTGAGGTAAGAGAGGGATGAGGGCACTGAACTGAAAGGTTGAAATGGACATCGGAAGTCAACTCAGATTTTGATACATCATTTGGGCAACTGTTAGAGATCTGATGGAATCATAGATGCTTGGTACAGGTCTGGGCCTTTTGAATCATGGTCTGACCATTGTTGTGGTTCCCCATTAATTTCACAAGGCCTTTGATTTTTCCTCAGTGCTTGTCTGCAACTGTTGCTTGGATATCCGCATGGCCAGAGGGCTCACTTCCTCCTGGAATATTATTCTTCGATATACAACTCCAATTACAAGATAAAAAATCTTGTTCAGAATTTGGTTCTTCAAGTCTCATACACATGAGATCTAGTTAATTTCCCAGGTTCCCTTTGGTGTAAAGGGTATCTGTTTGCTTATGTATTGTGTTTAGCTCTATAGCCCTAGTTTGTCCTTGCCCTAAAGCTGCGGCTCTTTGGAGACACTGTGTCCAGCTCCTGAAGGGCTCTTGTTTATAACGATCTAGGAAGTAACTTAAGTGGTTTTAGAATGAAATATAACTGAACCCTCAGGGGCAACTGGAACATATGGTGTGGTAAGAGGAACATCAATTCAAGGGACGCTGAATAAGCACTTCATGTGTCAGCTCTGCAGCTGAGAGCTTGTTGGGAGAGTTGGGCAGAAAATGGCCAACCGTGATTCCCAGGTGAAAATCCTACAAGATCACTTTGTAAGGACAGAATGAGGGGTGTATGGTGCCTATCAAAGCCCAGAGACGGCATGTTCTGAACATAGCAATCTCAGAGAATTGGGAAGGCTCCATGGAGGTGGCATTTGAACTGAACTTAGCTGGCTGGAGGGGTTTTTAACTGACTTTGAGCCTGGCAGAAAGGAATTTGAGGATATAAGAATATACCAAGAGATTGAAGACATATCTGCTGTATTCAGAGAATGCTGAGTTGTCAAGGTTTCCTGGAGTTCAGGGTGGGTATATGTGTGCTTTGATGTCCTTGGTACGTATGGTAAAAGCTACCCAATTTACCCGCTAGATTGTAGGGAAACTTTCAGATGCCTTTTGTATGTGATGCTTAGGAGTGTGCCCAGGGTCTCATGCCTGCTAGAAAAGAGCACTACCACAAAGCTATATCTCCAGCCTTCTTTTCATTTTGAGACAGAGTCTTACCAAATTATCCAGTCTGGTTTTGAACTCACTCCATAGCCCAGATGGGTCATGTACTTGTGACCCTTCTGTCTAAGCCTCCTGAGCGCCTGGGATGATGGGTCTGTGCCACCAGGTCCAGTTTTGAATGCTACTTTCACAGAGAAGAGAATCAGTTTTTTTAAATGAGGCATTCTGACACCACTTTGGATAATAGGCAAGGTTGTGTGGGTAATCTGGGACAGAAGAACTAGGTAAAATGTAGGTATAGATGTTCAGTACCTCCATTTTATTTCCCTCCCTTCTTTCCATTCATCTATAGCTCCATCTATCCACCCAATATTGATATGTACATGCCAGGATTAAGCATTTCTTGACACACTAGAATTAATCATTGTGTCAGAATTAAGACTCTAGATAAAATATAGACATTTTCTGTCCTCAGGGGGTTTATACTCTAGTGACACTTGGATTGGAGAACTGGAGAGGAAAGGGAATGCAAAAAGATGACTTAGAATCGATGCAGACTCCCATCACTGTCTGATTTTACAAGGATGAAGAGGAAAGGCAGAAAGTGATTCTCACACTAGAAAGGTGGATGTGAGTTCTGCACCCAGTTAGTCCATGGAATGAGTTGTGTGGTACTATGCCATATCATATCTTGGACAGGTCCTTATATCTGGGCCTCTTTTTTTTCCACACAGCTTGGACTGTGATTCTTCTGGTACCTCACATACTAGGATTCTATTATTCTAGTTCTATTTCCAGGAATTACTAAAAATAATCAAGCAAAGATCAGGAGCTGGGGAACTTTGGGGTGTTTGGAGCCTGGGTGGTAGGAATCCGGGAGGCCTTCAGTGGAGGAGCAGCTGAGCGGGAACACAGGCTGGAGTTGGGCTCCAGCAGCCACAGGCGGCAGAACAACAAACCACGTCTATGCACCGGATGTGCCGCTCTGCTTCCAGCTCTTACCTGTGACGCAAATGTCAGTGCTCTGAAACCAGATAACCACCGTTCCTTCCACTCTTTCCTGGAATGTGTCTGGGCTCTAGATTTGGGCAGTCCCAGACTGAAAGAATGTGGATCAAGGGGTTCTTAGGCAAGTACATTGGCAGCCCTCCTCCTCTATGGGCTGGATGCCTTCCACTCCAGGCTGCGGCTTCTTCACTTTTACCATTTAGACTTCTCTGGGGGCCTTTATTCAACTTAGCCAAGAAGAGCTATTCAGGGACTCAGAGAGACATAGGGCTGATTGGTTCCTGAAGACTAGGAGCTACGTAAAGTCCTACCTTGGTGCCCCTCTGAATTCTGTCTCTAACGTGGATCCTATCTTCCATAACACTCACTAGAGGAATGAATGAATGAATGAATGAATGAATGAATGAATGAATGAATGAATGAATGATTAGATTCTAAGATGTAGAGATGACAAACCTGACGTTCAGGGTGACCAGGTGGCTACTGAAAAGAGCATTGACTTTTGGATCAGGCAGAACTGAAGATGTGTCTCCGAGTCACCCCTCTTGGTTGTAGCTATTTAAAACAGAGACAGTAAAACATACCCTGCAAAGACAGCAGGTGTGAGGATCAAATAGAGACTGCAGATAAAGCTTCTAGAATGGTGCTGAGCACACAGTTTGCACCCAATATTTTTAGGCTCCAGTCTGGCCCAAAGCCTCCCAGAGTGTCAGCGACAATCCCCTGACCTTTGAAAAGTTTTATGACCATAGGCAGACTGGTCTATGTAGGGCAGCTCTGGACACTGCCTCCCTAGACAGAAGAAGATGGATTGAATGACCCTGGGCTCTGTCCAGTCCCTTTTGGGTCTTGAAACCAAGGATGTACTTCTGATCCTGACCATTGGGTGGCACCAGTCCATCAGTTTAGGTAACTTGACAGTGGAAGCCTTGGCCCCCCTTAGTTTCCCAGCAGGGGAGTTGGAAAGGGGGGTGTGGGGGGGGCGGGAACAAGAGAGTGGGTGGGGGAAGGAGCAGCTTAGAGAGTCCAGGTGTTTGTGCCTCTGCTTGACTGTCTGTGTGCCTTTGTGTGTGACTGAGGTGGGGGTGGGTTCTATAAGCACTAAGAGTGTCCAGGAGTGTGTGTGTGTGTGTGTGTGTGTGTGTGTGTGTGTGTGTGTGTGTGTGTGAGAGAGAGAGAGAGAGAGAGAGAGAGAGAGATGGAGAGAGAGAGAGAGAGAGAGAGAGAAGAGATGTGTGTGTGTGTGTGTGTGTGTGTGTGTGTGTGTGTGTGTGTTATGTGTTTTGTGTGTATGGGGGGGTGTCTTTATTTCTCTCGTGTTTATGTGCAAGGAATCATTTGACCTAAATGAAATTGTTTGCCCTGAGGATATTAATTTATGGCTATGGGTGAATTGAGTCTCGGGGACATTGAATTTCCAAGATGTTAGAGGCATTAAAATTTAATTGACCTCCGGATTTTACACACGGGACAAATTGAGGCCAGAAGGGGGCTTTAACTGGTCTGGAGACCCTGGCTCCCTGATCTTGTGTCTACCATGGTTTCTTGCATTGAACAAGGAACCGGACCAACCAAACATGGGGAGTGACCAGGAGAAGGAATCCGGGCCAAAGGGGGACCCAAAGTTCCTTGTTTAGCTTAAGCCATGTGTCAGCACAAACAATATCATGGCTTCTCTCCTTTGTGTCTTATTCCTTCCATCTGGATTCTAGAGCTAGCTCACACTGGCATTGGCATGCCTTAGAGGACAGCTGCCCTTGCTTAGGAGCCTATGATAGACAGGTGACAGCTGAGAACTAGAGTCTAGATTTCTCATCTTCCTCCCCAGGTCACTTTCCTGCTGTTACTACTTCAATTGTATGCTCATGGAATGATTGCACTTGACTCCTCCACAGCCTAGGCAGCCAGCTTCTTGGGGTAGCAGGCATTGCTTCCCCTGTACTGAGTTCCTCAGAGGAATCTCTCTTCCTTTTAATAAGGACCATGAATCATACTCTAGATTTGTTGAGGGCAACAAAGATCCATGCACAGCTGGCCTGCAGTTTATGAACTGACAAGAATCACCATTCTTTATTGGTTGATTCTGTCCCAGGTACCAGGCTAGGTCATCAGAACTGAGTTCTGATTGCCCAGGCTTGAATGTAGGCTCCTCACTTAACCTGTTCTATGACCTCCAACCAATGTCTTTAGTCTTTAACCCTTCAGTATCCATATAGAATGTTGTTGATAGATTTAAGTGAATAAACATCTACAAAACGTGTGAAATGAAGCCTAAATCAGCTATTGCTTTATTCTTAGAACAATTCTGCACCAAGCTAGCAAAATGCTACTCCCACCTTGTGGATAAGGAAACCAAGGCTCTGAGAGATGATGTGTAAAAAAAGAGTCAGAGTGACCTAGCTGATCAGCAGTGGATCTTATTCTAGAGACCAGCTTAGAGTCAGACTTCATATCAGATGTCTAAACATCCTTTATTATCTCATCACTAAGTCTAGGTGTAGGGGGTAGCTGCCATAAAGAAATCCAACAAAAACAGTATCAAATATTATGTATTTTTTATATAAATATCACCTAGTTGGAGAGAAACTGAGAAAATGAAAGCTTCAAAACTTGGCTTCCTTCTAGATCTGGTGGCTTCATCAGGCTATCCTGGAGAAGAACCAGTCTCAGAAATCCTTCCTGGTCTCCTGGAGCCCGTGTCCCCAGGAGGGGAATCTCTTACCCACCCCACATGTATAGTGGGGCTGTGTGGATTGTGCTATGGATTCCTCAGCTCAGTTCATAATCAGGGCCCCTTTGCAAACTCTGTGCCAGTGTATTGCTGGCTTTATATAAAATATAATTATGAGCCCTCATTATGGCTGGGAGGTAGTGCTTAACACAGAAATTGCACAGTTTGTATGTTCAATGTCCGGCCACTAACGAATGAACCTGGCAGCCAGCAGGTCCCACATGGCCCAGGAACAGGCCTCAGCTTCATCCCAGCCAGCAAGATAGGGAGATGTTTGCTGGGTGGCAGTTTCTTGGCAACTTCTCCCATGACTCTTCTATCTGTGAAGGACCTTCCAAACCACTCTGACAAAGAACATTTGGGGCCTTCAACCCATCAGTCTTAGGGTTCCTATTGCTGTGAAGAGACACCATGACCACAGCAACTCTTATAAAGGAAAGCATTTAATTGGGGTGGCTCCCCAGTTCAGAGGTTCAGTCCATTATTGTCATGACAGGGAGCATGGCGACACTCAGACAGACATGGTGCTGGCTACATCTTGATCGGAAAGCAACGGGAAGTTGACTGAAACACTGAGCTGTATCTTGAGCAAAAGATACCTCAAAGCTGGCCCCCACAATGACATACTTCCTCCAGCAAGGCTATACCCACTTCAACAAAGCCACACCTCCTAATAGTGCCACTCCCTATGAGCGTATGGGGGCCAATTACATTCAAACTACCACACCATCTATTCATAAAACCCATCACTGCGGGTTTTCTGCTCTGACTTGGTGAGTGAATGTGATGGTTTGAATGTATTAGGCCCCCATAATCAATAGGTAATGGCACTATTAGGAGGTGTGGCTTTGTTGGAGTGGGTATGGCCTTGTTAGAGGAAGTATGTCAGTTTAGGGGTGGGCTTTGAGGTTTCTTATGCTCAGGATACTGCCCAGTGTATTAGTCACCTTTTATTGCCTCTGAGTCAAGATGCAGGACTCTCAGCTCCAGCACCATGTCTGCCTACATGCTGCCATGCTCTCCACCATGATGATAATGGACCGGACCTCTGGAACTGTAAGTGAGTCTCCCCAATTAATTGTTTTTATAAGAGTTGCCATGGTCAATGGTGTCTTTTTATGGCAATAAAAAAAACTCTAACTAAAACAGTAGTGTTAACTCCTGTTTTGCTCTCATTGATCTTAGGACATCTTTGGATTTATAAGTGATATTTGTGAGTCAGAGTACTGCCTTTTGAGGACCCAGAAGACCCAGCCTATCTTAATTTGTGCAGAGCCAGTTGGGCAGGTGGGAGGATAGTTCTAGTGTTAACAGTAGGACAGACTGAGTCTTTGAGAGTGTCTGAGTGTGAGAAACTACCCTGACATTAAGCAACTTAGGGGAGAAAGGCTTTGTTCAGTTTAGAAGTCCAGGTTACAGTTTGTCATTGAGGGAAGTTAAGGCAAGACCTTGATACAGTCAGTCACATCTACAGAGTAGAGAGAATGGATGCAGACATGCTTGTTGCTCTGCTTGAGTTCTGCCTCTGCCCACATTCTCACCTAAATTCAGGTAAGTTCAGGGCCTAAACCCAGGAAATGATATGCTCATAATGGGTGGAATTATACAGTCATGACAACCCTACCATAGACATGCCCACAGGCCACCTTGATCTAGACCATCCCTTATAGAGACTCTCTTCCCAGATGATCCCAGATTGTGTGGAGATAATAATTAAAATTAACCTTCACAAGAAGCCTTGGGTCTGTCTGGATGGAAGAAGAGAGGTAATCTGAGTTGCTGAACAGCAATGCTAGGACCAGAAATCAGAGTTCAACTGTTCAGTAAGACACCAGGTAGAAAGTAAACGGAGTCTCCTTGCTTCTATTTTTTAATAGGATAATTTAATTCTTTCATCAAATTTTAATAAGTTAATTTAGTGTGTGTGTGTGTGGGGGGGTCATACATGCTATGCTGTGTGTGTGGAGGTCCGAACATAGTGTTCAGGGATGGGTTCTCTCTCTCTACTGTGTGGGTACCAGGAATTGAAGTCAGGGTCTCAGGTTTGGCAGCAAGCATGTTCTTTACACTGAGTCATCTCATTTGGATCTCCATGCTTCCATCTTGCTCTCTACCATTGGTTCTTCCCTCGACTGCCTGAGTGGCCTCCCACATTCTTCAACCACGCCACCTTCCGCTCCTGTTTAAAGCTCCCCAGTGGTTCCCCTACTATGCCATAAATTTAAAACACAGTAAGTACAAGCCCTTCACAGTGATGTGGAAGGGACAGTTTCTCTCCTCCTCCTGTTCCTAGGCCATTACCACACTCTCATTCTTTTCTGTCACCACCCTGCTCTTTGGTCCTGCCAACTAGCTGCCCTTCTGTCTCTGGGAACACTGTTCAGCTCTGTCCCACTGCAGGGCCTTTGCAGTCTCTTTCCTCTCACCCTGAAATGCTGCTCTCCCTGGTGGTCCAGGGCTACTTTCCTGTTATTCAGTCAATTCATACAAAACCTCAGGACTCAGGAAGTAATGGGAGCACTGGTCATTCTGTTTTAGAGTTGGTTGTGAGGCCCTGGGATGTGATGTAATTCCCAGGAAATCTACATCCTGCATGGCACACAATTAGAGTTGTTTACAGGTATTTATACCAAGAATAGTGGTGGAAAATAGAAAGTTTGCCCCCACGCATTTGAATCCTTATAAAGCAGTATTGTAAGAGGTAGGCATGTGGTACACACACACACACACACACACACACACACACACACACACATACACACACACACCACCTACATAGGAGGAGGCCAAGACAGAATGATTGTGAGTTCAAGGCAGCTGAGGCAACATGACAAGACCTCATCTCAAGCAAAACGAAAAACTTGTATTTTATTAATATCCAGATATTAAAAGAGTCAAAACTGGCTCATGAGCTCAATGCTTCAATGCACTAAACAGGTTTTGTGCTTGCCTTTCTTTTAGGCTTTGTCCATTCAGAATGTTCATGTGCAAGCCATCATTCTACTTGGAAAGTTCCTATGAGAGCTTTGCTGGTAGGGGAGGACTTGTCTTATTCTCCAGGTATTAACATAGGCACTGAATTTGGAACCTGACCTTTTTTTTTTAAGCCCTGGTTGAGTAATTTAAAAGCTTTTTTATTAGTAAAATTGGAATGATACCAAACTTGATGGTGCATACCAGTATTCCAGCCTCTGAGAAGATGAGGTAGGAGGGTCATGTAAGCTCAGGACTTGGAGACTCATCTGACAACACAGGGAGAACTTGTTTAAAAAGATACAATTTTTAAAATGGGAATGATGAAAAAAAATACTTCTAAGATCCAAGATGAATGGATAATTCATGTGATGTTTGAAAACAGCACCTGGGATAAGGTAGATGAGAAGTATGAGCTGGTATGATTGCTTGAAGGCAAAGTGATGTAGAGACTTTATTTACTAAAAGTTTGTTAACTTATATTAGTTTAACAGAATAATGGGCTTCACTGTAATGTTTCATTCATGTTTACAAGGCTCCTTGATCATATTTAGTCACCCTATTGCACACACTTCTCTCCACTTTCCTATATATTATTATTCATTTTTTGGTTTGTTTACAGAACAATGGGTTTCATTGTGACATTTTCATGTGTGAATATAAGTGCATTTTATCCATATTCACCCCATTACTCTCTGATGTCCCTTCCCCTCTTACTGATCCCCTTTTTCTTTGGAAGATACTTTGTCATTATGTTGTGTGTGTGTGTGTGTGTTGTGTTATTCATATATATATATGTATAATACACATATATATAGTATTTATTTAAATCTAGATTACATATTACAAATCACTTTATCTCCTTTACCCTTCCATTTTTTATCTTCCCTAGCTTTAGACTCCATTCTTTCCTGCATAGTTCTCCTCCTGCTTTCTCAAAAGTGAGAGAGTGTGTGTGTGAAATTATGTGTATGCATACATAAATATGTATGCATACACACACCCAATATCTGCACACATACTATATATAATGTATATATATTTAGATCTAGATTTTGCAATGGAGACAACATGAAATATTTGTCTTCTTGAATCTAGTTTATTTTGCTTAATACGATGATCTCTAGTTGTATCTATTTTTTCCAGGTGACACTTTCATTCCTTTTTAACATTTAAAAATTTGCTTTACTTTTATTTATTTGTGTGTGTTTGTAAATTGGAGGACAATCTGTGAAAGTCAGTTCTTTTCTTCTACCATATGGGCCCTGGGTATGGACTCAGACCATCAGGCTTGGTGACAATCTCCCTTGGCTGAGCCATTTCAACCTTGACAGCCCAATTCCATTCTTCTTTATGTAGCTTTGTTGAGAGATACACGTGTCATGGGACAATAGCCTGTTGGAGGAGGACAAGGAATGCTTGTTGCAGGATCTTTGGGATTTCCTATCAAGGTAAGAGGATGGCACTAGGGGAAAGGTCCTCTCTCTGTTCTGACTTTGCTATTTTTGTCAACTCTGGCTTTGGGCACATTATTAAACCTGTTTTGGGGAATGTACATCCTCTTAAGGAGTCCTGTGGAGATCAGTGCAATGATACCTTGGAGCTGCTGGACCACAGTGGGTGTAGGGAAAGGGTTTTCTCACTCCATGGGACTACATTGTGACTAGATGCTTCAACGTGTCGGGTCCTGTCAGCCTTCTTTAGGATTTTTTTTAGCAGAAGAGAGCTGCCCTTCCAGGGTAACTCATCTCTGGGGGAAAGCCTGCTTCCAGTTCCTAAGAATCTAGGGGCCCCAGGATACTTTGGGTGGCACCCCAGTTCGGGGCATCTTCCAGCTGAGCTCTTTAGATTCTGTCATGGTTGTGCCCACCTCTGCTGTTTCCTACTTCCCTGTCTCATGGTGCCGTCTGGAGCATTACTTACTTTTTGGCTTAAGAAACAGACATTTATTTTCTCACAGTTCTAGAGGTTGGAGGTCAAGAAGTAGGCAGGCTACTTTCTGATGAGGCCCCTTTCCTGGCTAGAAGGTGGCAGCCTTCTGCCTGTACCTCATGCGGCCTTTCCTCTCCATGTGTACATGAAAAGGATTCTGGTCTCTCTTTTACAGAAGAGCAGTCTTGTGAGATTACAGTTCCACTCATATTTAACCTTAATTCCCTCCCTAAAGATGCTATGTCAGCATAGATAGAATTGAAGCTTCAGCATGTGAACTTTAGAGGGAACCAACAATACTGCACTCCACAGAAACAGTTCCTTAAATAACACCCTCCCACCAAGTTTGCCTCAGCATCTATCTCCCTTCTAGTGAGTCTGAAATTTGTATCCTTTTGGACACCCCCCACTCCCCCGTACATGTATGTGGAATCCAGAGGTTGATGCTAAGTGTCCTCCTCAATTTCTCCAAACTTTATTTTTAAGACAAGGTCTCTCACTGACCATCAAGCTCACTGATTGGCTAGACTGCCTAACAAACAAACTCCAGAGGGCTTCCTCTCTCTGCTTTCCTAGAGCTGGGATACAGGCATTCACCACCACACTTAACTTTCTCCCCCCCCACCCCCACCCCGCCCCCCCCCACCATAGGTTCTAGAGAATGGACCTTGGTTCTCATGCTTGTGTAGCATAGACTTTACAGATGGAGCCATCACTCCACTCCCTGTATCCCTTATACATAGCCTCAAAAATCTGGTACCCATTCAGTGAGTGGTTACTGTGTAAATGGCTGCTTGGATATGAGTTAGAGTGCGGAGGATCTCTCAGGGCTGCTGTTTGCTGAAGGCTAGACAGAAAAAAGATGCAGCTGTGCCCCTATGGGCTTTAATTAACGTTTTTTATGTGCACAGAAACCATGGACTTCAGGGCCAAGAGCCTTGACTCACTGATTTGGGCAAGGGCTTCTCTGATAGCTTTAGACCTCCTGTTAAGAATGTCTTCAGACTGACTCAGGGGTTAAGAGCCCATGATACTGTGCCCATGTGGTAGCTCACCATTGTCTGTAACTCCAGGTCCCTCTTCTGGCCTTCACAGGTAGCTCTACTAATATGCAAATGCCCACATGTACATGCACACATATAACTAAAAGTAAATATAGATCTATTTATTTATTTAATTTATTCTTTTATAAAGGAGAATGTCTCTAAAGATTTGACTTATTAACTGCTGAGTCAGGACTCTTACTGAGGCATGTTTTCTCCAACTCTCCAACTGTTCTGCAAAGCACTCTTGCATAAACAGAGAAACTGAGGCTTCTTGCCCTAGGTCAAACAGACAATGTCACCACTGGGAGTCCATCCCTCACCTAGCCTCAAAATCCCTGACAAAAAGGTATACCTTCTCTTCATCAGCAGATGCATCCTGCTTCTTTCTAGCTTCCAGGCCCCACCTCAGCTGCTATTTCTCAGAAGCCTTTGCAAGAATGAGGAAGCAACCTCTGGGGATATGGCTGACACTGGAAGTTAATGACTATCAGTTGAAACAAAACACTTGTTTACATGTTGCCATCATTAGAGGCTCCAGCCTTACCTCTGCTGGGCCTCCTGCCAGATGTTTGGAGGGGGTTTTCACAAGCTGTGCAGCTTACTAAATACAAAACACACTTATTAAGGCCTTTTAGTATTAGGCGGTACAGCCCTGATAACCGGTAATTGAATTTCTTCATCTGGGAGATAAAGGACCAAGACGACTCTCAGAATCTGCTCAGCTGGGAACACAGATGGTTGCTGGAGACACGAGGCTCCCCTTCTTGAACTCCCACTGAGGAGGGCAGATTGGTTCAGTGGTCTTTCACAGAATGTGGCTCCTGACAGATGTATAGTTCTTCCCGAGGCGAGGCAATCGTGGGAGACTTCTTGGGGAAAGCAGCCTTAGTCCTTGATGTTAAAGATAAACAGAGATCCTTCAGGTAGAAAGAGGGATGAAGAAGGCCATTGCAGGCTCAGAGTCTCTGAAAAGAAGGTAGATTTAATCTATAGTCAAACATGTCCTACCTCCTCTTCCCTTACCATCCCCCTCTTGGCCCCATGCTGGCTGCTATTTCCCAGGAGACTTTGTGAAGCTGAGGAAGCAAAACAGCACACTCAAAGGCACAGAGTCACAAGAGTTCAAGGGTAGAAAGCAGCTCTCATGACACCAAGGGCCCCCTTGTCTGACTGGTTACTATCTGGACCAGTGACTCCCAGTTGTACTTAGGTACAAGAATCACTCCAGAGGCCTTTAAAGTTACTCCTACCTAGACTTTAGTTTGCAGTAGTGCTCCAAGCATCAGCATGTTTGCAAAGTTTCCCACATTATCCTAATATATGGCCCAAGTTGGGATAGATCCTGACAACTCAATGGCTTCTTGCCCTCCCAGACTTTGGACAGCGCACTGGGGAGAAACTTTGGTCAAGTCTTAGGTTCGTTACCATGTGTGACTGCAGTGCAAGATGGGACTTTCTGAGTGCTCAGCCTTGAGGGCAAACATTTCCCTTTGGGCTAGCGAGGCGTGCGAGGCACCTTCTTTCCTGTCAGAACCTGTTAGGGAAAGAATCGTTTGCACAGGGAACTCCACTTTGACCAGGTCTAGACTCCATCAGTCACAGCAGTAAACAAATACCAATAGGCCTGGCGTCTTTATCCACAACATTCCTTCTGCTGATTTTTTTGTGCTGAAGGAAAAAAAAATAGTGAATTATTCAAGATCCGGGAGATCGGATTTTGTAACTGTGAATTGTAAGATGGCTGAATAGGAAACTATAGTGGCCTATACATATTTTATTCCTATGTTTTCACTTTCTTACAGAAGATTTCAGTTTCGTTTCTCCCAAGCAAGACTGCTCACTTTGACATTCCCCGGGTGTCTGTAGTACTAGGCAATAATTAAATATCAGGTGCATAAGTTGCTCTTTAATTTGACATGTGTGCTCCAGGCAATAACGGCACGCAGTGCCATGTGGGAGTGTAATTGCTAAGGAATAAAATCTTGTAGCGGGTGAGATCATTGTATCAGGTACGGCGTGACAGCTCATTTGATCATTATGCCCAGGCTAAAGAGTTTGCCTAATTAGTTTCCATTAAAACTCACCCTTTAATCAAGAGTTATTCTTGCATAAAGAATGTTGCTCGGTCCAGATGAATGAACAATGGTTTCCCCTTGCAATGGACTCTCGGCTGCACCAGGATACCATATGTCTTCTCAAACCATCCACACCCAGTCCTCAGCTGGGAAACCCAAGCTAGAATGGTTGGCATGGATGGAATGGAGGAAAGGCATTGGGAGGAAAAAAAAATGGAGGCTGCCAGTCTTGGTGGGTAAGGCTTTGGTGTCTAGAAGAAACCCTGCTGTCAGGCACAGAGATCTGAAATTCCCACAGTCTTCAATCTGCAGAGAAAATGGGGACCACATTGGAGAAGTAACTTGGTCACAGCCACACAGCAAGTATGACAAAGCTCCTTCTAGGAGTCAGTGCTTCTGACTTGCAGTTCAGTGTTTGATCTTCTCATCAAATGCCCAGCTCAACAGCTCTCAAGCATCTTAGGATGATGACATGGACTTTCCCTTCTGACTCCTTCAGAACTGGGCTTTGATAGGGCAAGAGTGAGAGTGACCACTGCTGAGTCAGTCTTCAGTCTGCTTCTTACTTACCTGGGCTCTAAAGCCAATCTGACAGTCCTTGGAATCCCAACTCTGTATCTTAATATCTGTGTGACCTTGGATAAGTCACTTGACCGCTAAGATCCACAATGTAGAAGAAGTAATGTCTACCCTATAGATGAAAGACTCTCCTTTGGATATCTGAAATTGAAAGTTCTTACTCTTAACTTTGGATTTCTGTCCTGAGAAAATGCTTACCCAATGTTGTGTGGGGTGTTACTGTTACAACCCTATCACTCCCTCAAAGGCACAGTACCCTAAATACCAATGAGTCTCAAATTTCTGTTTTTACTTTTAACCTCAGATGACTCATTGTCATTTACACTATCCCAGTTTCAGAAAACCCACCAAATGTGAACTCATAGCCCATTTACTCTCCATTCTTATTTACTTTCTTCTTCTTCCTCCTCCTCTTCCAATGCAGGGACCTTGAGCATGCTGGGTAAGCACCCTACCACTGAATTATACTCCCAGTCTTTTCCTCTCAAATCTTTAAACCACTTTGCCAAATACTGAGATTTTCAAGCTGAAAGAGCTCAGAGCCACTCTTGCATTGGAAGATGAGGAGTAGGAAGCCCTGGTGCTGGGTAGGGCAACTCACCTACTCTGTCAGAGCCTGGCTTAGTTTTCTCATAGTTTGAGTAGTGGAAAACATTCAAGAGTGCTGCTGATCTGATCCTTACTTGCCTCTTGCACTTTGATATCACCCTTCATGGATCTTCACATAGCCATTACTCCAGACACCCCAAGCCACATTCTCAGATGACATTCCTCATTTCCATTCACGACTCCTTGCATTTGAGGTCTCATTTTTCTCTGCCTGGAATGTATTTCCTATCCATTCCCACCTGACCAAGTCCTACTCTCTTTAATGGCTTAGGTTGAATCCTTTCTGTGGTGACTTGGATGAGAATGGCTCCCATAGACACATATATTTGAATACTTGGTTACTAGAGAGTGGCAATATTTGAAAGGACTAGGAGGTGTGGCCTTGTTGGAGGAAGTGAGTCACTGGGGGGTGGGCTGTGAGGTTTCAAAAAGCCCATACTAAATTCAGAGTATCTCTTCCTCCTGTCTGTGGGTGTACATGTAGAACTCTCAGCTTCTTCTCCAGCACCATGTCTGCCTGCATATGACCATGCTTCCCACCATAATGATAATGACTAAATTTCTGAAATTGTAAGCCAGCCCCAGTTAAATGCTGTCTTTTACAAGAGTTGCCATGGTCTCTTTACAGCAATAGAACAGTGACTAAGCTTTCCCTGAGTTTCCCAGACAGAGTGAGAGACTGCTCTTTTTCTACCTATATCCCTGGGGTTCTTATGTTACATAAAATTGATTCTATCTTTAATATCTCTTAGCTTTCTTTTATATGTTTGTCTTTCATTCCCTTGGAACAATTTACTAGTTAATTTTGTTTTGCTTCAGTCAACGTCAGCTTGTAATTTATTCCGCTGATTGTGTTGTTTACTTTGAGAATTTGTATTGTTTACACGTAACATTTCTACTTGGTATTGTTTGTTGATGCCCAATGCCTTCTTCAGATTACCAATAATTCTCCCTGTATCTCCTTCAGTGTATGCACCACACTTCTTTTTGACTCTTCTTCAGGCATTCTTCTGTTTTCTTTCATCACAGCAACTGTATCTTCAAATCCAATTTTGTTTATGACACACTGTTTTCCTGAGCCTATCAATCAAACTCTTTGATAGTGTATACTGGGGAAAAGGTCAAGGTCAGGTATCTGTTCCATAGGAGAAGATGTGAGTATTTTGTTACCCTATTGGTTGCCGGGGTCTGGTCAGCTGATCTGCTAGGGAGGTAGGTGTCCCTTCTCTCCCTCACTGCTTCATGTGCATACCTCCTGAAGCTCCTTGGAAGGTTAAAGAGGACAGCAAGACCTCCTTGATAGAGGGGGACATTCTTCAAATTACTTCCCTGGACTCTAAAGCCAATCTGACATTCCTTGTAATCCCAACTCTGTATCTTAATATCTGTGTGACCTTGGATAAGTCACTTAACCTCTAAGATCCACAATGTAGAAGTAGTGATGTCTACCCTATAGATAAAAGACCACTAGCTGTGCTTTTTGGGAAGAACCCCTAAAGTCTCTCTCAAAGAGATGGGAGCATGAATCCCAGGACCCCCTACACCCAGTTTTGGAGTTTTATTTTGAAATTTGTAGGCATGAGGAAAGGGCATTTTCTTTAGGTTGTGTCCACTAGCCCTGGGTTTGGGAGGGTCTGGGTGGAGTGTGAAAAGCAAGGACAAAGCAGCCCCAACCTGTTTTCATCCTCTCATCCTGGCAGGGCTTGCCTGCTGCACTGATGTTGGCCTGGCTGAACTGGGAAAGGATGGGAAGTGGCTTGTCCAAGACAGAGAAGAAGGAGGGGAAAGAATTCTAAAGCATCCACAGCAGACCCTGGCTGGTTCCACCTTGTCTACAGCATTCTATGGAACTGCCCTTTCTCCTTGGCACATGCCAGTTCCAGACAGCATTCCCAAGAGGCTTGCACTTTATTGTTGGTATTCTTGGTACCTGTGTTTTTCTCCTGCTTCTGCAGTTTTTCCAGTGTTAACTTTGGTAAAAGGAGAGAGAACTACACAACTACCTGGACTAAAGCCAAAACATTACATTTCATAGTACTTGATACAATCCCCACAAATGGCTCCATTGCCCTTGTGTGGTGACCCCATGGCAAAAAGCAAAAGCTCTGAAGTTAGACTGCTTCAGCTGATTCTTTGTATGGGAGAAAGAGTTACATAGATAGAGGAGGATCTTCCAAGGCTCCTGGTATAGATCCCATGGTTCATATCTAAGACCTGTATAAGTAGGGACAAGGAAACTGGTCTGTGAGGCTCAGTTATAAACAGCACTATTTGTAGGCTTGAGATGAAGAACAATGAAATGCAGAAAAGGGCCTTTTTTATTTTTAATCTTTTAATTCTCAGCTTTAAAAAAAAGTTATAAAAGCAGTGAAGATTTTCCACATACTGAGAGGTCTAGTTCTTGCTTAAAATCCTGTGTGTGGTTTCCTGGTCTGAGTGTGGGTTATTACAAAACCTTTGCCTGTCAAGCCTCATGGGGAGCACTGCCCTGATACACCTGCACACAGCCAGGAAATAGAATTGGGAACTCTGGAAGGAACATTGGTCAAGGTCTCCAGCTCTCTGGCCTGTCATGACCATTCACACATTTGTGTTCCTAGCTTAGGCACTTTCACTCTTTCTTCTTTATCTGAAGCTTTGGCCAAGGTCTTCTTCAGGGTTTTGTGTGTGTGTGTGTGTGTGTGTGTGTGTGTGTGTGTGTGTGTGTTAGGGTGGCATAACCATTTCCCTCACTCTGACTGTACCAATGCTTTGCTCCTATCCTGTGTGCACCCCAGTCTGTGTAACGGTTGGAGCCTTTGGTGTGGGACTCCCTCAACCCTGAGAGGACTGTCACACCTGCTGCTCCACTTGATTCTTCTCCAAGTTATAAGTGCGGAAATGGAGCTGAGGAGTCACTGCTTTTTCCAGCACCAGCTTCTTGCTTATATCATCACTGTGAGTGATTAACAGCAACTGTGGTTTAGATGTGATTAGAATGATTCCCCAAGGATTCCTGTGTTGGAAACTTGGTCCTTAGCAAGACAATGTAGGATTTGGAAGAACATCAAGAGGTGTCTTCTAGTGGGTGATAACTAGGTATGTTAGATTTTTCTGTCACTGTGACCAAATAACAAAGATAAGTAATTGGGGAGTGTGGGAGGTGGTTTTTTTTTCTAACTCATTGTTTCAGGCAGTAGTTCACACAGAGCAAGCCATGGACCAACCATACCAGGGAACTAGCTGGAAATGCAAGTCATCAAGACCTACTAGACCTACTGAATCAGGAACTCTAGGATTTGAACTCTGTAGGAGAGTCTGATACCACAGAAAGCTGGAAAACCACAGATGTAGGGGATTGTTTAATGCCTATATGTATTACTATGATTCTTTGTAGGGTCATATGTCCATTGAAATCATTATCTTTTCTATAGTTCTGTCTGTGGATGAATAAATAAACCAGTGATAGTATCAGTCACTTTAATGAACAGACATGGAGTATCTATCCACTTTGTATCAGACATTGTGCTATATACCAGAGATGTCACCAGATACCAGAGATGTCACCAGCCTGATTTTGGGACATCTATAGTGTTCATAGTCTAGTGTGTGAGGCATATATATGAAAATGCAGTTGGACAGCATGTCATGAATCTAATGGATTATGGGAAAACATCATATGGAAAATGGGATGAAGCCAGGCCTGGTAGGAAAGGCCTACATTCTCAGCTATTTATACTTGGGTGTTGAGATAGAAGGATCTTAAGTTCAAGATCAGCCTAGACTACAAAGGGAATTCAAAACCCACCCTGAGTGATTTAGCGAGGCCCTAGCTCCAAATAAAAAGTAAAAAAAAAAAAAAAAAAAGAGAGCCAGTGAAATGGCTCAACAGTAAAGGTGCTTGTTTTGCCTGTTGATCTGAGTTCAGTCACCAGGACCCACATGCTGGAGAGAGATAACTGGCTCTTACAAGTTGTCCTATGACCTATGACATATGCTGTAACATGCACTCACACACCCCACATACAAATAACATAAATGCAATATTTCCAAATAAAATAAAAACAGTAGTAGAGATGAAGCCTGCATGTGTAAGCCTTTAAATTCAGGCCCAAATCTCTCTTTCTCTCTCCCTCTGTCTTTCTCTCTAACATACACACACACACACACACACACACACACACACACACACACACGGTGGGGGAGGAGAGGGGAGGAGGAAGCCAACATGGTCATAATGCCTATTACTTCTTGAAATCTTTCATATGTCAGGTAGTTTTGTCTGTGTTGTGTCAATCATTATCAAACATAGTAAGGAAGATACCAGTCCCCTTGCCTAGGTAACAACATGATCTCTAAGAAGGGAAGTTATTTTCTTAAATTACAGAGTGTGGAAGTGTCAGGAATGGGAACAGACCCATCTCCTGCTGAGGCCAGGAACCATCTCTGGGTTATCAGCCTGATTCCACCAGGGAAGGACTGCTTCTGGTCAGGGCTAAGAGTGTGGATGCTGGCTGTTAGTGAAAACAGGAATGTGAGTTGTTCCAGGTAGAGAGACTCACCTGAGTAAAAAGCAAGAGTCATGGAAATGTGGAGCCTGTTTTTCAAAGGCAAGAGACCTGCATGAGGCTATAACAGCAGTGACTGGGTGGTGGGGAGAGTGAGGTGTAGCTGAAAGATTTCCTGTGTCTCGCCCAGTCCTGTAGCCACTCAGATCCAAAGAAACACACAGAAGCTTATATTATTTTTAGACTATATGGCCCAATGGCTCAGGCTTCTTGCTAGCCAGCTCTTACATTTTAAATTAACCTATTTCTATAAATCTATACTTTGCCACGTGGCTTGTGGCTTACCAGTACTTTACATCTTGCTTCTCCTGGCAGCAGCTAGCAGCATCTCTGCTCTTTCTTCTTCCTCTCTTTCTAGTTAGAATGTTCCACCTAACCTTATTCTGCCTCACCATTGGCCAAACAGCTTTATTTATCAACCAATCAGAGCAACACATATTCCAGCATACAGAATGATATTACACATCAGTGAGGGAAGAAGCAGAAAGGGCGGACAGGGAAACAGAAAGAGGGTGGTGCTGATGCCTTGGCATCCACTCCAACCTTCTCTTGCTGCCTGCAGAGAATCAGTGTGCTCCAGACTGACAGCATAGGGAACCCAGAGGGAAAATTACATGACAGTCTGCCCAGAAGGAGATGACCTAGGAAGGGAGCTAGTAACAATTTGGAGTATCATGTAGAATACACTCATATGCTGTTCTTCTGAATGCTGCAATTTAAAAATTTTTGCTATTTGCTTCCTTTTCTTTATCTTAACTGAGCACTTATGTGACAGGCACTTTCCTAAGTACTTCACGTGAATTTACCTACTTAATTGTCATAACTTTTTCAATTATTTCTTCAGTATTATTCCATTTTTTAAGGAGGAAACTAAGCCGTGTATAAGAGCAGCTGAACAAGACAAACAGGGCACATGGCATTCGAGTGTGAGCTATCTTTCTCTGGAGCCCATATCTTAACTAGTTTATGTAATTACTTCTCTGACTATATCAGAGTTCTGTGTGATCTATAGATACTTTATGAAAATGTTCAGTGCAGGATTGCACCCATAGCAAGCCTCCAAGGACCACAGCACTATAGACCTGTCATGGCAGGGGCTGTGGATCTGTGGGAAATAAAGACTTTTCTATCATCTCAGGTACCCTGCTATAGTCTTCCACATGCTTTAGGACTGTGACTTTCTCGTCACCTCTCTTCAAAGGGTCCCTATGTAACTGGACTGACAGAAGTAAAGATATTCTAAATAGAACTTATACCCTTCCATCTATTGGAGCCAAAGAAATGACGATTTCCCCAGTATCTCATGCTGGGAGAAAGAAAAGGCACCAGCCCGAGTGGAAAGCTTGTTTTTGGAAAAGAAATTTGACACAGTCCTAACAACTTATTAGACTGGTATGGGCAAGACTGAAGCCCAGACCAGGACAGGTCAATGATGGGTGGGACCACGCTTCGACCAGGACCACTTAGATCTGCATGCCCTTGGCCCTCTATTTAAACTTCAGTCTTTCTTCAGGACTCCTGAAGGCACTGAAAAGGGAGGTCGCTTGGGCCCCTTTGTCCTTCTTCCCAATGTGGCCACATTGAATAAGTCTCCCTTTTCTGTGCTCTACTATTAATTTGCCTTTAAAAAAATGGCTTATTTGGAATGGGTGGCTGAACCTCACTTCAGGTGCAAGCTGTGACTCCTCCTTCCCCAAGTTTAGTAACACCCAGTAGACCCTGAATTATAACATTGGTAGCTCCAAGTAGAGCTGGAATGTAAGATCTAAGGAACTGTAGAGGAAGGAAAAATTTCACCAAAGGAGCCAAGAGTTAGGAGACCCTGGTTCAACAGCCGGCTGTGTCCCCCACCTACATATGACCTAGGACAAGGAGCCTCTGCTCCCTGGAATTGGAAACAAGTAACAGTAAATTCAAGAGACGGTGAAAAGGAAGCTGTTTTTTAATATTCCATTCTGAGAAAGGGACACCAGCAGAGACATAAGTCAATGACATACTGATTTGGCACAAGGCAATGGTTTGTAAAGTTCCCAATTATAAGAAACTCCTGTCCTCTTCTCCCATAGTCTAGGGCTTATCCCCTTCCCCAACCCCCTTCTTATTAGTTTAGGACACAAGCCATTATCTAATGAACAATTTGGGACTCGAGTCTGTGTCCCTTTCTCATCTTAGAGTTGGTCACATGGCTGACTGACTTCCCAGTTCCAGAAGACCAGCAGGCACCAGCTGTCAGTAGGGGGAGGGGCCCAGTGCTGCCTGCTCATCTGCAATGCTGATGAACTCTAAGTGTACCTCATGAAAATGAGCCACAACAGTTTACTTCTTACACTGTACCTCTGCTTCCCCATTCATGAAAGGAGGAGGTTGGATCCTGTATCTCTCTTAATTGTATTTTACCTTTTAAAGGCAACACATAAAACTTGCCCATGTTTGTGATGATATATTATGTACCCTAATAAACTTGCCTGAGGATCAGAGCTAGCCACTAGTTTTTACCTCTATGAAATCCTCAGCCTAAAGAGAGTAAATTCCTGTTTCCTCATGCCTTATATACCTTTCTCTGCCCTACCATATTACTTCTGGGATTAAAGGTGTGTGCATTTCAAGCAAAGGCTTGAGATCTCAAGTGCTGGGATTAAAGGTATGTGCCACCACTGCCTGGCTCTGTGTCTAATCTAGTGGCTGGTTCTGTACTCTGATCCTCAAGTTTATTAGGGTACACAATATATCACCACACATGTTTATGGGATGTCATGTGATGTTCTGACATGTATGCATTTCAATCATGTTAAAAACATCTACCTCCTCAAATATTTACCATGTCTTTCTGGTGAAAACAAAAACCCTTCCGTCTAACTTTAAACTCTATACACAGTATATTGTTATTACCTATAGTCAGACATTGTCCAGCTCAATCCTGAGCTCTTTCAACTATAATTAAGTACCTATTAACTAGCCCTCTTCCCTCTTTTGCCCCAAACACTATTGTATTTTCAACTTCCATGATGTCAACTTTGGATCTTATAAAGTGTGAGTTTCTTTTTGCCTTGGTGAGGAAGAAAAACTGTGCTGAATGCTACAGGGCACATTCCCTCTGAGGATGGCACCATTGTTGATGGAGTCAATTCTACTATTTGGGAACATCCTTCTCTTT
The DNA here is from genome assembly GCF_004664715.2 of Peromyscus leucopus. NCBI lineage: Eukaryota > Metazoa > Chordata > Mammalia > Rodentia > Cricetidae > Peromyscus > Peromyscus leucopus. The sequence goes on along the minus strand of NC_051063.1, from coordinate 90,140,840 downwards.
GGATTAAGCATTGTCCTCATTACATTTAATTATTGCTTATGAACAGTCTAACCATTTGCACCTTTCTTCTACGAGACCTATATGTAACCATATGATATAGCCACAGCCATGCCTCACCAGTTTGTTAGTGTGCTAATAAAGACCCATTAAGAAAACACTCTTCTGATCAGATGAACAGAAACTCAGGCCCAAGTGGAGTCCTAGTATTCCATTTGGGCTGGGTCAATGACCTGGCCAAGAGACCACCACTGAGACGGCTGCACACCTTCAGTCATGCTAGATAGATGGCAGAAGAATTTTAGCTTTAATGAGATGCTGAACTTCTCCTTTCTCAAATTCCTGCCCCCATCACACACTCTTACAGAACACAGCCACATGGCTTTGTTAGTCTCACCACCTTTGTAAGTGTGACTTTTCTATCACTGCTTTAATCATTTTTCCCCTAACACTTCCGATTCCCCACCACCTGGGATTTCTTACTCTTTCTCTAAGGCGTTTTCCTCTCCCACATGTGGCTGCTAGTCTGCCATGTGTCTGACCTAAAGGCCAGCATAAAAGGCATGGCTCCCCTCCCTGTCCTCACTTCTTCTTCCTCCTCCCCCTCCTTCCTCCTCCTCCTCCTCCTCCTCCTCTTCCTCCTCCTCCTCCAGGCAGCTACTGAGATTTGTAGCCTGCACACCCTGGGAGTTTTTTCTTTTAAATAGTAATAATTCTTCTCAAGCTTCTATTTGTATCCATTCTTAAATTCCTTTATTAATGAGACTAAGAACTCTGGGAGGGGATTCCAATTCTCCTAATATCATCTGATGCCCCAGATGGGACTCCCTAAAATTCCTATAACAAATTTGGACTTAGGTTCTGACTGAGAGAGAACTTTAATTTCAGTAATGTTGGGTTCATTCTGCATCCAGATGGTTCTGAAGAAGGACCAGGCAAGTGAAAACCATGAAGAGGATCAAGAAGCATGGGAACTGGAGCTACCTTAGGTTGACCAGTATCACTACTATCAATAGTTTTATTTAAATAAAATAGCAAAAGGCACTTGAAACTCTTGTTTTAAAAATGGGAGGAGATAATGGGATGAAATCAGAGTTTATTGGATACGTCCATGGTTACTAAAACATTCTTTGAAAGGACCTGCACTGGACTGACTGCCATGTATTTTGTCTGGAATTCCTCTTGAAAGAAGTAATAACAAATGCATCCTCCTAGATACTACAATTCTAACTGTGTTTGACATGAAGACATTGGTGATTCCTGACAGCATGGGCATTCTGAAGGTGCAAGTCTCTGGCCTCCCTAGCATGGTGATCAACTTCCTAAAGGTTTTATAAAGGCCAGGATGTTTTCTTTAGTCTCTCTGTAGCCTTACAACTTGGGAGGCCCAGCAGCTCCTCAGAGGGTAGGAGGTGGGGTGAACAATTTTCACCCCATTTATCTCTTCAGCATCACCATTTTCTTTGTGTTTCTGACAGCCATGAACTTCATGCTGGGCAACTCTCTTCCTGTTGAGAAAGGGCCTCAGCAATTACCAGTAACATATTCGTGAATGATCCAAGGGAGAAAGGAATTTAAAACGCCTTTTATCAGCCCTACTCGTACAGGAGTCCAGTAGGAGACCAGCTGTTTTCTTCTCTTCAAGGGCACACCATGAAGGCCGTGTTACAGTTTGTGCATGTGAATGTCTATGTTTGTACAGTCTTATCAGTTATCGTATTAACAATTCCGCTTCCGGGGGAACCTTTATGCTATCACAAAATTGTAGGAGAATAAAATATATCCACTTTCCAAGTTCTCTTATGTTTTCACCCACATGATTAATTCCAACCTTAAAGCAACCAGAATGGCCTTTTAAAACACAAAAACAGATATTACCGTTTCCTTCATTTAAAATATCCTGATAGTATCCACTGTACTTAGAATAAAATTTGTACTAGGGCCACACCATACTCTTCACTTGGTTTTGACCTCTCTTGAGCAAGCCTCATCCATGCTAGGCCACTATCTGCCTTTCTTATCTTTAAGTATACTGGCGCAGAGGTGGGCTTCCTTGTACTCCTATGCTTTTCAAGGACTGATTATCCCAGTAAACGGGCATAAAACTGTGTGCTCATCTCTGTCTAACTGGTCTACCATGCTCTTCTTAATCTTATTTTTCACTTGGGATTCAAAATTTCCAGTAAGACTGGAGACATGACTCAGAGGTAAAGAGTGCTTACTGCAAGAGGACCCACATCAGGTAGTTTATAACCACTTGTAACTCCAGTATCAGGGAGTTCAGATCACACAGCCAGGACACCCTCTGGTCTTTGTGAGTGTTTCCATGAACATAGTGCACATAAACTCTGCAGACAAACACATAGATAAAAATTAAAGAAACAACCCCATCCCCCACCCCCCACCCCACAATAAAAGCAAGCAAATTTTTGACCTCGGGAAGATTGTGATACATTCAAATGGCTGTAACAGGAGAGTGAAATTGGATCAGCTCTCTTTTTATCCAAGTGGCATTATTACTTCTCTTTAATATCACAAGGCACATGTGAACGGAGGGTCTAGATCAGTGGCTCTCAGCTTTCCTAAAGCTGTGACTCTTTAATATAGTTTCTCATGTTTTGGTGACCTCCACCCACAAAATTATTTTTACTGCTACTTCATAACTGTAATTTTGCTACTGTTATGAATCAATGTAAATATCTGTGTTTTCTGATGGTCTTAGGTGACCCCTGTGAAAGGGTTATTTGCCCCCCAAAGGGGTCATAGCCCACAGGTTGAGAAACACTGGTCTAGATAATAATTTAATCACAATAGAGTAAGAGGGGTACGTGAGGTGGGTAAGACAAGTGGTAAGATGGGTAGTGTTTATTCTGTGTGGCCTTGGGCAGACCTTTCTGTGCTTCAGTTTCCTCTTCTAAAAGATGAGTCTGACAACAATATTTATCTTAAAGGATTATTGGGTTCAAAAAATGCTACATGCATTTAACACTATACCTTGTACATAAACACAGGTTAAGCATTAGTACTATAAATAAAGGTAATGCAGAATATTCCTAGGTGAACTCTGTTAATTCACATTTTAATTCTAAAATGTGTATTTCTGAGGATAGTATCATATGAGAAGTGTTATATATATATGCATACATACATACATACACACATATATATAATGTGAGAAGTATATAGAAAGTGTATAGTATTATGTGAGAAGAAGAGGTGTTTTCCCCCTGTTTCCCCACCCCATGCCCCCAGTACTAGGATTGAGCCTAGGACCTCTTGCATGCAGGGCAAGTGCTCTACTACTGAGCTATGGCCACAGCCCTTTCTTTTCTTTTCTTTTTTAATTTTTGAGACAGAGTCTCATTAAGCTGCCTAAGCTGGCCTGGAGCTTACCCTGCAGTCCAGGCTGGCCATGATTGTGATTGCCCCACCTCAGCTTTCCAAGAAGGTTTGTGCCACCAAGTCTGACCCTGCAAGTTACTTGGTTCATTGCACACATTATGAAAACCTATCTGCTTGGAGGAGTTTGATATATAATTTGAAGGTGAGTGTATACTGGAGATAGGGGACCTCTTGCAAATAGAAACATTTCCATCCAGCTGCTCACCGGTTGTTTTCATTAAAGAAAATAAAATGAATAATTTCTAACTTGAAGAGAAAAATAAAGGAACCTCCCCCTGCAAGATGCTTGTATTTCAATCTAGTTGCTTATGCTTCCATCTCAATTCATCTTTTCACCCTCTTTTGACCTTGTTCAACATGTGACAATACCAATTCTCCAAACAGCTTATTTTCCATACCTCAATGTCTAAGGCAGCATCTCCCCTGGTATGCACAGTTGTGGTATTGTATTCCCCCAAATATTGTGCATGCTAATAAACTTATCTGGGGTCAGAGACAGAGCAGCCACAATATTAAACATATAGGATAGGCAGTGGTAGCACATGCCTTTAATCCTAGCATTCCAGAGGCAGAAATCCATGTGTTCAAGGATACAGACAGGCATGGTGACTCATCACGCCTTTAATCCCAGAAAGCAAGCCTTTAATCCCAGGGAGTGGTGGTAGAAAGCAGAAAGGTATATAAGGCGGGAGGACCAGAAACTAGAAGCATTTGGCTGGTTAAGCATTTAGCTGGTTAAGCTTCAGACTTTCGAGCAGCAGTTCAGCTGAGAGCCATTGGGATGAGGACACAGAAGCATCCAGTCTGAGGAAACAAGACCAGCTGAGAAGTTGGTCAGGTGAGGTGGGCTGGGGTTTGTTTTGTCTCTCTGATCTTCCAGAATTCACCCCAATAACTGGCCACAGGTTTGATTTTATTAAGACTCTTTAAGATTCCTGCTACATTTTCAGCTCCTAGGTCATGATTACATTGCTCAGTCAGCTTCTTTCCATCCTAGGGCTGTACAATAAACCCCAAGACCCTCCTCTAAGAACATACTTCCTCTAAGTAGGCTCCACCTCTAAAAACAGCATGGTTGGCCAGGTACCGGCTATCCAAACACATGAACCTGTTGGGGGCATTTCAAATCCAAATCCTAGCATGCATTACTCAAGTTGAAGGAATATAACTTGTGAAGCTTCTACTGGAGTTTAAAATAACTCAGATTTTGTAATCAACCTCCTCCTCATTTTGAGACTGATGGAAGCCATCTCCAGTCGTGGATAAAACATCATGTCTCTGTTCTGTGGCCCTAAGCTGCATCTCGCTTTATGAATCTGCCTGTCTGAAAAGCCTCTCGCTTCCCTGTGTCTGTCTAAGCTGTGTGGGCTTGTTCTTCACTGTAGCTTCCAGTGCATTCTAACTGCAGAGCATTCTGAATCCATTTCCACTGCACAGTTTATACATAGCTTAATGTTTCCAGTTGCCTCCATGGCTGTCCTCACTCTGGACAGTTCAGCTGCACAGAACCATGTGTTCCAAGTACATCTATTCCTCATCAGGGTTCTCCTGAACATTTGCTTGCTGACTGGCTCTGCCCTCACTGCTCTTCTTTCAATCCTGAATAGCTCCATCTGGCCCCAGTTCGGGTCTGGTTCTTCTATTTTGAATCTCTGCAATGTGGTACTGGAGTTTAGATGACTTATTCCTAGTTCCCAAGCAGAAGATCACTCCTACCAATGTGGAGCTATCTGAATAATTCTTCCCCACTCTGTAGGTGCCACAGGCTATGACTGTTGCATTATTAAATATGGTTGCAAAAGCAGGCACTCAGGCTGCCCTTCTCTGTTTAACTCTGTGAAAGCAATCTCTACTTGAACTGCTTAGATACTGCTAATGAGCAGGATGGGGAGGAGATGAATCTGCTGTGGAGGCTCAGATCTCTGATGTTTACACACAAACCAGCCAGATGTAAAATAGGTTAGTTAGGTACAGTAGTTCCTACCTAGCAGAGGAATGTTAACACCAGAAAATAAATAACCAGAGAAAGTACAAGCTGACTTAGGGAAAATGAGCACTCTGGCTTACTACATCAGGAACTGGCTGTGGAAGATGCAGGATTGTGGCAGCGGGGTATTATGGGATAGTAGCGATTGGCAGCAGAATGGCAGCATCAGGGAAGGGAGAAACAACTGGAGAAGAATTAGAGGTTTCTCCCACCTGAGATTCACAGAGTATCAGACCCAGCATCTCCTGAGACATTCCTCTAAGAAGCTGGACGATGTCTGGATGACAACAAAGTATATGCACTTCCAGTGGTTCCTGATTATTTGAATTCCTATTCATAGCTTCCAGTTTGGGCCTATGGTGTGGTTCAGTTGGGGAGAACTGTGCTAGGACAGGCACAGCTACTTTCTCATCCTCTTGCTCCAGACACACCACACACCTTTGCACAGGCTCTTGTCTCACACCAACTTCTTCTGATATAAAAGAAGAGGTGTTAGTGAGGTGGTGTCTGAGTTTCCTGTCCTCTCCTGTAGGCATTAGTTTTTAATTTATTGGAACCCAAGACTAGAAAGTACTTGAACACCAACAAAATAGAAAATTATTTTCTCTGTCCACATTTATTTAAATTTTGGGTTTTAACTTAAGGATAACCATTTCTGAGGACCTATATATCAAGTTCAACAAGCAAATGCATTTAATTTGACATCATTTTGGCTGAGTTCTATACTTGGGCTCAGAGAACAGTCACCCCAGTTTTCTTCATGGCCTCAATGCTGCAGGATGGGTTGGTCAGAGAAAGCACTTTGTATGTTTCATCCAGTTCAGGTACTAGAGGACTAAGGGAAGTATATGAACTTGATTTCAGAAGTTCCAATTTTCACCAAAAATTTCTCCTTGGATGTGATGGAGAACAATCTGAATCTGTTGACCTTCCTTTCCAGTTTCTGCTGCACAGCACCCATCATTAACAGATGGATAATATCAGTCCTAGAACATGCTAACTGCCTCATCCAGGTTTGTATGTGCCCAAGATTGCCTAGAACAGATACACACGGACTATTGTGAAACTCAGTGACCAAGAAAGTCTCCCTTCTAGACATTTCTTGGGAGGATTTTCCTGTCTGTTCAAGGTAAAACTCAGGTAGTGTTAACTGTACCAGAAAGCATCTTCGTAAATGTAGCTTGCAAACTGTGGAGGTCCAGTTCCCCAAGGAGCAGTGTCTAAAGCTGATGGGCCTCCTTTAACTCCAACCAAAGCCATGGATTACTTTTCCCATTGCTATAGCCAAACATTTACCAAGAAGCAACCTAAGGGAAGAAGGTTTGTTTTGCCTCATGCTTTAAAAATGGATGCAGTCAATCATGATGGGGAAGGCATGATGGAAGGAGCATGGAGTGGCTGGTCACATTTCATTTTGTGGGCAGGAAGCAGAGAGCAGATAGTAATGCTAGCTATCAAATTGCAAGTGACTCCTCCCCCAGAGAACTTATACCCACTCAAGTTTCTCAACCTTTCAAAACAGCTAGTGGGAACAAGTGTTCAAATACACAAGAGTATGTCGACATTTTACATTAAACCACAATAGCCTATGTTGCTCATACATTTCTAGGATATATTGTAGTGGCTACCCAGTGAACACTGGCTGAGTACAGCTATGCATCACTTCAGGCTTTAAGAAACATGGCTGTAGATGATTTCATCATTGTGCAAAAGTCCTAGAGTGCACTTGTACAAACTTAGCTGGCATACCCTGCTGAACACAAAGGCTATATGATACAATCTAGGCTTCTAGGCAATGAAGTGTATAGTGTATTATTGCCCTGAATTCTGGAGGCACTTGTACTATAGTGGCCAGTATTTGTGTGTTGACACATATCTAAAAAGATTTGTTTACACCAGCATTGTCACAGTGTAGCTGGAAGTTTTCCTATGTCCTGCCCGGTCTGCAGCCACTCAAAGCCTCTCAGACCCAAATAAACACACAGAGGCTTATATTAATTATGAACTGTATGGCTATTAGCTCAGGCTCATTACTGACTAGCTCTTACACTTAAATTAACCCATAATTCTTATTTATGTTTAGCCACGTGGCTTGATACCTTTTCTCAGTTCTGCCTTCATATCTTGCTTCCTCTGTGTCTGGCTGGTGACTCCTGACTCTGCTCTTCCTCTTCTTAGCATTCTCCTCTTCTGCTGGCCCCCACCTATAACTTTCTGCCTGGCTACTGGCCAATCAGTGCTTTATTAAACCAGTGTACAAGGGTATTATTCCACAGCATTTCCCCTTTTCTGCCTAAACAAAAAGGAAGGTTTCAACTCTAACATAGCATAATAGAACAGTTATCAAGCAAGAATTATAGTTAGAATATCTAGTTTATTTGTATTTTGCAAATTCAAAGAAAATATTCTATCTATCCTATATATGTGAGTCTAAAGTTTCATATCTAATTTATCTTTTATCATAACTAAGGAAAATTATAATTGTAACTACTTAGTATTTAACTACATCAAAGACCTTAGAAGGATATAATATTACCTAAGTAAACAGGAAATGCGTTGTAAGCAACTTCCAAAATTCTGGAAATAACAGAGATAGTTGCCTGCCTGGACAGGCATCCAAAGTTCCTCTGTAACATTGGGGCATCCATTTTTAGCCAATAGGCCTAGTCTCCCAGTCACTTTTTCCTGTGTCCTGTAGAATGTCTGACAGTCTCCTCTTGGAAGCAGGAACCTGAAGGACCATTTAACCTTGTTTTGGCAAATTCAGTGGTCATTTTTCTATGGGTCCTGCATGTCCAGTCAATACAACATTTTGTCAAGCAGTCCAGGCAAGAACAGTTTCTTGCCCAAATGGCTAACTTTCGCCAAGAACATAAGCTCCATATGGAGTGTCTTTGATGCCCATCTTTCTCTTTGAAGTAAGTTGGTGCTGCCAGGAGCAGACATGTCTCATTGTACAAAAAGTCTAAGTTTTTAAAACATTTTAAATGCCATATTTTGTAGGTCTTTGAAGTGTTTGAAGATTGTCTACCTAATTGAAATATATCTATGTATACCTAGAAAACTTAACTAATATAACTATAAGTTTCATTATCCTAGAAGACTAATTATTAATCTGTATTTCTCAACTATACACTACAATTTCAAATGAGTTGCACAAACAAAATACTTTAAGCAAGAGTAGAAATATGCATACAGTATAACAAAATTAACTTTAAATTTGTATTAATACACTAAAATCCATAGCAATGTAAAATATTTTAAGCAAGTTGTTGCTCTTTAAAAGTAGGTTCAATATAATCTACCCTTTTATCCTATCATATATATATATCCTATATCATATCCCCTTCTTTTTTAGAAAGAGATTGACTATGACCAATAACAATTTGTAACCAGTAACTTAAACAAAGACAAAGACAAACATCCATAATCCATTTTTTGGGAATGTGGGCATCGTATTCTAGTCTACTTCTTGCTGCTAGGGGGTGCTGGTAGTCTTATGGGGATCCTGAGAAAATTTGAGATAATGGTCAAGTCCTGGGAAGACCAGCTATAATCTTTGTTGATAGGTACCATCTGTTAAGGTTCAGGAGGTCTAGCTTGATCAAATCTGATCCATCTTAACCTGGAACAAATCCATAGTCTCTTGCTCCTGTGGAAACAAAAGCAGAGCCTCCTTTCCAAAGCAACATATCCTTAGACCCAAATTTTGAAGTCAAGATACCTTTAAAATACATATATTGGTTTAACTTAGCAGCCTTTATAATCAAATGTTTCTCTCCAGTTAAAAATCCCAAAGACAGTATAATCCAGACTCTCTGTGTACCTTCCATCTTTACATGACTTATTTTTATATTACTTTTACTGTCTCTTTAAAGGCTTTATTTTTAAAAACTATTTCTTTTTTTTAACTGTCTATATTCCTTTTCCTCTCTCTTTCAAGCCTATGTCCATCTGAATCTGTCTTATTGTGAATCTGTTGCTTTATACTGCAGCATTACTAGGACTAAAATAGCAGCTTTGGCTGCTGGCTCTGCCCACCTCAGCTTTCCAACATGGTGGAACTATGTTTACTGCCAGCTTTGGGGGAACCATGCTCACCACTGACTCTGGGAGGCAGTGGATCTATGCTTCCATCAGTAGCATGTAGCCCCAAAACCTTTTCTTTCTTTCCTTTTTTTTTTTTTTTGTCTGTACTAGCAAAAGTTATATCCACCACACACCATGCTGCACGGCTTGCAGACACCACTGTGTACCGCAGTGTGGATCTGCCATGTGGCTTAGCTCAATCCTCATGCCATGAATCCACCATACTGTAGCTCATGCCTTGCTTGAGACACAACTAGGAAGCTGTTTTTAGTTCCATTTTAGAATCTCATTTTAAGTTCTCTCAGGTGGAAACTCTTGCCACCATGTCTGGGTGGCATTTGTAGCTGAATGTTTTCCTGTGTCCCACCTGGTTTGCAGCTGCTCAGACCCAAATAAACACACAGGGGCTTATATTAGTTACAAGCTATATGGCCATTAGTTCAGTCTTATTACTGATTGGTTCTTACACTTGAATTAACCTAAAATTCTTATTTATGTTTAGCCATGTGGCTTGGTACCTTTTCTCAGTTCTGCCTTCATATCTTGCTTCCTCTATGTCTGGCTGGTGACTCCAGACTCTGTTCTTCCTCTTCTTAGCATTCTCCTCTTCTGCTGGCCCCACCTACACTTTCTGCCTGCCTACTGGCCCATCAGCATTTTATTAAACCAATATACAAGGGCATTATTCCACAGCATCACAGACCTGAGAAGCATATCGCACCAGGACTGACAATAGCTACAAGATCACTAGGCAACAGGAAATTTTCAATTTCATTAAAATCTTATGGACCACTGTCATCTATGCAACTCCTCAGGGACCAAAACTGTCTGAGGTGTATAGTTGAGGTCTTTGCAGTGGTTTCTATTGCTGTGAAGAAATCCATTGATCAAAATCCATTGATCAACTTGGAGAGGAAAATGTTTATTTTACTTACATTTCCTTATCACTGTCCATCACTGAGTCAGTGAAGGAACTCAATGAGACAGAAACCTGGAGGCAGGAACATGAAGCAGAGGCCATGGTGAGCACTGCTTACTGGTTTCCTCCTCAAGGCTTCCTCACTCTGCTTCCCTATAATAGCTAAGACCACCAGCCCAGGGGTGATACCACTCATAATGGGCTGGACCCTCCCCCATCAATCATTTATTAAGAAAATGCCCTACAGGCCTGCCTACAGCCCAATATTATGGAGTCATTTTCTCAGTGGAAGTTCCCTCTTCTCAGATGATTCCAGATTGTGTCAAGTTGACAGAAAACTAGCCAGCACAATGACTAAAGTTAGAGGAATAGGAAAGTGTGAGAGAATCTGGCATTCCCCTTCCCTTGCTGTTCAGTGGTCTGGCTTTCCATAGAGCCTAAAGGTCTCCCTTGCCAGCTAGGCTTGGAGCCCATGTGTGCCCTAGTACCAGCTTACTTTGGATGACCATTTAGATGCTTGACACCTACCTGACATCCCTTCTTATCTATCCCTATGAGCTAGGTATTACTTTCCCATTTACAGATGGATACTAAGATTGAGAGATGTAGCTAAAGCTATGCAGTAAGTGGCAGAGCTTCCAAGCTCTTAGCCACTTTGCTGTGTTGACATCTGAAGCTACACATCATCAGCCCAGAGACAGCTACTTCCCAGTTCCCCTTCCAGGGTCATATTTCAAAGTTGGGTCCACTGATCACCATGAGTTGTGGAGTCACATAACAGCTAGTGATCTGGAAGGAGTCGTGACAATGCCTAATTAGATTTGAAGTTTGATGAACCAAAACAGTTTTGTGTTTTTAATATGTCCATCTTGCATTGAACAAAATGTTTTATTATAATTTAAAAATTTTCCCTTCTGTTTTTCTAAATTGATTTTAATTTCTAATTTTGTATTTGATAATATCTGATTTATTCAGGAATAAAGAGAATGGTAATTTACCTATATTGTAATTTATTTTTCCCCTAGGAAATAGCTTTGAATTTATTTATAATCTTGATTCCTATTCCATTTTCTAATATTTTGCTCTCTGTTTCATTTTACTAATTTGTTCTGGTTTGCTTATTTCATTTTATTTTTAATTTCTTCAATTTCATGGTTAACTCATTCAGTTCCATTCTTTGGTTTTCAATGACAGTCCTGTGTACACTGGAAAACTGTATTTACTGAGGACTGTATTTGTTAATTTCTCATTTCTGTGACAAAAGGTGACATAAGGGTATACTTTAGCTCAAAGTTCAGAGAAATTTAATCTGTTGCAATGGGGGAAGGCATGGTGGTGGTAGAGGCTTACTCCAGGGTATACCAGAAAGCAGAAAAAGGAATCCCAGCTACCCTTGGCTTTCCCCCTGTTTATTTGGTCTGAGTCTCCAGCCCAGGTGCTGGTGTAATTCATATTCATGGCAACTCTTCCTGCTTCAGTTTAAACTTTTTTGGGAACATCCCACTGGCATAGCTAGATGTATGCATCATTCATACTATAGGTAGTTACCAGTCCAGTTAAGTTTACAGTCAAGGACATGTTATGTTGCAGCATAGCACTAGTGTCTGGAGATATGGCCCTGGAACCCTTCCTTTATGATGTTAACTCAAATAAAGAGGAAAGAAACTATAAAGTGGTAAGATAATTCTTAAGACTGATATGACTATGAAGAAAACAGAGCAGAAGATGGGGGTTGATGTGAGGGGGTTGGTGTTACCCCTGATATCAGCAGTTAGATGGTGGCACAGGAGAAGGGTGAAGCTAACACAGAGTGGGGAATATCCCAGGCAGAGGAGGTCACAGATGTGTGATCTGACACAGGAACATGGTTAGAACATTCTAGAATCTCCAAGAAGGACTGTTTGATTAGAGCAGAAAAGATGTAGAGGGAGATTGGAGAGGCCTGCCAGAGACAAGCTGTGTACAGACCACAGGAAGGTCAAGGGAGGCACTAGAGGCCATGGCCAAGTAGTTATTTATTTTATTTTATTATTATCACTATAGGATGACAGTGGAGGATTTTGATCATGGGAACCTGGTGATCTACCTAATGGCTATTGATTGACAATCAGATTTGGTATTGTCTAAAACCTTCTAGTTTTTTATGTATGTATGTAGTCTGATGAATTTGGTGTATTCATATGTAGACTATTTCAACACATCAGAAATCTTCATTGTGCCCCTTTGTAGCCAGCCTTCCATCTCAGTCACAGATCTGTATTCCAGGACTATAATTCTGCCTTTCTAGAGTTTCATATAAATTGAGAGAGAGAGAGAGAGAGAGAGAGAGAGAGAGAGAGAGAGAGAGAGAGAGAGAGAGAGAGAGAGAGACCCCTTACATAGCATTGCTGGGTCACATAGTAAATGTGTGCTTACTTCACAAGAAACTGCAAACTCCTTGCCCAAGTGACTGTACCTTTTGCATCCCCAAAACTCTGTGAGAGTTGTGTTTGTTAATGCCTGATGCTTAGCAAGTCTTTCTAATTTTAATCGAGCTAGTAGGTATGTATGTGCTCATGTACCATTGTTTTTTTATTTTTTAATTTCCCTAACTATGTTGTGCATCTTTTAATATTCAGACACATGAGGACTGCTCATCTAGTTGCTGGCTCTGTGATGCTGGATATGTTGATCGAGCTTTATGGTCTGAGCTTACTCATTTAAAAAACTAAGCTTTTTTTTTTTTTTTTTTTGGTCACTCTGTGTGCCAGGTTCCTGAACAACTCCTGGCATAGCTGTTCACAGGTTAGCAAAACCCTGTGTCTTGAAGGCCCTCACCATAACTACTGTCTTGCTGCCCATAGTTACTTGCTGACATGCATCCTCTTTTCTATGCTATCTCTTTGTCCTTCGTGTCATTAGGGACAGCAGAAGAACAACTTGGCCAACTCAAGGACATATTCATTGTGAACCTAAGGACATATTCATTGTGGCCACAAAGCTTCTAATTGCCACAGTTGGAAGACAGGTCCCAGCTTTTCTGCTCAACTATCAGAGGCTCCATGAGCCCTTCTCCTGCCCCACCTGCACACGCATCTCAAGCTAGCATTCAGCTTTCAGGTAAAGGAAAATTACAGGCTGGAACTTTGTGGGTTCTGTGATTTATGGGATCAGCTTTCTGTGGGTAAAGTAAGAGGAAGCTGAGAACAACACAGGAACTCAATCTCCCAAAGAAGAATTTTATTGCCCATGTATCCACCCATCTAACCCTTAGTGAATCAATATGACTTGAACACTAACTGTGTACTGAGAACTGTGTTGAGTGACAAGAACTAGCAAGTGACAAATCAGAGGAAGCTTCTACCCACATAAAGCTCATAGTCTACTAGGTTATAATAAATAAAACATACTAGGTGAGGCTCAGTTTGTATTAGCCATCCCTCAAAGGCTTTATATGCATATCACCTCCTTATTCTCACCATCCCACCAAGACAGGTAGTACTGATATTGCCATAGCATAGCAGAACCAATGACTCATGGCAATGAACATTTGCAAGTAAAGATGAATGAACTAAAGGGTGAACTGTGTGACTCAACAGGCCACACTACAGCTTCTACTAGGTGCTTCTGTCTGTCTTTCTGTCTGTCTCTTTCTCTCTCTCTGTTTCTATTTTGTTTTGTTTCTTTGTTTTTTCTTTTAAATTTAATTTTTTTGGGGGGTGGTTGCAAGTACAGAGGGTGGATATGAGGGGACAGGGAGATAAGTGGGATCAGAATGCATGATGTGGAATCCACAAAGAATCAATAAAAGCAAAAAACAAAAAAAAAAAAAAAAAGAAAAAGAAAAATTCAAGGAAAGTAATGGGCCAAGGTCACCTAGTTAAAAAGAGACACAGCTCGGAGGAGTCCAGGTAACCTGCTTGCAGAATCCTGTTCCCATAGTGCACTTGCTACATTCATCCTTAAATAGGGCGGGGGAGGTGAATCAGCCATTTGTTCTTTATCAACATCCATATCTAGCAAAAGAGATAAGATAAACTGAGGCATAAAATAAAGAGAAGTCAGTATTTTGGGTGTGAAAGATTTTAGGAGCCTTTACAGGAACAACCGGCCTTTGATCTGGGTTTGAACAGCAAAGTAAAAAAGGAAGGACGAGTGGGAAGCATGAGCAATAACAGAGAAATCAGAGCAAGTAATGCAGGTCAGGGATCTTATTTTCCTTCCCTTGGTGGTATGAAACCCTCTGACCGAAGGTTACTGGGGTAGGAGGAAAGGGGTCTAATTAGCTTATACTTCTAGGTCAGGAAGTCTGGGCAGGAACTTGAGCAGGAACCCCCCAAAGCAGAAATCATGGAGGAATGTCGTTTGCTGGCTCACTCTCTGACTCATTCATCAGCCATGTTTATATATCCCAGGAAGCACCTGCCTAGGGATGATGCCACCCATAGTGGGTTGGATGCTCATAAATCTGTTAATAATCTAGACCACAGAAATGCCCACAGGCCAATCTGATATAGGCAATTACTCAATACATATGGTATAGTAAGAATGACAACTAAAGATAAATAGAGCTACATAATACTTGAACAGGATGATCATTAGTTATGACAAATAGTACTCTAAAGATGCTACCATTGGCTCACTGCAGGGGCTAGCTGTATAAGTATTTGAAAATTTATAATGTAACTGTACAGATTTTTAGCACACACTGTTTCAAATTCACAACCCTCTCAAATTGGGGGAAAAGGGGAGCCTGATTTTCTAATTATATTGGCAGACAACTATACATTCCTACAAAATACCTACTCTATATCAACATCAAATAACAGTAGCCAGCAGAACACTAAATACAGATTTCTCATATTCTCAGCATTTTTTTCCTGCTCTGATGTAGCAAATTTATTGATAGGGCATCATGATAACACGATTCTGGTTGAGACTGACTTTGAGAGCAGCCTATCAAAAGCTCTAAGAGTGGAGGACTTGATACCTGATATACTAAATAACTGGCCAATAGAATAAATATCTACCTTATTCTTGCAAATAGGCACATCATTTATACATTCATACAGTCACTTTTTTTATCCAGAAAATATCTACAGAGTGTCTAGCCCCACTGTTTGGTGCTGACCACACAAAGTTGGTCTTTGTATTCATTCACTTCATCTCCAAACATCATCTCCCTTAGCTCCCCAGGCTTCTCAGGAGACACTGGCAGGAAGTGACACAGGTACAACTTAACATTACTCTGGGGAGCCCCTTCGCCCCTCTTGTACATCACCTTATCCATGCCCCCAACTTCTGTGTATTTATTTCTACCTCCCTCTCTCATTTTCCTGTATCTATGCTTTGCTTTCCTTCCTTCATTGCTTCCAGGGTTGGAGATCCCTATTTCCAAGGAAAGGAAATCGAGAATAGGTTTAACTCTTGGACTTTACTGGATGTAGCAAATGAACTTTCTGGATTGCACATCTCAGGAAATGGAGGACCCTGGGGCTGGCATGAGATACTAGAAGGACCTAGCAGCACCTATTGTCTATTTCTTTTTCTGTGGATCAAAAGGGCTATGAGGAAGCAATGCAGTCTGTCTTTAATTTTTATGGTCAAGGCTGATGAAACCACATTGTGTCTTCCCATTAATTCTTAGCGTATTCAGCCATCTCCCCTGATTCCCCACAACTCAAGCTCTTTAAATAACACTTAACAGGATAAACATTTTCCTTCCTGTGGTAGAGTGTGGTGAGGAATAATAGTAATTTACAATACTCAAATCTAAGCAATTAACTGTAGCATTGCATTAAAATACAAGTATTCTCTGAGTGGAAACTCTGGGGCCACAGGCAGGTTTTGTGTACTTGCACATGCCCCTGTCTCAGGTAGGTAGAGAGCATTTCCTTTTGCTCTACACCCTCAGCCTGGTACACACAATACCCTGGGCTTGACCTGACTCTCTGCATTTAACAGCCTGGGTTAGACCAGACTCTGAATTTAGCTTTGGGTATTTAGTGATGACAGGCAATGTTTACATTGGAGATGTCCTAGATGGATAGCTGGTCTTTCCAGTTTTCAATTATGTTCAAGAGTTTCTGAAAAGGTAATGTAAGTTATTTTTCTAGAAGACTCTGTTTTATTTCCAAATCTTCAACTTTCTTGCTGAAATTAAATCCACATATGTGTGAATGCCTGCACATGCATGCATGCTAGTGTTGTAAACACACACACACACACACACACACACACACACACACACACACACACACTAGAACTGTTGGGCCTGGAGAATGTCATTAATAATGTAACCAAGTCCTGGCGCTTTTTAAAAGTCTATTTCTTGCTTATAAATAAATGGTAATTTGTTTAAAAGCATCATTACACACAGTGTTCAGTCAGATCCATGCATTCGATTATTTTAAATAAATGGACCATAAATGGAACAAGTTCTTTCTAATTTACAAATGATAGGAAACATTTTTCAAGGAAAAAAAAAGGAAAAAATGTAAAATTTGTTCTTAACTACATCTCATTAATGTGGAACTGTTCAATGACCTGTAAAGATTAAAGAATTAGTGAATTGGTAGAATTATCAGAATGAAAAATCTGTATAATTTTGGTTTCAATTTAAAAATCTACTAAACAGTCTAGCGACTTTGGTCTTGGATATTACTTTTTAATATCTGCTCCTATAAATGTGGTGGCATCGGGGGTTACAAATGAATGGAATGGAAACAACAAATAGTGTGTTTAAATTCCCAGCACAACAGAGGCGCTAAGTGGGAAGGAGGGATCCTGGGGGTGGAGAGAGAGTTATTTTTTTCTCTAATAAAACAACTGAAGACATTTAATTAAGTGACCACTCTGCTAAGTAGAGCAAAAATTAATATACATAAATGCATTTATGTCCAGGCAATGGTGCAGAATTAAGAAGTCAGTTTCAAATGGAGAACCAGAGACAGAGCTATTTAACCAGGATTGCCAGAACATCTTCTTAAAATTGTCCCAGTGACCGCATGAGAAGGTCTGCAGGAAGGCAATGGGAAGAGTCTGCCCATTGGATAGGACTCTTAAAAATATGGCTATTCTACTGAGGAGGGTCTGCTCACATGACACAGGATAATATATTAGATTAGTCTATAACAAAATATCTGAGGAAATCAGCTTCAAGGGGGAAAAGTTTATTTTATGTCATCATTTTAGGGTGTTCAGTCCTTTGTCACATAGCCCCGCTTCTGTGGGCTTGTGGTGAGGGAGAACATCATGGTGGGGAAGGCATGGTGGAACAAAGCTGTTCACATCATGACATCCAGGAAGCAAAGGCAGAGAGAGCGAATGGGCCAGAATCATACATACTTCCCAAGAATTATGCCTTCGAGCATCCATTTCCTTTAAATCAATCCATTTCCTATGCCTCTGTCCCTTCCCAACAGTCCATCAAATTATGAACCCATCAACTGATTCATTCAAAGACGAGGGCACCATTCTTATGATCCAGTTACTTCCTCAGTCTTCCTTCTGAATGCTGAATTGGTGACTGGCCCTTTAATACACAAATCTGAGTGACATTTTATATCAAAACTGTAACATGATTTAGTTCCCTGCTCACCCCCTTTGACCTTCTCACGCTGATCTCCATAGCATACCTATACAGAGTGTTGTCTTTCTTCTGAATTTACCCCACTGATCCCTGACTGTTTCAGATCACATTAGATGTGGTTGAAATTGGATGTAATCCTTTTGAAGTGGTCTGTTATCTCTAAGTCTTTCGGTGACTGTCATCATAGAAGATCAGTGTAGAAGCAAAATGTGTGTGTGTGTGTGTGTGTGTGTGATAGAGAGGGGGGTAGGGGAGAGAGAGAGAGAGAGAGACAGACAAACAGAGAAGTTCTTACCCTGTATGTATGGAATATGTGGAAGTAGAATATGCTTACCATGTGTATGTGGAATGTGTGGAGGTTTGCGTTTATGGGATGAGTGATGGAGGCCAGAGACAGACCTCGGAGTCTTCCTCTATCTCTTCTCTGTTTTTGAGACATGTTTTTTCACTGAGCATTGAATATACTGATTCATCTAGGCTAACAGTGGCACTCCTACCATGTCCCCCTGTCTCCACCTGCTAGCACTGGGATTGTAGCACATGCCATCATGCCTGGCTTTTACATGGGTGTCAGGATCCAAATTCAGATCCTTGTGCTTTGCACTTCACTGACTGAACTACCTTCTGAGTTCTGGAGCAGAGTTGTCTAATATAAAATTGTCTAATATATAATGTAATATACTATAAAATGTCTAATATACTATTCTAAACACACTTTGTGGAGGCTGGCTATGGTTAGACCTTTTCTACCTGCCTAGAAGAGGAGGAGTTCCTTTTGGCATTGTCTCTGGACAACTTTCCTGTGCAAGGAGGATGGGCTGGTCTGGGACTAGATATATTGTAAGAGTCTAGACCACACTATAGAGCAAATCTGCTCTGTATAAGGACATGGAACAATGCAAGATCCTTTAGCTTGAGGGCGGCTCTAAGAATTCTCGTAAACACATGGTTGTCACATGGGGCAGCCCAACAAAGCTCTAAGTTCCCATGGTAAGTTCCCATGAATGTTGTCAGGCACTCCACTAGGATTGAGAAATAATATTGACTATCAACTTGACAGAATCTAGACTCACCTAGGAGATAAGCCTCTAATCATACCTCTGAGCAATTATCTGGATAGTTAGCCTCTAGTCATGCCTGGGAGGAATCAGGTTAACTGAGGTGGGAAGATCACCACAATTAATTGTGGGTAGCATCATCTCGTGGGTTGTGGTTCTGGACTGAACAAATAGAGAAGACAAACTGAGCACTCATTGCTCTTGCCTCCTCCTGAGGATGCAATGTGACCAATGGACTCAAGTTCTTGTCACCATGACTTTACCACCAGGATGGGCTATCCCTTGGAACTGTGAGGCCAAGTAAACTATTTCCCCCTTGAGTTGCTTTTGCCAGGGTGTTTTCTTGCAACAATGGGAAAGTAACCAAGACACTCACCACTGACCACATGTACACACACCCCAGAAAAAAATATCTATCCTCAGGATCTAAAGGTGTATGATCTAAAGAAGCCATTATGGACAGAGTTGTAAAACAGTGTCAGAAAACCAAGCTGGCAGCCTGGGACCTTGGCCTTGACATGCCCTTCCTCTATTCTGGCTCCTTCAAACA
Organism: Peromyscus leucopus; assembly: GCF_004664715.2. Classification (NCBI taxonomy): domain Eukaryota; kingdom Metazoa; phylum Chordata; class Mammalia; order Rodentia; family Cricetidae; genus Peromyscus; species Peromyscus leucopus. Next base: position 90,121,268 of record NC_051063.1, on the reverse strand, counting down.
AATTTGTGAGCTTTATAGCTGGTACAAGGCCACCACTACCATTTTATTTCCAATTTTGTTTGCATACTTTCTGCTGATTGATTTTGGCTGCTTCCTTAGCTTTTTCTTGATGAATTATTTTTTGTACCTTTGACTATGTCCTGTCCAGAGGAGTCCAGAAACCATCTAACAGATGCTCTTTCTCCCAGCCCCTCCCTCTGATTGCCATTGCTTTTTATGCTGCCATTGGCCCCCCTGTGCTTCCACCCTACTCTCTCCTCTGTGGTCTGACCCATCACAACTATTTCAGTGTCTACCTTGCTTCTGGAGGAAGGATGAGGCCCAGCAGGGAGCACAGTGCAGGGACTGATTCCCATGACCTCCTTTCTAGAGAGCTGTGAGTTGGCTGTGAATCACAGCTCTCCTCAGAATCTTCTCTTGTTTGTGTATAGAGTGAGAGTAGCCTTCCTTTTCCCTTTGCCTTCTAGCCTAGGAGTGATGGATAGGTCAGAGGTTCCTAGACCTAAGTGCATCACTCTCTTCTTTACTCAAACCTGCTTAAGACCAAAAGGCATACTCTGCCTTAGAGTCATATTGTACTTTCCACAGACTGTGCTCAAATTGTTGGTCCTTGACCTCCAGTTTCATGACTCTCTTCAGATAATTCCTTTGGTAATCCCTCTTCACTCTTACAAATCTTGGCTCTGCTTAAGAGGGATATTGATTCCCTCAACACACTCATTAGGTCTTAAAGGGACAGTTCACTAGATTTTGTCTTTTATGGTTCCATGAAATCAAGTTAGATAATGACATATACCAGGAGAAGCTCCACGACCCTTGGTCTCCATGGGATGGACTTCCATGCATAATATTGACTGTCAGCTCTATGACCATTAGAGTTACCTGTGAGACACACCTCTGGGCATGTCTGTGAGAGCTTTTTCCAAGAGTTTGACTGTAGTTGGAAGATCCACCCCAAATGCAGGTGGTGTCACCCCTTGGACTGGGGCCCTGGACTGAATGACAAGGAGAGAGTGAACTGAGTAGCAGCTTGTATCTTTTCCTGCTTCCTGACTACAGATGCCATGTGATAAGATACCTCCTGGAGCTACCTCCATTCCATCCCTAGATGAACAGACTGTATTCTCAGGGCATAGGCAAAAATCAACCTTTCCTCCCTCAAACAGCTTCTTGTTGGGAATTTTGTTGCAGCAAGGAGAAAAGTAACTAATAAGTCCTCAAATATAAATAGAGAAAACTAAATTTTGTCCTTTTTAAGACTGTAACAAATTGTTTGATTAGTGTTTTAATATGTAAATTATATTGATATATCTAAAAATAAAGTATGGTCCAACAAATAAATAAACAAACAAACAAAGAAAGCAGAAGCTGAAACCCCCAATGAGTGTGATGTATATACTTAAGGGATCAAAAGAAACCCATGGAGCATTCTGATTGCTCTGTAAGCTTCTGGATCTCAGGGTATTTGGGTGGAAATTTCTTTAAGAGAATCAAAATTGGTTTCCTCAGTGCAGGACTGTAAGAAGCAGAACTGACTGTGAGACCCGAGCGATGAGGCCCCTAGAAGGTGAATGTCAGTGCTACCTAGACATTTGAAATTCAGAGTCAAGGGCAACCTGCTATCTTTCTCTCCTGCCAGCCTTGGCCTCTATGTACTAGTTTCTCCTTCATATTCAAAAGATGAAAGAGCATAGATTGGGGAAAGATGCTTCCCTATACTCACAGTCTAGGTCTACTTCTCAGTGGCAGCTGCTGGGGACACTGGAGAACTTTGTGATGAGGTGTCTTTCTGCAGACAACTCCCCCCCCCCCAGGATTCTGAGCAGGAGTAGCCCATGTGTTATTTTTTTCCAGAAGTGTAGAGACTTGGTGCTCAGGACTGTAGAAGTCATCTGCATCATCATGCCAGAAGTCATTTGTCTTTGACTGAAGTGACATCAGAGCAGTGGAGGCCACTGAGATTAAAAAGTCTAGGACCAAAAGAGCCAAGAGTGTTCATGGAGAAACCAATGGCAAAGGAATTCCTCTGTGGCCACTCTCTTTTCAGCATTCTCAGTGATAGAAAATAGGAAATCTCGGAGCAGGAAGGCTGAGAGTCTTGGCTGGCAAAACTTCTATTTTGATGGGCCATTTGGAGGCAGGGAAATGCTTTCCATTTGGGCATCAGGTATGTTTAGACGTTTTTGTTCTACTTTGGAAAAGTCAAAAGCAGACATCTCAGAAAGTCTTTCAGAGGAGGCTGGTTTGTGCAACCAGGGCCAGAGTTTTCTGTATCTGCCTGCTGCTCTCCAGAACAAGGTGTTGGTAGGGACTTCTTGGACCAGATTATCATGCTGGCCCTTATGGGAAGGGAGGACTGACTTAGAAGTCAATTTCTCATCACATAGGAGGTTTCCATCCATTCCTCGGTCTTTTTGAAGGAAACAGCTTCTTTCTTTAGTATTTGTGTAAGCTTTTTGCACTGTGGAAGGTACCAGCAGCCTTCTGTCTCCCTGGCACATTCTATGGAAAGGACCTGCTTCTTAACTGATCATTCCCTTGGTGAGGCCAGATGGTGCTGTAAGAATTTAAATAGGTCATCATTAAAAGCATGTGTAGATTCTTGTAAACGAAGGTGGCTTAAAAGAGCTTTGATGGCTTGGGGACTCTATCAATAAAAGGAGGGTTTAATTTTTATTATTTATAGGGTGTGTGGTTCATATGAACAAGTGAATGCTTATGTACACATAGAGCCCAGAACACTGAGTGTAGTATTCTATCACTCTCCACTGTATTCCCTTGAGACAGGATCTCTCAGTGAATCCAGAACTAGGCTGGTAGACAGAAATCCTCCTGAGTCCCTGGGGTTATAGGTATACTTGGCTGTGCCCAGCTTATTTTACATAGGTCTGGGATGTGACCTTAGGTACTCATGCTTTCAAGTAGTCTTACCAATTGACCCAGCTTCCCAGCCCTAAGAAAGGACAATTTTTAAGACAGATACAGGAAGAATGAGGAAATGAAGAAGAGCTTCCCCCCACCTTGGCTGATTCTTTCTTTGTAGTCCCTCTGAGACTGGTTGGGAACTCACTAAATAGACTGATCTTATGCTCAGAAATATTCATACCTCTGTCTCTGAGTGCTGGGGTTAAAAGCCAAGAGAACTACATGAAGTATTATAGGAAGCAGCAAGCACAATGGTTGAAAGTCAGCATTGGAGTCAGATTGATGTCAAAACCTGATTTCAGATTTCTTACTTCCCTTGATGGCCTTTAGAAATCTATTTTAATCTTTATAAGCTCTGGTTTCCTATTTTGAACAGTAGAGATTATAATAATATTAGCTTATCAAGGTTGCTGGGAATAGCAGAGTTGCTGCTATGGAATGAGTTTAGTTTGACATGGTAGTGGTGGCAACAATTACTGATGGACAGGGGGAAAGTTGAGCATCCAAGATGCAAATGTAATGGTGAGTCCACACATCACTAAGTTCAAGTGGGAACATAGCAGTTGCTGACCATGTTGGTCCCAGGAGTGGGGAGGCTAGATAAAGTTTACAGGAGCATAAAGGAACTAGGGACATAAGGTCATAACTGACTGGAAAATTTGAGTGGCTCCCAATGGACACTGGAGCCATTTGGGTGACCCATGAGCCAAAGCAATGGATGGGTGATAGCAATGACAGAGAGACATGGCAGGTAACATGAGCTCTTGTGTGCCAAGACTTTTGCATGAAGATTCTAGAACAACTTTATCAGTGTCTATGAGAATCTGAAAGAGTACCTAGCCCGGATTTGCCCTGGCTTCACAGACATGTGATGTGGAAGGAAAGCAAAACTAGATTCCAAAGGTACAGGGAACAGTTTTCATACTCCATCTAACAACAAAGATGGTCCTTTGGAGGAACTTTCATAGTGGATACATGGTATCTTAGAAATTGTCCATAATTATGCCAGTAGAGTCAAGTGCTTGGGATGGGTTGACCTGGATGATGGCATGGATGAAGGTCACAGCAGAGAAGTTATAGACAAATATATTATTTCCTCCAAGTGTGCAAGGGCTTCCAACATCCTTTGATATCAGCCAGCGGTCTGTCTGCAATAATTGATGTACTCAGGCCCTAATCAGGGACCAGAGTCTGATGCCAATTGTTTCTTTTACTTTTTAATGGATTCGAACTCTAAACCCAAGCCTAGAAAATCAAAGCACTTCTGGAAGATATTTATTAGCGGTCAAATTATAAAAACACACAGCAAACCTTTAGTTTGCATTATAAGTGTTAATATATGCAGAGCCCCGTGAATAGCTCGTCTTTCTGCCTCTCTTGTATCTTAAATTTTTCATTACAAATTTCCAGGGCTTCAAAGTAGACTCTCACAGCCGGCGCCTTTTTTCTCCCTTGCATGACAAAGAGCTGTCAAAAACGGTTCCTGGGCCTGTGAGTTTCTTCTCCTTTTTTCTCTCATCTAAATGTCAAACAACTTAGCTTAAATAAAGCCCAGCATTCTTCGTCTGGTGCTCCGCAAAAGAAAAACACCACCACAGAAGGCATCTACAAAGGCCCTAATTAATGTTTCTCATTGATTTGGTTTTAGTGTGATGTATTTTATGAAAAAAATATGAATCCAGAGGCACTCTCATTAAAATCATTAGCGGGTCCACACTGGCTGCAAACAGCCTGGTGCGTGGTAGGGCTTCAGAACCCAGACTTACATAAACATGCAGACACTGAACTTCCACGTGCACTTGTGCAGGCACATCACATACTTGGCAGATCATGCACAACACACTTGTGCACCCATATAGGATCATGTTCAGGGGAGACACAGAAAACCTCCCATAAACATGAGTCACTGATATATACATAAGCATAAACATGATTATTTACATATTCTACCTGTAAGCATATCAACATATGTGGTTGTCCATGGTTGTCTAGGAGGCCTAGAGTGTCCGTCAGTGCAATGGTGCATACCTGTGATCATGGCTGCTGACTCTATGGCAATGAATATCCATCTATTAGAGAGAGAAGAGAAGGACTGTCTCAGTCTCCTAATGGGGCAAGGAGATTTATAAATACAAAAGCCACTGGCTTTCTGCATCAGCACATTGTTCCTTATTAAGATTTTCTTTCAACTTTTTTTTTTTCCAATGAGGTCCTAATGCTACAGGCCAAAGCCATCAGGACATGCAACTGTCCTTTCTTCTACCGAGACCTTTTGGATGGGTGGATTGTTTTGAGGAACACTTTATTCTGATAGATCTTTTGGTTCATCATTGTGAGAATGGAAATGGAGAAAGGAGAAGAATTAAAAATCTTAACAGAGTAGTGAGAGAAATAGCATGACCTGGGACTCCTGAACATGACATTTGTGCCCTCTTGAAGGTGGGGTGGGACTGAGAGAGAGAGACTCTCTGTTGCCTGTATATCATATCCTGTTTCCATTTGTCATTTCCTGCCTAATCTACCTGCTTCTGGTTCTATCACATTTTAAGTACCCCTGTTGTTTTCCAGGATGGCAGCCTTGATTTTACGGACTTGTAAAGGACATGGAGGATGCTCTAAACCTCAGCTTCCCTCTGTCTGCTCTAGTTGTAACCTGCCTACTGCCACCCTTGCCACTGGTCAGTCAACAGGAGGATGTTGACCAAAGCAATTATACTTGCCAGGGCAAATGTTTCAGGAAGTGAAAGCAGAAACAGGAGAGAAATGATCTCCTTCCTCCCAGGCGACTGAAGGTAGGGTTCAGCACTTGGGATTAGGGCCACAGCCCCTAATACTGGAGAATGAACTTACTCTCAAGTTCAGCGGCATTGTGTCTCTTGATGTCCATGTATTTCTTTCAGAACTTTTCAGGGAGTCAGTGCTGGGTTTATGTATTCTTAGAGATCACGTGACAAGATATTGCCTACCTCCCAATGATCTATGGAACTTGTACTAGGTAGTAAGTTGAGCCAAAAGTCCTTTGAAATAAAGAGAGATTCAACTTTTCACCTCTCAGGGGTTTTTCTTAGTCCCACAGGAAATACAGTCTTTCCTTTCAGGGGCCTCCTGCCTCCTCCACCCTGGGGTTCTGGACAGATCCTGGTGCTCTGCTGCATCGTGGGCACACATATCTCTTTTACAGAGAAGATGCTTCCCTGACTGTGGAAGCCATACCCCAGTGGGAAGGGCCCCTGGGTTTAAATTCAGAGCTCACTGCAAATGCCATCCTGGTTAGACATTAGCCACGCCTCTCTTTCACTCCCTTAACACATGGAAGATTGAGGACCCATGGTATTTTAAATTTGGAACGAAGAAGTCAGTCTGTACTGCCTTAGTCTTACCAAATTTGGAGGCTTTGGCTACTCATAGGCCATTAAAAATATAATTGATGTAGTGTTTTCCATTTGGCACATGACCAGAGCACACCATTTTTAAGAACCTTAGAAGAGAGCGGGAGTGAGGGGGTTTTCAAACTCGCAGCATCTGCAGACACAATACCCTGTGGTGATATACAGAGGAAAACAAGTAGCGGTTACTTTAAGCATGCGAGAGAGGGTAGGCAGGGGGAGTTATTGCGCCAAAGCTCTCCGAGTAATTAAAGTGCAGTCTTCATGTCTTGCCATTTGTCAGAACAAAGTAAATATTGGAATCTTAGTGCTTGCATCCTCTCGGCTAAATATCCTTCTGTGGCTATTGCTCAAATATTGAAAATCCTCATAGAAGTTCTAGTGTGAAACTGTCACTGGTGTAATTTATGTGGAGCCATAACCTGCTGCCTCCTGAACTCATGCATCTACTATCGCAGCTCATATCAATTTTGCTTTGGTCCCCATTAGCAATGTTGTCAAAAAAAATTCCAGAAAAATAATGACCTTGCAAGCCAAGAAATTTAGATCCGGATATGAGCCATAAATCTGTATTAATTTAATAGTTAAAGTGCGTTAATGCTTTGTAATATTTTTTCTTTATAGAGAACACAATAGTGAGGTCATCTGTAATAAAGATGTTAGTTCTGAAACACCTGCTAGTTTGTTTTGCCTCTTGGGGCAAGAGGACATTAATGGATGAAATATGGCCTGGAGCTCCTTAAAATGCTGTTTTCTGGCAACCTCTATGCAGGGCTGTAAAACACTCACCCTGAGTGATACAGAGTCTGGAGAAGAGATATATGCTCTCCATCATGCCTGATCTGACGTTAGCTTTGTTAACCTATCACTCATCCACTGACACCCACTGAGCAGCATGGGAGGCCAGGGGCAGCCCTGGGGCTTAGTGAATAGAGTGGTCTGCTTTCTGGGGCTTCAGTTTCTGGGGCTTGGCTCCAGGGATGGTGCCCACTCTGGAATGGATATCTGCTTTTTCTCCTGGTATTGTGGTTCAGGAAAATGGCCCACTGCCTATCACTGAATCTCTGGGCAAGTTTCAGCAAATGCACAAAACAAAACAGTCAAACCTGTCATGTCTATAAATAATTACTTTTCCATATTGGGGAAAACATTTTTTGCTTCAATTTCATTTATTCTTTCCATAATAAAAGCCCTAAGTCCCATGTAGAGCCTTCATATTCCTTTTTAATATTTATTTTTTTCCTTTGATTGCAATCAGAAATACCCAACACCTATATAGATTGTGCCAACCTCAGGTGGGAAACTTCTACAAACTCCATGGGACTTATAAAATTAGAGATCTACAATTGACTTTGGGATCCATGAGTCTTGTATCCTCTTGGCTAAGTATCCTCCCATGGCTATTGCTTAAATATTGAAAAGACCTATATAAATTCTGCTAAAAATTGTCATTGGTGCTAGCAGTCTCTCCAAGCAATGGCCCAAGATGCAATCACTCACACACCTGACCTAGGTTCCAGGTTGGTGGGGCTGAAAAAAAAAAGCAAAGCTGTTCAGAAGGCAAATATCAATGGACTCTCAGAGGGCTTGTTTCATAGGCCAGCTCCATAGGAACCATGAGGTAGCAGGGCAGCGGTACAGCCCTGTAGAAGGAGGGCTTCCAAAGGGAAAAGCAAACCATTCTCTTGTAAGTGGGAGGAAGGCACAGGAGGACCTTACGCAGCTCAAGGTCCCTACAGCAAAGAACAGAGGGCAGGAATGGCCACTGGACTGGTGTCCTGGTAGAATGAGGTGGGCAATGAACTGGGATGCTCCAGAGGGTACTGATGACTTGAGGTACACTGGTGACCAGGAGGCTGTTGGACTACCTTCTGCCACCTCCAGCTGCACTTCCCCTGGGGTTGAGAGCAAGGACTTGAGTTCATTCAGTGACTATAGGAGAAAGCAGATATGTATGCCTTTGGAACACCCCAGCAGCCTAGGCATGACACAGGTCATATGTGTGGTTATAGCCCTCTCAGCTGAAGAAAGACTAGACCTTGGCCACAATGCCAACTCACTGGCCAGCAAAGCTTCTCCTTAGCTGAGCTTTCTTGGCCTCAGATTTTAGTTCTGCCCTCTGCTTAGCTGATGAACACTCCCGAATGAGTCTGAACACAGAGACATTCGGAACCCAGGCTGTCTTTCCAGCTCTAACCAGTTTAGCTGCCACATATTATTCAATGACTCACTGAGTCATCAACTATGATCTAATTAATCTTGAGAATGATACTTTGAGCACATCCCTCTTGTTCTTCTGCTTTTTCCAATGAAGAATTTAAAGAGGAAGGTGAATGAAATCATCTCTGATTACAAGCTAAGTCAGTGCAAAGTTAGGATTCTGTTTTGGGACAGCCTAGCCCCAAACAATGATCAGACCCACTTGTTTTGGCAAAACAACACTGGCATCTTAAGTTCAATAATGAAAATCAGGAAAAATAGACATCTTTGAAACCATAAGTTTATAGATAGCAGGGATATGTGGTCTTTTTAATCTATAACCAGGCTTGGATGATGCAGGCAAAGGCCTTCTCCTCAATGCCCTATGACTTTAGTCAGTTGAACAAAGAATTTTGTAGCAAGAAACTTAAAGGGTCTTTATTCATAAAAACAAACCTGAAGCCAGTTATTGTGGTGAATGCTGGAAGATCAGAGAAGCAGAACAAGCCACAGCCACCTCACCTTGCCAATTCCTGAGCTGATCTTGTTTCCTCAGGCTGGAAGGCTCTGAGTTCTCATCTGGAATGAATCTCAGCTGAACTGCTTCTCGAAAGCCTGAAAGCTTAACCAGCTCTAGTTCCTGGTCTCATGCCTTATATACCTTTCTGCTTTCTGCATCACTTCCTGGGATTAAAGGCTCACTTCCTGGGACTAAAGGCATGAGTCACCATGCCTGGCTGTTTTCCAATGTGGCTTTAAACTCATAGAGATCCGGATGGATCTCTGCTCCCAAGTGATAGGATTAAAGGCGTGTGTGCCACCATTTTCTGGTCTCTATATCTAGTGGATGTTCTGTTCTCTGACCCCAGATGAGTTTATTAGGGTGCACAATATTTTGGGGAACACAATCTCACCACAGTATTTGTTGGATAAATTAGTATTGGTGACAAATTGTCAGTACTGCCAGTTCCCTCCAGAATCCATAGGTCATTACGTCAGATGGATCTCTATTTCCTTTTGTGTCTCCCATCTCCCAATACTGTGCTCCTTTGCACACCAGTTTTGAGGAAAAGTGGAGCATCATGGAAGACCTCAAGCAGAATTGCTGCTTCTCTGGAACCTCTTAATTGCAGCCTCTGGTAGCAGCTGATTGCATATTTACTTCTAAGTCACATCTCAGCTCCCAGGCTGAGGAAAGTGCTATATTGTGATGTAACCTTTCCTCACCATTTTGTCAAAAGCCAAGGAGTCATGGGCAAACTCTAGTGTCTAGTGTTTATTGTATTTCCTCAACCATTGTCAAAGTACCAAATGAAGACTGATATTTGGAGTCCTGCTGAACTAAGGGGATAGGACTATGAAAGCAAACACTTAAAGATCACCACTGTGTACCAAGTACTATTGTGTACCAAGTACTGAGCTATTAGCTTGGCCTGCATCTTAAGCTAATGATGTGGGTTTACTGAGCCTGATTTGTGATCAGGTTCAGAGAGTTTTGTCATACATCCATGACAGCTCATATCAAGCCTAAAGCAGAGTTTTTTGAACTTGGATTTGACCCTGAAGCACAAAGGTTTAAATCTACTGTGTAGGGGAATTGGCAATAAGCAAAAATAAAGATGACTGGATAAAGGCAGTGGAAACCTCTCTGCTGTTGGAGTACAATCTTGGAGTTAATTTGATTTTTGCCTCTCATTGTTCCCCTCCTGAGCTGTTTTACAGTGTAAGTTGTGTATAAGTGAGGGCCATGCAAAACAATTCTTGTCTATAGAAATGCAAATTAATTCTGTCCAGTCCAGGCTTAATTGACTCTCCCCTTCCATTCCCTCAGCAGAAACAAAAACAAAATACCAGTTTTGCATCCATCTCTAAATTCATGTTAGAATCCTTGATTTCTCCTTTGAGCAGGTTATAGCATCATTTCCAAGTCTTTCGTTAACAGATGTTTATTTTATGCCTTGAATTCATTTAAATATCTGAGTCAAGATTTTTGCCTTTTTTTTTTTCTTAGAAAGTTGCCTTTCAATATCCATGTAGCCAAAAACCAGGCTGGCTACCAGGATGGCCAGTCTCGGTGTAGCCTCAAGTAGAAATGTCAATTTACACAACTGGGATGTTAAGATGAGAAAACCTTTGCCTCTATCATGCAAGCCTGGTTATTGATTAAAGGGACCACATACCCCTGCTATTTATAAACCTAGGGCTCCAAAGAGGATGTTTGTTTTTCCTGCTTTTAATTATTGAACATGAGATGCCAGTGTTGTTTTGCCAACAGCAGCACAATAGGTCCCTAATGAAACTCACTGAGCTACTAATAATTAAACCATTGAGCGGAAGTAACCAGAGCTGTGAGATATCAATTAACATTCTTCAATAGTCACTCTTGTTTTGATTGTTTTAAGGAAAGCTGATTTTGATGTTAGTTCTTTAAATGCATCCCACAAAAATGTCCACCTCTGAGGAAACTATTGTAAGATCTGAACTTCAAAGTTGCCTAGTCCCTGGTCCATTATCATTGTCTTGCTATTAATGTCTAGATGACTCTGAGTACCCCAGTGTACTTTCCTGAGACTGAATCCTTAAATGTGTAAGGAGAAAGATTTGGGAAAATTATCCCGAGGCGAAAATAGGATTGAGAGACTAGGAATAAATTCAAGAACTAAACTTAGACTCAGCACCAGGGTCAACGCACCTTCATTTTACTCGGTCTCCCTCTTTGCCTCCCCTTCCTACCATCTTTTAGTCAGAAAACTCATCATCTCCTTTACAATGCCTGCAATGTCTCAAACTGTGTGTCCATATCTTTATCTCTGCATCACAACCTAGACTTTGAATTATAGCACTGCTGAAGTGTTGGATTTAGGCATCATGGCATGGTACCAGGAAGTAATGGAGGCTTGGCTCTGTGGTAGTCAATTCAGAAAGAATGTCAAGCCTATCATGGTTGCTCCTGGGAACTAAAGAAATTTAATGAGTTTCCCTTCTTAGTTGATTTCTATATGTTCATGACAGAGAGGGTTTAGAGTCTCTGAAGTGATGGGGATTTGTGTTTTGGATCTGTTTCTCACTACCTAGCCACAAGACACAGTGATCTCTCTAGGCTTCTCCGTCTCCATTGCAGGAAATTGGGTTAGCCACAGCTGAGGGTTCTTGCAGCTCCTATCAAGTTGATGTAGAAACAGCAGAAGGACCTTGATCCATAAAAGTGATACTGATGGCTAAGGGTTTTCAAGTGCTTAATTATTAAGAATTTTTGATGCATGTTTCTCATTTAGCATTGATCTAGGATGCTCTTCTATTACTTTCCTATGTGTCTGTTGCTGGCCACTCCTAGCACCGAGTCTATCATGCAGCCTCACTTCGAAGATACAGTTTCTTTCTTATTCTAAGCCCCTTGCTGGCTTCATTAAAACGTTATGAAATCAAACAGCTGAGATGCCAAGTGTTCCTAGGAGGCCAGCCTTCAGCTCCCAATTTAAACAGCCACAATATACACATATTTGCTTCTAAAGAACTAGTGATTTTTTGAGTCACCATAAGCAGGAACTGGGGCTTTGCTTTTAGAGGATTGCTAAAATATTTGTGTATTATTAGCTTAATAATGAGAAAACAATAACAATCAATATGAAGATATCTCAAGGATAGCAAAAGTATTTCAATTTTTGGATCATAGATTTTAGCCTGTAATAAGACATGGTATCTCTTTTGTCTGATGGGTCTAGTTCAGCACATCATAACAGTAGTAACATCATCTTAGTTTTAGGATTTCCATTGCTTCATTTTTAGAGAAGATTCAATTAAGGCTTAGTAAGCTTGTTGACTTAGAGGAAGTCATCCAGCTGTTCTGCCATGGTACATCTATTCTCTGAGTGTACTGGAAACTTCGTACCTAACAGCTCTCAGAGCTCCACCTATGGGTTGATTCCTCTTCTCCCTATCACTACATTGCCTACAGATCAAGATGCGGACTGGGGAATGAAAAATTTTAGGCAGAGCCAGCCATATTTGGTTCTAGCCTAATTGTTAAATTTTTATGACAGATGAATTCAAGGGGATAAGAATGAAACATGAAAGACAAATGAAGGATCTGTTGATAAAATCCTAGTAAAAGATGATGAGTTTTGATTCAGACTCCAGGTACATTGAGAAGAAGGGCAATTTCATGATCCTTATCTGAAATAATGATGCTAGGCTAATAACCAGATATGGAAATGAATGAAGAAGGGTATACTATGGACAAGTCCCATATGTTTAACTTTGTGATAGAGTAGACTGTGGGTATCCATTCATTAATGTGTCAAACATAGGAAGAATGCTTTCAAATTGGCTCTCCTTTCTCCTCTCCAAGGATCCTGTTCTCTGTCATGGATTTGAGAGTTGTGTGTGATACCTCTACTTCTGAACCATTCATCCACTGCCACTTTCCCTTCCATAGGTTTTCTACAGCTGCTCCAGATTCTACTGGTACCACCATACCATTCTTTCTCTTGTTGATCAGATGTCTATCCAAAATGGAACACTTCAGTTCCTGAATGGGTGAAGAGACTAGGCAACATTTCTCTGCCTGTCATAGATCCTTGATTCTCCACATCAGACCCATACATTGCTATGGGGTTATCTCAGATTTTTACAAGAGTTCCACTTGAAATAAAAGGAACCTCAATGAGAACAATTGTAAACCGTTCACATTCACATGACTGCCCATACAGATCATCACCCACCAAGCGGGATTAGTTCTTCTGTTTTAACATTGATTTGTCCCTGTTTCATGCTCTGTTCATTTATGACCTAAGTATGACTCCAT